>NC_137972.1:30426179-31626179 GCF_963924665.1 Micromys minutus
TAAAAGTCACAGAGGAAGCTACGGTTGTGTCCGGGCTAAAAAGATACACTTAACCTGCGTGTCCCAAAATTTGGCCGCTCAATTCTAAGGTCTGGGTATTTAACTAAGTTGGTAGTGTTTACCTTGTAAACACAAAGCCGTGGGTTCCAGCGGCAGCACCGAATACCCGGGCTTGGGGGCATATGCCAGTGGAGGCAGGAGGATTAGAAGTTGAAGTTGATCAAAAAGAAGGAAGGCCAAAAAGTGGAAGCCTCAGTCCTTAGGAGGAAAAAAAAAATGTGTATAGCACTCTCTCAGAGGAAGGTACACCTAAACCTTAAATCATTAATAATTCAAGAGCTAAGAATGCAGCCTTGTGGCAATTCTTGGTATTTAAAAATCATGATGTTTAATCTTTACACACCAAGAAAACTTGGACTATTTCCAATGTTACGTTTTGTTTTATATGTACTTTATGCTCATTGTAACTAGTAAGATTTCAATGCATACTATCAAACCTTTAAAATAATCAAGTACTGACAAAAATATATTCATATAGTTTTATGCAAAAATGCTTTTAAAATCTGTACATTTATCTCGAATTTTTAAAATAAATTTGTTTAATAAAAAAAAACAAAAAAAGTTGAAGTTGATCCTCTTCGTTATGGGGGTCAAAGCTAACCTGGGGTGCATAACATCCTGTTTCAAAAGCAAACAACAAAACTTTCTTTATAATGTTACTTCCTTTTTACAGGTGGAGAAAAATTTTGAGCTCAACATGACTTTGTCTTTGAAAGCTCGGCTAATAATAAATAGCATAGCTGGGATTTGGACCCATTTTGTTAATCTAACATTTGTAGTGATTCCCTCAGGTTTCAGTTACCTTGTCTCCCTATAAGAGTCTTCTAGCTGATATTTAACACCAAATTCCATCAGAAGAATGCCATGGTTCTAATTGTGGTTAGTCTCTAGGTCTTGCTTAGTTTCCCTATTTCCTGCTTGTAGAAACGTTTGTAGATTGGGTTAGAAGGTCACTCTAGAGACTCACTTTTATTTATGTATGTGTTTGTGTATGAACATGAGTGTTGCTGGAGACCAGTGGAGGTGTCAGATTCCCTAGAGCTGGAGTTGCAGACTATTTCAAGCTGCCCTGATGTGGGTGCTGGGGTCCTCTGGAATATGTGCTCTTAACCACTCTCCAGTCCCCTCACTCACCTTTTAAAATGTATAGTTTAGTGATTAAAATACGCTGTACTCAAAGCCGGAGAGATAGTTCAACTGTTTAAAGCACTAGTTGCTCTTCCGTAGGATGTGGGTTTGGTTCCCAGCACCCACAGCAGAGGCTCACAACCACCTGCAACTCAGCTCCAGGATATCTATTCCCTTCTGGCCTCAGCACCTGCATGGTGCACATAAATAAGAATAAATAAATTCCTTTAAAGGGGGAAGAGATCCATTGCACTGAAGGTTTTGTGGGAACTATTATCCCCTGTAACAGTATGGGAGAAGTATTAGGTAAATCTAGGTTTTGGGATCCACTCTGCAGGTGATTTGATTTTGTTGTCACACAATTTGTCAATAAAGGTAAAAAAAAATTTAGAGATTGATTTCTGTATACACACACACACACACACATATATATATATCACATAAAGTGATGAAAATCGACTGAATTTTTGAGATCTATAGTTTGGAAGTTCTTATCAGAAATTATGTGCCTTTTGGAGGGTACACCATTTTATGAAAGTGGGAGTTGTTGTTTCTCAAAAGTGTACACTTCCGTGAAGTGTTCCCCTTACATGTTTGCAGGGCTGAGGGGCGATTCATTTAAGCAGTTTGGCTGATCTCTGACGACGACGAGTTCAGTCACTGGCTCATATCTCAGACTTCCAACTGTTATCAGAATCCTTTATAATAGCACTATGCTGTGAGTTTTTAAAAAGTTTAGCAGGTATCTTCAGCTGTTACTTAACATTTAAAAACCCATTTTGAGCCAGGCATTGGTGGTGCATGTCTTTCATCCTAACATCTGGGAGGCAGAGGCAAGTGAATTTCTGTGAATTCAAAGCCAGCCTGGTCTACAGAGCAAGTTCCAGAACAATGAAGGCTACACAGAGAAACCCTGTCTTGAAAACCAAAGTGGAGGAGAACACCCATGTTGCAGAATGAGAAGTTGTCAGAGATGGGACAATACTCATGGCACAAGACTAGCTCAACAACTTTAATCTGTATTTTATGCATGCCCATACTGCTGTGGGTAGAAACTGGGGAAGCAGGGTAAAGGAAATTTGAAATGAGTTCATCACTTGGGTTTTGTTTTTCCAGCATGGAAGATGTTACTGTTGGCCTGGGAGGAGTGGGAGAAGATGGAAAGGACCTGGTGATGAGCAGTGAATGCAGCCCCCTTCTCCAGGAGCCCACTACTCTGTCTAGTGGTACTGCAGTGGCAGAATGCCACAAGCCTGTCCTGTGTGGATGGGAAAGAGTTGTGAAGCAAAGGTTATCTGGGAAAACTGCTGGAAAATTCGATGTCTACTTTATCAGGTAAGCATTTAGGGAAGAGGATAGCAATACAACCAAGTGATTTTTGTCTGTAATGGGACAGGATAACAAGAATCTGAGGTTTATGGGCTAAGGAAATGATTCAGGGAATAAAGCATTTGTCATTGCAAGCATGAGGACTGGAGTTCAGACCTCCATAATCTGTCTACACAGCTGAGTGGGTGCAGCAGCTGCCTGTAATCCTGGCTCTCAGGAGCCATAGCAGGATTCTTGGGGAAAGCTGGCTAGCTAAACTAACTGGACTTAGTGAGTTCTGGGCTCAGTGAGAAACACTGTCTCAATAAGTAATGTGAGCAAGGACACCTGATTTTAACTTGAGGCTTCCACATGTGCAGGTACACATGAGAACACTCATACACACATGCATATACCACACACATACATTTAAGTAATGTATTATGAAATAGTTCTGTTTCTTCAGTGTCACTGGTTGTATCAAGTGACTTGGGGACAGTCACATATTCAGTGTTGATCCTGCTTTCAATAGTAACGAGACATTTGGATTTAAGCTATATTTGTATGTTGATTTTATACTGTCATAGAAGAATCTATTGAAAAAGGCCATGTATCACTTTTTATTGCTTTAAAATGGCAAACATCTTTGGTGACATTTAGAAACTATTAATTGAAAATCTGAAATGTGGTCCAGTTCTTTTTTTTTTTTAATCACTTTTTTTTTTAGCCCACAAGGATTGAAGTTCAGATCAAAACGTTCACTTGCTAATTATCTTCTCAAAACTGAAGAGACTTTTCTTAAGCCTGAAGATTTTAATTTTACTGTACTGTCTAAAGGGGGCATTAATCCAGGTTATAAACGCCAAAGTTTGGCAGCTCTGACTTCCCAGCAGGCAAATGAAACTGACATTTCAAAGCTGAACCTCAGGACACGAAGCAAGTGGAAAACAGATGTGTTGCCTCTGCCCAGTGGTAATTCAGAGTCGCCAGATAGCAACAACGCTAACTCTTCCTGTTTGCTATTGAAAGAACAGAAAGGCATTCAGGATGCTGACTCTGGGAAGAGCAGAAAACCCAAAATAAAGGTGACTGTTTTGAAAGGAATTGCAAGTCAGAAAACCAAACAAAGGAGCAGGAAGATTCTCTCAGATTCTACTGGAAGAAACAGAAAAAGAGCATCTGCGGTTCAGAAAGCGAGTACTGATAGGGAGCTGGTTCCACAGGAAAGTCAACTCAACAGAACCCTCTGCCCTGCAGATGCCCGTGCAAAGGAGACTGTCAGCCTCCTGGGACAGGAAGAGTCACCAAGCTCAGGGTCGGATCTTTGTTTCACACAAGTAACTTCTAGCATCACAAACAAATTATATTCAACTGAAGCAGCAGGTGATGCAACTCGTGAGCAGACTTTTTTAGAATCAGAGGAAATCAGATCGAAGGGAGAAGAGGGGGAGGCACATTTGCATATCGACGTTGTACAGAGTGGCTCTGAAACACCCAGCTGCTCACAAGCCAAGAGACACTTTACTTCTGAGACATTTCAAGGTACTCAATGCGTGAGAGTTCTGTTAGCTGTGTCGTGAGCCGTTTACCCTCCCAGATCTTGTATTTCATGCCTGGATGTGGTTGAGATACGGAGTATGGTGAAGAAGAGCCACACATCAGATCTATCCTCCCAGTTGATCCCAACATCTGCCCTCTCTAAGTGATTTTGAGAACAGTTTCATGTATCCCAGCTAGCTTGGGTCTCACTGTGTAGCTGAAGATACCTTTGAAAGTGTATCTTCTGACTTTGCTTCCTGGGTGCTGGAATTAAAGACATGTGCCACTATGCTAGTTTATGTGATGCTGGGCACGGAACCCAGGGCTTACTGCGTGGTAGGCAAGCACCCTATCAACTGAGTTACATCTTTCATCCTGTAACTGATCTTTGAGCTTGGCCATCAAGCCCTTAATTATTGGTAGAGAGGTAATCAGCTAGCTACAGCCAGGATACTCAGCAAAGGAAGACTAGTGTGTTATGGCTGCTACCACCTCTCCCTAGACAGCAGCTAAGAGGTGGAGTTTTCCACACTTGCTATCTTCTTTTTTTGGCAGCAATCTTAAGACTGTAAGGAAAATTCTCTATGAAGAATGTAGATAAGACTCCTTTTATAAACGGACCAAGAATAGTCAGCATCTTCCTGTCTTTGCTGTGCTGATGCTGTGTGACTCCCAATTTAATTTCAACTATATTATGCTGTTTTTTTTTTTTCTTCTGTTACAGCCTGATGCTTCTCTAAAAGGCCTTGGAGCTTTCAATAATTCAAAAGTATAATCGCTTAGTTCATATATTATTTGTACTGTGCTTTTCACACAAGAGTCCGGGGCTTGGCAGTATTGCCTATACAATGCCTCAGTGAATAATAGATAAAAAGATCTGAGCAGCTCTGGGTTTTTCATTATGCTGTTATGGCATAATGAATAACTCCCTTAAAGAAGAATAGTAATTTTAATTTTACTTAGATTCCTTTGGGAACACAGCCTGCACAGATTGGTAGGACCAGGGTAACAGTTGATTTCTGCTTCCAGTCCCATCCATAACTGTGCATCTTCTCCGTGACTGCGATTGATGTGCCTTTAACAGATGGCCACATACATCTAGGAAATAGACAAAGAATTCTTCAGTGTATGTCCTTTGAGTTTCTTAAAGCATTGGATTGTATAGATATACTGTAATTATAATGGATAGGTTAAATATTAAAAGAATATTCTCTTGACTTGTATGAAAGTATCCAGCTCATCTTATTCTGAAGTCTAGTTCTCAGTGTAAGAGGAAATGCTTTATAGGTGCCCAGTGGAATGATCATGGCTTGGCTAGAAAGTATCAAAGTAATGAAGGAGGCTGATTAGTGTGGGGACCCATGAAAAACATCAAGTACCCATAAGATCAGTTTCCTTTGTTCTGTTTCATGCTTTCTTCTGGGCTTTCCCTGTCCAGACTAAAGTAGCAAAAGACATTGACATTATGGAGACCCATATCTATTGAGTGTTTAGTCAACCGTGTTATCATTTTCTGGCAGCTACTTTAAGCCTTAGTTTCTGAAAATTAAAGGAATACCCCAAATAAGTTTAGTTTTTCATATCAAAACAAAAGGCAGCTAGAGAGATGGCTCAGTAGTTAAGAGCACTACCTACTCTTCCAGATGACCGAAGTTCAGTTCCTCACACCAACACATGTCATGTGGCTCATAACTGCCTGTAACTCCAGCTCCAGGAGATCTAATGCCCTCTGCTGGCCTCCACAGGTATATACACACATGTAACACATGCATAAATTAAAATTAAACAATTTTATTATAAAGTAGTCGAATATGGTGTTACATGTCTATAGTCCCAACACTTGGGAATTAGATAGAAAGATCATGAGTTCAAGGCCATCCTCACCTACATGGTGAGCCTGGACTACATGAGACACTGACTCAAAACAATAACAAAATAGTTGCAAGGTAAAAATAAGTGAAAAGGGTGGTTTTATAATATACAAATGTAAGATATTAACTGATACTTGGTGGGCATAGCTAAAGGGAGTACTAGACCATTTCAACTTGAGAGGTTGATAATATTGGTTAAGATTTTTATTTTGTGACTGGGTAGGTGTGGATGCCATATATGTATGGGTACCCATAGATGGCAGAAGAGAGTATCAGACACCCTAAAGCTGGAATTAAAGGCAGTTGTGAGCCACTCAGCATTGGTATTGGGGACTGAACTTAGGCCCTCTGGAAGAGCAGCAAGTGCTAAGCACTCTCCAGATAGCCCAGGCTGGCATCAAGCTCACAGCTCTTCCTCAGCTTCTCCTGTGGGCCTCCTGGAGAACCTTTCAAATGTGCAGAGAATTTACAGAAGGAAAGAAAAACTACCACTTATAACAACTACTATATCATTTTAATTATATTCTTAGTATCTCTTTATGTGTGTCCATACATACACATATAAATTCATGTTTATAAAATTGAGGTCATATGTAGAATCTTGCCTCTCTTCCTTTGTGAAGTAAATGTCAGTAGAAAATATTCATGATAGAGTCTCAACATTTTAATGACCACATTGTATAAACATATTAGAATATTCAGACTTGCAGTTTCCCATACTGTGAACTGGCCATGTAAATCATAAGGCACCAGTAAAGGGCTCGGGCTCTTGAACTAGCCTGCCTAGATTTCCACTGTAACTCAAACTAGCTGTGTGACCTGGGACTCACTTCGCTTCTCTGTGCCTCAATTTCCTTATGGATAATGTGGAGATAAAATAATGCCTAATTGGTAGGATTTTAGTAGAATTGGGGTAATTTATGTAACCTAGGCTAGCCTCTCACATTCCCTAAACCATAGACTATAAACTGTTTTTGCTTTTCAGAAGACAACATCCCACGAACACAAGTAGAAAAAAGAAAAACAAGTCTATATTTTTCCAGCAAGTACAACAAAGAAGGTACCCACCCTTCCCCAAGCAGAATGGGGATCCAAATCTTTTATGAGAACAACTTTGACAACCCACTGTTTTTGTAGCTCTTAGCCCCCCAAGACGCAAAGCCTTCAAGAAATGGACCCCTCCTCGGTCACCTTTTAATCTTGTTCAAGAAACACTTTTTCATGATCCATGGAAGCTCCTCATCGCGACTATATTTCTCAATCGGACCTCAGGTTTGTGGGTCATTGTCATCTTGTCCTGGTTAGAAGGAAGATGGTTGAGAGGCCCAAGTTCAAGGTACATTTTGAGTTTGTGATATTGGACAAGGCTTTTCCCCTTTTAGCCCTCAGCACTCTACCTATGCAAACATTAGACTGGATAACAGCCAACATTCTTTTTAATATAAGAGCCAGGTGGTCATTGATTTCCTAATAACAGATTAGCTTTGATTATCAATGAAGGAGCAGTTAGTATTTTTTCCACCGTCTATTCTGCTTGCAACCTCCCTGTGTATTAGATACTTATAGTGGTTATCTAGTGATCTGACTGTTTGAAAACTAGGCCAATTTCAGTATAATCTAAGTAAATTAACAGTGGGTGCTGGTTCAGGCATTGACTTGACAGTAGTTAAACAAGCAAGGTGGAGCTGTAACTCAGTGGTAGAGCCCTTGCTAGCATGCAGAATACCCAAATTTCATTCCCAGCACCACAGACAGTAACAAGAATGCCAGTGCCTGAAGTTCCTAGATGTAAAACTACCTAAACAAGCAGTCCACCTTTCCCAAGACATGTGTCTGCCATTGTTTATGCTTCCCAGGTAAGATGGCCATCCCTGTGCTGTGGGAGTTTCTAGAGAAGTACCCTTCAGCTGAAGTGGCCCGAACTGCTGACTGGAGGGATGTGTCAGAACTTCTTAAGCCTCTTGGTCTCTATGATCTCCGTGCAAAAACAATTATCAAGTTCTCAGGTATGTTCTCCAAGCCCCAGTGGGAAAAGCAAATTGTACCCATTCAAGGCAGCCACACCTTAAACTTTAACGCCCTTGGATGCTATATTAATTGAAGTCATTTAGCTCAAGCATCAAAGACACTTAAAACAGCCTGCTTGCCCCACACCACAGACTCCTACTGACTCGGACCATAAATCTTTGAATAGCCCTGTGCATAGAAGACAAGTAGTTTCTCCGTCTATTAAGCAAAGCGCAGAAGAGTGGTGTGGAAGAGGCAGGTGGTAAGGGCATTATAGAATTGAGGCTACCGTCTACTGCTTCAGAGGAAGGGGTCATCTTGCCCTATTACAGGTGTAAGGAAGGTGACTTCCTCAAGGCTGAGCATGTGTTGGATGTCTGTCCTTCAGATGAATATCTGACAAAGCAGTGGAGGTATCCGATTGAGCTTCATGGGATTGGTAAATACGGCAATGACTCCTACCGGATCTTTTGTGTCAATGAATGGAAGCAGGTAAGCCCACCACTGGCTATATCCAATGTAAGCAAGCGTGTCCAGTGTATTTGCCTCTAGGGCAAAATAAGTCCACCAGTATGCCTGGATCTATGAGAAAGAAGGCTGTTATAGTCCCAACCAAATTTGCCCTCTGTTCAAATATCTGCAGGGGCATGAGGTTTTGAATTGTAGTTATGAGCTCTTGAGGTGATGCCCAAGTCGCTGTGCTGTGGCTTCTCACTGACTTGAGCTGTCACTCCTAACCCTAATACCCGTCTCTGCTCTACTTAAATACTGGCAGGGTTTCTTCCTGTTCAAAGGAGCCCCTAGTGCTGAGAAGAGATGGCTTAGTTTGTAAAGTGCTTGCCATGAAGACTTGAATTCAGATCCCTAGATCTTACAGAAGAGCCAGGCATGGCAGCATACACCTTCTACCTGGTGGTCCCAGCACTGTGGGGGCAGAAACTGGGAGATACCTGGAAGTTCCTGGATAGCCTGTCTGAGCTTATATACCAGATAGCCTGGCCTATGTGGTAAAGCTCCAGACCAGTGAGGGACCCTTTCTTGAATAAAAAGTGGATTGTGAGCCATTTGAACTGGAGAGCACTTTGTAAACTGTGTAGGATGTCTGTTATATAAAGTAATGATATACTGTCTTGGTTGCTGTGGCGTTCGTTATCCCTGTTTATCTCAGGTATATTATCATGATGAACTCCCCCACAGAACCTTTAAGTGTGTCTATGGCTGATATGTTGCATTTCTTCCAGGTGCACCCTGAAGACCACAAGTTAAATAAATACCATGACTGGCTTTGGGAAAATCATGAAAAACTAAGTCTATCTTAAAGCTGCCTGCTTGAAGTTTCCTATGCATTGCTTTGTGCTTCCATTTCTAAGGGCCCTGTGGTGTACAGTGAGCTCTCTTCCCAGCATGTAGATTTTTTTCCGTTTGTTAGAAGCCAGCGTATGTCTTAAGCCTCTGCCAAAGGTAGATCTTTGTCACTAAATTATTGTAGATATAGAAACTTGAAAAAAGAATTGTTGAATAATGATCCAAAAAGTGTATTCAGTTTAGTTTTTCCTGTGATGAAATTCAACATGTCGATGCTCAAAGACAGTTACCGACACTCCTGCTGAGGAAAGGCTAAACGTGTTCTCTTTCTATACAAAATGATATTGTCATATGCAGAAAGACTGCCATTCTTAGGGGTATTGCAGCATTATAGTTTAAATAATGAGGCATTTACTTTAAAAAGGAATCACTAAATAAAAATCAAATTAACCTACACATGGTGGCACACACCTGTAATCCCAGCACTCAGGATATTTGGGGAGAAGAATGGGAAGTTGAGGGCCTGTCTGTACTGTATGGAGAGAAACCACCTCAGAAACAAACAGTGCAGGGCTAATTAACCCACTAAATGAAGTCACTTGCTGCCAAGCCCTGATGACCTGAATTCCATCCCTGGAACCCATTTCTGAAGGTTGAGCTCTTACCTTCACTTAAACTCACACGTTACAAAATACATAAATTTTTCAAAAATGGTTTGGAAGGAGATGATTCAATAGTTTAGTATGCTTGCTGCTTTTTATCTCTTCACTCAAAATGCACAATATTCCATCCCATCTTCATTAACAAAATGTTCTGATATATTCACCCGTGCCAGTCACGGCGGGACACTTCTGTAACTTGGACACTTGGGAGTTTGGAAAGGGTCATGACCAAGGCCATCCTGGGTTACATGGTAAGACCCTATATCAAAAACAAAACAAAAACCGAAAGATCCACTAGTGGCACACAGACAATGAACAGATAGGCATTGTAATGTTTATGTAATAAATAGTCCCAGTACTTGGGATGCTGAGGCAAGAGGACCACTGTGACACAGTCAATGCAGCCTGGCTTATGTGAGTGTAAAGGTAGCTTTGGTTACACAGCAAAACCCTGTACAAAAATACAAATCAAGGGGCTGGAGAGATGACTCAGTGGTTAAGAGCACTGACTGCTCTTCCAGTGGCTCACAACCATCTGTAATGAGATCAGATGTCCTCTTCTAGTGTGTCTGAAGACAGCTACAGTGTACTCACATAAAATAAATAAGTCTTAAAAAAAAAACAATCTTGTTGGACTGAAGAAGCTATGTCTGGAGAAGCATCTGTCCTATATAATGGAATTCTTAAAATCCTAATATACTGTGAAACCTATCACTTATATTAGGTAGTTAATAAAATATTTTTGTTAAAAAGGAGTGTCCCTTATATCGTGTTCTTGACCACTTGCATTGGCTCTTAGGAATTTTAGATTTGGCCTCAATATCCCTGTGAGGGTGTGGCTTCTGGCTCCATTGCAACTCACTCTTTAACCCTGATCCTCTATGAAACCTCATCTCTCCCAGTCAAAGAATGGGACCTATTTATGTTTGGTGCCATTTCCATGACAGGTGGTGTGCTATCATGGTTCCAATCCCAAGGATCAGTTGTTCTAAGGTTTGGCTTGAAAATTAAATCGAATGACAGCAAAGTAAACCAGCTGTCAGGAGGCTGTTTGTCGTAGGACAGTGTGTGGGTATAGGCAGATGTGCTATGATGCAGGCTAATTGATTTTCCCTCTGGTGAACAAGTGGCAGCTGTTAGAGGGATGCTGGAGAGAGGACTGGTGGCAGAGTAGTCAGGTTCGGTTCCTAGCAGCTCTATGGAGGATCACAGCTCCAGGTGATCTGTTGCCCTCCTCTGGGCACACAGGTAGTGTGTACACATACATGTGAAATAATTAGTACACACAAGTATAAAGAGATGCAGAGAGAAGTGACAGGAAAGCTGGCCACACCTCCCACTTCACAGTAACCCATATTTTCACAGACATTACAGGAACACGTATGTGCAGAGTACTGTTGAGGAGACGCAAAAAGATGAAAAGGCTCCATAGAGACCTCAGAACAGTGCTAACAGTATGGCAGAGAAGAGAAAGTGAAGATGGACATTCAGACACAAGCAGCTGAGTCCAGAGAAATCTTTGGATCCCTGGGCCCCAGCCAAGGTTAAGTGGTAGAACAAATTTCCCAAATGTCCGCTATGAGGTAAGGCTGCAGGGCAGGGCCACTTACAAACCCCCT
The DNA here is from genome assembly GCF_963924665.1 of Micromys minutus. NCBI lineage: Eukaryota > Metazoa > Chordata > Mammalia > Rodentia > Muridae > Micromys > Micromys minutus. The sequence continues at coordinate 30,437,679 of NC_137972.1, forward strand.
CTCCCTAGTCACTTTGAAGGGGAGCTCTCTGCCTGGCTGATTGCTGAGGTTCCAGGGCTCCTCTTCCCTTTCAGGAGATAAGGGTGCCTGAACTCCATGCCTTCCCTGGTATCTCAGCCTTGTCATGGTTTTATAAGTGTTCAAAGGCTGTAACTCAGAGGCCAGTCAAAGTGAGTGCCTCAGGTTATAGGGAGTTAGAAAGATGCTAAATCTGGTGACAGTGATTCCTAGCACAGAGAACTTGTTCAAATACTGATCTTTATTTTGTGACATAATTTTAGGATCAGGGGTGTAGTTCAACACTTGAGTTTGCCTGGCATGCACAAGGCTTAGGGCTCAGTGCCCAGCAGTACAAAAATAATTTTTTTTTGAGACAGGTTCTTTCTGTGTAGACCAGGCTGGCCTCCAATTCACAGAGATTCTCCTGTATACCACCATGCCCAGCCAGAATAAATTTTTTAAGTATTTCATTAAATCATTTTGTTTTGTATTTAACACATTTACAGCTACTAACGTTAGCTAACTCCAGGACATTTCCATCACCCAAAAAAGGAAGCACTAGTCTAGTTAGTCCTTTCTCTGGTCATCAGCAGCTGTGTTGTAGACTTACCTATCCTGGGCATTTTGTATAATAGAACCCTTCCGTATGAGGCCTGAGTCTGAGGCCTAGTCTTCATTTACTAGACCCACATGTAGTGTGGGTCATGTCTTTCCATGCACACCCTATATCTCACCTATTAGTGGACATTCCAAAGGTGTATTATTAGGACTGGTTCCAGCCTCTGTTTCCGGCTTTGATTTTTAAAGATAGGCTCTCGTGTAGCTCTGGCTGGCCTGGGACTTGTTATGTAACACAAGCTGGCCTCAAACTTAATTTCTATCCTGCTCATCTCAGCTCTGAGATACAAATGGTTGCCACCATAACTGTTAATTCCAGACTGTAACACCCTGTCATAGCACCAAATATCTGTCTTTAATTTAACCTTGACTGACTAGGATTCTCAGAGCCCAGCGCAGAGCATACTTTTTTTGAATGGAAAAAAAAAAAAAAAAGTGAAGCCTAAAGATGACATCTGTGAAAATCCTGAAACTTACAAGAAAATAGAAAAGTTTTTCTTCAGAATCATGGGCTGTGGGAAGATTGGGACACAGACATAACTTCTCAAAGGAGGAACCAGCCAGAGCTAAGCAAGTCGCTGAAGGAAAAAGGGTTCTCCCGCCTCCTTTCTGCAAGTGGAAGCGCTCAGCCAATCAGTGTAGGGCATCTGTAGTTATGGCAACAGAGGCTTACTCTCTTAGCAGGTTGGGTTGCCTGTTGCAAAACCTGAAGCTGATTTGCTCCAAATGGCTAAGCCCGAGTCATACTCCACAACGCCATCTACAGGAATCCTCCGGCTCCTGGCGGCAGAGCCATTAGAGAGCGCCAGGATAGGCTGGAAGCCTCATTGTGCCGTCTCCATTCTGGGGTAGGGGTTGCCAGGAGTTCCAGAAGGTCACAAACTTCCTGGATTCCCATGCTCCGACCTAGCTGTAGCGCCAGGCTAAGTCACGTGACTTAGAATCAAACCCGGGCTCTTCTGCCCGGGGAACCTGAGTATTTTTCAGTTAGGCAACAATGCGTTCTATATTGAAGAAGAAACCTGGAGAAGAGTCTGCCAGCTGTCTGTCCCCAACCAAGTTCTTGGCAAAGGGCTGCAATTTGAGAGGTGGAGGGCACAAACAGACAAGAAGAGCAGGAGTCCAGAAGACCCATGCTCTCGGAAAGCCTCCAACCCACCCATCTGATGCTCCACAAAGAAATGCTGGTCCCCCTGGCCACCTTTCCTCAACACACAGTCAGAATGTGGCAGAAACACTGGAGAAACCTAGTGGGCAGCCAAAGAAAGCATCCAGGTTATGGGAGTCTCAGAAAGCCGAAGAGAAAAGAAGGAGTCATGTGACATTCAGTTTGACAGTCACAACCCTTGGTAAGTGAGGGTGCTTTTCGTGGACCTGGAAGGTGTCTGGAGGACATAGATGACACTGGAACCAGGGGATACCTAAGACCCTGTGAGATGCTTTCAGAACAACTAAAATACATGACCACGCTGGGATGGGGGGACTCAGCATGGAGGGAAATGGGAGAGAAGCTGTCCAGTGTAAAGTGTTGACACTTAGGAGTGACCAGGACAACAGGAGCCCAGGACGATGACCAGAAAGGGAGGCAGCAGCTGAGATGTGAGTCAGAAAATAATAAGTGTGTTTTTTGAGACAAGTGAGGGCTCCTGGGAAACACATGTGGGTCAGTAAATGGGATCTTATCCAGCATTCAAGGCCCACGGTGAAGTTCTCTGTGTTCGTGAAAATGTACAACCAGAAGTAAAGTCAACCAGAGACAGCCACTGACATCAGGGAGTACACCTGACCTGCGCAGGAGTGGAAATCCAGCACTTTCCCTTCCAATTTCACCATCTCTTCTAATGACAAGATGGCAGCCTCAGCCTGTCACTGCAGGAGACCACCTACATGGCCATAGTCCTGAAGAGCACTTGAGAGACATGCCATAAAGAGTGGGTGGGTAGTGAGCAGGCCATCTGCATGCAAAAGGGTACCTGAGATGACATCTGTTAGGCTAGTCACTGTTCTGGGAAAAGAGACAACACTTCAAGACAACTTTTTTTTAAGATTTATTTTATGTATGAGTACACTGAGGCTGTCATCAGACACACCAGAAAAGGGCATCAGATTCCATTACAGATGGTTGTGAGCCACCATGTGGTTTCTGGGAATTGAACTCAAGACCTCTAGAAGTCAGTGCTCTTAACCGCTGAGCCATCTCTCCAGCACTCAAGGCAACTCTTATGAAAGAGAACATTTAATTGGGGTTCTTGCTTATAGTTTCAGAGGCTTAGTCCATTATGACAGGGAGTATGGTGGCAGGCAGGTATGGAAAAGTAGCTGAGATTTATACCCTGATACACAAGCTAAGAATGCACCTGACTGTGGGCTTTTAAAACCTCAAAGCCACTAAGCAGTGGTTGTGTTAGCCTTTAATCCCAGCACTCAAGAGACAGAAGAAAGCCATCTCTTTGAGTTCAAAGCCAGCCTAGTCTGCAGAGTTAGTCCTAGGACAACTAGGGGCTATACAAAGAAACCCTGTCTCAAGAAAAACAAAACTCAAAGCCCACCCCAATGACACATTTCCTTCAACAAGGCCACTCCTCCTCCTCTCCTCCTCCTCTTTTCAAACAGTTCTACTTCCTGGTGACTAAGTATTCAAACATATGAGCTCTTGGAAGCCATTCTTATTCTAATTACTACACCCTTACTGTGAACCACAGAGTAGAAAAGGCTGGAAGAGAAGCCTCAAGGAATGCCATGCCCTTCAGAGAACACAAGCAACTAGGTAAATAGAACCCAAGGGCCAAGTAAGGAGCAAGGAAACATGACTGAGCAAAAAGAAGCAGTGTAGAAAAGAGGACAAGGTGGGTGTGAGATCATAGGGGAGAAGAGGGGCAAAGAGATGTGTTACCTCCCTGAGTACTAAGAAGCTGACTTAGGGTTTTACTTCTGTGAACAGACACTATGACCAAGGCATCTCATATAAGGACATTTAGTTGGGGCTGGCTGACAAGTTCAGAGGTTCAGTACATTATCATCAAGGCAGGAGCATGGCAGCATGCAGGCAGGCATGGTGCAGGAGGAGCTGAGAGTTCAACATCTTCATCTGAAGGCCGATAAGAGAAGACTCCCATATGGTTAGGAGGAGGGTCTTACCAAGTCCACACCCACAGTGACACACTTCCTCCAACAAGGCAACACCTCTAAATAGTGTCACTCCCTGGACCAAGCCTATTCAAACCACCACACACCAGCCTTGGTGGTAAAAAGCCTGTCATCCCAAAATTTGGAAGGAAAGGCATCCTGGCCTACCTGGTGAGACCCTATCTCAAACCATGCTATGGTAGGGCTAAATGTAGGGGACCCAGAAGTGTAGAAAGGAAGAGCCGAGAAGATTTCAAGGGATGGTGATGCCTGAGCTGGGTATGAAAAGTAAGTTAAAGATGATTGGGTAAAGGTGTGAGAGGCAGTGTATGTGTGAGCTGAGCTGCCCATGCAGTGTACCAGGTGAGGGGCCAGTGACATTGGTACAGGGGACACTGACCTATTGATACAAATGCAGGTGAGGGGCCAGTGACATTGCTCTGTCCAGTCCCTAGCACGGAGATGGGGAAGTTGGTGGTGGCACAAACCATTTAGAAATGAAAGTCTTGAGACATGAGGATCAAGTGCAAGCTGAGTAACAGCAAACAGCTAAGAGCTTGGCTTGGGGCAGGAGAGATGGCTCAGTGGTTAAGGTTGCTGCTCTTGCAGAGGTCCCAGGTTCCTTTCCCAGCACCCACATGGAGGTTCACACCCAGTTATAACTCCAGTTCCATGTACTTTAACACCTGGCCTCTGTGGGGACTGTACACATGTGGTGCACATACATACGTTCAGGCAAAACACTGATATACATAAATTAAAAAGAAATCCTAAAGCAAAAGAATTGGTCTATGGGACTAATTAAGCTCTGCTGATAATCAACCCAGTGACTTTGGGCCTCTCTGGGCCTCAGTGTCTGGATCTGAAAAAAGGTGCCCAGCCATGACACCAACCCCATGTCTACATCTGTCATTCATGAACTGTTTACTGAGTTTCTGTTACATGTAAGCACCATGGTGGAGCCAAGACTCCAGAAGATATAAGACAGACATAGACAAGGGCATGGTCTTCATAGAGCTTTTACTAGAGGAACAATCAAGGCATTGCTCCAGGAGTCGCAAACTGGCAGTTATGAAATGAACTGAGTTTAGCTAGTAGAGAATGTGAGGAGGTACTGTAAGCTGGAGAAACCATGCCCCAGGCTACAGGACTGGAGACCTTTTAAGTAAAGTATCCAACAGTGTAAGAACTACCCGTGTGCAGCCCAGACTACACACAATGGCGTCTTAGTTACTTCTGTGAGAAAACACCATGACCAAAAGCAACTTGGGAAGGAAAGGGTTTATTTCATCTTACAGTTTGTAATCCATCATCCATGGCAGGAGCTCATGCAGAGACTATGGAAGAGGTGCTGCTCACTGGCTTGCTCCTGGTAGCTTGCTCAGTCTGCTTTATTATATCACCCAGGACCTCCAGCTCAGGAATGGCACCACTGCCCACAGCGAGCTGGGCTCTTCCACATTAATTATTAATCAAGACAACCCACTACAGACTTTCCCATAGGCCAGTCTGGTAGGGACATGTTCTCAGTTGAAGTTCTGTCTCCTAAAAGGGTTCTAGCTTGTGTCAGGTTGACATAAAACTGATGGTGATGGTGGCATGGAAGTGCATATGGGTCAAGGTATGCAGAGTTGCAATGGGGCTTCAACTATGAGCTGGGGCATGGTCTAAGGCTGGGAGGAGTAGGAGGAGGGGGAGGAAGTAGAGGAATATAGAAGATACAGAGCAGAGGGAGCAGCAGGAGGCAAAACCTTAGACAGGATGGGGCTTCCTTCCATCATAGGGGACAGAAAGGGCCTAAATGAGCCTGTGCCACTGGAAGGAGAAACTGGATTGCCAGAGAAGATAAGGGACCTCTTGTCCTGAGGACTGCAGCTGTCAGGGGAAAGGCTTCACGTTGAGTAAGTAGATTTTGTCACCAGGTCTTCAGGTCTGTAACCTGCTGCCTGAGCACCCCTGTATTCCAAAGAAAGTTAAAAAAACAACCCAGTAAGGAAAAAAAAGGGGGGTGGGGTGGGCTGGAGAGATGGCTCGGTGGTTAAGAGCCCTATGCTCCTCCACTGTCCTGAGTTCAAATGTCAGCAACCACATGGTGGCTCACAACCATCTGTATAGTGAGATCTGATGCCCTCTTCTGGTGTGTCTGAAATGGCTATAGTGTCCTTACTTATAACTGGAAAGAGGAAAATATCCAATTCATTCTGTGTGTATGCGCGTGTGTGTGTGTCTTACAAGTTCAAGAAAAGCATGCGACAAAAGGCAGGTTGGTTATGAGACAACCAGTCCTTCTTAAGAGGAGTAGCTTGACCCCACGGTGCCTGTCTTCATGAGCAGAATAGAGGGTCTTCCATGCCCCTTATGTAGAACACAGATTGTCTAGCTTGGCAGCAAGCACTTTTATCCACAGAGCCATCTCACCTGCCTACCTTATATGTCATTACAAGTTGAGGCCTGAGGAACATAGTTCAGTGTCTCAGTAATTCTTCAGCAAGCACAAGGCCCTGGTTCAAGTCTTAGCACCATTAAGAAGAGAACTCAGATGCAGTGAATGTAGATGTGGATATGTATGTATGTGTGTGGATACATATAAAACAGCACACTGACTACAAAGCAACTCTAATAAATATCTCCATCACCTGATAAATTATCCCCTTCTTATGGAAGACACTGAAACATAGGCTAAGCAGGAAGCAGTGTTGAGGTTTGGTCTTTTGCTATATATTGTAATGCCTTGTATAATGTAATGTAATGCAATGCAATGTAATACTGGCCCCCAAGGCCTGGTTGCTCCTAGGAATAAGAGACTCTAAATGTACAAAGTGACCTTGCTCCTTAATTTAAAACTATTGGTTAAGTAAAGATGCTGACAGTCAATAGCTGTGCAGAAAAGACACAGGCAGGATTTGGGGTTCCTGAGCATAGTGTCAGAGGAGAACCACAGGGAGAGGGGAGGTAGAGAGAGGAAGAAGCTGCCATGGGTAGGTAAATCATAAAAACATAGCCATGAGAGCTAGCCAACTGGACTTAAGAGCTGCCCAGATGGAACATGGCAAATTAGGACTTGGGGTTACTAAAGGGAAAGTGAATTCTAATAGCATTGGGGGGATATCTGCCCAGTTCTAGTGCTGATTGAGGCTGTAGAAATATAAAGGTTGTGTTTCTTTTATTTGGGAACAGAATAATCAAAGGCAGGGTAGAAGCCCCTGATTGAGATTAAATACTTCCTACTACAGCAGACCTACTTACTTAGACCCAAGCTCTCTGGATCAGAGCCTTCCTTTGCTCCCACCAGAGGGTGCTGCGATGCCTAGGATGGTCAGACAGAATAAGGTAGATTCTTAGGAGCACATGCAGAGTGTAATCGGAATCAGACTGTGGAAAGAAAGCCCTTTGCTTTGTGTCTTCTGTCGGTGTGTGCAGGTGATGTTAGCTAACACCGTTTTCCTTACGGTTGTGATGCAGTTGATACAGCCCAGCCAGGGACCAGGCACCCTGATACACAGCAAATTCCTACAACAGCCTCTTCCCTGATTCTTCTTAGTTCTCTTCCAAAAAGGAACTCACCTTGTAACCCTCTTCTCCCAAGGGGCCTTCCAGTCTTTCACATCCATAGATGATGACTTCAATGAAACCACCAGCAAGACTCCTGTCTTCAAACCTGAGCTAGTCACTGCCCATTGCTTCAGGCGATTGAAGCAGAAAGACTTTCACCTGCCAAAGAGCCGCCGGCGGATCATCATTGTGCCTGGCACAAAGGACCACGTGCCAGCCCAGCCCACAATTCCTCCCCAAGCTCCCCTTCCACTCATGCCTAGCTTCAAAGTTCTCGATACTGAAGACACCCAACAACTACCAGTGAACAAGAAGCTCTGGCTGAGTCAAAGGGAAAACCTTCGGAAGCAGCTGGAGACATTTGGTGATGTCAAGAAGTGGCTTAAAAATAAGCCCACCATTACATCATCAGAAGTCAAGGTTCTATCCATGATTTACCAGCAGCAAAAAGCCCCAAAACATACCTTGATTTCAATCAGGAAACCCAAGGTGAGAAGCTCTAATGGCCAGAAGGTGCTGAAGGCTTCAGGAGTGTGTTGTCATTTTGTTTCCTTGGATTAGATCTGACAAGGTGGTTTGCCCCATTTTACAGAGGAGCAAAACCAAGTCCCTAAAGGAATGTGTATGAGTGATCTGTTGCTGCATAACAAATACTCCAGAGTAACTTATAAAAAAACAGTATCTTTCTATACAGCTGTGTCTGTGATTCTGGAATCTAGCTGAGAGGCTTTTTTCTCCATATCATGACTGCGGTGCAGTACAGAGGACAGCCTCTGACTTGGCCAGGGCAGGAAAGCAGACCGCCTTCCAAACTTGTTCAAATGGCTGTTGATCAGAGGCTTCAATGCCTCCCTCAGGGATCCAGAGGCTGGATATAAGAATACTCACAATAAGGCTAGCTGCCCACAAAGTGAGCCTTCCAGAATGGAGAGGAAGGAAGTCGGGGCTGTTACACCCTTTAGTCTTGTTACTGCACCATATCAGAATGAGCCACTGAGTACTGTCTGCACCATGGGAATGGAAGGGGGAGTCCATTTTGGCAGGGGGAAAGTCAGAGCCCCTGTGGGTGTGCTTTGAAAGCACCCCAGCTGGAGCACACTAGCAGCTGTCTTGACGATGGACACCTGTCTGCTGGGGTGGGACAGGTACTAAACCAGTGCTTGTGGACTAATTTGAAGAGCAAGGTTAGGGAGAGGAGAAGGGCCACCTTGTGACAGCATTACCTAACTTGGAGCCATGGTTTGTACACTGAGAGTCAAATGTCAGCTACCAACCTTCAATAAGCCAATTAAAGCACCCTAATAAAAAAAGAACGGAGGGGGAAGGAGATTTATTCAGTATGGCCATATTGAGAACAGGGCAAAGATATACAGTGCATCCTGCCTTCCAGAGCATCTTTGGGTTTTGAAGTGAGATAGAACTTTAACAAGAGAGCTGGGGATAAGCAGTCCTTTTCATCTGCCCTACTCTTGCCTCTTCTAGGGTAAAGGTCTCAAACATGTTCGTCTAGCTGCACCCCAGCTGCGACTGCCTAAGCCCCCTGTCCTGTCTGACATGTATGCCTTCCTGCGTAGTCGAAAGATCAAGATCCTAGAGGTATTTAGCAAGATGGAGCGGGGTGAGAACCAGCGCATCTCCAGGGAGGAATTTCTCATGGCTGTAAAGGCAGTAAGTATGAGCTTGAGGTATGTCCTCCCTCTCTCCCCCCAGGCTCTGCGTCTGAGGGGTAGACACTGGGGTTCACACTACCAGCCTCATATATGTAGAACCACACTAGGAAACATGGCACAACCCACAGTCAGATCACAGCCTTAACATAACCTCTGCACCAGGCTGACCTGGGGAGATGGCTCAGGGGTTATGAGCTTGGCTGCTCTTTCAGAGGACCCGGGTTCAGTTCTGAGGCACCCACATGGCCGCTACCAATAACCTCTAACTCCATCTGCAGAGGACCTGATGTCCTGTTCTGGCTTCCAAGTGCACTGCATGCACATGCTATATAGATACACATGCAAGCAAAACATCCATATACGTACTCAGGATAAATTGCGCATACATTCTTAACTGCTGACCCATCTCTCTACCCACAGCTGTCTCTCCAGCTGGGGCTTGAACTCAGGACCTTGCATATACCAGCAAGCTCTCCACTACTGAGCTATATACCCAGACTTACACTTTCAACTAATCAATTTCCAAACATTTTTATTAAATACAATTATGAGAACACCCAAAACATATTTTAAAGTAAATATCTTCTACTACTAAAACCAAAAAAAAAAAAAGTTTAAATATTAAATACTGGACCTCAGTAACTTCTTGTGCCTTCTCAGATTGGAGTTCCTCTGAAGAGCCAGGAGCTGGAGGACATCATCATCTACCTTGGCTCTCTTGGGAAGCAGAATGCCATCACCACAGATGCCCTGGCCAGTACCTACAAACAGTGGTCACTGGCCCAGCAGAAAAGCACCATACCTACTGCCAAAGAGTGTGCGTGTCCCCTTCCCCCGCCCTGGGAGAGTCAACCTGGCTTTCTCCAGCACTACATCCTCAAGTGGCTCCTCCTTATCTGGCTTGCTATAGGTTTGCCAAGCTCTGGAGTTTCCAGACACAAAAACCAATGAGGAGGCTGATATTTTCTCAAAGGCCCAGATGCCCTTTTGTCTATTCAAAGATGAAGTCCAGCTCTGTCCTTAGAGACTCATAAACTTGATTTAAAGCAAAACTGAGGGCTGGGCATGTAGAGAAGTTGGCAGAGTGCTTATTTAACATATTGGAAGCCCAGGATTCTATTCCCAGCACTGCATAAACTAGGCTTAGTGTTGCACATCTACAATTCTAGCAGTTAGGATAGAGGTGGGACATCCTTGGCTTCATAGAAAGTTTGAGGTCAGTGTGAGATAAAGGAGAATTTATGAGAGAGAGAGAGAGAGAGAGAGAGAGAGAGAGAGAGAGAGAGAGAGAGAGAGAGAGAGACAGAGAGACAGAGAGACAGAGAGAGAGAGAGAGAGAGAGAGAGAGAGAGAGAGACAGAGACAGAGAGAGAGAGCGCTAACTAAATCTAAATCTCTTGCTCAGAAACTGAGCATGTTTGGAGTTAGCTGCTTTGGGCTTTCTGTCATCAGGATATTATAAGGGATGCTGTCAACAACTGTGTAGGTGATACACAGCCCACATTATGTTTGCCTTCATTTGCTTGTGGGTCTGTATCTGTCCAAAAGCAGCAAGAAGAGGCAAACTAGAAAGAACTGCCTAATATTTGGGTTATGAAATTACTGTACAAGCCCATATCTTTCTTTTTTAAAAAATATTTTATTTATTTTATGTATACGCATACACTGTCGCTGTCTCACACCAGAAGAGGGCATCAGATCCCATTACAGATGGTTGTGAGCCACCATGTGGTTGCTGGGATTTGAATTCAGGACCTCTGGAAGAGCAGTCAGTGCTCTTAACCACTGAGCTATCTCTCCAGGTCCTGTGCCTTTTGATTGTTTGAGACAGGACCTTTCTACATAGTTCTGGCTGTCCTGGAACTCACTGTGTAGATCAGGTCTGCCTCATGCTTCAAACTCACAGAGCTCCACTTGCCTCTGTCTCCTGGGTGCTGGGGTTATGCATAGTTTGGGGCAGTGCTGACATTGAACTCTGGGTTCTGTGCATTAAACAAGCATTCTACCAACTGAGCTACACCCCCTCACCTTTTCTGCCTTTTTTTTTTTTATTGCTTTGGGGAGAAAAAAAAAAAAAAAACAGTTGCAACACTCCCCATCCCAGCTCCCATTCAAATAGAGCAACATCGATATTTCTTTAAGTGGAATGAATGGGTCTTGCTCTACCCCATCCACCAGGCTGGCAGAAAATTAACTTCAGACATATTTTAGGGAGGGGTGGGGTTCTTTCTCCTTTGAGATGAAATTAAAAGTACCAGCAAGCAGTTGGAGGGGTTTTCTTGAAGGGATGCCAAGTTGAAGCAGGGTTCCTAGAATCAGGATAAACAGCCCCACCATGGGTGTGTAGCATCCTCTCTGGTGTGGTGTCTTAGGCAACTCCTGCATGCAGTGCATTCCCAGCTCTAGGTCTCTGAACTTCCCGTCTGTGGCTGTCCCACAGATACACCCACGAGGGTCCCTGACACATCAGAGCCCCGGAAACCCAAGCACCCTCACAGTTTCAATGGCCCAGCATCAGCACCTCCTAGACTGTTCTTTTCCCTTCTGCTCCTCCCATAATCTGATGAATGCCCAGAACTGCTGTGACCTCACAGCTGGCTGGAGTCACTAGGGCACGGTGCTCAGCAATAATGGCTATAGACAGTGGATTTTAATGCACCCACAGCCTGCTGTAAAAGTATTCCTCTTACCTTGATTTGAAGTCGGGCAGCAGGCATTTCAGCATCCTCAGATGCCACCCTCAGTTGGTAAGATAGGTGGACTTGGGGAGTCTCTCCATTTGTCTAAAGGAGCAAGCATCAGAGGAGAGGAGCCCTTGTGGACTGTCAGCCTTTGCACAAGTTTCCCTGCCTGTCCGGAGGTTAGGGTGCTATTCATGTTTTCTGTGGAGGAAGCAAATGTCCAGAGAGGCTGAGCTTCTTGTCTGGAGTCTCAGGAGCAGGTGAGGCCAAGGTTTCAGAATCTTTTCATGGGCCCCCAACTGGCGGTATCTTCCAGATGCTAGGCCCACTCACAGGAACTGGGAGACTGTAGCAAACTAGCCTGAGCCTGACCTCCATCAGCTTACGGGTCCACAGAGATGGCTGCCTTGGAGTCAGTTGGCTGGAGTGCCTGGATGGTAGTCAGGCAAAGCCCTTGAACTGGCCCTTCAGTGACTGGTGCACAGCCAGTGTCTGGAAACGGCATCCAAGGCAGGTGGGACTGCCAAGGACTTTGGGATACAGCAGGTGAGGACAGCAGGCATGAAGGGGCAGATTCCCATGGGTGCTTGTGGTCCAGGGAAAGGAGTCTGTTTTTAGTGTGTGTTCCCTAGGAAGCCAGGAATGGCGTTGAGTTGATCTTGTTTACATTGTTTGTTTATTTGTTTGTTTTTTCAAGACAGGGTTTCTCTGTGTAACAGTCCTGGCTGTCCTGAAACTCACTTTGTAGACCAGGCTGGCCCTGAACTCACAGAGTTCTGCCTGCCTCTGCCTCCAGAGTGCTAGGATTAAAGGTGTGTTCCACCATTCCCTGCTGCCATTTTGTAATAGTTCTGTTTGCTACTTGGTGGGGACATGGTAACAGAGGATGGGGAAGGTGCAGGGAAGCTGTGTGGAGTGTATAGATGTGGGGCTTCACAGCAATGGAGGAGACAAACTCACAATGCCCTTCAGACAGACACTAGCTGGACAACTGGGAAAGGAGCAGAAGAGCATGCTGGCATCTGCCCAGTGGCATCAGGTTGAGTTCCACAGCTTGGTTGCCCTCTTAGTCCCTCCTTCATCTTTCCCTCCCACTGTAGATTACAGTTTGTCTACAAAGAGAACTTCCCTGAAGCGCACCCCTAAAAAGAAGCAGGCTATCTTATCCTCACAGACTCCCAAGATGGACCTGCTGAAGGTGCCTGAGATTGATACAAAGATGGAGGGGCGGCCCATGTCAGAGGAAGACATGGAGGATGTGGGCAGACGGTACCGAGAGAGGCGGAGGCAGTACAAGGTACCTCTCTAGCACAGGCTTGGGGGCTGGGCAAGCCAGGGTTTAGGACTTGGCACTGACACCTGCTAGCTGGAGGAGCATAAGGAAGGCCTCACCTCCCTCAGCCCTTGTCTGTCACCTGTACAGTCAGCGAAACGCCTCTATAATCCCACCACTCAGGAAGTCCAGTTAAAAGGATTATGAGTTTGAGACCAGCCTGGGGTACATAGAAAGACCCACAAGTGAGGTGCCCACCTTTAATCCCAGTACTTGGGATGCAGAGACAGGTAGATCTTTGTGAGTTTGAAACCAGCCTCATCAACATAGTTAGTTCCAAACCATTAGAGCTGCACATCGAGGGAGTCTTTCTCAAAACAAAGCAAAACAGCCCAAACAACCCACATACACAAACGAACCAAACAAAACCGAAACCGAAAATCGTGATGACACTAGGTGACACTTCTCAGCCCCTCTGCACTGGCAATGTGGCTTCTACTCAGGATGTACACGAATGGCTACACCTGATTTAAAGTGTCCCTGCAGCCAAAGACTCAAATATTATTTTCCAGCAGGGTTCCTCTGGGGCGCTTACTGCTACTGTGCTTTTTTATAGATATTCCATATTACAGAGTACATGGGCACACCCAGTACGAGTACGTTCTGAAGATTCATAAGACACATGCTCAGAGCCCCTGAGGAGGTAACCTTGACCTCAATGCTTGCTCCTCCAAGCTGCTGGCTTTGGAACCTGAATTGCAAGCCCACTGTGCACACATTATTCTTCATGGGGGCCTCTCTGAGGAGGTAGAGAAGGTGCTATGCTGCCTTCTAGCCAAAACAAATGTCACAAAGGCATAAGATGGAGCGTCTTCTATTCTCTCTGCAGCTTTCTCTCCCTTCCATCCAATACCTGGAGAACTGCCGGCTGGTTCGATCTGGGACAAAACAGTTTGATGACCACTGCCTGCCATCCACTGTTTTTGGAGAGATGGGGGAGCTGCTCAATATGGCCCGCAGGGATGACTTCCTAGTCTACCTGCAGTGCTGGGAACTCTGTGAGGCCCACGGCCTCCCACTGACTGAAGATATCCTCATGAGAGGTAGGGGTTTGCTTCAAGGGAGAGCCTTGGCCTGATCATTGGCTAATATGGAGTTGACCCTGATACTGGCTACCCTGTACATGCACCTAGCCAAGCCACCATGGCTTTTGGTGGGAACTCTGGGAAGGAAGAAGAAGAAAGGCAGACAGCATGACTGCTAGGTGGGCTTCCTAGGACACAGGCTCTGAGACACATGGGTTCCTTCGGTGAGATTTGGGAGATCTGGGTTCTGGGGCTTGGCCTTCACACCCATGTATCCACCTACCCATATGTCCACCCCACACGTATATCCCCCTCCACATCTATGAGACAAATTCAAAACAATGAGCAAACCATCGTCAAAATAGTTAAAACAAGCTCCTACCTCTCATCACAGTAGGTCTAAGGGCTGGGAAGTGGTGTTCCGTGGTAAACTCTTGCTTATCAAGTATGATATTTTGACTTCATACTTGGCATGCACACACACACACACACACACACACATTAACCTAGTGAAGTCTAGTTGAATCTTCCCACCTCCAACCTAAGCTTACTAAGGGAGCTCCATCCTAATTTGTTGTTACAAATTGGTCTCCCTTCTCTGTCCCCTGGCCAGCAGGATCATCCAAGGTCCTTTTGTTACTGAACTGCAGCTGTATGCCATGTTGCTTAATGAGGAACTGTGGAAGAATTCAGGAGAACTTTATATTCCATTGTATCTTGCAATTTCCAAAGAACCTACTACCCTCCATAAAATAAGAAGTTGAGCTGGCAAGATGGTTCAGCAGACAAGGGTCATTGCTGCCAAGCTTAAAGACCCAAGTTCAATCTCTGGGACTCATGGAGTAGAAAGAGAGAACCAACCAACCAACAAATATGATTTACAGAGTTTGGAGTGAGATGGTTCAGTGGATAAAGGCACTTGCTGCCAAGCCTGATGACCACAGTTCAGTACCCAGAATCCGCATAAAAGTAGCGCTAACAGACTCCACAAAACTGTATTCTAGCCCCACATATGCACCTGCCACTCTACCCACCAAGGCATCTTGATAGCTCAGAAAAAAAATAATCTTTTAAACAGAAGTGTGAATTTTTAAAAAAACGTTTCTACGTGCCCCTAAAGGGGTGACTTTGGCTAATGGACTCCACTGTCTCCTTACTGCCCACAGCACTACTGTATCCGGGAGACAAGATCATTTGTCTGAAAGAAGAAGTCCGCCCAATCCGGCAGCCTGGAGGCTATTATATAGACAACAGGATTGTCCACAGCCTGGCTGGATTCAGGAACCTCCACAAGCTTGGGGAAAAGAAGACAGACAAGCTGAGTTTCAAGCTGCCCCTTCAGCTGCTGGGGCTGGGACATTGGCGTGCGTGTAGTGTCATGTTATGCCAGTATCTGTGTCCCTACCTAGTCACTTCTGGCTGGCCAGTCCAAAATGTCACCCTTAGTGTATATCTTAGGTTCACACAGCTCCCCTCCTGACCACAGGCTTACATAATCATAAGGCCAGTGAGAAAGAGCCAAAAGGGGTGTTATCTTACCCTGTATCAGAAGTCCCAAAGAACAGGGACTAATTCCTTCCCTGTGCTGCCACCCTATGGCAGGCACACACATTCTCCAACAAGAGGCAGACTAGTAGCCTCTGGGAAAACAAAATGTTACCCTAGCCATTATGCTAATCACCTTTAAAACTGACCCAAAGTCAATTCCCCCTCCATTCCCGCCAGATGCGGGCCACGCAGAAGGCAACTGCTGTGAGTAGCATCAGCAGTGACTGCTGAGGAAAAAATGAGATGGCATCCCGGTATCCCTGCAGAGGGTGGGGGGTAGGGTGGTGCGACAGAATCCCTGGGTCCTGGGGCAGGCTGCAGTAGAGCACAGTGGATGTCATCTGGTCAAGAGGCAAGTTACTGTGCTTGGAACCACAGCATTTTCATGTGTAAAGTGGACACAGCACTCCTAATACACACAGAGAGTTTGACAAGCACCACAGCTTGTCCTCAGCACCGCCTGTGCGGCTGCTGCTTTTCCTTGCACTTGTCCTGATGTTTTTGAGTACAGGAGCAGTCTAGGCCCACAGAGGTTGTGGTTTGCAAAGTGCTGAGTATGACCCAGCCAAGGAGTAGCATAGAGGGCCTCTATGTGGCTGGCTGGCACCATTTACTAAACCATGAACCCAGAAAATGGGTTTGAGGACCAAGTGACATAAGCCTTTGGGGTACATAAGAGAAGGAACACACTGGTGAATGAGCAGGCAGCTCACTTACTGCAACTCTGAGGTTCACTGATGAAAAACTGCCCAGAGAGAGTTGGACTGGACCCTGTGCATGCCAGGTGCCCAGGAAAGAGGTCTTTCCTTGTGTTTGACCAGTCACATCTATAAAAGAGAAGGAGAGGTCTCCTAGCTAAAGGAGGGGCATTGGCTATCTCTCACCTCTAGGGACTAAATTGTAAAAGATCCTGAGGCCAGGTGCTAGGGGTAGAGAGTGGACAAGGCCTGCAATTCAATCCTTTGTATCAGGAGAGAAAAGGCCCAGAGATTCTGAGGCCAGATATGGGCTTAGGAAGGAATCAGTGATCAGTTAGCGATGTCTGCTGGGTGGGCCAAGGTATGGAGGATGAGTCTTTATCATGCTTGTCCCACGGAGTTTGGCCTCTGGCAAGGGAAGTGGGAGTGGACTTTGAATCTACCAGTTGCTGAACATATCTAACTATTCTGGAGGCCTCCATCCCATGAACAAGGGAACCAAGGTTATGGGTTTTCCTCACCCCACCAGCCAGGGGTGTGTCTTGCTGTATGGAGACACAGCTGGGGCCTCCACAAAAGAAAAACATTTGGAGCTCTACACCGAGACTCAGAAATGCATCTCTTAATGGACTCTACCTCTCCCAAAGCCCACTTTTGCTGCTGTTTCTTTTTTGTTTGACTGTTTGGTTTGTTGTTGTTGTTTTGTTTTTGAGACAGGGTTTATCTCTGTATATCTGGCTGCCCTGGAAGTCACTCTGTAGACCAGGATGGCCTCCAACTCACAGGAGATCCACTTGCCTCTGCCTTCCAAGTGCTGGGATTAGAGGCACATGGCACTGGTGCCAGCTCCTGGAGTTTCCATCCCTAACAATGCCTCTCTCTATTCTCTGGTAGGAAAACATCAAAGAAAATGAAGAAAATGCACTTTGAGGATTTCGAGGAATTTACTGGGTTTGTAGTGGTCCTGCGTACTTGCTAGGAGGGCAGGGGATGAGGATGGGAGGGCTGGCCTCTTCACTACTCAGAGGCTGCTCTGGGACCTATGCATACTGAACAAAATCCTGGCATTGTTGTGGGGCTCCATGCCTGGGGCTTAAAGGGCAACAGACGAGTGTTCGGGAAGTGCCAGGCATGGCTGCTCAGAGCCTCCCATGAGTGAACTCATCTACATTGTCACCAACAAGCCTGAGTTACTCTAGATATATGGCTTATGGGACAGGACACTGACACACAGTCCCACAGAACCAAGTGAGGCTGGCCTCAAAAGCTGGATTCCAGACCCAATATCCAGATGCTTCCGGATGGGACTGGGCTGTAGCTTAGCAGCTGAATATTAGCCTAGAGCATGTGAAGCCCTGGATTCTATCCCCAGCACCAAAAAGACCAGTGAGGCAGGGGGAAGAGCAAGTCCTCTAGAGCAGTGGTTCTCAACCTGTGGAGTGTGACCCCTTTGGGAGTTGAACATACTTTTTACAGGGGTCACCTAATATCATCAGGAAACAGATATTTACATACAATTCATAACAGTAGCAAAATTAGTTATGAAGTAGGAACAAACATTTTATGATTGGGGAAGGGTTACCACAATGTGAACTGTATTAAAGAGTCAAAGGGTAGCAGCAGCATCAGAAAGGTTGAGAGCCACTGCTCTGGAGTTAGGATGGCACACCTTTAAGTTTGGGTTTAACAAGCAGTGCCTAGGGCCTGCATTTAGCCACTCATTCACTGTATGACCTCGATCTCTAGATCTCCAGGTCCTCACTGGTGAGGAGATTAGAAGTGTTTAATGCTTTTCACACTGGAAAGTGTGGTCAGAAGCTTATGTTCTCTGCTGAGGAGTCCTGGGCCTGGTCTCTTGCCCACAGCAACCTTCCTTATGTCTTTTCTTTTTCCAGGAAGCTTAAGTCTAAAAAACTAAGTGCTCCCTTATGCACCCACCCCAATCACTTCTGGCCCGGTCACCTTCTGGACAAACTACAGCTCTACCTGCCCACTGTGGCCAGAGACCAGAGCCTGGCAATCTTCAGCTGTGTAGAACAGAAGGCCCCTGCTTACTCTGCCTACCACTCTAAGGACTGGTGGCCCATGAAAGACTTTGCTTATACGACCCTAGCCTATTATGATGCAAACAAGGTATACTCCCTCAACTAGAGTGTCCTGAAGGATGCTGGGTCAGAAGACAGTGCAGCCAGGAGCCTACAGATGCAGACCTGAAATACCAAAGAGCTATACAAAAGAAACATTCCCACAGAAGGTCTGGAAATGTATCCACTGATGCCACAGTGTCCAGTGGAGTGTTGATGTGTCCACACGTGCTGTCTTTTCTTCTCTGTCATAATCTCTGTCCTTTTGAAATAAACCAGGTTAGAGCTGACCTGTAGCTTAGATCATGTGATTTACTGCTTAAGGGCTGGAAAACTTGAAGAGGTGAGTGTGTAAGAGACAGATTCATACCTCCTATCCTGGGACATTAATGTCTTCAGGGATGCAACAGACAGTAAGAGTATCCTCTGTTGAATGAGGTAGCATGTTCTCAGCTGGGGAGATCATTAGACTGAGGCCTCCAACCCCTGTAAGTCTTCAGAAATCAAAGCCATACTCTCTAGTTCATGGGCCTTCTGTATGATTCACCCACTTGCCTTTCTCTTTATGTAATATATTCTGTAAGGTGTCATTAGTCACACACGTCTATGTTCCAAATGCCATTGGCCTTCACATAACCTGTAGGACAAGCAGTGTTTGGGAGGGGTGGGCAGGCCACAGACACAGGAAAGTGACAGTCCTGCCCTGCTGCTTGCTAACCGGTCATCTCAGACAAAACGCTTCACTTATCTGGGTCTCTACTCCCCCTTTACAGCAAGCACAAGGGTTGGGGCAGCATGCCCAATTTAGCATCTGTCCCCCACTTCCTGAAGCCACTGTCAAGATCACCAGTGGCATCTGTTGTAGAAGCAAAGCTTAAAACATTTTAAATTTATTCTTCAGGGCAGTGGTGACACACACCTTTAATCCCATTGCTTGGGAGGCAGAGACAGGCAGATCTCCAAGTTTGAGGCCAGCCTGGTCTACAGAGTGAATTCCAGGACAGCCAGGGTTACACAGCGAAACACTGTCTTTAAAATAACAACAGAGCTGGAGAGAAGGCTGAGCAGTTAAGGGCACTGACTGCTCTTCCAGAGGTCCTGAGTTCAATTCCCAGCAACTATATGGTGGTTCACAACCATCTGTAATGAGATCTGATGACCTCTTCTGGTGTGTCTGGAGACAACTTTGATGTACTCATATAAAATAAGTTATTAAAAAACAAAACAACAAAGTGGTGGGGCGGGGAGGCTGGAGAGATGGCTCAGTGGATAAGAGCACTGACTGTTCTCCCAGAGAACTTCAGTTTAACTCCCAGAAACCACATGGTGGCTCACAACCATCTGAAATGAGATCTGATGTCCTCTTCTAGAGTGTCTGAAGACAGCTGTAATGTATTCATATACATTAAATAAATCTTTTTTAAAAATAAGACAGATTTAGTCTATGTGCTTTAGTGTTTTGCCTGCATGTATGAGAATGCAACACAAGCATGTAGTGCCTACATCTGATCCTTTAGGACTGGCATTACAAGGTTGTGAGGCAACAAGTAGTTGCTGGGAACTAAATGCCAGTCCTCTGCAAGCCCAACAGTGCTCCGCCAAGCCACCTCTCCAGCTCCGGTTTGGTTTTATTTTAATTAGAGTTTTTACAATGATCTGAAAAACAAAAGGTAAGCAAAATAGACTAAGCTCGGCCTGCCTCTGCTTTCCAAATGCTGTAATTAAAAGTCGTGTACTACCATGCCCAGCCAAGGCTATTTTTTTTTTTTTTAGCAATATTATCAACCTACCATTTATTAATACATTGCTCTAGGTACATACCATAAGTAGAGAAGATTTAAACATATAGAAGACGCGAGAAGGCTCGGTAGCACTTCATGATACAGGGGTTTGCGCATCCGTATGTTCTGGAGTTTTAGGACATTAGCTTAACCAACCCCCTAGGGCCCCTCAAAGAAGTCTATTTTGCTACCTCCCAGCGACAAGGGGGCGCACTCGGAAACGAATAGTTTAAAAACCGATTGGGTTTCCACTTAGGGCGGAAATACCTGCCCACCTAGCAGGTCCTAGCTCAAAAAGAAGTCCAAAATTCTTAAGTAGTCCCAAGAGGAAAATACGTTTTTAGTTCATTCGAAGATGTTAATATCAACTAAAGAACACTAACTAGTACACCAGGATTTTTTTTCTGAATTATTTCTCAGGCACGTCTTAGTTTTCTTTAGAGGACCCAGAACCGGAAGTGCTTGCCTTTTTTCTGCCAGGACCTAAGACTCCGTCCCATCATACCTTGCGCGCCGCTGCCCCTTCCTTCTTCCCCGGCGCTGCCTGCGAGGTGGCTGCCATCTATTTTGCGGTGAGTCTGCATCTGCGGCCATCGGCCGCCTGCGGGTTCAGCGCGACCTTGTCGCCGGGTGGGGAGGCCTCGGCGTCGGTCACCAAGCTGGCAGTGTAGCGGCGAGTGCGTACGGGCCTAGCCACTGGCGCTGCTACGGAGTCCGCCCGGGGCCAGGCATCGGCCAGGGCGGGTTTGCTGCCATGCGGCCCATGGGTTTCGGACGGCACCCACCGCTTTCTGATAAGCTTGTTAACAGCCCTTTTTGGTAGTGGGTACGACATTTTGAGTCGGGAAGCTGCCGCCGCTCTCCGGTGAACAGAAATGCTTGCTGAACATGAGTCCGTTCGGTAATCAGTGCATGCCCAGCAAAGCAGGTTGTCTGTGGAGGGAACACAGAAGGTGCTTTGGGTTGTTGCTCTGAGACGGTCGGGGAGGAACAGTCTGGTAGCATGTTAGACGTACAGGTGGTTTTACGTACTTAAGGGCGCAACACTTCAAACATAACGAAGCTTAGGGGAAAGGGGTTTGCCGCTCCTCTACTAGAAAGTGTTGGTTCGGGTTATATAGGTCAGTTGCCGTTCTTTGAGGTTCACAGTAGGTGAGGTGACCCACTGACCTCTTGGGATCGCGTCTGGAGAGTAGCCAGTATTCTGCCAGCTTCGGAAGCAGGAGGGAGAACAAACTTAGCAGAGGTACCCATTCCATTCCCAGTTTGATCAGTAGCTGGTGATTGGAAGACACTCTGCAACATCCCTCAAGGCCTGAGGCACGCAGCTCCACCTCCCAGGTTTCTTACTAACGTGGGTCTTTTCTAAAAGGCATCATGGCTGCCCTCCGGCCTCTGGTGAAGCCCAAGATCGTCAAAAAGAGGACCAAGAAGTTCATCAGGCACCAGTCAGACCGATATGTGAAAATCAAGGTATGTGGCCGGGGTGGGGCTTAATGCAGGGGTTAAGATCTGAGCCCACATTTCTGGAATCGCCCATCTTGGCAGTTGGTTTGCTAAAATTCTTTTTTAAATGACACTTTTTATTTTTATGTGTGAAGGGCAGAGGACTTTCAGGAGTTGATTCTCTCCTTCCTGTCATGTGGGTCCAGGTGATCAGACTTAGGTCGTTTAACAAAAAGCCATCTCTGCAACCTGACCTTGTATTTTAAGATCTTTGGGTTTCTTGGCTGTGAACGGCCAGCAGCTAACACATCCCTCCTCCCTACTCCTTTATTGAAATTTAATTGCAATGGAAGATGATGTGCTACGAACGGAGCCCAGGGCCTTGTGCATGCCAAACAATCGTTGCCAACTAGCTATACCCTCAACCTTTGGTGTGTTTTTTATGGGGCAGAAATCTTGGGTACTAAGAACAGTGCAGACACATTGTGCTGTGTATAGGTTCCTCTGATTCCATGTGATCAGAATCTGGTAGATTCTATCTACAGTGAGCAGCTTTTTCTTTTCTCCTGTAATGAAGTGTATAACAAAGTAGAAAGTTATATTACCCGAGTGCTTCCTATATGACATGGCCCTCTTGAATTCTGCCCCCTTCCTGCCAGGAAAGAGCTGGCAGTTTGCACGGAGATTAACTTGCCTATGTGTCTTTAGCGAAACTGGCGCAAACCCAGAGGCATCGACAACAGGGTGCGGAGAAGATTCAAGGGCCAGATCCTGATGCCCAACATTGGTTATGGGAGTAACAAGAAAACCAAGCACATGCTGCCTAGCGGCTTCCGGAAGTTTCTGGTCCACAATGTCAAGGAGCTGGAAGTGCTGCTGATGTGCAACAAGTGAGTTGGGGCCCGCTTTACCCTGGTTAGGAGTGTGCCTACCTCCTGTGAGACTCTTGGGTACTTAGTAGGCATGCTTGTGGATAACAGCTTATTAGAGAGTTGAAATGTTCCTTTGGTTAAGATGGGGCATTTCCACTCCGAAGATATGAAACCTGTGACTGGAGGAGAGGGAGCCCTTCATTTTATACAATGGTTATTCAGTGTCCTTTATGGTCCTGTCTGGAACACTGCTAGTGTCCTGAGACTGCAGAGGGGCTGTGTCTAACCTGGGACCTAAGCTGTGCTGGACTCTGCTCTGGCAGGTAGATTTGCAGAGCAGCTCAGGTCTATTGGGGTGTTCTGGGTACTTTAAGCAAGTTGCAACCCTGGGTGACCTTAGATGCATGGTCAGCTCCTTCAAAACCAAGGCGTCCCAGTAAATACTCTTGGTATTGGATATGAATGAGGATGTAGCAGGAAGTTTATTTCCCAAGTAAACTAGGACTGCAGAGTGTGTGTGTGTGTGTGTGTGTGTATGTGTGTTTGGATTTATCTGTTTCCTAAGATGGTGTAGTACAGATGGAGGGAGTCAGCATGGGAGATTGTTGTGCATTTAACCAAGCCTTGCCTGAGGTGCTGGAGGTTCTTTTGGAACGTGCAGGAGCAGCAGTCCATGTGGCAGTGTTGTTGGTACTGCATTTCTAATGGATACATCTACCTTAAGAGCGCTAGCGCTGATTGGCATTGTCAAACCCTGCAGGTGCACCTGCTCACCAAGTTGTCTCTGGGCATTTCCCCCTGTATAACTGAGGAGCAGGGGAAGTTGAAAGACAGTTACAGAAAAACCATTGGTAGTAGTTCCTGGGTGGGATATGGCTGCACATAACTTGTGAATGGTAGGTGTGCTAGTCACAGTTATAGATGCGTGTGATCAGGGACATGGGCTTCAAGTTAGAAAGTGTGATACGATCTGTCCCCAGATCTCTGTAAAGTGAGGGTCTGTGTATTCGCCATTGTATACTTTCCATAGCTCTGCTGTCCTGCTCCTAAGGGTTTTCCTCAACTCCCTCTGGCTTTACGGACATCTCCATGCTGGGAATGTTTATTGGGACAGTTTCTCAATGTGGGGGTGGGTGGGCAATGTTTGTTCATTCTACTTGTACCTTACAATGTTGCCCTGGAAGCCCTTGGCTCCCGTGGAAGAATCCTGGGTTCAGTCAGCATGAAGAGCCACTAGAGACGCTTTGGTGCCTGGATCCTCAGGACTTGAGTGTTTAGTGCTCATTAAACCATTGCTTCTCTTTCAGATCTTACTGTGCTGAGATTGCTCACAATGTGTCCTCTAAGAACCGAAAAGCCATCGTAGAAAGAGCAGCACAGCTGGCCATCAGAGTCACCAATCCCAACGCCAGGCTACGCAGTGAAGAAAATGAGTAGATGGCTTGTGTATGTGTTTTGTGTTCAAATAAAACTACACACAAAAACTGCCATCTTGGTATCTTTTTGGTAACTGGAGATCCCCAGCAGGACCCTCAGTTGGAAGGCTGCAGGGCTCAGATACTAGCTTGGTTGGCTGGGGGTGGTTTGAGGAAGAAGGAAAAAGGGGCTTGTCCCTCTACTGAGTCTGTATATAACTTAGGAATTTGTGGGGGGTGGTGGGGAGGCTAGCCTTTGCTCTCATCCTGCTGCTACAATAGGCTGTCCTAAGGCACTTTTCTGGGTAAGTTTTTCTTCATGGAACTGGACTCCTGATTGTCTTTGGAGGATTGAGAACTTCATGAAACCAATAGGTATTTCTGCCACATGAGATGCTAAGAGAGCAATGTGTGCTGTATCATAGGCCAGTCTGCTCTCCCATGAGGTTCAGAAGGGTTGTAGCAGGTGACAAATAATTATACATCCCAGCCTTAACTTTTGTTTTCATTGTAGAAGTAAGGTTTTGTCTTGATGAAATGGTATGATCATTATGACCTTGCCTATAACCCAGCCTCAGCCTTATATGCCATTAGCCTGGATATTTCTAGGACTGAGTCAACCTAGGAACTATTGTTTAGCTATTGGGGATAAGAGGAGGGCTTTGCATGTTTTATTAACTGGCCTCAGCTGTCTTTAATCCCAGGCAGGTAGATCTGAGTTTGGGCCAGCTGTGATTATAGAGACATGTCTTTTAAAAAAAAAAAAGCCAAAACTCTGGTCTGTCTTTTATACTTAAATTTTCAGAACTTAAAACTACAACATGAGAAGAACACACAAACCAAATGCCACACGCCTGGGTGAGATTAGGGCTGTTTCAAATGATGAACCTACATCGGTCCAGTGAGTCACACCATCTTCCCTGTAAACAGTTCTTTGCTAATTAGGAGGACATTAGGTATGACTTGGTTCTCTTGTACCAAGACCTGGAGCTTGTATGGGCTCTACATGGCCAGGCCCAGGGTACTAACTGACATTTGGAGTGCAGAACAAGTGAAGTAGGAAGTCAACCCCCTGCTTCTAAATGAGTGGAGGGGTGCAGTGTAAGGTGGTGGACATCACCCTCATGAATGACTGTCCTGAGTTAATGGGCCCAGTTTTGGTAACAGGCTGTGAGCAGGGGGTCCTAGCAAAAGGCACTGAGGTTGACTAGGAAGGACAGGAGAGGTCAAGGCCTATATGGATGAGAAAGGGGCTGAATTGGGGGCAGCTAGCTAAGTTCCATAGAGTCCACGCTGGGACCAGAGGCTGTGTCCTTTTGGATGCTCTCAAAGAGGGCGGTGAGTTCTGGGTTGGATCGAATCTGGGCAGAAAAGTCAGCCACACTGGGGCTCTTTCGCACCTCAGGATTGGTCAGCAGGGCAGCCACTGCCCGCATTGCTGAACGCTTCAACTCATCCTGCTTCTCCAGCTCCTGCTTCACAGAACCAGCCTTGACCTGCAGAGGGAGACAGTGTTCTTACTAAGCCTGTTTTACCCATTTTAAACAAGTTTTAGTTTAATAAAGGCCTAATTTCAATCTGACTCGTAACAGATTTCAATTTTTTTCTACTAATGTGCTGCTATTTAAAGATTATAACTTTGGTGCTGAGTATATGGCTCAGTTGGTACTGTTTCATCTGGCATACACAAAATCCTGAGTTAGATAAACCCACCTGAGGAGGGAAAAGGGGACCAGCACCACACCAAACCTGCTATAGTGTGGTACACTGCTAATCTCAACGTGTGGGCAAGGGCACCAGGGCCAGAAATTCAAGTCATCTTTGGCTGTATATTGAGTTTAAGGCCAGCCAACATTACAACTTTTCATGATGCCTTCACCCAGATCTCTCTCAAGATCTTGCACTCTGTGTAAGCAGTTGCTCTGTCCTGGAGCAGCCAGCCAGTCAGTCATAGAAGGCAGGCCAGCTCCTCAGCTGGGATCTGCATAGACTGAGTGGGGAAGCTAGCATGTAGAGCATTTTACCCTGGGTCCCTCCCCAAGGCCAGCACCCAGGAAGTATTTAATGAAGGAATTTCACAGCCTGAAAGGCTGTTTAGATCTGGGCAACAGCCAGCCACCACTGCAGTGCACACGTTACAGTGAGTAGTGACTAAGGCCAACTGGCACTCCAGGGTCCAGGCAGGGCAGGGCTTACCTTGGCAGTACAGGTGGCTCTGAGTGGCTCGATGAGCCGGTCCACCCTCTGCAGAACAGGTGCCGGACAAAGAGTGGTCAGCCGGGCCAGCATGATGAAGGTCAGCATCTGCCCAAGAAGTAGATGGAACTCATGGTGAAACAGCACCCAGACAGAGCAGCAGACCCAATGGAGGCTCCTGCTTGCACCCCACAAACCAACAACCAAGTCCCTCCAGGGCCCTACCCCAAGGCTCCTCCCTCCCTGGGTCTCAGTTTCCTATTATAGATGTACACCATGATGCTGAATCCTGCCAGCTACTCATAGCTGTGTGAGGATGGCTGGATAACAAAAGGCATAGGAGGGACTGAACTCAGGACCTCCGGAAGAACAGTCAGTGTTCTTAACAACTAACTTCTGCAGGTGCTGGCTATTGTGATGCTGCCAGAGCCAAAACAGATGCCAATACCAGGTTCTGGGCTTCCAGGAAAATCTAAAAGTACTTTTTCTTAAGAATGTCCAATGTGATGGTTTGCATATGCTTGGCCCAGGGAGTGGCACTATTAGAAGGTGTGGCCTTGTTGGAGGAAGTGTGTCACTCTGGGGGTGGGCTTGGAGACACTCCTCCTAACTGCTTGAGGATGTTTAGTCTGTTCCTGGCTTCCTTTGGATGAAGATGTAGAACTCTCAGCTCCTCCTGCACCATGCCTGCCTGGATTCTGTCATGCTTTTGCCTTGATGGTAATGGACTGAACCTCTGAACCTGTAAGCCAGCCCCAATTATATGTTGTCATTTATAAGACTTGCCTTGGTTACGGTATCTGTTCACAGCAATAAAACCCTATGACACCCAGCCACAGCTTTTTTATTTTGTTTTGTTTTGTTTTTTTGAAAATAACAATAGAAAACAGTTCAGGTGTGAGGACACATGCCTTTAATCCTAGAACTCAGGAGGCAGAAGCAGGAGGATCTCTGTGAGTTCAAGGCCAGCCTTATCTACATAGTTCTAGGACAACCAGCTACATAAGAGAAACCTTGTCTTAAAAAACAAACCAAGGGGGAAAGGAGGGTGCTGGAGAGATGGCTAGATTACTTTAAAAACAAACAAACAAAACAAAGCAAGGGCTCGAGAGATGGCTCAGTGGTTAAGAGCACTGACTACTCTTTCAGAGGTCCTGAGTTCAATTCCCAGCAACTACATGGTAGCTAACAACCATCTGTAATTGGATCTGATGCCTTCTTCTGGTGTGCAGTGACAGTGTACTCATATGTGGGAATCCAAGATGTGGACATGGTCATAAAATAAATAAAAAAACAAAGCAAAATGAAATTATAATAAGAACCAGAAAACAGACTAATATAATGGCAATGTGGAAATTTACCTAGCATTATAGATTGTTTTCAAAAGAAATATTATTTTTCATATAAATCTCTTTAATTTTTAAATGTTGATAATATTTAAAACAAATTAATGCAAATCAAAAATAGCATAAGCCATTTCAGCACTACAATAGAACTGGACCTAGTGTGCCCAGAGTGCACACTCTGAGAAACATCTAAGACTTGGTCCCTTGTTCTTTATTTAAGACAGGGTTTCTCTGTGTAGCCCTGGCTGTCCTAGAACCCACTCTGTAGACCAGGCTGGCTACAACTCAAGAGATCCTCCAGCCTGTGCCTCACAAGTTCTAGGATTAAAGGTGTGACACTACTGCCTGGCTGGTTCCTTATTCCTTACAGAAAGCACAGCTGCTTTCCTTTCATCAGGTATCAGGAGGAGAGGAAAACAGGCAGGGGCCTAATGCTGCCTGGTTCCTTTGCTCTGAGCAAGGTTTACATCTGGCATGGTGCTACCTACCCGGATGTCATAATGGTCCTTCAGCCCATCCTCCACGTGGTTCAGAAACTCGCAGATGTCTAGCTGGCCCAGGCAGCTCTCCAGCAGTGAGTACATGCACTCAAAGGCAGCCTTCCTCACGTCCAGCCCATCATCTACAGTATGCTTGAAGGGCCCCATCTCCACCTGCAGGAAGGACATAGAAGTTTTTGGAGTATAAAGCCCTTCCCCTAGTTTTTGCAACTCACCCCACCTGCTCAGCACTGCACCCTGGCCCCAAGTCATACACCATGTGCTCAAGCCTCAGGTCTCAACTCAGTCTGCAGCATCCTCTCTGGACTGTCATACCTGCTAAGCAGCCAGTGTCAGGTCGTGTGTGTCTGTGTCCTCATGCACACTGAGCACATGTTTTTTAACTGAGCTACAACTTTTGCCTGCCAGACATCTTACTTGAGTACTAAAGACATATCAGGAAGGTCTGGTCATATGGCTTAGAGGGTACAGTGCTTGCTTTAGCACACACAAAGACCCAGGTTTCATCTCTGGCACTGAGTAAACATCTTGATGGCATATGTCTATAACCCAGCATTCAGGAGGTTGAAGCAGGTCAGAGTCATTCTTAACCGGACTACACAAGAAAAAATAAAAACCTTAGGAATAAAGTGCTTATTATCAATCCTACTCAACATCCCACTAAGGCTCAGAGAGGTAAACTGACATGCTCGAAGACATACAGCTTGTAAGTCACAGAACCATACTCAAAGAACTAAGTCCTCTGAAGCTTTTAACCACGAGAACTGGCTTCTAACAGTAAAGTTTGAGCCTCAAAACCCATTTGAAGGAATTACACACATTAAAAAGAATTTTAATTTGTGGGTAGGCAGAGCTTGATGTAAGGGCACCACCTGCCAAGTAATGTTGGTGGCCACAGAAACTGCAAGACAGTATAGTGCCCTGTAGACACCCTGGTTTCAGTTCAGGGGTACAAATATTAGACTTTTGGCCTCCAGAACTATATCTGATACCAAGTACAGGAACTCACACCTTTGATTCCAGCACTCAAGAGGCAAAGACAAGAGGATAAATCCCTGTGAGAGGCCAGCATAGTCTACATAGTGAGTTCCAGGATAGCCAGGACTACACAGAGAAACCCTGTCTCAAAAAGAAAAATAAAAAATGGGCCCACTGGTTAAGAGCACTGACTGCTCTTCCAGAGGTCCTGAGTTCAATTCCCAGCAACCACATGGTGGCTCACAACTATCTGTAATGAGATGCAATGCCCTCTTGTGTGTCTGAAGAGCTACAGTGTACTCACATACATAAAATAAATAATTCTTTAGAAAAAAAAAGAAACAAAAGAAAAAACAAAAACCAAAAAAATTTCAAATGTCCTTCTTTTAGAAAACTTTTCCAACCCCTCTCAAGAGCATGGCTTCCTCCTCAGACCTCCATGAAGTGCTGTAGGGTGACTTGGTTGTCAATCTCCTCAACTCCCAGGACTTGAGACTATGGCTGAGTGACAATAGTTGCTGACATTATAGTCCAATTCCACATGCCTGAGACCTGAGGTTCAGGGGTTCATTTTGTATGGATTGTGGATTTTAGAATGTTTGCATATTCAAAGAGATATATTGAGGAAGGGACCCAGGTCTAAATACAGAGTCCATTTATGTCCAATAAGCATTCTTCTTCATATGCCTGAAGACAGTTTCAGATAGTATTTGTAGAGTGCCTGCATTTTAAACAGGACCTGTCACAGGGGTATCACATTTGGGGACTAGGATGATCATGCTGAACCAGAACTGCCCCAAGGCTTAGGGCACATCCCTATGGTACAGGCATGGCCGTTCTCCTCACTTAGCTCCAGGGGTAACTGAAGCCCAGGGTCACTGGGTCACCCAGTCTGGGCCACAGCTGGAGAGTGGAGAGACACGACATGACCATGTGGCCCTGGTGCCTGTTTGGGCTTCACTCCTAGTTTTCAATGAGCCTTACCAGTGAGTCACAGAGGCTCAACAAGGGGCTAGGTCATACTAGGTGTCCTTGCTGCCCATACCTCTCGGATGAGGTCCCGGCGGATCTTGGTCTCCTGATAGAGGAGGGGTAGGATGTCATCCAACAGGTCCCGGACCAGTGATGGTTTGTTGTGCACAGCTGAGTTGAAGAAAGTGAGTGTGGCCCGGCGCACATTCAGGTCTGGGTCCTGCAAGCTTTCCATGAACTCTGCTGCAGAGCGACAAGACAAAGGACATAGAAGCAGGACACAAAGTCACCTCCATGCTGTACCTGATGACCTGGGCACTGTAAGTTATGGAGAATGAAGGGCAGACATGTCCCAAACATCTATCTACCTTAAGCCAGAGACAATACCCTTGCAGTCCACACAAGAATGCCTAGCTTCCTACTGACTTTGGGTTCTGACAGCCTTGACCTCCTACAGGGCTTTTAGGACTAAGACAGGACAGTAGCTGTGAAGCATAGGACTGAGAGCCAGCACTGAAGACTTTGGTTCTGAGACAGGTCCTCATTGAATAGCACCAGTTCTGTGATCTTCCTGCCTTAGCCTCTTGAGTGCAGGATAACAAGTGAAGGCCACCTGACACGGCTGCTCTGAGTAGGCCTTCTTGAGAGGTTTCACTTGGGAATTCGGAATAGTGCTGAGGATGAAACCTCAGGCCTGGACGTGCTGAGCATACATGCCACCCATGAGCTACATTCCCATGTAGAAAAATAACACTACAGAGGCTTGAGTCTCCACTGCAACCATCAGCACCACAGGGTGTGTGTGCTGCTGTCATGTGACCTAATTCCCGAACTGGGTAGAACTGCAGTCTTCCAGCAGGTCAGACTCAACAACGCTGAGACCAGGGCCCTTCCCACAGTTCTGTGCTGGTTCTGACAAGTCCTGATTCTGTGAGAATGCAACCTAAGAATAGGACAAATCTGAACCCTCTCTTGGGACTCAAGTTTTCTCATTTGTAAAATGGGACCAGTGTTACCAGGCTGGGGCTATTAGAACTAACTGATGAGTTTTATCAAAGGGCATCTCATGGTACCCATCTTAGGAAGCTCAAAACTGAGATTAAACATGCTAAAGGTGGTGGTACATGCCTATAATCCCAGTACTTGGGACATAAAGGCAGGATCAGGAGTTCAAGGTCATTCTCAGCTATATAGAGTGAGTTTGAGTCCTGCCTGGGCCAGAGATTCCGTCTCTAAAAACAAACCAGCCTTGGGGGCTGGAGAAATGAGTTAGCAGATAAGAGCACTGACTGCTATTGCAGAGGACCTGAGTTTGGTTCCCAGCACCCATGTAGTAGCTCATAATCATCCATAATTCCAGTTCCAGGAGATCCAATATCCTTCTCTGATCTGTACAGGCACCAGGCATGCATGTAACGCAGGAACATCTTCAAGTTAAACACTAATACACATAAAACAAATCTTACACGCACACGCACGCACACACACACACACACACACACACACACGAACACCCCAACTAACAAAAAAAAAGCAAAGGACAAAAAACCAAATCATGAGTCAAAACCAAGACACCACTGCTGGGCCCCTTTGGATGTAGCCACAGCAACTCATCAAAGTTAGAAATCCGCCTGTGGTCATCCAGGTCAGTCCAGACTGTGACACCTCAAGAGCAATCATGTCACTGGCTCTTTGGTCTGACACAGTGCCTCTGAATGTGTCAGCACCCCATTCTATGTCGAGATTAAAATGGCCTGCCCAGGCTTCTAAGTCAGTATTCAAAGCCAAAGGCTGTGAAACTCCAGCCTCCCTCTACATTCTGTAGAAGCTTTCTTCGAGGAGAGCTTCTGGTGTGGCCCCGAGAAGATGCTGGCACTGGGCTTTGAAGGCAAGAAGTCTGGTCCTGCGGGAGGCTTCAAGGGAGGACCTAGCCTACCCCATGAAGGCTCCTCCAGCCAGGCCCTCTCAGACTTGGTCAAGTAGGTGCTTGCCAGCTCTAACTTGCTTTTCATCCTCAGAGCCTGTATCTTTAGAGAGTATTTCCCACCCTATTAGCTGTTTCCAAGAGAACGTTCTCCAGAAGTCTCATAACTATTTGACAGACAAGGAAGCAAATCTTATTAGTGGGGCACGTGAAGCTCACCAGAACCTTGGTGGTAATATCTCCTCACTCAAGAGTCTGACCCTGCTGCCCATCAGAGAGTTGCTTTTGAGTCTGACTCCCTTGATTAATTTGTAGGATGTCCTAGTCACGCTCTAGACCCAGAGTGAGAGGTACTAGTTGCACCCACCAATGTAGCTCTTCAGGAGAGGGTCGATGGAGTGTGGCTGGTCTGAGATGAGGAACTTGACTGCAGTGATAACTGTGCTCCGGGTGTATGGCTGCCCTGAGAGAGAGAGAGAGAGAGAGAGAGAGAGAGAGAGAGAGAGAGAGAGAGACGCGATAGTGAGGGGCAGGGCACAACCTGTAGACCCAGCAAAACACAGCACATCTCTCCTCTCAGGAAGTCCATGTGACCATTCCCCATGGCAGCCTTGAATCTGCCCAGTTCTTCCTCTTGCTGCTAGGAGAGTGAGTGGCTATGTCATGGCAGGTCCAAGAACACATGGACCCCAGAGAAAGTCTTGCCCTCAGACTGAGACTACACTGCATTTTCAGACATCCTCTCCATTCAAACTTACATAACAACATGATGTTAGTTAAAAGAATGAAGCTGCTATGGGAGTACAAACCTGTCATACCGAGGACCCAGGAGTATCTTCAGGAGTCTGAAGTCAGCCTGGGCTACAAAGCGAGTACTTGCCTTAAAAATAATGTGTTTTACACAGGAAAGAGATACCCAGAAGGGCCACGCTCATGTTTAAGGCCTCAGAGAAGAGGCCAATGGGATTCCTCAGAACTCAGGTCTCCAAGTATGATGTCATGAAGGACTCACTTCACTTCACCTTGTTACTGAACTGTTTCTCCAGTTTAGAGAAACTGGAGAAAGGGAGGGCTCACCCAGATCCCTAAGGATGGAGGGGTCATGCCAGGACATGTCACATGCATCTGGGTTGGTCCTCACCTAGAAACTGGTTGTGCATCTTTGGGACTGGGGCCCAGCAGACAGAAGTAGGCTGCAGAACGTGAGCTTTGCTGGTTACGTTTGCTTCTGATTCCAGCCTAAAGTGTGTCCTGATCCGCCAGGATGTGAATGAGCCACTCGGCAGGTTCCTGCTGCCATGACTGCTCGCACCAGGCCCTCCCCGTCTATGATTGTTCCCCCTAAGCAGGGTTCTCTCTAAAGTTGCTTCTATCAGGCACTTTGTCACAGCAGTGAGAAAAACAACTGCTACAGATCATGACTGTAGCAGATTATGAAAATGACATCATATGGTTTTATTTCTGATGATGTTTTTAAAAACAGGGTTTCTCTATGTTGCCTTGGAACTCAATCTGTAGCCCAGGCTGGTCTGTATTTCAGAGACGCTCTTGTCTCACTCTTATTTGTGAGATGATAGGAATGGAACTCAGGGCCTCATGTGTCAGAAGCAAACGTTCTACACCAAGCAGCAGCTACAGTCCCAGCCCCTCATTTACTTATTTAGTCAGAGTCTCACTAAACTGCACAGGAAGGCCTTCAATATCTGTAAGAGGTAGATCTTGAAGTAATCCTTCTGCCTTGGCCTCCCAAGTAGCTGAAATATATTTCTAGTTATAGTTATACATTTCTAATCCTGTACGCCTAATGCCATCATGAAACTTTATATTATTAGGCATGTAAACAGTAGTTAAATCTATACTGATTAGGGAAAAAAAGGCTTGCAAGATGGTTCTTGCTATAAAAGTACTTACTACCAAACTGGTGACCAGAGTTCAATCCTTGGGATCCACATGATAGAAGGAAAGAACTGACACCCATAAGCTGTCTTATAACCTTCAATTCCATGCCATGGCATGTGCATGTGTGTGTGTGTGTGTGTGCGCGCGCGCGCGCACACACACACACACACACACACACACAATTTTAAAAAAGAAAACAAAGACAAGAAAAGTTTTCACACGTTAAGTACAGACACAATATTTTCTTGGGTTATTTTTGATTCAAGTGCATTGAACCTATGATGTAGTCCCCTTCAGTGAGAGATCTGATTGAGATAGGAGCATATCAAAAACCCTGTCTCCTTAGACTGGAGAGATGGCTAAGTAATCGAAAGCACTGGTCTCTCTTGCTGAGGACCTGGGCTTATTTATGAGCACTGACATGGCAGCTCACAGCTGTCTGTAACCCCTCTTCTAGGGCATCTGATGCCCTTTTATGGCCTCCAAGGGCACTGCACATACATATATGCAGGCAATACACATAAAATAAAATTTGAAGAACCCCCTCCCCAAAACAAACCCAAAAGACCTTGTCCCTCTACCCCAGAGACCACGAGGAGGAAGCCAGTACATTTGGGAAGCACCATCTGTTTGACTGGCTTCTTTTCCTTGACTAACAGACATGTGACTCGCCAATGATTTTCGTGAGTTGTGTGGCTGTACCCACTTCGTGCTCGGCCAACTTGGGTCCCTGTACTCTTACCTGCAGCAAGCTGCTTCCGGAATCGAGGTAGGAGGAAGGGAGGGTTCACAAACACTAGCTTTCCGATGCACTCAGCCACCACACATCGAGTGCCTTCCTCTGGGCTCTCACAGCGCTGGAAGAGCAGTGCCCACACATCCTCAACATAGGGCTTCAGGTTGTCAGGTTGGGCAGCCCCCAGGGCCTCCCTGAGCGCATGTAGCAGGAGGTACTGTCGCCGGGGTTGAGCCTCAATTTGTGCCAGCAGGAAGGGCAGAAAGTCAGGCAGGTTGCCAGCACCCACACGGCCCAGGGCATAGGCGGCAGCAGCCCTCACATCCTCACTGGGAGACCCCAAGGCTTCCAGGAGCACGGTCTTCAGCTCCCTCTGGGGGCCTGGCCCAGCCACCTGGCCCACCTCAGCCAGGGATAGGAATGCCAAAACTTTGACCCCTGTGCTCGAGTGGGGTGACCTGGCATCACAGACCAGGCGGCTGGCAGTGCCTGCTGCCTCCTGGGGACAGGCAGCTGAGAGGGCAGCTACACACCGGGCCAGTGAGTGGAACACCTGCTTGTGCAGGCCGGGTCCTCCATCCCCAACCTGGTTATAAACAGGTGCAGTGAGCAGGCTAATGAGCTCCGAGTACTCCACACATGGAGGGCGAGTTCCCACCAGTGCCTGCAGGAAGCCCTCAGTGGCTGCCAGCACCCCAGCAGGCAGCAAGGGTGAGTGGAGCAACTGCAGCAGCTCCTCCAGAACAGGTCCACTGACTTCAACCAGAGAGGTGGGCTGGGTCTGGGTCACTGTGGTGAGGAAGTCAACAGCCAGCTGGGCCACATGCATATCATTCTCGCTGACCAGTGCAGGCAGCTCCGCTAGCACGGTTCGAACGGCAGGCGGAGGCAGGCCAAGGCCCTGACTCTGAGCCAGAGCATCCAGGGCAGCCAGTGTGGCCAGTCGCAGGGCCCGTTGATTCTTGCGCAGAAATGAAGCCAGAATGGGCAGTGCCTCAGCCAGGATGGGCTGCAGGTCAAGCTGCAATGGGGACACAGCCACCAGTGTCAGTGCCTTAACAGCAGGCAGTCGGGTGATCTCATTCCGTAGGCGATCCAGGAGAAGCAAAAGTGTGGGTTCTAGGTCATCCCCAAGCCGATCACCAAGGTGACCCACAAGGTGGCCCACACAAGAGATGGCCCGTTCCTTCACCTCCTGGTCCAGGTCAGTGGCTCGGAGTCGTGCCAGGGTAGCTGTGGACATCTCTCCAACGTATGGCTCAGGGTCCAGCAGCCGAGGCCTATCCAGAGGCCACAGGGTCCGAACCAGTTCCTGGAGCACCAGTAAGGCCTCAGCTGCCACCTTGTAGAAAGGGTCAGCCACACAGGCCATCACAGGTGTTAGGAGGGTGGGCAAGTGTGGGTGGAAGGCCTCTGCTGGCTCTGTACCCAGAAGGCCCTGCAGGAAGGCCAGGGCATCCATCCTTATGGTGGAGGAGCTGGAGTAGTCAGCCAGTGAAAAGACAATGCCTGCAGGTGGGAACCAAGGTTAGGGGCTCTTCAGCCTGGCTCTGTCTGGGGCTGTAGTGACCAATGTACATGTACTGACCCAAGCATCCAAAGCTCCCAGAAGCCACCAGAGCTGAGGGAAACAAGGCCAGAACTCAACTAAAGCTTAGAAGCAGCCTTGTTTTCCCTGTGGTGGGGGGTTCACAACATACAACCACCACGGGCCATAATCACATAGGGCGAGCCCAGGAATACTGCTAGGCTCTCAGGGACTGAGGGCTCAGTATAAGGTAAGGGTCTGCATTCTGGAAGAGGCCCAAAGAGAAGAGACCCAGCTGTAGTCCAGCGTACCTGACACCAACACAGCCATGTGCTCTGCCAGGCTGCCAGGGAGAACGCCTGCCAGCTCGGTGAAAAGGCTGAAGCAGCCCTGGCGGGTCCGAACACTCCGGTCCTTAAGTTGTCGCTGCAGGGCCTTCATCACTATGGGCACCTGTGAGCAGGTGGGGAGATCAAGAACCAGCCAGGAAGCCACCTCAGGGAGGATTCTAGTACAGACAGGACACCTTAGTGCCCATCAGCCCCTACTAGTCACCTGCTTCAGACTCTGCAGAGTGACAGATACCTCCATCTCATAAATGTGCACAAGGAACTAGCTCAAGGTGACCCAGCAGCCTGGTTGTCACCTCTTTCTCTATGAAGGGACAGCAGAAGCTTAGCTGTCTTCAGCACATGGCCCCTTCTTTCTTCTTTTTTAAATTTTATTTATTTTATGTGAGTCCACTGTAGCTGTCTTCAGACACATTAGAAGAGGGCATCAGATTTCATTACAGATGGTTGTGAGCCACCATGTGGTTGCTGGGAATTGAACTCAGGACCTCTGGAAGAACAGCCAGTGCTCTTAACCACTGAGCCATCTCTCCAGCCCGGACCCTTCTTTCTTTACCTATATACTCTCCCCAGATAGTCCTGAGTCCAACGGCACTAGTACTACTCTGATCCAGCTTGCACATTTCCTGCCTACCTAAGTGGCTCAACCTAGGCATCTGCTACAGTTTGCATCAAGTTTGTGTCCCTCAAGGACTTGGTCCCAGTGTGGTGGTGGTACTCAGAAGGAGGGACCTTTAAAAGATAGCATTATCAGGAAGTCACTAAAAAGGATGAAATGGTTCTATTGGACAAGTTTATTATAAAATGGAGGTGTAGTCCTCATCATTCTGGCTTTGTGTCTTACCATGGGTTGTCTCCTTTGTATATTCATGCTACCTGCAAAGATGTCACACAGCTAGGGCAAGCCACACCAGGCCAGAGACTATGATATTTGAACTCTGTATTTCAAATCTGAGCTAATTAAGCCTCTGTTTTTTTTTTTTTTTTTTTTTTTTTTTAATACTAACAGAAAATTCACTACTTAAAGCCAATGAGGACTTCAACCATAAATGTACAAAGATGTAGATGTCCCCTCCTCCTTAGTGTTCCCAATCGCAGGAAGCCAAGAAGTTAACTGATACCTGCCTATCCCAGACACAAGCAACCTATTACCAGCAAGATCTAGCAGATCAATCCAGCCCACTTCTAGGCCTGAATGACCATTCCCTTCAATTCCACCACTTTCTCTAAGGCACCATCTCTTGTCACCTGACACAGCAGCAATGTCACAGTCCATTCCATACCTAGCAGCCAGAAGAACTGATTTTAAAGTGAAGCAAACAAAGGTCTCCTCACTCCTGTGAGCCCTACTTGTACTGCTGACCGTGTCCCAACCTGCACCATGAAGAATGAGGCAGAGCTCCATCTGAACACCCGGGCTGGGCACAGATGCTCACACCACATCCCTCAGCAAGTGAAGAGATGGGGGAGGAAGAACAGAAAGGAGAAGGGTAAGGACACAGCCTACCTGTGCTCGTAGCATATTGAGGTTTCTGCCAGTCTGGGTGGGCTCCTCCACAGCCTCCAGCCATCCTTTAGGGGGCCGTGTATGTCGCAGCAATATGATGTAAGCCCCAAAGATGTCTGCCTTGACATTCTCCTCCCGCTCCTTGAAGCGGCGGATGAGCGCGGGTGCCAGAGTGCAGTGGAAGTCGGGTAAGAGGTCGGGCCGAGAGCTGATCAGGGCTGCCATGCACTTGGCCGCAGCTCGGCGCACCTTCCAGCTCATGTCGTCATCGTCACTGTACTCGTCCTCACTCTCTGGGGCAGGAGGAAGACACACAGGAAGAAGACAGTGGAAGCCCTGCCCTGGGCTCCACATTCTGAAGATCAGTTTTCAGCCTTCTGGGAATGCCACTACCCTTAGTGAACACTTTGGCATGCTTGGGGTGCTACCGATGGCATTGATCCACAATCCCTCTTGTGGGCAAAGATCATTTCCCATCGTAGAGAAGAAAACTGGGACCAACAGACAAGTGGCTTGGTCCACTGTACAATTGTCTATGCTTCAGACAGCCTTTCCTGCCTCCAGATCCTGTCTGACTACATCAAGGAAGAAGTAGGCTGGTATGCTGACACAGGCCTGTAAATCCCAGTACTGGAGAAGTGGGGTGGGAGGGTCATGAATTCAAAGCACACTGCCCTCTTCCAAAAGAGTGATGTGGCATCCAAGTTTGCAGTGGGGCTCAGGCTCATCCTCTGGCTCAGGTCTGGCCCTTTCACATCCTGGGATTTCCAAAGAGAAAGGCAGACTTCTATGCCCTCAGTGCTAACCCAATCCCAGTCAGATCTCAAAGGTTTTCAAACACCAAGGAAAGAATAGTCAGCAGATAAACAACTCCACTAGAACAAACGGACTATTGGCCCGTTGTACAAATGTCAAGACCAAGGTTCAGAGAGGGTGAGAGACCTCAGGGAACATAGGAAAGTTTAGGGCAGAGACTCAACCCATCTATTTCACTAGGGGAGAGTGTAAGAATCAGAAGTGACAAGGAGCAGCTCTGCATCCTGTACCTGAGACCAGGTCTTCCTGCTGTACCACTCTGTTGACAACTAAGACCTGCATGGCAAAGAAATCTGACAATGGGCCGTGGCCACTGGTCAGTTCAGCACACATCTCCTTTAATGGACCCTGTGCCACCCCTCAAAGAATATCCCTAGCCCTCTATTACCGGCAAGAAAATACCAATTCTTGGTTTAGCACTCAAGGCCCCAGGATGCCTGGCTGATTTTGTTTCAGGTCCCTAGTCTCCATGTACACCCCACTTGTAGGAAGTCTGAATGATGAAGAGGACTTCAGGCCATGAGGGGAGAAGCCACCGGCCCCATCTGGACTTGTCTCCTCTAAGTGCCCACCATTCTCCCTCTAGCTTTGGCGTGGGCTAAAAGCATTATCTTGAAAACCATTTATAAAAATGGTAACTTAAAGGTGGAAAGTCTGCCGGGCTCTCCAGTCCTAGCTAGGTTACTTCTGCGTGTCTCCTAGGTTCCTGTCTGAAATATGAGTATGATTCCCCCAGATTTTAGGGTCACTATGAGGAATATGAGGGAAGAGCTTAGAATACCAGTGGATACTCAGGAAGTGACGATTAGAGTTGTCCCTTGGGACCTGTGGAAGCCTAGATACCAGCATCTGAGGGTAGTCACATATACCCTACATACCCCACTCCCAGACTTAACTCAATCCTAAACATTTATAACACCTGATACATCGTAAACATCCTAACACTAGCTGTCATATCACTGTCTTATGTGCTCAGTACAGACGAACTTCTTTCCCAGGAATTTTTGATCCGGGCTGTTTAACAGGGCAGGCAGGAGGATGACTGCATTACCTTCCTTACAGTTAGAAGAGCAGCATCCAGCCAGGCAGGCCTGTTGTCACCCCTGCTCTGGCCACTGTGCCTCGCTCTCCCTTGGACAGGCTGTCCACCTACCTTGCTCACTGAATTCACTGTCCTCGGTCTCCATCTGCTCTTCATCATCACTGCCATGGTCGTAGTTGGGGTCATGCTTCATGTACTTCAGGCAGAGGCTGGTCACATTGGGTACATGAGGGTCCATCTCCTTGGGGCACCTGAGGGACAAGGAAGGGAGGCCTCCCAGGAACTCAGCATAGAAGAGCATGAATAAGGCCAAAAACAAGTCCCAAGAGCTGAGAGTTGTCTCCCCATCCCTACCAACTTCCCATGGAACTCCCTCCCTGTTGTCTAGTGCAACTGCCGCACTTACTTTCTTAGGAAGGCTTCAAAGGCTTGGAGGCAGGACTCTCTCAGTTCATCATCATCCAGGTTGCAGAACTCCTCCACCAAGGGCACTAGGCGGTCCAGGTGGCCCCCTGCAGAGCCAAAGAGTCGCTGAAGTGGCCAGACCTTCCATCAGTCACCAGCTTGAAGCCTCAGCCCAACCTTGCCTTTGTAGGGCAGATTCAATTTAGAAGCTTTGGAGACGAGCTGACTGAAGTCTAGACTGATTGTATGTGTTATGGGGCTGTGGGCCACTTGCAAAGATTTCCTGACTCGGTCTACTGATCATCATGGTGTGGAAACCAGTGAACAATGAACAATGCAGGTAGAGCTGAGCTCTGGTCCCTGCAGATTGGGCATATATGGCTGAGGCACAGTCAGGGTGAGCTGTAGAGGAGAGAGCAAGAGGGGTCTCTGGTCCCCAGGCTTTAGAGCAGTGTTTCTCAACCTTCCTAATGCTGCATCCCACCACCCTGTGGTGACTACCAGCCATAAAAGTATTTTCATTGCTACTTCATAACTGTAATTTTGTTAGGTATGAATCATAATGTAAGTATTTGTTTTCCAATGATCTTAGGTGACCCCTGTGAAAAAGTCATCTGACCCCCAAAGGGGTCTCAACCCATAGGCTTTAGAGGATCCACTAGCCTTCTTCCAGCCATACCCTTCCCACTGTGCGAGAAGGAACAAGCTAAGCTGGCGATCCTCAAACATCTCTTCTAAATGTATTTTATTATTTATGTGTGTGTTTGCATATATTGCCTGCAGAAACCAAAAAAGGGTGTAAGATCTGTTGGAACTGAAATTACAGGCACTTGTTGGCAGCCTGGTACTGGTGTTGAAATCTGAACTCTGGTCCTCATGAATGAACAGCAAACACACTTAACCACTGAGCCATCTCTCCAGCCCTAGACAGTTCTTTATAAACTTTTTTGGGTTCTTGGGACCTCAGTTTCCTGCCCAACCAAACATGAGCCCTGTAGGCTAAGCATATTCAGCCTATTTCCCAGATTCATGTTCTGAGGGTAGCCAAGGAGTAGCTGCTAAAGTCTACTGGCTCACCAGGACCCAGGAGGCTGATTTATGCTACCTCGATTCACACTGTCTTCTTATTTGCAACACCTGTCTAAGATGTCTGTGGCTAACAGCTACCTAAGGTGGTGACCTAAGGAGATGCAGAGAAGGAAATGGGAGGATGGTAGGAATGCTGAGTGGGTTTCTTTTTTCTCTTTTTAATTTTATGTGCATTGGTGTTTTGCCTGTTTATATGTCTGTGTGAGGGTGTCAGGTCCCCTGGAACTGAAATTACAGATAGCTGTAAGATGCCATGTGGTTGATGGAAATTGAACCTGGGTCCTCTGGAAGAAAAGCCAGTGCTCCAACCACTGAGCCATCTCTCCAGCCTAATGATGAATGTTTTGACTGAGATGTGAGCTCACAACTGTATGTTGGTGTCTGCTTTAAGTAGTGTGGCTTCTGTAAAGCTATTTTCTCGATAAAAGCTGAAAGATTCCAAACCTGTGGTTAAGGTGTGCCTGTCAAAGCAGAAGGCTGGAACACATTCTGTATAAGGGTTTGATATCTTTACTTATCCCTAAGGCTCCAGGCCACAGAAGTCAGTTCCAGAAGACCACACGAGAGGCATAAGACTCAGAATATCACCTATCCCCTCCCACCAGCACTTTAACCCTGCCCCCTCACCAAGGCGATGGCCTGCCTGCCGGCCCACGCTGCCCAAGCACTGGATCAGGGTTCGAATGGCTGCAGGACTGGCAGGTGCCCGTGGCCCAGGCAGCCGGTCCACCAGGTGGTCAGCAAGCTCCACGAAGAGGTCGGTGCTGCAGGCGGCTGCCAGATGACCAAGTGCGACAACAGTACGCTTACGCACGGCCAGGCGCGGGCTGCTCAGCTGGGGCAATAGGCAGTGCAGCAGGCTTGCGTGGAAGGTACCCAATGGGGCACCGAGTCTGGGGACAGGATGGAAGAGAATGTCAGGCCAGGCACCACAGTCAGGCAGTTAGGATCCGCATCCCCATCCTGTCTGTACCTCTTACTCATGATATTCAAAGACCCTTGGAAAGTGAGAAGGTACCTCTCCAACTATGGGGAGTGACTCAACTGCTCATTATAGAGTAGCCAGTGGGATGAGGCTGCCTTCTGAAGGCTTTGAAGTCAACAGTGAAAGTCCAGGACCTGAGCCCAGGAGTCCAATCTCTCAGCTCAGGGAGTACAGTGGATATGGGGGCTCTTTCAAGGATATTCTGAACTCTTGGGAGCTTGATGTTGGCCTCCTTATACATCCCTGCAAGTCTTACTGAGGCCTGTGGGGGAAAAAACCTAACAGACTTGATCACTCCTCCGCTTAATCCTGCCATGGCTCCCCAGTGGCCTCTGGATAAGCTGAACTCTGAACTCAAGACAAGCAGCAGCCCGAATATAGTCTCTCCACAGGTAGAACCTGGCTCTTAGTGGCCCTAGCTCCTTCCCCACAGTCAAACAGCTCTGGGTGACTTTGACCCCAGTGTCCCAAGGCCTCTCTTCCTGCTCTGCTGCCCTCCATGACTTTATTCTATGTCCAACCCAGGTCACTCTGGTGCAGCCTTTACCTACTTATTCATCTACGGTGTCACAGGTTTTATGCTAGATGTCAGGCCATAAGGACAGACTCTGGCCCTTGAAGCTCACGATCGCGCTTCCAAGCAACACAAACTCAACATGCCCAAATGAACACATTACTTCCTACTGTACCCTCTGCTCCTGGAGCACCTGCACCCCAATCCTATCTCCTGGTTCCTAAATCAGACTTGTAGGGTCATCCTCTAGTCTCACCACTCCAAATCCTGTGGGTCCACTTCATCTCCTCAGACAACCCATAGAAGCCAAGCCAGGCTTAGGGGCACAGGCCTATAATCTACCTGCTAGGAAGGCTGAGGTGGATTACAGGCTTAAGGCCAGTCTGGGTTACAGAGTGAGTTTAAGTCCTGCCTGAGCAACTCTGAGAGATGGAGTCTCAAAAAATAAAATATGACAAGGGTTAGAGACACAGCTCAGTGGTAGAGTTCTTCCCCAGCATGAGTGAAACACTGGGTCTAATCCTACCACAAATGTAAAAACAAAGACATTCCTATCCAGAGATGCTTGTCCAGACTACAGAAGGAAAGGGGTGTGTCCTGGGGACTCCTGCCCAGCCCTCCAGCCTCACTGCAGCACACCAGCTTCCACAGTCAGCTCACCGTGCACAAGCCCCAGGCTCAAGTCTGTTAGGACCCAGAGCAGAGACTGCTTAGGTCACGATCATAAGCTGCTGACACTGTATACAGGTCCCAGACTAACTCCTGTATGACTAATACATATTCATCAATGGGCCCCTCTTCCCCACACCCTGAAGGGCACTCCTTCCTCTAAATACAAGAATCCTTCCCCCACCCCTGCCATCCTGGATCAGAGATGGTCTGATTACAAGCACTAATTATCACAGTTATCACCCACAGGCCATGGGACCGCTCAATTCCTCTGAAACCTTTAAAGGACCCTACTCTGCCAGAGGCCTAAAATCTGCTTAGAGCTCACCATGTTGGGTCTCCCCTCTCCCAAGATAGGGTTTCTCTGTGTAACAGCCCAGTCTATCCTAGAAGTTGCTTTGTAGACTAGGCTAACCTTGAACTCAGATATCTGTTTGGCTCTGCCTCTGGGACTAAAGGTGTGTGCCACCACACCCAGGCCCTTCTAATCTTTTAAACAAAAGGACAATCTGCATCAGCGTCCCCTTGAGCCCCAAACCTGAATCTTTTCACAATCCTCTCCTGCCTCTGCCCTCTGTGATGCCCTTAGATCTGCCCAGGTAAAATGCCCTTGTCCAGCGACTAGGCTAGGGCCTTTGAGCTTGGGCTCTTTACTTGACTAATCACCCTGCTATTATATTTAGTTGGCTACCTGCCTGTGAATTCCTCCTCAGTTACAATGCAGACCAATATGCCAGCACCTAACCTTTCCTGCCCCCAGAACAAATGCACAAGTCATCGGAGATTTACTGACTGTGTGACCTTGGAGCTAATGACCTCCCAAAGCCTGTTCCACACTGCTGCTTTCTTTGCAAGGCTGTTGGGTGACTAAGGAGTCCTAA
Source organism: Micromys minutus (assembly GCF_963924665.1). Classification (NCBI taxonomy): domain Eukaryota; kingdom Metazoa; phylum Chordata; class Mammalia; order Rodentia; family Muridae; genus Micromys; species Micromys minutus. The sequence goes on from NC_137972.1 coordinate 30,481,865, forward strand.
GCATAGGACCTGGCATGCAGGCCACTCATCTCAATCTTGCCTGTCCCCATCTTTCTTGCCTAAAGTGGCCTCACTCACCTGCTCAGCATGTCAGAGAGGATGTCCAGGGCTTCCAACTGCACAGCCACATCCTCCTGCTGGGCGATGGCACTGGTGAGCTGGCCGGTGATCTTGCGGCACACATTGATAGCCAGCCCTGAGCCTATGCAGGATACAAGTGGAAGGGTAAGGCCCTGGGTTGGGAAGGCAGCTCCCAACTCTGGCCTGCTTGTGCTTCTGAACCCATATTCCCCAGATGTCTGTGGTTTAGGAAAGCCTGGGCTTCAGTGGTCCAAGGCTGACCCAAGTCTTAAGGAACAACTACAGGAAACAGCTCTAAGTAAGGGGATAAACCAATGGCTAAGCTGCTCGCCGCTGGCTCACATACCAGGGAGACAACTTAAATACTTCTTTTCTTAGTCCCTTGCTACTAGCAATGGCCAGGTGGCCCAGCTCTGGCCAGTGCGATAGAATTCATTGGGAAATATCTTTTCTTACAAAGGGAAGAGACATGGATGTAGAATGTGAGCCTGTCAGACTGAGTTACAGAGCTGCTACAAGAATGGGAGTGGCTGGGCCTAGCACATTTAAGCCCCTGCATTGGTCTCCAGCACTAGAAGAAAGAAGAGAGGGGAAGAGGAGGAGGAAGGGAAAGAGGGGAGGAGGAGAAGATCGGTGGCAGCAGTCATCCCTCCAAAGGTCTTTAAGCTGCCATGACTTCACACTCTTTACTTGTGGCTAGAAGCATTCCTGACAAACAGCCATAAATTTAAACTGACCTGTGTCTGAATTCTTTACTACTGAGGGACCCAAATAGGTCTTATAAAGATACTTAACACAGGCATAATCACTGGGTAAGGACAAATGGAGACACACGAAGGCACACTGAGAAGACGCGTGGGCTTTCTAGGAGTCACATGGCCTCAGTATCTGAGACATAGCTGGACTGAGAAGCAGCATCAGGCCTGGGTACCTGTGGCAGCGGGAGGCAGCTCTGAAAGCACAGTCTTTAGGCCAATGCCAGCAATGTCCCGGAGCTGCTCCTTGTCTGACCGCATGTTGGCACAAAGGGTGTCCACAATGTTCTCCACTTGGTACTCCTTCACCTTGCCTACCAGGGGACCCAGGCTGAGACAGAGGAAGGAAGGGAAAGGATTCAACAACTGCAGGCATACCTTAGCCATGCTGTCTCCTGTGTCCCTTTCAATCTTGCAGGGACATACACACTGAGAAAAGACCTCAGCTCAACAGGAAACCCTTTCTTGCTAGGGTTCACCCCCAATTCTGTAATTTGCAACTTATTCTGAGGTCCCACAGTGCCCCAAAGCAAGGGTCCTCACACCTGAACTGGGGTCACATCTCCCAGGGGATTACGTAAACAGTTGCTGAGCCACCCCAGAGGGTCTAGGTGGGACCTTCCGATGCATGTCTAACTGGTTTCCACTTTCTTTTCTTTTCTTATCTTTTTTTAAATCAGCTTATTTATTTATTTTAGATTTATTTATTATGCATACAGTATTCCACCTGCATGTTTGGCTGCAGGTCAGAAGAGGGCACCGGATCTTATTACAAATGGTTGTGAGCCACCATGTGTTTGCTGGGAATTGAACTCAGGACCTCTAGTGCTCTTAACTTCTGAGCCATCTCTCCAGCCCCTGGTTCCCACTTTCTGATGCTGGTCATTAACCTGAGATCTGGAGCCTCACTCTCAAAGCCTGGTCCAGATCATTCCCTAGGGATCTCTCTAAACTACAGAACTCCCTCCCATCTCTTCTTCCCCATCTCCCTTCCTATTTTCTGTATCACCTTCCACAAAATTTAGATTTGAACTCTTGGCATAGGGTCAATCTCTGAGAAATGCTGGCTAAGCCACCATCTGACCCTACTATGAGCCCACAGCTACATCCTAGGGGCAGAGGGCCTCCTCCAAGTCACCCCCATCCCACTCACCACTTGACAGCCAGGTTCTGCACCTCACCACTCCTGTCCTCCAGGAGCCGCAGCAGCGTCCTCACCACCTTCCTCTCACTGTCTTCATCCAGCTGGATGGAGTCTTTCTGCAACTCTGACATCAGGTCACTGGTAGCCATGAACCTGGTGTAGGGGCAGGGGAAAAAGAGGGCTGTCCAGCAGCTTTAAGACCCTGATAATTTGGTGTACTATCTCAGAGTTCCCCCGAATTAAACTCTGTGCAAGGATTCTAAAGGCAGGTGGGTAATCAGGACTGTGGGCCGGGCTGAGCCACTTCAACTAGGCCAGCTTCCACACGGTGGGAGACTGAACCAGGAGGACTAGCTAAATCACTATTTAATCTTCCTAGTGCTGCAACTCTCTAATACAATAAGTTTCTCACGTTGTGGTGACCCCCAGTCATAAAACTATTTCATTGCTACTTCATAACCGTAGTGTTGCTACTGTTATGAATCATAATGTAAATATCTGATACGCGTGACCCCCCGGGGATCACACCCACTGGGCTGGAAGCTCATGGTCTGGGGACTGGAGACTCCGGCCACTGCCACTCAAAAACTAAAATTCACGAGAGTTACTTGCCCTTCCTAATCCTTGGTTTACCTGTTTAAAAGATGGGACTGAGGGGCTGGCAGAGGCTCAGTGTTTAAAAAGCACTTGCCGGCTAGGCAGTGGTGGTGCACACCTTTAATCCCAGCACTTGGAAGGCAGAAGCAGGCAGATCTCCAGGTTTGAGGCCAGCTCGAACTACACATGAGTTCCAGGACAGCCAGGGGTACACAGAAAAACCCTGTCATAAAAGCCAAAAGCAAAAATCAAACCATCCGACAAACAAACCCACAAACACATAATGCCCTTGCAGAGAACCTGAGTTTGGTGCCCAGCACCCGCACCAGGTGACTGACAACCACCTGTAACTCTAGTTCCAGGGTCCTGACCTACTCTCTGGCCTCCAGGAACACTGAATATATGGAATAAAACTACTACACAGAAAATAAAAATAAATAAATCTTTTAAAAATATCTTTTTAAACTGAGGGGGGAAATGTGAATATAGGGTTGTGGGATCCATTACACACACCCAGCAATTGCTACTTGTCATTCACATCTCACAGTAACAGGTGGCTCGTGAACACCGGCCTATGAGATAGACAACTTCACAGCAGAGTCAGGTGTGGAGCACCTCTAGATGCAGAGATGCACCTTGTTTTGACACCTGCCCTTAGCAAGTATCCGAATCTGTGCCCCTCATCCAAGGGGTTTGTTTATCACAGCTGGGCTGGGCCCAGCTTCTCAGACCACAGGTAGAGGCTTTGATCTAAGAACACACATTTCCAAATTCTTAGGTGGTATTCAGAAACACAAACCTGGTTATTTATTTGTTTGGGTTTTTGTTTCTTTTGTTTTGTAAGACAGGTTTCACTATGCAGTCCTGGCTGGCCTGGAACTCACTCTGTAAGGCAGGGTAGACTCAAACTCAGAGAAATTCCCCTGCCTCTGCCTCCAAAGGGCTAGAATTAAAGACACAGGCCACTATGCCTGGCTTTTCATGAACACTTTAAAAAGCATGGATATTTTGGAGACTACAGTTAATAGCCGATCAATACTCTCCTAGCTATAGGACCAGGCTTCACCCACCCCAGGCAGGTGAGCCCTTGAGGCCTTCTAAAAAAGACCGGCTGTTGTTCTGAGCACTGGGCTAACATTGGGAGTGCAAGTCAGAAGACAACAGAGAATGGGAATGAAGGGGCCTCCTGAGACATCATTCTTGATAAAATAAAGAGGGCATAGCAGAGGATCTAGCTGGCTGCCCTCAGCTGTGTGCAGCTTACAAATGTGTTTTCCCCCCGGGTAAATTACTCATCAATATCTGAATACCACTGAAGTGACTTCTAGCTCCTGGGAACAAAAGACCTAAATAGGACTGGGTCTCTAGCCAGTGCACTAACTGCAGAAGACTTCTCCAGTGCACCTATTCCCACAGGCCACAAGCCACCATGCTTGCTTAGCTCCTGCTAGCACATGAATGAGGACTTGAGTGGAAAATGAGCCAGAGCAGGAGAGATGCTATAAAGAGGAGTCTGGAGAAAGCCTGCTTCCTGTCCCAGCCTCCTGGGGTAAAGTCTGTTGCCACTAGATGGGGTCCCAGCACTCACACTGCAGACCCAGGTCTGCTGGTTGATATCACCGCAGTCTACAGAACCTGGAGGGACCCTGCCCATACCACCATTCCTTAACTTAACAGTCAGCCTGAAGCTTTGGAGACAAGGCAGGAAGCTGAGCTGAGGAGAGGAGGGCACTGTTGCATCCCATTTACACCCAGGCACTTTAAGGTAAGGGATGTTTGCTTCTGGACCTTCTGCTTCTTCCCGACGGGCCTGCCAACTCCTGTTCACTCTGTCTCAGTTAAGGTCTCTATTGCTATGATAAAGACCATAACCAACTTAAAGAGAGAAGGGCTTATTTCAGCTTACACTTCCACATCACAGTATGTCCCTGAAAGCCTGGAAGCAGGAACTGAGACAGAGGCCATGGAGGTTTAAAAGCATGTGCCACTATGCCTGGAGAGGCCACAGAGGAATGCTGCTTACTGACTTACAGCCAACTTGCTTCTTATATACCCCAGGACCATCTGCCCAGGGTTGGCATCGCTCACAACGGGCTGTGCCCTCCCCAGTCAATCACCAATTTAGAAAAACGCGCCACAGTCTATCTGTAGGCCAATCTTACAGAGGCATTTTCTCAATTATGGTTCCTTCCTCTCAGGTAACTTTAGCGTGTGCCAATCTGACGAAAAACCAACTAGCACACCCATCAAGAGTTTGACGCAAATGTTTGTGTGTCAGGGATGATCCTGATCACTGTGATCGACACACACCTGAACATTACAGTGTCCCTAGACAGGTCACTTCAGGACTTTGCACCCCTCCTTGACAGCACTTGTCTCCTGCATAGCAATGAATGTAAGAGAACACTTCATCAGACTTCGACTCACACACACACACACACACACACACACACACACACACACACACAGACATATAATACTCTACACATACACACACACAGAGACATATACTCCCCACATATACACACACATAAGACCCCCACACACCAAGCACATACACAGAAACACACACATACATGAATACATATACTTCCAAACATGTACACACAAACATACATATGCACACATACATACATCTTGCACACACATAAACACATGTGCATGCACACATACCCTTGCTCAGCAGGTTCACATCTGACACTCCAAGCTCTGCAAGGAACAGGGCTGACAAGGGAGCGGGGTGAGGGCAGAAGAGTATGTGCTCAACAGACCTCAGAGCAGTGGTGTGGATGGAGACCCCTTTGGGGGAGGAGCGACATATCAGATGTCCTGCAGCAAATATTTACATTACGATTCATAAGAGCAGCAAAATCAGAGTTATAAAGTAGCGACCAAATAATTTTATGGCTGGGGGGTCACCACAACATGAGGAACTGTATTAAAAGGACACAGTGTTAGGAAGGTTGAGAACCACTTAGAGCCAAACAGCCTTGTGGAAACCTGAACCCAGAAATCAACATTCACAAATAAACTTCAGCATTTCAACACCTCAGGTCTGCAGACAGCGCTCTCAGAAGAAACGTCCTGGTGCTTGGGTGGTGGTGATAATAATTCGGCAAGCAGAGCGAGGCTCTAAGTGAACTTGTCTTGCCTTACCAGTGAGGTAAAATCTGGCCAGCTGCCTCCTTAACTAGGAGTCTCGGTTTTTCCGTGAACAAAATGGAAATTTTTTTTGCCTCCTCTCCCACAGCGTCCTTGAGGGTTTGGATAGGTCAATCTGAGACAAGTAGGCTCAGAGAGGTTACAAAGCACCCAAGAAGGCCAGCCTGAGGTAGGTCACCTGAATCTTCAAACAGTACTGTGTCAATGAAAAAGGATTTGGCGGGCTGGAGAGATGGCTCAGTGGTTAAGAGCACTGACTGCTCTTCCAGAGGTCCTGAGTTCAAATCCCAGCAACCACATGGTGGCTCACAACCATCTGTAACAGGAATAGATGTCCTCTTCTGGTGTGTCTGGAGACAGCTACAGTGTACTCACACATATAAGAATAAATAAACCTTTAAAAAAAAAAGAAAGAAAAGAAAAAGGATTTGGCAATCCCTGCCAGATTTCTCAAGGCCCTGGTTTTTCCTGTCAGAGTCTGATACCCAAATAAAACTGGGAACCAAGGATTGCTGTCCCTTGCCTGGAACCCCAGTGAGCCACTCCCCCCTGGGAACCATAAGCCATGGTCTCCTATCATCTGAGAGGCAGCACCATAGGACACTGGGACACGTGGTGCCTGGACAGCTGGTGGGGGTGGGGGGACGACTCAGGCTCCTGGTATTCAGACTTTTAAAAATAGATACCATTCTCATATGCTCAGGGTGGTTTTAGGTGTCCTCAAGGCTGCTGGCAGAGACAAATTTAAAGGGCTTCTCAGGCCCTGGATGATAGGGACAACTCCCTGATAGGCCCAGGAGTCATTCCCTCAGCTCTGGCAGGCCATGTGACTTTAAGTAAACCAAAGCCCCCTCCAGACTTCTGGAGAAGAGGAAGAACCTGGGCCCGGAGAACACTCTACTAGGATCTACCCCGTTTCCCTGCACAGTCGGGGAAACCATTCACAAAGCACTTACCTGTTACCTAAAGCACAAACAGTAACCAAGGTTCGGAGGGGTTAGAGTACTTAGCCCATCACTTACAGATTTAGTTAGTGATGGCTACCAAAATCTGAAGCCAGGGCAAAGGACCCAAAGCTCTACTACCACCATGGGGCTTGGGGCTGCAGAGAAATTTTTGCGACACAGTAAGGGTCAGACCACACAAACAGGCTTCTGGCCCCTCCTGACTAGCTAGATTTGGAACCCTGTGAACATCTCCATCTCTGCTTGGTCCTACCTTTATCATTGTACCCAGGCCCTTCATGTCCCTGAACTTCAGTTTCTCTGTTTGTAAAAGAAGGGATAACTACCACGACAGAAAACTCAAAGTGGGTGCAGTGACCTGTCAACTTGAAGGAACAGAACTGCCTATAGGTTCCTGGACTAACCCCCTTTGTCACTGAACCTCAATTTCTCCTGCAAGATAAGGGGCTGCACCAGATATTTCCCATCCTTCTTGGCAGCTCTGTTCCTGCGTTCCAGTGGTGTTTTGGGAGAAAGGTGGGAGAAAGAGAATGGGGTGGGAGGTAGCCTTCACCCCAACCTTTGCTTCCTGCTCTAAACCATGCTTAACATCCTAACATCTTGGGAGAGGAGGGGAACGAGGTGATGGGGTGGTAATGAGGGGACCAGAGAGAAGAGGGACAGGATGAAGGGAAAGAGAAGAACGTAAAGTTAGGGTTAGGAGACACGGCAGAGGTACAGGGTGAGGGGGATGGAGTAACCTAGAGACCGGGCCAAAGTGTGGGTCTCAGAAGATAGCCTTGGATGGAGGTTGTGCAGGGAAAGGGCCTGTTTCAATGAAGGTCGGAAGAGGACTGCACTGGGTTCTAAGACGAGGCCGAAGGAGACTTCATTGGAGGGCCTGGGGGTCTCCCTGTATGGGGGACTTGAGAGCCCAGCACGACAAAGGCGGGAAGAGGCTGGGGGTGGGGCTGTTGCGCAGGCCCAGCCAGGCCCAGGCGAAGAGGCGGGGGGGGGGGGGGTGCGGGGGGCTCCCGCAGGGGTCTGCATGGAAGCAGGGGAGCAGAGGGGCGGCAGGGACAGGCTGAGACCCCTGAAAGCGAGTCCCGAGCCGCCGCAGGGCGCACCTGAAGTCTTTGTCGCTGGACGTCATCTTCTCCAGCAGGCTGGAGATGTAGAAGGTACCGGTACTCATGCTGGTTGCGCCGCGGGTTGCGGGTCGAGTCGAATATGGCGGCGCGGCCTCCCCATCCCCTCAACCACGCCCCCATCGGCCACGCCCCTTCGCTGTCCCTCACCCCTCCTGTCCCGAGAAGGACTGAAGTGTAGGGCTTGGCCCCCCTCTCCTGGCGTGCTCTGCTCAGCCTGGGCTTGCACACTCCAGAGACCAGCAGCTCACCACCAAACACAGACCACACCTTCTCCTGGTGGTGCCTTGAGGACCCCTGGATCTTGCTCAATGGAAACTCATGCATACATGGACATGAGATGGCAGATTCAGATTCTACCAGGTTCAAAGAACCTGAGAAGAATAAAGGATTCACCTCAGGATTCCTAAAGCCGAGGACAACAGCCCTTCCCTAAAGTTGATCACAGTTTTCGCCAGTTACAAGTGTGTGTGTGTGTGTGTGTGTGTGTGTGTGTGTAAATCTTTAGGAGAACTCTTTAAGCTGGACAGAAAGTATGGCTTCAAATCTCTGCTACCTGTCTTGGTGGCCCTGGAAGAGTCACACAATTTCTCTTGGCTATCTTTAGTTACTCAAAGGAATAAAAGAAACATTTATCTCTTTTTTTTTGCTTTGTTTTGTTTTTTGAGACTGTGTTTCTCTGAACATCACTGGCTGTCCCGGAACTCACTTTGTAGACCAGGCTCTGGGCTCAGACTCAGAGATCTGCCTGCCTCTGTCTCCTAGGTGTTGAGATTAAAGGCGTGCACCATCACACCTGGTTAAGAAAGGTTTACTTAAATGTATTAAATTTTCTGTTTTGGTACTTCTCTACTACAGAGCCACATCCTCAGGCTGGTAAAAGGAAATCTGGGGTGTTGGGGTGGTTCATTTCTGCAATTCCAGACCTTGGCAGGTGAAGGCAGAAAGGCAGGAGGGTCAAAATTTCAACCTTGGTTACATAGATCCTGTCTTTAAAAAAAGAAAAAGAGAAAAGGAGGATTTCAATGAGATATGTGCTACATCTTTGATTTCCAGCTCCTAATACAACCTCTACTCTCAGTGACTGGACAGTGGCTACAAAGTCCCAAGCAGTGGAGGTTTAAGGGACCTCTACATTTCTCCAGTCTCCTTGATTCTGTCTCACTATATGGCCATTCCAGAAGAAGGTCATTTTTCTCATGAGTGGGAAGGGGAGACTGAATGCTCTCAGGGAGGAATATAGCAATCACTGGCATCTTAGGTAATTATTCAGTAAATGACAGTGGAGCCAAAATTAGTTTTTGTACATTTGATTGTTGTTATTTATTTGCGTTTTGTATGTAGAAGTGTCTTTTGTACACACATATGTATGTGTATATATATATATGCATGTATAAATACATATATACCATATGTTGCAGTACCCATGGAAGACAGAAGAGGGCGATAGAATCCAAGAAACTGGCGTTATCAACTGTGAGCTGTCACATGCATGCTGGACCGGGACCCCAGGACCTTCAAGAACACTAAATGGTTTTAACTACTGAGCCATCTCTCCAGCCCCTCTTTTTATTTTTGATAACATTAGACTGATTTGGGTAACGGTTGCTACTCCATTCCTCTGGTAAACTCTGCAGTTCTGAGCTTCAGATCCTATTCCTTCAGCACTTGGTGGGACTCTGGGAGCCTGCATGTGTTGGACGAAAGCATGTGTTTTCTAACTGTGGAGTGCATCATCTTACTGTGTTTCAATCAAACTTTTTAAAGTAATTCAAAGATTTGTTTTGTTTTATGTATATTAATGTACCATGTGCATGCAGTGCCCAAAGAGTCCAGAAGAGGGCGTCGGATCTCTTGGAACTGGAGTTAGAGATGGGTTGTAAACCGCCATCTGGGTGCTAGAATCCAACCCAGGTCCTCTGCAAGAATAACAAATGCCCCCAAACCATTGAGCCATCCTTTCTCCCAGCTTTGTTTAAAAAAGAAAATCAAGATTTATCCTTTAATAATTAATTGATTAGCTGATTAATCTTGGTTTCTCAAGACAGGGTTTCTCTATGTAGCCTTGGCTGTCCTGCATTCACTCTGTAGGCGAGGTTGGATTTGAACTCACAGAACTCTGCCTGTCTCTGCCTCCTAAGTGCTGGGGTTAAACATGTGCATCACCACCATCCAACAATAAAATCTATTCATTTTATGTAAGTGTTACAAATCTAATTTTCCACCATCATATTCCTTTGAGACTGTTTTTGATGGAGCTTTTGAGTGTCTAATAGCCATGCTTAAAGGTTGAAATCAGTAATATTCAGCCCCTGCCCTCCAAAGTCAGTTAGGTCTCAAGGAAGTAAGGACACATCGAAAGGATTCTAAAACACCACTAAATGTGGCGCTTTGAATGAGAAATGTCCCCCTATGGCCTCAGGCACTTGAACACGTGGTCCCCAGTTGGCAACCTGCTTGGGGAAGCTTAGGAGGTGCAGCCGTGATGGAGACGGTATTCCGGAGGGGTGGACTTTAACAGAACTTAGTCTTGCCCTACGTTCAGTTTTCTCTCTCTGGAATACGTGGTCGCTGAACTTCCTGCTCCTCTTGCTATGCCTGTGACTTGCTGCCACTTTCGGGCCAGGATGAACGCTTGTCCCTCTGGAACTGTAACCCCAAAAAAACTCTTACTTCTGTGAGTTGCCTAGGTCACAGTGTTTTAACACAGCAATAGAGACCTAATTAAAATCAAGTTCAGAGGGCTAGACCCACAGCTGGGCTAGACCCACAGCTGGAGTGGAAGGAGCCCATACTGAGTTATATGGAGCATGCAGGGATACAGAGAGGTGAGAAACGGAAGTCATTTCTGACGAACCTCCAGCTAGGTTTAGAGTCTGGGGACCAAACTGTGTCCAATAGCAGGCGATTGCATTTGACCTGTGGGAAAATTTAACTGGTTTTCATTCTTTGTTGCCTATGTGGAGACGCCATGAGTGCTGTAGAATTTGAAGATGATCAGATGTGATCCCACCCCTAATGTCTCAACCTTGCAGATTTCAAACTTCCTGTTGGTGAAAGCGCATATGGAGCCTAGAGTTTTGAGGTCTGCTAGCCCAAGGACTAGGGGGCCTGAACATGGTCCTCAGCCTGCTTCTGGCTTGGGCTACACTTGGAGAAACTTGCTAGCCATTGAGAAATGCGTTCCAGAATGGTTCCAGTCCATCACGCCAGCAGGGGCCTGAGATGGGCCTATCGGTCAGGAGGCAAAGAGACTTTGTATGCACGGGAAGCAGGGAGCTCTCTTCCTTCCCAATAACCAAGGTTCTATGGTGGATTCAAAGGTGCCGTACATGTAATTATAATCTGAAAAAGTAAAACCAGGAGCCATTGGGGTTCCAGAAGCAAAGGATTCAGAACGTGTCTTTTACTGTAGAAAAGGTTTCTGCTGTAATTCTTACAAAACTGTAAATTTATGAAAGACCTCCTTTGGGAGTCTAAGGGGCACACTGAGGTAGATTGTCTTCGTGGTTAAGAAGTTAATCAGAAGAGGTGATTTATGCTGCGGGCAGACAGACAGATAGCACGGCAGAAGCTCTGATGAGAATTCTAGCCCAGGGGCAGAGTGTGTCATTCTTATAGGTCTCAGAGAAAGGGGCCAGAGCTCATAGGCTCTCCCTGATTCCTAAGCAGCAAGGGAAGGAAGGAACATGCTACTCTGAGGATGTGGGGGAGGAGGGCACACCTAGGTCAGGTGTTTTCATCACATGGATGGTGATGTGCTAGGGATGTGCAGTAGCTCTCTGATACCTCCGAGTCCAGCAAGTTGAGGTCTGCGTTTACACTTCCTTGAGGAAGTAGTTGGTACCTATCATTCTCCCGGAATCTGGGCAGCTGTGGAGTCTGTTTACAGACTCAGACAGGATCTTGGAACAGGCCTTGTCATTTCCTTTATAGTAGCTATAAGGAAGAGGCTGCTGCAAGTGGGCATAGCTTGAAAACCTCCTAGCCTAGTCTAACAGTGTAGGGCTCACAAGATGGCTCCAGTGGTAAGCCGGTAACCTGGGTCCAACCCTGGAGCCCATGTGTGGTTGTTTGAATGAGAACTGTGCCCCCCCCCATTGGCTCATGTATTTAAACATTTGGTCTCCTAATTTAAACATTTGGTCCTGTGTGAGGAGGTTATGGAAATGTTTTAAGATTTTAATTTACTTTATTTTATGTGCTTGAGTGTTGTGCCCGCATATCTACCATCTGAATGCCTGATGTCTAAGGAGGTCAGAAGAAGTACCAGGTCTTTGGAAACTGGAGTTATGGATGCATAGTTAGGAGGCACCATAGGGTTGCTGGTAACCAAACCTAGGCCCCTGAAAGAGTAGCACATACTCTTTTAAGCAGTGGTGCTTGTGGGGAGAAAGTGTGTCAATGGGGCCAGAGAGTTTCTAGTCTGGTATTATTTCAGATTTACTCTCTTCACTTTCTTTGTGCTACCTGGATGTGATCTGCCAGCTTCCTGAAATGCACACTTGTTGCCATGACTCCCCAGCTATTGTGATGCGGAGGTAAAGGGCAACTTCCAGGAAACAGTTCTCTGTCTCTACAGTGTGTATCCTAGGAATTGAACGCCAGGGTTCAGCCCAGAGAGCAAGCGTACTTACTAGCTCAGTCATTATCACCAATCAGAATTCTATTTATGTGTTTGTTTGTTTGTTTGTTTGTTTGTTTACTTATCTTGAAACAGGGTCTTATCTTGTAGCCCTAGTTGATCTGGAACTTACTCTGTAGACCAGGCTGGCCTCAGACTTATAAAGATCCACCTTCCTCTGCATCCTAATGCTGGGATCAAGGGTGTGTGCCACCATGCCCAGTCCCTTAATTACTTTTCTATTCCTGGTAAGAGACACTGTGGCCAAGGCAACTTACAAAAGAAAATATTTACTAAGGCTCACAGTTCCAGAGGACTGGAGTCCATGGTCATCACGGTGGGGAACACGGCAGCAGGCAGGCAGGAGGGCAGCAGGCAGGCAGGCAGGAGGGCAGGCAGGCAGGCAGGCAGGAGGGCAGGCAGGAGGGCAGGCAGGCAGGCAGGCAGCAGGCAGGCAGCAGGCAGGCAGGCAGGAGGGCAGGCAGGAGGGCAGGCAGGCAGGAGGGCAGGCAGGAGGGCAGCAGGTGGGCAGGCAGCAGGCAGGCAGGAGGGCAGGCAGCAGGCAGGCAGGCAGCAGGCAGGCAGGCAGGAGGGCAGCAGGCGGGCAGGCAGCAGGCAGGCAGGCAGGCAGGCAGGCTCAAAGCTGGAGCAGACTTTGCATCCTGATCCACAGTCAGGAGGCAGAGAGTGCTAACTGGGTCAGGCCTACCTAGGCTTTTGAAATCTCAAAGCCCACCCTCAGTGCTATATCTCATCCACAAGGCCACACTTCTGAATCTTTTCCAAACAGTCCCACCATCAAGGGACTGATCATTCAAACACGAGCCTGTGGGAGTGTCCTCATCTGATCCACCATACCCAGTTTTATTTCTTAGAATTACATTTATTTAAGGCTGGAGAGATGTTCAGAAGTTAAGAATAGCATTGCTTTTGAAGAGGACCAGGGTTCAGTTCCCAGCACCATATAGCTCACAACTCCAGTTCCAGGAGATCAAACTTCTGAACTCTGCAGGCTTCTGCAATACACATAAATAAGCAGACATGTGCATGTGTGCACACAAAATTTTAATTCAGGCTGGAGAGATGACTCAGTGGTTAAGAGCTCTTCCAGAAGTCCTGAGTTCAATTCCCAGCAACCACATGGTGGTTTACAACCAATGGGATCTGATGCCCTCTTCTGGTGTGTCTGAAACAGTGTACTAACATATATTAAATAAATAAATAAATCTTTTAAAAAGACATTTAAATTTAATTGATTAATTTATTGTGTGAGTTCTGGGGGGGGGTGCATGTGGGTGCCAAGGTACAGCAGTGGAGATCAGAGGACCACCTCTGGGGATCACTTCTCTACCATAGAGATCCTAAGGATGAAATTATGTCATCAGGTTTGGTGGCAGGTCCTCTTACCTGCTGAGCCATCTCATCAACCGCCTCTATGTTATTTTTTTAAGACAAAGTCTCTTACTGAACTTAAAGTTCAATGATTGGCTAAACTAGCTGGCTAGAGAACCCCTAGCAACTTTCTGTCTTAGCCTTACTCTTAAGATTGTCCTTGGGGGAGGTAGGGTGGGATGGGAATGGAAGGAAAGGAGATAACATTTAAAATGTAAATACAGAGAATATCCAATTTAAAAAAAAAAACAAACTCTCCCTATGTATCCCTGACTGGCTTAGAACTCTCTATGAGGGCCAGACAGGCCTTGAACTCACTTGAGATTCTCCTAAAATTGACTCTCTGAGTCCTGGACTTGAAGGTATAAACTGTTATACCTAATATAATTATATATAAAACTTTGGCTTATTTTTAAGGCAAATATTGGGGGGTCCAAACTTAAGTCCTCATGTTTGGGCATCAAGTGCTTTACCCCACCCCACCCCACCCCCACCCCACTCATGTCTGCAGTGTACACCTTTCTGTGTTTATTGTAGAATGCTCTCTCTTCTGGCATCTTGAAATCAGAGAAGCTGTACCTATTCTCACAAGATCAGGTCTGATAACACAGGACAGATGTGGAATGTCAGACTCCCTTGAGATTCCAGCCCCTCACTCCCTCATGGTACTCCAGCTGCGGTGTGGTCTTGGGAGGCTCTGTGGTGGACTGAAGGTAGGAGGTTAACTGAGGAGAGAACTCAATCTGCGTGGCTTCGGGGAGGTAGTCACCCCTGCTGGAGTGGGTGTTGGTGGTAATGCAGCTGTCTAGAGGTGGTCACCCATGCTCTTTTGATAAGCCTAATAGGGAGCTGGAGAGATGACTCAGGGGTTAAGAGCACTGACTGCTCTTCCAGAGGTCTCGAGTTCAAATCCCAGCAACCACATGGTGGCTCACAACCATCTGTAAGGAGATCTGATGCCCTCTTCTGATGTGTTTGAGGACAGCTATAGTGTACTCATATATAATAAATAAATAAATCTTAAGAAGAAGAAGAAGAAGAAGAAGAAGAAGAAGAAGAAGAAGAAGAAGAAGAAGAAGAAGAAGAAAAGCCCAATAAACTCATTTTTTTTTTTTTTTTGGACTGGAGTTGGGTGGAATCTTCAATTGGTGATGAGTGTTCATCCTATTGTGGGGTGAGCTGATGTGTGTTCGTGTCTTCCCAGGAAAAGCCACACAACCACCTTCCCCTGTGGTCTGTTGGCTCTTTTCTGTGGACAGCAGTGACTCAAGTCAGGACAAGGCACTGGGAGGAGGACAAGAGGCATGCTCAGAAGAAGGATTACACAGGCTTACACTTCAAACCCTCCCTGGCTCACACACCACGAGGAAGGTGTAGGCTGCCTGCCCTGACTTGAGCTGAGTTGAGACATTGCTTCTAACGGAGTCACTTCCGGGGTTACAGGAAGGATCCCAGGGTTAGAAGCAGATGGGGCTATGTAGATGACCTCTGTCCAAATAGCTAATGGCAAAATATTCTCAAAGAATTTTTTTTTTTTCTTTTTTAGCTGGTGGGACAACCCAGACAGTGCTTGCAGTCAAACCTGATAACCTGAGTTTGATCCCTGGAAAGCACATGATAAAGGGGAGCACTGACTTCTGCAGGCTGTCCCCCAACCTCCACACAGGCATCATGGCCCCTCCCCAATGAATGCAACAGAACTTGTAAGAATGTTCTTTTGATTTTCTTCCCTCCCTCATTGCTTCCTTCCATCTGTTCAAACTTTTTTTTTCTTCCTCCTCTCAATAGAAAATTTTAAAAAAGCATTAATGTATGTATGTCATTTGTGTTTTTGGAGGCCAGAAGATGGTGCTGGGTTCCCCTGGAGGTGGAGTCACCCTATCTGGGTGTTAGGCACTGAACTGGAGTCCTCTGGAAGATCAAGTAGGAGTTCTTAACCACTGGGCTATCTCTCCAGCCCAGCCTCCCTCTTTCTATTTGTCAGAAAAGGACCATCTTCATTGGATGAAACTCAAGATCCCTCAAATTCTAGGCTCAGGCTCTGCCACTAAGCCTCAGCCCCCTCCCAGCCTGTTCTTTATTCTCATTGATTGTCAGGCATTTCCTAGAGAGCAGAACTGTTCCAGTAGACCCTGCCCCCACCCTCATTGTTTTACTTCGCTTCCTTCCTGCACTGAGAGGCAGAGCCCCTTTAGTATGCTGGCTCCAGGCAGGCTCTGGCTGAGGGGTGTGATGGGCCATATGGTGCCATTGGGCTCTGACTTTCATCCAGACCCCTTGTCTGGTTTTGCTTCCAGGAGCTGCAGTGAGGGCTGCAGAGACCAGAGCTGTGCCAGTCCCCTCTGTAAAGCCCAGCCCTGTAAACAGGCCCAGGGAGCTCACTGTAGACCCTGTGAGAGGGAACCAGCACTAATGAGTGGGACTGTCCCTCAGACTGCTTTTCTGTCTACTGGGAGATTGTATGCTGTGGCCTCTGCAGTACTGTAGGGTTCGGAAGAGTCTAAGCACGCTTCCACATCAGGAGTGTCAGGTCTCTATTGGAACCCTAACCTAGACAAATGTGTCTTACAGTCTCATAGGGATTGTTTTTTTCATTTCTTCACTCCAGTTTTTTCAGGCTCTCATGTAGCCCAGGTTGGCCTCAAACTGACTGTGTAGCAAGAGGAACCCTCTTATCTCTAGCTCCTGAATGGTAGGATTATAAACACGCACCATTATGACTGGCTTTCTGCTCTATCTTTTACCTACAAAATGAAGTCTTTAAGATCTGAAGGCCTATAACATGGCTACAGTTCCTGGCCACTCCCTTCCCATTTTAGAATAAAATTAAAAAGTATGACTTGGGAATGGGAGTGGTGCCATGGTGCATATATGGAGGATTGAGGACCACTTTATAGAGTTGGTTCTCTTTTGTCTTCACAAAAAAAGTTGGTTCTGAGAATTGAATTAAGGTCTCTAGACAAGAGACAAATGTCTGCCAAGTGCTATATCACCTACTGAGCCACCTCATAGCCTTCCCTGTCCCCTTTCTAAGGGTGCATTGGTCCGGGGAAAGGCCTCCTCATGGCTGTCCCTATTGACTTGGCCTTAAGGAAAGTCTTTCTCCTTCCCTGAAACCCAAACATTGGACACTCTAGGACCCACTGGAGACATCTGACTACTCTAATGTTGGCCTCTCCAGACTGCTCTCTGATCTTGGCTCCTCCAGGACCTACCAATCAAGTACATTTGACTATTTTCCTTCCCCCATCGAAAGCCAGTGCTGGTACCGGATGGAGGAAGCCACAGTAAGTTTGATTAACTGAAACCTCCAGTGTTTTCTTTTGTTGTTCTTTGGATTAAGACAAGGTGTTGATATATTATCCAGGCTGGGTTCAAAGTCACAGTTCTCCTGCCTCAACCTCCTTCGTGCCAACATTGAGGGCTTGCACCACCACATCTGTTTCTGAACCTCCAAAACTTATTGGTAATGACTGTGTATCCTGAAATAGATTACACAATCTCAGGCTTCAGGGTTTTTCTAAAGTTCTTTTGCTCAGGGATCCTACCCGTCTGTCTTCTGGAAGAAAGTGTTTCTTTCCTCAAATGGATTCTTTTGGAGGTTGGCCCTTCCCCACCACCTCCTTCTCTTGCTTTGGCAATATAGGCTAGAGAAAGAACTGCTGTGCAGTGCACACCGTCTGAGGTCAGAGAGAACAGCAAGAAAAGTGTCTTCTTCCATAGAGAGCCCATGAGGTCTTGCCTGAAGGGCAGAGGATTTGGCTTGTGGACCCATCTTTACCCTCAAAGTCCTTGGCATCCACAGGCAATCCCCTTCAACCTCTAGGCCTAGACTTTCTCATTTATCAAATGATCTTAAGGATGACAATTCAAGGGTCAGACATGGTGACCCACATCTTTAATCCCAGCTCTTGAGCGGCAGAGACTGGGAAATCTGTCAGTTGGAGGCTAGCACGGGGTCCAAAATAGATCCACCCATAGCTACAAAGTGAGACTTTGTTTTGAAAAAGAATGACTATTCAGGAACTGGAGACTTGACTCACCCACAGAGCTCTTACCCAGCACCCACCAGTGAGGTGCTAGACTCAGGGTGTGGCTCAGCAGTACCCTTGCCTGGCATGCAGGAGGCCTACATCCTATTCACAGCACTGGGGGGTGGGGGCGTGGGGATGGGGGAGAATCCAAACCACTAACAAAACAAAACAAAACAAAAAACCTGTTCATTCAGTGTGCTTCGATGCTGTGATTAGACAAGGGAATGGCTATTCAGCACTTTCAGAGGATGGCCTGTGGACACAGAAAATATCTGCCCACCACGAGCTGACAAAGGATCCGAATCTTCCATTAGCCCAGCAGCAAAGGCAAGAGCAAGCAGAAAGCAGGCCGGAGGCATGGACTGACTTCTCACCAAGAGAAAGGTAAGTAAGTGTGTGGAGTGATGTCCAGCACGGTCAGCCATCGTGGAAAGGTGCAGGAAGTCAATATCTGGCCGAATGGCTCAGTGATGGAGGCTTGCACAAGGCCCTCGGTTTGGTTCTCAACACTACAGAAAGGAGGAAGAGAAAGAATAGGAGGAGGGAGAGGAGGAGGGGAGGAGGAAGAGAAGGAAGAAGAGAAGGGGGAGGAGGGTTAAGAAGAAGAGGAGGGGGAGGGGGTAGCTCAGGTTTCACTTGTAGATTTGAACAGCATAAACTGGGGCCTGTGGATTAACTTGACATTGAGGAGTGGGAAGGGTTGGGGGTTTGAGTCAAGGAGACCTTGGTGCCGGTCTCAGCCCAACCTTGTGACCTTGAGAAAAATAATTGCATCTTAGTTTCTATGTCCACGAAATGAACACAGTACTCTTTGACTTAGAATTGTTTGTTTGCGTTTAGTTTAATTAAACTAATTAATTTTTTAAAGATAAAGTCTCCCTATATAGAAAAGGCTGGTCTCAAACTCACAGAAATCCTCCTGCTTCAGCATCTTGAGTACTGGGAGTATACACGTGAACCATTGCCCCTGGCCTTGGAGAATTCATTTTTACAGGCAATTTCAGATAGAAGAAAAAAAAAAAAGTAGGCCTTGTCCTCCCAGACATTTTTCTAGGAGGGGTGTAAACAGCCAGACCCCTGGGGCTCACAGCAGGGGAGATTTCTTTTCCTTCTACATCTAAGGGGCATGTGTCAGGTCTAACAAGTCACAGGGGCTTCTTCAAGAATCCCTTGGTCTTATCCCAAGAACACTAAGGCATAGCAAAGGCTCAGTGTCATTGGCCAGCAGACATAAGCACCCTTGTCATGTGTAGAGAGCTGCTGCCTCATCCTCATTTTAACAAATGGGGAAACTGAGGCTGGGCTGGCTGACTGTTGTCTGTAGGTACACATGCCTGCTGAGTCAGGGGCCTGGGTAGCAGTTCTGGAATGCAGGGAAGCTGTAAGTCAGGCTCAGCTGCTGTGATGACTCCCCCGGGGCTGTCAGCTGTGCTCCATCGTGGTGGGAGGCTGTGTCGTGAATCACCCAGGCTCGGCACTGAGGTCACCTGGGTGGAGCTAAGCTGGGGCGGAGACTCCTTGACACCTCAGACAGGTCTGTCCTGGCTGTGACATCTGCCCACGTGGAGAAACCTCTGTGAGGCTCCAGGTAAATCCCCAAGCAGGTGCTACAGGAGAGCCAGAGAGGGAAACTGAGGCACTGGGAGGGAAGTGCCTCATGACAGAATTAGAAGGGAAACCAAAGTTAGAGGATTCCTTTCAGGAGGCACTTTCTGTGTGCCCAGCACTTAAGCCTTCAGATGGCAGAAAACATTCAGACGGGTGGGGCTCTGACACGAGCAGGTGTCAGCACAGATGTGTTAGGATAACCTGGGGTTTCCACAACTTCTGAGCATGGCTGGGAAGGGGCCTGGGGGCTTAGCAGTTTCTAAGAGGTTTCCGGGTGATTGTGTCTCTTGTTCATCTAGTGATGTGAGTATATTATGAGAATAACTAAGGGCTGTTTGTTTGTTTTCTATCTTTTGTTGTTGCCTTTTTCTTTTCTTTTTTTGAGACAGACACTTTCTATGCAGCCCAGGCTAGATCAGCTCATCTTATTCAACTTGCTGAGTGCCAGGATTATAAAGAGAACTACTGTTGGGCAGTGGTATATTTAATTCCAGCACTCAGGAGGAAGAGGCAGGTGGATTTCTGTGAGTTCAAAACCAGCCTGGACTACAGAGCAAATTCCAGGACAGCCAACAGAGAAACCCTGTCTCTAGAAAACAAAACAAAGGAAAAAAAGATTACCTAATTTAGTTTACCTTCCTCATATTGGCTTAATAAGGGTCTTGAAGTTTCTTCTTATATACAGCCCTCGGTAGGAGGGCTCGTCGACTTCCCTACCAACCTATTGCGTTTCTAGCAAACTCTCATTTGGAAGATGGGGCTTCTCGTGTGTGCTTGTGTCTGGCTGAAAGCTGCTTGACCAGAGTCTCCCCTGTGGCTTCTGAACTACACAGTCTCATCAGAAAGAATTTACTGGAGAAGGGAGAGGGTTACAATGAGTCTGAGGGTCCCCCTTACCCCTACATCCTTACCCCATATTACAGATCTCCCTCACCCCTACATCCTTATCCCACATTACAGATCTCCCTCACCCCTACATCCTTACCCCATATTACAGATCTCCCTCACCCCTACATCCTTATCCCACATTACAGATCTCCCTCACCCCTACATCCTTACCCTACATTACAGATCTCCCTCACCCCTACATCCTTACCCCACATTACAGATCTCCCTCACCCCTACATCCTTATCCCACATTACAGATCTCCCTCACCCCTACATCCTTATCCCACATTACAGATCTCCCTCACCCCTACATCCTTACCCCACATTACAGATCTCCCTCACCCCTACATTTTTATGCCCACATTACAGAGATCTGCCGGCTATGCTCTCAGCACCATCAAACACTGCACTACTAAACCTTTCAGTGGCCACGTTAAAGATGGTTAAAGTTGTTACAAAAGAACACATATGATATGCAGTTACTGATAATTGGATTCTAGCCCCAGAAAGCTCTGAATACCCAAGAAACAATTCACAGACCTTATGAAGATCAAAAAGAAGGAAGGCCAAAATGTGGAAGCCTCAGTCCCTCTTCTTCTTTTTTAAATTTGCTTTAATAGTATATGAGTACACTGTAGCTGTTTTCACACACACCAGAAAAGGGCATCGGATCCCATTACAGATGGTTGTGAGCCACCATGTGGTTCCTGGGAATTGAACTGAGGGCCTCAGTGCTCTTAACCACTGAATCAAATCTCCAGGACAACTCCCCAGGACAACTCCTCCTCCCCCAGCCACCACCTCAGTCCTTCTTAGAAGGGAGAACAAAACACTCACTGGGAGGAGGTACAGGATCAAGTGGAAGAGCAGGGATTGAAGAGGGGATCATTCAGCGGCTGCCTCACTTGGGGATCCACCCCATGTGTAGCCACTGGGCCCAAGCACTATCGCTGATGCTGCAAGATGCTTGCTGGCCACTGGCCAGAACCAGATAGGGGTGCCTCCTCTGGGGCTCTGCCAGAGTCACACAGCTGAGCATGCTTGCAGCTAACCATCAGACTGAGCACAGAGACCCCTGTGAGGATTCTGGAGGGGTGGGGGATGAAGGGAATTGCAGCCTCATGGGAAGAACAACATTGTGTACCAACCAAATCCTAACACAGCTCCTATGAACTAGAAACCAACCACTGAGCACACATTGAGAGGCCCATGGCTCCAGTTGCATATACAGCGAAGAATAGAATAGCAGTGTCTGCCATCTATGTGAGAAGAGGCCTTTGGTCCAGGGAGGGCACGTTTTCCCAATGTAGGAGAACGCCAAGGCCCTAGGGTGGAGAGGGTGATTGGGAGCTAGTGCAGCTTTGTGAAGACAAGTAGAGGGGGAGGGGGGATGGGAGCGGGGTGGGCAAACGGGATAACATTTCAAATGTAAATACAGAGAGTATCTAATAAAAATTTTTAAATGGTTCAAATTACAATAACATACTATATTAACCAAGTCTACCTAACAATAGCTCATCTTGATATCATCAGCACAGACAACAGAGGAAGGATGAGCAGGGTGTGTTGGTACATGCTCTTAATAATAGCACTTGGGAGGCATAGACAGGTGGATCTCTGGCAGAGTTCTAGGCCAGCCATAGCTACACAGCGAGACCCTGTCTCAAAAAGAATTATTCTCTATTTCCTATTGAGCATGTACCTTACATGCCCTGCACATCTCGATCTGCCCAGTCACAGATTCCAGGTCCTGTCACATCTGTGGCTGGCAGGCGCTGTCCTCAACATATTCCAGAACTTCCCAAGACTCTGCCCCTCATCCTCAAGACACCCTTTCAGTCCATATCATAGCTTCCAGAGCTGTTTACCAAGCAGAACTGACCACACGGCCCGCCACTGCCCTCAGATCTCAATGCGTCTCCTTGGTGTGGCCTCGGAGCTCCTGTCTATCTGGCTTCCTCTCTCTGTCTCTTTTAGCTCCAAGGACCCCATACATACCATGTGGAGTGATCTATGAAGTGTGTCATCCACCCTCCACACACACACATCAGGCTAACCTTTCGGATCTCTTTCTCATTCAGCAAAATTGACTGAATGCCTTCGAAACATTGGTCCCTGTCCCAGATCCTAGGGCAAATACTTAATGGGAAAAAAAAAAAATCCACGCCAGAGTAGAGTGTGGGACAGTGAGGCAGGCTAAGGAGGAGATAGAGCTGGGGCTGATCATGGCAGGTCCCTTGGGGAGAAAACATTTGAATATAGAGTGAAGGAAGAAGCTTTTCTGGGGAGAGCGTTCTGAACAGGACAGCCAGTGCCAAGGTCCCGAGGTAGGTAGGTGCCTGTCCGGGGTAGTACTGGCTGAGGGAGCGAGCGAGGCTCTCCTGGAGTTAAGATCAGAATAAGAGGCACGGGGCAGATGGATTTTGAAAATGGGCTATGCCTCGAAAACTGGCGGTTATGCATAGCGGGTATGGAGCTGAATTGTCTGCGTAGTTGGACAGCAATGGGGGGCAGGGCAGAAGCAGGGGAACAGCGGTGGCTGTGTAAGATCCACAGGTGGCTGTGGAAGTGAATGGGGTGGGCTTGAAGACCAATCAGAGACAGGCCTGTAAGTCTTGCTTCCCAGGTCAAACGAATGCTGAGCTTGAGGAAACAGTCATGGGTTAGCCCTGAGCGTAGAATGAGCGCGCGCGTGGGAGCCGGGACAGGACAGGATGGGGGGTGGGGCGGCTGCTTTTCCAGGAAGCTGCTGGCCCTGCCTTTTATCCCTGCGGACGGGTGCTTCCCTAAAAACAGTGGCAGCAAGCATTTCCTGTCCTGCTGCTCAGGCTGCCTGAAGAGTGAGCACAAAGCAGAGGTGGCAGTTGTGTGAGGTAACCCTTGGTTTCCTGCCTCTTGAGGACTGAGTTCCTACCCATCCTACACAGGTGGCTGCTCTCCTGACTCGCCTCCTTCTTTGACCCCGGTTCCTTCCCAAGAGAAGCAGTGCATAGCTTTCCGCCCCTCTTCATGGTCCCTGGGCTCTCTCATCCCCTACATACACTATTCCAGCCTTGCTATCCAGGAGCAGGGAACATGACAGGATTTTCTAACTTGCAGGGCAGGTCGGGACACTTGACTGGAGCCTGAATCAACCTCCTAATCAAGGAGGAGGAACCCAAGACAAACCCTCAACTCCTCCCTCCCTGGAGCTTGCTACAACCTGGGGAGGCCCAACATGGCTGCTACCTGGGGTTTGAGGTTACAGTGTGATCCTGGGGTCTGCAGGCGTGCATTTGCTACCATCTGCCCCTCCTAGGATGCTGGGGGAAGAGGCAAGTAAGACAGGAAGGCCTGGGGGCTGATAGCACCACAGGAAGGAATGCCACAGCACCCGGGTGAGCCATCGGGGGCCCAGGGGAAACGTCATGGTTGCCCCGCCCTCGGCTGTCACGGTGCCATGGCCTCTCCTTCCCCAGCCCCAGCCTGGCCACATTCACAATCAACACAGAGCTCACCTTGCTGCTCACATGAGCCCAGGGACTCCAGGTAATAGGACACGGGACATGGGACTGGTCAAGCAGGAGTGGGGGCATGGAGGTGTATGTGGGGTGGTTTCAGGAAGATGGGGAGAAATGGTTGATCCTTAGGCTTGGCTCTGTGTGCTTCCTTGGTGGACCTGGGATGGAAGCCCAGCTCTGCACCTTCCTGGCTTGCTGAGGCCCCTCAGTCTCCATTGTGGGTGAAACTGGGCAGGATGAGCCATTTGCCCCTCTTGGTTGTTTTGACACTTTCATCAGCTTAGACAGTCCATGACCAGCTCTGATTCTTATCACTGGCTTGCCATGGAGTTTTAGAAACCCTTGACCTCACTGAACCTCAGTTTTCCTGTTCGGAAATCAAGGGTTTGGCAAAGTATCTAGAGGCTTTTCTTAGCCTGCTGTGGTGGAACCCAGAAACTTAGGGATGTAAAGGGGTCTCTGCCTCTCTGCCTCTGCCTCTGCCTCTGCCTCGCCTCTGCCTCTGCTTCTGCCTCTGCATCAGGTAAAGTCTTCACCCTTGACAGGTTGGAAGATATGAGAGAACGCTATGCTGAAAGGCCCTCTTGGGGTTTCTTCTCCCCATGCCAGTCATCCTCACCCAGTGGTCTCTGCTCAGTGTATCCTGGTCCTCAAGCCTCCAACAGGTCTTTTAAAGGGGACAGAAAGGTTATCCAGAGTACTTATTGTTTTCTTTGTTCTGTTTAAAACTGCCCTAGATAATCCAGGGCCCTACCTAGAGGTTGGGGTGGAGAGAGAGAGAGAGAGAGAGAGAGAGACAGAGACAGAGACAGAGACAGAGAGAGCCCTTTTTAGGTCAAGAAAGCAAATCTGTAAGGGCTAGGACTAGAACTCATAGTGATGTGGCCTCAGCAACAGGAGGCCATCTGGCTCTGAAATTCTGCTAAAGCTGCTTTCTCAACCATGCCTGTTCTCTCTCTCTCTCTCTCTCTCTCTCCCTCTCTCCCTCTCTATCTATCTATCGCTTTCTCTCTCCCTCCCTCCCTCCCTCCCTCCCTCCCCTCCCCTCCCTTTCTTTGTCTGTCTGTCTCTGTCCTCTCTCTATCTGAAACAGCTTTGTTGAACCAGACATGACAACATATATCTATAACCCTAGCACTTGGGAGATGGGGTCATGAGAATCTGAAGTTTAAAGTTACCCTCAGCCATACAATAAATTCAAGGCCAGCCTGGGCTACATGAGACCTTGTCTCACCTGCCCCCTGCCAAGCAAAACCAGTTTATTGGCAGTTGGAATTTACTTGCCATAATCTTTCCCTCTTTACAAGGTATAATTTAAAGGTTTCTCATATACTCACTGAGCTATCAAACTGAAAATACTTCTCATTCCAGGATAGAGCTGGTCCCGCATAACTGGCACTTTCCTCACAGAACAAGTTGCTTTGACCCCACAGATGTAGCTAGGCATTTCAGAGTCTGTAAAAATGTGTTGTTTGTTTGTTTGTTTGTTTTGTGGATGTGTATGAAATGCACATGTGTGTGCATTCTGTGTTACAAATGTGGAGGTCAGAGGACAACGTTCTTCTCTCCTTCTGCTATGTGAGTCATGGGAAATTGAACTTTGGTGTCAAGTGACTTTACCCACAGAGACACCTCACCAGCTTAGGCTGGGCAATTCATATGCATGCAGTATTTGGTCTTTTCTGGCGTGGCTGCTCATCCCCCTGGCACTGGGTCTCCCTGCCTTCCCCTGTGTGGCTAGATAGCTGTTTATTCCTTTTCTGAGCATCTGTCTACCAGTTGACTTCCATTGTTACCACTTTCTGGCTATTTTGAATGATGCTACCACAGTTGTTCATGCACTGGTTTCTGTGCAGATACGAGCTTTTCACTTCTTTTAAAAATTCCTTTTTAAATTATACTCACCTAGTGTGTGGAGCAGGTGTGTTTGTGGACTTGTGCACATACCATGGTTCGTGTGTAGCGGTCAGAGTAGAACTTGCTGGAGTTGGTTCTCTCCTATTGTTAAGGCCTGGGGATTGGACTCAGGTTGGCAGGCTTGGTGGAGAGCACCCTTACCCACTGAGCAGCCCGGAATCCAATTCATTTGCATATATACCTAGGAGTGAAATCTTGGATCAGCTGATAACTATGATTAGCATTTTGAGGAACTGCAACCCTGTTCTTCAGGGTAGGCTACACCATCTTACCTTGCTTCCACAGCTCTAAGGCTGCTCTCATTCTTGTCAACACTCGTTCCTGTCTGTCTCATTTTAACCATGTTAGTGGGAGGGAAGTAGAATCTCATTGTGGTTTTGATTTGTGTTTCACTAATGAATGATGGTGTGGCGCTCTATTGGCCACGTGTACGAGAATCTTCTATTCATATCCTTGGCCCACTCTTAAACTGGGCTAGCGGTCATTTTATTCACACACACACACACACACACGCCCCAGCAATAACACAAACCAGCTTTTGTTTTTTAGGCATGCAGAGCATAGTCCAGTCCTGAAGGTAGAACAACCATCTCCAGATCAGCCACTCAGTGAAAACCCAGCACTCAGTGTGCTGTGCCGCTGAGCTGCTGCTTAGGTACAAATGCGTTTTTCAATATACTCTCAACTTACAGCGTGTAATCAGGAACTGATCCCACTGTAGGCTGGTAACCATCAGGGCCTATACACTAGGTGCTGTGCACTGGTGTTCTGAGACCTGGTATCCACAGAGAGTAAAGTTGGCCACTGAGGGGAAAAACCTACTTTTTTTTTTTTTTAGAGCTCTCTTATTATTGACTCAATAATCGATTTTGCATAGGTGAAAGCTGCATGTCCCCAGTGGGAATGAGGCTGGCAGAGGGCTTGGGAGAGCAGCGTTGGGCAGGCTGCACTTTTCCTGTTTGTGTATGTCTACGATTAGCACTATCTCCATCCGCGGTTTCTTTCTAGGGACTCTGGAGCCACTTGTTCACTCTTGGGGCTGATTTCAGGGACAGCTGTGTCGTCTGAGCCTCATGTCTGCCCGGTGGGGCTCCTGCACAGTGCTTGCCCCTCAGTCTATACTGTGGGACTCTTGTATACTGCTTGCACCTCAACCTGTACTGTGGGGCTCCCCTCTGGCTTTGGGGGTACTGCACATGAACACTTGTGTCCTGCTTGACACAGGCCAAGAGTGCATCAGGATTGTGTTATGTGCTGTTAGCTGTTTTACATTAAGAAGTACAACAGAAAAAGGACCCGGTGTGGGGACCCACTACTCAGGAGTCAAGTGTATCTCTCTAAGTTTGAAGCCAGCCTGCTTCACAGTGACTTTCACTGTGAAAAAAAGAGAAGCAGATCTTCTGTTTCTGCTCTGGAAATGATTCTGGGCTATGACATCGCCACTAGTCAATATTACTGACAAAGTGATTCTACACTTCAGGGTCCCTCCAAAGCAGTTGTTTTGAAAAAAAAAAAAAAAAAAAAAAAAAAAAAAAAAAAAAAAAGTTCTCATGCACTGAGCAGGATGGTTTCACAAGCCCTATGGGTCCTGCCCAGGAGTGAATCTGTACTGACCCTGGGTAGCAGCCTGGGCCTGTTCAGATTGTGTTCAACCCCAGACTGAGTCCCTGCTCCTTCAGAATTTCTACTGGATGGAGTCTCAGGACCCCATCCTCTCTGGGTTCTGTTGATCTTTCTGGATCCTGTTCTGTGCAGAGCATAACCCCAAGGTTGAAGGCTGGGGAGCTGCGAAGGCCTCCTCATTGTAGACGCTGTCTTACTGCCCTATCTGCCTCTACCTCCACTTGAGCATACACTGGTTAGCTACCTACTATGTGTTGCTCTACCTCCTCTTGAGCATACAGTGGTTAGCTACCTACTATGTGTTGCACTCCATGCTGATGCTTACCTCTCAAGTTGTCTTTTATCCATCTTAGCTTTTCAGGAGTTCAAGGCCAGACAGCTACATGAAACCCATTCTCAAACAAGATCTAGTACTGGTGTGGTAGTACAGATCTGTAATTCCCAGCACCTGAAAGCCTAGATAGGAAGTTTATAAATTGGAGGCCAGCCTGGGCTACCTTGTGCTCAGAAGAAAACAAAAACATTCCTGAGATGCTTAATCTAATTGTTAACATGACAGGATTTAGAGTCACCATGGAAACACACCCCTGAGTATGTTTCCAGAAAGGTTTAACTGAGAGAAGACCCACCCTGAATGTGGGGGGGGGGGTCTTAAAAAATAAATCAAGCTGAACACCAAGTATTCATTTCTCTATGCTTCCTGACTCAGGCACAATGTGAGCAGAGGCAGGCTCTTGCCTCTATGCCCTCCCCATGGTGATGACTTATAGTGAACCATGGTCCCTTTCTTTGTCTCTGTTCAGCCTAGGTGCCATTCTCAGATCCACAGCCACGGGTCCATCTGGGAAGTTGGTTAGACGGTGTAGTTTGTAACCTCATTCAGTCCCCTGGCCTGACATGGGACAAAGCAGAAGAAGTAGAAACTGAAGGTCTTCCTTCTTTTCCCCTGAGCAGTTCTGTACGGGTCAGCTTTCCATCACTATAGCAAAACACCTGAGCTAATCTACCTACACTAGAAGGTTTGTCAGGCATGTTGTATATGCTAATAATCCCAGCACTGAGAAGACTGAGGCAGGAGGTGACCAGCCTGTACTACAGCGCAAGACCTTATCTCAAAAACAAATAATAACAAAACCAGGCTTGGGCTCAGTTGGTAGAGTATTTGCATAGTGCACATGTGGACCGAGTTTGGTCTTCAGCACTGCAAAAACCATGCCCAGGGATGCCTCTGACCCCGCACTGAGGGACGGAAGCAGAATGACCGGACGTTCAAGGTCATTTTCCAGATGCATATAAAAGAATTGAGAGCAGCTTGAACCAACAACAGAACAAAGTGGAGGTGCTGTGGGGTGGGAGAAGGTTTCAGCCCCTGAGCAATTCGATTTGGGCCTGCGGTTCTAGAGGCACAACACGGCAGGATCAAGGAGCATGGGGAGAGCAAGACCAGAGAGACCAGGGCCCCACAGTTCCCTTCAAGGGTCTGCCCCCAGGCTTCCCACTTAGTCTCCTACTACTAGGGAGCTAAGGAATATTGCAGGCCTGCTTTTTAAAACAAACAAAAAATATTTTAACTACATTATTTATTTATGTATTTGTGAGCGTGCACAAGTATTCCGAGGCATAAGGTGGAGGGTGGAGGTCAACTTGTGGGAGCCAGTTCCGAGGACTGACCTCAGGTTGTCAGGCTTTGCAGCATGTTCCTTTACCCATTGAGCCACCTCGCCAGCTTAACTCGGTTTTCTTTTCTTCCTTCAGTTTTGGGTGTGTTTGCGCATGTGCACATAGGCTTCTGTTCATGTGGAGGCCAGAGGACAAGCTCAGGTCTTCTTCCTCCTTGGGATCTTGTACGTTCTTTTAAATTCTTATTTTTTTTGCTTTCTTATCTGTATGGGTGTTGTGCCTGCAAGGGAGTGCCTAGTGCCCTCAGAGGCCAGAAATGTGCATTGGATCCCCTGGGGCTAGAGTTTCTGATGGCTGGATGATTCGAGGGATCTGATTGTCTGCGGAGACCTCTCCTGCCTTGAGATGTCGTAGGCCTGGCTGTTTGTCTAGATTCTAGGCATTGGCCTAGAATCTTCATGCTTGTAAAGTGATCTCTTTGCTGACTGAAGTTCAGAACTGCTTTTTATGAAACACTTTCTATGTGTGGGAAACCCATGGGTTCCCAGTCACAGGAGCTCTGTGATCTTCTTAGGTCAACCGGCATAGCAGCCCTTTGCGACATAATCAACCATCTCACACAGTGGGGACAGGCTTGCAAAGGTGAAATGGCAGAGTGACATGGGGACTCCTTCAGGCTTTATGTGCCCTGTCCCCGCCAGAGTGCTCTAACCCAGACCCTGTCTGCGCCTGCCTGTTGATGAGCCCCAAAGTCAAGTGGTGGTGTTTGTCCCAGTTTGTATAGGAAGATTGAAACACAGAGGCAAGTGACATGTCCACCAGCTCAGAGGAGATGGTGGTAGCCTCAGGATACTCCAGGGCCAGACTCTTGGGCTGCTGACTCAGTTTTCCCTGTAGCTCTTGCCCACCAGTCCTGCTCTGAGGCAGGCTCTGAAGGTCACACCTTGGGTTCTGCTGCTGGTGAAATGCCTCTGTGGTCTGTGTCCTGAGACCACACTGGTGATGCTTGATTCTGTGTACCCCAGCAGTTCTGACTGATGTGTCTAAGAGGCAGGCCCTGTCCACAGTGGGCAGTGACAGTGCTCAGGTTTGGATTCTAGGGCATCCAGGGTTGTGTGGAAAGCATGGGACTGCTTTCTGGGGACACGGACTAGGTTCTTGCATAGTCTAGGAGATAAAAATCAAGGGAAGGAGTGTTCTCTCTTGTCAACTTCAGAGCCTTTAATATTCATATTGTATTGCACAAGCCTCAATATCCACCCAAGCTCAAGCTCCCTGTTAAAGAACTGCTGTCCTCACAAGATTATTGAAGGCCATTGTAGTCTCTCTGACAGGTCCCATCATGCCTGAGTCCCAAGGTTGTGATGGGACAGGTTAACCCTCAAGGCTCTATCTAGAAGGCAGTGCTCCTGTAAAATTCCAGAGCCAGGACAGTATTGCAGAGATGGGGAAACAGGTCCAAAGCAATCCAATAGTATTTAGAGAAGGGAGGCTGGAAGCAGGCCAGCCATATGGTTCTGGCCGTGGGCTATAGTCTGTCTACAAGTCGAGAACAATTAGAAAACCACATTCTCACCTAGTTTTGCTCCTGACATTGGATCTCTGACTTAAAAACCTCCAGAAAGTCTCAGGAATTCCTGGTCACCAAGCTCCCGTGAAACAGATCATTAACTTGGAAAACATTGTGCCAAGAAGGGAGGGGCCGTAGCATGTCTTGAAGGTATGGGCTTGTGTTTTATGTGCAATATTTTATAATTTCATTCCCGTAGTGTTCCGAACAACAGAGATTAGCATCACATTGTACAGGTGGGGAAACTGAGGTCAGTATAGTCTGGAACTCAGCAATGAAGAGCTCTGAAGCTTGTTCTCCTTCCAGAGAGGGCTTCATGGGAAGATACAGTAGACCTGGACTTCTCAGGCTTTGGCTGGCTAGTAAGGAGGGAAGTACTTTTGATTTTCCTGACCTCAGAATTTGGGTTTCCAGGAGCATGATGAACTCAGAGGAAATCTGGTGGTCAGGGAGACAATGCAGTAGGCAAAGTACTTGCTATATAAACATGAAGATCTGAGTTCAGATCCCTAACACTCACTCACATAAAGATCTAGGCTTGCTGGCACGGGTCAGAGCTGGGACAATGGAGATTGACAGACCATAGAGACTTGATGGCTAGACAATATAGCCTAACTGTGGGGTGCCAGGTTCAGTAAAAGCCCTATCACAAAAAAATAAAAAATAAAATAAAATGGAGCAATACAGACAGATCTGATTGTCAGCCTTTGCATCTACACATGCATATGGAGGCAAGCACATCTGTATGCACACGAACACACGAACATTCTCATGTACACAACATACACACACACACACACACACACACACACACACACACACAACTTGGCTTTGGAAAAGGTTTGGCAGCCAGGACAGATGATAGCTCCTTAGGACTGAAGAGATGGCTCAGTAGTAAGAACTGTGTGCAGTTCTTGTAGAAGACCTGAATTCCCATGTAGATTAATGTCAAGGTGGTACTTGATTAGTCAGTAGAATGGGCGGAGATAGAATGCTGGTAAGGAGGAAGGAGGTGGAGAAGCAGGAGATTCATAGAGGAAGAAGATGGAAGCAGATGTGAATATTTCTTTCGGCACATCTTAAGGTTGATGAGGTTGTTATGATTATTTCTAAGGGTTTCTATGGGCCGATTTATCTTAGCTGGGTAGACAGTTTATATTTTTGTCCACTGGTTGTAAAATTATTGTATAGAGGGTTTGTGGATTGAGAATTTAACATATAAACCTGTTTGATAAGTTAACGATGTGGAATCATGTTTATACCAGGCAGTGGAGGAAAGTGAGTGAAAATAACATGCTGAAGAGGTTGTAGGCCACCTGGGACAGAAGCAACAAGGGCAGGCGGAATGAACCACTTGGGAAGTGAACCGAGTAGAGGGGGCTTGCGGATCATGTGATAGCATCCGGGTGCCCGGTTCCACACTGGAGCAGCATCCACAGAGTGAGACCTCGGTGCCGATAACAACAGAATCCTCTTTTAATATTTACTGCTACAGGTGGTGTCCAACATGAGGCTTGAACCCACGACCCTGAGATTAAGAGTATCATGCTTTACCAACTGAGCTAGTCCATATAGTTTCTTTCTTTCTTTCTTTCTAAGGATTTATTTATTATATTTATATGAGTACACTGTAGCTGTTTTTTTTTAACAACTTTATTTTACAAAACGAAGATAAATGTACAGATTTTAAGCATTTTTGCATAAAATTATACAATACATTTTTGTCAGTACTTTTTTTCAGATTTTAAAATAATTTTTACATAAAACTGTATGAATATATTTTTTAGTCAGTACTTGATATTTTTAAAGGTTTGATAGTATGCATTGAAAACTTAATAGTTACAATGAGCATAAAGTACATGTAAAACAAAATGTAACATGGAAATAGTCAAAGTTTTCTTGTTGTATAAAGATTTTTTTTTGTTTTGTTTTGTTTTCTTTATTTCTTGGACTTCATACAGTCTGTGAGTTGTTTCTGGGGCAGTGCGAGCCTCTGGGGTTAGCATCCCATTATCAGTGACTGCATATTATGTCTGTTCTTTTCTGACTGGGTTATCTCACTCAGAATGATATTCTCTAGATGCAGCCATTTTCTTAAGAATTTGGTCAAGTCATTGTTTCTGGTGGCTGAGTAGTATTCCATTGTGTAAATGTACCACAATTTTTGTATCCATTCATCTTCTGAAGGACATCTGGCTTCTTTCCAGCTTCTGGCTATTATAAATAGAGCTGCTATGAACATTGTGGTGCATATATCTTTGTTGTGTACTAAGGTGTCTCTGGTGTATATGCCCAGAAGTGGAATAGCTGGGTTTCAGGTATGTAGCTGTTTTCAGACATACCAGAAGAGGGCATCAGATCTCGTTACAGATCCTTGTAAGCCACAACCCCCTTTTCGTTTTTCTTTTCATTTTCTCTTCTTTCCTTCCTTTTGTACTCCTCTTTTTTCTTTTTTTCTTTTGAGACAGGTTTCACAACGTAGCTCTGGTTGTCCTGAAACTCACTATGCAGAGCAGGCTGACCCCAAACTCACATATATCTACCTGCTTCCGCCTCCTGAGTGCTGGGACTACAGGCTTGCACTACCATGCCTGCAAACTTGTTTTTAAGATCACCATAATGACCAGGACAGATCCTCAGGGTTTGATTTCATCCTGTTAGACCTTTCCCCAACACTGTTGCTTTGAGATAAAGTTTCCTAATGAACCTCTGCCAGCACATTCAGACCACAGCAGTGGCCTCAATACAGCTGTCTTTATTTCCTAGCCTCGGCTTCCCCCTCTGTGAAATAGAACCCTGTGACACCTGCCTCCTGAGAGGCATGACTGTGATGTGGAAAGAGCAAGTTGTGAGGCTGAGAGGACTTGTTGGGGTCATTAGCACCCCCAGTAGATCTTAGTGGACCTGTGACAGCTGGAGCTGGAAGGGAAATCAAATCCTGAGTCAGATGCCCTGGTGACAAAGATGAGAACATTGAAAGAGAAAGGGCTGGGACTAGAGAGATGGCTTAGATGCTAAGGGCACTGTTGCTCTTGCAGAAGACCTGAGTTTGGTTCCCAGCACAAACATGGTGGGTCACAATCAATCCTGGAACTAGTTCTAAGGGACCAGATGCTGTCCTACTTTGTGATGGTTCCATCTGTGTCCTCCTGATAGGTCAGGTGCTCCAAATGCTCCAAGAAAGCTTGTTGTAGCCTGTGCATCTGCATTCCTGTCAAGAAGGATGCCTTTAGCTCAGGGGTAAGACCAGCCTGGGAAACTCAGCAAGATACTGTTTTTGAGAGCAAATAAAAATGAAGATGCTATGGGTATTTTGGAAAGAAGTGCCCAAGGGTAAGATGTGCCTTGTCCTTTAGGGGCAGCCTCAGAGGAGGAGTCACCTCAGGGGCTGTGTGCCTCTAACCAAGACAGGTGGTGATTGGAAGAGGGTTTCTCTGTAGGGCAGGGAGTGGGCCCAAGTATGAATTGGAGACCTTGGACAGGCTATTCCAT
The DNA here is from genome assembly GCF_963924665.1 of Micromys minutus. NCBI lineage: Eukaryota > Metazoa > Chordata > Mammalia > Rodentia > Muridae > Micromys > Micromys minutus. Next base: position 30,515,964 of record NC_137972.1, read on the forward strand.
CTACTTGAGCCTAGGCTTCCTCCTGCTCAAAATAAGACTTATATAAGGGCTGGAGAGATGACTCAGTGGTTAAGAGCACTGGCTGCTCTTCCAGAGATCCTGAGTTCAAATCCCAGCAACCACATGGTGGCTCACAACCATCTGTAATGGGATCTGATGCTCTCCTCTGGTGTGTCTGAAGACAGCGACATTGTACTCATATACATAAATAAGAAATAAATAATTTTTTAAAAAGACTTATATAAAATTAAATAAGATTGAAAAAGCTAAGCATGATACATACTTATAATCCTAGCAGTCAGGAGTGAGAGATATGAGAATTGTAATTTTTAGGCTAGCTTGAGCTATGTATATGTATATATATATATATATATATATATATATATATATATATATATATATATATATAGTAAGATCTTAATTGAACAAGCAACATCAGCAAAAACAGAGTTGGTGTGGTGGTGCACATCTTTGGTCCCAGTACTTAACCAGGGTCAGATAGTTCTGTGAGTTCTTGGCTAGCTTGGTCTACGTAGTGAGTCCCAGACCAGCCAAGTAAGACCCTGCCTCAAAACTATACTAAACCAAACAGAAAAGAGGGGGTACAAGTAGGGCCTGGGGTGTCGCTTAGTAGTAGAGAGCCCACTTGACATGTCCTGGGTTTGCAATTCAGTACAACAAATCAAAAGACAACACATCTCAGCTCAGCCCTGCAGGTATAGAACATGCTCTGTTCTCTTTCCTTCTTTCTCTTCGCTTCTCTTTTTCTCAGCTCCAATGTCCGTTTCAGCTCAAAGGAAACCACATGTTACGTGATTTGGTTTCTGTGGTGCTGGCGAGGAACACAGGGTCTTGCCCACTCTACCATTGCCACGTCTTTGCCCAGGTCATGACCTCTGAACCTGGGGCTTGAGAGGCTTCTCCCAGCAAGCTCTGTGTGATCATGCGTGCCTCTTGGTGAACTCATGTCCTGCGTGTCGGGTAGTGCCCTGCAGATAAAACCTTGGCTGTGAAAATTTAAAAACTATGTATGCTTTCTTGTAGTTGAAAAGTGTGTAGAGGAATAATGGGACAAAGATATTAAAAGAGGAAGGGCCGGGCTGGAGAGAGGGCTCAGTGGCTAAGAGCACCGACTGCTCTTCCAGAGGTCCTGAGTTCAATTCCCAGCAACCACACGGTGGCTCACAACCATCTGTAATGGGATATGTTGCCCTCTTCTGGTGTTTCTGAAGACAGCCATAGTGTACTCATCATATATAAAAAATAAATAAAATCTTCAATATACATAAAAAAATAGGAAGGGCCATCTCAGGCCCTACCTCTGAGATATTTCCATCTGCCCTTCCTGATGGGGCAGTGCCATACTGCCCAAGAAGGCTGGGTTTGGTCTGAGCACCTGCAATCTCAGTTACTCAGAGGAGAGGACGACTTGAGCTCTGCCATGTAAGTGTAGCAGTTAATAGTTCATCTGCTTTGAGCTCCCTCCCAGCAAGTGATCATGCTTCTAGCCACCCGACAGAGTTCTCTGGGTTTGCTCATGTGCGAACGCATGCGTGCACACACAGACACAGACACACAAACACACATATACACACACACATGAACAGAGCGATATTTTTAATATGCCTTACTAGCTCAATGATTGGGCTAGCATACTCACACTCCCATTGGTATTCCTGAGTTAATTTTTTTAAATTCATATTTCATCTTTGCTGCCCTGCTTCCTTCTGGGCAGCCCTCCCATGGGGCAGCTTTCCCTTCGTCCCTACATTTTACCCTCTCACCTCCCTCCCCTGCACAGCATGGCCAGTCAGTCCTATGCCGCTTTCATGGCAGAATCCCTCTTCCTCTTTCCTGAGTTTCTTTCCCGTCTTTCACCCTGCCCAGCCATTAGTCATTGGCTCTTTATTGATAAATCAAATACCATTTGGGGACAGGGACCCTCAGTGTCTGGACATGCAGATTCCCATGTGATTTGGGGAGCAGAATTAAGATAAAGCATTAGAACCAATCCCCCACATGTAAGACTAGTCTAGGTAAGACTTGCAAGACTCCATCTCTGAAAAAAAAATGAAACCATGCCCTCAGAAAACACGGCCTTGGAAGGCCATGATGACCTTTACTCCAGTGTCCAGAGTGGCTACATCTAAGACAGGTTAATGAATGTCATAGTGCTTTGAGTGACCATTTATGGCTTCTTTCCTGATGCTTGGAGGATGTGCCAGATGTGTTCCAATCTCCCAACCTGGACAGAACAGCAGCCCTGTTCAGCCCCCTTCAAACTATGTGTGCCTGGCAAGTTCCTCAGGTTCTTATTGCTTTGACATTCTTACCTGTAAAATGGGTATAATCACAATGAGGCCTTATTGGGTAGTAGTGGCTTTTAGGACATTGCCCAGCAGGTGGTGAGCTCTGAGAGTTGTTCCATTATCTCCATAGCTCTTGTCATCTTCATCATCTGTTGCTCTGTGCCTCACTGTATACATGTAGGGAATGGGAATCAGATACATGAAGCAGCCTGAATTTCTGCCTCATTTGGTTCATGATCTTGTGGGGATGTAAGGCCCTTGGAGAAGCCCTACCTGAAATATGAAGTATAGGTGTGTGGAAGTTATGTGCTTTCATGTTAGTAACACTTATGTGCACACACAGTCACACCACACACACACACACATACACACACATATACTACAGATACCACACACACACACACACACACATCATATACACATCATACACACACACACACATCATATACACATCATACACACACACATATACTCACATCACACACACAACATAACACACACACATACACCACATACACATCACACACACACACACACACACACACACTGCATGCACACTACACAGAAACATATACCACATATACAGACAGACACCACACATACAGATCACACACTCATACCATGCACACACACACACACACACACACACTGCACACACTGTTCCAAAGGGACTCAGCTTTGACTCTTGGTCTGGTCTTCACCAGCTTAAACATTCTGACCTACCTCCATGGTGGCCCATGAGCTAGTTTGTGTCCTTGGTCACCGTTTTCAGGTATTTTCAGAATTTGAGCTCTGGAGTCCCAGCAAGACTACCATCTCTGCGAACCAACACTCCCTTGTATAGATGGATAGAAAGCTGACCCTCAAGGTTTATTGTAAGGTCAGACCACCTTTCAAAAGATCTTTAATTGTCTGGAAATGAAGGTTTATAGGTGAGGGCTGATCTTGGCAGGTGTGTCATCAGTGCACAGGGACTCAGGGACACATGCCCTTTGTAAAATGATTGACACAATACACATACTAGATGTCATTTTTAAAAATTTTATTTGTTGTATTTGTTTAGGTTTTTGTCGGCAAGTATGTCTATGCACAATGTGTGTCTTAGGATTTCTACCGCTGTGAAGAGGCACCATGACCAAGGCAACTCTTATAATTGGGGTTGGTTTATAGTTCAGAATTTTAGTCCATTATCATCATGGCAGGAAACAGGGCCACATGCAGGTAGACATGGTGCTGGAGAAGGAACTGAGTGTTCTACATCAGGATCAGCAGGCAGCAGGAAGGGAACTGTGACACATTTGCCCCAACAAAACCACACCTACTCCAGCAATGACACACCTTCTAATAGTGCCACTTCCTGTGAGCTAATGAGTGCCATTTCTTTCAAACAACCACAATGTGCCCGCAGTACCCTCCGAGGCTATAGTAGGACCCCATGGAATTGGAGGTTGGGCCATTGTGAGGCACCACATGGGTGCTGGGAATGGAACCCAGGTTGTCTGCAAGAGTAGCCAATGTTCTTTGTTCATTTGGTTTTGTGTTTTGTTTGTTTGTTTGTTTGGTTAGTTTTGTTTTTTTTTTAAACAAGGGTTCACTGTGTATCTGGCCTAGAGCTCCCTATGTAGACCAGGCCAGCAAAGGCAAAGATCTCCTGGCCTCTGCCTCCCAACTATTGGGTACCACCATGCCCAGCCATAGCAAGGGCTCATAACTGCTGATTCATAGTTCCAGCTCCTGTTGTTTTTCTATCTTTACATAAATAAATCTTCTGTTTTTTAAAGTAAAAAGTAGAGGTGTAAGAAGGATCCGAAGGCTAAAGCAGGAGACTAGCCATTGGTTTGAGGCTAATCTGGACTATGTACGTAGCCAACAAACAGGAGACTGGTCAGATGACTGGTGGTAAAATACTGATTTTAGGCCTCAGTGTCTGAGTTCGAGTGCCAGGACTAGCATGGTGGAGGAGTGAATCAATTCTTTCTTTCTTTCTTTCTTCCTTTCTTTCTTTCTTTTTTTTTTTTTTTTTTTTTTTTTTTTTTTAAGATTTATTACATTTATATGAATCCACGGTAGCTGTCTTTAGACACACCAGAAGAGGGCACTGGATTCCATTACAGATGGCTGTGAGCCACCATGTGGTTACTGGGATTTGAACTCAGGACCTCTGGAAGAGCAGTCAGTGCTCTTAACCACTGAGCCATCTCTCCAGCCTTGAACCAATTCTTGAAAACTGTTCTCTGACCCTCTGATCTCTACTCCCATGTACCCATATACACTCTCAGTAATAGTGTTAAGAACTAAAGATCAAACAACAACAAAACCCTACTGGGTAAGTGGGGCACACCTTATACCCCAGCTCTCAGGACACAGGCACAAGCAGATCTATGTGAATTGCAGGACAACCTGGTCTACACAGCAAGACTTGCCACGGCTAAGCGGCAAGATCTTGTCTTCAAATAACAAAATAAAACAAAGTCCAAATACTAACATAAACATTGCACCTTTAAAAAGGGTTTGTTGTTGTTGCTTTTGAGAGTCTTATACTGTGTTCCACAGGCTGATGTCAAACTCCTAACTTCAAACAATGCTCCTGCCCTTAGCTTCCCCAAAAGTGGGAACTGCAGGCTTGCCACTATGCCCAACTCAAAAGAAGCTGTGTGTGTTCACAGGCACTCGTGTGGAACAGCAGGTCAAAAGCTACCCTTACCTGTTGATTCTTGCTCACTGTCTTGTTTGAGACAGGGCGCCTCTGCTGTTCATGACTAAGTGTAAGGTCCTAGCCAGTCTACGATCAGCAATTCTCCTGCTTCCTCCCACCTTCCCATCATAGGGGCACACTCAGACTACAAAGACTCAAGCTGCTTTTACACGGTCCAGAGATCTGAGTTCAGGCTGTCAGGGTTAAGAGGCCAGCCAGCCTTCCATCCAGCCTCTAAAAGACTTTAATGTTAACAAAAGATGACCAATATCCAAATTCTCCTAATGTCTATCTTTCTGTTTGCTTTTGCTTCGTTTATTGGAGACAACATATCGCAGTGTATTTCTGGTGTACTCTTGTTTTCTAAATTGTTTTCCTGGAGCTAGTGAGGTGGCTTAGTGGGTAAGGGTACCCACTGTTAATTGTGATGATCCGAGTCTAATTTTTGGGAGGAAGAGGAGGAAGAGAACTGATTCCACAAGTTGTCCTCTGGCCTCCATACATGCTGTGCATTTGAAGGCAACATACTGTACAAACCAACACACAAATGTGTTTTAAAAATAAAAAATGATTCTGGGAGTGGTGGCATATGCCTTTAGTCCTTGCACACTCTTGGGGCAGAGGCAGTCAGATCTCTATGAGTTCAAGACTAGCCTGGTCTACATAAAAAATTCAAGGCCACCCAGAGCTACATGGAGAGGCCTTGACTAAAACAAACAAACAAAAATAAAATAAAATAAAATAAAAACTCCTTATAGCATCAAATGATGAATGTTTTCTTTCCTATTATTCATTTGCCAAGCTCTTTACATATGAAGAACATTCACTAAAGTGAAATCAATAACTCATTGTTCTTTCTCTAGGGAAATCGATGGAAGCTTCAGGATCTTCTTCCCAGTCTCCAGACAGCAGTGAAGTCCACAGGGAAACAGAAGATCTACACTGTAGGTTTGCATCCTCAGATCCTGAGCACAGCCTCCTCAGGGAGACTCCAGCGTGGGTGGGGCCATCACCAAAGACCCTGCTAGGTCATGTGGCATGATGGCCACATCAAAGCTGTAGTTAGAAGTGGTTTTCCATACACATGCTTGCTCCTGCCTGTTCCCCACACTTCCTAGTTGGGCAGGTCCTCAGACACTCCCCAGATTTCGAGAAGTTTCTGGGGCAGCTTGTGCGGGAAGTGCGGAGAGTCTCTAGAAAATGGGAAGGGTCCCATGCACCTGCTGTTGAAGGGAAAGTTTAGGGCTTGACCATAGGCTCCCCTCTGTGTGACTTAGAAAACCCTGAATTGGAACCTGCTCTAAGTCTGAATGTCTCCGGGTGGAGTAAGATGTGGGGCTTAGAAGCCACTTTTCCAAAGTCTATATGCAGAGGAATGTTTGCCTTGGACTGTCATTGACTCCCTGACCCCTACCCAAGGGTCTCTAAGAACCTTGATCTTATACAACTTCTATCAGCCTTGGATTCTTCAAGAGAGTAGTCCTCCCTCTTGGCATGATGAGTGATCCCTAAAGAAGCTGTACTGGTGCCAGGGATGGGGCAAGGGGCAAGAAAAACTCATCACCTTGCCTGTGTGCCTCCAGACCAGGAGACAGAGTTCCACAAGCAACATGGGAAGGTCCGAGAGCGATATGAGAGAGACAAGTCTTCCTCCTCATCCTCATCCTCATCCTCCTCTTCCTCCTCTTCCTCCTCATCTTCTTCCTCCTCCTCAGGTATAGCAAACATTCTTAGGATTGAAATGTGACTTAATGGTATAGTGCTTGCTTCATATATAAAGAGCCCTGGGCTCCATCACCAGTAAACACACGCACACACACACACACACACACACACACACAAATAAAAATAAACTTAGTAGCTTGGTGGTGTTTGAATCCCAGCAGTTAGGAGGCAGAGACCAGCAGATCTCTGAGTTCAATGCCAGCCTGGTCTACAGAGCAAGCTCTATGACAGGCAAAAAACTCTGTCTCGAAAAGAAAAATAAATAAACTTAGAAAACATATAAGGCTGAGTTTATAACCTTGAAGCTATCATTCAGTAAGTGCTTATGACAGCCAGACACGCTTCCAACTACTTTGCATAAGAGCTCAGCCAATTGTCACAGGACCCCACCGAAGAAGATGTGGTGCTACCGTTCATCTCATTTTTACAGGCGAGGCTCAGGGAGGTTATGCTGCCTGCATTGAGAAGGAATGCTCGGTAACAAACGTGAAAGTCCTCGAAGGTCTTTCTGGGACTGGGGCGTGTATGGGAGCGGCCTCTCTGGCTGCTCAATTGGAGCTTTAGCACTGTGATCTAGTTTAGACGGTGGGCTTGAGCTTACAATTTTATTTGCTGAAAGATTCCTAGGCTTGGGCTGAGGGTGTGGCTCTGCTTGTACTTGTTTAGCAGAGACCTGGATTACATGGACAGCACAGCACAAACCTGGTATGGTGATACACATGTACAATTCTACCATCTAGGAAGTAGAGGCAGAAGGATCAGAAGTGCATGGTCATCCTTAGCTAGCCTGGGCTACATGAATGAATAACTACTAAATAAAGCCAAGCAAGTAAAAAGGGGTGGGAATAAAGTCACTCAAAATCTTATTTATGGGCTGGAGAGATGCTCAGTGGTTAAGAGCACTGACTGCTCTTCTAGAGGTCCTGAGTTCAAATCCCAGCAACCACATGGTGGCTCACAACCATCTGTAATAGAATCCTCTCTTCTGAAGTGTCTAAAGACAACTACAGTGTACTCACATATAAATAAAATAAAATAAATCTTTTAAAAATCTTATTCATTGAGATAGACATATATTTGAATGTACTTACCACACATAATATTTTTAAAATTAGGAAAATTTACACAAGAGGACATATATAGTTTCTACACAACCAGACTGTTGTGTGTACACAACTGGTATGGCCATGGATGTGTGGCAAGTCTTAGAACCTTCTCCCCATGGAAACCGAGGGACAACTTTACTACCAGACAGCTCTTCCTCTGTGTCGAGTGAAATTACATGAACACTGACTTGAAAGCACAGCTAACTTGATTTCCTAAAGTATTTTAATAAATACACAATTGACCCGGAAGTTCCCAAGCATACTGCGGGATTCATCTAGGGCCATCTTCTAAGGTACAACTCAACCAAGCTTTCCTTCCCTCCAGGCTCCTGCTCCAGGCTAGGCAGCCTGAGGTTATGGATGATCACACAGACTGTGACCTTCAGGAGCTTAGTGGTTGGACAGGCAGTCATCACTCAGCTATCACGGTGACTAACTCAAGGCAGGAAGGACAAAGTCATGAGGTCTTAGACAACATGAATAGGGTTTCTATAGGATGCGTGACATCAGCTTAGCTTCACAATCAAGGAGACAAGTTGGAAAGACATTCCAGGCAAGTGGAACACATGGCAGACACCCAGGGTCATATGATGTCATGAGGACAGAGATGGCACAGCATTGTGCTCGGTGGACTCTGTAAGATGGTGTGTCTTGGTACTTGGTTGCCTCCTCAGGAACGCCTCTTTAAGGCAACAGCAGAGGTAGGACTCAGTCACAAAACACAGAGAGGACAGAAAGAGGCCACTGTCCTCACCCGCAGCTAGGCCGAGCTCCTTTCTCCATAGAGTGGAAACACTAAGCAGGTTCACCAGAGCTATTGTGGTTGTGACTCCTTCCGGCTGAGGCCCTACAGCTTGTGTTTGCTCCTCACAGACAGCAGCGATGAGGACCAGCACTCCAGAGGTCCCAGAAAACACAGAAAGAAGCCACCACGCAGGGACAGCTCTCCTGGTAGGCAGCAGGCTTCCCATCTTTTCTTTGTTTTCTACCTCCCTGCTGAGCTTCTCAGTGGGACCCTCTGAAGAGGTGCCTCACAGTGTTGTTCTACAGGATGAAGGGGAAATAACCCACTTAACACCCTACAATAGCCACAACTGCCAGACAGAAGCAGAAAACTGGGCTCTGTCCTGGTGATGGTCATGGTTGTAGGTTGTTTATTTGTTTTGAGGCAGGGTTTCACTGTGTGGCCTTAGCTACCCTAGAACTATGCAGACCAGGAAAGCATGTGCCATTACATCCTGCTTTGTTTTAGATGAGAGCTTCTCTAGCTCTGACATGATTGGTGCCAAGTCACAGAACTCAGCTGGTCTCATATGTATTTGTAAAAGAGTCATATGGAGGGCTGGAGAGATGGATCAGCAGTTAGGAGCACTGACTGTTCTTCCAGAGTTCTGAGTTCAATTCCCAGCAACCACATGGTGGCGCTCAATCATCTGTAATGGGATCTGATGCCCTCTTCTGGTGTGTCTGAAGATAGCTACAGTGTACTTATATATAATTAATAAATAAATCTTTTAAGGAAAGTCATACAGAGAACAGGAAAAAGGGGGCTGGTGAGATAGCTCAGTGGGTTAAAGGTATCTTCTGCCAAGCTTGATGCCCTGAGCTTGATGCCTGGGAACCCCCCCTAAAGGAAATTGACCTTCAAAACTTTCTGTCTTCCAACCTCCATATGTGTACTGTCGATTTGAGCTCCATGCAAATAGATAAATATTAAAAACGAATAGTTTACAAAACAGAAAAACATAAAAATTTTAATAGTAATTATGATTGTGAACCTGTGAGATGTGTGTGTGTGTGTTTACTTTTGCCACACTAGGGTGGTAACCAGGGCTTGTTCTCCTACAACCTCAGCATCCCCCCTTTTAAAAACATAATCGCTTATGTGTGTGAGTGTTTTGCCTGCGTGTATGTGTGTGTGCCATGTGCATGTGTGGTGCCCATGAAGGCCAGAAAAAGGTATCTGATCCCCTGGAATTGGAGTCATAGATTGTTCTGAGACAACTTGTGGGTGGGGCTGGGAATAGAATCTGGGTCCTCTGCAAGAATAACCAGTGCTCTTAGGGTTCGCACCATCTCTCCAGTCCTGGGAAATCGCTTTTGCCTAAACAGATAAAGAAATGTGAGGACATCATGAAAAGAATGAGAATTAAAGAACAAACATCTAGATCAGAGCCTGGTATACACAAAGTGCTTAATAAGTGCTGCCTATGGAGCCTGGGTTCTCTTTTTAGAGATACAACTAGCTGGGGGATCTGGGGCGTAGCTCACTGTGGGAAGTCTGGGTTCAGCAAGCAGAAGCCCGGTGTTCAAGGTCCAGTACCGAAGATGATGGTGGAGGTAGTGGTGGTGGTGATGATGATAAAAAAATGAATAAAATAAAACAACAACTACAAATAAAAAAGTAGCAGATCAGGCTTTACGTAGAGTCAGTCCTTATTGGTAGAATCATTTTAATTTTTTTTCCCTCCATCACCCACATCCCTGTGCTGGGATTAGACCAGTCTCTTGCACAGGCTGGGTGAGCTCTCTCCCACTGTGCTGTTTCCTGAGCTCTAACCAAACTTTTGAGCCTCAGCTGCCTTGTGTGCATCGTAGGTAGGCATGCACTGGTGCTTTCTCCACGCTCTTTGTATGAGAACCACATGGAAACATCCGATATAGATCACCCAATACAGTGTCGACACACCTTAATAAATAACAACTGCTCTTTTTATATAAAAATGTAAAGGTTTATTTACGTGTTTTGCCTACCTGTTTGTGTGTATGCCATATACATGCCTGTACCCAAAGAGACCAGAAGATGGTGTAAGGCCCCTGAAGCTGGCAATTGTCAGCTGCCATGTGGGTGCTGGAAACTGAACCTGGGTCCTCTGCAAGAGTAGGCAGTGATCTTAGCCTCTGAGCCATCTCTTCAACTCCCACCCTTGTAACTACTCTTGACTTGATATGAGACCCATATCCTGTCAAATCTGCAGTTTCTTCTCTGTAAGGGAACATAGCAACCTCGAGGGACACTGAGAGCAAGTGTGAGTAACACCTTTGCCTTTTGGAGACTCAGACACTGGATGGACTTAACCAAGGTTTGTCCCCGCTCAGGTGCTGACCATGGGGAACTGGAGGTGTTAAAGGACGAGCTTTATGGAGGTAACTGCTTGTCTCCTGACCTTGGAGAAGAGAACTGTGAGGGTCGAGAGCCCCATGAGCACACACTGGGGTAGAATCTCTTGATCTGAAGGCTCCCAGGCAGATGTAGATGAGGTATTGAGGCTGCAGCTAGGATGGGACGAGGGTTCCCTCTACCATAATTACAAGAGCAGTCAGCCTTCCCTGCTGACCGAAACCCTGACTTTCAGCATGGTCTAAACTGGTCACCCAACACAACTGGCCCTCAGTTTTGCTAGCAGAAAGATGGGTTGTGATCCATTTCACTGTCTTGAAACCCTGCAGTGTTTAAGAATGGCTCGGAGCCCTGTAGGATGGTAAGGAGGCATAGAGGCACAGAGATGAAGTGTCGATGACAGAACTTTGGTTGGTAGCACTGTAGCAAAGGAGAGCCCACAGGTCAGCCTAGTTCATCAAAGAGCTCGGCAGACGCACACTGTCCAGTGAGAGTCGGGACCCCCAGTATACGCCCACTTCCCCAACTCCGGGGATGACCCAAGAGCAAGAACACAGGCACACACTCTGAGCTAGAAGACCACACAGCACACGTGTCTGCCTCTGGATGCTGGCATTGTGGGTGATCTTGATACAGTTTCGTCTGTTTATCTGAATTTGTTTATTCATTTATTTTAGTACTGGAGATTGAACTCAAGGCTGTTTTTTGTTGTTGTTGTTTTTATTTCATTTTGCTTTGTTTTTAATATTGTTGGTTTTACTAGTTGTTTTAAAGATTTGTTTTATGTGTCTGAGTGTTTTGCCTACACATGCCTGTGTACCATGTGCATGCCTGTAGAGGCTAGAAGAGGGGGTTTGCTCTCCTAGACTTAGAGTTACAAACGGATGTGAGCTGGTATGAGGGTGGGGCCCGGACGCAGGTCCTCTGAAAGAGGAACTAGAAGAGCTGTTTCTCCTGCCCCCTAATTTTATTAGTGTGTGTCTGAGTGTGGGTTTATGCCTGAGGCCAGAAGAGGGCATCAGACCCCCCCAAAGCCCGAGCTACGGGAGCTTGTGAGCGTCTATTACTGCTCAGCCATCTCTCCAGCCCCTTTTATTTTGTTTTAAATAAGAAGTACTGGTTTCCCGTGGCTTGCAGTGGGGATTGACTTCCCAGTAGTTGGAGCAGGAACCGCCCAACCTGCTCTAGTCTCTGCCCAGCCTACACCCGATCTGTACGAGTTTCCAGGTCGGCCCTGCCGTCCTCCCGATCATGTGTGTGCTCACTGATTCTCCTTCTATGCAGGCGCTGCTGGGGAAATGGTGCTTGCTGGGGAGTCAGGTGAGAACCCAGGAAGGGGAGGGAATCAATCATTCTGGAGTTCAGTGGGGTCTGGGCATTGTCCTGATGGAGCACTCTCAGGGTCACAGCTGGGAGACCTGGCAACTCCAGGCCAGCCCACTTAGGGACCTGACTGCATGATCAGGCAGGCAACGGCTTGTGAGACATGGAAATAGAGGTCCAGGCAAGAGGAAGCAGATATCAACCAGCTAGGAAAGGTCCCCTGGCTCCCATGGCTGGAATATTACCTAGAGAAGTGGTTCTCAACCTGTGGGTCTCGGCGCTTTTGGGGGTACCTTATATCAGACATCCTGTATATCCAATATTTACATTACGGCTCATAGCAATAGCAAAATTACAATTATGAAGTAGCAATGAAATAGTTTTATGATTGGTGGAGGGGTCACCACAACACAAGGAACTATATTAAAGGGTCACAGCATTAGGAAGGTTGAAAACCATTGTCTTAGAGTCTCTTCTTAGTCACCTATGGCCTCTTCCCATCATGAGAACATGTGGCAAGGAGCCTTGGCTGACCCGGCACTAACACTGAGTTTCTCATTTCTAGGGCTCCGGAGGAGAGGTTCCGGCTCAGTAGGGGGTAAATATATAAGGTCCAAGGACAGCAGGAGGCTGTCTGAACTCCAGGGGCCAGAGGGGACCAGTGACCTGAGAGAGTGGCCAATTCTGGCAGGGATGTCAACACATGCATGATTCTGATAGAAGTCTCCATCATAGAGAGATGGAAGGAGGAACAGGGTTGGGCCTATAGAGGGATGAGGACGTTAGGACCCTCCTGGGGAACCTATTGCTCCTGCTGTGAGTACCCTCTGAGCCACAAACACCCAGTGATCCAGTCTCTAAGTAGGGAGTGGCAATCTTCAAAACACATCTTTCTGTCTTTCATTCTTAAGGAGAAGTGGAGGCCTCTCAGTTAAGAAGACTGAACATAAAGAAGGATGGTAAGTTGGTGTTCAAGGGCTGTCCTCACCTGGTTGGTTCCGATTTCTCTGGGCGCAAGATGGCTGGCAGTTAGAATGATAGTAACCCTAGCCAACTCTGGCAGGTGTCCTACAGTCAGCAGAGTCCTCATCTCTAGCCACCTTGGTTGGGGGACAAGCGGTGATATCTGGCTTTCCATGTAGGAACCAAAGCCCAGGGTTGGGGGCCTTAGAGCTACTGAAGGGGCATGGCCTGGATTTGGTGTCCGACCTATGCTCCTTTCAATATATTTGAAAGCACAGTGAGATAAATGCTTCTCAAGCCCTGTGGTGGGACATAGTTAAGGTATGGGATTTATGAAGTTCCCCCTAGAGAAGGGATGAGAACTTCTAGGGCTTCCTCCGCTCCAAGCCTGGAGTCCACGAGGACTGTGAGGGTAGGAAAGAGAGACCTTGGGCTTTTGCTTGTTTATTGAGCTTTCTGAGACATGGCTTCTCTGTATAGCCCTGGCTCTCATAGAACTAGCTCTGTAGACCAGGCTGCCTTCAAACTTCGGGTCCCTTATCCTCAGCATCCCCAGTACTGGGATTTCGAGAGTGCACTTCAGACTCCCCTTAAACTCTTCTGTATTCCCCTTGGCTGAGAAAGAAGGGAGACCTTGCTGTCTACCCTGGTGACATTCCTTTGAAGAATTACCTGGAGATCCAGCCTCTGAAGCCTGTTAGTCTCAGAACTTGGCACCTTTGCACATTTTAATGCCCATGCAACAAATCAATTCCTGCTCAGTCTCCTTGGGTGGGAGCTGACTGGGATTCTCATTCTCTAAGACATAGAGCCGGGGAAGAGGGAACCGATAAATACCGAAATAAAACCCAAGCAGAGAGGCTGTACACTTTCCAAAAACAAAGAGGAGAGATAGGGCTGGTAAGGAGGCTCCTGCGTGCTATTTAACACTGCCTGGTCAGGAGCTGGAGCACCGTCATTTGTAAAACAAGAAGAGGCTGGACTGATGCTTTAGTTGTTAAGTGTGCTTCCCCTTCCTTTGTTAGAGGACTGGAGTTTGGATCACAGCCCCTGTATCAGGTCCCTCACAAATGCCTGGAACTCCAGCCCCTTCTGTGGGTACTTACTTGATACACACACACACACACACACACACACACACACACACACAGAAACCAGGCATGCCAGGCACGGTACTGTGGCACACACCTGTAACTCAGTGCTCTGAAGCTTTGAGGCAGAAGAATCCTAATTTGAAGGTCACCCTGGGTTGTGTAGAGACCTGCCTGGAAAAAAATAGCAAAAGAAATAAAAAGGAGAGGGTTGTGGTGAGGGTCTGAGTTGAGAAAGGGAGGAGTTTGGGGTAGAGAGCCATCCGCTATCTTCTCTTGCAGATGAGTTTTTCCATTTTGTCCTTCTCTGCTTTGCCATTGGAGCCTTGCTGGTGTGTTACCACTACTATTCAGGTGAGGCCTTCTGTGGACCTGGGGAGGGGTCGTGTGGGAGGACAGGAGTCAGCCTGCAACCAACCCTACAATGGCCGACTGTTGTTGTCTCCTTGCTGCCCTTGCAGACTGGTTCATGTCCCTCGGGGTTGGCCTGCTCACCTTTGCTTCTCTGGAGACCATCGGCATCTACTTCGGGCTGGGTAAGTAGTCCTGTCAAAAAGCTACACAGACCCGCACGCTCACAGAGGGGTGGCAGCTGGACTGGTCGTCACACTCTAGGTTGGCTAAGAGTCACAATCTAAACTTTTTTTTTTTTTAAAGTAAATTCCTTATGTTTGTATTTTCTTTCTGACCGCAAATGAAGTCAACGAGAGGTCGTTGGCAAAACCTTGTGGAAAAAAGGGGTTAGTTCCACAAAAACAGTTTAAAGTGGCAAACACGCATAGCACCTCAGATACTGAAAACAAGCGAGTAGGGCCAGGCTTTGAGGTCGCGGGGCTTTCTGCCCATTATTCCCGCCTGTGACGTGTTTTCCGTGTAATAACCGCAGCACTGTTATTGATGTTAGCCTGACATTGCATGTTAGGGTTCTGTTTGCGTGGGGTATGCTTTAGTTCTGGGGCATCGGGGAGTGAGCCTGACCCTGGGGCCCTTGAGGGGCCACCGTCCTTACCAACCTGTCCTCTTGTTTCTGAACAGTGTACCGGATCCACAGTGTACTTCAGGGCTTCATTCCCCTCCTTCAGAAGTTCAGGCTACCAGGTAATGGTGTGCAGCACACTTCCCCATCCAAAACCCTCTCCCGATTGGGGCTTTCTTCTTGGAAAAAGATCCATCATCTATGGGAAGTCCTGGGGTCAGGAGGCTTGGGTTCAGATTCTGCCTCTGTTCTGTGACCCCCAGACAGCCTTTTTTTCTGTGCTGAGAACGGAACTGGAGCCCTGCAGTGTGCTAGGCAAGCCGCAATCCAGCCGTCTATAGGCTCTCTGAGCCTCAGGCTTCTCGGCTGGAAAACTGGTGTATTTCTTACTGCGCAGACAGTCCATAGTGAGGAAGCATGCAGAGGGGTGTCAGCATTGAATAAAAGCAAGGAACTCTGTACTCCCCAAGCCCTATCTTCTCCTTGCATGTATTAAGTAACTTTGTAGTTGCCTTTGAGATAGCCTGGGCTAAAGTAGAGTCTCTATGAATGTGTGTGTGTGTGTGTGTGTGTGTGTGTGTGTGTGTGTGTGTGTGTGTTTCTAGGATAGAACCCAAGGCTTCACACATACTAAGAAATCGCTCTACTGCAGAGCCATACCCCCACACATTGTCTTTGACCAGCAGCCCAGCACCTTTGTACTTGATGGTATTGCACCTCAGAGCCTAGAAGCCAGGGATGGCGGGGTTTCTGTGCAGGAAATGGGAATGGTAATGTCTCCACAACTGTGAACCATAGGGACCCACAGTGCCTCCAGGGAGAGTCATTTGAGGCCATCCCAGTGATGTTTGGGCATTTGAGGTGGTGGTTGGAGCAAGACTTGGCGGCCTGCTGAATCCTATGCCGTTCTTCTGGCTTTGCCTTCCAGGGTTCAGGAGAACCAACTGAGATCACTGCCTGACAGCAGCTGAGCCAGTGCCCAATGTGACCACTGTCACCACTGCCGTACCTGAGCCCAGAAGATAGAAGGACATGCTGAAAGACACCAGGAGGCCACACAATAAAGAGCTCTTTCCTCCCATGTGATCTGAGTGTTGGCACCAGTGGGCAGGCTCTTGCTCTGCAGATTAGCACACAGTCTCCAGGGGGAAGAGGAGGCACAGTATCTGGGTCAGCAAGGAGCTGGGATGCTATTTAGGCTCTGAGGAGCAGCGTGAGTCCTGGACCCCGCAGGCTGGCATCTGTGGCCATGGGTCTCTCTGGTGTCCTCAGGCCATGCCCATGAGCTCACAGTTCCTGCAGAGCCATCTTGGGACAGCTATCCTGAGGCAGGGAGCTACCAGGCTGGGTCCCCAGGGGAACCCGTTGCAGGTAAGACTGGGGACTAAAGCTGTGGACCCATCATCACCCAGTAACCAACCTTGTTACCCTTGGACTCCTAAGACCCAAATAAAGACCCAAATAAATATTCTGTTCTCTGTGCTAAAAAGAGTTGACTAAATATTCCTTTAGGTCCCACCCCCTTCTTTAAGGACTTTTTTTTTTTTTAAATACAGGCACTCATTTAGCCCGTGTTGGCCTCTAGATCTCTATGTATCCAAGACTAATGTAAAATTCCTGCTCCTCCTGCCTCCACCTCCTGAATGCTGGAATCAGGTATGCACTACTGTGTTCCGTGCCTTGCACCCTGTGCCTAGTGCCTGGTAGGTGAGCATGTAAGTATCTGAGCTATATCCTTAGCATTCCATTAGGTCTCTTGAGCATGAGAACACATTTGGGGACTCCTTTGAATCCTTCTAGATGGGGTGAGCACTTATCCAATTGCATAGAGTAGAAATAAGAATGTACACAGAGCGGCTCGCAGAAAATTCAGACTTTTTTTTCACCCAGGTGAGGATAGGAAGAAGAGGAGAGCAAGTATTCTTGTAAAAAAAAAAAAAAAAAAAGTGTGTGTGTGTGTGTGTGTGTGTGTGTGTGTGTGTACACTAGAGGCTTGGTTTAGTTAGAGCACTTGCCTCGACTTCACAAAGCTCTGAATTTTTCCCCAGCACCACACAAACAGAGCATAATCCTAGCACTTTAGAAGTGAAGGCAGAAGGCTTAGGAATTTAAGGCCAGCCTCAGCTACATAGGGAGTTCAAGAACACTCTAGGTTAATGAGACCTATGTCAAAAAATAACTGGGATGGGGAATTTAGTATTTTCTGCTCAACAAATACTGAAGGAGAATATAGATAGCCCCCTGCCTGACCAGAATCTTACCATGTAGACTAGGGTGGTCTGGACCTCAGAGAGCCACCTGCCTCTGTGTCCTGAGTGCTGGGATGGAGGGGCATCAACCTCAGGTATGTCAGCATGGCCCTAGTGCCTTCTTACTGATTCAGCTCTCGATTTTATATCAAGGGCAACAGTGGCAAGCTAGAGACCACTCAAAGAGACTACACATGTTATCATGTATTTGTAACCCCAGTGCTCAGAAGGCAAAGGCAGAAGGGTCACTGCAAGCTGGGGCTAGCCTGATCTACATAAGAAGTTCTAAATTGGAAATGGCTCCTTAATGAGTTTTTCTTTTCTTTTCTTTTTTTTTTTCTTTCTTTTTTTCTTTTTCTTTTTTGAGTTTTTCTTTTTTAGGACTTATCACAGGACTAGAAAAGTAACTAAGGTAGTTAGTTCCCATCACTGACATAGTAACCAGTCTGTAACCAGTTTTAGAGGATCCAGTGTCTTCTGGTTTGCATGGGCACAGAATAGAAAAAAAAAAACAACTAAAAAATTAAATAGGGTTGGAGAGGTGGCCCAACAGTTAAGAGCACTTGTTCTTGTACAGGACCTTGGTTCAATTCCTAGTACTCATGGTTCCTTACAGACATTTATAACTCCGGTTTCAGAAGATCTGATGCCTTTTGGTGGGCATTGCACACATGTAACCTCCAAGGCTATGAGGTACACATGTGGTACACAGACATACACAGACATAAAATCTTTATTTCTTTAAATCTTTTATTAAACTCTAAAAAGAGATAAAGTAAGAATTTAAGATAGGATTACCATATGGCCCAGAAGCTTCACTTCTGGGAATATATACGAAAGATATTTTAAGAGCCATTCGGACACCTGTGTTCACAACAGAAATGTTCATAATAGGCTAGTGGAAGGAACAGGCCTATAGCCAGCACTCAGGAGGCTGAAGCGGGAAAGTCACGAGCTTGAGGCTAACCTGGGCTATATAGCAAGATTCTATTTCAAAATGCCAAAGTTATAAAAGTGATCATTTAAAAAACAAATGAAAACTTTAGAGTTTGAGGAGATAGCCTAGTCAGTAAAGTATTTGCCATGTAACCATGAGGACACAGATTTGATTCCAGCACCCTCATAAAAACCAAGATGTGGTATGTAGTACCAGCCCTAGGGGCTGGGGAATAAAAAACAGGTGCTTATTGGCTAGCTAGGTAGCCAGTCAGCCCCCAGTCTTAGTAAGAGACTGTCTCAGGGCTGGAGAGATGGCTCAGTGGTATAGAGCACTGATTGCTCTTCTAGAGGTCCTAAGTTCAAATCCCAGCAACCACATGGTGGCTCACAACCATCTGTAATGAGATCTGATGGTCTCTTCTGGTGTATCTGAAGACAGCTTCAGTGTACTTATATATAATAAACAAACAAATCTTTTTTAAAAAAGAGAGAATCTGTCCCTAAAATAAAGTGATTGACGACTTCAGATTGCCACTCATAACTGTGCACACACATGAACATACTCACAGCCCATACAAAAGCCAAAATCCTTTAAAATTTAAGAAGAAAAATATCAGGGGGACCAGGTATGACAGAAACCTTTAATCCTAGCACTTAGGAGGCAGAGGTAGAAGCCATTCTGTGAGTTCTAGGCCAGCTAGGGCTATAGAGCAAGACCCTATCTCAACACAAAACAAAATGTCTTAAAGGGTTAAAAGTACAGCTCAGTAGTTGAATGTTTGCCTGGTATACAAGAGATTCTGGGTTTGAATGCCCAGAACTCAAAAAAAAAAAAAAAAAAAAAAAAAAAAAAAAAAGATTAAAAAGGTAAAATCTATATTTTACCTTGTATTTTTAAACTCTCAAATGATTAGGGACCATAAAAGCTGGATATGGCCTACAGGTTGAAGCCCCCTGGGTGTGGGGGTGTCACAGTGTAAAGCTGGGACTGGGGGTGGAAAGAAGCATGGAGTCAGAGAGAGCCAGAGCAAGATCAAGGGCACAGTCATTTTGATCCTTGGCAGCCCAGACACGTCTGAGGGAGACAAGCTCAACCCTTTCTGCACCCAGGTCTCCCAGCTCTGCCAAGGGTCTGTGTGATGTACTGCCTCCCATCCCGGCATTGACCTCCATGGCTCTCAGCTTCTGTGTACCACCAGGCTCTGGTTACATCCCAGGCTGTGGATTCCAGGAGCTCCAGTCCAAAGTGGGGTCTAAAAATAAAGCACAGAATCCTGAGCTGGGTAGGCAGGACTGAAGATGAAGGAGCTTTGGTCCTTGGCCACCCTGGACCTTGGTCATCAAACTTCTATTGTCATCTGCACACAGGCCAAAGGGCCACCTAGTGTACTCTGAGACCATACAGATCATGGTGGCTCCTGAGGCAAGAGAGTACTGTTCATTCAAGACCGGCTGGGGCTATGTAGTGACTTCTGAGGCATCCTAGACTAAAGAGTAAAACCCAGTCTAAAATTCCAAGTCAGGGGCTGCAGAGAAGGCTCAATCTGTAAGTAAAGTCCTACACACACACACACACACACACACACACACGCACGCACGCACGCACGCACGCACGCACGCACGCACGCGCGCTCGGACTTGGATTTGATCCTAGAACCCATGTTAAAAGGCAAGACTGGAGAGATGGCTCAGCAGTTACGAATGCTTGTTGCTCTTGCAGAGGACCTGGTTTTAGTTCCTAGCACCCACATGGTAACTTACAAACACCTGTAACTCTGCTTCTGAGAGTCCTGATACCCTCTGGCCTTCTTGTACACCTGCATACTGTGGTACACGTAAACTCAGGCGGGCACACACATACACATAAATTAAAAACAAATAAAGATGCCTCTAGAGGCGTTGCAGGTGTGGCTGCTGTGTCACATGCATGTCGTCAGTAGGTGGCAGAGAGGAGATAGGCTATGTCTACTATGCCCAGTGTTCTGTCCTATGAACATCTGAACGTCTGGAAAAAAAAATGAGCCTGAGACCATCACCAGTCTGGTGCCAGGCAGGCCCAGATGGGCTCCCAGGATAGGGAGCAAGTCAGAGACTAGAAGAACCCTGCCTGAGACTGTGGGCCCCTGGCAGGAATGGGCCCTCGACAAACAATTCTCAAAAGGGGCCACTCAGGCAAGTGGGGCAAGGAGTGAGACCAGCACCAGGGGTTCAGTCAGGGAGCTAGCCTGAGATAACCATCCGTCCAGAACCACACCAGCCTGGGTTTGGGCAGACCATGCCCGAGGGGACCTCTGCCTAGCAGCATAATTCACATAGCACTCCTGAGACCACTCACTTCTGAGATGACCCCAGATGCTCAGAGAATCTGGGCACCACCAAGAAGAGCAAGTGTGAAGAAATGGAGGAGAAAGAGAAGTAGAAGGATGTGGACACAACGAAAGAGAGGCAGAAATGGAGGATCAGCCTGATGTGAGTAGCTGGTGATGCCACCTGGGACCATGTCTAGGTCCATTACATATCCCGAAGCAGCAGGGATATGTAATCACCAAAGGTCAAGCAGATGCCCCTGGTCTTGGCTGCCACTAGGGACATGGTGATGTCTGTGGGCTGTGCAGAACTGGCCCCACCCCTCTCTTGGGTACTGTGGGAGAACTGGCCCTGGGGATATGAGAGTGGGAAAGCTGACCCTCCCCCTAGCTAGCTGCAGTACTTGGAAGAGTGGGCTCCACACATTGCAGGAGTTTTAGGTAAGCCAGCCCAATGTGAGCATGGAAGAGCTGGCCCTACACTCATCTCCCATGTGCTGGAGTGGATGGATGAAGGAGCGATACCTCCTCCCCCACTTGACCTTCACCACCTTTGGCAGACAGCAGACCTAGCCCTGGGGTCATGAGAGCTGAAGAGCTGTCCTTGGCCCTCAGCAGTTTCAGCTCTTAAGAGAGCAGGCCCTGAACCTCCTCTGGGCAGCCAAGTGACCCTGAAGGCAGAGGTAGCGGGGAAGCAGCCCTGAGGGTGTGAGAGGAGAGCCATTGGGCTGCTCAGATACCATACTGGCCCAGATCCAGGGCTTTGAATTGGATCACCCCAACATCTATCCCATTGATGAACCTTTGAGATACATGAAGGAGCTGATCTTACAGATCCAAAACTACAGGATCTCCACGACACAGGGAAACAACAGGACATCTGAGAGGAGTTCCAGTGAGAATCCAGTATTGCTGGAGTAGCAGAAGCCAGAGGCCTCAGACTAGACCAATGAATCATGCAACGAACATTTGCAATCAGTTCTGTGGAACACATTGTGACACACTTCAACCAGGAGACTCTTCTTTTTCTCTCTTGGTGGAAGTTGCAAGAGTAGAAAGCAGGTACGAGGGGAGTGGAAGGTGGGATTGGGGTACATACTGTGAAATTCACAAAGAATCGATAAAAAGATAAAGAAAAAAGAAAGAAAGAAAGGAAGGAAGAAAGGAAGGAAGGAAGAAGGATTTTTGATATGTAGTACTGGCTGTTCTGGAACTCAGTATAGACCACATTGCTCTTGAACTCAAGAGATCTACCTGCCTCTGCTTCCTAAGCGCTCCAATTAAAGATGTGCACCTCCACCACACCCAGAGTGCTGGCTGGTCTTATGTCTTGTTTTGTTCGAGACAAGGTTTTTCTGTGTAGTCCTTGCCATCCTGAAGACCGGGCTAGCCTCGAACTCAGAGATTAGCCTGCCTCTGTCTCTTGAGTGCTGAGATTAAAGGTGTGCACCACCACCACCACAGGGCTAGTCTTAAATCAATTTAACACAAGTTAGTTATCTGAATGGAGGGTACCTCAGTTGAGAAAATGCCTCCATAAGATCCAGCTGTAGGCTTTTTTTTTTTTTTTTTTAATCGATGGAGATATCTCAGGACAGCAGACAGCATGGAATTCTACAAATTTTCCCCAACCCTCTGAATAAAGTGTTTCAACAACAACAAAAGATCCAGCTAGAGGACATTTTCTTAATTAGAGGCCCCAGGCCACTGTGGGTGGGGCTATTCCTATGCTGGTCATTCTAGGTTCTATAAGAAGGCAGGCTGAGTAAGCCATAGAGAGCAAGCCAGTAAGCAGCACCCCTCCATGGCTTCTGCATCAGCTCCTGCCTCCAGATTCCTGTTCTGTTCCTGTCCTGACATCCTTCAATGATGAACAGTGATGTGCAACTATAAGCTAAAATAAACCCTTTCCTCCCCAATTTGCTTTTTGGTCATGGTGTTTTGTCACAAGAGAAACAGATACGCAGCAAATAAAAAATTTTAAACCAAATAAATCTGGCATGGTGGTGAAGGCCTGTACCGACTGGTTTTGTGTATCAACTTGACAAAAATGAAGTTATCACAGAGAAAGAAGCCTCAGTTGAGGAAATTCCTCCAGGAGATCCAGCAGTAAGACAATTTTTCAACTAGTGATCAAGGGGAGAGGGTCCAGCCCATTGTGGGTGGTGCCATCCCTGGGCTGGTGGTCCTGGGTTCTATAAGAAAGCAGGCTGAGCAAGCCAAGGGAAGAAAGCCAGTAAGTAACATCCCTCCATGGCCTCTGCATCAACTCCTGCTTCCTGACCTGCTTGAGTTCCAGTCCTGACTTCCTTTGGTGATGAACAGCACTGTGGAAGTGTGAGCTGAATAAACTCTTTTCTCTCCAACTTGCTTCTTGGTCATGATGTTTTGTGCAGGAATGGAAACCCTGTCTAAGACAGGGCCTGTGATTTCTGGAAAGGTAGGGACAAACAGATCTCTGTGAGTTCCTAGGCTATAGAGAGAGACCCCTGTTGGGAACAAATTGAAAAGGTAGAAAGCAAGAGAGGAGGATGCCCAGCCTTTAGCCCCCTGTTGCAGCACACACAACCAGCAGCACACACAACCACCAGCACACAAGCACACGTGTGCAAACCAAACCAAGCAAACATCAAACAAACAAAAACCCCCACAAAGAAGAACAATGAAAATTAATAAGCAACTTTTTTGAGACAAGGCCTTACCATATAGCCCAGGCTGGCCTCTAACTCACAGAGATCTGCCTGTCTCTGACTCTAGAGTGGAATTATCACACTTGGCAAATTAACTTTTACACATTTAAACACTATTCCTTGATTCATTTTTTGTTGTTGTTGTTTTTTGCTTGTTTGTTTTTGTGTGCAATTTTGCCTTTTCTTTCAGAGCTGGTGACTCTATCCCGGTCCTTGTACTTGGTAGGCAATTGCTTTGTCATGAGCTAAACTCCCAACTCTTCATGGACATTTCGGGTCTTGATAGACTTTCAGATGGAAATCATGCAACTGATAAAACACAAGAAAGCTTGCTGTGGTGGTTTGAATAGGTTTGACCTCTATAGACTCATGTGTCATAGTGAGTGGCAGTATCAGGAGGTGTGACTTTGTTGGAGGAAGAATGTCACTGTGGGGTGGGGCTTTTGAGATTATATATGCTCAAGCTCTGCCCAGTGTGAAAAACAGCTTGTTTTTTTGCTGCCTTCAGATCAAGATGTAGAACTCTCAGCTCTTCCAGCACATCTGCCTGCACACTGCCATGCTTCCCACCCTGAGGATAATAGACTAAACCTCTGAAGCTAGAAACTGGCCTCAATTGCCTTGGTCATGGTGTCTTTTCACAACAATAAAACTCTAAGACACAAACTTAATATGCTGTATAATAAGGAATCATTAAAATGACAATGGGCTACAATTACCAGATGGTAATACAAAATGTTGCCGAATGGAGCAGTGGGAATGAGCAGGCTCCTGGGCAGGAACATCCAGGCATTTGTTCAGCCACTTTGGAAAACTCCCTGACATTATCTAGTACAGTCAGAGATACACTGTCACATAGGTATCTGAGAGAGAGGCACAGCTTCATGCAACACAGCATAAGGACAGCTAGAATATTCGAAGTGCAAGTCAGCCCCAATCTGAAAATAGTCCAAATGTCCATGAGCAGAATGAAGCAGAGATTATTGTATAGTTATATACTGAAATATTATACAGCAATACAAATATTCAGGACCAGCGAGATGATTTAGCAGGTAAGATCTTAGCACCCAGGGTTGGATTCCCAGCACCAAACCCAAAACTATTACACCATGCATTAAAAATTTAAGTCTCTCTCCCTCTCTCTCCCTCTCCCTCCCTCCCTTCCTCTCTCTCTCTCCCCCTCCCTCTCTCTCCCTCCCTCTCACCACCACCCCCTTGTGTGTGTGGGTGTGTGTGTGTGTGTGTGTGTGTGTGAAAGAGAGAGGAGGGACGGGGAGGGAGAGAGAGAGAGAAAGGCAGGAGGAAAGGGAAGTGAGAGGAGGAAGTTTGAATCCATGAACTTTGCTCATCTGGACACAAGAGGGGGTGACCAGCTAAGGAAACTGTTTCCTAGCAACAGAGAAAAACATTGATCAGGAAGTTTCTAAGACTCAGTTGATGGGTTTCAGCTCTGCACCTGCTTGGAGCAGGGCTCCCTCCTGGCACCTGTCCTGGCACCTGGAGCCTTCTGTTGAGTCTTGAGCGTCCTTGACCTTTTGTGAAACGTGGAGTTCTCCTGAACAGAGGTCAGATCTGTAGGGCTAGGGTGCTGAGCCCTGGATCTCCTTTCTTCCCTGGTCTTTTCTATAGGACTCCAAACCCCTTGGTGTTTCCCTCAAATGCAGGGGCAGTTAAGGCATGGAAAGGAGGAAATTTGCCTGGAGCACGCAGAGACTTTAGGATGTAAAAACAGAAAGATCTGGGTTACAGTGATAATTCTCGGGTTTGCTATTTTAACAGATAAGTACTGGGTAAATGCTTAAAGAAGTTATTGATAAATAAGGATTAGGTAAGTCCTGTGGAATAGTAAATAGCACAGGAAGAACCCGCTGTAAAGGGGCTGGCTGGGCTGGGGCTTCATGGTTGAATGTGCTGGCATTGCTGCCCAGATCTTAGCTGGCCCTGTGGCACTAGCAGGAGGTGTTGGGACCTTTAAGAGGCAGGGCCTACCTGGATAGATGTTAGATCACTGGGTGCATATCCTTGAAGGGACTAGTTAGACCAGTTCTTGGGTGTGGCAGACTTTTCCTGAGGAGACACAACACACACACACACACACACACACACACACATCTGTTCTCTCAGAAAGGGAACCATATGACAGAACCAAGAAACATCCACACCAAAGTTCAACTTGGTTAAAAAATGAGGCTTTATTTGTTTGATAACAGGAGTGTGGGTGAGGGGTTACGTACAGTACCAGGTATGGCTCAAAAACAGCTGCATCACCAAAAAGACCCAACTCACAAAAGCTGCAATTCTGCACAACATGCAGGCAGCTGACAGTTCCAAGATATCTCCTCCCTGCAGCTGGGCTGCTCAGAGTCTCCTCCAACCGCTGTTTATTCCTTCTGGAAAGCTGGGAAAGGGTCTTCCAGAGTCTTTCAAGTTTCCACTTTTTCAGAATGTGACTTGTGTACCTCCGTGATCTTCC
Source organism: Micromys minutus (assembly GCF_963924665.1). Lineage (NCBI taxonomy): Eukaryota > Metazoa > Chordata > Mammalia > Rodentia > Muridae > Micromys > Micromys minutus. The sequence continues at coordinate 30,541,930 of NC_137972.1, forward strand.
GAGGGGCCCTGATCCTAGAAGGAAAGTTTGGATTCTGAGGAGTCTGCTACCCAGCCCCAGCCCTTTCCTGCCTTTCTTGCTCCCACTCCATGACCAGCCTCCTTTGTCTGGCTCTAGCTTCAATATCTGTCCTCAGCACAAACCCAAATGTCTGAAGCCATGAGTCAGAATGAAGTTTTTTTTCTTTTTAATTTGATTGTCTACAGAACTGTCAAAGTAGCAGAAATCTGGCTAACAATGTGGAGAAAGAAACTGAGACTCGGCTAGAGAGATGGCTCACAGTTAAACTCCTGCACAGGACTGCTGTTAACTCCCAGCACGCACAGTGAAGCTCACAGTGGTCTGTAACTCTAACTCTGGAGATCCAATGCCCTTTTCTGACACTGCATGGATGCCTACCACATGCATGTTATACATACTCCCTCTCCACTCCACTACATGTTGGTCAACACACAATTAAAATAAGTCTTAAATGGGGGGGGGGGAGCCCAAGACTCATGGAGACTAGACAGGATAATATCCAGATTTCTCCCCCAATCCAATTTATAAGAGAAATATTTAAAAGCATATTTTATTTTTTGAGATAGGGTCTTATTTTGTAGCTCTGACTGTCCTGGAACACACTGTAGACCAGGCTGGCCTTGAACATCTGCCTGCTTCTGTCTCCTGAGTGCTGGAATTAAAGGTGTGCCCATCCTATTATTATTTTTAGTATTGTTTTACAAGCTTATTTCTAAAGGTATGCAGCTGCTTATTGTCTCTAATACTCAGATAAATGAATGTTAGAACATTGGGGAGATAGCGTCTTCTTTAACAAATGAAGAAAACCACTTGGTGTAAGAGTATTTGCTCTATGGAGAAACTTGCAGCTGTGTTAGGAGCCTCACTTTGAGAAAGCAGTCTGGTTACTACTAGCAGGAGCCATAAAAGGTCCCTCCTAGACAGTGCGGTGATGCGTCCCTGTAATCCCAGCACTTAGTAGGTGACGGCAAGAGGCAGAAGTTCAAGCCTAACCTCAGCATCAAATCAAATTTGAAGTCGGCTGGACTTCCAGGAGACCCAGCCTCCAAAGAGTCTCCTCTGATTCAGCAACTGTGCTTCTGGGAACCGAGACTTCAGACATAATTTGAAATTTGGCAAAAGGTACACATGACAGTATTGGTGCCAGTTTTTTTAATGACGTCCCCTGAACTAAGGGAGGGGGGTTAAGAGTCCCTCATGTTTGGCTGTAGGTCACCAGGACCCCTACACATTTGTAGCAGACATGCAGTTAGGCCTTCGTGTAGGTTCCCTAACAATTAGAGAGGCTGTCTCTGACTGTCGCCTGCCACTGGATTCCTTTCCCATTACTGGACTGCCTGGTTGGGCCTCAGTGGGAGAAGATGTGCTTAGGCCTCCTGGGACTGGATATCCCACGGTGGGGTGGTACCCATTGGGGGCTTACCCTTTTCTGAGAAGGAATTTGAAAGTGTGGGACTGGTAGAGGAAGAGGGAGGGGGGCTCGAGATCAGTAGGTAAAATGAATAAATAAGTAAATTTAAAATAATAATAATAATAAAAAGAGTCCATACTGTTCTTGCAGAACCTGAGTTCAGTTCCCAGGAGCCACATTGGGCAGGCTCATGAGTTCCTATTACTCCAGCTCCAGGAGTTCAGCATGCCTCTGTGGGCTCCTGCGTACACACAGCACACACAGAGACTTATAAATCAAAAATCCATCTTTACAAATCAAATCAATTCTTTAAGTTATCTTGGGGCCTGAGGATGTAGTTTGTGGGGAAAGGGCTTGCCTAACATTCATGAAGCTCTGGGTTTAATTTCCAGTACTGTGTGGCAGCTCATAACTATCATTACTCTGCAGTGTTGGGAATCTGACAGTCTCTTCTGATCTCTGTGGGCGTCAAGAATTTACAGTTGTCTTAGTTAGGATTTTACTGCTGTGAACAGACACCATGACCAAGGCCAGTCTTATAAGGACAACATTTAATTGGGGTTGGCTTACAGGTTCAGAGGTTCAGTCCATTATCATCAAGGCAGGAACATGGCAGCATCCAGCAGGAATAGTGCAGGACGTGAGAGTTCTACATCTTCATCTGAAGGCTGCTAGCAGAATACTGGCTTCCAGGCAGCTAGGATAAGGGTCTCAAAGCACACACCCACAGTGACACACCTACTCCAACAAGGCCACACCTACTCCAATAGGGCTACACCCTGAAGCAAGCATATACAAACCATGACAACATGGCAAAGGTGAAACATTCATACACATAATTTTTTTTGAATTTTTAAATCTTTCTTACTAGCTGGTTGTGGAGGGACAGGCTGGTGTGCCATGTTGGAGGGTAGAGTCAGGAGTCTACAAAAGGCTACACCTTTTGAGGCCTGGCAAAGTGGCTTTTAATCCCAGCACTCAGGAGGCGGGGGCAGCCTGATCTCTGTGAGATGAAGCCTAGCAAGCTCAGGTTAGCCAGGACTTGGGAGTGAGACTGTCTCATCTGCTGCCCTAGGACTAATACAAACAAACAGATACAAAAGTCAGCTCCCTCTGCTGAGAAAAGACCCAAAGTCAAGGATTCGATCATCTTTTTCAATTAAAACAAAACAAACAAATGTTTGATTTTGTTACATGAATTTTTTATTGGGGTGCATATGTGGAGATTGAAGGACCTCTTGAAGGAGTCAGTGCTCTTCTTCTGCCATGTGGGTCCTGGGGATCTCACTCAGGTCTTCAAGTTTAGTAGTGAACTCCTTTACCCTCTGAGCACCACACCAGTCAGTTTAATTTTGAGGCAATCTTGCTATATTGTCTAGACTGGCCTCAAATTTACAACCTATCTGCCTCAACCATGGAGTGCTGGGGTTGCAGGTACCCACTACCACAACTAGTTTGTTGGGTATTTTCTCTATTAGTTGGTAAAGCATGCTTTAATCTTAGCACTTGAGAAGCAGAGGCAGGCAGATCTCTGTGCTGTGAGTTCAGGGGTAGCCTGGTCTACAGAGTGAGTTCCACGAAAGACAGAGCTGCACAGAGAAACCCTGTCTCAAAAACAAAACAAAACAACAACAACAAAAAAAAAACATTAAAAATATCCATATTTTCTTTGACAAGGAAACACTTTAGAAACACCTTAGGACTGTGGTCTTTGAACCTGGACCCAATCACAATCAGCTTATTAAAAGAAAGCATATATAAACCACTTATTTAATTATGTGTGTGTATTTCTGATTTTTGGTTTGTGTGAGTGTGTGTGTGTGTGTGTGTGTGTGTGTGTGTGTGTGTGTGTGTACACTTGCCACACACAGCTCAGTGGTCAGATGATAATCCCTGCCCTAATAGCAAGTCTTAACTGGGAATGGTGGCTTATGTGTAGTATCTGACCACATTAGAGGTCCAATGGCATGAGCTACACGGTGCCTGCCATCACAGTCTGGGCTAAATAGTGAGGCCCTCTCCCAAAAGAAACAAAGACAAATTAAAGGTGGAGATGGCTCTGTTGGTAGTGTGCCTACTAGGCAAACACCCAGGCCTGCCTCGACATCCCCAGCGTTTAGGTATGGCCATGGCATTGATATCTGTGACCCCAGCACTGAGGATGCAGAAAGAGGAGGATGACTCACTGGCTACCCGGCCTACAGGAACCAATGAACTTCAGGCTCAGACCCACTTTGAGGACCGTCCCTTAGAGCATCCTCTACAGAGTCTCTTCTGTGGGCTGAGGTTGTAGCCCAGTTTGTAGTTTGTGTTCAGGAAGCTCTGAATAAAACTGTGGCGATGTGACATTCACCTGCACTCAGGAGGTGGAGGTCAGAGGATCAGGAGTTTAGGGTGACCCTCAACCACATATGATTGGAGGCCAGCCTGGGCTACATAAGGCATTTTACCACCAACACACAACATGTGTGACTTTCTGTGTACTACACACATAGACTCCTCATTCTCAAAAGATAGGCCCTTGTCTTTCCAGTGTCACCCTTCCTTCTAAATTGTTGGTGTGTCCTTAATTACCAATCACCTGAATAAGATTATCATAATTGTTCATTTATTCCTTTAATTACCTAAATTATTACTATTGTTTTCAATTCTACAAGTAGAGCTGTTGAGTCAGGAGACAAGCATGAGCCGGGTGTGGTGGCACTTGTTGTGAGCCCAGAACTAGGGAGGCTGTGGTAGGAGAATTACTACCCATTTGAGGCCAGCCTGAGCTACACGGGGACTTCCAAAGCCAGCCTGGGTTTATAAATAAGCTCTCGTTGAGATGGAAGAGATAGGAATGTTTTCAGGCCCTGGAATATGATTGGCATGCACTGTGGGCTGTATGTGTCATCTTAATACCCAAAAGCCACTGATTAATTAATGCGGTCTGTACTTGTCAAATGATACATTGTATCAAGTACTTTGGAGTTTCAGGGTTGAGCAAGATGTAGGAGTTAGATACTATTATTATGCCCATTGTACAGATTGAGGAAAGTGAGACCTGGGAGACTATCCTGAAATTGCTAATGACTGCTCCCTCACTGGTACATCTGTGTATCTCTGAACTGAAGGTGGTGATGATTGCATATAATACCAGGAGGGGCGAAGTCAGGAGGATTTGGAGTTCAAGTCTAACCTGGGCTATATAGTGAGTTCTAGGCTTGTACATGCAGGGAGTGTTTGGATGAGGAAAAATGTTATTTTTATAAGCTTCCAGAAGCCTCAGGATGCTGTGGGTTTGGGAGGAGTAGGTGTTTTCATGTTGGGTACAACTTATTTTCTGCCCCTTTGATGGCTTCCTGTTTCTCCTTTCCAGGACAATCCTGGAAACAAATCAAATGACAAAATGTACTGCTGTATAACTTGGGAGAGGGAGTCTGTCCAAACATTGCCAGGAGTAAAAGCTAACACTTCCTACATTGACTTTGATTTCCTACTTTTGTATTTATGTATATTTGTCTGTCCTGCAGGTGTCTACAGAGGCCAAAAGAGGGTTCAAGATCCCCTGAAGACAGACTACAGGGGTTGAAAGCTGCCACACAAGCACACAAGGTGAGTGCTTGGAACCAAACCTGGGTCTTCTGGGAGCGTTATATGTGGTCTTAACTGATAAGCCACCTCTCTACTCCTGAGTTAATGCAGTTAAGAATTAGGAGGTGGTTCACAACCTCCTCAACTCCAGTTCCAGGGAGATCAGATGTCCCCTTCTGGCCTCTACAGGCACTGCACACTTGTAGGCATAGAAAATAAAAATAGCTTTGTTTGTTTTTTTTTTTTTGTTTTGTTTTTTTGTTTTTTAAAGTACAAGCACTCAGAAGGCAGAGGCAGGTGGAACTTTGAGTTCAAGGCCAGCCTGGTGTATATGGAGAATTCCAAGACAGTTAGAGCTACATAGAGAGATCCCGTCTCAAAATATATGAGTAAAGAATTAAATTAAACTAAAAACCACAGCAGATGTGTATGGACATGAGCAAACAGGGTGTTCTCACTGAAGGACAGGGACCACTCCTGTGCCTCCTTTGGAAGAAAGCAGAACACCCATGGACATCTTCAGGATGTTCTCAGGAATACAGCCACCCCGTTACACCTGAGCTCCACATTCCGGAATTCGGTGAACCACAGATTGAAAGGTAATGTTTGCATCTGATCAGGTGTGGCAGCTCATGCCTGTAATTCCAGCACTCAGGAATCTGAAGCAGGACTGTTGTCCGTTCGAAGTCTATGGGTCTTCAGGCACTCCTTGTTTCCTTCTCTCTGTCCTCCTCCTCCTCTTTTTGAGGTACTTTTTCTAGCAGATCTAGAAGGCATCTATCTCTACTCCACAGATAGGGAAAGAGTGGGCATCGCAGTTCCTTACTCTTCCTTCTTGTGTCCTTCCTTTCTTCCCTGCACATAATCACTTCAGCTGTTGTGCTCCCTAGAGTACCATTGCCCTCAGGTTGCTGCTTCTCACAGGTGCCTCTGCTTGCCTTGAGGCTTTCTCTGTTAGTGTCCGGAAGACTTCCAGTCCAGCTAAACCAAGGGTTCTGTTGCTCCTTTACCTACCCTGCAGATCCACTCCATGCAAGAAGACTCAGACTCCATTTCTGTTCTCTCTCTCTCTCTCTCTCTCTCTCTCTCTCTCTCTCTCTCTCTCTCTCTCTCTCTCTCTCTCTCTCATTTTCTACCCAAAAGGCATGGCTAACAGAAAGGTGAGGATTGTCCCTTGATACTCTTTACATATTTCCTCTTCACTGGATGTTCCTTTTGCTAGAGGGCACAATGACATGATGACATATGACATACTGGGGCCACCTGGAGTGTGGTCATTCAGACCCTTTGCTTTGGTTGCCTGGACATATGCTCTCCTAAGACTCTGTTTTGACTAGTCATGATGGCACAGACCCGAACTCCGGCACTCAGGAAGTTGAGCTGGGAGGATGGAGAGGCAGCCAAAACCAGCTTGAAAACTAAAGAGTAAGGGCAATGGCCCAGTAGGTTAAAAACCCTGGCCATGAATGCTTTGAGACCTCAGTATTATCCCTAGAATCCATGGCAAGAGGAGAGAACTGACTATTTTCTACATGTGTACCATGAAACACTGGTGACCAAACTCACACACATTACACACACACACACACACACACACACACACACACACACACACACACACACACACAAAAAAAAAAAAACACAAACAATGGGTAGATAGATAGATAGATAGATAGATTGATATTTAAAAGATAATCCTGTGGGGCTGGAGAGATAACTCAGTGGTTAAGAGTGTTTGCTCCTCTTCTAAATGAACTTTAGTCAATTCTCTATACCCTCTAACTCCAGCCCAGGGGACCTGACATCCTCTTCTGCCCTCTACATGTGTCTGAACACATGAGGCATATAGCGCGCGCGCGCGTGCGCACACACACACACACACACACACACACACACACACACACACACACACACACATAGTTATGTAGCAAAACCCTGTCACCTTGTCACATTCATACATATATACATACATACCAGTAAACAAAAGGCTATTGTCCTAACAGATTAGTGAATATTCTCATATGAAGGAAGCAGGAATAAGTGTCTCTTCACCCAAGAGCAGGGGAGAATTCTTATGACTCGCTTTAGCTGACTTTGGAGTCTTCCATGAGTAATTCTTAATGTTAAATCAGCAAAATATCGCAGCCATGAGGAGATCCAGGTAACACAGGCGTGTCCAGGAGCATAGACAACACAGGGGCATCTCTCTAGGTAAGCCACTTAAAGAAGCAGAAATATTAGCAGAAGGAGAGGCCACCCAGAATGGGCAGTAGATGGGAAGACAATGAGCATCAATGGAGATCAGCTATAGCCTGAGAGCTGCAGGTTACATCCCCCTACCCTCTAAAGTTTCCCCTGAAAAAGAGAGAAATCTAAGGCTAAGAGTGTGGACAGTTGTAGAACATTTACCTAGAGTACATGAGGCCTTACAACACACACACACACACACACACACACACACACACACACAAACACACACAGGCACATGCATACACACACACACACACACACACACACACACACACACACACACACACTTAAGGCTGGGGTTAAATTGTTTTGTGAAGATAGGTCATATTTACCTTGCATGAGGCTGGACTGGAGTGGACATTTTGGCCTGTTGCCTGCATCTCAACAGGACCATCATGGAAGAGGTTACAGCTTCCTTAGGGTATGCTCCAGCCAGTGATGGGCCAACATAGGAGTACAAAGTCATGGGCCCTTGAGACTGACAATTTTGAATGTGAACTTTGTTGGACTAAGAAATGCCTAGGCCATTAGTGAGGTACAATTTGGGGTGTATCTTTGAGAGCCTTTGTAGGGTGGAATAGCTGAGTGGAGACGATCTGCCCCAAATGTGGGCAGCAGCATCACACAGTTGGGGGTCCAGAGTAAATGAGGAAGTTAAAAGGAGATAACAGTTAATCGCAGTCAGTGCACTGAATTATGGGCAAGCAGCCCCATGCTCCCACCACTGTGGAGCTGCCTGCATCTTGGCCTTCCCTGACATAGACTGTGTCTCCTCAAACCAATAGTCATAGTAAATGTGTCTTAGCTTGCTTGCTTCATGTCAGGTCACAGTGATCAGAAAAGTGACCAATACACAGCCTCAGGGCCATCTCAGCAGCAGCGTTCTCTTATAACTCCAAGCTCTTCAACGTCCTATATGAAACTTCGTATCCTCCACCCCTCACCTGCGTTCCTGACAGTTGTCCTGTGGTGGCTTGAATGAGAAATGTCCCTCCTAGGCCCCCAGTTGGTGTTGCTGTTTGGGTAGGTTTAGGAGGTGTGACCTTGCTGAAGGAAGGCTGTCACTTGAGAGTAGACTTTAAGGTTTCAAAGCCACATGCCATTCACAGTTAGCTCTCTCTACTTCATGGTTGTGGGTCGAGATATGATCTTTCAGCTTGTATCTCCCTGCCAGAATGGACCCAGCCCTTTGTAACCATAAGCCAAACATACCTTTCCTTCTATAAGTCAACTTGGTCACCGTGTTTCATCAAAGCAACAGAAAAGTAAGGAAACCACTTCCCACATGTCAACCTCCTGTTCAGAGTCTGCTTTCCTGGGGACCTGGCTAACCCTGTAAGCATCTTCAACTGGACTGATCCATACCTATTCCCTACAGAATGGTACCATGCTGCCTTCTTCCTGCAGTGGAACAGAGTCCTGCTTGCTCAACAGTCTTAGGAAGTGCCCAAGCTTGCTCTTTTTCAGTTTGAGCCAGTGCTGTGGGTGTCAAATGAAACATGGCAATTTGGTTAGTAGTTTGTTTGTTCTGATTTTTAATTTCATACTGGGGATTGAATCCATGGCCCTGCATAGCCAGCCTATGGTGGTTTTAACTTACATTTCTGGGTAATGGGTTGAATGTCTGTTTTCAGACGCTCTCTTTGGAAGCATTCATTCCTGGCACTCTTGTGGGCCCCATGACATAGACCCTGTTGGTTCATGCTGCCCAAAAGGAGGATGGGTGAGGAGCTGATCCCATGCAAAGTGGAAAGGGGAGGCTGGAGAGATGGTTGAGAGGTTAGGAGACCATACTGCTCTTTTGAGGACCTGAGTTTGGTTTCCAGTACCCACACTGGGTGGCTTACAATCATCTGCAGCTACAGATTCAGGAGATCTGATATACTCTGCTGACCCCAGTGGGCACTACACACATATTTGCATGTGCAAGTGGGCATGTACCTGTGCATGTGCGTGCACACACACACATTAAAGATTGAATAAATATGGGCTGGAAGATGGCTCCATGGTGAAGTGCACTGGTTGCACTTGCAAAGGGCCTGTGTTCAATCCCCAGCATATACACAACCAGGTGAAACAAATTCCATAAGCTCTGGCACCCTCTTGTGGCACCAGTCATACACATCTTGCACATACGTACATACAGACAAAACATTCATGCACAAATAAATAAAAATAAATAAACCACTTTTTAAATTGACATTTATTCATTCATTCATTCATTTATTTATTTGATATTGAGTCTCTTGCCCTGTAGCCTTGGCTGGCTTGGAACATACTGTGTAGACTATGCTGGTCTCAAACTCACAGAGATCTGTCTGTCTCTTCCTCCAGAGTACAAGAATTAAAGGAATATACCACCAAGGGCTGGAGAGATGGCTCAGTGGTTAGGAGTACCAACTGCTCTTCCAGAGGTCCTGAGTTCAGGTCCCAGCAACCACATGGTGGCTCATAACCATCTATAATGACATTTGCTGCCCTCTTCTGGTGTGTCTAAAGACAGCTACAGTGTACTTATATATAATAAAGAAATAATTAAAAAAAGAAAAACAGGTTTCTGTGTATTTGCCTAAGATTCAGTTTTTTAAGATTTATTTATTTATTATATGTCTTCAGACACAGTGCTCTTAACCACTGAGCCACCTCTCCAGCCCCTAAGATTCATTTTTTTAAAAAAAGGAATGTATCACCAAGCTAACTAAAAACAAAACAAAAGCAAACAAACACCACCTCCCAAAACAAAACAAAGCAAAAACTAAACCTCCTTACATTTAAAACAAACAAACAAACAAATAAATAAGAAGAGGCTGGAAAGATGGTTCAGGGTTTAAGAATACTTGCTTGCAGGTGACCAGAATTCAGTTCCCAGCACTTACATTAGGCAACTCACAACTGCCTACAACTCCACCTTCAGGGAGTATGACTTCTCCCTGCAACTCCAGGGCACCTCTATACAAGTGGTCAACTTTCTCTTTGTCTGTCTGTCCTGTCTGCCTCTCCCCCCACTTCTCACACACACACACACATTTTGAAAATATTTTTAAAAATATTTAAAAGAGAAAGACAGATAGACAGATGAGTGGAAAACTGAAATGGATCCTCAGAGGCTACACCACACATCTTTATAAGTGTCTGCAGTCCTCCTGTGACTGGACTTTTGAACTTTGGGGAAAGATTTGGTTGATCACATTTCCTGTATCCTCTGTCTTGCCTCTTCCTACCTGGCACTGTCAGAGTAACCCCACCTTCTGCTGGCTCTCAGTATGCTTTGTGGAACTGACAGTTAGATGCTGGGAGTCCTCAGCACCCTGTCCTTGACTCTCCTTTCACTGACTCTAGGAAAGCTCTCCTTGCCCTTAGCTGAAGTTATTATGGTCTGGCTGCTCTGTTCAGGCACAGTTCTGCTGTGTGGCTTACATTGGCTTACGCTGACTGCAGGACGCCTTTAGAAGGTATCCTTGTGTTTGACTGATGCTCTGAATAAACCTGGCCAGTGGTATTGCAGTGACTTATTGATACATATCAAATATCCCACAGTATAATGGCTTAAAATTACCAGCACTGGTGCTAGAGAGATGGATCTGTGATTAAGGGTACTTTAGCTGGTCCTCCAGAGCACCCAAATCCAGTTTCCTACACCCACATAGTGGTGAACAACTACCTGTGTGACTCCCGTTCCAGGGGAACCAATGCCCTCTTCTGACTTTCACAGGCACCATGCTGCATGCATGTGGCACTCAGACATACACACAGGCAAAACAAACACACATACATAAGATAAAATACAAATAAGTCTAAAAAAAAAGAATTACCAACATTGATGGGCATGGTGACATAGAACAGACCATTAGTTTCAGCACTTGTGACTTAGAGGCCTGTCTGGAACAGGTTCCTGGTCATTCAGGGCATCAGAGTAAGACCCTGTTTCAAAAACCAAGCCAAACCAAACCAATCATTTAGGCCAGATGATGGATCGATGGTTAAGGAGATTTGCTACCAAGCCTGATGACCTGCTCTTAAACCCAGGAACTCATGTGGTAGAAAAAAAAAAAAAAACAAAAACAAAAAACAAAAAACAAAAAAAAAAAAAACTTCCAAGAAAGAGAGCTATCTCCCAAAAGTTGTCATATGACCTCCACATGCATGCACTGACCCAGACACACACACACACACACACACACACACACACACACACACACACAAATGTGATACAACAATAATAATTTAAAAAGTAATTGAGCTACCTGATTTTGCATTTGCCTATAATTCCAGCACTTAGGATATGGGGGCTGGAGGATCAGGAGTTCAAGGCCGTCCTGGCTACTGGAGACCCTATGTCAAAGAGACAGAAAGACAACAGGAAATACCTTCACTTTCTTGTTTCTCAGGGTTCTGTAGGTTGACAGCTGTGCCCTGTAACGGTCAAGCCTGACATCCATCTGTGTGGGGACATCCATGGATCTGGCAGCTCAGGGTTGGTGGGATGTCTACTCTGCTGGGCTTCCTCTAACAGCTTCAGCCTTCGCTCCTTCCCCTCAAGCCTTCCTATACTTTCTTGGTACAAGGTGGCTCAGGGTTCCCTCAACTGATTCTGCTAGGTTCTCTTCACTACCAACCCAGAGCTGGCCCAGCATTTCCACCTCCTTCTACTGGCAAAAGCAAAGCTGTAGGTCCATGCTAAGTCCATCATGGGAGAAAACCATCCAGAGACACGAACACCTAGAAACCTAACTCATTGAGTGTCATCTCTGGAGACCAGACACCATAGTTTGCTTGGTGGCTCAGAGGTTAAAAACACTTACTCAAAGACCCAAATTCAGTTTCCAGCACCCTTTCAGGTAGCATACAAAGCACGTGTAACTCCAGCTCTGGGTGAGAAATGATGCCCTCTTCTGGCCTTCCAAAGTCCCTGCTTCTCTCGTGTACAGACCCAACTATTTCCCTTCCTTCCACAGCCTCCAGAGCTCAGCTGAGGCCAGCCTTAGGTCTAGGGTTAAAGTTAAGTTTCTCATTAAGTGTTGCTGAGGTCCTGGGGTGAAAGGCCTGTGAGCCAAAGGAGTACATTCTCAGGTTCCACATATCTGAGGTAAGACAGAAGTCAGGAAAGTTATGGAGATACCAAAAGGGGAAAAGAACCCTGGAGTCTGAGAAGAGCCTGCCCCCTGCAGAGAAGCAAGGATTCCCACTCCTCAGAGTTAGTTGTAAAAACTGTTCACCCACTGGGAATATTCTCTTTGCATATTTTACGTAAAGTAGCGATGATCCAGGCTTAATGCTTGAATATATATAACCTTGGGTGGGGCTCATTCCTTTGCCTCAGGGCCTGAGAATCTCAAACAAAACCTAACTGTGTTTGCAGTGTAGATAACTGACATTCCTGTGTTCCTGGGAACTGGACTTTTCCTTATCGTCTGGGACCCTCCCCTCTGGAACCACCTAGGGAACTCATTAACCTTTCTTTGTTTTGCTTGTTTGGGGCAAGGGTCTTTCTCTATGCAGCCCTGGCTGGCCTGGAACTCACATTGATTCCACCTGCTTCTGCTTCTGAAGTCTTGGGATTTAAAGCTGTGTACTGCAAGGTCTGGTTCCTAATTTAGGTTTTTGAACAACCCCCTTTAAGTACAGTAACTATAAACTCATGAAATCCCTATATGAGCAGCCATCCTCCCTTTAGAGCCTGCAGTCATGCTGGATAAGTCTTTGTCTGTGTGAGGGTGTCAGATCCCTTGGGACTGAAGTTACAGGCAGCTTTGAAGTGCCACATGGGTGCTGAAAACTGAACCTGGTTCCTCTGGAAGAGCAGCCAGTGCTCTTTACCACTGAGCTGTCTATCTCACATGTTCCATCTTCTCTGAAGCCTTCTGCTTACGTCTATGTTAATTATTTTTATTATACTTATTTATTGTGTGTATATGTACATATGTGTAAAGGTGGTCAGAGGCCAACTTCCAAGAGTCCTTTTTCTCCTTCCACCAGGTAGTTTGAACTCAGGTAATCAGGCTTGGCAGCAAGTGCCTTTACCTACTGAGCCATCTCTACAGCACCCTGTGATATATCTGTATTTAACCCCACCTCTGCTTTATAAACTGGTTAGTCCTGAAATGTTTGCTGTGTAGAAGCTTTGTCCTGAGTTGAGGATGCTAAAAAGTGGTTTTGTCCAGTGGATAGCTGTGCTTCTTATGCCTGAACCCCAGATGCTAACAATACCAGTACATAATGATCATGATGTCTGCTGACATTCAAAATGGCTGGGGTATAGGCCAGGGCTAGAATGCTGTCTGGCATGTGTAAGACTCTATTTTGTTTTTATTTTTTGTTTTCTAAGTGATTTATATAGTGGTGGGAACTGAACCAGGACCTTATACATGCAATGCAAGCACTCTACCAAGTGAGCTACATCAACAGTCTGTGGGTTGCAAACAAATAAAATAAAATAGATAAACAAATAAGAGGGTATGAGGTGGAATCTTCATGTGTTCACAATGATTCTGGAATACTGTATGTTTAACTCTAGGTATGTTGACTCAAGCTCTTGCCCTCTTTCTTGGATGACTTTCATTCATCCTTGATTCTAGGATCTGGATCTTCTTCCTGCAGAGGACCCAGCACCCCCAGTGGCAGCTTACAACTGACTATAACTCCAGTTCTAGGAGATGTAACGCCCGTTTTGGCTTCTGTGAGTACCAGCTATGCAAGTGCAGGCAAAACACTCATAGGTAAATTAAAATAAAATAAGATTGGGACTGGACAGTGGTGGCACAAGCCTTTAATCTCAATGCTTTAAGAGGCATAGGCAGGTGAGTCTTGGCGAGTGCAAAGCCAGCCTGGTCTAAAGAGCTAGTTTTAGAACAGCTAGGGCTATGCAGAGAAACTCTGACTCAGAAAAACCAAAACTAGATAGATAAAATTGTAGGGGCTGGATAGATGGCTCCAGATAGCTTGATATTCTTGCAAATGATCTTCTACATCCTTGAGCACACAAACTGTTAGGATGTAGGTAAAGTATTAAGGCCTAGACAGAATGTTAGGGCCTAGGTAAAATATTAGGGCTTAGATGGAATAATTAGGCCTAGGTAAAATGTTAAGGCTTAGGTAACAGTTACCTTGTTAGCCTGCCATTGTAAGGAAACTTTCTCCTATATTTCTGCTGTCACTAGGAAACTTTCTAATGCCAAGATTAATTATATATTCTGTTATGTTCTGTGTCCTTGGAAACCAATCAAGATAGAAGTCAGTAGAACTGTTTTGTATAGTTATCCACAATGAGCTTGGACATGAACCAACCACCCAACAGCACTTCCTGCAGCTGTGTATAAGCTTTTATGGCATAAGCTGCCCCTGGGTTGGACCCCCAACATAAGAGAGACACCTACACCAATATAAGAAACTATTTGAAATAAGACTTCCATTTTGAGTAGTGGTCAAGTAACTTTAAGTTCCCAAGACCTCCCTGGGAACTGTCATCCTATTTGGCAGAAAGAGACATAAACATGGGTATGTGACATCCTGGAAGACAAGTTAAGACAAGTATGTTAGACAAGTCTCATCCTGGTAGACAAGTTAAGACTTGAATGTTAGACAAGTCAAGTCCCCTGCCACAGTTGAATACCACCAACCAATGGGAACAGGAAAAGTGTCTGATAAAGACATGTTCCGAAGGAAGTCCCCTATCCCTAAATCCTGATTGGTGAAATAACTTGGCACAGATGTTTGTGGGTTTGTGGCCTAAAACATTGTAGGGAAGCTGGAAAGATAGCAGCTCAATGGTTAAGAGCACTGCTGCTGTTCCAGAGGTCTTGAGTTCAATTCCCAGCAACTACATGGTGGCTCACAACCATCTGTAATGGGATTTGATGCCCTCTTCTGGTGTGTCTGAAAACAGCAACAGAGTACTCACATACATAAAATAAATAAATCTTAAAAAGGAAAAAAAAAAAACAAAAAAAAAAAAAACCAAAAACAAAACAAGAAGCCCACTCCCTAAAAACAAAACAAACAAAAGACAAAAACAACAAACAAACAAAACCACTGTATGATCTTAACTTGGGTCATGGTTCGGTTCCTGAATCTGGACCATGGCCCTGGTAGATCAGCCCTGGGGCATATGCTCAATAAACTATCCCTGTCTGACTGAGATTGATGTTCATGTGGTTTGTGAGGTAATACCTGGACCCCAATCCAAACATGTTGCATATGCACACATGCAAGCAAAACACTCTTACACAGAAAATAGACTAAATTGAGCAGAAACTGAAGGAAAGGCCATCCAGAGACTGCCCCACCTGGGGATGGATCCCACATGCAGACACTAAACCCAGACACTATTATTAATGCAAAGAAGTGCTTGCTGACAGGAGCCTGATACAGCTGTCTTCTGAGAGGCTCTCATATAACCTGACCAATACAGATGCGGATGCTCACATCCAACCATCAGACTGATCACAGGGACCCCAGTGGAGGAGTTATGGGAAGGACTGACAGAGGTGAAGGGGCCTTATCTGGCATCGGTGGGAGGGGAGGTCCTTGGTCCTATGAAGGCTCGTTGCCCCAGTGTAGAGGAATGCTAGGTTGGTGAGGTGGAAGTGGGTGGGTGTGTGGGGAGCACCTCATAGAAGCAGGGTAAGGGGTGAGGGAATAGGGGGGTTGCAGAGGGGAAACTGGGAAAGGGGATAAATAGAATATCCAATTTATAAAAAAAATTTACTAAAATTAGATAAAAGAAGATAAATAAAAGTGTAAACATTAAGAAAGTTTTTTTTAAAGATCCTGCTCCTTACAGTCCAAATTAATACATTTAGAAAAACACCTATGTATTTCTTATGTATGGCACTTAGACCAACTCCAAAGGAGCTACACTTAGACTGGAGTTACAGATCACCTCTGTCATCCCAGGAGTTAAGATGCTAAGGCAGGAGGATTGCCATGAATTCAAGGCTAAGCAGAGCTCCATAGCAAACCTTGTCTCATTAAAAACTAAAATAAAAACCATACTTAACATCACTTTCTGAGCTGGGCCCTGGTCTGCTCTGTAATGGACGATGTATGTACATGGCATGCAGAAGCCTCAGTGGTCATCATGACAACGAGGTGTCCACCATAGCCTGGGCTCAGTTCTAGGCCATGCTGGTGGGGACAGATGCAGGTGTCTTAACTGGCCCAGAATGCCCAGCTCAGCTCATACTCATAGCTGAGACTGTGGTGGAGACTGCTGGAATCCCGAGCTCAGCAGAGACAATGGGCACGGCCCCTCCCTTTGGCTTTCCCAGGCATTCTTTCTTGGTGGATTCTTGAAGTAGGTAGGAAGATTGAGGTCAAGTTTTGCAAATGCTCCAGCCTAGGTGTGGCCCATCCTCCAATACTCTCCTGAGAAGGTGCCAACCCCTCTTTTCTTCCTTGTTTAAAGTCATTTACCTGTGTGCTGTGCGAAACCCCACAGTGGGAACTTGACATTTATTTTCTCTTGGTACTGGCTTTTTTTTTTTTTTTTTTTTTTTTTTTGTAGTGGTTCACACAAATTTATTGTTCCCTGACAACACTTGCTATTTAGGGAACCACAGCAACCGTTTCACAACACACTTCAATTAACTCAAGATGTTCTATTTAGAACCATCTTCCCAAAGCTTTGCAATGCAGAAGGTCACAAGGGCATCAGTGACCTTGTACACAGTCACACAGGGAAATATTTTTTCTTTGCCTTGGAACAAGAGACACAAAGATAAAGCTTGAGATAAAGGACAAGCACAGGCCCTGAATAAAAATAAAACAGAAAATGATGGCTTGATTTAACTGAACCTAAGAAAAATTTGTACCAGGGTATTACTTTAAAAATATGTATTTTGTTTTTAATTATATGTATGTGTGTGTATCTATGTATGGATATGCACTTGAGTCCTGAAGAGGGCGTTGGATTCCCTGGAATTAGCGTTATAGAGAACTTCAAGCTGCCCCATGTGGGTGTTGGGAACTGAATTCAGATCATCTGTTGGAATGTTCATTTCCTTCCATACCATGCCCCCAGTGTGTCATATATTACAAACCTTTTCACTCACTCACTGTTTTCCTCTGTCCATGGTTCCCTCTCTCTCTCTCTTTCTCAATCTCTCCCTTCCCTCCCCTCCCCTCCCCCCTTCCTTCCTTCCTCTCTCCTTCTCTCCTCTCCTCCTCTTTCTTTTTAAGATAGGAACTCACTATATAAACCTGGTTGGCCTGGAATTCATTACGTAGAGCTGGTTGGCTTAAAAATCAGAGACCTGACAACTTCGTGACAACAAATTTTTTACATTCCTGGGCATGGATACAGAACTCAGTGTAAATATAGACAGACAGACAGATGGACAGATAGATAAACAGTGAGAGCATAGCATACCAACCCTAATTTGCACTAAAGTCACACTGGGGAATGGTCTTAGTGTATACCCCATGGGTAGAGCCCTTGCCTAGCATTTTCAAGGTCCTGGGTTTAATTTCCTGGTTTGACTCTGCACTCTTAATGAAGTATAATGACACTATGTGGTGTTGGGGCAACCACTCTTCATCTCTGAGCCTCAGAGTCCTCCTCTGTAAAATGAAACAAATCCCCACCAGACTGGCTAGCACCACCTCTCCTTAAAGAGCAAACACCTGGACACTTGCTTGCCCCGAGGCTGTCAGGGTGTCTGGAATTAGGAGAATTGAACAGGTGGCACATGAGCGTGTGGCTGAAGCCCAACGCCCCCCCCCCCCCCCCCCCCCCCAGTCTGAGCTACAGTGAAACCTTAAAAAGCTTCCGAGCCTTGGCCTCTCCTCCCGGCACTTTGGCGGCTAGCTGAGTGCTCCACCGTACATCTCGGCCTTCCCTGGTCAGAGGGTTCGGGGAGGGCAGTTTTTTTTTTTTCCCCCAGAACTCATGCTGCATGTCTGGGACTGCTTCCAGCACTCCACACACGAGGCCTCATGCCTGTCCTGTGAGGTCGAAGCTATTGTTAGCCTCTAGTCCTGGGTGAGGGAGGGGAGGCATGGAGTCACTCAACTCAGGGCCATTAGGTGAGAGGGGGCAGTGCCCGGATTTACACTCTACAGCTTGGCTGCAGAAGTAAGCAACACTTGGCTTACTTTGGGGGAATTGTAAGCTTTTTCTTACTTATTTTTTTTTTCAAAATAAAGATGTGTTTTTCTGGTAGTTGAAACAAATTAAAACCAAAACCAAAAAAAAACAAAAAAAAAACCCAAATTGTGTAAGCCAGCTATTGTGAGTCCAGCACTCAGGGTTTGAGGAGGAGGGTTGCCACCTCATGGGAGAATAGGAGCGGTGGTTTGGATTCCTGTATTCTCAACTTCGGTAGAGGCAGGAGGCAAAAGAATCGGCAGTTTCAGGCCAGTGTCATGAAACTGTCTCAAGTAACAAGAGGAAAAGAAAAAAAAAAAAAAAAAAAAAAAGCATCCATCTGGCTGCCCAGCATGAAGGCTAAGCCAGAGGGTCCAGGACCTTCCAAAATGTGTGACATAGGATGGCCAGGGTCACTATTTGTGAGAAAAGGTGAAAGGAGTTGCAAGCTTGTGGCCTGTCCCTAGGAGGCAGAGGATTCCCCTGTGCTCATCCACAGGGCCCCACAGACCCAGCCTGAAACCAACCGCAGTCTCTGCCCTCCCAGTAAATAGGCGTCGCTATTCTAGGCAAGGCCCAGGATAAAAATACTTGCTATGTTCTGCAAGTTTTTTTTTTTTTTTTTAAGTCATGAAAATAACAGTGCAGTAAGCTGTCTATTTTTGGCTAGTGCCTCTTGGCACGTGTTCAAAGTCATGGCCCAAATGAGATCTATTTAGAAACAGGTCACCGCACAGTTTGTGGGTGACCTCAGACCTGAGCTTCAAGACGAGGGAAAGGAGCCCAGCCTCTGGCCAGGCCTGAGCATCCATGTGTGCTCCGCTCCTTGACCAGACCAGCCAAGTTCTTAGGGGTAAAGACTTCACTCTGGTCTGAGGAATCCAACCTTGGGGTGGGACTGGGGTGTGGGAATGTTCCCCAACTTCTCTATAAATCAGCTGATCACATGGCTGCATAGCAGCCTGGCAGATATTCCAGTTGGGGCCCAGCATCTAGTACTGGGTTGGGTTTTCCCCGTGGACAAGAGGGTGCTCCTGGAGGCTGAGAAAAGATCATCTTTGTTAGATGGCTTCATGCAGATATGGAAAGAACCTGCCCAGACCTGGGTTTCGGTCTTGGCCCTGGGCCTCCTGGATAATGTGATGTTAGACAGGCAAATTCACCTCTCCCTCCACTTTTTTTTTTTTTTTTTTTAAGTAAAATGGAGATAATAAAGTCAAGCTTAGAAGAAAGTTGGAGGGTTGATGTAGCTGGTACATTTTAAAGATTCTCATTCATACAGGGTGGCAACTATGTCTGGTTTCCTGAGGAGAGCAGGTGTTCCCTTTCTAACCAGTTTTTTTAGGGTCACCTTTCAGTAACAACAACAACAACACAACTGTGTGGTATTATGTGCCAGGCATCGTTCTAAATACTTTCCTTACACAAACATACCTTTTGGCCATAGCAACCCAATGAACCAGGCACTGTGTGATCCTTCTCTCACAGACGGGACACTGAGGCTCAGAGACTGACTGATTGGTGTTGTGACCTAAGACTGTAGTCCCAGTCCGTGGTAAGTAAGGTTAGGAGGAGCAGGAATTCAAGGTCATACTTAGCTCCATAGAGAATTTGAAGCCAACCTGGGCTACGTGGGACCTGACTCATATAAACAAGAAACAAACAAGAGGTCAACACTTTACCCAGTTTCACACAGAGCAGGTGACAGACCCAGGTCTCAACCCACAGTCACACATGGTTAACCACAAGCTCTTGGTTCTTTCTTAATTATAGCTGGTTTCTTGACCCTTCCACAATGAGAGGACAAGCACAGTCAGGATAGTTGCAACACTCTGGTACCACAAAGAATCTTAAGAGGTCAGCCAGCCTCTTTGGTTTTAACCCTCTGCCTTTTCCAGGCAACTGTGCACACCTGGCTGGGCATGGTGAAAGCCTGTGTCACCCTAGCAGTTAGGAGATGGAAGCAGAGTGATTAAAAGGAGTTTAAGGTCACACTCAGCTACCTCATGAGTTCAAGGACAAGCCTGAGCTGCTTGAGACCCAGTGTAAAAACAGGCAAATTAAAAACAATGGGGCTGGAGAGATGGTGGATGGCCTGCTGGCCAAGAGCACTGACTGCTCTTGCAGAGGACCTGGGTTTGATCTTCCACACACCTGGCAGTGCCAGGGGATCAGATGCCCTCTTCTGGTCTCCTTGGGTACTACACACATGTGTTACACATGTAGGCAAACACAGACATGAAAATAAATAAATAAATAAATAAATAAATAAATAAATAAATAAATAAATAAGCAGCAACAAAAAAGAATACATACAAAAGATGGGTATGAGGGTCAGTAGGAAATCACGTGCCCAGATCTCCAGGTCCTGGGTTCTGTCTCCAGCACCAAACACAAATGTTTTATTGATGTTGATGGGGGATGGAGGATGGGGGGTGGATGGGGGGTGCTCAGGGTCTCATGGTGTGTTTCTCCTATTGTGATGCTGCTGATCTTTTCATGTTTGATATTTCATGCTCCTTCCTTCTGAGACTTTATTCATATCTATGGCCTCGCCTTCCCTCACTGCCAGGGGCCAGCCCAGCCTTAGGGGACTGAGCTGAGGTGAACACAGAGTTGGATAAAGGCAGAAAGACTGATAATCTCTGGCCTTTTAATTCTGACTGGACTGAATACTAGAAACAGACAGCTTCTGGAAACCTAACTTGCTTATTCTGTGGCTGAAAACCACTAGCTTCTTCTTTCTTTAACTCTCTGTGCTTTATTTTTACCTTAATAAGTCTCTGTTTTATTTAACCTTGGAGACTTAACTCTTTCTTACTGTTCTGTGCTCCAATAAGCTCTAAAAATTGACCTTTTATGCCTAAATAAGTGCTGGGGAAACTTAACTGTATCTCTCTCCTTACTTGTGGTTAAGTAAGTGCTAACATCTGGAGGTTAACACAGCAGATGGGAGTGGGGGAGGGTGGAGTAACATCTGGAGGTTAACCCAGGCTGTTCAGCAGGTGAGAGTGGGGGAGGGTGGAGGTGGGCTAGGGGAGGGTGGGAATAAGTAAAAGGATTTATTGCTAGTCCTTTCTCAGGAGAAGCTTGGAGCCAGTTAACTCTTTTTGGACCAGAGAGAAAAAGGAAAGGAAGGAAGTCACTCAAACAGATAACACACACACCAGGTGAGGTGGAGAATGGCTGCACCACCTTCTTTATTGCTACCAGCCATTTTATAGCTTAAAAAGTCCTCTATGTAAGAATGAATTACCTCATAGATAAAAAGTTAAAAGAGAAGTTACAGAAGAATATCAATAAGTTCAAAGCAGTGTTTCATACTGTAAGCTCATTATAAGTTCAAAGCAACATTTTTCACATGGCCTTCCCATGTCATAGTGCATACATGTGGCTTCATCCTTGGACCTGAATGCTTTTTCTTGAACATAAATTTGTCCCAAGACTATTTATCTTTTTAATGTAATCATGAAAACTCACTGTATTTCTTTTTATGCAGCCTTTACTTACTATTAAGTGGTACATTCTATTCTTCATTCTGACTTTATTACATCTTTCTAGGAAAACAACTAAAACCATATCTTAAAACTTGCTTTTTAAGATTATTTGAATCAAATCAGGAATTCTGTAAAACAAATTAATTCCTCTAAACAGTATTAATTCATGAAAGTTCATCTTTATGTTGTTCTGCAGTAAACTTTATCAATAGGATGGGCTAATGTCCAGGAATCCTTAGGCCAGGGGATAGTGAAAGTAAAGGCATAGCAGTTGCAAGAAGCAATTCTGAAATGAAGTCTCTTGAGACCTTGTCTCTCAGAGCTCACTCATCTTAGGCCATGCCAAAAAGGGGGCCACCTTCAGGAAGGCCACCTGCTAGCCTTGGTCTCTCCGAGATGGCTCTAGTCATCCCACAGCACCGGGTGTTGAATTTAGTCTCAAGATGTCAGATAAGCAAGCTCTCTTCTGGTAAGGTACATTCCCAACCCTGTCTCTTTTTACTACTTTTTTTCTGACTGATATTTGGAGCTCTTCTGTTCTCTCTCTCTCTCTCTCTCTCTCTCTCTCTCTCTCTCTCTCTCTCTCTGTGTGTGTGTGTGTGTGTGTGTGTGTGTGTGAGAGAGAGAGAGAGAGAGAGAGAGAGAGAGAGACAGACAGACAGACAGACAGCTTCTCCTTACTATATAACCCTGGCTGAGCTATTAACCTACCTCTCCCTCTGAAGGAAAGACACATACCACCACTCCTGGTCCTGGAATTTTTTTCCCCCACTACTACAACTATACAGTTGAGTTGAGCAAATGGCAGGGTTCAGCACATCCCAAGTGGAACGGATAGACGAGCTTCAGGCTAGAAAAACCTTATTTATTTATTTTATGGGCATTTGTGTTTTATTTGCATGTATGTCTGTGCATCCACCGTGTGCATATCTTGTACCCCAGGAAGCCTGAAGCGGGTGTTGGATCCCCTGAAACTGAAGTTATGGATGATTGTGAGCCACCCTGTGGGAGCTAGGAATTGGACCTGAGTCTTCTGAAGGAACATCAAGTACCCCAAATCGATGAGCCATCTTTCCAGCCCCCATGCCACATACCTGACATGGTATCTCTCTGCTATGTATCCTGCAAGTTTTAAAAGTCCAATTTGACTTTTGACTATATTTAAGGTATCTTGAAGATTGATCTCAGAATTATTTTAATTATGGATAAGTATGTATTTCACACTTGAGAAGTATAAGCAGGTGGATTTCTGTGAGTTTTTGGCCAACCTTGGATACACAGAGAGTTAGTTGCAGGCCAGCCAGGGAAATATGGTAAGACTTTATCTAAGACAAAAACAAAACAAACAACAACACTTTAGTGTTTTATTTTCTGGGCATCAGTGTTTTACCTGCCTATTTGTGCACTGCATGCAAGCCTGATACCTACATAGGCCAGAAAAAAGCATTTGATCATCTGGAAGTGAATTTACTGGTGGTTGTGTGTCACTGTGTGTGTGCTGAGAATTGATCTTGTGTCCTGCTGAGCATTAAGAACCTGTAACTGTCTCCAGCCCTCAGAATAAATTGAAAGTGGAGGGAAAAAATCACCAAAGGTTCGGTGGTTGAAAGCACTTGCCTATGATCTGAGTTTGATCCCTGTAACCCACAAAGTGGAAGGAGAGAATCAAGTCCCACAAGTCATCCTCTGACCTCCACAGGCATGCTGAAGCATGCACAAAGGCAAACTGAGAAACACACAAACACACACACACACACACACACACACACAGAGAGAGAGAGAGAGAGACAGAGAGACAGAGAGACAGAGAGACAGACAGACAGAGAGACAGAGAGACAGAGAGAGACAGAGAGACAGAGAGACAGAGAGACAGACAGACAGAGAGACAGAGAGACAGAGAGAGAGAGAGAGAGAGACAGAGAGAGAGAGAGAGAGAGACAGAGAGACAGAGAGACAGAGAGATACATGTAATAATAAAATTGTTTCTAATTTCCCAACACTGAGAATTTAGCTTCATGGTAGAGTGTGTTTAAACTACTAAAGGACTGTGTTCAAATTTCCAGCACCTATCCCTTCAAAACCACTGTCATCATGTGGTATTAACTGCCTGAACAAAGTCACAGAGTATAAAACAGCTTAAAGATTAAAACGTCAAACCAAAGACCAGAATAAACATTTGCTACAAATACAGATTATAAGACGCTAACTCGGTTGTTATACAAAATATTTCACACAAGTTGATAAGAAAAAACTGGCAACCCTCCACGGGCAAAGGTCACAAACAGATAAATCCTGAATAGGGAACATATGCATGGGAAAATACTCACTCCCATGACTAATCAAAAACTTACAACTTAAAACGCAATAAAGAACTTTCTCTTTTTAAATCACCAATAGGAAACATTTCTGATATTTTGGAGCTGCCAGCAATGATTTGAGACTGGCGGGCTCCTGTGCTGCAGGTGGCCATCTGGCTGAAGACAGGTTAGCAACATAGATCTAAGGCCATAAAAGGGTTTATACCAGTTGATCCAGTTATTCAGCTTCTCTGTCTTTATTCTACATGGGGGAAAAAAAAGAGCTGTGGTATGAACAAGCTTTTTGAGAAGGGGGTGGGAAGAACAGTTGTTGGGTTCTTCGGAGATGCAGAATCTTATTTCATGCCCTCTACAGAGAAGGAAACCAGAGAGAGCTCTGTGGAGTTAGAGCTTATAAAGACCTGGATGGTCAGAGTTCCATGGCTTAGGGCTCTTGCTGTATGGAGGCAGAACATGGAACCTGCTATCAGGACAGCTGATCCGTCTGCCAAACTTTGGGGTCAAAGATGCTCACAGTGAAGGATCCCTAACATTTTTTTCAGCTCCGAGCTTTGAAGGCTTTTTATTGTTATACATGAACCCCAGGAAGTACAAACAGGGAATGAGCAGAATTAGTTGACATACTTCATTTCCCCCTTAGTCTTGGGGCTTCCAGTTTGGGTTTTTTTTTTTTTTTTTTTTTTTTTTGTATGTTGGTATTTCCTTTGTTGTTATTGTTGTTATAGTTGTGGGAGCAGCAGTACTAGTGGATATCAGAGGATAACATGTTCAAGCTGGTTCTCTCCTTCCACCATAAAGGTCCTTGGGATCAGACTCAGGTTTGTTAGCCTTGGCAGCAAGAGTCTTTACCACTGCGTCATCTTATTGGCCCAATAATCATTTTGTGTTTGTGTTCCTCTGTGTGTGTGTGTGTGTGTGTGTGTGTGTGTGTGTGTATGTATGTATGTGTGGTGTTGGAGACTGAACCTTGGGCCTTGTATATGTTAAGGCAAGTGCATGCCAGGTTTATGAAGTTCTGGGAATCCAGTCTAGGACTTGAACATTAGACCAATTGTACAACTCAGCTACATTCCTACCCCACCTTTCTTCCTTTTACATTTCATTCCTCCCCCTCCTTTTCCTTCTCCCCTTCAAAAGCTACTTTAATAGGGGTTCTCAAATGTCTCAAACCTCTTTCTAGCCTACCATCCAAAGATAGGGGGAGAAAAGATGTTAAATAGGACAAAGGGATGCGGACCTATTTAGAAGTAGTTCTATGGGGCAATTCCAATGTCCTTTGTCAGGATACTAGCAGTCTAGTTCAGTAGTGTCAGGATACCAACTATCTAGTTCAAAGAGTGGAACCAAACACAAATCAGCAGTGGCAGCATGATCCAGCAGAAACAGCTAGGCCTCCAGCAAATTGGCATGAGTCAGAAGGAGCTAACAGAACCAGCCAGAAAACCAGGGTAAGTTCTCTGCCATGGCCTCTTTCAATGAAGTAAATAAAGATCAATGAAGATTTGAGACTAGCAAAGCACTGCACAGCCAGCTAGGCAAGTGATGCCCTGTTACTGTCTGTTGGGTCCTACTTATACTCTATCCAAACATTGTGTCCTCTCACAGATTTTGCTTTCGTCACATGTCTGCATCACATGGCACAACCAGAAATTTCCACTTCACTTCCCCTCTTTGTTTTTAGCCAGAATCTCACTATATTTCCCAGGATAGCATTGAACTTTTGATCTTCCTAACTCTGCTTTTCTAATACTGGGATTTTAGGCATATGACAGTGAGACACAATTGTACAGACTTGTACAACCAGACTTATACAGGCCTCCATTTTCCTTTTCTCCCCTTCCTCTTCCTTTTCTTCTTCACAAGACACAGTGAGTCCCTGTAGGCCAGGCATCTCAGCATCTTCAGCAACTAGTTCAGTCTATGGCTTCCAGCATGAAGTTCTTGCTCAGTAAATACCTGTTAAAATGCCTGTATGGTGGCTATTCCTGATTGTCAACTTGATTATATCTGGAATGAATTACAATCTAGAATTGGAGGGCTTACCTGTCTGTGATCCAGATCTTGAGGCTGGAAGACACAAATTTCTGATCTGGATTTTGACATGGAGATCTTGAGGTATAGTAGTCATGAAAAACTTATGCCCAGGCAAGGTAGTACATACCTTTGATCCCAGGAGACCAAGGCAAGGAGATCTTTGAGTTCAAGGTCAGTCTGTGACAAAGCAAGTCCCAAATCCAAATACCTTCTACTGGAGGCCTACATTAAGGACATTGAAAAATAGAAGATTCACTCTTCTTTGCCTGTTTACACTTACTTGCCAGCATATCTATTGGAACCTACTTCTACAGAAGATCAGCTGGAACAACTAGCCTCATGGGATGAAGCAACTACTAGATTCTTAGACTTCCCATCCATAGCTACTCAACAAATTATTGGCTGAATCTCAGAAGAGACCATGAACTTTGGACTTTTAACATTGTTGAGACTGCTATAGACTATAGAGGCTTTGGAAATTGGACTAAATGTAATTTTTATTATGCTATGACTAGGTATGGCCCCTGTAGACTCATGTGTTTGAATAAGCCTATAGGAGCCAGGAAGTGGAATGTGATGGCTTGTATATACTTGGCTCAGGGAGTGGCACTATTAGGAGGTATGGCCTTGTTGGAGTTGGTGTGTCACTGTGGGAGTTAGCTTTAAGACCCTCATCTTAGCTGCTTGGAAGTGAGACTCATAGCAGCCTTCAGATGAAGATGTAGAACTCTCAGCTATGCCTATACCATGCCTGCCTGAATGCTGCCATGTTCCTGCCTTGATGAATATGGACTGAACCTCTGAACCTGTAAGCCAGCCCTAATTAAATGTCCTTATAAGAGTTGCCTTGGTCATGGTGTCTGCTC
Source organism: Micromys minutus (assembly GCF_963924665.1). NCBI lineage: Eukaryota > Metazoa > Chordata > Mammalia > Rodentia > Muridae > Micromys > Micromys minutus. The sequence goes on from NC_137972.1 coordinate 30,568,983, forward strand.
AGAGCAGTAAACCCTAAGACAACCTGGTTCTAGATGACAGAGAGCAGTATGAAGCTGGGTATGGTGGTGCATGCTTATAATGTCAGCATTTGGGGAAGCTGAGGCAGGTGGATGAATATGAGGTCTCCAATAGTCTAGGTTATGTAGAAAGAAACAACCCTACCCTGTGTCTACAAAATAAAGTGAAATCCAAACAAAAAGGGCTGAGCTTGAAGAGTTGGCTCAGGATTTAAGAGCTCTTGCAGAGGACCAGGTTCCATTCCCAGAGCCCGAATTGCAGCTCACAATGCTTATTAAACTAGTTCCAGGGGATCCAATGCCATTCTCTGGCTTTCTTAGGCAACAGGGATTCACATGGTGCAGGTACATACATGTATACATAAAACATAAACAAATACATCTTTATTTGATGTATTTGAAAAGAAAGAAAACCAGTGCGCTGATACATGCCTGCAATCCCAGAACCTGCAAAGTAGAGGAAGGATTTACTATTCAAGACTCACAGCTGATGGCATAGCCAGCTGGAGGCCAGCCTGGATTGCATGGGACCCTATCTCAAAAAAAAAAAAAAAAAAAAAAAAAAACCTCTACCTCTAATTCCCAATGAAGACAGTTTGATTATCTGTGCAATTTTAGCAAACATCAACACTAGCATGTCTTTGGCTCTAATTCTCTGGCTTTTGTCCCTGCACAGGAGCAGTCAACTGGAGCTAATGAGGGACCATTTTAGATGTAGATGCTGGATAACAGAAAGGAAGGTTTTCATCATCCAAGGGTTTAGTCATCCAATAAGCTTTGTTCTGTTAGCATTTCACTAATAGAAAATGCACATTATACTCACTGCTACTAATTCTAGGTGCTGAGAGAGGCCTAAGACACTTCGTTTTTCTTCCTTATTTTATTTTATTAAAGATTTACTTGGGCTGGAGAGATGGCTCAGTGGTTAAGAGCACTGACTGCTCTTCCAGTGGCTTTGAGTTCAAATTCCAGCAACCAAATGGTGGCTCACAACCATCTATAATGAAATCTGTAGCCTTCTTCTGGTGTGTCTGAAGAAAGCTACAGAGTACACTAATATATAATAAATACATCTTTAAAAATTTATTCATTTTTACGAGTACATTGTTATATCTTCAGACACACCAGAAGAGGACATCAAATCCCATTACAGATGGTTGTGAGTTAACATTTGGTTGCTGAGAATTGAACTCAGGACCTCTGGAAGATCAATTAATGCTTTTAAGTGCTGAGCCAATCTCTCTAGACCATCTTCCTTTTTTTTTTTTTCCTTAGATACCCTGTATACTTTTAAAAATTACAAGTGGTGGGTATAAAATGATGCTGATGTTCTTTTGTTGTTTGTTTTCCTTTTGTGGTGCTCATGCATGCTGCATACATGTACAATCCCTGAGCTCTGCCTTCAGTCCAAGGATGGTGCACTCATCATTTAATATTTAGCAAAGAAATACCTGTAAATTCACAGTCCCCCTTTGCAATCTAAGGACAATTTGTGATGCTTTTTAAAACTTTTTAAAAAGAAGTTGTGTTTATTTTTATGTGCACAGGTGTTTTGCCTGCATCTATGTATGTACACATCCATGCAGTGTCTACAGGGGAAAAAGAGAGGGCATCAGGTCATCTGGAACTGAAATTTCAGGGGGTTGTCAGCTTCCGTATTGGTGCTAGAATCAAATCTAGGGTTTCTGGAAGAGAAGCTCTTAACAGAAGAGCATCTCTTCAGCCTCTTGTGATGCTTTCTTTTTCAAGATAATGAAAGGATTTCTTTGAAAATGTCCCTCATATGTATGGCTGACTCTGTTTTCCAAAGATGGCCACAGTCATATCTCCTGCTCCATAGGAACTTAGCAACTTCACTAGAGAGTTGGTATCTTTGTCTCTTCTTTTTGATGGTGGGTATGCTTGTGACCCTTTTATCCAGTCCAGAGACAGTAGGTGACTAGTTCACAAAGGACCAGGCTGCTTCTGTACTGTGCTAGAGCTCGGTTTTCCCAAGTGACTTTAGATTGACACCATGTCCCGTGGATGGTTGCACATTCTGGGCCTGAGGGGAATGGACACTGGGGCAGATATCTGCCCCTCCAAACTTCTGCTTCGATTCTTTTCATTCCCTGCTCCAGGGGCAACGTCCCACTGGATGACAGTGTGCTGCTCCCCAGTACATCATCTAACCAGCCACACACTATGTTCTTCATTGTTCAGCTCAGCCCCCTGCCTTTGTGGAAAATTCCAATTCATCCTTTTGATGAGCCCCACCTCTATGGAGGCTTTCCTGAGCCACTGTAGCAGAGGCCATTCCTCCCTTCCTCATCTGGTGCCCTCCCACTCACCTGGTAACTGTTTATTTACATGGCTGTCTCTCTCCCAGAACCCAGCCCAGGACCCACACTCCAAACTCATCTGTGACTAAAATTAACCTACTGGTGAGGCAAGATGGCAAGGAAGGGCCAGGGCGTGGGTGTCAGACTGGTTATGACTCTGCCCTCTGTCCTCACTTTGCTGGTCTCATCACCTCCTGGCTCTTTGTTGTCAGAATACTAGCCTTTCTCCTGTCCCACATCACAGTTCTTGCATGTGTCCTTTCAGCTGCTTTCAATGGTCTCTTCTTATTCTTAGCCCCTAGCTTAACCATTATCGAAGGGAGGCTATCCTGTTCTGAATCTCAGGTTGTACTCTCTTCCCAGCATTCTATTCCCATCATCTTCTTCACTAACTTTAGCCTCACAGATACATGGTTTAGTTGTTTGATGCTCATCTGCATTGGTTCCTTTGAGGGACTTTGGCTTGCTCTTTGCTATGAGTTCTTCTGTGACCTAACACAGGGCTTGGCAGGGCATATACTTAGCATTACGTACATATTTAAGATGGGTTTTTTTTCTATGTAACCCAGGCTGGTCTGAACTTTTGGTCCTCCTACCTCAGCTTCCTGAGTGTTGAGACTATAGATAGGCACCATCACAGCTGGACTTTCCTCAGATCTTTAACTGAATGAAGCAAGGAGAAATGAATGAGTCCAAATCTCTGTTCCAACCTTTACCATCTTTGTGTCCTTGTGTTGATTATTTATAGTCTCTGAAGGATCCTTTCATTGGCTGTATGTTGAAGAGTCTGGAAATATGCATGAAAAATGAGATTTCATAAATGACCAATATATACTATTTATTTTGCTTCTTTCATCTCAAAAGTAATTCTTGTATTAATTTATTTTTCTAAATCTTATATTGATGGTGCCTGTAGAGAGGTCAGAAGAGGGTGTTGGCTCCCCTGGAACTGAAGTTATGGATGGTTCTGAGACATCACATTGGCACAGGGTAAGTCCAGGTCCTCTACACGTTCAGCAAAACTCTACCTGCTGAGTAGGGTCTCTAGCAGCTTAAAAATACTTTTACCAGGCTTAAAGCTTGCAGTGTATTCTAAAAGAAATTTTATTGAGCTATAATAAAAAGAGAAAGGCATACTTATCAATTTTCATATCTAAACACATCAACGTTGCAACTTCTGAACTGGAGAACGTTCTAATACCAGCAAAGTCAACTTTAGCTTTCCCTCTCCTCAATTCCACAATATCTCCATTTCATCCCCTCCTGATCCAACACCACCTATTGATTTTTCAGACTATTTATCAACCCCCCCCCCCACACCGCCCAGTTCTTCTTGCAAGCTTTCCCTAATTAAATCTAGCATGACTACCAACAAACTAGGCCTCCAAGGTGGAGACACGAAATCCATCAGGATGTAAAATGTTTCTCCAATTCCACTCTTAGATACATACTCCAGAAAATGAAAAATGGGGATCTAGAGAGATGTTTCAGTGACTAAGGACATGTGCTTCTCTTGTGGAGGAACTGAGTTCTATTCCTAGCACCCACAAACACAACTCAAATTGGGTGGCTCACACCACCTGTAAATCTGGCACCAAGGAATTCAACATCCTCTTCTAGATCCCACAGACACCTGCATTGGGATGCACATGCCACCCCTTTACAATATACATGCAAAAATAAACCTTAATCAAAATGAGTACTTAGCCAGGAGCACACCTTTAATTCCAGTACTCCAGAAGCAGGGGCTGACAAGTCTCTATGAGTTTCAGGCCAGCTTGGTTTTCATAGTGACTTTCAAGCCTGCCAGGACTACACAGTGAACACTTGTCTCAAAAATCAAGTCAAAACCAAACCAAATACATATAACACTTCCTACCACCACCATTCACTGTAGTTGTAATGGTGAACACTGACTGCCAATTTTACAGGCTCCAGGGGCTCTTACCCCCTTCTCTTTCACAGGGGCCATCTAAGATCATAAAAAAGCAAGATCTTTACATGATTTGCCACAGTACCAAAATCACGGTTATGAGGTAGCAACTAAACTAATTTTATGGTCAGGGACATGAACTGTTTTAAAGGGTCACAGCATTTGGAAGGTTGAGAACCACTGCTTTAGTACCACCTAGGAGACACATTTCTGACCCTGTCTTCAAAGGAGCTTCTAGATTCTGGTAACTGATATCAGAAGACCGATTCTAAAAGTGACACTTTTAGAATCCATGTGTGTGGGGTGTGTGTGTGTGTTAGACTGAAGAAAAGGAAATCAAAAGGAGCAGTGATGTCTCTGTCCTGACTGCAGGTAGACAACCATCAGCTTCCATCTCCTGCCAAAATGGCTTTCCCACCATGATCGACTGTGTCCTTCAACTGTCAGCCAAAATAAGAGGCCCTTCCTGTCTTTTATTATTATTTAATCTATTTATGTGTATGAACATTTTTGCCTGCATGTATATCTGTGTATTATGTATCTGGTACACAGAAAGGTCAGGAAAGGGCATCAAATCCTCTGCAAGTGGAGTTGTACATGGTTGTGATTACCATGTGGGCATTGAGAATTGAACCTAAGCCCTCTGCAAAAGCAGTCGGTGTTCTCAGGCCTACTTTTTTTTTTTTTTTTTTTTTTTTTTTGTCCAGTCCATTATCTTGTCACAGAAACCAGAAAAGTAACCAGTACAAAAGCCAAAAGGTAGAAAGAACCTAAAATTTCCATGGTTATCCTAGGTAGAAAATCTGGTGTAAACTTATGATGAAATAGTTTAGCCCTAAAGAGGAATGAAGTATTAGCACACATGTATTAGAGATGAACTTGGAAACTTAAGTCATAAAAGACCCCATACTTTATAAATACTCACGCAGACAAGATAGTCTAGAAGTTAAGTCTGTAGCAGAAAATGAATATTGATTGCTGCGGGTGGGATGCTAGTGAGAAACTACTTAGTGGGTAATTTTATTTCAGAGTAATGGAAATGTTTTGGAACTAAAGTTGTGGTTACGAAACACTGTGTGTGAGTGTACCAAATGCCAAGAGATGTTTACTTATAAATGGTTACTTAAAAAAACTGTATGTGTATTTGTAAATGCGGTTGCAGGTTGCGCACGTAGCACTGGGTTCGAATCAAGGTCAGAGGATAGCTTTCAGGAGTCTGTTTTCTCTTCCATCATGGAACCATCGGGTTTTACTCTGCAAACTTTTTACTGAGTCACCTTACAGGTCCCCAAATGGCTACTTTGAAAATACTTAGAGGTAGGAGAATGGAAGTCTGAGGTCAACCTGGAATTAAGAGGGAATCTGGCGCATACCTTTAATCCCAGCACTCAGGAGGCCGACCAATCTTTTTGAGTTCGAGGTCAGCCTGGTTTACAAAGTGAGTTCCAGAACAGACAGGGCTGTTAGACAACGAAGCCCTGTCTCAAAAAAGCACAAATAAATAAAATTTTAAAATTGAGAACCTATTTCAAATAGGGAAAAAAAGTACGTTGGCAATGTCACATTGTCCTCCAGGTGTCTAGTCCACTGGGGCTGTACGAAGGCGCATAACAGGCTTCAGTTTACCGTGGGCCATATAGGCGCATCAACTTTAATTTTCTATCTTTTTTTTTTTTTTTTTTTTTTGAGACAGCGTCTCATGCAGTTTAGCATTACTGTGAACTCTGATCCTCTTGCCTTCACTTTTCAAGAGCTGGGATTACAGGTGTGCAACACTATACTTTAGTTTTTGGTCAACCTGGTGTACTACAGTGAACCCTTGATTTACAAATGAGGAACCTGAGGTTTAATATAGTATGAGGGCTTTCCCACAAAACCCGTAAGCCGCCATTCTCCATGGATGTCAACTTCGGAGAGAAAGCACCAAAGCTGGGCCCTGTGCCGTGTGTCATCAGGCGCGTCTGGTCTTCTGAGGGCCTCGCGGGTGGCCGGACCGCGGCTGCAGACCACTACCACTGGCCTCTGACCAGAAGCAGTCACTGTGCTGCCACAGACCCAGTCCCGAAATGGCGGCCGCAGTAGAGCGAGGCCACGCCCCCGGAGGCGGGGCCATATTCCAGGCCGGAGCGATAGATCCCCGAGCCAAGTTTTAAGCGGACAGCGAGCCCAGGAGCTCGCGCAGAGGCGGTGAGCCCGCGGCGCCGCAGGTCGCCAAGACGAGTGTCGAGCGCAGGACTAGCTTGCCCGGGCAGCCTGAGAGCGTCTTCATCGCGGGTGCTTGTGCCGCCATCTTAGATGGCGGGAGTTAGAACCGAGCGAGCTTAAGGCGGGAAGGCTCCTCTGCTCTTCTCCACAGGCCCGCAGACGAGCTAGTTGGCCGAGCTTTGGGGCGCGTGCCCTGAGGCGCGGGGCGCTAGTGCAGCGATGCGGGGCCTTCCCGGGGCCCCGTCCCCCGGTCTGGGGACACGCCGAATGTGACCGCAACCCGTTTTCTCAACCACCGCTGCGGTTGCACGACGGGACCCGGCGCTGCCCGGCTCCCTCAGGTAGGCCGCAGGGCTGACGGTGCGGCCGCGGGGCGCAGGGTCTGCCAGGCCGCTGTCATCCTGGTGGCGGGCCGGGCGAGGGCCGGGTGTCATGGCCGGCGAGCCAGTTTCCACACCCCTACTCAGATTTCCCAGTGTTTCTCGGAAACGTGCCAGCGCCACTCCGGTGCCCAGAGAGCATTCCTCATATTTTGGCAATGGGGAAAAAAATCCTCCCAGAGCTGCCCAGTGTCTGTGTTGTCACTGGGATGGGCTCGTTCTTTTTCTCTCGGGCCGCAGAAGTGGGGGGAGCCCGGCCTTGCACCTCCTCTCGGGTTGCTTTGCTTAAGTGACACCCTTTTAGGGAAGACGAGAGGAATCAGGGAAGGCAGCGAGAAACGGGTCAGTGCCCCATCACAAAGGCATAGGACCTCGCCCAGAGCTTCCAAATGGGAGGTCTGGGATGCTCGAGATCGGGATCCGGACTGCCTTTTGTGTGAAGCGACAGCCTCCGAGGCTCTTCTGAGCCAGTGGATGGATGCAGAGTTGGGACCCCACGGGAGGCGAGGTGGCCGTATTCATTCATTGTTCTCTCTCCAGGGCCCAGGGTGTGCCTCTGATTTTTATTCTTTGTTAGGAGGGACGATCGGATCTCTTTTCGAGTTTAGACGTAACCGGGACTTGGGAATGGGTCAGGTCTGTGTTTAGAAGTGGGGAATGGATTCAGGGCACGTCTGGATGCCTGCATTGCGTCCTGTGGGGTCTGTGAAGACTCAGCTCCCGGGGCGTGAAAACAATGTGCGGTGATAAGGCTTGTTTTCCCAAGTGTTCTTGTGATTTAGAACTGTTAGGTGCAGAATAGAGACGCCCTGAGGTTGCTTGCTTGCTTTTGAGCGGAGTTAGGAAGGATTGTTCGCCTGGTGAGGTAGAGGAAAGGACATTGTCAGCGAAGGGAAAATAGCTGGCACCAAGACCCAGAGGCGTAGCCTGTGGGAGTTGGGGTGATTTGGAGAAGCAGCTAGTAAATGTGGGGTGCAGGCAGACAGTGAGACTTTAGTGTCCAAAAGGAAAACTGATGGCTTGTGAAGGGTCTGTGTGATGGATAGTGGTGAACTAGTTCATTTATTAATTAACGTTATGTTGCGAATTTATAGTTATTGTGGGTTGCTGCTTTGCTCCCCTCATGCTATGGTAGTGAACAAGATTTACCTTGTTAAGTCTAGCCAACCAGTTTTGGTAATTGATAGAAAATGTTTAGTGTTTGATCACTGGTTCCTATTCGGAGATGCTCTTGCAGCTTTTTCTAAGGTTATACCTTCGTACAGAAATACTGACTTCATAAATGTAGTATTGTTTAATAATTTTTGAGTTTTAAATCGTAAAACATGTTCCCCAAACATACAGATGTTTGCAGATTATAGAGAGCACCCGAAAAAGTGTAGCACATGAAAGTATTTTTAATGAACCCTATTTATGTAGTAGACTTCTTTTCTTTGGACTAAGTCCCCAGGTTGCAGCTTTGTGAAGTCTCCAGCCCTATGAACATTATTCTTCTAAAATAGCTACTTCGATTAAGGCTTATGCTGAAGTGGCTATTTAGAAGTGAAGAGACATCAGGGTCAGTTTCTAAATCTTTGGTGTTGTGAACCACTGAAAAACACTGAGGTTCTTTTGATTTGTTTTTACTCTTATCACTTCAAGGGCTAAGTAAGCTGTTTAAAATCCAGCAGCAACATTTGACCTAGCTGAGACTGGATACTTGGAAAAATAAACCTGCTGATGTTTCTGTTCTGAAGGCTTATCTTCAGTTCTGCAAGGCTATGATTGTTCCTTGAGTGGGACCAGGCAGCTTTGTTAAGGTCTTGTCAATAGTTGAGAGATCTTGTGTGCCTGTGAAGTAGAAGGCTTGATTGAAGGCTTTTGAATTCGTTTTAAGTGATTTGGCCCAGTAGTAAAAAGAATGAGAACCTTTCACTTATGACAAAAAGTACCCAGAAATTAAGAATGATAGTGCATTACAACTGCTCTGAACCCAGTTACTTTTGGCTTCAAGTCACTTTTGTTCTGATGATTGTACTTGACAGTTTGAGGAAGTTAATTTGTTATTTACAGAAGCACTAAATATTTTTAATGGATATGCAACAAACTTCAAATTGCTCTTTTAGGAAGTCTATTAGTGAATGTTTGATTATTTAATGTTAACATTCAGACAAAACTTTCTTACCTGCTACCTAAAAACATGACAATGCTTTGGTTTGCCTATTAGGTTTACTAGTGATAATCCTGATCTTGGGAGGAACATGTTAGCTAAACAGCATGCCTTAATGTTGACTTGCAGATCAGAATTTAAATATCATCTCTGAAAAACAGTGAAAAAATGTAATTGTGAGGGGGTTTATGAAACCATAGAAATCAAGCTTCAACTTAAAGTTTTGTTGTGTTATTTTTCTAAAGTTCTAAGTAGACCACAAAAAATCAGGGTCTCCCACTCTTGAAAAAATCAGAAATGTTGAGTTTTTTTTTTTTTTTTTCCTTTCTTCTTTTCTTTCTTTTTCTTTTTCTCTTTTGGCTGGATCTTACTGTGTAGTCCTTTGGATGACCTGGAACTCACTACATAGACCAGATTAGCTTTGAACTTACAGAGATTCCTTGCCTCTGCCTCCCAACTGTTGGAATTAAAGGTGTAGATTCTTTAGGAAGAGGTTGAGTGTTTGGTTTTTTGTTTTTTGTTTTTGTTTTTGGATATGGGTACACATGGATGGGTGAACTTGCTAATTGTTTATCCAGTGGGTTCAAAATATAACACTAAATATTTGTTGAGATTCTACTGATATGGGGTAGATAAAAACTCTTGTCTGTAATCCTATGATAGTAATGTCAGATTGTTTTATTTTGACCTTCAAAGTTGTGAGTAAAAAGTCTTTAATTACTCATTTGACACTTTTTGTAGTGTTTGAGTCATTCTGTTACTTCTTTGCTCCCAGGATTATTTGTGTAGCTCTCAGTGATTTAATTTTAGGCTTTAAAATTTTAATTATACACGTATGGATATTTTGCCTGCATGTATGTCTGTGAACCATATATGAGCCCAGTGCCTTGGAGGTCAGAAGTGTGGGCATCATCGTCTGGAACTGAGGTTACAGACAGTTGTGAGCTAGCATGTGGGTGTATACTGGAAACTGAACCCAGGTCTTTTGCAAGACCAACTCTTAACTGCTGAGCCATCTTTCTCTCTAGCCCCTTAGTTTTTGTTTTTTGTTTTTTTTTGTTTTGTTTTGTTTTGTTTTTATTTTATTTTATGTTATTAAACATGTTTTTGCTTTTATTGTACACATGTGTATGTTTGTGTGCCTGAGTGTATATACACCACTGTGTGCAGTGTCAGTGGAGGTTCGGAAGAGGGCATCAGCCTCTGGAGTTGAAATTACAGGTAGCCGTGAGCTGCATGGGTTCTGGAAACTGAATCAGATTTTCTGCAAGAGCAGTAAGTACTCTTCAATTGATGAGCCATTGTTCCAGTCCAATTTTTTTTTTTAAAAAGATTTATTTATTTAGTGTATGTGAGTGCACTGTCGCTGTCTTCAGACACATTTCAGAAGAGGACATCAGATCCCATAACAGTTGGTTGTGAGCCACCATTTGGTTGCTGGGAATTGAACTCAGAACCTCTGGAAGAGCAGTCAGTGCTCTTAACCACTGAGCCATCTCTCTAGCTCCCAATTGTTTTTTAAATACATAGTCTCAGGGCTGGAGAGATGGTTTAGTAGTTAAGAGTATTTGTTGGTTTCGAAAGGACCTGGGTTTGGGTGACTAAGCACCCCTATGGGGGGTTACAACTGTCTATCTATAACTCCAGTTCTAGAAGATCTGGCATTCTCTTCTGTCCTCATGGACACAGGAACCACATGATACATATACATATAGGCAGGTCAAACACCCAAACACATAAAAAAATGCATGCTTGTATTAAATACATGAATACATATATATAGACAAGGCTAGCCTCAAATTTGTGATGCTTTGTTTCAGTCATCCTGAGATTTGGGATTACAAGTGTGTGCTACAACACTTAGTGATTTCAGATGCTTGAGTTCTGAAATGGTTCAGTTTAACTGAAGGAATTTTAAGTGAATGGTATTTCTATGTTATTTATTTAGTTTGGTGCAGGTTATTGGAAAGTTTTTTTTTTTTTAATTAATTGCTCAGTGTGTTAGTTGGCATTGCATTTCAGTCAGTGTATATAGTATATTTTGAAGAACACTTGACAACAGTTTTATTTTTAGATCAGGTTCTAAAGGATTTAGTTGGGTGGTGATTAACAATCCTAAAAGAGCTATTTTAGAGTTTGCAAACCCTTGTGATTTAGCTATGTTTACATTTTTGGTTAAAGAATGGGAAGCAGCAGGCAATGAGAATGTTTTAAGTGAACTCTTGTATGGCACTTTCCTTCAGTGAAGTGGGGTGGTCTGTGTTGTGTAGAGTCACTGTCTCTCTGTCCCTGTCTGTCTGTCTCTTTCTCAGACAGGGTCTCTTTGTGGTCCTGGCTGTTCTAGAACTTTGATACAATGTAGTCCAGGCTGGCCTGAACTCACAGAGATCCACCTGCTTCTGTCTCCCAAGTGCTGGGATTAAAGCTATTTCCTGTTTCTCGCCCTGCTTTATCTTAGTTTGTCTAACTATTGTTTCTAATTTATTGTCATCCAGTAGCAAGAGTAAGCATACTGACTGGGTGAGTCAAAAAGTTCTCCCTTTAAAAAATATTTATTTACTTACTTATTATAACTACACTGTAGCTGTTCTCAAACACCAGAAGAGGACACCGGATCCCATTACAGATGATTGTGAGCCACCATGTAGTTGCTGGGATTTGAACTCAGGACCTCTGGAAGAGCGGTTAGTGCTCTTAACCGCTGAGCCACCTCTCTAGCCCAAGTTCTCCCTTCTTTATTTCCTTCCAGCCTACTATGAAGTAAAGGTTCTTTCTGATATTTCCTTGACTCTGTAATGAGACATGATGTTTGGGCAAAACATCACTCTTTTTCTGTTTTTATGGGTTCAGACCTGGAAATTAAACCTAGGCTTAAGTGGACCAGGCCAACATTGCCATTAACACTGCCAGTCTGTTTGCCTTTCTTCAGCCTGGTATATCAGTGTTGGACGAGTCAGAGTGGTTAATGGTTTTGTCTTAGTGAGTTTTTGTTTCATGTGTTTAATGGTTTTTAGACAGAAGCCCAGGTTAGCCACATGGCAGTCAATCTTAATACTTCAGCCTTCTGAGTGCCAGGATTATAGGCATGCATATAATACCTTTTTATTAGTTCTTTTGAGAATTTCATATTTCATACAGTGTGTTTTGATTGTATTCACTCCTTTCTCCAACTCTTCTCAGATTCACTCCTCCTTCTCTACGCATCCAATTTAGTGCCTTTTTTTTTTTAATCGTTCAATACCAATTTGTGCTGCCCAAATATTCTTGGGATTGATGTGTGGTTGTCTACTGGAGAGTGGTTGACTTACCAGGGGCTTCTTAGAGAAAACTGTCTCTCCTTTTTCCAGCTACTGACAACGGCTAGGGGTGGGATTGTGTGCTCATCTTTCTTCTCCATGCTGAGATTTGGTCTGGTGTGGCTTGCGAAGGTTTTGCACATATTGTCCCAACTGCTAAGAGTTCATATGTGCAGCTGCCTTGTGTGTCCAGAAGATAATGTTTCCTTGTAGTCATCCACTGCCTCTGGCACTTAGATGGTTTTCTGTCTTCTGTTTCTCAGTGATTCCTGAACCTTTAAGGTATAGTATGTCTTTTCCTTTCAGGGCTGAACATTCTGCAGTCTCTTATTTTTTGCCTCTTGGCCAGTTGTGGGTCACTGTAAATCACACAGTGATCTACTAAAAAATAGAAGCTTCTCAGATGAGGGTGTAGAGAAATATTGCACTATGTAACAATAAGTCTTTTAAAGAGTCAGTTTAATACTGTGTTCTTTTAACAGTCTAATAGTAGTAAAATTTCCCCTAGGGCCTATGACCTACTAATCATAGGGTTTTTAGCAAAATAATGATACCAGGTATTGGTTTTATACTGTGGAGTGGGACTTAAAATCCAATCAGAAAGTGATTGGTTACTCACATGCTGTTTGTGCCACCATTGCACAGTGGGTATGTCCTGTCAGGCTAGTCATTATTGCAGCTTGCTTTTCTCCTTTAGTTCTGTGCATAGCACTCTCCATCCAGCCCTTTGAAAGCTAGCCAATAAGGATGAAGTTTCCAGGTCCATACCAGCTTAATTTCACCATGTCCTATGACTCAAGTATATGGTGTTTTCAGCAATAGGGTCTTAACCATCAAGTTAAGTAGGATATTTAAGAGCAGCGACAATATCCTGTAATGTTGGGAGGGTGGTGTTTGTGGGACCTCATTGACCAATAGCTCAAAAGCAGTAAGCCATTTCTGGCATGGGGCTTTTTGTTAGTTAGTCTCTCTCTGGTGTCTATTACTTGGATTTCAGCTCCAGGGGGTTGCTTCTGCACTTATATGCATGTACCACCCCCACACCCCCATGCATGCACATAACATTTTAACTTGTGTGTGTGTGTAGATACAGATATTTTAGGAAGTTTTTATAGTGCTAGGTTTCCATATGTCTTTTTTGAAAGGTCCTTCTCTGCTCCCTACTGTACCCTACTTTCTATTTCCACCCCAGTTTAACCCTTCCTGTTCCATTATTATTCTTTTTTTAAAAATTTATTTATTATGCATACAGCATTCTGCCTGCATGTATAACTGCAGGCCAGAAGAGGGCACCAGATCTCATTACAGATGGTTGTGAGCCACCATGTGGTTGCTGGGAATTGAACTCAGGACCTCTGGAAGAGCAGCCAGTGCTCTTAACCACTGAGCCATCTCTCCAGCCCTCCATTATTATTCTTTAAACCTTTATTCCCTTATGTAGTTGGTCTTAAACATGCTATGCTTCCAAGAATAGCCTTGAACTTTTGATCTTCCTGCCTCTACTTCTCAGTTGCTGGGATTATAAACATGAGCCCTCACATCCAATTTATGTGGTACTAAGTATCAAACTCAGGACCTCCTGCCCCAGATTTAAAAGTAATTTTTAAATTAATTTATTTACATATATGAATGTTTTACCTGCATGCATGGATGTGCATCCTGCAAGTGTCTGTTGGATTCCCTGGAACTGGAATTATTGATGGATGTGTACGCATAGTAATCCAACTGTGTGGGTGCTGGCAGTTGAACCTGGGTCCTCTGTAAAAGCAAGAAATGGAGCCATCTCTTTAGCTACTAAATTTCTAGATTTTTGAGATATGGTTTCATGTAGTCTACACTGGCTTTGAATTTATTATATAGCCAAGTCTAGCCTTGATCTAATCCTGTTTCAGTCTCCCACATGCCAGGATTACAGGTATTGTTTTCATAGCCTATGAAAAGTTATTATTTTAAGATTTAGTTATGTACATGTGAGTGTATAAGCCTAAGGAATCCCAGAGGCACCATATTCCCCCTGAGCTGAGTTACAGCTAGTTGTTGGTCACCTGACATAGATGCTGGGACTGACTCAGGTCTTCTGCAAGAACAGTAAATACTCTTAATTACTTACCCATCTGTCCAGCACATGAATTGAAGGTCAGAGGAAGCACTATATTCTTTCCTTCTATGCAGGTCCTGGGAATTGAATCCAGGTCATCAAGCAAGCACCTTTAACCACTGAACCACTTGCCAGCCTTAAAAGCTATTTTTAAAAGTACTCGTAGATACAAGCACCCATTTTGAATGGTACAGGGTGATGAGTGCAAGTTCTTCCGTGAAGGATTTTATCTGATGGAGGAGCTTAGCTGAGCTTACTGCTTGTTGTTGCTCCTCTGAGTGTCACTCCCTGATCTTTTGCTTTATGGCCTTTATTGTATAGTCATTTGTGAGCTCTTTATCTTGTTAGATAATAAACTCCAATGACTGATTTTTTTTTCCTTCATGTTCATTTATTGATATTTGTGGAGAAATTTCATTTGAGAGGCTGAGGGACTAGGCTGTTTGAGAGTAAATTGAAATCCCAACACCCAGGCTGGAGAGATGGCTCAGTGGTTAAGAGCACTGACTGCTCTTCCAGAGGTCCTGAGTTCAATTCCCAGCAACCACATGGTGGCTCTCAACCATCTGTAGTGAGATCTGATGCCCTCTTCTGGTGTGTCTGAAGATAGCTACAGTTAATAATTAATAAATAAATAAATCTTAAAAAAAAAAAAGAAATCCCAACACCTGATAGTACTTGTTGTTTTAAGTTTTTCTGTGTGTGTACACGGTGAAGGTCAGAGGACAATTTGCAGGAATATATTTTTCTACCAAGTGGGTCCCCAGGATTAAACTAAGGTTGTCAGACATTGTGGCAAGTTGTCTGCTGAGCCATCTTACTGGTCCTGTTTTGTTTTTTAAGACAAAGTTTTGTGCCGAGTAACCACAGGGTGGCCCTGAGTTCACATTTATCTTCCTGCCTTAGTCTCCTGAGTGCTGGGATTCCAGGTATTGTTGCTATAATGCCCACCAATACTAAGTTTATATGTGGATTTTTTTGAGACAAGATCTCTTGTAGTTCAAGTTGTCCTGGCACTCTGTGTGGCTGAGGATGATCTTGAACTCCTAATCACTGGCCTCCATCTTTGGAGTGTTGAGATTTCCCATGTTTTACATCATAGTTTTGATTATGTATTCTGTGGTGAGGAAGAATATCATGGTGGTGGGAACATGTGGTGGATGTTACTTGCCTCATGGTAAATAGGAAGCAGAAAAAGGGACCTGGGACAAGATATAGCCTCCAAGAACATGCCCTTGGTGACCTACTCCCTAAAGTTTTCAGAATTTCCCAAGAGTACACCAATAGCTATAACCACACTTTCACTGTAAGAGCCTTTCAGCAGAGATGGAAGCATACTTCATATCCAAACCATGACAGTTGCTTCCTTTGCTTCCATTTTACTTAAAATTGATATAGAGGTCTGCTTAAGTAGCCCAGGCTGGTTTCAAACTCTCATTTTGAGCTCTTCTTCCTCTTGCCTCCTCTTTTTAAGTTCTGGGATTAATATGATAGCATTTGCATGAGAAAGGCTAGACAAGTTTTAAAAAAAGATTTATTTATTGTATATATGTGAATACACTGTTGTTGTCTTCACACACATCAGAAGAGGGTGTTGGATCTCATTTCAGATGGTTGTGAGCCACCATGTGGTTGCTGAGAATTAAACTCAGGACCTCTGGAAGAGCAGTCAGTGCTCTTAACCGCTGAGCCATCTCTCCAGCCTGCTAGGCAATTTTAAAGACATTATTGTGTAGGACAACTTTCAGGAGTCAGTTTTCTCATTTTATGACCTGGGAATTGAACTTGGGTAGTCAGGCTTGGCAGCAAGTTCCTTTACCTGTGGATCTGTCTTGCTGAACTGAAAAGGGTTAATTTTTCATTCATTTACTTATTTAGAAAGAAGATCTCATTGTGTATCCCTTGATGGCTCAAATCTTGCAATGTGGAACAATGTTGAACTCAGAGATCCACCTGCCTTTGCCTCCTGAGTGCTGGGACTAAAGGTGTGCATTCCAATTCTGCAAAAGACTAATTTTTAAAACTACTTGTTGTGTATGTAAGGTTTGCCACAAAAATGTCTGATTTTAATCTAGTGAGCCTGAGTGAGACAACAGTGGCTTTGCTGCTCCCCTTCTCCTTAGACTTAGTCATTTTAGCTTCCTATCGTAGGCATCAGACATTGCACTTTGTGTATTTTGTTATATGTACTAATGTTGGACTTAGTAAATGATTGTTCATTTAAAAATTATTAGTTACTACCTAAATGAAGAAAGCAATTACTGATTTGGAGAATAAAAGCAAAGCTGAGTTTAAAAACAGTTAAAAGAAAGTCAGAGTTTGGGCTGTACCATTGACAATCAGTCCCAGCAGTCAGACTCTGAGATAGAATGATCACGAGTTCAAGACCAGCCTGACCTACACAGTGAAACTCAAGATCAGTCAACCAACCAAACAGCCTGCCAGCCACCCATTGGTTGACCAAAACAGTTAAAAAGATTTAAAGAGGATGATGAAAAACTCGTTTTGTGTTGAGAGTTAAACATGAAATTGGTCCCCAGCATCTTTCACTGTGGAAATGATTGATTCTGAATTAGCTCATACTCAGTTTGCAATTTAAAATCAGTTACACTTCAAAACAGCAAAATATGCTTCTGATACTTGGGTAGCTCATGCTTGCTAACATTTAGAAGGGTAGACTGGTTCTTTTTTTTTTCTTTCTTTCTTTCTTTTTTTTTTTTTTTTTTTTAATGTAAGCTTGTGTTGGCCAGTCATCTGATGAAGTCATCAGTTTGTGGCCAGAAATTGAGAAAGAGTTGATGAGGAAACTCAGAATATTGACACATACTGACCACCTTGCAGAGCATGAGACTGCCCTTTTGGACTGGTTGAGAAACTGTAGCATAAGCCTTGTGCAAACTGGACCATTGCTGCTTTCTATCTGGGATGAGAGGAGAATCAGAACAGCTCGTGTCAGCTCATGTTTGCTCAGTAGAAACTTTGTGAGCTCCCTCCCCCAAAAGGTTGTATGCTCAATTACATTGGTATTTTCAAACTGATTACTAGAGTTTTGGCTTCGTAGGTATTCAGATCCAGAACATTTTATTTTTTAAATGTGATTTTATTTAGTTAGGCTTCTTTAAAAACTTTTTATTTTTAATTGTGTTCATGTGAATTCAGGTGCTTGCAAAGGCTAGAGGCATTGGATCCTCCTGAAGCTGGGGTTATAGGTGGTTATGAACTGTGGGCATTGGGAACTGAACTCAGATTCTTCAGAGAAGCAGTGTGTGCTCTTAGTCAGAGCCTTTTTCTCTAACCCTGTTTAGGTCCTTTTTTGAGAGAGAGGTTCTGGCTTTATAACACAGGGGGGCCTTAAATTCAAGATTTTCCTGCTTCAGCCTCTTAGTATTTATTGTCAGTTTAATTTGGGACTAGAGTGGGAGGGTTTATTTCCTATAGTAGTCTTTTAAAATACTTACTGCATTTTATGTGTATGAGTGTGTGTGTGTGTGTGTGTGTGTGTATGCCTGTGCATTACAAGTGTGTCTGGTGCCTACAGAGGCCAGAAGAGGATGTCAAGATACCCTGGAACTGGAGTTACAGACAGCTGTGAGCTGCCATGTTGGTGCTGGGAGTTGAACTCAGATCCTCTGGAAGAGCAGCAATGCTCTTAACCCCTAAGATAATTCCCCAGCCCCTTGTGTTTCTCTCTTTCTCTCCCCCTTCCTCCCTCTAACCTGGACCTGGAACTTACTTTGTAGAACAGACTGGCTTGAGTTCAAAGAGCTCCACTTCTCTAGATCCTGAGTGCCAACCTGGCTTATTTATTTATTGATGCTAAATCATTTTTATTATCTAAATCATTCTTCGTAATTGAGGCAGAGAGGTATTTTGAAAGTTACGTTGGTTGGTTATAGGTAGTTTAGAAGTGTGTTGATCTCCTTCATAGGTTTAGATAGTTTGTCTAGATGAAGTGTCTAGAATTATTCCAAGAGATCTTTAAAATATTTACTTACTTATTTATTTATTTAGAGACAGGGTTTCTCTGTATAGCCCTGGCTGTTCTGGAAATCACTCTGTAGACAGACCAGGCTGGCCTTGAACTTAAGATGTCTGCCCGCCTCTGCCTCCTGAATGCTGGGATTAAAGGGATGCTTCACGATTGCCCAGCAGTATTCGTTCTTTTTAATTATCTGTCTCTGTGTGGGTTTTCGGATGTGAGTGCAGGTGCTGGTGGAGGACATTTGATCTTCTGGAGCTGGAGTTACAAGTGGTGGTGAGCTACCTAACAGGTGCTGGGGCTAAGCTCTCGTCCTCTGCAGGAGCAGCAGCAAATGATCTTAACCACTGAAACAGCTCTTCAGCTCCCAAAGAACCTTTTAAAAATTTTGAGAGAGAAGCAGAGAGATGGCTCAACAGTTAAAGAACACTAACTGCTCTTCCACAGGACGAGGTTTAACTCCCAGCACCTACCTAGGGTATCACAATGGTAACTCCACTCCCATGGGAATCCAATGCTTTCTCTGGTTTCCATGAGTGCACAGACTTACATTCAGGCAAAAATGCACATACACATAAAAATAATTAAGAAAATAATTTGGAGATAATCTGCAAACAGGAATGGACATGCTGGTGTCTAATTGATACAGAAGAGATACAGAGTTCTCCAAGTAATGTGAGAGGGTAATTTATAGGCTCATAATTGGTCTGCCCTTATTTCAGAACCTGGAACTCTTTTGGAATAGGTAACATTTTTAGGTTGCTAATTCAGGAAATCCACTCAGGAAGTAGAAGAGCATTTCTGATCAATAGAGACATCATTGCTTCTAGAAGAACGACAGTATCATTTGGTAGCTTATACTAACAGTTTGCTTTCTCTGTGATCTTCAAAGACTAAGAAACATGTCAGGCTGAGTAGATATTGGTACTGTAATCCCAGCAGTGGAAGTGAAGAAAGGAGGGTTGGTATTTCAATGCCAGCCTGGGTTAGACAGTCAGGCTCTGTCTTAACAGAGCAAGAGCTGGGGTTTAGCTCAGTAGTAGAGCACCCACCTGGAACTTATTTTCCAGCTCCTGGGTTGTGGGGCACAGCATGGTGACACTAGACTTATATGCCAGTTAGAAAAGAAAGCAACACAAGTCAGTCAGTGTGAGTGATCCTGCCAGAAGTACACTCAGCTCTTGTTACCTTGTTTTGTCTACTGCTTTCAAGCCAAGGAGAAACTCACTATGTAACATTGAAGTATAGTTGTAACTTTAGGACAGTGCTCAGTTTTCTGCACAAATAGAAATTGCTTTGTCTTGGGTAACCTTTAGAACTAGTCATGATTTGTAGTTCCGCAGTCTTGAAATTACATGGTGATTTATTTTACCCAACCTATATTTATTACCACTTATGGGGAAATTTTTTTGGTAATGAAGATAAAAAAAATGACAACACAAGGTTTTTGTGCATGCGTGTACACAGTGACTTAATAGAAAGTTTAGTCTCTTCATTGTATTTGCAGATTGTTAGCTGAATAAACAGAAGTTCATAATTTTAATGTATCTTCTTTCACTTAATGGCTAAGAAGGAAGGGCCAAATTAAAAAAACATTGGGAGTATCACTGCTAAGAGAACTACACGTAGCTAATGATATATAAGGTATAGTTTATTCTTTCCTTTCTTTCACATGTCCCACAGATTATTTATAAATTACTTCAAAGTAGTATAATACTAGCATCGTTACATAATAATTACCACAAGTCCAGATTTATATAAAATTTATGTAATTTAAATCAGTATTACAGTAGATCAGTAATGTAAAGCCTGAGGACCTGATTTGTTTTTCTCATACATTCATTGTGCACAGTACTGGGTTTCACTGATTTGCTTTTTTAATTCTTAAGTTATTACTTGTTTTTTTTAAGCTTTACTTTTTCTTTGTCTTCTTTTTCAGATAGGCAAGGTCTTGACAATGGAAGTATTTCCTAGCCCAAAATTTTATTAAAGAAGAGACAAGAAAAATACTTGCTTGGTGATGATGATGATGATGAGATGATGATGTGATGATGATGTGATGATGATGTGATGATGATGATGATAATGTGATGATGTGATAATGATGTGATGATGATGTGATGATAATGTGATGATGTGATGATGATAATGTGATGATGTGATGATGATGTGATGATGTGATGATGATGTGATGATGTGATGATGATGATGATGATGATGATGATGTGATGATAATGATGATGATGATGATGATGATGATGTGATGATAATGATGATGATGTGATGATGATGATGATGTGATGATTTTGATGATGATGATAATGATGATGTGATGATGTGATGATGTGATGATTTTGATGATGTGATGATGATGATGATGTGATGATAATGATGATGTGATGATGATGATGATGTGATGATGATGTGATGATGATGATGTGAAGATAATGATGATGTGATGATGATGATGATGTGATGATAATGATGATGTGATGATGTGATGATTTTGATGATGATGATGATGTGATAATAATGATGATGATGATGATGATGTGATGATGATGATGATGGTGTGATGATGTGATGATAATGATGATGTGATGATGATGATGATGTGATGATGATGATGATGATGATGTGATGATGATGTGATGATGATGATGATGATGTGATGATGATGATGATGTGATGATGATGATGATGTGATGATGATGGTGATATGATGATGGTGGTGATGATGATGATGTGATGATGATGTGATGATGATGAAGATGATGATGATGATGATGATGATGATGTGATGATGATGTGATGATGATGATGATGATGCGATGATGATGTGATGATGATGATGATGATGTGATGATGATGTGATGATGATGATGATGATGTGATGATGATGATGTGATGATGATGATGATGATGATGATGATGTGATGATGTGATGATGATGTGATGATGATGATGATGATGATGTGATGATGATGATGTGATGATGATGATGATGATGATGATGATGATGGTGATGATGTGATGATGATGATGATGATGATGTGATGATGATGATGTGATGATGATGATGATGATGATGATGATGTGGTGATGATGATGATGATGTGATGATGATGATGATAGATAGGTCTGACTATGTAGCTTTGGCTGGTCTGTAACTTACCATAGACCAGTCTGGCCCTGAATCAGAGATCTGGCTGCCTTTGCTGGGATTAAAGCCACATGCTTGGCCCTGTTTTGATTAATTCTAACAGTCCTGTGAGATGATGAGAAGAGAACTCAATAAACAGTTCTGAGTTTCTCTTCATTGATGAAGACTTTCTACAGTCAACTAGGAGTTTTGATTGTTATGTTTCTCAAGACAGGGGTTCTCAGTGTAGCCCTGGTTGTTCTGAAACTCACTCAGTAGACCAGGCTGGCCTCGACAGAGAGATGACTCTCTGCCTTGTGAGTACTGGGATTGAAAGCCTATGCCACCAACGTGCAGCTTACTATTTTTTAATTCTAGGGATTAGACCTGGGGCCTTGTTGGTTCTTGTGCATGAGATGTGAGCATTTTATCACTTATTACTGGGGTTTATTCCCAGCCCTATTTTTTTTTTTTTTTTTAATGTCATCTTACATTCCCCGGGACTGGCTCGGAAGTTTTTTTTTTTTTTTTTAAGGATTCTTTATTATGCATATAGCACATGTATGCCTTCAGGTCAGAAGAGGGCATCAGATCCCATTACAGATGGTTGTGAGCCACCATATGGTTGCTAGGGATTGAACTCAAGACCTTTGGAAGAGCAGACAGTGCTCTTAACATCTGAGCCATCTCTCCAACCCCTAGTTGGCTCAGTAGTTAAGATCACTCACTGCTCTTGCAGAGATCTGGGTTTGGTTCCCAGCATCTACATGATTGTGCACATGGTGTTTGACTCCAGTTATAGGAGATGTACTTTTTTATGGCCTCTGCACATAGATGGTACATACATGCAGGTGAAACACTCATACACATAAAATAAAAATATAAAATTATTTAGAAGTTTTCTAGGGTTGCCTTGTACTTATTCTGTTGCCCAAACAGGCCTTACAGTTGAAACTCTTCTGCCTTTTATCCCTTCCTCCTCGTCTCTTTCTTCCTCATGCTAGGGATTGTACTTGATTAAACAAGTGCTGTATCTTTGTGTTTATCTTTTGTTGTTGTTTTGTTTCCCTAGCTTGCTATATTTTTATAAAATGGATTTTGTTTATATATTTTGTGCATGCATACGTGAATGCTGTAGTATGTATAGAGAGGTCAGAAGGCAACTTTCAGGAGCCACTTCTACCATGTCGTGTGCATCTTGGAGATGGAATTCAGGTTGTTAGGGTTGGTGGCAGCTACCTTTACCAGTTGAGCCATCTTACCAGCCTTGTTTCTTTGTATTCAAAGCTTACATGTTTTTCATTCATGTGAGTGAGGGTACTTGTGTTATTGTATAATATATACATGTGATCACAGGAAAAAGTGTAGGACCCCCTAGAGCTATTGGTGCTTGTAAGTGGCCAGATGTGAATGCTAGGAGTTGAACTTGGATCCTTTGGAAGAGTAGTAATTCTTAACTGCTGAGTTATCACTCCACTCACCTACCCCTAATTTTATTTTAAAGATTTATTTATATATATGAGCACGCTGTAGCTGCCTTCAGACACACCAGAAGAGGGCATTGCATCCCATTAAAGATGGTTGTGAGCCATCATGTGGTTGCTGGGACTTGAACTCAGGTCTTCTGGAAGAGCAGTCAATGCTCTTAACTGCTGAGCCATCTCTTTAGCCTCCCAAATTTACTTTTTAAGGTGTGCTTTCATAGCATAGTTCAGGCTGGCTAGAACTTACTATGTAGAACCCATCCCTTTTCAGTTTCATACTTATAAATAAAGAATATTTGAAGAAAAACTCAAGACCTTAGTTTCACAAATTCAGGCATACCTAGAACTTTATGTCTAGCTGAGTATGACTTTGAGCTTCTGATTCACCTTCTTCTGGAGTACTGGCCTCTCTACTCCTAGTACTAAGATTTAGGTAGGTTTCTTAGTGTAAATGTAATAACTCTTTTGCTGAGGCATTTTTGGGGAAAGTTTAAAAATGGTCTTGTATTTACAGTATTTCACACTTGTAGATCCTTTCTTGGGGAGGATGACTAATAAGATTTGGATGCTTTGCTTGAGCAGAGTCAAGGAATAGTACAAAACAAAGTTGACTTCAAGCTTTTCCAGTTGCTTTTGAACCACCAACCTTTTTCTTTTTTGACAGACTATCACTTTGTTTCCTATGCTGGTCTGGAACTCTGTGTAGATCATAGCCTCCGACTCACAGAGATCCCCCTGCTTCTGCTTCTTGATTGCTGGGTTTAAAGGTATTTACCACCATGCCTACCTTGGACTCTTTTCAGCAGAAACATGTAAACTTTTGGTTCTTGTAGATTTAATTCCCGAAAAGCTCCTGGGATTAATCAGAGTCATTAGCCTTAGTTATTTTTACTTCAGTCAAAAGGAATTTGCTCTGACTTTTTAGGAGAAAAGCTATTCAAAAGCACCCATAAGAAAGGTTGTGTGTGTTCATTTCGGCAGTGCATATACTAAAATTGGAAC
This sequence comes from Micromys minutus, assembly GCF_963924665.1. Lineage (NCBI taxonomy): Eukaryota > Metazoa > Chordata > Mammalia > Rodentia > Muridae > Micromys > Micromys minutus. The sequence continues at coordinate 30,592,990 of NC_137972.1, forward strand.
GATACAGAGAAGATTAGCATGGCCCCTGCTCAAGGATGACATGCAGATGTGTGAAGTGTTCCATATTTTTAAAAGAATCAAGTACTGACAAAAATATATTCATATAGTTTTATGCCAAAATGCTTTTAAAAATCTGTACATGTATCTCTTTAAAATAAAGTTGTAAGAAAATAAAAGAAAAAGAAAGGTTGTGTGTACTCCATGGAGGCTCTCCTCTGCAGGTGGTGTAGAATAGCCTTACTGGGCTTCTTTCAGTCTCTAATATGAGCCCTGTACCTTAAGATGTCAGGACTCAAACTACTTAAAACAATACTCTTAAATTCTGGTAGTTACATTTTAGTAATTGCAGTCTTCCTAGATATGTTTCTCTCTGATTTGTTTATTTATCCATAGCTGTCCTTAGACACACCAGAAGAAGGCATCAGATTTCATTACAGATGGTTGTGAGCCACCATGTGGTTGCTGGGATTTGAACTCAGGACCTCTGGAAGACCAGTCAGGGCACTTAACCACTGAGTCATCTCTCCAGCCCCTAGATTTGTTTTTCTTAAAGGTATTTGACATATATGTTTTTCTTTGTTTGTCTTGCACCTTGGATATGGACTTGGTTTCTTATATTTTCTAGTATCATGTGATAAACTCAAAAGAAAATCAACCAAATTTTTCCAGGACCTTTAATAGTTTATTTTCTAAATTATTCTTTATTAATTTGATACTATTTATTCTTATTCCTTTTTTTGGATATTTTATTTATTTACATTTCAAATGTTATCCCATTTCCCGGTTTCCACTCAGAAAACCCCTTATCCCATCCCCTCCCCCAGTTTCTATGAGGGTGCTCCCCCATCCACCTACCCACCCACTCCTGCCTCCCTACCCTGGCATTCCCCTATACTGGGGCATCAAACCTTGACAGGACCAAGGACTTCTCTTTCTATTGATGTCTGACAAGGCCATCCTCAGCTACATATGTGGTTGGAGCCATGGGTAGCTTCATGTGTACTGTTTGGTAGGTGATTTAGTCCCTGGGAGCACTGAGGGATCTGGTTGATATTGTTGTTCTTCTTATAGGGTTGCAAACCCCTTCAGCTCCTTCAGTCCTTTCTAAAATTCCTTCATTGGGGACCCTATGCTTAGTCCAGTGGTTGGCTGTAAGCATCTGCCTCTGTATTTGTCAGGCTCTTGCAGAGCCTCTCAGGAGGCATCCATATCAGGCTCCTGTTAGCGAGCACTTCTTGGCATCCACAATAGTGTCTGAGTTTGGTGTCTATATATGGGATAGATTTACAAGTGGGACAGTCTCTGGATGGCCTTTTCTTCAGTCTCTGCTTTATACTTTGTCTCTGTATTTCCTCCTGTGAGTATTTTGTTCACCCTTCTAAGAAGGGTGGAAGCATCCACACTTTGGTCTTCCTTCTTCTTGAGCTTCATGTGGTCTGCAAATTGTATTCTGAGCTTTTGGGCTAATATTCACTTAACAGTGAGTGTATACTATGTGTGTTCTTTTGAGACCGGGTTACCTCCCTCAGGATGATGTTTTTTCTTTCTTTTTAAATATTGTTTATTTTATTTATATGAGTACATTATAGCTGTTTTTAGACACACTAGAAGAGGGCATCGAATCTCAATACAGATGGTTGTGAGCCACCATGTGGTTGTTGGGACTTGAACTCAGGACCTCTGGAAGGGTAGTGCTCTTAACTATTGAGCCATTTCTCCAGCCCATCTATCTATCTATCTATCTATCTATCTATCTATCTATCTATCTATCTATCTATCTATCTATCTATCTTATCTATCTAATATAAGCACACAAATATTCTTCTATTATTCAGAGGAATTATTGGCTATTCTGGGTTTTTTGTTATTCCAAATTAATTTGAGAATTGTTCTTTCCAGCTCTGTGAAGAATTGAGTGGGAATTTTGGTGGCGATTGCATTGAATTTGCAGATTGCTTTCGGCAAGATGATCATTTTTATTATATTAATCCTGCCAATCCATGAGCATGAGAGATCTTTCAATCTTCTGAGATCTTTCATTTCTTTCTTCAGAGACTTGAAGTTCTCATCATACAGATCTTTCACTTGCTTGGTTAGAATCACACCAAGGTATTTTATATTATTTGTGACTATTGTGAAGGGTGTTGTTTCCTTAATAATTTCTTTCTCAGTCTGTCATTTGAGTTAATTTTATATCCAGCCACTTTGCTGAAGTTGTTTATCAGGCTTCGGAGTTCTCTGGTGAAATTTTTGGGGTCATTTAAGTATTCTATCATATCATCTGCAGATAGTGATATTTTGACTTCTTCCCTTCTAATTTGCATCCCTTTGACATACTTTTGTTGTCAAATTACTCTGGCCAAGACTTCTAGTATATTGAATAAGGAGAGAGTGGGCAGCCTTGTCTAGTCCCTGATTTTAGTGGAATTGCTTCAAGTTTCTCTCTATTTAGTTTAGCAAACCATTAGCTACTGGTTTGCTGAATGTTGCTTTTACTATGTTTAGGTATGATCCTTGAATTTCTGATCTTTCCAAGACTTTTATCATGAAGGGGTGTTGAATTTTGTCAAATGCTTTCTCATCATCATCTAATGAGATGATCATGTGGTTTTGTTTTGAATTTTTTATATAATGGATGATGTTGATGGATTTTTGTATATTGAACCATTCTTGTATCCCTGGGATGCCTACTTGATCATGGTGAATGATAGTTTTATGTGTTCTTGGATTCATTTGCGAGAATTTTATTGAGTATTTTTGAATCAATATTCATAAGTGAAATTAGTCTGAAGTCTGATTATTTTCTGCCGTCTACTTTTCTTGGGTGTATTTGCTTCTTTCTGTTCTAAAGCTTTCAGGTGTGTGTCAAGCTGCTAGCTTATATTCTCTCCGGTTTCTTTTTGGAGGCATTCAGAGCTATGAGTTTTCCTCTTAGCACTGTTCTCATTGTGTCCCATAAGTTTTGGTTTGTGAGCCTTCATTTTCATTAAATTCTAAAAAGTCTTTAATTTCTTTATTTCTTCCTTGACTAAGCTATTATTGAGTAAAGTGTTGTTTAGCTTCCATATGTATGTGGTCTTTCTGTTGCCTTTGTTATTATTGAAGACCAGCCTTAGTTTGTGGTGATCTGATAGAATGCATGGGATTATTTCAATTTTTTAATCTGTTGAGGCCTGTTTTGTGACCAGCCATTTTTGGAGAAAGTACATGAGGTGCTGAGAAGAATGTATATTTTTTAAAATATTTATTTATTTATTATATATAAATACACTGTAGTTGTCTTCAGACATACCAGAAGAGGGCATCAGATTTCATTACAGATGGTTGTGAGCTACCATGTGGTTGCTGTGATTTGAATTCAGGACCTCTGGAAGAGCAGTCAGTGCTTTTAACCTTTGAGTTATCTCTCTAATCTGAAGGTATATTCTTTTATTTTACAGTAAGCAGATATCTATTAAATCCATTTGGTTTATAACTTGTGTTAGTTTCACTGTGTCTCTGTTTAGTTTCTGTTTCCATGATCTGTCTATTGATGAGAGTGGGGTGTTAAAAGTTTCCCACTATTATTGTGTGAGGTACAATGTGTGCTTTGAGCTTTAGTCAAATTTCTTTAATGAATGTGGGTGCCCTTGCATTTGGAGCATAGATGTTCAGAATTGAGAGTTCATCTTGGTAGACATGTTCTTCTTAATTCTTTTGATAACTTTTGGTTGAAAGTTGATTTTATTCCATATTAGAATGGCTACTCCAGCTTGTTTCTTGGGACCATTTGCTTGGAAAATTTTTTCCCCAGCCTTTTACTCTGTCTTTGTCACTGAGGTGCCTTTCCTGTATGTACCAAAATGCTAGGTCCTGCTTACATACCTGGTCTGTTAGGCTGTGTCTTTTTATTGGGGAATTGAGTCCATTGATGTTAAGAGATATTAAGGAAAAGTGATTGTTGTTTCTTGTTATTTTTGTTGTTAGAGGTGGACTTATATTTGTGTGAGCATCTTCTTTTGGGTTTGTTGAATGAAGATTGCTTTCTTGCCTTTTCTAGGGTGTAGTTAACCTTCTTGTGTTGTAGTTTTCCATATGTTTTTCTTTATAAGGTTAGATTTGTCTCAAAGAGACCCTTCTGTCTCTGCCTTCTGAGTGTTGTTATTGAAGATGTGGTCCAACATAGACAGTTCCATCACAGCCAGCTTGCAACAGTTCTTGTGCCAGTTCTTCTTGCTCTATATGGGATCCAGAGAGAATTCGGGTTATTAGGCTTAGTGGCATGTGCTTTTATTCAGCTGTGTTGCCAGCCTCCCTTTATTCTTTAGACAGGTCTCTCATTGAATTGGAACTTGCAAGGTTAGATTGGCTATTCTGGGTTTTTTGTTATTCCAACCAACAGGCCTACCCAGCTACAACACCTATGAACCACAACAATGACCAGCATGGCATCAGATGCCCTGAAATTGTAGTTACCAGTTTAGAGCTGGGTTAAAGGTGCATTCATAAAGCACGTGGGTGCTATGAATAAAACTCAGATCCTTGTACAATGTGACAGAATCCCCAGACTTTAATCTTTGCTTAGCTGATTAAAACACATATCCTGTCTTGTAGAGTGAGATCTTGCCTGATTTTAGATCATAGTTAAAAAGCCCATTACTTACTGGGAGTGGTAGTTTGAATGGCTCCCATAGGCTTATATATTATTGTTTGGTTCCTAGTTGGACTATGAACTAGGTGGACTGTTAAGAAGGATTAGCTGGGCAGTTGTGGCACTTGCCTTTAATTCCAGTACCCGGGAAGCAGAGGCGGGCAATGTCTGTCTACAGAGCTAGTTCTAGGACAGCCAGGGATACACAAAGAAACCCTGTCTTTAAAAACAAAAAACAAAAGCCCAAATAGCAGCAGTAACATCAAAAATTCCCAGAAGGATTAAGAGGTGTACGCTTGTTGGAGGAGGTATGTCATTGGGGTGGGCTTTTAGGGTTTAAAGCAGGATACCAGGCTTATTCTTTCAGTACTGCCTGTGGATCAGGATGTAACTAAAGTTCTTAGCCACTGCTCCAGAGCCATGCCTGTCTACCTGCCACCATTCTTCTACCATGATGATTATCAGCTAACTCTTTGAAGCTGAAAACAAGTCCCCAATTAAGTGCTCTCTTTTATAAGTAGCCTTGGTCATGATGTCTCATCACAGAAATAAAACAATAACTAAAACACCGGGTCTTAGCTGTAATGCCACTTGTAGGTGGCACATACTTGTAATCTCAGCACTTGAAAGTCTGAGACTGAATGATTGCTCAAAGGTCAGGGCTAGTCTGGACTACGTTGAGTTCAAGACCAGGCAAGGCTACATAGACTCTTTCTCAAACAAAACAAAAACCCTAAAACTAAAATCACAACCTAAAACAAACCGAAATGAAAGTTACTCATAATCCTCTGCATTGAAATATATGCGTGCATGAACGTACCACCATGGAACTTATTATTTTGTCCAATTGCATTAACCAAAATAATAAAGCCAATTAAGATCCCTAAACTAAATGTAATTCTGTCTTACTGCAGTGTTAACAATGGCTTCTGTTTGCAGTTTGTTTGATAAACTAGACTTGAGTTAATTGGCAGTCAACAGTAACTCTGCTGGTTATGTAGTTTCTTCATAGTTAGGGTTCCAGGTCTGAGCATGACTTCATAGCACATATGGCACGTCAATAAATAGTGGCACTGATGATTGCTGAACTGCCCAGCTGGCCACATTTGTTATTCAGGAAATAGATCTTGGAGGCCTGTAATAAGTTTAACACTTAAATACAGAGTGTAGATGGGTGACATAAAAAGATACAGGGAGCCGGAGTGATGGCTCAAGAGTTTAGAGAACTTGTTACACTTGCAGAGGACCTGGGTTCATTTCCCAGCATCCACATCACAGCTCTAAACTGCTTGTAACTACAATTTCAGGGCATCTGATGCCATGCTGGTCATTGTTGTGGTTCATAGGTGTTGTAGCTGGGTAGGCCTGTTGGTTGTTTCCCACCTTTGAAAGCTTGCAAGGTGCCTTCTGGTATCATGCCTCAGATAGGAAGCATTTAGGTCAGTTTCAGCTCAGGGGTCTTTGGGCCCTGTATCATAGATGGTGTCTTCAGCAGTAACTTAATTTTCACCCCTGGGGTGGGGGATATGTAACCAAGGGCAGTAGCTTCTAATATTTTGGGAGTTATTGGACAGCTTTGAACAACAACTTAAAAGATGGCTTCTCATGCCTGCCTTGGAGGTTTTGGTTGATGATCTTTGACTCTTGGAGGTAGTAGCATTGTCAGTCCAGATGTTAAATTTTCATTTAACCCCCCCCCCCACACTTTTTTTTATAGCTTTTAGGGGGTAGTAATATGACCTTTGCAGGCATTTTAACTGTTATTTTACTCTTCTCCCTTCTTCTGTATTCATCTCTGCCTTCCTAATTTGAGTCTCTCTCTTCCCATTTCTCTGATCAAATCACTGTACTGTACCATTCCCTTCTCTATTGCTTTCCCAATTCTGGAACTTTCTATCTTCATGGTTCTCAGTAACAGTTGCCTTTTAGGAAGCAGTTCAGCAAGAAAACAGTGTTGAATTATTGTTGTGTGTGTGTGTGTGTGTGTGTGTGTGTGTGTGTGTGTGTGTAGTCTTATTGTGTACAGTTGTCTTCTGAGTCCAGGAGAGGGCATAAGATCTCCTGGAACTAGTAGTGAGCTGAACTAGTAGTTGTGAGCTGTCTGGCAAAGGCTGGAACTGACCTTGTTCTTCTGGAGGAGAAGTAGCCATTGTTCTAGCTTTCACTTAGTGAATTGTAAAATGTTTTTATCACCCTCAAAATAAAACTGGTATTAGGGAACCACTAATCTGCCTTTTACTTGTTCTTTGTTTCTGTTTCCCCTTTTCTTACAGTTCCCTTTCTTTCCCTTTTCTTTATCTTGCTATATCTAGCTGGCTTCACACTTAGGGCTTCCAGGTAGACTTCTTTCCTTAGCTTTCTGAGAAGCAGGGACTATGGGCACATTATCATACTATTTATATGAATTTGCCAATTTGGAGCCTTTTGTATGAATAGAGTCAGTATTTGGACTTTGGCTTAGTCCAGTGTCTAACGTTTTTGTGTTTTCACATGTGCAGTGCTGTCTTTCTCACTGTGCTATGGACATGCTTTGTCCCAACCAAAACTCATGCTGAAATGTAACTACTGATTAGGGGTCTTCTTTTGCTTGTCTGAGTTTGTTACCATGGGAGTAACTTTTAAAAATTACTTTTCTTATTTATACGTGTGTTTTGCCTCTCTCTCTCCCTCTCTCTCTGTCTCTCTCTCTCTCTCTCTCTCTCTCTCTCTCTCTCTCTCTCTCTCTCTCTCTCTGTGTGTGTGTGTGTGTGTGTGTCTATGCACCATGTACATGCCTGGTACCCACAGAAGCCAGAAGAAGGCATCAGATCAGGTCCCCTAGAACTAGAGATACAGATGGTTGTTTGCTGCCATTTGGGTGCTAAGAACTGAACCCAGGTCCTCTAGAAGAGCAGCCTGAAGGTTGAGCCCTCTCTTCAGCCCCTCAAGAGTGACTGTTTTAAAACATGAAGGTTCTGTGCTTTGTCTCTTTGACATAAACTGCTTCCCTTCTGCCTTTGGCTATAAGCTAAAGCAAAGGCCCTAAGCAGAAGCCAAGCAGACACTGTGACATACTGTTGGCTTTCTAGCCTCCAGACCATGAGCCAAAATAAGCTTCTTTACAAATTATGTATCATGTTCTGTTGTAATGACACTCTTGTCCTTGGTTTCCCAGTATTTTCTTATTATTTAAGAACATACTTGTGTTAGGTATGGACAATATTAGCTGAACAGTTAGAAATGAACAATTCTTGAGTTTTAAATTGTGTGCCATTTGGGGTAGCATGATGAAATCTCACATCATCTTTTCTGTTCTGCCTGGGACACAAGTCATCTCCTGGTTCAGCATACTTGTGCTCTATATGCTTCCCTCCAGTCATAGAGTTGCTGTCTTGTTACCAGATCCTCCCTGTGGAATTGCAGACTGGTACTCACACTACCCTTATTTTACTTGATAATGGCTCATTTTTCATTTTGCAAGAGAATAAGCTCAAGAGAAGCAATATGGAACCTAAGAAAAGAAGTGTGCAAGTTGTTGACTTTTATACTGTGAAGGAGTTGTGCTTCACAGTTGTGGCCATCCTGCATGACAAGCTGGACATTGGAGTTGACTAGAGCTTATTAACTACTAGCTGTGGGTCCTGGCATTACTGAGGTCTTGAAATATACACCCACAGGGGAAGGGGCTTCTCTACTAGTATTTAGTTCCTTCTTTTATTTCTTTTTAAAAAATACTTTTTATTTAACCTTTGGTATTATTATGCGTGTATATATTTTGACCCTACCCTCCAATTCCTCATTACTTCTTATAATCAAGTACTACCAGATTGTTGCTTAGATAATGTTTCTTTGTCACTTAATGGACTTTGGGTCCCGTCCCCCCCCTTTGGTTATTTGGAATAATGCTGATATGGAATCTGATGTTTTAAGGTTATTAAAACCACTTGGGCTGTAGCCATGGCTCAGCACTTCAGAAGGCTGGTTGTTCTTGCAGAGAGAGCATCTGAGTTCAGTTCCCAGCACCCATAGTAGTTGGCTCACAACCACTTGTAACTCCAGCTTCAGGGCACAGACCGCCTCTGGCCTTCACAGACACCTGCACTCACACACATGTATCCTGCCCTCCATACACAAGATACAAATGATAGTTTTTTTTTTAATTAATTGGAAGTCCTCTAATTTTAGTTGATTAAAAAATTGTTCTGGACAGGCTTTTGGAAAGTAAAAGGATAATTTTATCAGGTTTTTTGTTGTACATTGAAAGTTGGATTTTTAAAAAATTGATGTCTTGAGATTTCTTGATACTTCCTTCTGGGAGTTACCCATCTTTGTTGACACAGTGAAGAAGCCACTAAGGTACTGAAGATGTGTAGCTCTCCCAGGAATTTCAGATTTAGTACCTGTAACTTTAGTAATGTTCTACTTTTAATGATCAGCATGCTTTTTAAAAATGACATAATAGACTCAGTTAACTGTAATGAGAGAAATTATGGCAAAATATATGTACAATAAAGTTTTCTGTGTATAGTGGTGCATATCCTTAATCCCAGCACTTGGCAGGCAGAGGCAGGTATCCGGCCTGGTCTTCTACATTGCAAGTTCTAGACAAGCCAGGGTTACATAGTGAGAACTTGTCTTTATTTAAAAAAAAAAAAAAAAAAAAAAAAAAGGTTAGGGCTGTAGAGAGGGCCCAGCAGTTAAGAACCCAGAACCCTGGCTGTTCTTCTACAGGATCGGGGTTTGGTTCTTAGCACTCATACTGGGTGACTTACAGCCTGTAACTCCAGTTTCAGGAGATCTGATGTCCTCTTCTGGCTTCTACAGGCACCAGGCATGCACTTGATGTAGACATACATTCAGACAGAACACCCATATATATATAAATTATATTTTATTTAAATTAAATTTTATTTAAATAAAATTAAAGATAAATGAAATAAAAACTTTTTAAAAGTTAATCACTTTTAAAGATTTATTATTTTATGAGCATGTGTATGTATTTCTGTGCACCACATGAATACACATGCTCTCAGGCCAGAAAAGAATTTTGAGTCCCTCTGGAGTTACAGGTAGGTTCCAGGTTAACTTGTGTTAAACTGAAAGTTCCAGTCTAGTCTATAGTCTGGATACTGAGTCAAAACAACAACAAAAAAACCCAAACCAAAAGTGAAATTGATTTTTGGTTTCTCTGCGTAATTTGTGTTTTCATCTGAATTTTAGAATCAGCTTGCCATTTTCTAAAAAAAAAAAAAAAATCTATGCTACGGTGTGCTCTGGTTATTTGATTTTTTATTTTTAAAATTTTTGTCACACAAGCTGGAGTAATCTGAGAAGAGGGGGCCATAGTTGAAAAATGCCTCCATCTGTATCCTAGCCTGTGGAGCATTTTCTTAATTAGTGATTGGTTATGGGAAAGCCCAGTCCACTGTGGGTGGTCCTGGGGGTGTAAGAAAGCAAGCCAGGAGGAGCAAGACAGCAAATAGCACTCTTTTTATGGTCTCAGCTTTTTGTTCCTGCCTCCAGGTTTCTGCCTCAAGTTCTTACCGTGACTTCTCTGGATGATAGAATATAAGCTGTAAATGAAGTAAACCCTTTCTCCCAAAGTTGTTTTTGGTCATGATATTTTATTACAGAATTGAAACCATAAATGAGTGTAATAAGGATTAGTTGGAACTCCTAGGTGAATGTGGAGATTATTGCCTCTTTAACAGTAATCTGTGTATTGATGATACAAATGGTCCAACATGCTCGTGAGTTTGTCTGTTTTCAGTTTTAAAAACCTCATGCCAAGTGTCTCCATTTCAGATGAAGTTTCAGGTTGGATCTTTGCTGTAATTTGTCAAGATTGGGGCTAGAGTGTGAGGGAGATGACTGTTAAATGAGCATTAAAGAGGAGTGTAGGTTGTGCATCTCACTTTACTGAAAGAGAGCTTTGTAGACTGCCTGTGTGTGAGCAGTCAGCTGTGGTGGTACACTTGTGTGATCCCTGAATTCAGGAGGTGAAGGCTAGAGAAGCTCCAGTTTTAGGCTAGGCTGGGCTGTACAATGAGGACCCCTGTCTGGAAAAGAAAGGGCAGGAAAAGCCACACAACTTATGAAATGACCCTTGACGTCTGCTTTGAGGCAGGAGAGATGACAGAGGACAGGCACTGCTAGGTGCTTTGTTTAGCAAGAGACAGCTGGAGGTGCAGGAGAGTGGAAGTGAACAGACAGGCTTTAGATCTGGTCTAGAATTTTATGGTGATTAGGCTTGTTTAAAAACCGTGGGTGGGGCTGGAGTTGTGGCTTGGATGTTAAGAGGTTAAGAGATCTGGCTAGTCTTTCAGAGAACTGGGGTGTGGTCTGAGTCCTCACTTGGCAGCTCACTATTCAGTTATCTATAACTCTAGTTCCAGGGGCTCCAGTGCCACATTTTAGCCTCCCCGGGCTCTAGGAACTGTTAAGTACAAGACCATTTTATGTAAAGGACACCATTTCCACTAGCATAGTGTTCCATTAACTTTGCCTTTGCCTTTCTCATCTAACAGCAGTGAGCTGTACTTAAAATGTACTGCACTGCACCCAACAACAGGTTTTATGTATTCCTTCATTTTGTGTGAGTTTGTGTATGTATGCTTGTGTGTGTTCGCGAGAGTGCACGCGCGCGCGTGTGCGCGCGCGCGCGTGTGTGTATGTATGTGTGTGTGTGTGTGTGTGTGTGTGTGTGCGTGTGTGGCTGGTGCACGTGCAGCCAGCCATGAGGCACATGTGGAGATCAGAGGATAGCTTGGTGCTTGTTCTTATCATTAACCATGTGAGTCGAGGTGATCAAACTCCCAACAGGCTTGATGTCAAGCCTTTTACCCACTGAGCATCTTTCTGGCCCTCACTATTCTTTACATTTTTATTTATTTATAATTATTGTGTGTTTATGATATGTAATTGCTTATGTGCTTGCTATGGCTTAAATGTGGAGGTCAGAGGACAACTTGTAACAGTCATGTGTCACTTTCCACTATGGGTTCTGGATATTGAACTCAGGCTTGAATGACAAGTGCTTTTACCCACAGAGCCACTTCATTGGCCCTGGTTCACTATTTATATTTATATTTATTTATTATTTTACCTCAAATCAAGGACAGCAATGTTATAAGTACTTGTAAGAATGTGGAAATTGAGTGGCCTGCTAGCAGAGTTGCATATAATACTACACTTTCTGTACTGTTTTGGTAAAAGAAAGTCAGCAGTGTTACTTTAGTTAGCTATCTGGTTTCTCCAGGGCTTTGAGCTGGAAAGAAATTAGGAAGTATTAAAGAACTGCAAACCAAGTCCTAGCACCAGCTGAGGCTTTCTCCCCTCAAACCCCTGTTAGGATCATTGATTGTAATTAGTGCCATGCCCCATATTCCTTAAAGTCACCCAGGAGGGATGTGTGTCCTATGTTTTGTGAAGTGCTGCCCTGTTGGATTATGTCACTCATGTTCAGCCACCAGGGAGTTCTCAGAACCCAGCACAGGCATTACTGCTTCCTCCACGGGGAAGGTAATAAGCTTAAGGGGCTAAGTTCCCAGATAACAAACGTATGGAAGATTCTAGAAGGCTGAATTAGAACTTCTTTAATTGTGGAGAGTTAGAATGTCCTGAGTGAATTATCTTGGGCTATCTTTAGCCCTCTTAATAATCATTCATTGTCCAAGCATATATTTGACCAAACAGTTTGATTGCTATCAAGCAAAGCCTCTGAACTGTCCTCTGAACAGACCTTTAGGTTCTACCCATCCCCAGACAAAATGTGGCTTGAGTGAGTCTGGAGCCTGGAGAAGAGCTCCCCACTTCCCTTGCTTCCCCTGACTGTGTCCCTGTCAGTGAACTCAGTGCATGCTTTAATATATGACTTCTTTCCCCTCCAGTCACTTCTATGGCAAGGCCACCTAAGTCCTATTTGAGGCCACATAAGTCCTTGTTCCTGAACTGCTGCCTCGTTTTTTTGTTTTTGTTTTTGGTTTTTTTTTTTTTTTTTTTTTTTTTTTGGCCCATTCCTTTTGAGGTGAGCTGTGTTGTGTCAGCGGGACCATAGGTGCATGGAAACTTAAAATGTGGGTTATGTGCTGTTTTCTCTTTTTCCTTAGAAGACAAGGGGAAAAAAAAAACTTTTGTGTATGTAAACATTACTAGTGTTAATTTGATGTTTCTAGACTTAGGTCATTAGGGGTTCCTATGTCTGGCACATGTATGTCTTCCAGGAATTCCCTAATTCCCGCTCCTGTCCTGCTTGGAATTTCCTTTGCTTCTTTCCTATATTCAGTGTCCTATTGCTTTCTGTGTCTTAAGTTATTTTCTCTATTGATTTATGTGAATAATGAGGCCCTTCAGAAAGGGACCACGGAAAGTAAAGCTCATGAATCATGAATTTTAGAAAAAGCTCTCTCTTTTATCCTTCTTTATAGTTTTTTTTATTGTATCTGACATTTCTTCCAATGTTGAGATTCAAAGCCATTCTTATTCCTGATCCTTTGGCTAAAACTTCTGGTGTCTTGTTTACTTGTTATTATAAAAAAATGTGATGCATTCTATGTATTCTTAATCTGATATAGTTCAGGTCCCCATCCATGTGGTTTGGTCTCTGTCCTTCTTCATATTGGAAGTTTTCTGCTTATCTGTTAACAGGACAAGATTAAGAACTGACTATGGTTTTAGAGCACAGGTGAACTTTACTGAGCTTTGTGGTATGATGGGAAAGCTCAGCATGTTCTTTGAGTCTGGTTGCTGAGCTGGGGAGGAAGCTGCCAGTTTTTGCAGTCAGATGTTGAATTAGTTTAGGCTCAAGTGTTGGGCCTGTTAAAATAGCAGTCTGTCCAGGCTAGTCTATAATCAGAACTCTATGTACATCCTCTGATGGCCTGAGTTTTGTTTTGTTTTGAGTCAGGGTCTTGCTATGTACATCAGTCTGGTCTTGAACTCTTCCTCTTCCTGCTTTGTGTCTGGAGTGCTGGGCATATACAGACCTGTACTACCACTTGGCATGGTGTGGTCTGTCTGTCTGTCTGCTGTCTCTGTTTCTCTTTCTTTGCTTAGCCATCTCTCCAGTTCTGTTTTCCAAAGGCATATATAAACATAAGCAATCTAAAAATTTTTATTTAATACTAGAAAGCAGACCTAATAATGAGATTTTTAGGCATGTTACAGGGCTGCGGATGTGGCTTGGTAGTAGAGTGCTTTCCAATCTAGAGTGTGCTGTGTGGGTGGAAGGAAAGACAAGAAAAGTTACACCCACTAGTGTTGGTTACTTTTATCAGTCCGTGTCTTTATCCACTATAAACTTGAGAAGTGTTTGTTACTTCTGAGAAAGATACTTTCTGTATCTACCCCCACTCTCCAGAGGGGATGACAAGAGTAGATGTCTATTGAATAGTCAGTTAAACATACGGAAATGCCGGGCTGGAGAGATGGCTCAGTGGTTAGAGCGATGACTGCTCTTCCAGAGGTCCTGAGTTCAAATCCCAGCAACCACATGGTGGCTCACAGCCATCTGTAATGAGATCTGATGCCCTCTTCTGGTGTGTCTGAGGACAACTACAGTGTACCTACATATAATAAATAAATAAATACATCTAAAAAAAAAAAACCATACGGAAATGCCTTCCTTAACATAGAAGTCATCCAAAATCTAATTTTAAAATGTAGAAAAAGACAGTACAATTTTTCATTCACCCAGTTTTTAGTGAGAGTTGTATATGAGATTATTCTTTTTCTACATCTCATTTGTCTGTTCTTTGTGTTTTTCCTACCCCCCCCCCCCTCAAGGCTTTTATCTTTCTGTTCCAAGCTCCTGTAAACCTGAACTACTTTGCCATCTGCTGATTTCTGTAGTGGCCTTGTTCAACCTGAACGTCATCATCTTTTAGGATATCTAACGCTAGGCTTCTGTCTTTGCTCTTTGTCTAAGGAAAAGTCATGATGTTCTTCAGAGTGTGAGAAGGTGCAGTCAAAACCTTTTGTTGGTTTTGCTTTGGTCAGAAGTCACAAAGAATTAAACTCCAGCAATGGCCGAAAAAGGGAAGAGCTGTAAATAATTTCATTAATCTAGTAATCCGTTCCTCAGATGTCAGCAGACTACTTGGTAGGATGGGGTCCTTTACAAGAGCAGCACTTACTCTTAATCTCTGAACCATCTCTTCAGCCCAATATTTCTGTGTTTTTTTTTTTTTTTAATGGAACCTGTTTTTGATTATACTTTTATGTTTTATAGCAGATTTCTTAATACATTTTAATATTTAATGTTATAGACTTAGAACCACTGCTATTTAGTTTTTCCTTTTTTCCCCTTCTGTTCCTCCCACACCTCTTCCTGCTCCTTTTTTCTTCTTCTTTCTTCTTCTGTTTCCTGGAACTCCTGTTGTAGACAAGGCTGGCCTATTTACAGATGTCTGCCTGCCTCTGCCTTCCTGTGCTGAGATTAAAGGGATTACCATGCTTGATTTGGGTTTTTTTAAAACTAACTTTGGCTGGTTTAAAATGATCATAGGAATTATAGTTATCATGATTGGCGAGTAGACTTCTTACACTTTAAAATTAAATCACAATGATAAATAAGATCATATAATAACTAATAACTGTGAAAAGAATGAAAATTTAGTGTACCATAGCAATGGAATGCCTGAAAACTCATAGAATTATACAAAGTTTTTGGGTTAGTTGCCTTTGTGTTGCAGGTACTGGTAATTAGTACAAGTACTAAGAATATACCAGTTAGCTCTGTTCACAGAGCTGACATCATAAACAATCCCTGTAGTAATAAATTTTGCACTGAGAATTAATCAGGTTTTTTTTTTTTTTTTTTTTGCTGGGGGAAAGAGAATAGACTGTTTTGGCTGGAGTGTCAGATAAGAACTCTTTAAAAGGCTGTTGTGGTGGAGACAGGTAGTGAAAAGGCCATCCTGACTGTTTCTGGGGTTTTCGTCCTTTTGGGTGAAGGGAATAAGCAATTCTGAGGTATGAATACTGGCATGTTCTGGTGGATTTGTTCGTTTACTTTTTAAGACAAGGTTTCACTATGTAGCCCAGGCTGTCCAGGAACTGGGTATTGAGATCAGAATGGCCTCACACAGAGATCCACCTGTTTCTGCCTTCCAAGTGTTGGGATTAAAAGTGTGCTCCACTGTTACCAGTATGACTGGCATGTTCTGAAAACAGTCTTAGAGGCCTGGTTAAGGAGTTTAGATTTTATTCTGAGTTTTCAGCAAGGGGGTGACATGATGAGCTGCTGTTTGGAGATTGCTTTTGGTGATTAAAAAAATCAGCCCCTAGCATGTCAGAATTTTAGTAGGTGGCACATTCTCATTCTCTCTCAGAAAGGTTGTACCAAGATTTTTTATAATACCACATAGTGATCTTGAGTAACTCTAAACCAGCTCTGCTTTTCTGACTTTGAATTAAGGTTACAAATGTCCCATTGTGTCTGCTGAGCCTCATTCCTGCAGCCCTGCACCCCTATACCACAGTCTGCATTTGTTCAGGTCTCTCATTTAGAGGTAATAGTGTTTGCATGGACTCTGCATATATCTCTGATTGTAAGTCCAGAGAATTCAGGATTGCTAATTCAGTGTAAATGTTGTGCAGACAGCCACACAGTGACAAGTCTGCATATGTGTACACACACACACACACACACACACACACACACACACACAATTTGATTTACAATTAGACGAGTCTATGGCTGTGGACCCACAGATATGGCACAGGAGTCTGCAGTTAATCCTCAATTTCTTTTTCTGGACTGAGAATTTAGCACATAGGTAGAAAGTTCTGGTTGAAAACGAGGTATAGGTTACTTTTTTTTTTTTTATCCCAGACTAAATGATTTATGTGTCAGGACTGTATGTAAGACAATAAGAACTGCGGAGTCAGAGCTGCTCAAGCGTGCATCTTAGCCTGGACACTCAGAAGTATGATGTAAGAACTTTCTCTGCTTTAGATGGGGTATCACTTTTATTTAGTATCTAACTGTATTTATTAAGGTGGATAGTAGGAGTAGGCATAGGTATATATGTAAATTTATGTATGTGCTATGTATGCATACATGCATATATGTATGTGTGCATGCATGCTCTGTATTCTGCCTTACAATAGAGGCTCCTGGTAAATTCTAGCTCTTGCTGGTTAGACAAAAGAATTGTCTGACACACAGAAGGCTTAAAGGGGGATTCTCTGTTAACCTCATAGTTTTCTAAAGGAGGAGGAGAACCATTTATTTTGCCTCTTTGCTGACATGCAAGTGCCTGGGCATTTTTAGTCCTTATGCCTGAGGCATGTTACATAGTTAAAGCATCAGATTAGGATGGGTTAAATGACTGATTTTTCGCTTTGGTTCTGTACCCAAACCGAACCCTGAATGTTACAATGGAAAATTCACGCACTGTTGCAGTAAATATTAAAAGAATGGCTTAACTTTATTGGCCCCTGTGGTCTCACTTCGTGGATGTTGTTCTAGTGTGGAGCCGAGCACAAGGACTCTGTCACACAAGCCACACTCTCCCTGTGGTTTCCTTCCTAGGTGGTTCACTCTGCCTGCCCTGTTGCTTCTGTCCTGGGTGAATAAGACAGCCCTGGCATGTTCTGTTCCTCCACTGCCCGGCTCAAACATGACTCCAAAGCCTGGTAGCTTATCAAGCAGGTTTATATATAAATTCTCAGTCCACAAACCTTCTACATAATAAGCTTACATCCAATGGACAAAGACAAACTGCCCTTCTATATGAGATAAAAAGACCTATAGAATCTCTTAAAAATATTCATATCTACCAATTAAGTCCACCTGGATCTATTTAGATTCTCCTTTTCCAGCTCTGTCTTGACTCTTCTAGAATCTCCTCTCCCCCCTTCTGTTTTCCTAGACCTTTCCTTCCCTATCTCTCTCCTGTCCAATCATGTATTGCCTTAACAAATCTTCAATGGACTTTGTAAATAAATATGGAATCTGGGAGTTTTGGGGCACTGAGGGTGAATAGAAGAAAGATTTAAAAGCTGAAGTTCTTACACAAATGAGAAAGTTCATGCATAAAGATAAAATATATATGGTATTTACAGTGCATCCTGGGAATTAAGTTTTCTGCTTTATTCTTGGGAGGCAGGACTCCCTACTCCCCAGTGCATAATAATCAGGGTTTAAAATATATTGCTTATGGACAGAGGTGATGACCCAGTTTATTCATACATTGTATTCAAAGAAAATAAATACATATGAAAAATATGGACTAGAAGCCAGGCGATCCTGGCTTATGCTCTAGGTTAGCTTTGATTTTTGGTCTCCTTTTCTCTCATTTTATGAAAATATAAATAAGACTGATTTGCTCTCAGATTACAAAAAGCCATATGCCACTGTTTTCACAACTTTATTGTGTTCTTGGATTAAGTACCTTTCTTCTAGAATTATAATTATTTGTCTTTCAGGTATAAGTATTGTTTAAATTGCATCAATGGAGCACATACAGGGAGCTTGGAAGACGATCAGCAATGGCTTTGGACTCAAAGATGCGGTGTTTGATGGCTCTAGCTGCATCTCTCCTACAATCGTTCAGCAGTTTGGATATCAGCGCCGGGCCTCAGATGATGGCAAGCTCACGGATTCTTCTAAGACAACCAATACTATCCGGGTTTTCTTGCCGAATAAGCAAAGGACTGTGGTATGTGAACCTAGAAGATGTAGTTCTCCTGCACTTGGAGACTGTGCTGTGCTGTCTAGTTTATAGATGGGAGAATCTCCTTGTCACTTGGGGTCTCTATTGGTTTTTTTTTTCCTCCCCCAAGTGCAGATTTATTTTTAAAAAGACCTATTTATCTCTCTGTCTTTATATAAGTGTTCTGTCTTCATGTATACCAGAAGAGGGCATCGGATCTCAGTACAGATGGGTGTGAGCCACCATGTGGGTGCTGGAAAGCAAAGTTAGGACCTCTGGAAGAACAGTCAGTGCTCTTAACTACTGAGCCATTTCTCTGGCCCCTCAGATCTATTTTATGAAATCACTGTTTTGCTCACACTCTCTACTGTGTTCTAACATTGTCCACAAAAGCTTTTTTTCTCCCCACATCCTTATTTTTGGGGAGGAGCAGAGGATATTTCTGATACATTTTAAAATTGTATTTATTAATTTTATGTGTGTTCATGTGTGTGTGGTGCTTGCATGCATATGCTACTGTAGTATGACAGAGGTCAGAGAACAACTTGTTTGAGACATTCTCCTCTTTCATTACCTGAGGATTGAACTCAGACTGTCAGGTTGGCAGCAGTTGCCTAGGTCTAGAGCCATCTTGCCATTTCTTAGCCATTTCTTTGAGAAGTTTTTTCTTCTTTTAGTTTCCAAGCTAATTGAAATTAAAGAAGAAGGGGAAAAAAAGACATTCTTTTATGAATGCAAAATATTAACTTAATTTTTGAGATGCAATTAAATATGAGGAAAATAAAATTTTCTGGGTTATTTTACTTTAGGAAAAAAGTCTAGATTTTTAATTTTGAAGACAATGTAGTTTTTGTTTTATGTGAATGGGTGTTTGCTGCCATGCATGTCTGTGTGCCAGTGCATTCCGTGCCCATAGAGGCCAGAAGAGGACATTACATTACTTGGAACTGGAGCTACAGACAGTCATGAGCTGCCGTGTGGTGCTGGGAATTGAATGTGGCTGCTCTGGAATTGCTTTTCACTGTTACGCCATCTCTCCATCTACATGGAAAATAATATTTTATTTCATAGCCCAAGATAGACTTTTAGGTTGCTTAAGAAGAAACTCCTGCCTTCTCTCTTCTCAGAGCACAGCATATTTCTGCATTTTCTCCATGGAATCAGTGACAGATTCATGTTGGAACCAGATGTTGTCAACAGGATTTTCTGACATGACCCCATTATTTTATAAAGACCCATTACTCAAAAATCTCTTAAATGTTCTGAACTTTGAAAGCAAAAGACCTGTTTGGTTTGAGTTGTAGGTTATCTAGGGCATTCTTCCAAGACAGGACCACGATGGCTAGGTCACATGGAACCTCCCATTTCCATTAAACCTGTAAGACCCTGGGAACCTGGCCTTTGTTCTTCTTGACTGAAGATACCCTTTCTCTCCCCCTTGGTGCACTTCTGTAGTACAACATTTCAATTTTCCTAATACCTTTTTTCTTTACGGCTTACGGTGGCTGATTATGACTGTGAGCTCCTAACTTTTGGATAAAGTTCTTTTAAATGTGTCAGCTCTCCTAACTCTAAATGTCATGTTTCTACAGTAATTTCAACCTGCAGTAATTTCGAATAACAGCAGCTCTTTTTTGCTTATTTCTCCAGGGGTAAAGAAAATGTTCACTTGTTAGTAATGCTTTATACAAGAAAGGTCATTTTGGTACTAAAAGAATAAAAAGGACTATTTCAAGATGAAAATGGATTCTGTTCGAAGGTGTATCACATGACAAAATAATTCAGCATGTCATAAATAATGAAGTTATTTTTCATGTTGCTGAACACTGCAATTTAGAACCAGATTTAATACTTGTTTTGGGTTCATTTGTAGATGTTGAAAACTAACAGCCATTGAGGCTGCAGAGATGGTTCTGCAGTTAAGAGGATCCTGGAGT
This sequence comes from Micromys minutus, assembly GCF_963924665.1. Taxonomy (NCBI): domain Eukaryota; kingdom Metazoa; phylum Chordata; class Mammalia; order Rodentia; family Muridae; genus Micromys; species Micromys minutus. Next base: position 30,613,194 of record NC_137972.1, read on the forward strand.
TGAACTAGCAGCACCCTAGTTAAGCAGCCAACACCTTCCTGCTCCAGAGGATTTACATCTGTAGCCTCTGTTACAGTTCACCTTCATTTATGTTCATATCCCCCACCCCCCCATAGTTAGAAATATAAAAACCCCTCTAACAACAAAAAGAGAAACCAGTAGTAGTGGCTGCGAATAGTATTTCTCAGTTTTTTATTCATTTGTGTAATCCTTGACAGCCTGTGCAGGTGGCGGGGAGTTTGACATCTACTGAAACTTATGAGAAGCCTATAGCAGATGTTAGTTTCTTCTATTTCTTTGGCAAAAGATGATTTTCTCTGGGAAAACCATGGTGGAGAGTGTCTTTTGGCAGCCAGTATCCTCAGGCAGCCAGCACTCCCCATCTTAAAATGGCCACAGGATTGCTCGGTGAGACACCACTGAACTAATCACAGTGTGCATCCATGGGGGTAGGAGAAGTAGACTGAGGATTTGTCTAACTGAAACGACTTAGAGGAGTGATTGTCTTTAGAAGAATAATACTCTTTTAATGTTTCTTGTCATTTTGTCTTCTAAACATGCATGTCTTTCTGGGGGCTGCTTCTCATTGTTACTGGACAAGTGACTTACTAGAGCTGAGAACTAGAGCTGCTGCCCTTACAACCAGCCACCTGGCAGGCAGGCTAGACACAGGTTCCTGGGCTGTAGTCCAAAGTGATGGAAGCAGATTCCTTGGATGTGTTGGTACAGGGGGCTAAGAAGTCTCTTTCTGCTTCCCGTGCCGTTTACATCTGGAGACATCAGTGGACAGAGAATAAAGAGCTGTCTAGCTCTCAGAACCTGTGACTTCTAATGGAAACAGTAAAATAACTACACATTGCTTTACAGTTTTGAAAGCTGTGTTTTGAAGTATAGCTGCATGAGTCTGTCAGTGTGTGAGTTCAGCACTTTGCTGTTTTCTTTATAGCTCAGATCTCTAGTGCAGGCATGTCTGCCTTGTTTTGCTGGACACTAGTAAGGTGTTATAAGGGTAAATACCTACGAAAGAAAAGAGATTACAGTAACAGTTCTGGTATGTTCATCACCTGGCTTACCCTTGGCTGATCATAGCAGTTCTTTTTGTCTGTTTCCACCCACACCTTTTCATTTGTTTTGATACAAATCCCAGATAAGGTTTGTCTGAACTAGTTTGGTATGTCCAAGGAACTTTTTTCTTTAAACAGAGTACTCCATGCTGGGCTTATAAGAAACTTAGAGAATATTAATTGTTTAAACAGGCAACATGATTTACAAGTATGAGTGACGTCTACCTCTGTTTAATTCCCGGGTTCTTTCCATTAGTATTCCTGTGATAAAGAAGGTTTCTTAACCTGAAGAATCAGATGGCCTCACCCACAGCAAAGGAGGAGCTTTTATAACTTAGAAAACCCTTTTTCTTTCCTCTGATGTAATTGATCCTTTAGGAGAATCTTCTTTCTGACCTCTGTCACCCCTAAATTGTGTGTCCTACACACTCAAATTTTGCTGTAGTTGTCCCTTACTAACCTGTCTATTCTTCAAAGATTGGTGACTGGCCAGCTAAGTCCCTGTTAGTGGCCAGCTACATATCAAAATAAGGCTATGTGACAAACAGATACATTGTCATTCTTTAGGTTCTTTTTTGCTCCTTCCTACTAGCTTTGTCTCCAATTTGAATCCAGATGGTTTGGTCTGTTTTGAGGTTAGACATCTCTGCTTTGCTTCTTAAGACTCATTTCTATCTCAAGTTAGAGAAGAATGATGGAAAGGGGCAGAGGTTGCATCTGACAGAGTTGTATAGTCGGCCACAGTAGGGCTCCATGCAGGCAGTTCACAGCTACTTCATATCATCTTGCTGTCCTGGCTGGTTCTGTTGACTCTTCCTTTTTAATTTTCTAGGCTTTGAACCCAAAATATCTACTCTTTAAGATTTTATTCAGTATTTCAACACTGTGGGTACAGATACTTTGCATTGTACCTCTAAGCAGCAACCTAGCTTTTGAAGCATGGATTAGGGCACTGCAAGGGCACAGACTGCCTAGGCTGTCTGGTACACATTGGTGTCTGTCACTACAGTTAAGCAGGAACTCTGCTCCTCTGCTTCCTACTCGCCCTCACTACTTTGAAATTTGTTAGGAAGATCATTTCTCCATTTTGTTGAAAGTAGGCAAGAGTTTATTATAAAGGCTCATCTCATGTTTGTTTTACCTTCTGTTGCGCATGCTTATGTACACTTACTATACACTTACTGTAAGTCCAGATAACTAGAGAGTACCAAGCACCCCCCCCCCATACCACTTACAATTATTTTTAAAAACATTTCTTTTTTGGTGTGTGTGTGTGCACACACGCGCGTATGCATGTGTGCTCCATGGTGCATTTGTGGTGATCAGAGAATCATTAACTTCTGGAAGTTAGTGTCTGCTTCCACCATATTGGTCTCGGGTTGAATTTAAGTTGTCAGGTCTGTTAATAGCAAGGCATACATCTTTCTAACCCATACAACATACATAAACACATATTGCTTTCCCCACTTTTAAAATATTCTTACTCTTTGTATTGTTCTAATAAAATATTTTTTTTTAGTTAACATGGCATAGATTACTGTCCCCTCAGATAACTAATTAAGGGTAGTACAGGAGATACATGAAGTTCCAGTGCTGACTCAGGTCTGTGTGCATTCACTTGTACTTAATTCTGGATACTGAAGTGTTTTTCTCTGTGTTCACTATTGCAAACAGTATGTCATATGAGTGTGTATGTTTTCAGTGTTCATCTTTGCAAGGGGTGTTGTAGCCTACTAAAGGTACTAACGGTATCATTTGTTTGCAGGTTAATGTGCGGAATGGAATGAGCTTGCATGACTGCCTAATGAAAGCTCTGAAGGTGAGAGGCCTGCAGCCAGAGTGCTGTGCAGTGTTCCGACTTCTCCAGGAGCACAAAGGGTAAGAGCAAAGCCAGGCAGCACCTTTCAGAATTCTAAGCATTTCCTGGCCACAGATAACTCGTTCTATTACAAATGCTTTGTATTAGCTTCCCAGGGATTAGTGTGTGTGTATGAACTTTAGTTTGAAAGTATCAATTCAGAAAAATTTGCTACTGAGAACTTGAAATTATTGCCTGGACATTGTCTTTAAAAGTACAATGCATAGGAGATGCTATTAGCAATGTCCAGGGATGGAGGTGGTATTGTTAGAAGGCATGTTTTTGAGTGCAAAGAATTTTCCTAGTGTTTGCCATGCAGAGTGGGTACTCTAAACATGTTTGTATTGTTTCTTACAGTTAAGAATGCTAAGGGCTGAAGAGATGGCTCATTAATGGCATTTGATGCTCTTTCAGAGAACTCAGGTTTAGTTCTCCACACTTACATCAGGTGGTTCACAACTAATTGTAGCTCCACCTCCAGGAGATCTGATGCCTTCTTCTGATCTCCAAGAGGATCTTTACACACCTGGCCCACATACTACTTAGAGGCATTCACATATACAGAAAGATGTTTCTTACCCTCCCCTCTTTTTTTAAAAATAATTTTTAAAGATTTATTTATTTTATGTATATGAGTACCCTGACTTCATGTATACCAGAAGAGGGCATTTCAGGTGGTTGCTGAGATTTGAACTCAGAATCTCTGGAAGATCAGCCTGTGCTCGTAACTGATGAGCCATCTCTCCAGCGTCCTCCCCTTCCCTTCTTTCCCTGTTTCTTGCCCCTTGCTCCCTGCTCCCTATCCTTAAACCTTTTCATCTTTACCTGGGAAACACTCGTCAGTACAGTGCTTGCCATGCCATCTGATTGCCAGACTGACATAGTCCTAGGTGTGGCTGCGCCTTGTAACTCAGTATCTGGACACAGAGACAGGCAGGTCCCTGGAGCTTGCTGGCCTGTTTAGTCTAATTGGTGAGCTCCAGATCAGTGAGAGAACTTGTCTCAAAAAGCAAGATAGATGGATCCTGACGAATAACATGTTGTCTTGCTACATGTACACATTTACTATAGTCCCAAAGAGAAATAAATTCTTGTCATTGACGCTTTCTTACCCATCTTTTTTTAAGTACTGGAGACAGAACTTAGGGCCTGGAATATGCTAAGTATTCAGATAAGTGTTAAGTCTTGGCTTTCTGATATCTACATGGCTGAACGAGGTAGGGAATTTCTCCTTCCAGGAAAATAGACCTTACTTCCAGCAGTGGTATTGAGATAGAGATGGTTCCCCATCTCCAAAGACCAGATCATGGCCTATAGCGAAAGAGCTCCACATATGTACTGTTGTTTACTTTCTCAGCCAAACCTTTGACTTTGTCCTCTTTGGGGAACAGTGCTTCTGTTACTAACCTCTTGCTTGTTCTTGCTGTGGTTCTGAGTTCTCTGGCTGGAGTGCACATCACAGGAGAGAGACTCCTCACAGAACTTACCCTTCACGTGTCGGTTCCTCTGTTTATTCAGTTACTTTGCTAATCTTCAACACGTCATCACCTCTAGCTGGACTGATTTCTATGTCTGTCCCCAAGCTGATACATAGACTTCCTTAAGAATTGGGGAGATCCTGAGCCTTAGTCCCATCTTCTCCAGAGCTGTACTGATTTGGAACTGATCTTTGTTCTCTCCTGCCTTTTTAGGAAGTGGGGTTTCCTTCCCAGTCTTCATTAGGAAATAATAGCGCTTTAGACAGATACCATTTCCCTACCTTGCACAGGGAATTATCTTAAGAAATGAATTATTGCTCTCTGGATAATCAGAGGAGTGGCTTGTTGGCTTCTGGAAGGTGGGTGATAAGAGGGACCTGAGTGATATCATATGAGTTACATTTCTTAATTAGAAATACCCATCCTCAGCAAATGGGGCAGATGAACTGAACCAAACAGTTTTTGCTCAAATCACTATGGTTTCCTGTCTTTCTTGTTCTGGGTACAGAAAAAGTGCTGTCAGTCAATTTTAAAGATTGTTGTGCTCCTATAGACTTGTGTTTATTTTTATAATTTCTACAAATGACTTTTAAGTCTGCAGGTAATGTACAGAACACTTGTGTTTTATTCTTTGTATGTATTAGATTGAAGTAGCTGTTGAACACTAACCTGTAGTGATTTGGTAGGACTTTAACATTGTATAGTTACTCTTGTCTGGGGATTGTTCTATTTCATTGTTTAAAGGACACTTTATTCTAGGGGCATACATTTTGGCTTATTTTTAGGGTGGGACCAGAACACCTGTGAGGTGTGCTTAGACAGCATGCAGTAGACAGTTGAATTGCTCTGTGTCTTGAGCCTTGTCCAGTGTTCATTCATGTTATGCTTCATGTTATGTTAATTTTTAGTAAGAAAGCACGCTTAGACTGGAACACCGATGCCGCCTCTCTGATTGGAGAAGAACTGCAAGTGGATTTTTTGGATCACGTTCCACTCACAACTCACAACTTTGTAAGTTTCAGCTCCTCTTTCTTTGCCATTCTGGGCTCTCTACGGTGGATCGTTGAGTTTTCTGAGAAGCCCTGGGTACACACTGTTAGCTGGTTTCCGCTCTCCCTGTGCTGTCATGTATAGCTGGCAGTTTAGTCCATTAACCTCTCCCCTCTGTCGCTGAATCTGACAGTGCTGGAAGTGTGATTCTTCCCTCTTGGAATTCTCATGCTCCCATACCTGCTTTCTTGTCACAGGCTCGGAAAACGTTCCTGAAGCTTGCATTCTGTGACATCTGCCAAAAGTTCCTGCTAAATGGATTTCGATGTCAGACTTGTGGCTACAAGTTTCATGAGCACTGTAGCACCAAAGTACCTACTATGTGTGTGGACTGGAGTAATATCAGACAGCTCTTGTAAGGCACTGTGGTTTTTTTCCTTGTAAAAAATGTCAGGGTCAGGTCCAGAAACACTTTTGAGGGTGTTATATATTTTCAATATTAAATCTGAATTTTAGATTTGCTAAATAAATGATTGCTGTGAGTCAGAAACTACCTACTTTAGAAGCATAATAGTTCTGAGATTGTTATTTTTAGCGTGGTGGTTGTCTAGTTGCAAAATGAACAGCAAGGGAACTGGGAGATGGTGCAGTTGGTAGAGAGCTGAGTTTGATCAGCAGCTCTGACATAAAAGCTGGGCCCACAGTGTACAGTCTCAGAGTTGGGGAAGTGGAGCCAGGTCTATCCTTGGGTTTGCTACCCAGCTAGTCTAGCTGAGTCACTGAGTTCTAGTTTCACTGAGAGATCTTGTCTCAAAAACTAAGGTGGAGAGTAATTGAGGAAGACTTTTAGCAACTTTTAGCATTGACTGGTGGTATTCACATAGTCCTGTGAACTCAGACACACATGCACTTAAACAAATGCCAAAAGCAGGCAGGACCCATTGTCTGTCAAATTGTTATTGACACTGATTTATCAAGGAAAAGAACAGGGACATGGGAATTAAAGGGCGGGGATCTCTCTTCACCTGGGCTGCTAGTGGCCAGGGCTGTAGGTTGTTCCCAAGAAAGCAGAAAGTGGAACTTGTGCTGTTTCCTTCCTCTCACACTGGGGAACAATGTGTTTGGGCCTCAGACAGTTTGGATATAAAAAGTTGAGGCTCTCTGTTAGGAGATAAGCCAGATACAAAAATATATTTCACAGAGAGAAAATAATTTAAATAATTGCATATTTTAAATTACACTTCTTAGAGTCTTTTTAAAACTTGTGTTGAGATTATGAAAAGTCAGTTTTATCCTTATTGGAACATGTTAGGACAAAGAGTATGGTCTTCACTCATAATGGGAAGGAACCTTTTAGCTCCCATAGAAGTCACCTGTTGATTTTCAGAGCACTTGAGTGACAGAAAGGCATGTGTTTGTGACCAGTGAACACCTCAGACCCTCAGGACTGTCACTAGCACTTCCAAGTCTCAGCTCCCTCATTTCAGAAGGGTTGGCTTAGCACAAGGACTCAGCATTTGGAATGAAAATGCCTGGTTAATAGTAATCCCACTTTCCCTTCTATTGTTAGTACTGAATATAATTAATGTGTGTGTGTGTGTGTGTGTGTGTGTGTGTGTGTGTGTGTTTCAAAGACGACGACTCCAGAAAAGCTGTATGTAGTGTAGGTTGTGAAATGTCATATTATTACTTAAGAAACATGTAGTATAGCTGGACAGGATCACTTTTCTAGAGATGTGCCCTGGTAGGATGTATATTTATCAGCAAGTTGCTCTCACCCAGTCTATAATCCAACCCTTTAGATTGATGGTCTCTTCATAGCAGGTGACTGACTTGGGGTTTAGCTTTGGGTTTAGAGGCAAGGTGGGATGGTTTCTCTGTGAGAGGCCTGAATCCATAAATGAGTCTTTCCACGTTTCATTTAGGCTGTTTCCAAATTCCACTGCTGGGGATAGTGGAGTCCCAGCACCACCTTCTTTCACAATGCGTCGGATGCGAGAATCTGTTACCCGGATGCCTACTAGGTAATGTTTTATTTTGAGCTCTTTTGGAAAGTTACACTGGGTTGGGTGGGTCAGCAGTCTGAAAACAAAGAAGTCCCTCTTCAGGGCCTGCTGTCTAAAGAACCTTTGCTGCTTCTGTGGAACACCAAGTGGAGATCTTTCTCTGTGTGATCCCAGCATACTTAAATTTTGAAAAGTGATTTTCGACTTACAATACAATCCCTAGGTCTCACATTACATTTATAAAAAGCTTGAGGTTCTGCCTTCTTCCAGTTGTGGTGAATTAAGCATCTGTGGAAAGGGTCCCCAAAATGAGTAGAGCAACTAAGAAGAAAATCAGACCTTAACTTGTAAATGTTTATCCCAGCCTTAATATTCAGATAGTTGGAGATACATTTTCCTCTTATGCTCCGAGTTTGCCTTAAACTTGTCTGTGCTGTTTTCTGGCTTTAAAACTCCAAGTTCAGTGGAGTTTACATCTTGGTCAGTGACAGGCAAGTACTTATAACCTAAGATAAAAATCTTCATTTTTGTCTAAAATGTCTGAGAGCTAATCAGCTACCATTTTATGACCCCTGTAAAGCTACTATAGCTAGTTAAAGGCAGCATTTTATTTAGACCTTTTTTTTTTAATTTAAAGATTTACCTATTTTATGTATATGAGTACACTGTCTTCAGACAAACCAGAAGATGGTTGTGAGCCACCATGTGGTTGCTGGGAATTGAACTCAGGACCTCTGGAAGAACAGTTAGTGCTCTTAACCACTGAGCCACCTCTCCAGCTCCCAAAGGCAGCATTTTAGAACAAAGATTTTGTACTGAAATATATGTTTTTGCTCGACTTGAAGGAATCCTTTTTGTTAATTTGAAAACCACATTCAAGCAGAAAACAACTTACCTTTAAGATAAGAAACTAGACTTTGAAAACCTAAATGTAGAATTCCTAGTGCAACATGGCATTTCAGTGAGGGAAAGTCTTTCCTAAACAAGGCCAGGCCTGTTCAGGGTGGTATGGGCACAGACAGAACAGTGTCCCTTAGAAAAGTCAGTCCTTACCTCTTGAATTTGAGTGCAACCTAAACAAATTTCATCTACAGAACAAATATGAAGTTGGGGTGGAATTTATAGGGTCTTACCTAGGCTAGGCTGGTGACATGCTATGGAGTCTTCCTTTTAGTCACAGGAGTTATTGGTTTTAAAATGTTGGGGCTCAGACACTAGAACCTTATACAGGCTAGGTAAACCTGCCAGGAGCTGCACCCACCCCTCATTCTATACTTGTTAGCGTAGGTTTCTAGGCTGAAACAGTCTTCATAGGTCAGGGTTGCAGATGTTTTAACAGTAGAACACACACTTTGCTGTGTTCTGGCTACAGGAAGAGATTTTCAGTCTTCAAATTAAATTTGGAAGTTAGGTGGTACTTGTAGCAAACACTGATCTGTTCTTAGAAATGTAAAATCTGAAGTATTCTGAAGTGTGATTTATTACCAAGGAGAAATTGTATAATGGACTCTCCTTTTTGCACATTTATTTTTCATTTTCAAAATTTTGCATGAGAAGGAACACAGAAGAATTTATAGTGCATACTGAGAGAGTGAAATGTTGTGTCAAGAGTTGTATGGGTCAGGTTTGCCCTAAAGAGTCTTAATGAGCTAAGCAGTTAAAAAAAGACTTTGCCAATGTGGAGGCCTGAGTGCCAATCATGGAACTTTCTTTCTCCTCCGTGCCTAGTTCCCAGCACAGATACTCCACACCCCATGCCTTCACTTTCAACACCTCCAGCCCTTCCTCTGAAGGTTCCCTGTCCCAGAGGCAGAGGTCAACGTCCACTCCCAATGTCCACATGGTCAGCACCACCCTGCCTGTGGACAGCAGGATGATTGAGGTAAAAGGGCCCCTTGGGGGTGGTGATGAGCTGTGTAGTTAATATTGAGAAGCACAGAGAATGTGGATTTCAAAGCTGCTCAGGAATGTTGCAGTACTTTCTCAGGCTCTTGGACTTTGAAATGTTCTTTTTAAAAATCTGTTAATGCCTCTAGACTGGCTTAATAACTAGGCCAGTGTGTTGCTCCATCAGGAAACAGAACTCCTTGCTAATGTGTCCCAGCTTTGGATGTGATTTCCTTGCACTGGTACAGACACTGCAGAGCAGTAAGGGGTGTAGTGTGAAGACCTCAGATGCTCTAGAGGATTGTAAAGTAGGAGGTCTGGGATCTACTATGCACTGAGGGAAATGTGTCAGTACCAGTCAGTGTTTGCAGACTGCCTTTTCCTTTCTTGTATGTTCTGTTTGTTTGCTTTGCTTTCCAGTTCATCTTTAAAATTGACTGAATCACTTCAAATGCTTCCTTTGTTCTTTATTCTTCTTTATTTCTCATTGCTTTGGACTAGAATAACAGCCTGAATGCTTCTCCCAGGGCGTGCTCCAGACGGTTTTGTCTGAGGGGAAGAGTAGGTATTTTCTTCATGCCTTTGCTTTCTTGGGTTTAACAGAAGAGACTGTCAGATGGTAGATTAAGTGAGACAACTATACATTTATATTTCTAGCCAGACTTGCCATGATTATTTTTCCTTTTCTGTAGTTATGAGTAAAACAAACACTCTGTGGGTTACCACTGATAGGTGAATTTCTCAAGGTAGATTCTTGAAGACAGGGTATTGAAATAGTTTTTAAAAACTCAGTTATTTTAGAAGATAGACTAATATAGTAACACAGCAACTGTACTGAGTTCAGACATTAGAAATCAAAACATTTCATCCATCTGGTTGATATGACTTAGAAAAGTTTATCAGAAAGTCTGGCATACTAGCACATATCTAGAATCCCAGCACTCTGGAGGACCTTATTGAAGACCAGCCTGGGCTAATAACATGGTAAGATCCTATTTCAAAATCAAATAAAAAGACTCCGGACATGATCACATAACTATGCTTTCTCTACACCATGAACTGATCTTTGTAAAAACTTGTTCCTTGACACCTGTCATCAGGTGCAGTTTCTTTCTAGCTATAAATCACTTTTAACCACTTGTCCTACCCCATGTAAGCTATGGGCTTTATCATTATTAGTCCTAGTCATATAATCATAAAGTAGCTATTTTCTTCCAACTTGTTCCTGTTTAAACTGTTAGTATATTCAAAGTGAAATTCTTCCATTTCTAACATAACTAGCACAAGTATTAATCCTGTTTGCCTCAAAAGAAATTTTTGTTTATGGCTTTTTTCCCCCCCTTTATGGAGGTGGTATTGTGTTCTTTTTGAGACAGGGTCTCTCTATAGTTCTGGCTGTCTTGGCACTCACTATGTAGACCAAGGCAGAGATCTGCCTGCCTCTGCCTCTCAAGTGCCACTGTGTCTGGCTTTTTTTCCCTTTCCTTTTTCTTTTTGATAACACAGGATTCATTCAGCATTTTGGACTGTATATTGTTATTTGGCTTAGCACTAGTTATGTTCTAAATTAATACTTAAACTTAGGAGAACTTAAAATTTTATCCTGGGATTATGTGATCCAATTATAGTAATTAAGAAACATTAAAAATTATCCTGCTGTACTTAGAATATAATTCTAATCAATTAAAATAACAAGAAATTGGTTGAATGACCAGTGTTTCTCCTACTTGCCTGCCATTATGTTATACTTTAAAAAAAAAAATAGACACTAGGCTTTCCACCTCTTCCCACCCAGGAACACATCAGGCCTAGTTTGAGTTGTAGAGTGAAGGTCTGTATTGTGTGTGCAAACATGTGCATGCTAGAGATGGATGTTAGGTGTCTTCCTCAATTGCCCTTCCATCTGTGTTTTGAAATAGGGTCTCATTGAACCTGGAGCTTGCTGGCTAGGCTAGGCTGGCCAGCCAGTGAGCCTCCAGGATCCTCTTGTCACCATGTGCCACCACATGAGGATTAAACTCTGGGCTTCATTCTTACATGACAAGCCCTTTAGCAACCAAATCCTCTCACCAGTCCCAAGGATTTGGATTCTTAAGTATCTCTGTGGATGTTTTACAGATAGGCTTGGGACTCAGAATTAAGCTTTACTGTATGTTCTTAAGATACTTGGACAGAGTGGCTGAAACTCTGTACGTGTGTGTGTGTGTGCGTGTACGTGCGTCAGAGAGAGAGAGAGCACACTCAATTTGATTTGTGGCTCTTTTATTTTTGTAAATATATCTTTGAAAGCTAATCATGGTGGTGCTATGATTAGCTAACAAGGGTGTGGCAGGAGAATGGCAAGTTCAGAGCTAGCCTGGGCTACACAGTGAGATCTGTATTTTAAAAAACCAGCCAGCCAGCCAGCCAGCCAGCCAGCCAACCAACCAACAAAAAACACGACTGGAGTGATGGCCCAGCAGTTAAGAGTACTTTTTTTGGAGAGGACACTATTTAGGTCCCAGCACCCACATACAAGTTTACTGCTGTTTACAACTTTAGGTCTGGAGAATGTAATATCCTCTTCTGGCCTCCAAGGGGCACTACACAAAGGTGGTGCACACACATATACACAGGCAAAACACCCTTACATAGAACATGAAAAACAAACATTAAAATATTGATTGGGGACATTTTAGTAATAACATTGTAGAAGAAATAACATGTTTACTGTGGTTGTACAAAGAAAAGTAACAGATGACTTCTAGAAAGACATTTTTGAAGTGATGAGGGTCAAGTGGTTTTATATTACTGCCTAAAAATCCCACCCCAAGGCAGAATTTTAAATAATTTTATTATTTATTTTTTTAATAATGTAAGTACACCGTAGCTGTCTTCAGACGCACCAGAAGAGGGCATTGGATCCCATAAGATGGTTGTGAGCCACCATGTGGTTGCTGGGAATTGAACTCAGGACCTCTGGAAGAACAGTCAGTGCTTTTAACCTTGGAGCCATCTCTCCAGCCCATCAAGGAAGAATTTTAAAATTAGAGTTTAGATTCTATTCTCTCATAGATAGTTAACAGTGTTTGCTGCTCTTGTAGGGCATGAGTTCAGGTCCAAGTACCCATGTCAGGAAGCACACAACTATCTGTAATTCCAGTTTCAGGGATGTTGCATTATCTTTTGACTTCTGTGGGTACCTGCATTTTCATGTGTTTGGTGAACCACACTAAAATTAAATCTTTTTAAAATGTCCTATTGAGGTAGGTCGCCATGATTTGGACTATTCTTTGAAACAGTGTCTAGTAGAGTTGGCTTGTCACATAAGAGAATGTAGCCTGCTTGAGAACATCACTAAGATTTAATGTAATATCTCAGTGTTAACAGAGCTGAGGCTGAGATTCATATTCTGTTCATGTGAATTTAAAAAAAATGTAAACACAGGATTCAGGCTCTGGGGTTCGTCCTTGTCTTTTTAGTTTCCCATGGCTTAGGCCTTAAGTAATTCTTACCTGTGTCAAACCTATATTGTCCTTATTCCTAATGAAGTAAAAATGAGCCTGTCACTGGATCTCTGTCTCTCTGTCTCTGGTTAAGTCTCAGTAGAGCAGGATCCTGAGTCTTTGGAGGAGATCCTTATTAATAGTAAAGTGCCAGCCTTTGATGAAGGTTTGCTTCTTTCTGTTGCTTTTTTTCTGAGAAATGTTGTTGTTACCATGAAAAGTTACATTCACTTAATGTAATATTTAATAGAAATAAATCTTGGAAAATTTTGCTTTTGACATTAGGTAAACCAGAAGTTTAGAATCCAGAAGTATACTTCTAATTTAGAATTAATAATTGGTTTGCTCCTACAACCCTTCTGCAAGAGAAAGCCTTTGTAGCTTGTCTGACCAGCTTTTGTTTTTTGTTTCAGGATGCAATTCGAAGTCACAGTGAATCAGGTACTTTACCCCAGTCATTTAGTGATCAGTAATGGGCTTTTTTCTCTCTATGCTGTGATCTTCTGTTGGTTTATCTACGTGCGGATTCTGTTTGTCTTGTCTATTAAGCCTCACCTTCAGCCCTGTCCAGCAGCCCCAACAACCTGAGCCCAACAGGCTGGTCACAGCCCAAAACCCCTGTGCCAGCACAAAGAGAGCGGGCACCAGGATCTGGGACCCAGGAAAAAAACAAAATTGTGAGTATGGCCAGTAAACTCCTGTCACTAAGGGTTCAGTAAAGATAAACTCTTGGAAATTAGATATTTGTGGGTGGGAACCTAATAAAATGTATTAAAGGAAAATGAATGACGGTGCTCCTTAGCACCTTCATATCCCATAAGTTGCCATTCGGCTACAACTTACTAAAGTGGCATCTCCTCAAAGACAGAAATTGTAGCTTCAGTGACAATGTCCATCTTTAAAGAAAGTAGGAGCAGATGAGGTTAGGATGATCCTTATGGATTATAAATGATCTCCACTTGTTTCAGAGGCCTCGTGGGCAGAGAGATTCAAGTTATTACTGGGAAATAGAAGCCAGTGAGGTGATGCTCTCTACTCGGATCGGGTCGGGCTCCTTTGGCACTGTGTACAAGGGCAAGTGGCATGGTGAGTTTGGGGCCTATTTCTGCCTGCAGGGCTCTGGTGGTCAGGTTCCAGCAGAGAGGGCTAGGGGATTCTTGATTCAAGAATCTCTATGGGTACTTGATCACATCTGGCAATTAAATCAATTTTGAAATTTCACAGCATCTTAACCTTACATTATTTTAATTTATTTTATTTTTTAAGATTTATTTATTTAATGATGAGTACACTGTAGCTATCTTCAGACCCACCAGAAAAGGGCACCAAGATCCCATGACAGGTGGTTGAATGTGCTTATAAAGTTGATGTCCTGTCCCCCAGTTCAGACATGGTGCTAATAACCTTTATAGATAATAGGGCAGAAATGGAGAAAAATTCTGAGTATCAAGTGTGCAGACATCAGATTGCTCTGGAAACAGCAGCATTTACTTCTCTCGGTGTACATCATTACATAAGCCTTGCCTTGCTTATTGTATGAGCAGTTGATTTCTTACGAGCATAAATCAGAGTTGGTGATTTGCAGAGTGACTCTTCTGAGTGTATCTTTAGTCTGCAGAGGGATGCTGTCACTGCAGCAGGCTGGGAACTATCACCTCGAGCCTCCTTCCCACACTCATAGCCCACCTTCCTGTTCTTTTAAGTTTTGCCTTTGCAGGCACCAGGCCACCAACCATCTTTCTGGCCTCATCACTTAAGATGACCTGATCCCCCTACCTTCTCTCACCTCCACTCTAAGCCCTCATGGTTTGTTTCCTACTATAACTCCAAGCCTGCCCTCACTTGGGCTATTGAGCCAAATTCTTCTCTAGTCCTTCTGTTTTACACATGCTCACTTTTGTTCTTGGTGCAGTATATATTTTTCCTAATGCTTACAGTCCGCTGCCTCCAGGAAACATCCTCATACACTCCCCACTTCTCAGTAGTCTTTGAGCCCAGCTACTATCTTGTCTCAGACTTGACAGCCATGCAGCAATCTCCTTCCTCTGCCATGTGGCTGATTCTAGGGTACACATGGTTTATGATCACTGTGCTGGACAGGTGGTTCCAGCACTGTTATCTCCTCCACTCAGATGAGCTGCATCCTCTCCAACAGCCTGTGCCTTGGTGCTGGGAGTCTGTTGTCAGGTCAGGTGTAGATGATAAACTGGAGTTCACAGACTGGGACCTCCAAAACAGACTGGTGCAAGACTACATGTCTTGGGTTGAAGCCACCTCAGACTTTGATCATTGGTGTCTTGGTTAATTTGACTGTTTTTTAGACAAGGTTTTGGGATAACCTAGGCTGGCCTCCTGCCTCAGTTCTCAGACTATACAGCGTTATGAAAAGGTCCTAGCAGGGCAGTGGTAGCACACTTGGGAGGCAGAGGTAGGTAGATCTACATTGTCTCAATGCCCTTCACTACCCCGCAGCAACTCAGTATTCCTATTGCTTCCACTGATTTCATCCTCACAGGGTAAGGCTGTGGAGCTAACCCATATGACCCACCTTGATGCTCAAGTAGATACAAGCTTGTTGCAGGCCTCCATGGGTATGAGTAGCAGGGAAATGTCTCAGCCATTTGATGTATATTAGTTGGCTTACTTTTCTTTGAAAAGTGACTCCCTATCTTCCTTAGAATTAGGGGTTTTGAAAGGCTGGGAGGTGGCTTAGTTTGTAAAAAGTGCTTGCCATCTGAACATGAGGACCTGAGTTCAAGCCCTAGCACTAGTTGTACTGACTTGCAATCTCAGTACTGGGGAGGTAGAAAGTAGCTGACCCCAGTCAGTGAGTCCCAGTGAGAACCTGTCTCAAAAAAACAAGGTAAGATGCACACAAATCCTAAGGTATTGGAAAACTAAAGACTAAATAACTGAGTATGACCACAAATTAATTTGCAGGAGATGTTGCAGTTAAGATCCTAAAGGTGGTTGACCCAACTCCAGAGCAACTTCAAGCCTTCAGGAACGAAGTGGCTGTTTTGCGGTAAGCCCAGCCCCTGGACAGCAGGGTTAGCTAGGGCCAGGCTGTCAGGTCAGCACCTGCTGTGGGTTTTAAGGGACATTCCTCCAGCATATATGTGCTGGAACCCTTTTCATGAACTCTAAACAACTCAGCTCTATGGGGTTTGGTTTGTGGTATTAAGGTTGTTTTTAACCTTTGTTTCTAAGCATCTTTTTATAGCTAATCTGCTTTGCTTTGAAGCTCAAACCCTTATCCTAGTTACTGGATCACTCTTAGGTTTGTAGGGATGAGGGGTCCTGTACATTATAGGGATGAGGGGTCCTGTACAAAGCTCATCCTCTGTAAGCAAGGCTAGCATGGAGGTGTACAAAGGGTGGTCTCACAGTTGTACTTCTGCTTCCTCTAGCAAAACACGGCATGTTAATATCCTGCTGTTCATGGGGTACATGACAAAGGACAACCTGGCAATTGTGACCCAGTGGTGTGAGGGCAGCAGTCTCTACAAACACCTGCATGTCCAGGAGACCAAATTCCAGATGTTCCAGCTAATTGACATTGCCCGACAGACAGCTCAGGGAATGGAGTAAGTAGACAGCTTGGTGAGTCCTTGTGGCTTAAACCCTGAGTTTCCCTTTAGTGGCGCTTGGGTGGGCTCTTTTACAGCAGGTATTTATGTCTGGAGTTCCCATTTCTCGTCAGCCTGACTGCCCATTCAGCCAGGAACCTCTCCTTAAATTATGTATATTTATGTGTGTAGGTTTGTACCAGTACCCCTGGGTACTGCCTAATGCAGGTGCTTGGAATCCAAACAGTGTTTTATAGGAGCAGTTTGTTCTCTTAAACACCCAAACTGTCTCTCCATCCCTTAGGGTCTCTGGTTCAACACTTTGGTGCTGAGTGATCTTCAGGCTTTATTTTCCTGTGGTGATGAGTGATGATGGTACAGAATTCCTTGGTGCTTACAGTAGTTGGTATAAGTGCTACACAGCAGAAGCCAGACAATGGCGGTGCATGCATGCCTTTAATCCCAGCATTCAAGAGGCAAAGACAGTTGGATCTCTGAGTTTAAGGCCAGTCTGGTCTATAGAGCAAGTTCTAGGACAGCCAGGACTAAATAGAAACAACAACAAAAACAATAACAACAACAACAAAAAAACCCAACACCCAGAACTCTGAAACACTGAGGTATCTAACTTACATGCCATATGGATTCTGTTGCAAGTGTATGGCTTGGGGGGCTTTCCTATTTCATAGAATAGTCATCCTATTACATTCTGTGTTCTTACCACCCAGAAAAATACCCATCTTAAGCCATCCCTGACTCCTGACAACCTGCCTTCCCATTTCTCAGTTTTGTCTTTAAATAGGCAGAATGTGAGATAAAATCCAAGTTGCAATAGCTGATGGGCAGTGAGGTGGTCTCAGTAACTTTTGAATGAAATTAATGCTTGATGTGTTAGCCCATTTATGCTGAGTCTTTCTACAGGTGACAGGATTAGGCTAGGAAGACAGGCCTTTTGGTGCCTTGACTCACTAGCTGTAGCCTCAAAACAGTTAACTGATTGATTTTTTTTTTTTCTCCACAGCTATTTGCATGCAAAGAACATCATCCACAGAGATATGAAATCCAACAGTATCCTTTGGTATTGAGTTCTCAGCATAAGGACCCAAAAGAACCTTTTTCTCACACATGGTTCATGCTTGATTTGGGAAAACAAAAATGTAGCTGAGAAGCCAAACATGGTGCCCATGAGGGTTTTTGTTTTGTTTTTAAACCAACAGTGATCTGGAAATAATTCCTTCAGAGTTGGGATACAAACTTGAACTCATCCTGGTTAGCCATCCAAAGTATAGATAGCTTGAGAAGGTTATTAGCATCTATTTTGTATCTAGCTTATGGAAGGTGTATGACTGTATATACAGATGGAAAGGTAACTGATGCATGTAAGCATTACCAGCAAGTCCAAAGTGATTGCTACCTCCTGCTCACTTGGTCAAACCA
Organism: Micromys minutus; assembly: GCF_963924665.1. Lineage (NCBI taxonomy): Eukaryota > Metazoa > Chordata > Mammalia > Rodentia > Muridae > Micromys > Micromys minutus. The sequence goes on from NC_137972.1 coordinate 30,630,968, forward strand.
GCATGTCACCCTATAGTAGACACGGCCAAGATCCCTTCAAATTAAGTTATGATGAGAGAGAACTAACATATCCTTGAGATTCAACTTTAAATGCATACTGCTGGTCTCAACAATCAAAAGCAAATTGCTTCTGGTGGTGCTTATGAACAGGCATTTGCTAGATCAATAGCTATATATCGTGTATTGGCTGGTATATTAATTGCTCAAGTACGGAGATATTATCTGGTACAGACTGTCATTCTTTACAGCCCATCTGCCTCTGCACTGGCCAGATAGAAGCATTAAAGGGGAATATGGCACCAACCCTGCATCTTTCAAGTCTTTGATGGTGGTACTGATTGATTACTGCAATTCTGCAAGGGGTGTGGCCAAATTAAAGGATTCCATTTAGCCTTTCCAATCATAACAGCCCTCACTGCACACGTCAGGGGAACCAGTTTGAGAAATCTGCCAGCTTCTAAGTAAACTATACATTCTGAGGCTGGAGAAATAACCACAGGATGATGAGTTTGGGGGCCCACTGTAACTATTGTGAGCCAGACTTCAACCAAAATTCCATTAATCAGCTGACCTCTACAAACTCCTATTTTAACTGGAAGGAAACAATCAATGTTTCTTGGAGTCTCCTGGAATTAGCATCAATTCAGAACCAGAATTTGGGAAGTTTCAGCAACTACTGTTAGAAATAGCATCCCCTAAATAGCACCTCTCATTCAGTGTACATGACATGGTGTTAAGCTCAGCTGTTCTGCATGGCTAAGGAGCTGTAATTGATCAGTGCCCATGGCCTTCATGCTACACTTTTTTTTTTTTTTTTTTTTTTTTAGTAGCTCAGCACTGGTCCAAGATATTAGCATAGATCAAAGGCTTGAACCCCAATAAACCAACAGGTCCAAGTCAGACCAAAATTTTGTTGCCTGAAAGCAAGCTGATAGAAGTCACAAAGTAGACCAAGAAAGCATTTTAGATAGTAAACCTCTGCTGCTTTGTTGTTTTGAGTAACACAGGCAGAGGGGATACGCAGTGTGGGGCCCCATAATTGAGTGTACATTATTTCCTGTCTCCTGGAAGATTTAGTAGTGAAACAAAGGAGGTCAGAAACCCTGTTATGAACAGTATAAACTGTCAGTCTCCTTAACAAGCATTGAGATATATTTCTCCATGAAGGCCTCACGGTGAAAATTGGAGATTTTGGTTTGGCAACAGTGAAGTCACGCTGGAGTGGTTCTCAGCAGGTTGAACAGCCCACTGGCTCTGTGCTGTGGATGGTGAGAAGCTGACCCCTCCTGAGCATGATGGAAGTTCTGGCCCAGAGCAGGGTGCAATGTTGATAGCATGGGAGTCTGGTTCAGCTGTGGCATCAGTTAGCTTAAGTCAGAGCCACTAAGACCATGTATCTCCTGGCAAGGCAACAGAGGCCAGAGCTTGGGGTTTGAGTCTTTGGGGGAACAGTGACCCTGACTAGCCTGCCCCTTTAATGTCTCATTACCTAGGGACTAACACACTTCGTCTTTTTAGGCCCCTGAAGTAATCCGAATGCAGGATAACAACCCGTTCAGCTTCCAGTCTGATGTCTACTCCTATGGCATTGTGCTGTATGAGCTGATGACTGGGGAGCTTCCCTACTCCCACATCAACAACCGAGACCAGGTAATCTGCACAGAGCCTGGCATGTTAGTCCTAGTAAGGGGCTAGTTAGTCCTGGTGGTGTTCTATTGTTCAAACTCCTCTGCTCAACTGTTTCTTCTTCAGATCATCTTCATGGTGGGCCGTGGGTATGCCTCCCCAGATCTTAGCAGGCTCTACAAGAACTGCCCCAAGGCAATGAAGAGGTTGGTGGCTGACTGTGTGAAGAAAGTCAAAGAAGAGAGGCCTTTGTTTCCCCAGGTTAGACAGCTCAGTTGAAATATGATTATGTTCTGAGGATGTAATGTGGGGAGCCAGCATTGGGTCTGTGTGGGGAGAGGACCTCTACAAGTTCTTTGTACAAGATTCCAACTAATGAGACCACATGGGACCTTGTTTCAGATCCTGTCTTCCATTGAGCTGCTTCAGCACTCTCTGCCGAAAATCAACAGGAGCGCCTCTGAGCCTTCCCTGCATCGGGCAGCTCACACTGAGGACATCAATGCTTGTACGCTGACTACTTCCCCAAGGCTGCCAGTCTTCTAGCTGATGTTATAGCTGTTTTTAGGCCACCAGGGGATGAAGAAGTCAGCAAGCACCACTTTCTGTTTCCTTGGGGGCAGAATGCATGTTTTTGGAAAAGCTGCTGCTAAGGACCTAGACTACTCACAGGGCCTTAACTTCATAATGCCTTCTTTTCTACCCTTCCTGCCCTGGATGGAAGCTGTCCACCAAGCCAGCCTGCTCTGCTTCAGAGGTATACAAGTCAGCTGAGTATTACGGCCTTGGAGAGAAGGAACTTGGCTCATTGAGCCTATATGTTGCAGGGCACAGACAGTGGTGCAGTGCCAGTTTTGCACAGGAGTCCTGGCCACCTGGGGGAGCCTGCTTTGGTACTACAGAACTTCACTTTGTGGACACACCTTCCTCTTACTGAGTCTAAGGTGTTCTATGCAGAGGATGGCTTTCCAAGCGCGGTGCTCCACTTTCTGGCAGCCTCCCACACGCTGAATCTGTCTTCCAGGAGCTGCCCCTATGGGGTGGGCTGCAGCCCAGCCCTATCTCTATAGTCACATCCTTGTCTATAAGAAAGCCAGGAATACAGGTTTTCTTAATGATTTTGGGTTTTAATTTTGTTTTTATTGAGCCTGATAAAATACAGTTATCTGATGGTTCCTCAATTATGTTATTTTAATAAAATAAATTAAATTTAGGTTTAATGGTTACTGACTCCTTCAAAAGTAGTGTCAAACTCTCAGTGCAGGCCCTACTTGTTCAGTTTCTTATGCAGAACTCAAGAAGCTGCCTCTGCACTTACATGAAGAACCAAGCAAAAAGCACACAGGTAGTAAGTAACAGCTTTTTACAAAAATAAGGTCAGGTTTAAAACAAGGTTTAAATCTGTCTTGATCCCAGTTCTCCTTAGACAGAAGACTGCCTACCACAAACAAACAGTGTAGAGCCTACTTTATAGGTGAGAACAGCAGTTTGAGTGTGAATCCTGTATCTTATGCTCTCACTACAAGAGGAGGGTAAGATGGAGTCTCCCTGGAAATCTTTACAACTGCACACACCTGTTGACTTGAGACATTGGTACAGCACCAATATGATCAAATATGTTTTTCACTACATAGCTGCATGGATCCCAATGCTCAATAACTATAATAGAGATGGTCACTGCAGAGGAGTCTTCTATAGGCTGGCGACGTCTTGGCAAGAAAAAAACCAGATCTGCTGCTTTAGAAGCAGCTGCAAGTTTACTGTTGCTTAAAGAAGAAAGTTACAAAAGAAAGATGGCAGTCAGGTTTCATTTAAAAGCAATCAGTTAAAACAGCTGGACCACATAGCTGGTCCCTGATAAAGGGGCTGGAGGTACATCTAAGAGCTCAACTCTAATTGTAGTGATTCCATGACTTGGTGATCTCCCTTCCCTTCACCAGGGCAGGGAAAGTGGATCATGGAGACCGAGGGGACTCACTACTGCACTCACATCCCGGCACCACATCACCTCGGGTCAGTGACAGTCCACGCCATGCCTTGGAAAGTTGAAGGCGTCAGCAATGACTAGGGTTCTGATGACTCTACTCCAGAAAGGTGCATGAAGAGGTCTCCTAGCTCCGTCACATCCACATCATCAGTGCTGGGGACTTGCCGGTTTTCTCGATTCTCAATAAAATCCCAAAGCCGCACTGAGTTAAAGAACTGCAAAAACAGCATGCCTGGGTCAATGGAGAGAGCAGCAGACTCTGAGTGCCAGCTTGTGCTTGGCTTATGTTGACTCCACTGCTCTGCTGCCAAAGCTACTAAGAGCCTGGACAGTACCTAGAAATTCCCACTGTATCCCTAACCAGCTTACCCTCACAGTGCCTTCAGAACTTAGCTGCTTCCGAGGTTTCTCTGGCTCTGCCAGCCGCCCATCAGGGTAAGCATGGCGGTAAAGGCACTTGCTTCCAAAGGGGCAGGTCCCTTTGCCTTGTTCAAAGTATTTACATGCCTTTTTCCTGAAAAACACACACACACAAATCAGAGGCTGATGGGAAAACTGAAGTTATGTGTGACTACTGTGTTATGGCTACCCCACCTTTTACACTGGGGAAACCTGTGCTGGGAGAACAGTTAGTTGTTGAACTGTGTTGAACTCCCAGTTAGTATTCTGATTCCCAAAGCTGCTGGAGTGCACTGTGTGAAGGCTGCAGTGCTCAGAAGCATGGCACCCCACCCCCAGCCCAGCCCAGCCGCACTAGGGCTGAGTGAGGCTTGGATAACTCCAAGGTGCCAGCCAGTCTGCAGCTGGTTCACTTGCTCTGATTACACCTCCAAAGCAAGTGAGTTCCTTTTTCTGTATCAAAAACAGACCTTGCCTTCCCTCCTTTTTCTGCTCCAGTCCTACCTACCTGCCCACCAAAGTCAAAAGCTCCAGTGTGGCTACCTCACTTGGTGTTCTCAGCTCACATTCATCTAATCTATTGACAAGACAAATCCCAATCCACCTGGTCCTCAGGTAGCCACCGTCCCATTACCAGGACAGTATTCCAATCATGTCTTCCTCCATGTCCTACCATGCCCACTAGTAAGTCTCTAACCTCTTCAAAGGACCACAGTGAAACTGCTGTTGCCTAGCCCACAAGGACAGGTACAGAGCTCCACGTGGCTTCCTTCTTGCACCCAGGGTGTACTCAAGTGCTTTCTTAGTTTTGGTTTGGATTTATGAACGAAGAAATCTGCCATCATACTGGCCCATCACATTTTGAGAGATGATCTTACTTTCCCTGGTGGTGCTTGGCACAAACCCAGTGTCTGGAGACTGCCCAAGAACATCCACCAGACAGGCAACATCAACAGCAGTGCAGTAACTTCAAACTTCAGCACAGCACCTTTTCTAAGCCCAAACAGCTCTATCTTGCAGCATCTGCCCTCTTGTGGATGGACACAAACCACATGTTAGGAGGGGGAAAAATGGTAAAATGGGTAAATACCAAGCCATATTAACTAGATAAATATAAAAAATTCCAAAACAAATAATTGAGGAAGGGTGCACTTTAAAAAAAAAAGTGAGTTTGGCCAGGCATAGTCATGTATGCTTTTGACTCCAGTACTTCGGTGACACAGATAGGTGACTAGCTCTTGACTACAAGGCCAGCCTAGCCTACATAGCAAGTTCTAGGTCAGCCAGCGTTACACAATGAGATCTGGTCTCAAAAAAAAAAAAAAATGATGTAAAATGAAAAGTTTTAAATGGCAAATCTGTTGTGGGTTTTGTAATAATGTAAATACAACATGTATTATGCACAATACCAATGATGGTGGTGACAAAAGACACATAAAGCAACGGGATATTCTGTGCAAAATTCCTAATTCTTTTAAAAAGATGCCAGGTTGTGCATGCCTGTACTGTAATCCCAGTACTAGGGTGGCTGGGGCAGAAAGCTGAGGCCAGACAAAGCAACAGTGTTAAATGTCATGATAAGCATCTGGGGTCAGTTCTCATCTTCCACCTCATTTGAGGCAGGCTCTCTTTGCCTTAGTCACCATGCTGATCATTACTTTACTTGGCTAAATGTGAGCTGTACTGTCAGCTTCTTTGGGCCCTTTAAAGACAGGTTAGGAGATACCAGATCCTCAGTAGTACTTGTTAAACACATGGACAATCAGAGATGTCAAGACTACTGTGGCATTTAGGTATAGGGCTCATCTTAGAACACATCTGCTTCCTCAAGGCCTCACTGAGCTCTGCAGCCCTGAGCCCAGGAAAAGTGCCCAACAGGAGCAAGAAGCTCTGAGATCCACCACCAGGTCCACAGTCTGAAAACCTGAAGAAGACAGAAGCTCAACATACACAGCCAGTTAGGTCCAGGATTCCCCCTAAGAAATCAAGGCACTTACCCCATTCCCTGTTTGAAAGCTTCAATTAATTCATTCTTTTTATTCTGATCTTCTACCCAATACACACTTGGAATTACAAACTCTGATATTACACGGCACTCTGGACAAGACCTGAAAAGACAGCAACAAAACCAATGGTAAGGGAGAAAACATGTCATGAATCCTCTGCACACTCCACTCCAAACAACGATGCTCAAACACATGGCTGAAGACACAATTGCCATAATCTAAGAGCAACTTCTGCTGCTGAAAAGGTTCAACTCAATAAGAAACAGAGACCTGAGTATTCATCTAGGACAGCCAATGAGCACACAAAATGATGCTCATAATCTTCAGTGACTATGGAAAGCAAGATGACAGCTCAAGTTAGAGATAAAGGCAAGTACAAGAACCTGGATCTGCAGCTAAGTGAGATATTATACAGCCACTTTGGGGAACAATGTTAATGTTTCAGTTAGAAACCAAGCTACTGTGACCATTCCTGTGACCAGTCTTGTGTATGAATGCCCATTAGCTATTGAACAGCTGTTCTCAGAGAACAAAGGGAGTAAATGTTGAGCATGCTCATCAGGGAACATCTGTTAAGGTAAAGGGTATGCAACTTGGAACATCCACCACCAGGAAAAGCAGAGACCCAGACAACACAGGACTGGTGAGAACAGGGTGAGAACAGATTCCAACTAGCCAGGGGGCAGAGAGATCTCAGCAGAGCTTGGGGAAGTGTGCGCCTGCCCACCGGGCTTGATCCAGGGATCCAGGAACCTGGCAGCATCGGGCCCTCTGTTCCCAGCCAGCGGCACAAAAGGCACTCGGAATATTTGCCACCAGGAACAGCGGAGATCCAGGGACACAGACCAGGTACAAGGGAAAGGCGAGAAACAATCACTGACAAGATGGCAAGAGGAAAGCGAAAGAACGTACCCCAGGGAAACCAATACAACCTGGAAACATTAAAACCCAACTCTCCCATCAAAACAAACAAAATCCTACTAAAGCTCAAAAAATACATTTTACCCCACACAATAATAGTGGGAGACTTTAATACCCCACTCTCACCAATGGACAGATCATGGAAACAGAAACTGAACAAGGACACTGTAAAACTAACAGAGACTATGAACCAACTGGAATTAATAGATATCTATAGAACATATCATCCTAAAACTAAAGAATACACCTTCTTCTCAGCACCTCACGGCACCTTCTCAAAAATTGACCACATAATTGGACACAGAACGAGCCTCAATTGATACAAGAAAAACGAAATACTTCCATGCATCCTTTCAGATCACCATGGTCTAAGGCTGGTCTTTAATAACAACAAAGACAACAAAAAGCCCATATACACATGGAAACTAAACAATGCTCTATTAAACGATAGCAGGGTCAAAGAAGAAATAAAGGAAGAAATTAGGGATTTTCTAGAATTCCATGAAAATGAAAACACGATATACCCAAACCTATGGTATGCAATGAAAGCAGTACTGAGAGGAAAACTCATAGCTCTGAGTGCTTCCAAAAAGAAACTGGAGAGAGCATACACTAGCATCCTGACAGTACAGTTGAAAGCTCTAAAACAAAAGAAAGCAGATACACCCAAGAGAAGTAGACGGCAAGAAATAATCAAACTTAGGGCAGAAATAGACCAAATAGAAACAAAAAGAACCACTGAAAGAATCAACAAAACCAAGAGCTGGTTCTTTGAGAAAATTAACAAGATTGATAAAGCCTTAGCGAGACTAACTAGAGGGCAAAGAGAGAGTATCCAAATTAACAAAATCAGAAAGGAAAGTAGAGAAATAACGACTGAAACTGAGGAAATTCAAGAAATCATCAGATCCTACTCCAAAAGCCTATACTTAACAAAGCTGGAAAATCTGGAGAAAATGGATGAATTCCTAGACAGATACAAGATACCAAAGTTAAACCAGGACCAGGTAAACCATCTAAATAATCCCATAACACCTAAAGAAAAATAGAAGCAGTCATCAAAAGCTTCCCAACCAAAAAAAGCCCAGGTCCAGATGGGTTCAGTGCAGAGTTTTATCAGACATTTATTGACAACATAATACCAATAATCTCCAAACTATTCCACAAAATAGAATCCGAGGGAACACTATCTAACTCATTTTTTGAGGCTACAATAACCCTTGTTCCTAAACCACACAAAGACCCTACAAGGATAAAGAACTTCAGACCAATCTCACTTATGAACATTGACGCAAAAATACTCAACAAAATCCTTGCAAACCGAATCCAAGAACACATCAAAATTCACCATGATCAAGTAGGCTTCATCCCTGGGATTCAGGGATGGTTTAATATAAGGAAATCCATCAATGTAATCCACCATATAAACAAACTCAAAGAACAAAACCACATGGTTATCTCACTAGATGCTGAGAAAGCATTTGACAAAATCCAATACCACTTCATGTTAAAAGTCTTGGAAAGAACAGGAATCCAAGGCCCATACCTAAACATAATAAAAGCAATATACAGCAAACCAAAAGCCAACATCAAACTTAACGGTGGGAAACTTGTCAGGGACTTGACAAGGCTGCCCACTCTTCCCCTACTTATTCAACATAGTACTGGAAGTCCTGGCCAGAGCAATTAGACAGCAAAAGGAAATCAAAGGGATACAAATTGGAAAGGAAGAAGTAAAAACATCACTATTTGCAGATGACATGATAGTGTACTTAAGCGACCCCACAACTTCCACCAGAGAACTCCTACAGCTGATAAACAAGTTCAGCAAAGTGGCTGGATATAAAATCAACTCAAACAAATCAGTAGCTTTCCTATATTCAAAGGACAAATGTGGAGAAAGAAATTAGGGAAAAGATACCCTTCATGATAGTTACAAAAACTACGAAATACCTTGGTGTGTCTCTAACTAGGCAAGTGAAGGACCTCTATGACAAGAACTTCAAACCTCTAAAGAAGGAAATCGAGGAAGATCTCAGAAAATGGAAAGATCTCCCATGCTCATGGATTGGAAGGATCAACATCTTAAAAATCTTACCAAAAGCAATCTACAGATTCAATGCAATCCCCATCAAAATTCCAACCCAGTTCTTCATTGAGTTGGAAAGAGCAAAGTACAACTTCATCTGGAATAACAAAAGACCTAGAATAACAAAATCCATCCTCAACAACAAGAAAACATCTGCGGGAATCACTATCCCTGACCTCAAGCTATATTACAAGGCAATAGTGCTGAAAACTGCATGGTACTGGTACAGAAATAGGCACGTGGATCAATGGAATAGAATAGAAGATCCAGAAATGAGCCCTCACGTATACGGTCACCTGATTTTTGTTTGACAAAGGAGCTGTAAACATTCAATGGAAAAGGGACAGCCTATTCAACAAATGGTGTTGGTCCAACTGGCACTCAGCATGCAGAAGAATGAAAATAGACCCTTTCTTATCTCCTTGTACAAAGCTCAAGTGTAAGTGGATCAAAGCTCTCTACATTAAACCAGGTACACTAAAACTATTAGATATGAAAGTAGGGAAAACCTTAGAACTCATAGGCACAGGAGAAAATTTCCTGAACAAAACACCAATGACTCGAGCTCTAAGGTCAAAGATTGACAAATGGAACTTAATGAGATTGCAAAGTTTCTGTAAGGCTAAAGACACTGTCAATGGCAGCCAACAGAGTGGGAAAAGATCTTTACCAACCCCACATCAGATAGAGGCCTAATATCCAAGGTATACAAAGAACTAAAAAGCTAGACACCAGAGAATTAAACAACCCTATTAAAAAATGGGGTACAGACTTAAACAAAAAGTTCTCAATCGAGGAATATCGAATGGCTGAGAAGCATCTCAGGAAGTGCTCAACAACTTAGCCATCAGGGAAATGCAATTCAAAACAACCCTGAGATTCTACCTCACACCAGTCAGATTGGCCAAGATCAAAAATTCAGAAGACAGCAGATGCTGGCGAGGATGTGGAGAAAGAGGAACACTTCTCCACTGCTGGTGGGGTTGTAAACTGATACAACCACTCTGGAAATCAGTCTGGCGCTTCCTCAGAAAAATAGACATAGTACTACCTGAAGACCCAGTTATTCCACTTCTGGGCATTTACCCCAGAGACGCTCTAACATACAACAAAGATACATGCACCACAATGTTCATTGCAGCTCTATTTATAATAGCCAGAAGCTGGAAAGAACCCAGATGTCCTTCAGTAGATGAATGGATACAAAAATTGTGGTACATTTACACAATGGAGTACTACTCAGCTATCAGAAACAATGACTTAACCAAATTCTTAAGAAAATGGATGCATCTAGAGAATATCATCCTGAGTGAGATAACCCAGTCACAAAAGAACAGACATAATATGTAGTCACTGATAATGGCATACTAACCCCAGAAAGCTCTGAACACCCCAGAAACAACTCACAGACTGTGTGAAGCTCAACAACAACAACAACAACAAAAGAATATATTTTAATTAAAATAGAACTGTATAACATCCCCCTTTCCTTCCTATAGCCCCTCTCAGTTTCTCTCCTATCTCCTCAAATTAATAGCCTCTTTTCCTATATTATTGTTACATATATGCATATGTGTATGTATATTGTACATGTACCCACAAATACTTAATTACAACCTTAAAAATGTATTTGGAAAAAAATAAAAAGGTAAAGGGTATGCATGATGACAAGCAGAGTAAGGCTTTGGTAGAGAAAGCCGAGGCTGGAGACTGCCTGGCAGAAGACAACAAAGACGGGCGGGTGGCAGTACAGGCTTAGGGAATGATGTTTCTAAAACTAGACTGCATGTCAGCAGAGCAACTCTGCAAAGCACTGGACACCACAGAACTGTACTCTCTTCTCTGTGAACTGCTGTACACAGGCAAGTTCCCCAACAATGTGCACCAAGGAATGGGAAGTGTATAGGAGTTTTCCAAGGGAGCCTAAAAAACCAAAGGCAACTAGCCTAAGGTAAACAAAACTGTTCAAGAAGGCTGCAAAACAGAACCCAGCCAGCAACAAATGACATTCTGCAAAGTCCCCAGCATGTACAGATTGGAGAGGCTGTCACTAGACAGGCAGATAGGCTCAGGAAGGATGATCTGTACAAACTCACACAGCTGAGGGCCTGGGCTCTAGAGGGTGGCAGCCCTCATGCCTTCAGAGAAGCCCAGATGCACTCACTTGATGATCGGGTTTTCAAACTGCTTGGCACATCTCCACTGACGGATGCAGGACAGGCAGTAGGTGTGGCTGCAGTTGGAGAGAATGCCAAACCTCCTCTCAGAAGCAGATGCTTTCTCCAGGATCACTTCCATACAGATGCTGCACACTTTGTCCTGGCTCGCCTGGAAGGCAAAAGCCTTCTCCATCTCGTGTTCAAATGTCGACATACACATCTGAGAATGACAGCAAGGGAAGCATTAGGCTCTCTTTGGTCAAGATCCCAGGAGTTGCTCAGTTGCACACAGTCACAGCAGCTACCAGAAGCAGGGTCTATAGTCCCTGGATTCAGGACACAAAGTGGACCTCAAGCCACCTTGTCCTTGTCTTAGATTCCCTAGTAAGATGTGGTCACTTCCAGCTTAACAGCTATGGATTTCTAGAACACTTAGATTACTATGGAGGCTGCAGTATTTATAAATGCTGGTCACAGGTCTTCTGGCTCTTCTTAACGTCATGCCTACTCAATGCTACATCAGTTTAGGAAACACTGAGCCGAGTGAACGAAAATGAAAGCAGGCAGATAAGCAGACCCAGGCCCTGCTCTAAGTGAAGTTCACAGCACAGTGCTGTATGTGTGGACAGAGTGGAGCCAGAGGCCAGGGATATTCATAGCCTTTCAATACTTGGCTATTATGAGTCCATGATAAAAGGGGTTAGAGGAATGGTAAAGCAGTTAAGCTCTTGTTGCTCTTCAAAAGGGCTTGAGTTTTGGTCCCAGCATCCTCATTAGCTCACAAATGCCTGTAACTTTAGCCCAAGGATTCAACAATCTCTTCTCACCTCTACAGGTACTCACATGCACGTGTGCCCGCTTGCGCACACACACACACACATTTAGTTATAATCAGATAGATAGATCGATAATAAGGTTAAGGAAAGTTCTTAATAAAGAATTTAAAGTTTCCAAAACATTGACTGCTTATATCCCAAGCAGAGAGACATGTAGACCTAGGAAAGAAAGATGTATAAGAGGTGTGTGTGTGTGTGTGTGTGTTCACAAATGTTGTTGTTATGGAAGTAAAAAGAAGATACTGGACTCACTGTGGCTGGAGTCACAGAGCAGCAATTTTTTGTTTCTTTTTGTTGTTGTTGTTGGGCCTTTTTTTTTTTTTTGGTTTGAGACAGGGTGTCTCTGTGTATCCCTGGTTTCCCTGAAACTCACTCTGTAGACCAGGCTGGCCTTGAACTCAAGAGATCTGCCTGCCTCTGTCTCCTGAGTACTGGGATCAAAGGCACCACCACTGCCAGGCTCAGCAGGTGCCCTTCACTGGTGAGCCATCTTTCCAGTCCTGAACTTTGCTTTTCTAATACTTCTTACCCTTCTTTGTTCTCAATAATCAAAAAAATGGCAACAGGAAAAGAACTTGAAAACAGAATCAAAACAAGCCAGGAATATAACACAGGAATTTCTGGCAGAAAGATGTCTGTGAGACTCCTGAATGACTCCATCCTTTGCCTCATTCAGGCTTCTTAAAATAATTTCATGCCAAGGTTTTCAAGTTACCTTCTCGTGAGCTTTCCTTTGTTCTGGGTCAAAGGGGTGGAGAACTTGAAGCCTGCAGATCTCACACATATCCCCATGCAGATAGACACAGGCATCTCCAAACCGGCACTCCCCAGCAGCAGCATAGGGGCACAACTCCTGCGCATTGCTGTAGGAGCTGCTAGCCTCTAAGTCATTCAGGCCAGTCCTGATGGCATCTAGGTAGGAATGGGGCTTCATCTCTGGGCTGGTCTGAGGGTCACTGCAGCCACCTGGATTATTCACTGTGCTTGGAGAAGTCTTGTCTTCAGCCAGACCAGTGAGATCTCAACACAAAAAAACACACAAACACATACACACACATGAGAACAGGCTCAACATTTCCTGTCAGCTAATATCCCAAACTAGGAATAGCTAATGAAAAGCAGGCCCAAGAGCAACAATAGTGCCATGTCTGGAAGATAGCTCAGGCAGCAGAACATGCATGAACAGCAAAAGAAAATGTGGTCTTTTTACACAGAACTTAAGATGTCAACATGCAGACCTGACAAGGTCAACAGAACACAGTATAAGCACCAATCCTGAGACCGAAAGCCAGTGGTATTTTGCCCTGTCACACACTGCTGACACTGTCAGAGATGACCCATTGCATCAAGCTGATGTGTTTGCTAGGAATAGAATCTGCCTATCTTGAAGGCAACAATACCAAGAACTAGGAAACAGAATTCCTAGTGAGGCCCACTTGATGCCTTCTTTCTCCCACACTTGGATTGGCCCAGATCCCTTCCTTGCTGTGTGTGAAGATGCTCTTAAAACCCCCAAAGCAGTCACTACCAGGACATGGTACCAAACAAGAAAATGACACATGCCCATTAAAACACCCAGTTAAAAATGAGTAGTGGGTGACCCCTATGAAGAAGCAACTTCACGGTGACAAAAGACCACTCTGGTGTTTTGACAGGCTCAAAGTGGAGCTCAGCCAAGCTGTGGAAATATACCTTTGAACCTCTGCAGCCTGTTTTCAGCTCAACTCTAGGCTCCTGGGGTGTCAGGAACATCGTGACAAGGAGGCCTGAAAGCAGCACAGCACTAAGCTATACATGCCGTCACCTCAAAGGCAGCACAGGCTGCAGTTCACTCACTGCGGTCTCTGAGCACCAGCGTCTTCTTCTCCCGCTTTCCAGGGTCATTCGAGTGTGTCCTCATGACAGATGTGGCAATGTTGGAAGAAGGGTGAGGACTATGCAGGCATGAGGAGGGTGAAGGGAGGGGAGCAGGACCCACAGCTCCACCTGCTGCAGCTGGGGGCTTTGTATGATCATATCTGAACAAAACACAACAATGTGTCATGGCCTTGCAGGCCCCAACACCTGTACCCCTCCCCTCCCTGCTGCACTCTCAGCCACCAACAGCTGAACTCACCAAGGTGGGCAAGGCCCTGTCTCAACACTCTCAACTGAAAGAGGCTATTGGAGCTGTGTATGCTGCTACCTATACCAACACCTGTGTCCCGGAAGGACTGACAGAAACCCATCTACTGCCAAGACAGCCCTTGACACCTGTGCTACCAAGACAGGCCCATTGGGTAGGAATATTCAGAATACACTGATTGGGGTGGGTGGATGGATTGGAGAAAGGCATGTGGCCAACTCAAACTCTAGAACTCTGCCAGACAGTAAAGACTAGATAGGCTCTATTCACCAAAGCATGGAACATCTCACACTGTTGTCTAGCCTGGAATAACAGGGCTCCTCTATGTGCATGAATGCCATAAGCACCCACACCAGAAGTCACCTAAGCATGAACCAGAAATGGCTTTCAAACCAATGGCATATCACCTTGTAACACACAAAACCACAGTGAGGGTATGGTCTGGTAGCAGTGGGAAAGTCTAGGGTGTGTTATACAGGGTTTAAAGGTGAGACACAAATTATTAATATTCTAAATACAAGTTTAAGTTAAGTCCCGCATCAAAGCCCATGTTCAGACAGGCATGTGGCAGACACCTGTGTCCCCACCACTGGAGATGGAGGCAGAAGACCCAAAGCTTAAAGCTGGCCTTGGCTACATAGGAAGTTTTATGCCTGGGTGGCATAAAACCCTGTCAACAAAACCAAACAAAGCTCCCATTTAACAAACACAGCTCTACTCCAGTAACCACGACCATGGTGGCCTTGCCTGCAGCGTGCACCATAGGCACAGTAGCCCTTCTGGTAGTATTTGCAGATGGTGGATGGCTTGCTGTTCGCCAAGTCATGTGAAAACAGGCACTGGCTGCCTTCCCGACATACGCCATGCATAAAATACCTGAGAAGACAAATACAGGAGAGCCAAGTTATACCTTGGGGGACTCTCAAGAACGACACACCAAATGCCCATAGTACACTCATTTTCCATGACCTAAGACCAGCTTTGTAGAAAAATTATCTCAAAAGTTTCTGTCTTGAGGAGTTAAGAGCACTTGCTGCTCCTGCAGAGGACCCAGCTTTATGCCAGCACCTATACGACAACTAACCACCATCTCCAACTCGGTCTCAGGGGCATCTGATGCCCTCTTCTGGCCTCTTTGATTACTGCTTGCATACATACTAGTAAACATTCACACACATAAAATATTTTTTTAAAACCCTTCTATGGAAAAGCTTCTGATTTATGTTAAATATGTAAGATATGAGTTTCACAACTGGAAAAACGTGTCAGAAAAACACACCTCCCCATTCTCCTAGAACTATTAAGAGAGATGATTGAATGGGGTGAGAAAGTCCTGGGTTCAGCTAAGTCCCAAAGCTCTCTTTCCCACCATTACTGTTTACCTATAAATGAAGACACCACATGCCGCCTCACAAAGCTGCTGCACTGAGCCCCAAAGACGACAGTGGCATAAAAAGACATGAGTTATGCTGGGCATGGTGGCATCAGCCTGAAATCCTAGCATTCTTAGGAAGCTGGGGTTTGGCTCTATTGGTAGGGTGCTTGCCTGGCACGTGCTAAGCCATGCATCCTAATTCTAGCAAAGAATAAAGCAGATGCAGGGATCATGTCTATAATCCCAGCACTCAGGAGATAAGATCCAGGGGGATCAGAAACTCAAGGCCACCCTTAGACACATAGCTTACACATGTGCCTTAAAAAACAAAGAGGGTTTAGAGAAGTGGTTTTAAACCAGTATGTAGGTTGAGAAACCCCTGAGGGGGTCATATATCAGATATTTACATTATGATTCATAATAGTAGCAAAATTAGTTATGAAGTAGTAATGAAAATAATTTTATGGTTAGAGTTACAACATGAGGAACTGTTATTAAAGGGCTGCAGCTTAGGAAGGTTGAGAACCACTGGTTAGAGAGATGACTCAGTGGTTAGGACCTGTGGCAGCTTTTCCAAAGGACTCGTGTTTGATTACCACCCAGAAAGCACATGGCAGCTAACACCTATCTGTAATTCCAGCTCCAGAGGAACCCAACACTCTTTTGGCTTCCTCAAGCACTGCATGTGATGGTGCATAGTCATATACACGTAGGCAAAACACCCACACATAAAATAATGAAAAATAAAAAGGGCACCAGTATGTACTCTGGGGATGAAGGTATCAGGCATATCATATATTCACACTTACCTGATAACAAAACTAAAAAGCAAAAACAAAACCCTCTGGCATACTTCTAGCAAAGTTTTATAAGTTACATCTCAATAAATCTGAGGTGGGAATGACTAGACAGGCAGTCAGATACAGTGGTATATGGATGGTAACCAGGTATAGAACCACAAAGATAGTTTTGAAACAATCCTCTGAATCCTGAGTATAGACAAGGCCAGGAGGTAAAATGAACATTTACTGGCACTGTGTGGCAAGTGGAACCATGTTGCCAGACAAAACCAAGAAAGGTTGAGCGAGTAGATTCAGGAACACCAGTAAACTCTCAAACTTTCATCTACTACTGACCAGGTTCCTGTCCTGGAGCATGTGCCCACAACGTTCCATTTGATGTAGCACAGAGTTCTCCATGCTAATGAGGTATCTAGATGGGCCCTTCAGAGGGTTTAGCCAGTAAGTTTAAGTTTCCCTTCCTGGACATTCCTTCCTGCAAAAGGTATTTAATCTCAGGTCCACTCTGAGAAGGTTGTATGTACTATTTTTATTATGAATACAGTTTAGACAGGCAAGGACTGTCCCCCTCATCAATAACCGCTATGGCAGGAAGCCTTTGTGATACAGAGCCTGCCGCCTAAGCCTCCCACAGAAGACTCTCCACACACCAGACACTCACTCTTGAGCTAAGCTGTATTCTCTCCCACCTCATCGTTGGCCCACAAGTCCTCTCATTCTCCAGTTTCCCCTCATTCTCACAAACTGACTTCTGGCACGGATGCTTATGGCATTCAGGCACACAGAGCCCTGTTGCTCCAGGCTAGACAACCGTGTGACACTGGAGTTCACATACTCCAAGGCACTCCACGAGGAGTAGTTCCCAGCAGTGTCTGTCCAGGAGTATATAAACCCAAACCCTGTGCTGTTTCTCACCTAGGCTGGGGCCCCCATCTTAGCACTACCATGGCAGAGGATGGAATGTAGCCTAGCATTAGTCTATCCCAACAGCAGCATTCATAAACACCAGCAGCAGGTGGAACTGGAAACCACGTGGGGCTGGTGATGTAGCCCAGCTGGTACTGTGCTCACACGGCAGGAATGAGGAGCAACACTGGGAGCGACAGTACTTACTGTCTGTAATGACAGCACTCTGGAGATGGAGCAGTTCAAGGTCATCCTTGGTTACATGGGGACTCCATGTTGTCTCATCCCCCAATCTCCAAGTAGGTATTGACATGGAAAATTGAAGGCAGCTGAGAATAGATTATAAAACCACATACAGGCAGACATGGTGGCTCACACATTTAAGCATAGTATTCAGGAGGCAGACTAATGTCTTTGAGTTCAAAGCCAGCCAGGGATACACAGTGAGCCCTTGTCTCAAAAAACAAAACAAAGAAGAAAAAAAAAAGAAAAAAAAAAAGCACAAACCTCACAAAACTACTATGCACATACAATGGGATATTATTCAGCCTTCAAAGGAAGACATTTCTAACTCATGACGTGAATGAGCCTCAAGAACATTGTGCTAAGTGAAATAAGGAATCGCAACAGAGTCATGTTAAGGTACTCTGAACAGTTAAATTCACAGAAGCAGAAAGCAGAGGGACTGTCGGCAGGTAAGGGGGAAGACTATGGAGTTCAGCATATACTTTTATCTAACAGGAAGAGCTCTAGGGATTGCTTGCATAACTGTGAATGCACTGTGAATGTAACAATGAATGAACTAAACATTGGGTGCTCTGGTAAACCTAAGCTATTAGATTTACTTTATCACAATATCTTTCAGGGTTTCTACTCTTATTATGAACACCATGACCAAAACCATTATGAATTAGAAAGGGTTTATTTCAGCTTTCAATTCCCATATTACAGCCCACTACTGAGGGAACTAAGGGCAGAAATGTTGACTAGCTTGCTCAATGTTGCCCAGGGGTGGCGCTGCCCACAGTAAGCTGGACTCTCCCTCCCACACCAATTACTAATCAGAAAAAGCAGTAACAGGAAGGATAAGCTCAATAAATACATAAAGGGGCAAAACCTTTAAGAGCTGATGGTGCCTACTGTAGGCTGCTGGAACCCAGGCATTTGGCATTTTTCTTTGTACAGCACCTGCCCTTCCCAATGCTCCTACTGTGAACATATTACATAACTGCCTTTGTAGTAACAGAAGGCTGACATCACTTTTATAAATGAGCGGGTGCAGCGTGAATTGCTCAGCTCAGCTCTATTTGGGCTCCCCAGAATGCAGCTCTTATTCGGGTTTATAAAGGACAGGACGAGTGGCATTAGTCACACTGATGTAATAATCTTCCAAGTGAAGGCTGAGTGCTGGGGAAGCAGAGGTAGGAGATACAGACCACAGCTGAGGGAGGGCAGCATCCTCAAGCTCATGTCAAGTGGAGACTGGAAGACATCACTGTGTGGTAAAAAATGAGCCAAAAGAAAGGGCGCAGAGGTGAGGCAGGGGCAGACCTGCTGGGAGCCTAGAATGGAATCATGCTACAGTGCTCACCAGGTCACCTTGGTGTCGGCTGTAACACTGTTGGCCTGCTCGAAGTGAGGTGCTCAGGAAGCTGAAAGGCACATACTTAGGCCAGGATTTCTGGAGACTCCAGAACATTCCCTACTGTGGTATAGGCAGCTTGCAGGTGCACACACTGAAGGGAGGAGGGGACTGCTAAACAATTCCTTTACTAAGGCTCAGAAATGCGTTTCTATTACAGCTTTATTGAGAATGAATATTTTTTAACTTAAAAACACAACAGGCACTTGAGATGCTGAGGCAGAACTGCCCCAAGCTAAATGCCAGACTAGCTACATCCATCATGTTGAAAAAAGGAAAACACAAAGACACACATTTCTCTCATCTGGCAAAGTGGGCCAGCAGATTGGATCCTGAGCCAGTCAACTGTGTTGCTACTGGCCTGCCTGGTTTACCTTGCACCTCTTCCTTTTGGTAAAGAACTCTTTGAAAGTAGACTTTTGGGTAGAGCCTCCTCACATTTTATTGAACAAATAAATACAATCTGAGGAACACATGAAAAGTGGCCATGAATGAGGTTAGCCTCTAACTCATGAGGGGAACATACAACCCAGGAGGAAAATGGGAGAGCTGAGTTCAGTGAGGCACGGCCTTCAACTTGTCCTGTCCAAGCTACACAAGATGACTAATTAGAATCCAACTGCCTTTTCCTTCCCAAAGCTCACAACCTGGATCACTGAGCCCTATACTGTACCCTCCTGAGACCTCAGGTGAGGAGAGTACTGTGCTTCTCCACTGAAAGGGTAAGAGGCATCGCACTCTTATTCTTCCTTACCTGGCTGTACTGCTAAACCAGTTTCACAGCCCTGGCCTGGAGTCTAGCTGTATGCTAAACACCATGGATCTCTCTAGCCAGTCTCCAGGTGTGAATGCAGTTGGTCCTCGGACTCCTCTAGACAAAGAAGATATTCTATATCTAAACAATTGTGTAATTCTTTTTATTTTCTGACTCAAAGTTTTGTTATATACTGTCTTAGCTGACCCTGAACTCCTGGACTTAAGTGATTCTACTGACTCCCCTGCCTCAGACTGAAGTGGCTGAGAGCACAGGCACCACACCACACCAGGCTTGGTAATTCTTTGAGAAATGCCACTCAAGAAGGGTTTCTTCATGTAGCCCTGGTTGTTCTGGAACTTGATCTATAGGTCAGGCTGGCCTTGAATTCAGAGTTCCATCGATTCTGCCTCCAGAGTGCTGGGATCAAAGGTGTATACCACCACCAGTCCATAAATATTATGTTTTAAAGAAACCTCTTATCACTGCAAAATATTCTGTGGTCTCCACATACATGGAATTAAGACTCACAGTTTGAGAAACTGGGCCCTAATCCCACAAACACTCATTCCTTGAACATTTTCTGTAAGTTATCACTGTCAGGGACAAGGCTTTTGTGAATAAAACGAGAAATCATACCACTCTCTCACCACAAACACAAACCTACTGATATTGTGATTTTTCCACTTATTGTTTTTATTTAGCAGGGCCTGACTCCTTCACAACCATTAAAACAAAACAAAAACCTGTATGTGTATGTGATACCAGTGGTTATATCTGCACTCTGTGTATATGAGCGTGCCTGAAGAGGCAGAACAGAGTCAGACCCCCTAGAACTGGAGTTACAGATAGCTATGAGCCACTATATTCATGCTAGAAATTGAGCCTGGTTTCTCTGCAAGAGAAGTCAGCATTCTTAACTCTCAAGTCCCATCCTTCATCCCCTTTTCCAAAGAAATTTCCTTTTCACCCATTTTTTTTTCCGAGAATGGGAACACGTGAGAACTCTGAAACATCCATCTGTTGAGTACGGGGTCTAAGACTCAATGCTAGCATCACACCTGTGTCGCTCAGAACCTAATCTTAGGGAAAACCTGAAAATACCAAGGTCGTTTCACTATGGAAGATGTTCACAGGGTTGACAGATCAGGTCTGTGATGGTTGCCACTGACTGCAAATCACTGAAGAGACAAGTCTCTGGCCATGACTGTGGGGGATTATCTAGATTAGGTCAACTGATGTGGGAAGACCCATCCTTAGTGTGGAGGTGTTGCTCCTTAGGCTGGGGCCCAAGACTGAATAAAAAGGGAAGAGTAAGCTGAGTACCAACACTCATCGCTGTCTAAGTGTGTGAGCTATGTCAAGCCCCTGCCACCATGTCTTCCCCTCCATCATGGACTGTGCCTTCAAACCCTTCCTTCATTACCTGATTTATTCAGATATAGCACTATACAGCCACATACTCTATGACTTGACAGGGCCGCAGGAAAGAAGACCACAAACACTAGTCATCCTTTCAATAGAAACCATCTGTTCCCAGCATTCCAACTCTTACCTGCACCATTTCTTAGAACTCTCTTATTTGTGAAACAGAACTAAAACTACCTCCAGGTACAAAAGGGGAAAAAGAATCAAAATGACCGGACCAAGCATTACAGAAAGGTTTTGTATACACACATCTTAGGAAAGCCAAGCAGCTAGGAGTGGTGGTACTTAATTCTAGCATGGGAGGGAGAGGTAGGCAGATCTGAGTTCAAGGCCAGCCTGATATACATAGAGTTTCAGGATAGCCAGGACTACACAGAGAGACCCTGTCTCAACAAAACTGTAAACAAGCAGGATTTTTAGAGGTTATTTTCTAAGTATTGTGAGTCTGCTTTACAGGACACTATGATAGGAACATTTCCTCCTGCAGAGGGGAAGGGAGTAAATATCCATGCACTCACCCTCAACAAAGATGCTCTAGTCTTGTTGCAAGTACTGTTACAAGACTGTCTTAAGGTTCCTACTGCTGTGATAAATCACCATGACCAAAAGCAACTCTTCGGGGATGGGGTTGGGGTATCTTCAGTTTAGGTATCTTACTAAGGGAGATCAGTGCAGGAGTCTAGGCAGGAGCTAATACAGAGAGAAGCCAGGGAGGAGCACTGTTGACTGGCTTGATCCTCTTGGCTCGATCAGCCTTTCTTACAGCACCCAGGACCACTACCCCAGAGGTGGCACCACCCACAGTGAACTAGGTCCTCCCACATCAATTATCAATCAAAACAGACTAATCTGGTAGGAGCATTTTCTCAAATAAGGTTCCCTCTCCCCAAACGACCCTGGCTCATATCAACTTTGTCAAGTTAACATAAAAGTAGGTAACACACACACACACACACACACACACACACACACACACACACACAAACTGCAGCTTTCTGATAACCACTTAACATAAACCACAAGGGACCTTGGTATGGTATGTGGCTCAACCCTTAACATCTAATTGGACCGAACTCTTCATAAAGGCATTAGTTTTAGGCATCTGCACTAATGAGAAATAACAAAGTAGTTAAACTGTTTACCACATAACCGAACTACATCTCAATTTCTTAATTTACTGAAACCAACTAAAATTTGTATAAGCTGAGGGTCTTCTAATCCAAAACGCTTGGGCTCAGGAGTGTCTTTAATTTTTTTTTTTTTTCATTTTAGCGTATTTCCATGAACATAATGTCTTGGGGGATAGTACAAAAGTCTAAACACAAAATTCATCATTTCATATATGCTCATACACATACCCTGAAAAAAATTCTCTGTGTAGCCTTGGCTGTCCTGGGACTCCCTCCGTGGACCAGGCTCACTTCAACTCACAGAGATCCATCTACCTAACTACTTCCTAGTGCTGGGATCAAAGGCGTGCGCCACCACCGCCCGCCTTCTATTTACGTATATTAGAGTTTTGGATTAAGTATCTTAAAGTTTTGGATTTTGGAGCATTTCAAAATTTGGATTTCCACAGTCAGAGATTCTCACAAGCTGTCCCTTCCCAAGCTTCACTTCCTAAGCATGCAAATCCAAAGGACCAGACCACAATGTCACAAGCTCGTCACTAAGTTAGGACGTTGCTACTTAACCCAACTATTTTTTGTTTCAAAATAGTAGTCACAGAGTAGTTTTCTGGTATTCCACTTCGTCTAACAAGCTGTCCACTCATGCCACCTTTCTGCTCCTAAATGGCTGTCACTTTTACCTCTCTCTATGGGCTAGTTCCGCTCAGTGGTGATGCGGGATAAGAAATGCTACCTGACGGTGTTACTCGCAATCCCCTCGGCTCACTCTCTGCAAGCCGCGGTTGCAGCAGCTTTTGCCGCTCCAGCCTCTCCGCGGCCTTCCTGCGTGTTATCCCCGCTGTACACGACCCGCCACCGCCCGGCCCGGCCCCTCACCTCCTTCCCAGGCCGCCCGGCAGCGCCCAAAGCCCCGCGGCGCTGCGCACTCACCTGCAGGTGACCTGCTTGGTGCTCATGGCGGCGGGGACACGGGCTGGAGTCGCACTGAACTCTCAGAGCCGCCAGCGCCGCGTCCCAGCCCGGCCCCGCCTCGCCCCGCGCGCGTAGCCGCGTCACTCCTGCGCGCGCCACTCCCGTGCGTGCGTTACTTCTAAGGTGCCGGCCGGAAACTTAACCCCCATCGTAATGGATTCCGCTAGGGCGTGGGGCCGGAAGATTCCTACTCTCTAGTAGTCGGGGTCCCACTTTTCCCAGACTAAGGATCTGAGCATGTCTAGCATATTAAACTTACCAATCATCTGCAGGGCCATTACTTCTAGGGTTCGGACCCCATCTCCCAAGGCAGTCTTTCCAAATAATAATAATAATAATAATAATAATAATAATAATAATAATAATAATAATAATAATAATAATAATAATAGTAACAACAATAACAACAATAATGGTATTAGTAGCAGCAGTAGTAATTTTACTATTTATCTTTATTTTATAATATGGGTGGTTTTGCCCACATGTGTGGCTGTACAATAAGTGCATGCAGTGCTGGTGCAGGCCAGAAGAAGGAGTTGGATTACCTGGAACTGGCGTTGCAGCCGGTTGTGAGTTACCATGTAGATTCTGGTCCCCTACAAACCAGTCAGTGCTCCTAACCACTGAGCCATCCTCTAATAAGAATATTTTTATTTTTTTGATAATTCCATACATGTGTACAATGTATTTGATCATATCTATACCAAATATCCTCTTCCCCTACTGGTCTTTTTATGTAAATACATACATACATACATACATACATACACACACACATACATACATACATACATACATACATACATACATAAAATACAAGAGGGGAATTTCAATAAGTGGTCTAGAGGCTGTTTTGTGAAATTTTGGTAAAGAATGTGACTTCTTGCCCTTGTTTGAGAATAGTCTGTCTGAAGCTAAGGTGAAGAGACTCAGATTAATTGCATTGACAAAGGAAGTCTCAAAAAAGACCATCATAGACTTTGTTTTCTGGTTAAGTCTCATGAAGAACATTTTAAACAAGTGCAGCAAACTGAGAAAGGAAAATTATAAAATATATGCTTTGAGTATTAAAGGGGTGCCAGGAAGTGAAATGGAGATGAATCCTGTGTTCAATGATACTAAATTGAATTAAGGAAGTAATGATCTTGTGGCAAGATTCCACCCAGCTAAAGTTAGATCCAGGCATGGTAGTACAAGCCTTTAATACCAGGAGGCAAAGACAAGCAGATCTCTGAGTTCAAGGCCAGTCTAGAACAGAGCAAGTTCTAGGTAAAGAAAAACTTAAACCCAGGTTTGGTGGCACACACCTTTAATCCCAGTGCTTAGGAGACAGGTATGCAGATCTCTGAGTTCAAAGTCAGTCTACAGTGCAAGTTCCAGGACAGCCAAGCTTAGGCAGAGAAGGAGTTAGAAAACAGAAAGGTGGTGATAATGTAATAGAACAAGGGCACATGTTCCAGCCCCAGCAAACAGCAGAACTTGGCACCTTTGGCCATGTGGCTCTGGCTTTAGAGTCCAGAATAAAAAGAATTACTGGGAAAATTGATGCTGGTTAACTGGAGCTAAGAAATTAATGGTGATTAAGAAGAGACCAGCATCACTGAGGTGAAATCTTCTGGGATGTGTTCTCCAAGAGCACAACAAAGCTGTGTTCCAGAGATAGCCAAAGTTGTACCTTGTGCCACAGCTGTACTTGATAATGGGTAAGAATCACCCAGGTTGTATTGGTTTTGAAGGTATGGAGGCTTCACAAAGAAGAGTTGAGGCTTGGCACTGTGAGAGGTCATGGAAGGGCATTGGAGTAGATGCAGCCCCTGTTGTAGTTGACAGCCCTGGATTGAAGGGGTCATGCAAAGAAGTTGAGGCTTGGCACCATGAAGAGAGCCTGTGAAAGGCTGTTGGTGAAGCCTAGTGAAAGACTCCAGCGTTTTGGAGATGGCAGTACCATGGGATGATCACCATGAACAGCAGTGGCAGTGGATCAACCTGAACTTAAGAGTGCTACAAAGGGCAGAGCTGGAGAAGTGATGCAAACCCTTTGGAGGAGCCAAGAAGATCATGTGTGGATCCCATACACTGGAACAAGAAGCTGTAACGTTGAGATTGCCTTGGAGACCTCAAGATGTTTAAGATGCCAGAGCTGTGTGCTATCTGCTGAGGAAAGCTGCTAAAGGGAGTAGAATCAGGCCAGGAGAAAGGAATTTGTTGCAGTCAACAAAGATGAAAAATGACTTGGAGACCTGAAGACTGCTTTGACATCAGCCATGAATAAGGAGTTTTGGAGTTTGCCCTGCTGGTTTCCTGTCTTGCTTTGGGGGGTTACAGTTAAGTGATTGGATGAATCTTAGAAGAGACTTTGAACTTTGGACTTAAAAAAAAAGATTTATTTATTATATATAAGTACACTGTAGCTGTCTTCAGACACACCAGAAGAGGGCATCAGATTTCATTACAGGTGGTTGTGAGCCAACATGTGGTTGCTGGGAATTGAACTCAGGACCTTTGGAAGAGCAGTCAGTGCTCTCAACTGCTAAGCCATCTCTCCAGCCTAAATGTTGCTTTTTATTGTTTTTAAGATTTATTTCAGTTATATGTAGCTGTCCTTGGACATACCAGAAGAGGACATCAGATCCAATTACAGATGGTTATGAGCCACCATGAGGCTCATAACTTCATGACTCAGAACCTCTGAAAGAGCAATCAGTGCTATTAACTACTGAGCCATTTCTCCAGCACCAAACTTTGGAATTTTAACATTGTTGAGAATACTATAGACTATGGGGACCTTTGAAGTTGGACTAAATGTATTTTGCATTATGTTATGTTTATGTATGGCCCCCATAGTTTGAACAGGCTATGGGAGCCAGGGAGTGGAATGTGATGGTTTGTATATGCTTGGCCCAGGGTGTGGCACAATTAAAAGGTGTGGCCTTGTTTAAGTAGGTGTGTTACCGTGAGTGTGGGCTTAAAACTCTCAAACTCTCGCCCTAGCTACCTGGGAGTCAGTATTCTGCTAACACCCTTTAGATGAAGATGTAGAACCCTCAGCTCCTCCTGTACCATACCTGCCATGCTCTCAACTTGATGATAATGGATTGAATCTCTGAACCTGTAAGCCAGTCCCAATTAAATGTTGTCCTTCATAAGACTTGCATTGGTCATGGTGTCTGTTCACAGCAGTAAAAGCCTACCTAAAACAATGCCTTTAGTCTTAATCCTTTACATCATGAGGCAGAGGCAGTTATGTCTCTGTGAGTTTGAGGGCAGCCTGATCTACATAGTGAGTACAGATCTCCCATTACACTCTGAGACTCTATCTGAAGAAGAAAAAGAAATATACTAGGCTCATGGGCATTCTGTCATGGGTGGGGAGGGACTCATAAACAGCTACCTCCTCCACAGGTAGCTATAAGAAGTTAGTAGTTCCTGGGACAGAGCCACTAGTAAGTTGCCCTTGCTTAAGTAAATGACCCCTACCCATGCTCTTGCAAACAAACTTAGTGAAATTCAGTGGGCAATTAAAACACACACACACACACACACACACACACACACACACACCAAAGTAACTAGGAGTGTGGTTGGGAAGAAAAAGGAGAGATTCAGTGAGAGGGCATGGGTGAGAGGAAGATTGGGAAAAATATGGAGAGAGAGAGAGAGAGAGAGAGAGAGAGAGAGAGAGAGAGAGAGAGAGAGAGAGAGAGAGAGATCTTAAAGGAGTAAATGAGTAAAATCTTTTTCATAGGGTTAGGGTATAGCTCATTTGGTAATGAAAGACCCCAGAATTGGGGAAGCCCCTCACTCTAGTACCGGGAGAACGAGAACCCAAGAACTCACAGAGATCCAATCTTGCTGCAATCAGGCAAGAGGTTTATTGGGGGAGGGGAGAAGGCCAGAGCTCTGGGGTCAACACATATCTCACACAGGAGATAGAGGAGTAGACCCTGAACTCAATTAGGGGGACATATTTATAGGGAAAATTACATAAGCAGTTAGCAACAGGCACATAACAATTTCATTGGTTCATTCAAATTGGCACTCTCTGTCTGCTTTTAGATATGATTCAACTCCAGACCACTCTGTTTTGGGGCACACTGACCTTCATACTAGTTTTTCTCAGGACTGCAGAGTCAGACTTTATCAAGACCAGGTGGTCTGCGGTTTTTGTTCTCAGCCTCGAGACATACTTGTTCTCAAGGCAAGGTTAGTGGGGGCTAACTTGAAACTTTAACTCTTTCAGTAACTTGCTTTCCTTCCATGTACAGTCCCAGGTAAAATACCAGCATTACAGAAACGAGCTTGGTGGTTGTCTTAGTTATTTTTCTATTGATGTGATAAAAACCATGTATGATTATAAGTCACTTGGGAAGGAAAGGCGTTATTTTAGCTTTCGTTTCCATGCAACAGTTCATCACTGAGGGAAGTCAGGCCAGGAACTCAAGGTAGGAACATAGAGGCAAGAAATGAAGTGAACCAGCTTGTGAACCAGCTTGCTCTCCATGGCTTGCCCAGCCTGCTTCTTCATAGCACTCAGGACCACTAGCCCAGAGGTAGCTCCGCCCATAGTGAGCTGGATCCTGCCATAACAATTACCAATCAAGAAAATGCACTACAGGCTTGTCCACCGGCCAGTCTGCTGGAGTCACTTTCTCAATTAAGGTTCCCTCTTCCCTAATAACTCTGGCTTGTGTCAAGTTGACACAAAAAGAAGGCAGTATAGTAGTACACACATGTAATCTCTACATTCTAGGGCTGGAGGCAGAGTTTAAGTGCATTCTGGGCTAACCTGGGTTATTTGAGACCTTGTCCAAAAATAAAAATAAAAATAAAGTTGGGGCTGGGTAGGATTAAAGAGAAGACTAGTTGGTTTAAGAGGCCAATCTGGTCTCCAGAGCTCTAGGACAGACAGTGACACACATAGAAAACCTGTCTTTAAAAACCAGAGGTGGGGATGAGAGGGGCTTACTATTCTTTCAAGAGGACCAAGTTTCAACTTCCAGCCCCCACAGCAGGCAACTCAGAACAATCTGTAACTCTAGGGGAGTCAATGACCTCTGACCTCTTCAGGGACCTGCAGAAGAGTGCTGTACAGAAACTCATGTAGGCACACATACAAATACACAAAGTAATCATTTAAAAACATTGGTATGGGGGTTTGCAGAGGGGAAACATTTGAAATGTAAATAAATAAAATAACCAATGAAAATTAAAATAAAAG
This sequence comes from Micromys minutus, assembly GCF_963924665.1. Lineage (NCBI taxonomy): Eukaryota > Metazoa > Chordata > Mammalia > Rodentia > Muridae > Micromys > Micromys minutus. The sequence goes on from NC_137972.1 coordinate 30,659,341, forward strand.
AATGGGTGCATTAAATAAAGTTTATTAAGACACATTACTCCAGTCCACTTTTTATCGGGTCAATATTTTTCTCTTTTTCTGGTTTGGTGCTAAGGATGTACAAGGGCCTCAGACAACACGAGGGCCCTACCACTGAAATACTGTCCCCTGCACTGGCCTAAAAGTAATAAAATTTGTGCATTCTTATGTTCCTGAAAAAATGAGAATAGAGAATGTCATCTGCAAGCTCAAGAGCCTCTCTGTCTGTGGGAAAACACAAAACTAAATATGGGTAATTGTCTAGACAGTTCTGTAACCTGAGTCCAAATGAGCTCTTCAGTGTAGGAGGGAGAATGGCTCAGCCCACACCCACCTCCTTCCACCACAGAAGCAAGCTATGCCAACCTCATCCAGCCCAGTGGAGTCTGACAAGTGTCAGAGAAGTCATGTGACCTCTGCACCTGCTGTGAGTGGCCTTCACCTGGCTGACAGCATCCAAAGACATTTGGTCCTGTCCTGTGTAAACTCTATACCTTCCCATAGCATCTGACACAGAGACTCCAGCCCCTGCCAGAAAAGCAGCTGCCCTGAAGATGGGGATGAGGAGAAACCACGTCACTACACAATGGAGGAGAAAAGGCTACAAGGAATCTGGAGATGAAGTAGGAATAAAACAAAACAAAATAAAACAAAACGGAAAGCAACAACCCAAAATTGGGCCTCCCAGAGAAAGCGGAAAAGAGCAGAGGCAAGAAGACTTAGGGGAATTTGCCTAGGGAGGTGTCACAGAGACTCTTCAGATGTTCTGTAAGGGTGTTAAGTTTCAAAGCTGAGGGGACAGGGCTTCTCACAGTGGTCTCAAGTTGCAACAGAAGACTTCATCCTGCCTAACTCCTTTACAGACAGCCCTGCCTTCCTCAGCTGTGTCTCCAGCCCTCTCCTAAGGCCAAGTGAGAGCGAGCGGTCAGGGAGACCTGCCCTGCCAAAGATAGTAAGACACTGGTCATTTGTAGCTAACACATCTAACACAGTTTAATGAGAACACAGCACTCTGTTCGGCCTTGGTACACAACCAGGAACACAACTGCTAGTGTCCAGTCCCAACAACGATGGCTAACTCCAAACTAAGCTCCCTTCTTTCCCCTGCTCCTGTTAGCCATGGACGCCCCTCTCTGCTTTCCTACAGCATCCTTCCTCGGTCTTACAGCTCTGCCTGCCACAGGAATGTCCCGGCAATTCTAAATGCTAAGGGAAGAAAAGAAAAACAAGAACAAAACCCCCTTGAACTATTTCATGTACTTGAGACTGACGAGAGCAAGCAGTCGCTTCTCAACCTATCCTTTTACAGAGGCCTAAGACCATGCATGTATCTGCATATCAGACATTTACATTAGGTTCATAACAGCAGCAAAATTACAGTTATGAAGTAGCAATGAAATGCTTTTATGCTTGGGGGTCACCACAACATGAGGAGCTGTATTAAAGGGTTGCCGCATTAGGAAGGGTGAGAAGCTCTGGTCTAGAGCCTTGAGGCTGCCTGGTGCTGCTGGACTCGAAGAACCTCCTTCCTATGCAGTGGACTTTTGATTTATTTGTTCCTATCCAATGTACACTGGTCTGGCTTTTGTTTTTAGTTACAGTGTAAGATGGAGATGTCTGGAGGGAAATGTACCTTTAGGGAAACGTTTACGTTTATTTATCTGAGGAAAAATAAGAGGAAGGAAGGCAGTGTGGGAAATAAATGATTCAAAAGACTCATGAATGAAAGCAAAGCAGTTTTTAAAAACATTCTGCAGACTGGATACCAGCCTACAGAAAAGGCAAAAACAGCCTCCTGCTGATTTGACACAAGATAGTGGGTTTTTTTCTCTCTTTCTTTTGTTGTTATTGTTTGTTGTTTGAGACAGGGTTTCTCTGTGTAGCCCTGGCTGTCCTGGAACTAGCTCTGTAGACCAGAGCAGGCCTTGAACTCACTGAGATCTCTGTCTCCTGTGTGTGAGGATTAAAATCCACAAGACAGTGTTTTGTAAAGTCTCTAAAGCTGGAGAGATGGCTCAGCAGTTAGGACTGCTCTTCCAGAGGTTCTGAGTTCAATTCCCAGCAACCACATGGTGGCCCTCTTCTGCTGTGTCTGAAGACAGCTACAGTGTACTTATATACATAAAATATGAGTACATTTAAAATTCCTCAGAAATTCCTGCCCCCTTTTCCAAAATGTTGGGACTTGCCTCTTCTCCAAATTTCCCATCCGAATGGCTCAGGACACAAAGCCCTATCTAATGACTAATTAGAGGCTTGAGACTGTCCCCTTCATGATGGAGGACAGAGTCATGCAGCAGGCTGCCTGTAACTTTCCAACTTTCAGAGTTCTGTGACCCAGCACCCACCGCCAGCTAGGGGAGAGAGGGGCCAATCCCCTCTGATAAATTCTGAGCCCACCCCAGACTGAAGACAGAACACAAAAATGTATGTGTTCCAGCAGGCAGACAGGCAGAACAAATCACTGTGAGCATCACAAGGAAAGGCTGAAGGAATGAGTAGGGGCTGGCTGTCACCAGATACCAATGTGCAGCATCTACAAAAAACCTTGGTAAGCCAGGGAAAATAAAAACTAGCTCTTTAAGAGTCTAGCAGGTGCAGCCTGGTTACTGGTTAACCTACTGAGCTCCCATCCTTGCTGATGTCACTGTAGATCAGGTTACTCAGGCAGTGTGAGCTAGCCAGCTGTATAATGAGGAAAAGGAAGTCTCCAGAAACCTGTTCTGGTGGCCCAGCATTCAAACAGTATGCACTTCGCAGGAGCCAGGAAGCCTCTAATTAAATTCAGGCACTGCGAGAGGTCCATCTACACTTTCAGTGTACCCCAATGCTGCCCTCTTTGCCAGGGGGACGTGGGCTCCACCAGGATAGAGGACGCGCCTATCAGCATCTCAGACCCATTCTCCAATGGTCATCAAGAGAAATGCTCCTTCCTCCTCAAACCCACGAGAGGGACGTTCCTTAGGTACAGTGGCTTGAGTCATGATAAGCTGTGCATGCATTTCTGCTGTCTGTCAGTCATCAAGCCTTCTCTGAAGGATGTGTGCTGTGCTGTGCTGTGCTGTGCATGTGGGGTTGCTTTGGGTAGACTGTTGTCCTTCAGTCTTCATTTGCAGGCCTGTTTGTCCATTAGAGAGGGTGGTGTGGGGCCGGGTATGTGGCTTGCCTGCCTAGGGTAAGGCCCTGGGTTTTGTGCACACATTTGTATAGTATGTGAAAGGCTGTGTGTTGTATGAAGACACCTGCTCGAGTGATTTTAGGAGGAAAGGATGTGCTGTGTGGCTCACTGGGAATAGCCAGGCAGTGAATGTTATTCGCATGATATGCAAGCGATGGTTCATAGCTTATGTGACGAGCAGGTACAATGTGCAGAGCAAAGTACAATCCGAAAGAGGTGGTTCTTGATGGAGGTGATTTAAATTAGCAAGGAAGTCTAAGGGTCCCTCCTCCTTTTCTTCATTTCCTGTTCCTTACACAGTGTTAGAGGTGGAACTCAACGTCACATACAGGCTGCGTGCTGGACACACGTTCAGAGCTCAGCTGCACTCCTAAGCCCTTTTCTTATCCCTTGAAACAGGCTTTTGCTGTGTAACATGTGATCCTCCTGCCTCAGCCTCTTGAGTGCTAAGATCACAGACATAAGCCAACACACAAGTTTCTCCTAGTCATAAATCATGCAAGTTAATAAAATTTCAATAAAAAGTCATATTTGTTCCCTGAAAATGCGAAGTTAATTTTATGTTAACTGGGAAAACTCAACAAGAAGAGCCTAGTGTTAGGGCTGGAGGGAGAGCTCAGCTATTAAGAGCAGCAGGTGCTCTTCCAGAGGACCCAGGTTAAGTTTTCAGAACTACATGGTCTCATGACCATCTGTAACTCCAGTTCTAGGGAAGCCAACTCTCTCCTCTGGCCTCTGTGGGTAGTGCGCATGCACACAGACACATGGACACACAGACACACACACACACACTGCAAAACACCTGTACTTACAAATTTTAAAAACGTACAATATTAAGAATGAGGAAAATTTACATATTTATGAGTTATTAATTTTAGACTCATACAATTATCTTTCAATAAAACATATATTTGATGTTACTCTAATATTCACCTTTTCTGGAGCTGCTCCTTCCTTTGAGTAGATCCAAATCCTCATCTTTCATTCTCTCTCTTTTGTTTAAAAGCCCACCCTTTTGTCAACTTTTTGTTGTTGTTCACTTAGCCCAGGCTGTCCTTGAACTTGCTCTGTGCCCAGGCTGGCCTTGAATTCCTCATCCTCCCAGAATTTGTTTCCTCAGCTTGCTAATGACAGGATCCTCTTGAAATTGTCCTCGGGAAAGATTATGCCATCAGTGATGGAGTTGCTTCCTGATAAAGGGGAAGGCTGGCCCTCCACTCTTTCCCTTCCCTTGTAATGCGCATCTATGTATTCTCTGGAAAATGCTAATTCTGATGGGCATGGTCCTTAGTGCTTAGGCAGAAGGAGCTAAGAGGTGTGGGGCAGGTTGTATGCAGTGGTGGCTGCAGAAATCAAGGCAGTCCTAGTCCATGGGACTCCAAACAATTCCTTCCCTTTCATCCACATATTCAAGACTGTCTTGAGTTCCACAGAACTGTGACAAAGGTGAATGATCAGTGACCCAGGGGCTCCCCGGGCTCTGCTTGAATGAGGTTGGGTTGATCAACGTTGCTGCTTATGACTGCAGGGTGCAGACCTCACAGAGGATCCTGGTCAGTCCAGAACTGCAGAGGAGGCCTGTCCATGATCTGTGTGAAGGGGAGGTCAGGCTTGTTTTAACACTTTATACTTCCCCCACACTCACACGGTTGATTAAGATTTGCTGAACTTCAATCTCCGGTATCACGAACTAAAGAGAACACAGACTTGCCAAACTAAAACTGAAATGATCCTTCCAGAAGCAAGCCATAAAGGGCAGAGCCTTATGTCTTCCTGTGTCACACAGCCTGACTCAACAGGCCCAGAGTCAACACCCAACAAACTGTCAAATGACTGAAATTTTATTAGGGATGGTGGTCTGGCTAAGATGGGGCTAGGGAATGAGAAATGAGGCGCACCCAGAGAGGGGTAGAACCAGTCCTCTGCACAGACCCGTTCTCAGGGCCACTCTTGCTCATTCACGTATAGCCTCCGAACTCATGGGGTCTTCATAAGCTCAAAACAATCCCTGGGGTTGACTGAAAAGGACCAATAGTCATCCGTGTCATTGGCCATGATAAAGCTGAGGTCTCTTGCTTTATTGAAGAATCAGTTACCCAGCTGAGAGCTGACCCCAGGACTGTGCCCTCCTAGGAATGACCGGCTGAGCAAGGTGTGCAAATTGTATCAAAGCATGTTATATACATGTCAGAAAGTGTCATAATGAAGCCTATTATTTTGTTAATGTCCAAAAAATTTGATGTTGGCTTATAAGTTCAAGGTCAGCTTGGGCTACATGGTGAGCCTTTTTTTGTTTTTTTTTTTTTTTAAAGAATTTATTTATTTTACTTATATGAGTACACTGTAGCTGTCTTCAGACACACAAGAAGAGTAATGATGCAGACCCAATTACAGATGGTTGTGAGCCACCATGTGGTTGCTGGGAACTGAACTCAGGACCTATGGAAGAGCAGTCAGTGCTCTTAACTCCTGAACCATCTCTTCAACCTCTGAACCTTTGTTTTAAACAAAACCAAACATAAAAGAATATTTTTAAGGGTGTGTGTGGGATAGAAAGCATGTGCTAAGCATGTATAAGACCCTGGGTTTGATTCTAGAACTAACCAATCCAAACCAGAAAAACCTCAAGCCAAAAGAGCAACAGTAAGAAACAGTAACCAGGGAGGGCCGTGGCCACAGGTTATACTGAGCTGTGGTTAAGAAGGCTGAGAACCAAGCAGGGTGGCGATGGCCCATGCCTTTATCCTGGCACTTGGGAGGCAGAGGCAGGAGGCTTCCTATGTTCAAGGCCAACCTAGTCTACAGAGTGAGTTCGTGGAGAGCCAAGGCCTCACATTGAAACCCCATATCAAAACAAAACAAACACCCCCCCCCCAACAAGACAAAAGAAGAAAAAAGAAGGCTGGGGACCTCCAGGATCTTCACCCATATTAGCTGGTGGTATAAGGAATGGACTTCCAGAGGGCATAGAAAGCTCTTCCACCATACAGCTGTGGGGGGTGGGAGCTCTGCCTGTGCTGTACCCTTTAGCCAGCTTACAGCTGATGGCAAGGTCTAGCACAGGCTACAGGGGAAGCAATGCCCTCCTCTTTTAAACACCCATGCTTCATGAAGTGCTTGCTGGTGGGCAAGATGGCACACTTGAAGTTGCAGTTGTCTTGGGGTCTGAGGCAGGAAGATCCTGAGTTCCAGGATAGCCTGGGCTATGCGGTTAGGCTTCTTATCAAAATAACGCCCAGTGCAGATGATGTTTCTCTGTTTCAGGGAGTACGATGGGAAGTCTGATCTGCACGTTGGAATCACTAACACACGTGGTGAGCATTTCCTACATTTCCCCAGTGTAAGCAAACCCCACATACCATCAAGGGGAGAGGCGGGTGTCCAGCCAGGATGAGGTAGGTCACGGTAACAGCATACCTATTCTGCCTTCCCTGCTTCTCCTACTGCAACCCAAAGCAAGTCATGTGTCTTGGCAAGTTAGTACTACTTAGTCTACGTGTTTAGAAGACTAAAATACTTTAGTAGTGCTGGGTGGAACCTAGGCAGGGCCTCCTGCAGACCGGCACTGAGCCACACTCCTAACCCCTGGAACTGCCTTAATGATTTTTCAGAGTCTTACAAACCTGCACATGTCTGTGTTGGATTTTAAGAGAAAGAAACAGATGGTCAGAGTTTGAGTCGACCAAGTTCTCAGTTTTTGGGTTTAAATCAGAATGTGGACTCTCACACCCAACCCACTACACAGCGTCTGCTCACCACACCGGGTCCCCGCACCCAAGGTTGAGGGACAAAACCAGATGTGCTGAGGTCTGTGGTCTTGTGCTTTAGAAAGGTGGACTGGAGGTGGCTGTGTCAGAGCCCTTGCCTAGCCTGAGCCTGACCTCAGTCCTAGCTCAAGCCCAGAAGAGCAGGAGACTATCCACTGTGTTCTGTTGGCAGGATTTAGTTTAGAAGCCAAGGCTACTCCTGGGGCAAGTGGGTGGCAGTACATTTTCCCAGCATGCATGAGGCTCTGGGCTTGACTGCCGCCACCACCACCACCACCATCACAACAACAACAAAACCCTTCTAAATTTTACTAGATCCATGATTCTTAATCTGGGGTCAAGCCTTTGGGCTCTGAGGGACCTGTTCAGCCTAGCGTCCTGTTGGAAGGCTGGAGCAGCAGGAGTGTGAGACTGATGCTCACACCTCTAAGAAGCAAAGGTGGGACAGGAAAGCAGGCTCCAAACCTCAAGGTCTGTCCCAAGAGATCCATTTTCTCCAGCCAGGTCCTACCTATCCACAAAGTTGGGGGTTGCATATCAGATATGTTACATATATGGTATTTACATTATGATTCATAGCAGTAGCAAAATGACAGCTCTGAAGTAGCAATGGAGTAATTTAATAGTTGGGGGTCACCACAACATGAGGAACTGTATTAAAGGGGGGCAGCATTAGGAAGGTTGAGAACCACTCCGCTAGATGGCAGCCTCTCTAACAGTAGCAGACAAGGGTGACCCAGATTTACAGGATTTATGGCTACTGTCATTTTCTGAGCACCTTTCATAGATTGGCTGACTCTGATTTGGGTTTTCAGGGGTCGTATATAATTACAGTGCCCATGGCACACGGCGAGACGAGGCAGGCTGGGAGTGTTGTCTCAGTGTTCCGCTAGTACAGCCTGGCATGTTTGGACTGCTGGACCAGTGGGACAAGTACTTGGAAGACTTCTCCGCTTCTCCAGCCTGGCTACCTCACAGGTAGGTGTCTAGAAAGACCGAAAGCCACCTCCACCCATCTATCACACACCCTCCTGTTTCCATGGTCACTGCTGTTTCAAGTACAGTCCATGCTTAGACTGTCAATCTGTGAGAACAGCTAATGTGGTTATTAGAAAATGTCCCTCACAGATTCATTTGTTTGGATATTTGGTTGTCTAGATGCTGATGCTATTTTGGGAGGAAGATTGGGAGCAGGTGGGGCTGGGCTGGAGAAAGCCGGTCTCTTGGCACAGACCTTGGGGTTTGGAGCCTGCCTTCCTTCCTGTCCCACCTGTGCCCTTTGCTCCTTGGAGGTGTGAGCATCAGCCTCACACACCTGCTGCCCCAGCCTTTCGGCAGGACACTAGGCTGGTCAGGTCCCTCGGAGCCCAGATAAAGCCCTCCTCCTGGAAGCTGCTGCTTGTCAGTTATTTAGCCACACTGATCAGGAGTTGTGCCATGGAAGTTTTCCTGGGGGTGGGGAGGAGAGACAGCAAACACTGCCAGATGGAGTGATGACTCCTGTTGCTCTCTCAGGCACAGCGAGACGCTGTGACTTTGTGCTTTGCTTGGCTAATTATTTTTTTACTTTATTTATTTTAAATGTGTCTGAGTGTTTTGCCTGAGTGTATGTGCCTAAAGAGGTCAGATGAGGGTGTTGGATTCCGTGGAACTGGAGTTACAGATAGTTGTAAACCGCTGTGTGGGTCCTAGGAACTGAACTTAGGTCCTTTGGAAGGTCAGACAGGGTTCTTAAATGCTCAGCCATCTCTGCAGACACTGTTCTCTTTTTCCTCCAAGACAAGGTCTCACTGTGTAGCCCAGGCTCCCGACTCAACCTCCAGAGTGCCAGGATTAAAGGAATCTGTCACTATGCCCAGTTATGAGATTTTTAAATATACACAGAAAAATACATATTATATTTCATAGCTTTATATTTATTTTTTGGGACAAGACTTACTACACGACCTTGGCTGTCTTAGAACTTACTATGTAGACCAGGCTAGCCTTCAACAAAGAAAGATCTGCCTGCCTCTGCCTCCCAAGTGCTAGGATCAAAGGTGTGCACCACCATTACCCGGCATAATTTTATTTCTTGACACAGGTTCTCACTGTGAAGAACAGTCTCACCTTGAACTCTTAGAGATCAACCTGTCTCAGCCTCTGGAGTGCTGGCCTTAAAGTCTGGATCACTGTGTGTGGCATTTAAAAAATATTGTTAACAGTGCAAAAATATTTAAATTCCACTTTTTTGTTTATTTTAGTGATCTGAGATTAATTTCTCATGTTTTCCCCATTTTCACTATTTTTTTTCTGGAGACAGGGTCTCACTATGTAGCCTTTGTTGGTCTTGAACTATAGAGATCTGTCTACCTCTGCCTCCTTGGTTCTGGGATTAAAGCTATGGGCTCCATGCCTGGTCTCTATTGAAAAGAAACTTTAAAAAATTACATTGTATTTGTTTATTTTGTTTGCCTCTATGTGTATGTGTGTGTGCATGTGTGTGCACCATAGCACAGGTGTGGAGGTCAGAGAACAACTCGATAGAGTTGGTTCTTTCCTTCTACCGTGTGAATCCCAGAGACTGTCTGCATTGGTGGTAGTTGGCTGCCTTTACCACTGATCTGCTTTTAATGTTAGCCAGCATGGTGGCCTCAGATGTCCTGCCACTGCTGACGTGGGAGGACTATTTGAGGTCAGGAGTTCAAGGTCATGGGTGTCTTACCTCACCGAATCTCACGTGTTTCTTCAAGGTATGAAGAAAACCACCACAACTGCTCGAGCTTTGCCCTCGCCTTCATCAACTGCATCCTTGCTATGGAAGGCAAAGAACAGCTGGAGAAGAGTGTGTTCACAGAAAAGTACGTGATCCCCAGGACGCGTCTGGCCTCCAAGTACATCACACTCTACAGGGCCATCCAGGAGAGGGGCTTCCACGTGACTGACCATCCCGACCCAGTGACAAGCCCCTCTTGAGCAGTTTGTACCAAATGCTGCATGTGAGGGTTGTTGAGACAGGACATTGGGTTTGTTGGCTTTAAATGGTACTGCAGATTTATAACTGTACTTAACTGCGACTCATTTTTAAAAAGTATACAATTTTCCATTAAGATTATTATATGAAAATTATAAAGTTAACAAAAGTAAATGAAAATTTATAAAAACCAATAAAACCACAGAGTATATAGCTCAGTGGGAGAACCATCTGTATCACGTAAGAGACCCCAGGTCCAGTCCCCTGAACCACATTCCCAATTTAAGAAAAAAATAAATAAAACTGCCCCAGGTTTCAAAAAAAAATTCATTACAACTAAATTTCTCCAACAGTGTGTTTTTAAGTTGAGACTCTGCTATAATCAGAGTGAAAGAACATTATTCACTGATCAAAGAAAACTCTTTGTATCAATTAATTTGAACTGAGCACATTTACTTTTTGATGTGAATGAAAAGAGTGAGGGACCAGAGAGTGGGGAGCTAAGGGTGTGGGGAGGAGGTTCTGAAAGTATATGTCTTATAAGACTCATGGGAAGACTGGAGATGCAGCCAAGTGGTAAAAAAAAAAAACCCACTCAGCAACTTTTGGAGTGTTAAAAATATTAAACAATGCTAAACAAACTAAAAAAGAAACAAAGGTAACAGAGGCTGGAGAGATGGCTCAGCCATTAAGAGCATCCGTTCCTCTTGCAGAGGACTTGGTTCAATTCCCAGCTTGTGGCAACTCAGAACCCCTGTAACTTCAGTTCCAGAGGATACAATACCCTCTTCTGGCCTCTGTGGGCAGCAGGCATGTGGTGGGCAGACACATGCAGGCAAAATACCCATGTACATTAAATAATAATAATTCAAAATTAAAACGACAAAACCCCCAAGTGTAACCGAAGTGCTGTTGAAACCGTCCTTCACCCATCTTCCTCTGCCTTCTGACAGAGGGGCCCAAACTCTAACATACTTCATTTCCTCTCTGGTCTGTTCTCTCTTTGAATGTTTTCCTTCTCTAGCTGATCTCAAATTCTAGGGAGAACAAACTGAAAGCAGGACACCCAACACCCCATGAAAGCATACCCAACACCTCACGACAGACAATACACCAGACACCTCATGGCACAGGACATCAAACACCTTATCACACGCCACCCAAACTGTGCTCCTCAAGTAACAACAACCTGAGGTAATAGTGGCCAACCTGGTCCTTAGCCAGGACTGCTGATGTGTGCACTTGGCCTGCTGTGTTTGGTTTTCTACGTTACACAGCCAAGCTTAGGTCCTAGATGTGTCCTCAGTGTTGGCCACACTGAAATTCCTTTCCTGACTCATCACACTTACTCCTCAGCTGTTTGGGTCTTTTGGGGACTGCTGACACCCCATGGCCTGGGGCTGTGTTAACACAGGAAACAGACACCAGTTGTATTAGTTGTTTCCCTTATAGCTGTGGCAAAATACCTGACAAACCCACTTAGGGAGAGAAAATACCAGTGTAGTCCTAAAGCTGTGTGACACAAAAGCCATCAAAGCGGCCATCAGCTCCTCCTTCCCGCCCCAGCCTATGCTGCAATAAGATGCCCTACATAAGCTGTCCTGGTGAAACGCCACTGCAGGAGCTGTCCCACAAGGGCTGTCTGCAGTGGTAGCACCTCCTCTCTAGCCTCCCGAGCAGCTCCATAGAGATGGTACCTCAGCCAAAGCTGGCTGAGGCCAGAAAGGTCTTCCCACCGTAACCCATGAGCCCAATGCAGGGGGAAGGGGGTAAAAAAGGCACTAATCTCCGAGCAGGAAAACCCACCAATCCCCGAACCTCCCAAGCTCAGGACCTGGAATCCCACCAATCTTCAATCTGGAAATCTCTGCCCTGAAAAGCTCTGCCTCCTAAGAAACCCTATAGAAGCCTCGCCCTTTGTCCAATTCCCTGCTGCCCATTCCCAAGAGCAGAGAGCAACCATCCCTAGATTTGTCCCTCCACACTCAGAACCCTCCACTAAATCTCTTTCATGGGACTTTCTACCTGGTATTAATCTCTTGTCAGAAGAAGTCATGAAGAAGAAAATGAAGAGAAAAGAAGGGGCGGGGCTGAGGCACTTGAGCTCCTCAGCTCAGCCGAGGATCCCCTCCCCCTGGGAGCTGCAAAGCCTCTGCTGAGGTTTCCTCTTGATGTAAAAAAGTTTTTAGGGGCTCTGGGACTTTTCCAAAATACCCTACAAACACTGAATGTGAGACCCTACAGACACAGAAATGGTTAAAGTCAGACTCAGAGATTTTCCATTCATCCCAAGGCTATGAGATGCTGTTTGTGCCTGACAAATAAAAACAATGGTCCAGAGTAATTCTCAGAAAAAAACACAGAATATACTGACTGATAGCTACCTGGCCTTCTAGGAAGCCCTAGATAGGGTCCTGACGCATGTCATAGTTAGCTCATGCTCTAATCACCCAATTCTGAGAAACACAACAAGGACAAAACCCCTCAAAGTTTTGAAATATATAAATAAGGTTCTGAAATGTAAAAACAAAGTTTTAGTGGACCGGTCAAGCTATACTGACCAAGCTGAGTTAAGACAAAACAAAAATGACTGCTTTAGGAACAGCTCCCCTACCCCTCCCTATACTAATTTTCAAGGAGAATTCAAATTGTAAACAACCTCACTGCCAAAGTTTCTCCCCTTTTTCTCCTCTTTCTGAAAATTATACTGCTGACCAATAGTAAAATAGTAGTTCACCCCCCTCACAATGCTTTTTAAGTTTGGGGTTGACTCTCCCTGTGAGGATGAGCAACCCCATGTATATGGAATAAAAACCTCTTGCCACTGTAGCGGTCTGTCGTCTGACTGTGTTCTGAGCTAAGACTCCTCGGGGTCTTACAACACTCTCAGAGCTGTATGGTTCCTGAGTGCCCATGTCTCAGGATACCCTTCCCTTGGGGCACTGTTCCACATCAGAGCTGTAAGGTTCCTGAACATGGTTTTGTTATAGGGCACGTTTCTAATCTTGATTAACTTGAACTTTTTATTTTTCATTCATTCACTGGAGATAGAGTCCTGGCAGTCCTGGAACTAACTCTGTAGACTAGGCTGGCTTCAAACTCACAGAGATCTGCCTGTCTTTGCCTCTTGAATGCTGGAATTAAAAGCATGTACCACCACCATCAGGCAAATTTGGGCTATTTAAACAAATGACATTTCAAATCTGTTTCAGAAGGGCACAAGTCCTCCAAAGGTAAGCTAACACTGCTACTGGCTGGAAGCCACAGGTGCTATTTGATCAACTCCCCTGATGTGTTTCAGCCCAGCTCCCCAAGGCTTTATAGCAATGGCTGGCTGGACAAGGTCCAAGTCATCTGGATCTGGGGATTTACCAGTACTAAACTCTGGCCTAGCATTACCAAGGCCTGACTCCCAGCAGCTCTAAACCAAACCAAGTGAGAAGATGGTGGCTCTGCCACATTCCTCAGTGGTGGGGTCAAATCCAAGACCCTACTTTGCAGACTTGTACCCTGGTCCAGTGATGATCCTCTACAGCTTTGTGCAGAGTGACACCTATGTCTTCTGGGCTTTCCACCACACCGTTATTGGAGCCTGTAATCTTGGAGTCACACAACCTTCAAGGGATCTGAGATGGTATGTGCCAGGTAACAGCACTCTTGGAAGGGTTCCAACTGTGGTGTATCCATGCTCTGAGCAGAACTGAATAAGATACATGCGGTGGCTCCTCAAACTTCTGACTTTTAAACATTCTGAAAAGTGATCACTTAAAACAGAAGGAAGCCACAAAAAATCTCTGCTCTGGAGCCTGAGGGAAGCCATGATGGTAAAAATGCTAAGTATGAGGTAGAAGCAAGCATCTCTGCGCAGTTACTGATGCTTGATGGGGTTCTGGGGAGCTGCACTGCTGAGCATGATCTTCAGATCACTGGGCCTAAGGTGTGTGTGGACAGGAGCGAGGCCTGTACAGAAGCCCTCAACTAGGATTCTGGACCATGAGCAGACTTCATGGAGTCAGGAAGCTGGAGGACATGGGCCACAGCAGTTAGCAAACACGCCCAGTTTCTTTTTAAAGATCATTGCTTTTAACAGTTTCAGCAGACTGCTCGGAAACCAAGTGCTCACAGCATCTGCCAATTTCTTGAGCCTGGACCTGGGAGAACCTCAGACTTTTTTTATCCTTTCACTAACTCATGCTGTGGCTCTCAATCCACCCCCACAGAACCACATCCTGATGGTTATCTTGTGAATGTGTGCCGTCCCCACCCAAACATGTTGAAGCTTAACTTACCCATTAACAATGCTGGGGGGCAAGTTCTTCAAGGGAGACGATCAAATCACTACCTTCCCCTTGTAAGGGATTCCAGTTCTTCAAGGGTGGGTAGGTTCCCTGGAGATCGGTCAGAGAGCCACAGCCCCGTTCCCATCTCGCCTTTTGGTTTTCATTTCTCTGGCACATTATGATGCGGCCAAGTGCCATGCTGCTTGAACTTTCCAGCCATGAAAATCATGACCCAAATAAGCTCTTTTTCTTTATGTGCTAGCCAGCACCAGCCATTCTGTTATAGCAACACAACCTAAGATGCCTAAAATGCCCCTCAGGCAACATTTTCCTCTCTAACCCATGGCGGCAGGTTCTGCTAAGTGTTGACTGCCTTTGTTCTCTTGGAAAAAAATTTCACTGCTTATTTTTTGTAAGAAGTTCTCCAAAGCAAGATGCAAGATCTTTAATAGTCAACGCACCAACCTGTCAAACAATGAGTTCATTGAGAATGCACCGGTCACTCAGTATGGATTTCCAGTCATGTGGGTAATCGCTTGAAGTCCTTGGGTGTGCTAAGCTAAAGGAGTAGATTTTTCTATTAAAGCAACAGAGCATGGGGTCCTGTGATCCCCAAACATGCTGATGCTCCTTCTGAGCAGGCTGATGCCAGTCAGAGCTGTTGGTGAACTGTGGGCTTTAGGATTGAAAGGTCAAAGCTCATCTTGGTCACTTCTCTCTCGGGAAGAAACCCATCGGCTGAGAATCACCTCCTGCAATCAAGCAAAAGAGGGCTGGAGTTCAGAAGTGAAAACGGGACTCCCCAGCATGTGATGTCACAGCTGCCTGTCACAGACTGCTAGTCTGCAGGGATTCCCTTCCCAGTCTGAAAGAAGAAGATGTGGAGAAAGCATGAGGTGTAAACATAACCCTCATACGGGAAGCCCCCAGCACACAGCAGCAGCCAAGGTTAGGCTGGGAGTGAGGACCTGGTCTGGCACACACTGGTACGGGTCAGCCAGCCATGGGAAGTGAAAAGTGGACACTGACGTTTTATGAATTACAAACCTAGAAAATATCAGGACAAATGGAGGGAGGTGCCACCAGGGCCCTGGAGGCCAACAGGCCATCTGACTGGGACCAGGGAGGGGACACACAGAGAGGAAAACAAGAGTGCACAGGCTGTGGGGTAAGCTAAGGTATTGTTGAAGTCCTGAGCGCAGTGGGCAGTGGGGAAGGGCTCAGAGATACTAACACACAGCTGTGACTCTACTGTGAGCTTAGCAGCCCTAGCAGAGGAAAGCAGCCAGGACTACTGGAGGGGTTGGGTTCAATGCAGGAGCATGGGGGTGACATGCATAGGTGTGCAAGGCTCAGGTGTGTGTGTGGCACAACAGGTGCTTACTGTGAGTCAGGCTCTGTTCCACTCTCAGTACTGAAGGAAGCCACGTAAGAAGTTCAAGGAGGGAGGAGCAGCTAGTCTCTGGGAGTGAGACCTGTGGGTAACCCTGGCCTGGCTGTTGAGCTCCACCCACAGCTGGAGATGGGGAAGCAAGGGATAGATTGGCTGAGGCTGTGGAAGGTGGAGCCTGACAGGTTCACAGGGAAGGAGGTGACATTCCTTGCAGAGGGTGCAGGCTCTTGGGATGGTGTGGCTCTGTCTCTGTGCTCACACACCTGAACTTGAATCCTCTTCATGCATTCTGGGGTCTCCATGTCTTCGTTAGTCATGGTAGAGGGCTTAATCAAGTAACACAGCATCAGCTCCTGCCGAGAAAAGTTGACACGATTTCCATATTCCACAAAGAGATCACATGTATCGGTGTGTGAGGAGGGGAGCAGGCACCCCCATCCACCCTGTGTACACTGATTCACTGCAGTGTGCACACTCATAGGACACACCTCTTGCTTTTAAAATGGTGGAGAGGATGTGGGGATGTGACAAAGCAGACACGCTGCTTACACATCCATGATGGAAAATACTCATTCATTCTATATATATCACCAGAGAAGGAAGACCAGACTCATGATCATAATGTCTCCACTTTCCAAGTGCCGGGGTTCGGGTGTATACTAAACCATACAAATAACTTAAATTAAAAATTTTTAATTATGTGTATATCTGTGTGTCTGTGTAGGGAGTGCAGATGCCTGTGGAAGCCAGGAGAGGGCACTGGATCGCCTGGAGCTGGAGTTCAGAAGGCTGGTGTGGTGATCTCTTCCTCTGGAAGGAAGAGCAGTGTGAACGCTTAACTACTAAGCCCCAAAGGACTTGAAACACAAACTTATTTTTATTTATGTGTGTATGTGTGCACCATGTGAGTGCAGTGCCCACAGAGCTGGAGTTACAGGTGGTTGTGAGTCGTCTGATCTGGGTGCTGGGAACTGAACTCAAAGTCAAGTGCTCTTACCCACAGAGCCACCTCTCCATCCTCTACATCCCCATTAAAAAAAAATTCTACTGACTTAAAGAGAAAAGCAAAGGAGCCAGAAAATTAAGTGGCAGCGAGGCTTAGCTTGTTACCTTGGAGACGTTCCCTGAGACTCTGCTCAAGGCAGCTAGTGACTTCCAGCTAAAAGGCCTTCGGAGGGAGCCTTCGAAGTTGTCATCCACGAGCTCAATGATGACAGAGTAGCTGGAAAACAAGACGGAGATTTTGGAAAAGCCACACTGTCAACTTGCTCAGAGAACAGTGTAGAACTAAGACAGAAGAATTTCACATCGCCTGCTGTTAGAACTCAAGACCAACAAAGAGAACAACCAATGACCAACCGGACGGGAAGCTATCATCCTTCAGGCTGAATGCACGCCTATGGTCAGTAAGGAATAGACCTACTTTTCCCAATGTGAAAGCTGGAAATTCTTGAGACTGTTTGGATACTCACACTTGGGTGCTCTTAGGATGCTACAGACTAACTTGGTATTTAACACAGAGCCATGACACCATCACTCACTGTGTGGACCATGTAACAAGGCCAGTGTGCTAAAATGTCCTTCAGTGCTGACCAGGAACCCAGCATTCTACCACTGCACCCCAGGCCAGCCTGGAGCCTCAGGGTTTGTTCTGAGACAGGGTCTCACTATGAAGCCTTGATTAAACCAGAAGGTATTAGGTTTAATTTCACATGTACTAGGCTGACTTGAGATGTAGAGAGCTCCACCTGCCCCTCCTCAGAGTACTGGGGTAAGGAGACATGCTGCCACACTGGGCCAAGAGCATGACTTTTTAGAGAGATATATTTTATTTTTATAAGTATAGGTGTTTGGGCTGGAGAGATGGCTCAGTGATTAAGATCACTGGCTGCTCTTCTAGAGGTCCTGGGTTCAATTCTCACCACCCACATGGGAGCTCATAACTGTTTGTAACTACTGATCTAGGGGATCAGACATCCTCATATAGATATACATGCAGGCAAAACACCAGTGCACACAAAATGTAAAAGTTATTAAAAATAAGTATAGGTGTTTGCCTGCATGTGTGTTTGTGCACCATGTTCACACTTGGTGCCTGTGGATGTCAGAATAAGACCCTGGATCCTCCTGTTGTGATCCATCATGTGGGTCCTGGGAACCAAACCCGGAACCTCTGGAAGAGCAACCAGTGCTCTTCATCACTAAGCCATCTGTTCAGCCCCTGGAGTCTGACTTTTTTTTTTTTGGGGGGTGAGAGGTTTGGTTTTTTGAGACAGAATCTGTGTAGCCCTGGCTGCCCTGGAACTTACTCTGTAGACCAGGCTGTCCTTGAACCCAGAGATCCACTTGCCCCTGCCTCCTGAAGGCATGCATCTAAAGGCATGCATCACCTCACCATGGCCTTTCAGCTAAAAATATGACTTTTTAAATGTTAACTCTTTTTTTAAAGGTTTATTTATTTTATGAATATGAGTGCACTTTAGCTGTCTTCAGACACACTAGAAAAGAACATCAGATTCCATTACAGATGGTTGTGAGCCACCATGTGGTTGCTGGGAATTGAACTCAGGCCTCTGGAAGAACAGTCAGTGCTCTTAACCACTGAGCCATCCCTCCAGCCCAGAACATGACTTTTAATTGCCTCTGAGACACTGAAAATTAAACCCAAAGCCAGGTATTTCCTTGTGTCCTTTCTATTAATTAATTTAAAAATTTCCAAACCTTGCATGGTAGAATGGAGGGCCTTTCCGATACAGCACTGCAAAGAGAGAAAGGAGATGTTAGCCCTTCATGGCCACCAGAGTGAGCTAACGCCAGCTCTGTTCACGAGCCACTCTGTTCTCTGGCCCCAGCCTGGCTTCAGATCCAAACTCTTTCTCCCCAAAAGCAACGAAGCTGCTCAAATCTGCTGTCCGAACCCTGACACCCACAAACAACTCCCTAAGTACAAGCCATTCTTTTTTATTTTATTTGGTGTTGGGGTCTGAGTCCAGTGATTCACTCTGCCCAGGCCACACTCCTAGCTACAAGTGGGTCTCGTCTTTCTCCATGTGTGGGAAGTGGTAGAAGAACATTAAGTCCATGTGATGCACATCATTTGTGATTTGTTATAATCTACGAAACCCAGAGTGAGAGTGGGCCCTGCCTGCTGGTGCTGTGGCGAGTGTCGCACAGGAGATGCATAGTTTTCAGGGAAGTTAAGGATCCCTTCCCAGCCGTTGGGCTAGTCAAGTGCAGGAATTCAGGGCCTGGCTCAGTGTTGTCTGAGCGTGAGGACAGTTTTAAAAAACCAGCACCACATAGAAAGTGGGGCATGGTTATGCATGCCTGAAACCCCAGCACCAGGGGGTGGTAGGTAGACTGTGAGAACTTGATGGCCAGTTCTCAGGAAATAATGTGCTTATGTCTGGCTCACTGAGGGACCCTGTCTCTAGGCAATAAGATAAAGAGTGACAGAGAATGTCACCTGACCTCTTCCTCCGGTTTCCTGTTGCATGCTTACCTGCAGGCATCCGCATGCCTCACACACAACACACTTACATGCAGGGGTTAGCAAGAAATCTCAGCAAGAAAAAAATGTTTGATATGAATGCCTATACATACATAGCACATGTGCCCATACTATGGTATGTGCTCATACAAGCTGAGTGAGTCATATACACACTAATAAATAAAAACTAAAATAAGTAAGTAAGTAAGTAAATAAGAAATTCAGCTGGGAGGCTACAAAGATCCACAGCCACACGCTCCATCCAGTTACCAGCTTGTCTTTCTCATGGGATCTGACACTGAAGGGGTGAGGCCAGTCTGTAGAGATCAAAAGGAGCCTCTCTTTGAAGGAGCCTAAGGATGGTAGCGCTCTGCAGGGACGCCTTGGGGATGCCTTGGAGGTAGGGACTGGCCAGCTGCCCACCGTGTCTACCTAGTTTCCTCCAGGTTCTCAGTGCCTAAGCAGCTGGGCCTGGCCCTGAGCCGTGGCACATGTGGCCAACGAACAGCCCTCCAGGGTCCAGAGCTCAGCACTTAGCTAGTGACCTTGAGGGCCTGTGCTGAAGATGGAGCAACTTTTAACACGGAGAAGTCCAGGACCCTGAGAACCTGTCTGGAGCTACCTGGAGATGCTCACTGGAGTTCATGGAAATAAAAGTGAGCGCTTTGGTGAGCCGCAGGCCTGACATCTATAAATGAATGGTATGGCCATACCCTGACGGGTGAAATCTAGAGTAATCTACAGTTTTGCCACAGTGTTATGTGCTAGCCCCGTGGCACTGGCTGTCCCCTTGCTCCCCAAAGGGGAAAATTCAAGGAAACCTTGTTTCTCTTGAGAAATGAACACACTTTCCTTTCTGGAGACAATGATCCTGGAGCCAGCTCAGGACTCTCCAGGACACTGCAGGGCCCTTCACCCAGCTGCTGTTCTGGTCTGGTTTCCGTGGTCCTGCTGCCATCTGCCCATTCATTTCCTATGCACCGTGTTTCAGCACAACTCAGTTCCCATCAAGTGAAACATCCAAATGCATCCAAACAGCTCTCTGTGATCTGGAGTTCAGCAATGGGAAGAAGGTGGACCAGGACCATTGCTTTCTGCCCAATCTCTGTCACTCCAGGTTGGGAGACTTTAGGCCAGTTACCAGCCTCCCTGAACCCCTTCCCAACATTCTCAAATGAGGGTATTGCTGGGTGCAGAGGAATGTAGTCTAGCTACTCAGGAGGCTGAGCCAGGAGGGTTGTTTAACTCTGAGAGCAGCCTGGGCAATACAGTAAATAGAGTAAAACTCTATTTCAAGACACAAAACAAAACCCAAAGCATCCAAGGGGAAATGAAGGTCTTCTCCACCCAATGGATTCATTTCTGGAACCAAACTGCATCTTTACCCTTCTGGGGCACTGTACACTTTGTCTAAATGGTGAGCTACGAGAACACAACTCGCCCTGTTGCAGTAAATATTTAATTGGATGGCTTAGCCCTTTATTGGCCCCCAAGGTCTCACTCTGCCAACACTGCTCTAGTACGGAGCGAGCACTTAGACTCTGTCACTCGGTCCACATCCTGCCCTCTCCAGGGGATTCCTTTCCCAGGTGGTTCACTCTGCCTGCCCTGCTGCTTCTGTCCCGGGTGAATACGGCCACCCCGGCGTGTTCCTTTCCACTACCGACCTGCACAAACATTACTCCAAAGCCCAACTGCTTTTTATGGTAGGTTTATATATTAAATTCTCAATCCACAGACCCTCTGCACAATATGATTATATCCAATGGACAAAGATACAAACTGGTCTTCTATATGAGATAAAAGACCTATAGAATCCCTTAAAATATTAATATTTACCTAATACCAATTAAGTCCACCTGGATCCAGCTCATCATTCTTGAGCTCTATCTTGATATTTTCTCCTTTCTCTCCACCCCCTCTTCCGTTTTCCTACATTTTCCTACCTTTTCTCCGCCTATCTCTCCACTGTCCAATCATGTATCACCATAACATCGATCCACATCACCCAGTCCTTCTTGGAAGTGCTCTACAAAAATGTTTTAGCAACATCCTAAGGTGTGACAACACAGAACTCAGGCAAATTAAGAAACCAGCTGAGGTCACGTGGGTGGGAAGAGATAGAGCTGGCCTCTGTTTCCCATGCTGCCTCCTAACACACCTGAAGCCTCCCTGACTGCTTCAACTCACATTTTACCCTTAGGACTAGAACAGTGGAGAGCTGCTAGCTAGGTAGAGTGGCTGTGGTCATGGGAGTGAGAGGAAGTCAAAAAGAAACAAAGCAAGGTCACCCCCCTCCTCCCACTGCACAAACATGAGCTGGGACCAACACAGCTATCTTGACATTTATCTCCAGCAACTTGAGCCCAGTTCACTCCATCGGCCGTCGGTGGGTAGCCTCCAGATTAAAAGAAACAAAAGAGGCCTTTCCCCTAGAGGGAAGTATGGGTATGCAGCAACCTACCTATCACTGTGAGTAAAGAACTTCAGGACTGCTGGTGCCCCCTGAGGACTATCCAACGGATACCAGGTGTTGTGAGTGACTGTCCTCTGAGTCTAGCAACTCCCTGGGGAGTTCAGCTGTGCTACCTTGAACAAAGATCATCCAGCCAAGCTTGTTGATTGTTTATATCCACTGAGGAAGAGGAGGGGTGGGGAGGGTTATGAGACCCTCACCCGAATATCTAGCATGTTTACACCTGTTGTATGCAACTTTCCTTAATTACATGTGGTCTAGGGGAGGGCTGGGAAGACTAGGATATGGGGAATGGGGAGGTGTCATCACAGGGTGAACCCTCATTCCCTCAGAGTAAAGGCTTTCTGGGTGTGTCCTGTTGAGGGTAAAGGAGGGCCCACGCCACTGTAAACAACCCCTTACCTACACAGAAGCTCAATACACTGACTGGCTCCCCAGAGTAATCGCAGAACTGTGCTTCATTTCCACACTGGGACATTAGAAGGGTAGATACTGCCTGGGTCTCCTCCCCGAGAAAGAGTTTTAGTAATACCAGCTTGAGCACAGCCTATTTTACAGCATTAACATTTTTATTAATTTTTTTCTAATTGTGTGTGTCTATGTGTGTTTTGCCTGCATGCATTTCTGTGTACCACATGTGTGCTTGGTGTCTAACAGAGGCTAGAAAGGGATGGAAGATTCCCTGAAACTGGAGTTACAGATGTTTGTTATCTACCATGTGGATGCTGGGAATTAAATCCAGGTCTTCTGAAAGTACAGCAGCCAGTGCCCTGAACCTCTGGGCCATCTTTCCAGCCCAGCATAAGAATTTTATACACTGAAACTACTTTCTTTGGGTTTTTTAAAAAGGCCTAGAGACATGGAATAAGCTGCAACTGGGTCACTTAAGACCTCAAAAGCCACAACTTTTGGGGGCTCCCAAATACTCTACAACTTTTTATCTGAGCCTCACAAGCACTTCTGAAAAGGCCCAGGCAGCATTCACTCATATGGCCTATATGGAAATGGGATTTGATTATTTAGTAAGGAATGACTCAGAGCTGGAGGGGAACCAAAGACAGATGGTGACTAGCCCAGGCCACTGACATCTACAGCTCACAGGAGTTGCCATGGTGCTTCTGCTCCCCAGAACTGCCTGTCACTTCTTTCAATCATGAAGAGCATCACTAATTTCCAAGGCTCAGGCACATAAGACCAAAGTCCTGCCATTAAGCTCCTCCTTTGCTCCTATGCTGAAGCTTGCTGAGTGCTGAGATGTCACAAGTAGAAACTTCCACAGTATGAAGATGATGTGCTTATGCATAAAACCATTAAAAGGATGAAGAGTATTAAGGACAGGCTACTTTGTGAGCTCTTCTTTTTTCTACCCTTTATCCCTCCCACCACCCCTGGCTTCACTCCTCTATTATCACTTCATTACTAGATAGGAGAGAAAGAAGGACAGAGGTGGGTGGGTGAGAGAGAGAGAGAGAGAGAGAGAGAGAGAGAGAGAGAGAGAGAGAGAGAGAGAGAGAGATCCTTGAATGTATTTTTTTTTTCCTTTTGTTTCTTCTTTGAGCAGGACAACTAACAAACCACAACCAACCCTCCTCACCCACCCCACAATGACTACCAACCACCAACTCCATCTCTTGGGGCTCTAGCATTTACAGACCCTCTGAAAAGTTCCCAGAATTCCAAATGTCATACACCTGCAGAAACTATCTGTAGCTGGCAAAACCATGCCTCTGCTTGAGCACAAGGTAAATCATAGCCACTGTGAACATTCCGAAGCAGCCCCATATCTTCCTATCTGGGATTAAAATGAAAACACTATAATATTTCTGTGTTCTTAAAGAAACCCAAATTCTAGAGTTCTCACTACAGACCTCATCCTATACGTACCCGAAACCCAGATTGCTTCTGTGGCCAAGCATTTCAGATGAGTACTCCCAGTCTGTGCCTCCACAGACAAATACAAAGAATCTGAGCCAGTGCCCAGATGCCACTTGGTTCCTTTATGTACACGTGCCACACCCATTCTGCTGGTGGGTTGTCAGGCCCAGCTTCACCAGCAAGTCTCTCCTCTATTTTGGTTCTCTTCAGTCATTGGTAAGACAGCACTCTGAAGACTTTTCATCCCAAACATCCTGGACCAGGTCTCAGCCCGACTCTCTTACATTTTGGATCTGGTCCTAGCCTGACTCCCTTGAGACCAGTGCTCTCCACATTCTTGCCTCTGTGCAGTTCCTGAGACCTGCTCAGCATGTCCTGCCCCAGCCTCTGTGCTGTCTGCTCTGCCTGGCAAGCCTTTCACAGCCAAGGGGATCACTGGGGGAGTCAGTGACACACAGAAGCACTTAAGAGCCTGTGTTCTAGAATCCAAAGCCTGAGAGTGACTGGCCCATGAGGGCACATGGCCTGTCCTCTGCACAATGCAGTAAGGAATGACAGTGGCACATAGGATAGCAAAGGGCTGCCATAAGGAGTGTCACAGGAATGTACAGCACTGTGCCGACAGACAGCATGAGCCACATCAGGTGGCTTCTCATCATAACCCCAGGACACTTCTCATTTAGAGTCTGAGACAAGTGAAACTGCAAGAAAACAGACCTGACTGAAATCACACAAGCTCATGACTGATGTGCAGCAGGTGCCATAGAACTCATGGCTGTGATTAGGAAAGTGTGCGCCTGCTGGCAGGCTTTCCCAACACACAGCTTTCTCATTCTTTGGATCTAACCCATCCCATCCAACTACCCAGCAATGGTATACAACCGAACAGATGCTATCTCGATATCCCAAGCAAAATGGGCTGACCCTGTCCTCACATCTGACACACACACACACACACACACACACACACACACACACACACACCAAGAGCTACTCACACAGATCTGTTCCGTACTTGAGCCCCACTTTGGGCACCCAGCCTTTGCTTCGGAAGTAGTGGTAGGCCATGTAGGTAGTCCTGAAGGTAGGCTGGACTGCAGTGAAGGCTTGCCAGAGTTTCACTATTGTCAAAGGCTCCTAAAATTGTTTTTTAAAAAGATGTTAGTTTGCATTTATTCACTCTTGCTCAGTAAGGGAGTAGACATCTAGACTAGCATGGTACTGCAACAGTAATGAAGTCAAACAAGAGGATCCAATCAGGAGACCTAACTCACACTATGTGACAGCAACCACTAAATGTGGCTGTTCCCAACACAGGTGCTACTGTGAGGCCCATCTCAGAGCAAGTAACACAAGCAACCTTAGTCATTTGTGTCATTTTAAGTTGATCATACTCTGTCCCCTTGTAGTACTGGGTATGCAAGACAGGGCCTTGTGCATGGTTAGGCGAGTGTCCTACCACTGAGCCACACACAGTCCAGCCTCCCTGCATACATGGTTAGATAAACTATGTGCATATTATTAAAACTGCTCCAAGAACATGCCTCTAATCCCAGACTTGGGAGGCAGAGGCAGGCCAGTCTCTATAAGCTTGATGCCAGTGTGGGTCTACCAAGTGAGTTCCAGGACAAGAGAAACCCTGTTTCAGGTAAAAACAAAACAAAACAAAACAAACAAAAAAAACCAAAACACGTTCTTGTGGGGGGAGGTACTGTTTTTTTGAGACAGTCTCACTACTGTGGCCCAGGCTGACCTTGAACTTGTTCTCTTCTTGCCCCTGCTTCTCAAGTGCCACCAGAAAAGTCTACAGTGACCCATGTGGCTCCCACTTGAGGCTCTCATTCATCTCTTATGCTGCAGGGATCTAGAGGACTCAGAAAAGCTGGTGTGCAGCTTAGTGATGGGGCTCAGCATACACAGGCCCTGGGCACCACCCTTGAGAGGGAGACAGGAAGAAGAGGAGAACAGGGCTAGAGTGACAAGAGGCTAACATTTAGAAATGAGGAACAGCAAAAGCAAAGGGGTGGGAGGCCAAGGGAAGAGGTGGGGATCTGGGGAAGGATGTTGGAGACAAAGGAAACCGTGGCATCTGGTGTTGGGCTCAAGTGCAACAAACCCATGGGAGCTTTTAAAACACGGTTCCATGGGCTTCAGTGAGTAGCTACTGCAATGTCAGGCCAGGCTCGGGAAAGTAAAAAATAATTTTGTAAGTAAAATTTTCATTGAAGACCCAAAATGATCCTTGGTTCCATCTTTGCTTTTAGATAAGAGAACAGCCACCTGGTGGTAGAGTATAACCCAGCTGTGTCCTGAGAAGGGCCTTAAATAGAAAAAGAATTTCCCCAGGATTCCACCAGAAAACACTCACAGCAAGCAAATGGGTGGGTTTAGAAAGTGTCTTTTCTCATTCCACTACTTTGGGAAATAATCAACTCTTCAGCTGTCTGGGGTTCAGCCTCTCAGTGAGATGTGCTCAGTCTAGCTCACACTAAGCTTTAATTCTACAAATATGGTTTAAACACAGCTCACTGGTAGGGCACATGCTTAATGTGAACAAGGCCCTAGGCCCCATCCCCAGAGGACAAAAAGCTCTCATAAACACCTAATGTCAGTTTTCGTTCATCCTGTGTGGCTTCAATTCCTCACTAAGTCTCCCCAAGAGGGCAGAGTCCAGCATGGGATCTGAGGATCCCCAAGAAGCAGACACAGACATGTCCGGTGCCATTGTCTCCTTTCCTCTTCATTACTGTATCCTAAGTACTTTGAATAGGCATTACATCAGCAAGGTGCCAAATTCAAAATGGACAAAAAAAAGGCCAGTGAGGGGCTGCCCTTCTTCATCTGCCTAGAGGTCAGCAATGGTAATACCCTGGCAAAGGTGAAACCAGAGACACTGAAGCCACACGCTCATGCATTTATCAGCTGGTTCTGACCACACCAGCCAGGTGGACTTGGTTGACTTACTTATTTTCTCTAAGCCTCAGTTAGCTTGTTAATGCAGCTCCTACCAAGAGGTGGGAAGATCAGAAATAGCACAGGCAAGCTGGTCACCATGGCTCACATGTGTAATTCCGGAACTCTGAGAGCTGAAGTAGGGACATTTCCTCAATATTGAGTCTAACCTAGGCTACAAACAGTGAGTTCCAGGCCTGCCTAGGCTATAAAGGAAGATCTTGACTAGAAAACATAAACAAAGCATATTTCTAGCACCCATATGGCAGCTCACAATTGTCTGTATTCTAGTTTCTGGGGATCCAATGCCCTCAGTGGTGCCTGTGGACACCAAGCATGCAAGGGGCACACAAATACTCTGGCAAAATGCCTATACGCATAAAAATAAATCAAACAAAACCAAAATATATAAAAAAAAAAAAAACAAACAAAACCCAATGAATTTAAAGGGTCTGACACAGCATGTGTACAACTATATATTGGTGAGTTTGATTATTTTTGCAGTGCTAGGGATGGAACCCAAGGCCTTAAACATGCAGAGCAGGCCACAACACTGCATTTTGTTGGTGATGTTAGTACCATTGTGATACAGGCTCCCTTCTCCTTACACAACAGGCTGCAGTTCTCCAGCCTCTGAGAACTTTAGCCTCTCACAAGCTAAAAGGGTCCCCCTGCTTCCGTGTGAACTACTCCAGCTGAGGTTCCTTAGTCTGAGCAGGAAAAAAAGAGCAATTCTTTTTTTTTTTAAAGTTGACACATTGGCTCTAAAGCTCCATGGGAAGGGGTTCTACCTACTGTCAATGGGGGAACAATAGGATTGTGTGTCCACAAAACCTTACCTTCTCATAGTAAATGCTTAAGCATCCCAGGGCATATGCCAGGAAGAAAGCCTACAACAAAGCAGGGAGAGTTCTCGTTAGAAACACTGCTGGTCTCCTACGGTGGGTGCAGGGTTTAGTGGGGGAGCAACTGCCTAGCTCACCCTTGGTTCACCCCATATCACCACCCCCCAAATAAAAACAGCTTTCTGACAAAGCCAACATGCCTCAAACCTCCATCTATTTCAGCAGCCTCATGCTGTGGCTTCTGTCAGGGCAGCTGGATCTATGATCCTTAGGTGCCCATTAGGTGCCCAGGGGACAGGGTGGGGACAGTATTTTATGAGAGCTCACAGTGACACTGGGTTACTTTGTATTTTATTGACTGTAGTGCTAGCAATGGAAGGAGGGCCTCCTGCATGCCTGAACCACCCAGCTAAGCTACATCCCAACCTGACTTTTCTCACATCAAAGTATTTAAAAGGCATGAGATATGCTACCCACAACTAATCACAAATGGCCCCTGCTTCCAGGAGCAGGGCAGGAGGGTCCTTGAGTAGAAATAGGACTTGGCTCCGTTCTTCTCTGTCTTCTCCTGTCCCAAGCTTGTGCACACACGGCAACAAGGGGCTAGAAAGCTGAAGGGTGCAGAAGTGTCCAGGGCTGAGAGGGTGCAGGGTCTAGCACTTCAGTGGCTTCCTTGAAACCACCAGAGCCACTGATGTTCTCCATCGTTGCGGTTCTCCAAGCTGTCTGGAGAGCCTGGGGGTCAAAATCAGAACTGTCTACCTCACTCACGCTTCTGCTAGGTGGGGAGGACACAGACAGAGGACCCACCTACACACTATTGCAGATGACCAGTGTCCTTTGCTGTTTTTACAAATAAACTTGAGACAAAAAAAAAAAAAAAAAAAAAAAAAAGTAGAAAGGAGACCACAAGAGGGCGAGATCTTAGGGAGGGGGCACTGGAAAGAAAAGAAGGCAATGGGAATCCAATGAGAGCAGGAGTGTGCTTGTCTAAGGGCAGTGAGGGGTTCAGTAAGACAGGAACTGGGTTTAGGGAGTGCAGAGGGCAATGAGATGGGAAGAAATAAAGTATATTGTCATACATGCATGAACATACTGAGAAGGCTAGGCTGATTCCACCACAGACCTCAAACTGGCAGTTAAGGAGACTCAGCCTACGAACTGGGCAAGTCCAGGCAAGTCAATTACTAATAGAAAAACCCTAGGCCCCAGCCTTCACGTCTGGATTGCCGTCCCAGAATGCCTAGAGATAGTTAGATAAAGCTCACCTACCCCAGAATTCTAAGATGCTTTAAAATGAGCCTGTGGGGTCACTTGGTTGTTTCTCTATTTTGGTAATGGGAGACCCCAGCATGCTGAACTAAAACAGTCTGTGTTTACATACTGTTGGGCCTGGGGTGTCACTCTTCGGCAAGCCATGGACCCTTACAATACCATAATGAAGCAAGCTTTGTATGCTAACAATTTTTAAGTTTAAAAAAAAGCAAACCTGTGTAAACCAGGTTGAAATGTCAAAGAGAAACACCTGCGGCAACCACATAAGTTAACTCATTAATTTGCATCGGTGGTCTTTGCTAGTCAGTTTCTGAGACTTCAGTTTTCACTCTTTTCTTCAGTGCTGTGGTCTCCTAGGGAAGGAGCCAGGGCCCAGGTGCCCCAATGTAATCACTCCATCACGGACTTGTAGCTCCAACCCTGGGATGCAATCTATATCACAGCTTCTTAGAACTTGTTCACTGGGCAAAGTATCAGCATTGGGTTTTTGTTTTGTTTTCGGGATGGGTCTCATGTAGCTCAGGATGGCCATAAATTTTCTATGTAGCTGAAGCTGGCCTTCAACTTGTGATCCTTCTGCCTCCACCTCCCAAGCACATGCCACCACTGTGGCGTATCTTTCTTTAATTGCCCTGAGCCGTATTTTGGCATACACTTCAGACAGGGTTGCGAGCCTCTTTCCACATGGTTCGTGAGCTGCTACCAACACCGTGGAGCCACTGTTTTTTTTTTTCACTGAATAATGAAATCCCATCTACCGATGGTCTGCTTTAGTCTCCTAGGGCTCCTATTAATCTTTCCACTAGTACACTTTAAACTAGCCTAACATTTTACTACCAGCTATGATATCTGTTGTTTGGATTGTTTTGCTCTTGCACTGGGGTAGCTCAGTGGTGAGCTCTTGTCCAGCATACATGAACTCCTGGTTTGGGCCCCAGCAGTGGCTGCACTTTCTTAGCAAGCTTCATGATTCCAAAAGAAGGTGAGGAAGTGACATAGGGGAAGAGATGCTACAAGCCTCTCTTCTTCCTACCGGCACAGGAGCGTGGTCTGTCCACAAAGTAAACCCTCACAGCCGCTCAGAGGGGTTTCCCTGAGCACGCAGGGAAGCTGGCTTTAAATATGGAGAGGGAGTGAAATCCAAGCTCTTTAAGAAGGCATTCAAAAGGCATCCTATTTTTACAGATAGGATCAATATTTCAATAGTAGTAAAAAGTAATCATACATTTTTGTGTGTAAATTGAAGGTATCCACATGGGTGGAGTCTGATGCTTGGACACCAGCGGGGAGAAGGGATCACAGAAAAAGGACAGGCTGGGCTCATTTCATTTTTGCCCCAGCCTCTCCTATCCACTAAACCGAGAATGTTCTACATGGTGTCCAGTTCCCGGAGGTTACCTGTGCCTGGTACACAAAAATATGACTGGGGTAACTGGATAATGGAAACTTGCACTTACTCGGTGTTAGTTTATGTTAAAATAGTCAGGTGTGGCCAGCTACTACTGAATTTCTGGGTGAACTAGCAGCCTCAGGTGAAAAACTAAGAGAAAAGGTGCTGTCCCCAACTCCACTCCCTGCTTAGCTGTGTATCACTGGCCTCCCTGCGAGCAAGGACCGGGAACGGAGGGTTACAGAGGCGGCTCTGACTTGAGCACCATGGATGAATACAACAAATTCCCCAGAGACCTGCCTGACCATCAAGAGCTGTGACGCTGCAGGGTTACTGGAGAAGCTTGGCAAGGGCGCATTGCCTCTCGCAGAAGAAAGGCAGGAGCAAGAAGAAAGGGTCTCAACCAAGCATGACTGCAGCTAGAGGAACATTAGGGGGGCAGTGTGAGTTCAGAGTGTAACGGAGTTTGTAGAGCTCTCTTGGAATGCAGTGCTGCAGTGAATGGAGCGCACTAATCCATTCTGCAGAGGAAACGTCTCAAGTACTCACTCCCCCAGCTGTCAGGACACAATCACAAGCGCACAGAAAAACAGTAGGTTCTGTGATTTAAAAAAACTTGAGTTTTCTTTTTCTTTCTTTCTTTCTTTCTTTCTTTCTTTCTTTCTTTCTTTCTTTCTTCCTTCCTTCCTTCCTTCCTTTCCTTCCTCCCTTCCTTCTTTTTCATGTTTTGGAAAGAATCTGGCTACGTTGTTCAAGCTGGCTTTGAATTCCCAGGCTCTAATGATAACCTTCTTCAGCCTCTCAGTAGTGTTCACAGGTTCATGTGGTCACATGAAGTAAACTGGTGTTATTTTTCTATTATTTTTTTTAATTGTTTTGTAGTACTGGGGATTGACTTAGGGCTTTGTGAATACCAGAGATACTCTGCTAATAGCCTTCATCACAGCCTGAGTTACACACTTCAAATGAATGAACTAGTGTGCTAATTACATCTTAATAAAGTTTTTTTTTTTTTTTTTTTTTTTTTTTTTTAAAAAGCTGACGAAAATTAGGGCATGGTGCTGCACACCTTTAGCCCCAGCACTCAGGAGGCCATCAGGGGGATCTCTGCACTTGTGGCCAGCTCTTTATATAATGAGTTTTTGCAAAGTCAGAGAGCTACAAACAAACAAATCCAACCAAACAATGGAAAACTTGACAATATTCTGAAACCTTGATGAGAAAAGGACTCAAGTTGGCTATGGTGGTACACACTACGTCCCAGCACAACTGAGGCAGGGGCTGTGAAACTCAGGCTAGCCTGGGCTATGTAGCAAGAACCTATCTTAGAAGGAAGAGGAAGAGGAGGAAGAAGAGAGGAGAAGGCTCAGACAAACCCCTCAAATGCTCCAAATTCCTTTTGTTTTCTCATTGAGGATTTGAACACTGAGTTCTTACACACCATTTTTGTGATTTCACAGAGCAACAGCCCAACTCCAACACACTCTCAGATGGTGAACCAGGCTGAGGATCAGCATCCTAGCAGGTGATGTCAACATTTAACATTCTATACAGAACCGTTCTGCAAGGTGGGTTCAGGTACATAGTGCACAGGGTTGGACTCAGCCAAGGCCAAGAGCAAGATGCACACATACCTCTTCTAGGCTCAGCTGTAGATATTCAAAGATCCTGTATGGATTTCTTCTGCACACAAGTTTCTTTTTTTTCAGCAACTACAAAGAAAGAGAGAAAGAGAGAAAGAAAGAGAAAAAGAGTGGGAGAAAGGAAGGGAGGGAAGGAGGGAGAGAGGGAGGGAGGGAAGGAGAGAGAGAAAGAGAGAGAGAATGAATGAACAAATCAGCCACCAGGGACACACCTGTCACGAAGACTTAATTCCCAAATAAGCATTTTTTTTTTTTTTTTTTTTTTTTTGATAAACAATGGGTATATAGCCTAGGCTGCCTCAGCTGTGGTGGAATTTGGTATGTACCACTACATCCAACCTGAGTCTTTCTTTTGTCAGTTTTTTTTTTCCTACTTGGTTTTCCATGCTGTTGGATAAAATCTGTTAAAAAAAAAAAAACCTATCTGGGGCCTGGAGAGATGGCTCAGTGGTTAAGAGCACTGACTGCTCTTCCAGAGGTCCTGAGTTCAACTGCTAGCAACCACATGGTAGCTCACAACTATCTGTGATGGGATCTGATACCCTCTTCTGCCTCTTCTGGTGTGACAGAAAAAAGCGACAGTGTACTCACATACATAAAATAAATAAATACTTAAAAAAACAATAACCCTATGTGGAAACAATGTTCTGGTTCTTCTGCTGCTAGTGCTAACCCTTGGACTTTCCTTGCAGATGGGATAACTCCATTGTTGAACTTAGTGTCTCACACTCACAAGCTGTGTGCCTGAACTTAGGTGCCAACCATTGGTGCAATTATCCTGAGTTTCTTCCTCTCTTCATACAATGCAGAGAATTACTGGTCTTGCTTTAACTTATTTTTAAAAATCTGTATTTTTTTTAATTTAAATTTTAGCAGAAACAGCCCTCACAACTGCTGTACAAATGGGGCTTTGCTTCAGGGCTGGCCCCAGAAACATCATACAGGCCCAGTGTTGACAACAGTCCTGCCCGGGGGCAAGGGAAGGGCATCTGGGCGGGCTGACATTTCTTACTGGCCATCATTAGACATGACAGTCTTCTTACCTCCAGGGGACATGCTCAAGAATCCCAGCAGATGCCTGCAACTGTGGGTGACACTGACCCCAGGGCTACACTTTTCCTATTCACATCCATGGTAAAGTCTGGTCTGCATTAGTGAGAGATTAGCAACAGTGACTAGTTAAAGGAGAGGGATCCTAACTCTGCAATGAGGGCAATAAGGAATGTGGGCTCTCTTTAAAAAGCCAAGACTAACAGCAATGTTCTCAGACTGTCACTCACTGTAACTGAAACCCAGAGGAGGGGAATGAGCTCTCTGATCTACATACCTTCTCATCTGGTGCTGCCGCCTCCTGGACATCACACAGCTCTTCCTCTATGAGCACATACTCATGAGTAGCTCTTTTCTTTCCTGCTACCTGGCTGCTGGCTTCAGGCCAAAGGCTATCCTGAGGAATGAGGGCTTCCTGGCTACAGCAGGGGGTCTGTGGCAGAATCTCAGGGTCCTCTACCACATGCCCATTAAGGCTAGAAGGACTAGCTACAGTGAGTGTGGCATGGCCAGACCCCTCCTGCAGGCAATCTGAGTGTGTGTTGAGGTCCTGTAGGTCATCTGACTGTCCAGCACCTCCAGTGGTTGCAGAAAGTTCATCCTTTCCCACTCTGCCTTCCAGGGAGGAGTCGGCTTTGGACCTCGGTGGTTCATGCTGTGGGGTCTCTTCTTTCCCCTTTCTGCAAGTAAGCTCAACTGGTTCTGTGTAGTCTGTCAGGATCTTCTTCACAGTGCTCTCATCATGGCCCTGCCTACGCATGAAATCCCTGGCCCACTCCACTCGATGCTGATACCTGCCAACAGAAACACCATCAATAACACACTCAAGTCTCAATTCCATGACAACAAAGTGACCAAAACCACCTACAAGGTGGCCCACCAAGAGGCCGAGTTTTTCTGAAGGGTGGACTACAGACAGAGCTTGCTGCCTTCCTTCTCCTGCATCGAACTGTCCAGCAACAAGCATACATCATTGACCTTAGGTATCATTTGCTTATTTTTACAAAATTAACCTCCATTTAACAAAGTATGAAAATTTATGTTATTTAAAATCAAGAGATGCTGGTAAATAAGGCAGAGAAAATTGTTGCTTTTTACTGGGATCCATTTTGTCTTATTTTTAATCTTGGTTATCACACTGTTTCCGTTGTTTAGCATTGGATAGTGAATTTCAGTCAATATTTTCCACAGTGTCCAGGAACATCACTGGATATGGGAAGAAGTGATTTGCCTTATACATAGTTCAAGTTGGCTTTCTGTTGTAATGAAACACTCTGACCAAAAGCAACTGGTGGAAAAGGGTTTATTTCACCTTAGAGCTTACAGGCACCATGAAGGGAAGCCAGGGCAGGAGCTCCAGACAGGACCCAGAGGCTGGGACACAAGCAAAGACCTTGGAGGAACTTTGCTTCCGGTTCCCTCTCTAGCTCACAATCAGTTAGCTTTCTTAAACAGCCCAGAACCACCTGCCTAGAGATGGTACCACCCACAGTGGTCTAGGCCTCTTCTCCATCAATTAGCAGTTGAGAAGAATGCCTTTGTAGACCAATCTGACAAAAGTAATCTTCAAGTGACAAAGATTAGCCGTCACATACACACGTGTATGTCCAAACATTTGAAAGTAAATTCCCCATAATAATCCTCAGAATATAGTAATACATTGAATTTCCACACTCAAAGAGCTGATCATTTGCCAAGGTACAAAGGCTATGGTGAAGACCACAGGGCTGTGTCAGGATGCTCCTAGGACGTGTTGTCCTGACATACAAACCAAAGACCAGCAGAAGCCCCACCTCAGCAGCAGACATCAGTGGCTCTGCCCACCCCGAAGACACATGTAATTTTATTCCTTTCCTCATTTCATGTGTGTGCTCAGATACTCAGATATGTGTCAGGGCGCACACACTGTCCAGTAGGCAAACTCTTTTGCACCTAGAAAGCTGGTGTCTGCTTCACTTTGGCTTATCGGAATTCCAGACTGTTCACATTGGTTTTCCTAGACATAGATAAGCATGCATTCCTGTGCACTGGGAACTGAGTCTCTGACTCATTCATATATTACTATCCAGGGATTGGACTTAGGGCTGCAAGCAAAAGCAAGTACCCTACCCCTGACCTTTACCCTAGTCTTTTTTTTTTTTTTTTCTTTCCTTTTTTGAGATAGGGTCTGAGTTATCCAAGCTAAACTTGAACTTGCCAACTCTTTTGCTTCAGTTTCTTGAGCAGCCTGCATTACAGGCCTGTGTTACTAGACCTGGCTTAATCTTAGATTTAAAGACAGAAACATAGCTGGGTGGTGGTGGCACATGCCTTTGATCCCAACACTCTGGAAGCAGAGGCAGGCAGATCTCTGAGCTCAAGGCCAGCCTGGTCTACAGAGTGAGTTTCAGGACATAGAGGGCTACACAGAGAAACCCTGTCTCAAAAAGTGCTCCCCTCCCCCCTTCAACTGCTGAAACATGGCAAGGCTGCTCTGAAACCTGTGGTACAGCAGATGTGGTCAATCTGGTATTATCTCGACTCTGTCATTTACCACTGTGTAGCTTATTTCCTCTCTCACAAAACTGGGAATGCTAGTCCTCCTGGCTCACAGAGGTCTTGTTACATACAACCTTTTATCATCAAGGAACATGGTGGCCTGGTGAGCGGTACACACAGTTGAAAAGCCAGAAAGATCTAGAAAGTTTTCTTGTGCTAGCAACTGCAGCATAGACTAGAGGTTTTGTGGTTCTATGAAGCTGCTCATCTCATTTTTTTTTTTTTTTGTCTGTGCAGCATATGCATGTAGTACCCTGGAGGCCAAAAGAGGGCACTGGACTCCCCTGATGTACATCGCTATGAGCCAAGGTGTGGGTCCCAGAGTGGTGGCCTCCTGCTGTCTGGAAACTCCTTCAACAGCCAAGTCCTGGAAGAGCGTTGAAAGGAAGAGTCGATGCCAGAGAGCAAAGGAGAAGGGGCAGAGGGAAGAGGCAGCAGCTAGGACTGGAAGCAAACCCACTCAAGGCTTCAAGAACCCCACACCTCTCAGGTTCCCAGGCCCTGGACATGCCTCTCCCACTGGCCAGACGCCTTCTTCTATCTGGTGGGCCCATGTCTGGGCCATTCCAGAGCCAGCTCTTGAAGGTTCATTCTAACCTCAAGTGAGGAACTTAACTTCCCATGGTTCAGTTCCTTACGGACAGAACATGGATATCAAGAGGATGGGAAGTCTTCATGGGGATGGGGTGAGGACTCAGCA
Organism: Micromys minutus; assembly: GCF_963924665.1. Classification (NCBI taxonomy): domain Eukaryota; kingdom Metazoa; phylum Chordata; class Mammalia; order Rodentia; family Muridae; genus Micromys; species Micromys minutus. Next base: position 30,695,164 of record NC_137972.1, read on the forward strand.
GACAAGAGAGAAGTCTGTCCCATGCACAGTGTCTCTTGCACAACATATCCAGCATCACTGCCATAAACCGTTGCTTTATTGTTCTCATGGAGATGAGCCCACTTCCTCATTGCAAAGTCAGGCCATTAGTGTAGTTTTTCAATGAGGTCATCCTCACTGAGAGAAAGACAGAGAGACAGAGAGAATGAATATATATTGAGGGCTGAAGAAACCACCAGAAGCTGAGGTTTGCAGGAGATGTCCTCTTGTGCTAGCCTTCCTGATAACTGCTTTCAGGTTCTAGAATTGAAGATGCATTTCTGTTGCTTTAAGTCAGAGTCTGTGGTCCTTTGGGCTGGCAGCTAAAGGAAACATACATGAGCTGAGGACCATTTCTGGACACTCAGACTGTAGGCACTGCAGTGCTAATGAGTGATGCTCTTCAGGGATCTGTTTGGGACTCACAGCCTCAGACAGGTGTGGCTTCTTGTGATCACCACAGCTAGCATGGTCTGGAGAGTCCTCAAAGCCTCCATCTAGTTCTGAATCCTAGCTTTGAGTACAGTGACCTGAGCACTTGGCCTTCCAGGAATGGGGGTTCTGCCAGGTTCTAAGTAAGGAGCACTCCAAGCCTAACCTGGGAACATGCCTCCCGATATCCTGCCTGCCAGCAGGGCACAGCCATGCTTCTGCCATCAGGGCTAGGTGGGAACATCACTGTGGACTTGGCATAGTGAATCTCTATGGAGGGGCTGGGGTCTGAATGAGGGCACACAGACAATGAGGTTTGGGATTAACAGACATCTGTCTTGTTTTATGAAAAAGGGACATGCTGGCTAGTTCTGTCAGCTTGACACAAGCTACAGGTCATGTAAGAGCAGGGAATCTCAATTAAGACATCTCTATAAGATCAGGCTGGAGGCAAACCTGTAGGGCATTTTCTTAACTGATGGGAGAGGACCCAGCCCATTGTGAGTAGTGCCACTCTTGGGCTGGTAGTCCTAGGTGCTATAAGAAAGCAAACTGAGTGAGCCATGAGGAGCAAGCCAGTAAGTAGTATTCCTCCATGGCCCCTGCATCAGCACTTGCTTCTAGGCTTCTGCAATATCTGAGTTCCTATTCTGACTTCCTTTGGTGATAAACTGATGTAGAAGCATTAGCAGAATCAAACCTTTTCTTCCCCAAGCTGCTTTGGTCATGGTTTTTCATCACAGCAAGACAAGGCAGCCTCAAGAAAAGGGGATCACTCTGTAACCCAGGCTAGATTGAAACCCGCTATGTAGATCAAGCTGGCCTTGTACTTACAGCAATCCTACTGTCTCAGAGCTGATATTACAGGCATGAGCCACCACTTAGTCCTAATCTTATACAGAGAGATACGAGGTCTGGCCTTGATATCCTGGAACCGACTCTGAACTCAGGCCTGTGAGAGATGGCACAGAGTAGAGGGCCATGGGTTCAGTATCTGGGGCTGTAGGGAGATTAGGGGATGAGGGGGAAGAAATTCTGGGAGTGACATGTTGGGATCAGTTGAGTACTTACTGTACAGGTGACTGTGAAGTTGGGAGAATTCGTCCAGAGTGTCTAAGAGGAGCTGACAGGAACTTCTGTGAGACCCTTTGACTCTATAGTGTAGAGCAAGCATCTGCCCACATTGGCTGGGAGGCCTGCTTAGAATACCAAGTCTCAGGACTTGATAACACATTCTAGACATGACAGCACTTGGTGTTTTTGGAGGTGACCTGAACAATCAACACATGCAGATGGGATCTGAGCCATGTTAAATTCAGACTAATTTTTCAAGTATTATCTACTCCCAGGAGAAAACAAAGGCACAGGGTGCTGTCATCACAAACTACCTAACACCAGACCCGAGAAGACGCAGCCACATCAAAGCCAAGGTAGCTCTCACTTACTTCTCTGAGGTGATTATAGGCATGTCTGTCTGCACACCTGGAACAGAAAGACATTCTATTAGTTCCGGACAGACTTCCTTAGAGGGAAAAAAACCCCACTAAAACCCTGAAAAAAAGATAATTTCAAGATCCACACAGTCACACAGCTAACTGTCTACTGGCCACAGCTAGCCTGACCGCTGTCCTGTGCATATACAACCTCTCGCTGGCTCAGAAGCACAGATATGTAAGGGGACAGTTCATCTGTGGGATGCTTGGGCCCTGTGTGCCGCTTTCATTTTCATTTTCCCTCTGGGGCTGGAGAGACCCTTGATGGTGGTGCAGTTTGGGGTACGGAGTTGGCTTCAGCTCTACCTCTGGGTGGCACTAAGACAAGGCCTTTCTTCCAAAGTTTTTTTTTTCAGGTCACTTAATGTTGCCTTTAGGATAAGTTGTCTCCTTTTCCACATTCAGCTTTGTGATGGTTTGAATAAAAATGACCCCCATAAGCTCATAGTTGAATGCTTACTTGGTCACTAAGGAGTGGCACTATTTGAAAGGATTAGTAGGTGTGGCCTTGTTGGGGGAAGTGTATTACTGGGGGCAGGCTTTGAGGTTTCAAAAAGCCCATAGTCTCTTTCTCTCTTCCTGCTGTCTGTGAATCTGCACATAGAATTCTCAGCTGCTTCTCCAGCACCATGTCTGCCTGCATGCTGGCATGCTTCCCACCATGATGATAATGGACTAGACTTCTGAAACTGTAAGCAAGCCCCAGATCTCCACATGAACAGAACACTGACTAAGACAAGCCTCACCTGCGGGCTAAGGAGGTTTGGCTGGAGGCTCCTCAGCTTGATGCTTAGGAGGAGGCAACGAGTCTGCTGAGAACAGATGGATTCTGGGGTGGTTTATGAAGCAGAGGCATTCTGACAGGAGAAAATGGACAAGTCTCTTGCATGAAGGCTAAACAGTAGGTGACTTCCCTAAGACAGCTACTGCTAGGGCAGTTATATAACCAACTGAATAGACTTAGCCAGTGGATCAAAAAATATTTATTCATTTATTTTGAAATAGGGTCACATTATGTAGTTCTGGTTGGCCTAGAACTTGCTATGTAGATCAGGCTAACCTTGAACTCATAGACTTCTGTCTGCCTCTGCCTCTGCCTCTGCCTCTAGAGTGCTGGAATTAAAGATGTGCATTGCTGTGACTGCCTTTAGGACTTTAAAGTTTTATTTGTGTGTGTGTGTGTGTGTGTGTGTGTGTGTGTGTGTGTAGCTGGAGTTCAGAGGGTTGTGATTAGGGAGCCAAACTTGGATCTTGGGCAAAACTAGTAAGTGCTGTTAATGGTTGAGCCATCTTTTCTACAAATATTTCTACAAAAGAAGGATTACTTTGAAATATTAAATTTTGTCATTGATGAGCATCTGAGGGAGATCTGCAAAGCCTGACCTCCCCTTTGGGCCCCACCCAGGCCTCTTGCTGCGTGCTGGAGACAGAGTCCAGGCTGTCCACACATTAGACAACATCCTTTTTTCTTTTTTAAGACAGGGTCTGGCTATGTACTAGGCTAGCCCCAAAGTCACAGAAATCCCCCTGTTTCAGTGCTTCTATTCTACACTGCTAAGATTTCAGTGTGTTTCACCATGCCTGGCATTCACTTTCATTCCAGTATTTGTTTGTTTGTTTATTTATTTATTTACTTACTTATTTATGGCTCATTTGCAGGTAGTTCAGGCTGCCTTGAATTCACAAGCCTCCTCTCAGCCTCCTAAATACTAGGCTATCGGAACTGCACAATCAGGTTTGGCTTTATTCTTACTTTTTAATGGGTACACAAAAACACAAAATATGTAACATCAAGAGGTAATATAGCTTTCATCCGTGGATACTTGAGTAATTTTTAGGTCAGGTCTAATATCTACCTCCTCAAATGCTTTCATCTTCAAAAACACTATGGATTGCCTTAAAAAAACATTTTAAAAATGTGTTTCAGTGTTTTGCCTGCATGTATGTCTGTGCACCACATGCATGCAAAGGTCAGAAAGAGGAACTGGCTCTTCTGGGACTAGTGTAATGAATGGATGGTTGTGAGCTGCCATGTGGGTGCTAAGAACTGAACCTGGGTCCTATGCAAGAGCAGCCAGTACTCTTAATGGCTGTGCCATCTTTCTTGCCCCATATTCATCTTTCTTAGGCCTGCATTTTGGTTTACCCACAGCTCATAGCTTTATACTACAGTAAGGCCACAGCCCCATCCTGCTCTATGCATTTCTAAGGTTAAGGCTAGCAGGTGGTCTTTGATCGGTGAGCTCCAAGGCAAGGCCCAAAGAGACTTCAGCTCAGAGTTGCTTCTTGCAGCTGATATGCCTTTGCTGTCATTATTAAGTTAATATAATAATTAATTACTAAATTAATATAATAATATATAATTAGCCTACCCCATTGAGCAGATTTCCTTCAGATCAACATAAAAATGAACTTTCATGAATTAATGCTGCTTAGATTAATTAGAACAAGATTCTAGAGAATTCCTGATTCGATTCAAATAATTTTAGGAAGAAAGTTTTAAGAGATGGTTTTAGTTGTTTTGCTAGAAAGATGTACTGAAGTTAGAATTAAGAACAGAATGTGCCCCCTCCTCATAGAGTAAGAAACACAATGAGATTTCATAATCACACTAAAAAGAGAAATAGACTTGGGACAAATTAATGTTCAAGAAAAAACATTTAGGCACAAGGACATAGGCACAGGTGTGCACTATGATAAGCAAGGCCATGAAAAAACAAACCGGTTGCTTTGAACTTATAACGAGCTTACAGAATGAAACACTGCTTTGAACTTAATATCAACATCCTCTTGTAACTCCCATTCTATGTAACATTTTATCTCTGAGGTAATTTTCTAAAGAACTTTTCATCAAAGAAGGTATAAAAAGGCTAAAGAAATAAAGTTGTTGGTTGGATAATTTGGCTTGCCCCATTTGTCCATCCATCCATCCATCCATCCAATGTCTGTCTATCTATAATGTACATATATGTATATAATGTAGGTATATGTGTAAATGTAAGTATGCATGACATGAATACTTGTGGAGTGTATACGACAGGTGGTTGGGCCCAACGAAACTGAATGTGTTAATGTGTAAATGAGAATGAATGAAAATGTAAAGGCGTGTATAAGTGTAAATGTATCTGTGCATATGTGCCTGTGTAAAACATCTTAACTCTTTTCCTTTCCTTACTCTCTGGTTCACAGAGTTAACCAGACTAGCCAGAGAGACTTCTGGCTGGACAGAGAGGGGAGCACTAGCAATAAATTCTTCACTTAGCCCTGTTAGGTGAAAGGTATTGACTGCCCAAGCCTGTGGTTTTTAATGACAAAATAAGCAGGGATGTCTTTTAGGATTTTTTTATAAGTTATCAGCAAGCCTTTAGTATAGACAGCTAGAGGGCCAGAGACCACCAGTTTTTAAAGCCACCTCTTAGTCCAATGCTGTGTCCCATTTCAAACCATTCTAGACCAGGCTGGCTCCCAGCAACAGGTCTGAGCCACTATACTTAGCTTTTAAAAAAAAACCTTTTATAATTTAAAAGTTTTTATTGATTGATTGATTGGCTTTTTCAAGATAGTCTCTGTAGCAGTGGTTAGATTAGAACCAGCCAGGCTGGCACTGAACTCCTCCCAAGTCCTGGGATTAAAGGCATATACTACTATGCCTGACAATTCTTTTGTTGTAACCTACTGGTATTGCTTAATTAGTTGTCATGGAGATGCCTTGGAAAATGTATCAGGAGAAAAGATATGTAATTGACTACATCTGGAATTAACTAAAAAAAGGCAAGCAACTGGATACAGGTAAGAGGGATTTTTCTTGACTGGATCATTTGAGGTGGGAAGACTCACCCTAAATCTGGGCCACACCTTCTGATGGCAGCCCCTATAACAAGGACAGAGAAGGAAGCTTTTACTTTCTGCCTGCTTGCCCTCACTTTCACTGACAACTTCATCTACCCCTTGACTAAAGCACTGCTCACTGGTGCTAAACCTACTCTGGATTCAAATAAAGACCAGCTGACATCCCACATCAAAACTGAACAACTAATGGATTCTTGGCCTTTCTGTCAGGAGACAGACAGCCACTGTTGGACTAGCTGGACCACAGCCTGTGAACCACTCTAATAGATTAGTGACAAGCACTTTTATCCACCAAGTTGTCTCACCATCAGCCCCATATTAATAAAAATGTATAACAATGCCATGGTTATTATCCTATCAGGCAAAGCGTAACCAAAAAGCCTGAATAATAGTTTTTCTGTTTCTGAGGGGCAAAGGATTGAAATCAAGGTCCTTCCTATATGTGTAAGATCTTTAACCATTATAGAAGGAAGGTGAAGCACATTTCTAATAACTAGGAAAGATCCTTTTGCCTGATCTGCTGGTAGATGAGAAATTCTGAGTTCAAGGCCAGCCTGGGCTGAGCAGTGAGACAGTAAAACAAAACAAAACAAAACAAAACAACCTCTCCCCAACAGAATAGCTGTTTTGATGCAAATTCTTGCATCTGCTCTGCTCTTCACTTCCAGAACTTACCATTTCACCAGGACATGGAAGCACCAAGTGAAAGCTACATGGCTCACCTTTCCATTTGGCAGCCAGCTTGGGATTGGAGATTGTGAAGTTTGGACGACTTCTTGAAAGAATGCCTTTTCCAAAGTAACCCTTCCAAGAAGAAACATGGTTGATACTCAGTTGTTAGGTCTGCAGCTGCAGTGGATAGAACTATTCAACAGCCTCACGCTTCCTGATTTTCTAGTGGTCATACATTCCCAGTGTGTAGATGTTTATGTGTATGTGTGCATATGTGGGTATGCAGGTACACGGGTGCACATGTAGAGTGCAGGTGCATGTGTGTGTGCAGGTGCATGTGTGTGTGCAGGTGCATGTGTCCATATGTGGGAGTGCAGGTACACATGTGCACATCTGCATGCCATCAATGTTGATTATGTCCCATGGGTCTGGGGTCTGACCTTGTGTACTCTATTCATGGATCCATCTCTGCAGCCCCCCAGCTTTCAGTACCAGCCCGTCTCTCTCATGATGAATTACTTTGGCTTGTGTCTGGGATCCTGAAGGCACCAGAACAGGCAGGGGCAGCTTCTTCTCACATCTGGCTCAGAACACAGTTACTGGGGAGTGAGAGCTATACCCACTGCAGACATAGGTGTTCTTGGATTCCTTCGTACTCTGGAGTGGAAGTGTCCCTCTCTTTCCTGCTGGTTCCCCCAAATACATAATTTCCCTGCTTTTGATTATAAATAAAAAGAAAAAATAGTAAAAATTATTAAAACTTGTCCAGTATGTGTAAAGCCTCGTTTTACCTTATACACTGTGAACAAAGGCCTCAGCAGGGAGCCGTAGGCAGACAGGACCCAGTGAGGTCTTAATATACCAGGTCCCCAGGAACCCCTGGGCTGAGGCCACTGCCATTACTGTACAGTCTCTAGAGAAGGCAGAAGAGAGGCAGAATGCCCATCATCTGCCCTGAGCTGGGAGCAGGGGCAGGATTCACTGTCACGGGTGAATCTTCCAGTGGGGATGGCAGGGACAGCTCAGAGGTAGAATACAAGGCCCTCAGCCCAAACCCCAGCACCAAACCAAACTAGCAAACCCTAAAGCTGGACTGTGGTGACAGGAAACTGCTCCATAAGTTTATGATGTCACTGGATTAAAGATATAAGGAGTAACCATCATGGCTATCAATTACATCCCAATCGGTTTGTGTAAAAAGAAAACAATGACCTTCTAAGAGCTAATCATTTAAATTTTATGTGTGTGAGTGTTTTGCCTGGATGTATGTCTATCTGTATACCACATGTGCTTGGTGCCTTCGGAGGCCAGAAGAGGAGACTGATCACCTGGAACTGGAACCGCAGACAGCCGTGAGCTGCCATACTGGTGCTGGGAATCAGATCTGGGTTCTCTGGAAAAGCAGTCACTGCTCTTAACTGAAGAACCATCTCTCCACCAGGCCGACTTTTAAAATGTCCCAGCAATAAAACAGATGTGGAGAGTGGTCTCATCTGTTGTCCTGTTTAACAAGTGCCCAGCATGGAGAGAGAGCAGAGATGTTGGGGAACTTTCCACAGGCCCTGGCTCATGGGCCCTGTGCCACTGGGACGGGACAGAAGTCAGTAGGGGTGACTGTCAGTTTTTACTCATTATCTTTCTGTATTACTTCTTTGCCTTGACTATACACGGCTTCACCCTGTGTTGTTGGAGTATAGGTTTGTGGCTGGGCACGACTATCTCAGGCACACAGCTGCTGCATATGGTTTGTTCTGGGAGGAACCGGAAAGGCCTGGGCTTACCTTCCCATACAGCTGTTCCATATCCTCTGTGCCCCTCACCACCACATTGTTGCTAATCATTTCAGCCTGGAATATTCGGAATTCCTTCCTGGGACCTTGGTCCTGACCAAAGGGGATGGGCAGTGGTGACTCGTAAGTCTCGTACACTCTTCTTTTCCTCTTTGGAGCACGGAAGACGGCCTCTGCCATCCTTCAAGGATAACGGGTCTCTAGAGGACAAAGGAGGGAACCAGTCAGTAACCAAGGACCAACAGAGCCAGCACACTCAGAACCAGGTTCATGTGGTTCATGTGGTCTCCTGGGGAAAAGCAGAGTATTTGTAAAACAATGAACTAGAAGACATAACGTAACAAGGAAATCGGTTACCAGAGTATCTCAGACGCGAAGACCTCTAAGAAGCCAGTGCCATTACCTTAACTGAAACTGGTAACACCAAGACCTAGCTAGATGCCCTGAGAATTCCTGCCTTTAAGGACAACACACTTTCTTTTCCTTGACCAACAAACATTCAGTGTCTCCCAGGAACTGCTAATACTTAGAGGTACTGGATATAAAGTGGATGAAAAGCTAAAACCAAGAACCTGTCCTGGGCAGAATTAGTCTAGTGAGACTGCCATCTTCTGAAGGTCCACCCTAAGAAACACCATATTCCCCAGTGCAGTGAGTCCTCAGTGCTCTCTGTTTGTTTGCTTTATTGAGACAGGTTTTGTGTGGTCCAGGTTGACCTTGAGCCATGTAGGTGAAGATGACCATGAACTCCTTGTCTCCCTGGCTCTCTTCCTTCCAAGTGCTGAGATTTGAGGTGAGTCGCCATGCCTGGCTCCCACTTTTAAAAGGAAATCTATGAATCATAGCAGAGTTACTGCCATTTAAGGGCCGGTTATGTCCAACCAAATGCCAGTGGGTGTGTGCAGGGACTGAAGCCAGACTGTCCGTGCTGTATCCTATTCTGTGTGCTAGCTTCCTCAGCACACACACCCAAATCAGAAAGCTGCTGCATCTTAGCTGCAAAACTCCCCCAGCCCTCTGTTCTATAAAGGGGGAGGAAACCAGCTTCTTACAGCCATGGTTCACCGAGTGCTTGGGACAGGACCTGGTGGAGGGGCATCACCCATACTAATGATACTGGTTATGAAGTGAGTGCCAGAAATGCCATTCTACAGCCAAGACAACATTCAGGTCAGTGAGGCCTGTAAAGGGCCCTGTGAAAGATGGCACTGGGCTAACTGCAGGGCGGTGGGAATGAGAGCCCAGGCCCTCTCCATGGGTCCCTCAGGCACAGGTTACAACTGTTCACGTGGTCTAGGGCTGAGTGAGATGCCACGCAACTACCAACTAGGCAGAGAATTACCTAGAAGGATCTGAGGAAGCTGAACACCTCCTTATTCTGGGTCTTACGCTGATCCAAGGAGACAGAACAAGTGTGGAGCACACACAAAAACAAGTTGGATGTAACACGGAACTGCTGCCAGCACAAAGCATTGCTGAGCCACGGCCCAGGCACATGTGTACATTCCAGTTGACAGATGCTTCACCAGGTGGGCAGGGGATTTGAACCTGCAGCTGTCTAGGGTCAGGTCTACATATGACTTCAACTGAGAGGTTACAGGGAACTTTCAGGTCGCCTCACAAAGGACAAAATGCTACTGATGATCTGGGTGCCCTTGCTCTTGAACCAGCATTCATTAGGCAATAGAGCCTGAGGAGGTGGGTGGCTTTAGTGCTGTATGACCATTAAAAAGAAATGATGTGGAGGGAGCCCTGCCTGCTCTTTTAGAGGACTCAGGTTCCATCCTCAGCAGCCACATGGAAGTTATGCCATCTGTAACTCCAGTCCCAAGGATCCAACTCTTTTGGCCTCTGTGGGCACTGCATGCATGTTAAACATAGACAGGACACATAGGCAGGCAAACACTGGCAAAATGAAGAGGATGAGGAGGAGGAGGAGGAGGAGGAGGAAGAGGAGGATGGGAAAAGTGGTAATAATACAAATATCAAGCCTTGGCCAAGGTGTGATGATAGCTTCACGGAATTCTCACGAAGCCAGGAGCTTCAATAAAGACAGAAACATGGACCAAGGAAGCAAAGTTAAAACAAATGACAAGTGAGTGTCAAAGAGACCCATGTATGGGGACAGAGGGAGGCTTAGTAGTTAAGACCCAGGTTCAATTCCCAACTTGCACATGGTGCTTATACACACCTGCAACTCTACTTGAGGGGATCAGATATCCTCTTCTGGCCTCCTTGGAGAACCAAGCACTCAAGTGTTACATGTCACAGTGCAGACTCATTCATGGAGGTTTACATGTAGAGGGTAGACCACACCAGGACAGTGGTCTGGAGAAATGGACATAAAGACTTTAACTTGCTTCTTTCCCAAGTGCTGGAGATTGAACCCAGGGCCCGGCTCATTCAAAGAAAATGCCCCATCAAAGGAGCCACAGTCCCAGTCCAACCACTGTTCTTATTCCCACTGTACAAGTGAGAAGAGTGATTGGGGGATGGGGGAGGGGGCTGAATGTACCTGCAAAGATTGTTAAGGAGAAACCTGGCCATGCCTGACGCCAAAGCACATTTCTGTCCATCAAATCTTCCCCTAACCTGCTAGCCTAATATTCATTTAAAATGTTTGGTTTTGCTGACACATTGTCTTGCTATGTAGCTTTGGCTAGCTTTAAACTCACTATGATCTTTCTCCTTCCCATGTGCTGCGGCTAAAGGCATGAACCATCACAGCCAATGGTCAGCCCAACCCTTCTTATATACTCCTAAATGTCAATCCAAGCACAAACCATACAGGAAGAGGTGGATTTATATAATTTCCCAGCACTCTTGGATCAGCTGTCAAAGAAGCCTCGCTTATGGCAACATTCACCCGAGTTCTCTTCTCATTTATTTTATTTTTTGAGACCAGGCCACACGTAGCCCAGGCTAGCTTCAAACTTGATACGTAGTTGAGGCTGGCTTTAAAAACAGCTGATACTTTTGCCTCCCCCTCTAGAAGTTGGGATTACAGGCGGGCAGCAGTCAACTGAGTCCCATCCTCACCCGTTTGAAAGCGTCTGTTTCCCCCCTGCACAGCTCCTGAGCTGAGGTGCAGGGCTGAGGGCCAAGGCAGCCCAGCTTAGGTCTGGGGCAGACTGTCAGCGAGAGCGAAGGACTCGGTAGCCCTCAGGACGCTGTGCCCATGCGCGCTTGAGTGACAGCCAGCCCCTACCCCACCCACGCCTGGAGCGGCTCACACGCTGGACACAGAACACCAGAGACCGGCCGGCTCCCGACCTCCCGTCAGTCTTACCTTACGCGGCCACGCGCGCCCACCGTTACTTGGCAACCTGGGGGCGGTGCTGCAGCCGTCAAGCAGTACGGCCGCAAAACAAGCTGCGCGCAGCCGCAAAACCGACCGGCTGCATCCTAGCACAGCACGCTTGCGCACAGCACGGCTGACGCCACCTTCCGCCCCATTCCTCAGCTAAATCTAATGAGGAAGGGGTAATTTTCCCCGCCTTAATCCTCACAGCAATCCCCTCAAGATCCACCCTCTCCCCTTTGAAGATACGTAGGTCTCACTGTATAATCCTGGTTTACCTGGCGCTCAGTAGTCCAGGCTGGTCTAGAACTCACGGAGTTCCACCTGCCTTTGCATCTCAGTGCTGGGATTAAAAGTACTCACTGCCTGGGGGTTCCAACACAAAGTCTATTTAAAAAAAAATTTTTTTTTTAAAAGAGATGAGATATGAAGCGACCTTCCTCAAAAGACTGCCCTCAGCGTGATAGGAAATTTTATTCAGTAATGAACCCTGAATATTACAAGGGAAGATGTGCCCACTGGTGTAATGGTGTGAAGGTTACCGAGGCAAACGGCGCTTAATGACTGGATTTGAGGTTTTTCGGAGGAATTCATGCTTGGTATTGTAAACTTATTCAAAAGCCTGTGTCGAAGGCCCTAAGGAGAAACTGACTACAATTGTCTTGTTAAATGAAGAGGTCCAACTACTTCCAAATATTTTGGTTATAACCACAGATTACTGCTGCCTTCAACCCTGGCTAGAGAAGCTCCTCTCTGCAGAGGGCAGTGGTGTACTGGCTCAGTACTGGTCAAAATGCTCACTAGTGGCTGCAGAATGCTCAGCCTTAAATGGGGTCTCTATATTAACTGTTGCCTGCCCAAGGCTGAGGAAACATTGAAGAGGGTGGTGCAGAAAGAAGTCCAGTGTTAGGAAAAAGATAAAGGAGGTGGGGGAGGCATGGGGGCAGGAAGGATGTCTCTGGGGGACCCATGTTGGGAATCTCTTTCCCCTGAGGGACTAGCCACACAATGGTATAGTACAGAATAGAGTTTATTCAGGGCATGGGGAGGGGAGTTAAGGGGGTAGTTGGGGCAGAGAGAGAAGAGAGGAGTAGAAAAGTAGAGGCCGTGAATATGTGGAGGGGGGTGAGGGAATGGGGAGAGAAGGGGTGGGGGAGAGCAAGAGAGCAAGCGAGTAAGCTAGAGAGGAGGGGGCAAGTAGCCCCCTTTATAGTGTCAGGTAACTGGGACAGAGCATACCTGGCTGTTGCCAGGTAACTGTGGGGTGGGGTATATCTGGCTGTTGCCAGGTAACTGTGGAGTGGGGTTTACAGAATCTCAATGTCGAGGGCCAGAGGATGGAAGGACTGCTGTCTTCTGGACATGACAGAGTCCATGGCATTTTTGAATCCACAGAAGACTTGTTACCTACACAAGGCTTGATCAAGATCAAGCCTAAAAGATCAGTTAACATTCTAGCCAGCAGTACTAATTGTATCTGATGGATGACCAAAAGATAAAAGGCAATGGTAATGAAGACAGGAAGGGATGTGTGGGCAAGTAGGGGGATGGGAGAGGAGAGTTGGGGTGGTTATAACGAAGATATACCATATGAAACTGTTTAAGAACACAAAAAAGATATCAACAACAACAAAATATAAAACAATGCAGACAGGCAATAAAACAAACCAAATTCTGTCAGGGGTGGAGGTGAGTGCCTTTAGTCCTAGTACTTGGTAAGGAGAAGCAGCCAGATCTCTATGAATTGAAGGCCAGCCTGGTCTACATAGCAAGTTCCAGATCAGCCAAGACTATACAGTGAGTATAGTCTTTCTTTTTTCTTTTTTTCTCCTAGGCTGGGGTATGAATTAGTGGCAGAGCAATTGCCTAGCATGCAGAGGTCCTGAGGTTCACAAAAACAAAAAGAAACAAAACATAAAAGTATTTCTCAAACTCCCAACCTTTGCTATCTTGTTTCTTTCATATTCTTCATATCTCAACTTTGGTTTTCTTGTTGGAGTTTTGAAAACAATCCCTACCTAGGCACAGTGGTGAGTATGTATAGTTACAGTTCTAGGGAAGCTGAAGGGCTAGCATCTTCTGAGGCTGGAGTTCAATGCCAGGCAATATGCCGAGACCCTTGCTTATCTTGAAAGAACAACATGAAGCGGGCTGTATTCACACACACCTTTAATCACAGCACTCAGGAGGATCTCTGAATTCGAGGTCAACCTGGAACTATAGACTGAGTTCCAGGACAGCCAGGACTATACAGAGAAACCCTGTCTCAAAAAAACAAACAAACAAACAAAAAAAAAACCCAAAACCAAAAACAAACAAACAAAAAAAAAACAAAACAAAAAACAAGCAAAAAAAACCCCACGGCCAACAATAGTTGCTGCAGAGGCACTCAGGGGATAATAACACTGGGCACTCTTCCAGAGAACCTGTGCTCAATTTGCTACTTTGTGGCTCACAACCATCTGAAGTTTCAGTTCCGGGGCATCTGATGCCCTTTTCTGATCAGACATATGTGTAGGCAAAATAGTCATGTGGTGGCACACACTTTTTTTCTTTTTCTTTTGTATATGCTGTCCATCTTCAGACACACCAGAAGAGGGCATCAGAGCCCATTACAGATGGTTGTGAGCCACAGTGTGCTTACTGGGAATTGAACTCAGGATCTCTTGAAGAACAGTTAGTGCTCTTAACAAAAGTGAGCCATCTCTCCAGCCTGGCAAAGCAGTCATAAACATAAAATAAATCAATTTAAAAATAACAAACCAAGAACCTTAAACATCATGTAAGATCTCACTCATGATGTCCTAGCATGAATCTCTTAATGTATTATATACGTGTAATAGGGACACATGCTTGTATCAACTGTACAGTCGGTTCTATTTCTGGTAGACATGTGCATCCTATAAAGTTAGCAAATATTGACCTGTTCTTCCCAGGAGAAAACTGGGGGCTGGCTTCTGGGAACCTCTGATCACGGCTTTTCATTCTGTGGTCAAGGTAACCTTGTTTCACACTGGTGGTTCTGTTTAAAGTCAGTCTCTGTATTATCTGTTGTTGGTTCATTAGCATTGACCTGCCAGCCAACAGTGCAGCAAAGGGTGTGTGCCAGGGGCTTATCTGAGCCACATTTCTTCCAGTAAATTGCATTTCCTGGCTGAACAACACTGCCTCACTTCAGCACTCTGCTTGGGGGCATTTGAAACACCGAAATCACAAGTAAAAACCCACAAGAGTGTAGAAATCTTGGCATCCACTAACCCAGAAAGCATGCTTTTGTTTGTTGTTCTGCGAACTGGAACTAGAAGGTGGGCTTCTGGTGGACAGCCTCAGCCTCATTTTGATCTCTCTCTCTCTCTCTCTCTCTCTCTCTCTCTCTCTCTCTCTCTCTCTCTCTCACACACACACACACACACACACACACACACACACACAGACATATATACGCACACACAATTTCAGAATTCCAGAGTAGTGTTAGAAACAAACAGAAAATAATCTAGGTGTCACCTAAGGGAACACATGACCGAAGGGAGGCAGCTTGGCAGTGCAACTACTTCTTCCCGAAGGGTGCACCAAGACCCAGACCAGGTTAGCAAGTATTCAGCAGGAGCTTCATAGCAGGTGATGCCTCTGTCTCTTCTCCACTGGCTGGGGGCTGGTCCCACAGACTTTTGATATTGGTTAGTTTTTTTTTTTTTTTTTTTAATAGATTTATTTATTTATTATATATAGGTGCACTGTAGCTGTTTTCAGATACACCAGAAGAGGGCACCAGATCTTATTACAGATGGTTGTGAGCCAACATGTGATTGCTGGTAATTGAATTCAGGACCTTTGGAAGAGTGGTCAATGCTCTTAACCACTGAGCCATCTCTTCAGCCCGATATTGGTTAGTTTTAAAAGAATCCAAGGCAAAGACAAAGAAGGAAAGGAATTGGAGTTCCAGGCCATCAAGTTTTGGGAGTGCGTGTGTGTGTGTGTGTTCGAGTGTGTGTGTGTGTTTTGCAAAACAAAAGTTTTACCAGGTAGGGAAGATTTATGCAATCTTAGATATCTATCATATGTCTGCCTACCTATATCTATCTGTCTGTCTGTCTGTCTGTCTATCTATCTATCTATCTATCTGTCTGTCTATCTGTCTATATTTTGGGACAGGGTTTCTGTGTATAGCCTTGGCTGTTCTGGAACTTGCTCTGTGGTTCAGGGTGTCTGTAAACTCAGAGATCCGACTACCTCCTCTGGGATTAAAGGTGTAAATTATTTTTGATAGAATAAAACAAGCAAACATTCCTATGAATATAAAGGTCATCTGTCTACTAAATAGTAAACACAGCTGGAAATAGACATCGAGCCTTTGTTTTATGTTTTTCCAGATAAGGGTTTCTCTGTGTAGCCCTCGATGTCCTGGAACTCACTCTGTAGATCAGGCTGGCATCAAACTCAGAGATCTATCTGCTTCTGCCTCCTGGGTGCCGGGATTAAAGACATCCCAACTGTTTGGGGACACCAAGTCTTAATGTGAGGCATGAATGGAACCACCATGTAATTTTTGAAACATATATTTTTTAAAAGTTGCCCCCCTCCTCATATACTTTTTTTCGGGGCAGGGGAAGGGGTTTGAAACTGTTAACTGTTAAGTTTCAAACTTGGGACAAGTGGCTTGGGTGTCTATTTAACATATCAAAGTAGACCTGGCCACCAGGTTCTTTCAGCATCCCTCAGTACCTATTTGTTATAGGATATAGCTGGTACATCCTTACCTTCTACCCTGACCTCTTCAGCCCAGGAGCTGGGCTAGGGTTGCCCTTCTCCCAGAGACTCTTCCCTATGTAATCCAGTTATTTTGGTTACCTACCCCTCCGTTTGTATCTTTGGTCTCCTGGATGTTGTTCTTGGTTCCCCTCTCTCCTTTTACCTCCTTTCTCCCCACATAGTCCAGGGTCATGATCACTTTGGACTGTTCCAGATTGTGTCTGCCTCTGGCTATCTTATATCTAGAATAAACATACTCCTCAATTATATCTAGGAGCAGCCTCTCTTCCTTCCTCTCTTCCTTCCTTTCTTTCCCATACTTTTTTTCTTTTTCTTCTTTCTTTCCATACAGAAGCAGTCTGATGTTTCTGGCTTCAAACTCTACATGTAGCACAGGATAACCTTGAACTCCTGATCTTGCCTTCATCTCCCAAGTGCTGGGATTATAGGCATGCAACGTGGTGTATAGATTCAACAGTTTTCTAATCTAAAGTTCGAGTTTAATTAGATACCCCATGATTTATCTAGCCATCCTCCTCACCTCTAGTATGGCCGTTGTGTGGTTGTCATAGTAGCACGCCTGTGAGTTGGGTGCTACTACTTGTCTCTGTTGCAGGTGACTGGAACCAGAGCAGGCTCCATGGACTTCCAGCCTCAATGGCCCACGGGACTGTAGGGTTTAGCTCAAGCCCCAACACAAGCATTCAGTGCTGAAACAAACACGACTCTGTGAGAGATTATGGGAAGGCAGGTGATGGTGGTGGGGACTTTGATGCGGTGATGGACCAGGAAAGGCTTCCTGGAAGAGCTGGCTTAGAATCTGTCTAGAGCACCAGGCTGGCTATAGCGAGAGGCTGGACCCAGCTTGGAGGTTCAGGGAGGAGCTGGGCCTGGCCAGGGCAGGAGGTCGGATTCGAGATAAGGCCGGATAGGCAAGGCGGGGCCGATTGTAGAGGCGCTTGAATTCCAGGCTTGGCTTCGGACTTTACCCCGCAGACAATGGGGAGCCAGCTGCATTTCTGAGCAGGGCTGGGCAGCCCTAGTCGCACCATTGTTTTCCTGAGAGGCTGGACCCTGCATATTGCATCCTGACCACGAGATGGCGATATTTCAGCAGAATTCAAGCCTTGTGCTGATTACCACCAGTCTCAACAAGAGCTGCGAGACAAACACCAAATCTATCCAACATAAGACATAATTTAGCTCATCCTCCGGCAGAACAAGCCTTTTGCCCTTACACACATTTGAGGGAGAATATGTTGAGCTACAGAAAAGGAGAGACCCGTGCTGCTAGAAGCTCTACGACTACTTTTTCGGGGGTGGGGGGACGGCACACGCCTATTTCACCTATAAGCAAGGGTTTGTACTAAGCAAGGCTGGAGTGGTGAAGGGTGAGCAGCGAGCCCTCAAAGTTTGTTGGGCCTTTGCGTGGTATCCACCTCTGCCTTTAGTCTATTGTGGTTGTTTGAAAAAAACCAAAACAAAACTACCAGGTCACCATAGTATTATTGAGAAAAATAAGTCACCTGGCCCATTTCTACTCCTTTTTTTTTTTTTTTTTAGAGGGACAGGAGCTTGATCCTTTTCAAGATCCTCCAAGTCAGAGATCAGAACATGGGTTTCACTAGAAGGAAACAGTTAAATGACTTGTCCAAGGTCACACAGAACTGACACACTAGAGGGGATGCTGGATTCCAAGACTGTTGTGCCTTCTACCTATCTCTTGCCTTCCTTTAACAATCTAACATATCCTGCCAATTTCTTAGAGAAACGTGTGTGTACTACCTGTAGAGATATTTTAAAGACTGTATGCATGTGTGTCTCGTGTATCTGTTTGTGCACACGTGTGCTGGTGCCCAACCAGGCCAGAGGTTGGATCCCCCTGGAGCTGGGGTTACAGGCAGGTGGGTGTGAATTGCCTGACATGGGTGCTGGGAATTAACTCCAGTCCTGTGCAGGACAGAATGGTGAGTGTTCTAAACCACCGAGCCGTCTCTCAGCCCCAAATGACTTTTTAAAAGAAAATTTATTTATCTACTTATCTACTTATTTATTCATTTACTTACTTATGTGTGTGCATGGGTCAAGCTGCTTGGGGAAGCCAGAATGGAATTTTGGGTCCCCTGGAGCTGGACTGACAGGCTGTTGAGCCACTGGGTGTAGGTGCTGGGAATAGAACTCAGGTTCCAAGGCAGTAGTAAGCACTCTTATGTGCTGAGCCACCTCTCTAACCTGGCTCCTCTTTTAAATCAAAATAGATGGCATGTAGTTGAGTGTGCATGTGTGTGCCTGTGTATTTGTGTGTGCATGTGTATGTCTTGAGAGAAAGAGCCTGACTGTTTCTCCCTATATGGAAGGCACATTCATAAAATGTGTCTTAGACACACCTGTATCCATAGAGTAGAATATATGGCAGTGGAGATGAACAAACTAACTTATTAATCCATTTCTCCATGGGAAAACCAGAAAAGGGGATAAGATTTGAAATGCAAATAAAAAATATCCAACAAAAGAAAAAATACATAAAAACCTACATTTCTCCATAAGTGTGTTGATGGGCAAATTTCAAACACATGATAAAGATGCAGGATAATATGTGTCTACTTATAAAAATTTAAACACAAAACATCATGCACTGGATGTCTGTATAGATATGTTCATATGTCAATAATGCCCTGTCGTCCATGGTGTCCAGTTGGCAGTGGGTTAAAGGGACTTTAATTTTTGCCCCTAACGCTTCATTTCTTAAAAACAAAACAAAACAAAAACATGGAACTAAATCTGGGTGGTGGGCATGCAAACTGATTGCCACATTACTTCTCCTATTATTTATGTAAACACAAAAGATGCTTCAGGGAGGTAAACATAAGCCAGACATTCCTGTCCGGGGTCTGAAGGTGGCGGCAGCGCTCTAAGGCCTGAGGATAGCCAGGAAGGACGAGGCCCCAGTTCTGGTCCCAGGATTTGTTGCTGGTGAGGTCCCATTCACAAGCATTTGCAGGGCCCAGGTATCCTGTCACTCCTGTAGGGAGATAGGGAGGGAGGGCTCCGAGACTGCTGGACTCCCTCAGAGGAGGCCAGGGCCATATACGTCTATCCTGGTAGCTGCTGGTTGGTGGCGGCCACATCATGAGCCCACTTCCCCTCTGTCCTGTGTGTCATTTTCTCTGAATTGTGGTCACACGTGACCTTGCTGGGCGGCACCCACTTTCTAATGCCAGGTGCTCCAGCCAGAAAAGTAAACCCAGTTTTCACTTTTGCCTTTTGTCTTCCAGGGTGGTGCTGACCGGCATGCAAAATCCTGAGTGCCAGTGTCCTATTGGTCCTGACAGAGAGAGCCGCAATCAAGGACCTCCTGTGCTGCACAGTGATGTTTTGGTCAATGGCAGATGGAGGTAGTAGGCTGTGTGTTGGTGTGTAGCAGGCTAGACCACAGAGCCTTAGCATGCAGTAGGCTGTACCATTCATGGTTAGAGTTTACAGCCTTGACGTGCAGCACACTAGACCATACACCCTCCATGTGGAGGCTAGATGGATGAGGCGTGTGCTCAGAGTTTGGGGTGAACCTTTTATAAATGAGCAAAATGAACTTTTTATTTATTCCTCAGAGCACATTCCGTTCTCTAGTGCACAGTTGTGACCTCT
Source organism: Micromys minutus (assembly GCF_963924665.1). Lineage (NCBI taxonomy): Eukaryota > Metazoa > Chordata > Mammalia > Rodentia > Muridae > Micromys > Micromys minutus. The sequence continues at coordinate 30,715,116 of NC_137972.1, forward strand.
CGTGCCCCCTCCCTTTCCACCTGTCAGACTGTGCATAGTGACCTGAGCTTTCAGGGCTCATTTTTTCCTGCTCTTGTATTCCTCACTCTTGGGATTTGCATGCGCAGTGTCCCCTGCTGGCTCGTGCATTTGCACACTGGGTCTCTGCCTAGTGGCTGTTTTGGTGGGCTGTGGAACCCTAGAGAATAGTATAGCCAGCAGAAGTGAGTCACAGGGGTTTCTGCCTGAGCCTTTGCCTCCTGGTCTACCATGGCTTGAAAAGCTGCTAGCAGCACTAACACAGTCTCGGCTGGGCTGTGTTCCCTGAAACCGTGAGCCAAGATAAACCCTTCTCCCTCAAGTTGCTTCTTCCAGGTGGGGTTCTTCCATAGCGACAAGAGCAGCAACATGTGTTCGTTCACCTCACCTCTCTTAGTAGATAGTCTCTCCATTTCATTCATTCATTCATTCATTCATTCATTCATCAATTTGTTCATTCATTTTATCCTTTACGTTCTATTTAGTTTATTGTATTTGTGTGGGTGTTTGCTTACATGTATACATGTGCACCACAGGTGCGTAGTGTCTGTGGAGGCAGAAGAAAGTGTTGGATCCCTTAGACCTTGAGTTACAGGTATTTGTGAGCTACCACATGGGTGCTAGGAACTGAACCATGGACCTCCGTGAGAGCAGTCGGTGCTCTTACCCAATAAGCTGTCTCTTCAGCACCCTATCTCCATTCGAAAGATGAGAAAAGCAAGAGTAACACAGAAGAAACAGCCAATGCCGCCGCCTTCACACCCTGGTCCCCAGTTACTGCAGACCTCTCTGTACTGAGGAGCTGTACTGCTCTCCTTTACGATCTCGTCCCTGTTTCTAAAATGGAGGTATGGAGGATGTCTGTCTTGCTTTCTTTCTCGAAACCCAAGTGTTCTTTATTCCTGGTTGTTTTTGTCTTGCTTGTGGCCCCCCATGGGTTACAATTTCCTGGGTGGCTAAAGACCTCTGTTCTCTACTCGGAGGAAGGAGGTCTGCCGCTTTCCTGCTTGTCTGAGAGTACTCACCTCACATGTCAAAGGTCTTAATCCCAGGCAAGCCAGCGACAATGCCCCAGTCATCAGATTAAACCAAATTTCAGCAAAGACACATGTGCTGCCAGAGAGCAAATTAGTCTTGTCTTTTCTCTCTCATTTTTTTCCACCCAAACATAACATCCTCTTATGAAATATGTCCGATCGGCAATATTTACTTTCCCTTATTTAATAACAGGAAAGGCTTTGCTGCACTTTTGTTGATTTTTGCATTTCTTATTAAAATTCTTAAGGGGCTTTTGGGGGAACTTAATCAGCAAAAAGTAAAAGGAGGAGAGAAAGAAATTCCTCATGTGCGGTCCCCAGGACTAGCAAACAGAGGAAGCGTGCTGTTTGTACAAGAGCTGCTGATGGGAGAGGCAGCCAGTCACGTGCTCCGGAACCTTCCTCAGACTCTTCCTTCTCTGAGCCCTTCTCAGCTGTCTACGGAGCGGGGCCAAATGCCACACTTTCTGCCGAGAGTTTTGAGCTGCTGTCTGTGCCCCTCGCCAGGTTGGGACAGACACAGATGTTCATGGAATACCCAAGCATGCTTGCTGCAGGAGGTCTCAGTTTCCCCTCTTTGCATTGGCAGATAAAGAGACCGAGGCTCAGTACCTCTTGTCTAGTCCCTCTCCAGCTTGCTGTCTTTGAGACTAAGAGGAAAGGGCTTACAGTAGTCGCATACCCCCAGCTCGGCTGCGCGCCACAGCTATACTCAGGGACAGGGAGATGATTCCTCGTTGTAACTTGCTCTGGGTCACACAGCTATTGGATAGCAGAGTTCGGTGACCTGCACTGTACTCCACCTGGTCATCATGTGTGTTTATTGGCCCTTACTCCACGTTCATCAGGACAGCATAATGCTTCGAGTGTAGCGCGTTCTAAGTGTTAGAATTCTCCCTGTGGAGGGGGTATGGCAACTGCCCTTGCTTCCTGATTTTAGTTTTTATATTTACATTCTAATGGAAATCATTATATTCAAATGCTAAAGTTTCACTTATTTATTCATGGATGTGTGCGGTATGGATGGGAGCACTCACGGGGGAGGTCAGAGGACATCTTGCAGGAGCTGGTTCTTCAGTTCTGCCATATGGGTCCAGGGGGTTGATCTCAGATGGTTAGGCTTGACTACAAGTACCTTTACCCTTTGAGCCCCCTCACCAGCCCAGAAATAATTATATTTATGAGCACCTTATCCATGGTTCTCAGGCAAAAGAGCCCTTTACAGAGTCAACAGCCCTATAAGACAGTGAACCCAAGGTGCCTCTTACATAGATGAGGAGACAAGTCTAGACAGGCCAAAGGATCTGATACCCACAGCTGTGGCAAACCAGAACTGGAATCGAAGTCTTTGATCCTGGGAGGAAAAGTTGGGGCCCATGCTGTGAGGGCTTGCCTGGTGTTCTCAGGGATTTGAATCTTTTCACAAATAGACACCTGGAAGGCTTGAGGGGGTAGTGACTCAGTCCAACTTGGACTGTGGAGGTCTAGGGTGGAGAATAAGCCAGAGGGCCCAGGCTGAACGGAAGAGGCTATTACAAGCTTCAGGCAAGAGGGCCCCAGGCTTGCCCACCTCACATCCTGTTTCCTCCCAGCTCCCTGAGCAATCTTTCCTCTACGCCCACTCTCCTCCAAGAGGTCCTGTCTGATTCCTCCCCTCTTTGTGGTTCTGGGATTTGAACCCAGAACTTATTGCTTGGCATGCTCAAAGGCCTCAGTCACAGTGAGTCTTAACCTTCCAGAGGTCAGAGAGCTGTCTGAAGACCAAGGAAAGAAAATCATGCAGGCTCTGCATACAAATGCTCCATGCAAAGAACATGGCATGGAGTTTCACAGACCCCAGCCCTGCTTGTGAAGAATCAGGAAGGCAGACACCCTGAAGGTATCAGCTGTGCTTTGCAAATGTCCCAGGAGTAGGTGTGCAGCTGAGGGGGAGGGGGAAGAGGGCTAAGTTTGCCCTCTGAGAGGGGACAGCAAAGGGGCTGGAGAGATGGCTCAGTGGTTAAGAGCACTGGCTGCTCTTCCAGAGGATCTGGGTTTGATCCGGGTACCCACACAGCAGTTCACAACATCTGTAACTCCAGTTCCCCAGAGATCTAATGCTTTCCTCTGGCTTTTGAGAGCACGAACATACATGAGGCACGAACATACATGAGGCATGAACATACATGAGGCACGAACATACATGAGGCATGAACATACATGAGGCACGAACATACATGAGGCATGAACATACATGAGGCATGAACATACATGAGGCACGAACATACATGAGGCATGAACATACATGGGGCATGAACATACATGCATATCTGGAAGGGATGCTGATTGACATGAGTTCCAGGCCAGCTCAGACTATAGAGTGAGACCCTGTTTCTAAATAACAAAATAACCAGAAGGAAGGGGGGAACCCTAGGTCAGAGGGAGCCCCAAGTGCAATGGCATCTTTTTCTTCCCTTTCTCCTTCTCTCCTTTTCTCCCTCCCTCTCTCTCTCCCTCCCTCTCTGGCTCTGTTGCTTAGGCTGCTCTCAAACTATTGGGCTCAAGCTATCCTCCTGCCTCAGCTTCTTCAGCAGTTAGGATGATGGGGACCTGCTCTGAATGCAGTAGTATTCATTCATCCTTCTTATTCTGAGCCAGAGTCCCATTTAGCTCAGGCTGGCTTCAAAGTCTTTACACAGCTGGGGCTGGGCTAGCCTTGAGTACCTACCTGTTCTCCCTTCCTGCTGGATTACAGGTATGAACCTACAGTAACATTTCTGACACTCAGCTCTCCCTCTGAAGAAAGGCTGGATATACAAGAAGGCAGTAGATAGAGTCAGAAAGGATCCCAGAGGGAGGTCTGAGGGTGCCATTAGCCACGAGGCCTCATCACCAGCCCCTCCCTCTCCTCTTGCTTACCAAGCATCTCTGATTTGATTTGGCTTTCTGTGGACTGTGCCTACAGGGAACTTAAGTGTTGGCAGCAGGACACATGTATCCGGTCCCTTTGGCAGTGACATTTCTCACTGTAAATTAGTAAATTGAGAACAGATAGTCCACAGAAGAAGCCATGAAAATGACTAATATGTAACATGAAATTCTTCCTCTCTAGGATGCAAGGAGACAAATTCAAACCCAAACCCAGATTGTCACCACTTACTCAGTCAGAAAAGACTTGTTTGCTTGTTTGTTTTGAGACAGGGTTTCTCTGTGTAGACCTGGCTGTCTGGGACTTGCTCTGTTGACCAGGCTGGCCTTAAACTCACAGAGATCCACCTGCCTCTGCCTCCTGAGTGCTGGGATTAAAGGTGTGCTTCACCACAACCTTGCTTAATATTAAAAAAATAATTTGAAATAAAATTTAAAAAGTAAAAGTGTGTGTGTGTGTAGATATGTGAGTGCACTGTGGTTGAGGAGGCAGAAGAGGGTGTCAGGTCCACCTGGAGCTGGAGTTACAGGCAGTTGTGAGTCAGCTGATCTGGGAACCAACTGCAGGTCCTTTGGAAAAGCAGTATGTGTTCCTAACCCCTAAGCCATTCTTCAGCACTAAGCCTCAAAATGTTCTCTCTCTCTCTATCTCCCCCCCCCCCCTCTCTCTCTCCTTGAACTCAGAGCTCTGCCCATCTCTGCCTCCCAAGTGCTGGGATTAAAGAAATGTGCCACCACACCCAGTCTCAAGAGTTTTTTGAAGTCAAAGCATATTGCAAAGGGCAAACAGCCTGTGGAGGTCTTGCTGCTTGCATGGCCCTGGGACATTGGGTCTCATCATGTAGGTTCTTCTGATTTATTTACTTAAGTATGTTTGTGGTGCTGGGAATGGAACTCAGGACCTCTTGCATTCTAGGCATGTGTTCTGACCCCAAGATACAGCCCAACCCCTCTCTGTGCAATTCTTTAGGCTTCTACGGGATCAATAGACACTCTGTCATCTGCCAGAGAGAATAGCTGAAGGAGGGGTGGAGAAGGTTCATAAGAGCACAGGCTGAAGAGCTGAGTTCAGGACTCCAGAGTCCAAATAAAAGTCATAGCCTGGATTGTTATAATTCCAGCATCCACTAACAAGAGATGGGAGCTAGAGACAGGAGAAAGGATGGAAGGCCAGATAGCCTGGCTTTTGCAAGAACAAAGAGACCCTCCCTGCCATAAACCAAGTGGAAAATGAGGATCAATACCTGAAGTATGTTCTTTGGCTTCTATAAGTGCACTGTGACACATATATGACTACATTCCCACACAAGAACACACACAGATACACACATACTATATGTGCACTGTAGCACACCTGTGCCTACACCCCCACACCAGAACACACACAAAAACATACACACACACACACACACACACACACACACACGCATGATACCTGTGCACTGTGACACACATGTGCCTATACACAAACACACAAGAGCACACACACACTACATGTACAATGTGGCATACATGTACCTTCACTCCCCACAAGAACATACAAGAACACACACAACATGTACACTATAGCATGCACTACACACACACACACACACACACACACACACACACACACACACTCATATACACTTCTGTGCATACACAGAACAGCCAGAGTAGCCACTTCCTGGATTTGCTCCCAAATATTTACTGAGCACCTACTGTGGGCAAAGCTTACAAGACACAAGCAGGAGATGGGGCTACATAGGAGGGAGGACAGAGACCACTTCCTGGGTGTGGTGGAGAGGAGAAGGGAAGGGAAGGAGATGGAGAGAATGTTCAGGGGAAGTTAGCTCCTCCTTTGGTCTTCACCAGCTCCTGTTGGTCTCCAGGCTCAGATGGTACCCAGGAACTGCCTGCACCCACCCTCTTCAGCCTGGGCCCATCTCACAGAGACTAATCTAATGGTCCAGAGCCTACTCACAGCATTGTTAAAGTACTCCATGTGTTTCAGTTGTTTAATCTGGTCAAAAAACCAGAAACAAGAAAACGGATAAATTTGGGGCATGGTGCTCAAAAGCTGGAAAAGGCAGGATACAAACGGCCCAAGATCTGGGGGCACCGAAGGTGGGTATTCAGCCCATAACATGGAAGCTATATATTGTCTTGCTGGGCACTGGCTCATTTTGGAAAATGTTTGATTCAACTAATAGAAAGTGTGCACAGGTATTTTGATGTGTATGTGTGTCTGTGTACCACATGTGGCCCTGTTGTTCGTGGAAATCAGAAGAGGAGGCCAGATTCCTAGAGCTGGACTCACAGGAGTTTGTGAGCTGCCATGTGGGTCATGGGAACTGAACCTGGGTCCTCTGCCAGAGCAGTCAGTGCTCTTCCCTGCTCTACCATCGTTCCAGGCATCAATAATTAATTTTTAAATGGACAGAAAATGCTTGTTTATTGTTTTCTAGCATCTTTCCCCTGCTCCCTCTCCTCTTTCTGAGACTCATACAGCCAAGCTCTGAGAAAGTTCAGGTGATCTTGACCTTCTGACTTTCCTGCTTCTTCCCAAGTGCTGGGATTACAGGCATGTAATTGATTGGTTTACACAGTATTAGGGACAGAATCCAGGGTTTCGAGCACGCAAGGCAAATGCTCTACACACTGAGCCACATCCGTAGCTCCCGAGTGAAAGCACAGCCCCTGGCTCCTGCTGGAGTTCAGGGAATCCATGCCCTGAAGACTGTGGGGATGAGAGGATGCTGGGAGGTCTATCTTAAGAACAGCAGTCAATGTAGCAAGGACTTTGGCTAAAGATTATAGGATCTGAGTTTCTCAGTGCTGGGTCTCACACTGGTAAAGACAGCATTCAAGACTGTCAAGTGGGGACCTTCAGGTCTGATTCTACAGAGCACACCACCCAATAGCATTGTGACTTCAGACCAGTGGGTTGGTCTCTCTGAACTCCATCAGTTTCCTTGTCCCTACCCTACTTGGTTCTATACCCTGCAGTACAGAACCTGTACTGTTAAACCCTCTGTGACCAGTAGCATGGGCTTCTAGCTAGCCAGGTGTGTCCCTTCCCACAACCCTTCCATTCTTACCTGGAGCCTTCCCCATGGCACCTGGGTTGCGTGACAGAACTACTAGTGTGTGACTTACCGAGGTCCCATGTCCCAGTCTGTAGCTGCTTGGAGGACACACTAAGAACCAGGATCCCTCTTCCCTCTATAGATAAGAAAAAGCAAAGCCTCTAGAAAGTGAGGGTAGAACTGAGGTTGCTCGTTCATGGGGCCACCAGAACCCTGCTCCCCTACTTCCAGTGAGTTACATCTCTCTAGCCCCAGAAAGCCCACTGTGCCAGATTACTTGGTGCTCTTGACTGGGTAAACTTTGAAGGAGGAGAGCCATGGACGTCTCAGGGACTCTTGCTCTAGGAAGTGCTGAGGTGGGTAGCTAAAGGACCAGGTCAGTGGGGGAGCATGGGTGGGGTTGGTAAGATGATAACCAGTTGGCTAGGTGACTCATTTGTACCAACAGGCTGGTGAGACATAGAGAAACTCCGGTACAGGAAGATGAAGAAGGATAACAAACTTGGGGGTTCTTTGAAACAGTCAGCTTGCCTCAGAGTTGGGCCCCTGGTTGCTACTAGCAGAACTCAAAACTTACTGTGACCTCGGGCACAGGGTCTGCCAACTGGAGTTTTTATCTGACATATCTGACAGATGGGGATAGGACCTTCTCCCACAGTCCTTGGAATAGGTTTGAGATTCCAACACCCCTTCATGGCGCTTGCATAGAACCCATACACATCCTTTAGAGACCTTTAAATCTTGTGTTACATCAAATCCAGAAAGAGGTGCATGCGCTATGGAGATGAACAATTTACTGTAATTAGGGAACATGGACAAATATCTATCTGTGTCTGTTCAGTACAGATACCATCGTTGGCCCTGAACATTTTCAAGTCATGTTGGATGAAGAAAATGAAGATAAGGAAGGTAGTGAGCCACCTTGCTGGCTCACTCTGAAGATAAAGGGTCAGAATGTGAACAGCATGCACAGGGCCTGGTTTCTGGGCCTTTTCTTAGGCTTACTCTGGCGCATGAGCATCTTTAAAGCTGCTTCCTGTTTGCCTTTGTGCCCACAGGACCCCCCGCCCCCCCTTTTTTTTTCCTGAGAGCTGTGTAGGACTCAAGGGAACTGCAGGAGGGCAGAAACAGCCTGGAGCTGTCCTGGTCTCTCTATTAGAAAAGTGTGCCACCTCTGCACTGGCACAGAGGACAAAGGAGTTAGCAAGTCTATTTATTGCAAGTTTAACCAGATCCTCTGCGCCATTATGATTTAATTTAGACTTTAAAAAATTATATAGCTTTCTGTTTGTTTGCTTCCAGACTGTGATACAGACTAAATGAATGACAGCCTGCACTCACCGCGGGGTGATCAACGCCCATGGAATGTTTGCTGAAGAGAAAGGCAGCGAGGCCCACAAGGAGCCCTATCGACAGCCATCAGCAAAGGCCAGACCTGGTGGAGACTGGGAGACATGCCTGGCAGCTCAGAGACTTCCAGGCTGCTGTTCATGCTGAGGCAGGGGAGCCAGTCATGTGTGTGTGTGTGTGTGTGTGTGTGTGTGTGTGATGGGCACAGTCCCCGGTGGGTAGTAGTACTCTATAAAAACTCCTGCCACCTCCATGACCTTGGTACTAATGGGAAGCTCCTTTGAGGACACATTACATGAACTTGAACAAGGAGTTTACATTACCAAATGGCCTGCACGAAGCTGTAAGAGGGAGCCCAGATGGATCTTTCTTGAATGGACAAATGCTTTTGGTAAATAGGAGGTGCCCTGTCCTCTCCATTTTTTCACTCTTCTCTCTTCTCTTCTGATTTCTTTGTTGTGCTGGAGGTGGACCACAGCACTTTACACATTAGGCAAGTGTCCCCACCACTAAGCTGTATCCCAGCCTCTGATGGAATTTTCTTAAGTAAGGAAGTCCAGGAAATACTTCAAATAGACAACAGAACCTAAGATTTGTCCATATTTACAATTGCCAATTCACCAAGTAACCAACAAATTAACTAAACAGCAGCTAACCAACAAACCAACCAACCAGTTGAACCACCAAGAAACCAACCAACCATCTAAACCACCAACCAACCAACTAGCTGATCCATAAATCAAATAGCCAATCAGCTGTACAGTCAACCAACTAACCAAGTGTATGTTTATGTTAAGGTGATACATGATTGGACAGTGGAGAGGTATGTGGGGAAAGAGGCTGGAGGAGAAAAGAGAAGAGGAGGGATTGACGGAGGCAGGATGGAAGCCGACATGTATGTTTCTCTCGGCGCATCTCTAGCTTGATGAGGTTGTTATGATTATTTCTAAGGGTTTCTATGGTTCTAATTTATCTCATATTGATGGGCAGTTTGTATCTTTGTCCACTGGTTGTAAGCTTATTATGTAGAAGGTTTGTAGAATGAAAATTTAACATATAAACCTTTTTGATAAGTTAATGGATTTAGAGTCATGTTTTTACCAGGTTGTGGAGAATGTGAGCTAAGTTCTTGACTGGTAGAGGAGTATCGGGAGCAAGTGGTTTCAGAGTAGTGGCCTGTGGCTCCTTGTGGGAACCCATAGCCAAAGTTCCAGACTAAAAGAGAGACAACTGAGAGAGGGCAGTGTGGGGACCACGTGGTAGAGAAAGAACCCAGGTGCCGGCACTAGCTTGGGATAAAAGGTTTCTACTTTTTAATATTTACTGCAACAACCTAGTAAACAACTAGTGGGATAATCATCAATTTACAACCAATGAATAAATGGGCTGAACAACTGAACCAACTGATCAACCAACCAATCATCTAACCAACTGAGCCACTCACTAATCAACCAAGTAACCAACTTACTCACCCACCAGCCAACCAAGTTACTATGCAAGCAACCAAGTAACCAGTAACCAAAAAGTAAAACCACTAATGGAAATATTCACTGGCTTGAAAAGAAATGCTGTCTTCCTGTGTTTCTGCCCTTCGTCTCCCCCAGCAACATTATCGTTGCCTGTTCCTCAGACACCCTCTTTGCTGGGCTACTCCACCTTTGCCTGTTTCCATTCCTCTAGATATTGCTGTGCAGGGCACCTCTGTCCCTTTCACTGCTGGTCATGGACTCCTCACCTGTAGCCAATACATAGCCAACATGGCCAAAGAGTCACACGATGAAGGGCCCAGTTCCCACTATCTGACTCTTTCTTTCTTTCCTTCCTCCCTCCCTCCTTCCCTTCCTCCTTCCTCTGTCCCCCCTCTTTCTTTTCTTTTTATCTTGTCTCTCATTTCTCCAGGTGGAGAGTGCCCACCTGGGTCTGCCCGGGTCTAGATAGACAGCAAATTCTCTGGCTTCTTTGCCCTGAGTTTCATTCCTGCTACCACATTACCCTATTACTTTTGAGGCCAGTCTGAACACTATGAGATCCTGTCTCAATCAATCAATCAATCAATCAATCAAACAAACAAACAAAACCCCAAACAAGCAACAAAGCAAAGGCCATGCCTGCAGGTTGCTGGGCATCAGTAACAGAAAGTCAAGTGCGCTTGGGTTGGGAGGAGAGGCAGCCTGGGGAGGCAGCCATCATAGGCTGGCTGCCTTTGCTTTTTACCTGCCCAGATCTCTTGGCCACTTGTCTTTGGTTTTCTTTAATTAGTCTTCCCACTTGCCACTACATGTCACAATCCTTAGGAAGTGACCCAGACACTGCCTGGACCCACTGTGATTCCCAGAAGCCACTGTTCAGGTTTCAGGTGACCCTTTTTTTTCCTCCCACCTGACCTGGGCTGCAAAGGAACTTAGTTAGCTATGCGATGACTTCCCCTCCCCCCATATTCCCGATACTAAATAAGTATATTATTTACAAAATTCACTATCGCCTAGAAAATATCTCCCCAGGAAGAATTAAACAGTGACACATTAAGACCTTTTAAAATGCAGGCATGCATCAGTGGGCCACACAGGCCCAGTGGACAAACAAGTTAGTGGGGCTTCCAGGCAATGCTAGTTCTATTGAAAGATGGGGATCTGCACATTTAGGCATATCCAAGAATCCTGATGCTGGGACAGCTTGCATGGTTGCTGTTGGAGGAAGGGAAGCACCTAAGTTGGTGAGGGTGTTCTGGAAGTCTGGAGTGGGTGGTTCAGACGGTAAAGTGTTTGTACGGAAGAGGACCCAATTTCAACCTCCAGAACCCACGTTTAAAAACAAAGCGAGGTAGGCATTGTGGTGTAGGTTTGTAATCTCAGTGTCTGGGAAGGCAGAGACAGGCAGATCTCTGGGGCTCTCTGGCTAGTTAGTCAGCCTAGCCATGATAAGCTCCAGGCTAGTGAGAGATGATGTTGAAGAAGAAGGAGGAGGAGAAGGAGAAGAAAGAGAAAGAAAGAAAATGTGATCGGGTGTGCTGGTGCATGACCCTAGCACGTTAGAAGAAGAGAAAGGCAGATCACTGTGAGTTCAGTGTCAATCATGTTGGTCTTTTACACTGAAACTACCAGGTCTGATAAGGTGATGCAGAAGTAGAAGAGGAGAAAGAATAGGGGCGGTGGCATGAGTGGTCTGTACGACCTACATAGTCTCGCCTAGCCCTGGAAGATCAGTTGCTGCCTTATTCTTCCAGACTGTGAGGCAGAGGTGCAGGATTGGCATGGCCTCCAAGGAGCTGGGCAGGGGTAGGATGTAGTCCAGCTGAAGCCCTGTCACCCCTTACCTCTGCCCAGCTGTGTACAGCTGTTGCCCCATCTCCACATGCCTGCCTTGCTGGGGTTTTGAAGAAAATCCCAGCCTCAGAGTAGCATTCAGTGCTAAAGAAGGTTATGAAGACAAAAGCGGAGAGCCTTGGTCTTGGCCACTTCCTGTAGGTAAAGAGGTCAGGAGGAGGGCAGCCCTCGGCCTGCAAATACATCCTCAGGGGCTCTCTCCCTCCAGTGAGTAGTTGCTTGCTAGGCTAACCTGCTGCAGGCTGGGATCCTGGTGTTAGAGCAGCTGCAGGTCCCATCCCATCTCCTCAGGAGAAGAAGGTATAGGAGATGTGATGGGCAGAGCGTAGAAGCACAGAGAAGAAAGAAACTTGTCCGACAATGGTTTCTGTCCGTCTTTAGAGAAAGGAGACATTTGAGCCGGGCCCTGTGGGTATAAATGTAAATTCACTGGAGTGTTACAGAAGGACTACTTTACCAATGCCTGGTGCCTGAGGCTCCAGGGCAGAAACCATGCTAGTGTTAGGAACCGGCGTGTGCTTGAAAATGAATCTATAGCATGGTATCAGGAAGCTGATATGCTCTGTGGAGAACAATAGTCAAGGAAACTTGAGGATTGAACTTAGGAGTCTGGGCTACTACTTGGGAATGCTGAGGCAGAGGAGTAGTCTGCACAGAGCAAGGTCCTGAGTGGGCACTATGGCCTCCACATGGGGGAACTGAAGTAGAGAGCAAAGCTGGGTGTTATCACACAGAGGGCCAACCAATGCTAGACACGGCCAGGGGTGTGTGACACTCCAAGTGACAGGGACTGGGGACTGGAAGGCACCTGGTTGGACTCTCAAGGAACACTAAGTTACCAGCTGCACTACTAGTGTCTTCCCAAGACTACCTGTTTTCCCTTAGAAACCAGAAGAGACACTGACCTTCCCTACTGCCCTCTCAGTCACTCAGATTCCAGGATAGAAACATGGTCACTGCTCATCTAGGGGCCGCCATAGCAGTAGGCAGGTATACTATCACCTTGGTTCTCATAGTCCTCCCAGGCCAGCTTCCTAAGCCTGATTGACAAGCCATTTCCTACAGCTGTGCTAACAGGCCAGGGCTGCTGCATGAAGTCAAGGCGGAGAAAGGAGCTAGCCCAGGCTCCCTAGATGAAGACAGGGCAGTCACTACACTCCTAGGCTGTGTCTCCAGGCTGTTCTCACAAAGGGTCAGGAAGGAATGCACCGTGCCACGTGATCTTACTTTAGTCAGGTTCTGCAGCAGAGGAGACCGAGGTCCCACATAACTGAATTTATTGGGCACTTCAGTTCTGCGCTGTGCTGCCTCCCAAATCTGAGAATAGACTTGGATCAAGGCCACAGCAGGGCCCACTTTGCCAAAAAGTACAAATGAAGACACAGGCCCCTGGAGAGGGCCGTGTTTCTCTCCTGAACAGGGCAAATGACTTGCAAAACTCCACGGTCTGAAGATGTGCTTTTGCAATAGAGCTATTGAGACAAGGCACGGAGACCACAAGGCTTTGGGACTTGTTCTTTAAAAAAATTTTTTTTTCCCTTTTTTGACAAATAATACAGAGCCCCAGCCAACCTCCAGGCAGCCAGGGGAAGTTGCCCCTCCCCCAGCAGTACCTACTTCCTCCTGGCTTAGGAGAGAGGCTCAGGCCTGCACCCTGAGCTGGCCTAGGTACCCTGGTTGTTTTATGGATGGGTTTGTCATGAGTCAATATGATGATGCTTCCTGTAAGAACTTTATTTCCCTGCATTGTTTGTGGAGTCTGTGTATTTGAGCACGTACTCCAGATTGACTCCGAGTGTGCCAGGCCAGTGGACAGACACTACTGAGGGTGGAAATCAGGGTCTGGGGAGGCCAGGAAGGGGTTGTCCCCATACTTTAGGTGGCAGAGAGAGGATGGTGACTCAAAGGCTCCGCCTCATCTCCAGCCCACAGAGGGATGGCTCGCTGGCTGAAGGCTCTTTAGTTTGTCTTTTCCAGATGTCTGTCACAGGGCCCTTTGGACCGTGATTGCTAATTCTACCTGGAATGTCCCTTCTCAATCTACCTACAGGGCTGTCCCTCTCAGTCTTTGACATCTGTAGCTGAGGAAGTCTGGAGAGGTGACATAATTGTCTCAGAAAACCTGTAGAGGCTAGATCAGGGTCTGTGGAACTATCCAGTCTTGGGTTCAAATTCTATTTCCGTCACTTGTCAGTAGGTAAGGCACTTCTGCCTCAGTTGCCTCAGCCATCAGACGGGTCAATAATGTGGGTGCCTGATCAGAAAGCAGTACGTAGCGTGCACCATGGAGACATCTGCTGACTTCAGCCATTCCTACTTACTCTTTTTTGAGGCAGGGTTTCTTTGTGTCTCCCCAGCTGTCCTCACAGAAATCTGCCAGTCTTTGCCCCCAGAGGAGTGCACCACCTCTCCCAGATCCTATTTACTTTTAATATAAGTTGGACCTGGAGCTTATAAGCAAGTCCTGTTAGTGTGCCTGTCTCAGACTGTCCCCTCGGAGACCTTTTCATCAAAGCCACGGGGCTCCTAAAGGTTCTAGAACAGAGGAAATGGCCCCGGTACTGATATGACTGTTGGTATCAGGTCAGTGACTTAGCCAAGAGGTTAAGGGAGACAGAAGAAATTCCATCATCCAGTTCTGGGTTTCCCAGCCTGTGTGTATGTAGTTCCGTCTGCCTCCTGTACCTTCTATGACCCCAGGCATGGCCCACGCTGGGGCCCTGAGCTTATTTGGTTTTGTGAAACCCCTGCTCTCTGATACTCTAATCTTTTCTCTCTATGGAACTTTCCAGTGGGCAGAGGACACGAGTAACTTTGATCTGCCCAGGATCTTTCTCCGTTTGTTACAAAATCAGAACCCATGTTTGTCTCTGAGGTCCACTCCTCAGCCTTTTCATTAGGTGTGGTCCTCATAGGACCATTAGTACAGGCATTCAATGAGTTTTAGTCAAGGGAGGGTCTCTGGCCCAAGCGGAGCCTGTCAGAGGCTCTTGTGGAACCCAGGTCTCAAGGGGATAGTGCAAAGCTGCCAAGTGTTTGGGGTCTTGTGGAGGCTACCCAAAGAAACGAACCAGAGAGGGCTGGAGGTAAGGTTCAACAGCAGAGCGCTTGCCTAGTGTGCCTGAGGCCCCGAGTTTGATCCCCTGTACGGTTGAAAAGAAAAGAGGAAGAAAAGAAAAAAGAAACAAGTGATGGGTCTTTCCTAGACCTGGGTGCTGCACACGATCCATCCTCCACCCCAACACATGCCCTTGGGTCTCTTCTTGACATCTTCCCAGAGACTTGTGCCTTTGATTCAGCTGGCTGCTGCTTGTAAGTCGGGAGTTTGGAGTAACATCCAACATGCACATACTTGCAAATGTCTTTTCAGGGGAGATATTAAGCCATTCACTCATTCATTCATTCACTCACTCACTCACTCACTCACTCACTCATTCATTCATTCATTCACTCATTCATTCACTCACTCACTCACTCATTCATTCACTCACTCACTCACTCATTCATTCATTCACTCACTCATTCATTCACTCACTCACTCACTCATTCATTCATTCACTCACTCATTCATTCACTCACTCACTCACTCATTCATTCATTCACTCACTCATTCATTCACTCACTCACTCACTCACTCATTCATTCATTCATTCACTCACTCATTCATTCACTCACTCACTCACTCATTCATTCATTCACTCACTCATTCATTCACTCACTCACTCACTCACTCATTCATTCATTCATTCACTCATTTATTCATTCATTCACTCATTCATTCATTCATTCACTCATTCATTCATTCATTCACTCACTCAGTCAGTCAGTCAGTCAGTCACTCACTCACTCATTCATTCATTCACTGCTTCATACTGTCAACACCTCATTATCTGTCCGAAGCCAGCTCGGACAATGGACAGGTCCTCCAGAGCCAGAGCGAGGATTGAAAGAAAAGGGAGACATGGTTAGTTAAAGGTGCAACATGACTTTGGCCGGACTTGAGCCTGAAACCTCGTGGTCGAAGCTGAAGCCTGGTTTATTATTCTTGTTTTAAACCACATTAATTACATGCAGAAAGATTATATCAGTTCTAAGACAGGGAACAAGCAAGTTAACAATCAAAGATCCTGTAAATGTTTTTCTTGGGGCCAGGTGTGAAGATCAGGGATAAAAAGGGGGTCTCAGAAGACAGACTGCTGAGCAGACACCCACAGAATCTGCCCTGTTGGGAGATACATTCTTGGAGCTTCTAATGCAAATGTACTTCCCTGGGTTTCAGTCTTAAGCACTTTGCTCTGAACTTCAGATACAAAAGTGCTTAATTCTAGTCCTTACTGGGCGCAGCACAGAAGCCAGTTTCCTGCCTACGATCAGCTTCAAGGTGTCCTGAAAAATTAGTATTTCTCCACCATCAACTGACCAGAGGTGCCAAAAATGCTCTCCACAATTATCTGTTAAACACCTGCTGGGGACCTCTAGTTCAGTGTTGGTTCAGTGGAGGGTTAGTTGTAAACATACCCGCTCACCTCCAGACAGTCGTAGGTCTAGCACAGCTCTGCAGAGGGAGGACTGGCGAGGAGGCTTAGTGCTGAAGAACACTGTCTGCACTTGTGGAAGACCTGGGTTTGGTTCCCACAACCCACATCTGACAGCTTATAACCACCTGTAACTCTGGCTGCAGGGGATCTGACATGCTCTTCTGTCCCCTGTAACACACACACACACACACACACACACACACACACACACACACACATGCACGCACACACAAACAAATTAAAAAAAAACTTTTTAGAACATTGTACGGAGCTCTTCCTTTGGACATCCTCTGTTTCCGCCAGGGCTCAAGCGCGTCCTCCACACTCCTAGGGCTGTGAGGGAGTTGGGTGATGGCACAGAGGAGGGAAGGGAGCCCAGGTGAGGCCCTTACAGTCTGTGCTGTGCAGGAGGTGTGGACAGGATCTCAGCACCCTAAGGGCACTGAGTTTCCCAGGATCCCTGGAGCACAGCGTCTGAATACTAGTGTTTCATAGAACATTCTTTTTGTTCTTTATAGCCTTATTGAGGTATAATTTGCAGACCATAAAATTCCCTCGTTGTAAGTGTATGGTCTGTTAGAAAACACACAAAATTGCACAACCGTTGCCACAGTCCAGTCTTCGAACTTCTTCTCATCCCACAGAGCTTCCTCCTGCCTATTTGCTGCCAACTTTAGCTTAAAGCATTCTGATGTCTAAGAGCCCTTACAGAGTTGAACACCTTTAACCACAGTACTCAGAAGGCAGAGGCAGGTCTGTTAAGCTTGAGGCCAGCCTGGTCTACAGAGGGAGATCCAGGCCATCCTGGACTACACACAGACCTTGTGCATAAAGGGTTGGGGGGTTGAGGGTCTGCCCTCACTGAGAAAGCATGGCTTCATGTGAACAGGGCTCTAGGTCCCACCCTAGCAAATCAAAACACAAGGAATAATCAAAATGTGACCACCAATGGTTTATTTAAGACCACCCACTCTACAGATAGGAAAACTGAGTCCTAGAGAGGAGGAAGGGCCACCCTGACAGTAGGGAACCCACAGAACAGCTGATACCAACATCACTACAGTCTGATTCCACAGCCCAGATTACTTTCTCTCAGGGAAGGCAGGGCTTCACCATGCACAAGCTGCATGGCCAGGGGCAAGCTGCTGAATTGCCCTGGGTCTGCCTCAGTTTCTTTGAGGGTCAGTGTCTGGAAGCAGAGGACCCACTGCAGGGGAGAGTGTGTGGATTCCCTAAAGATCACCCTTGGGAGTCACAGCCTTGTGCAGCTCTGATTAACCGCCAGGGAAGGTTGGCTAATAACTGTCATTACACCATAGCCCTGTCCAGATTTGTCCTCAGAAACTTGGAAGTGAAAAAACAGCAATTAAAGAAACCCAGATCAGGCCCCAGATGGAAATGTGGGTACAGAGGCAGCTTTCTAAGAATGTGATGCAACGCCCCACCCTGGGGCCTCATCTCCCTGTTCCGTGGATGGAGCAACTGCCGGGAGCTTGCTTAAGGCGCCTGCCATGGCTGGCTGCTCCCTCCTCCCTGGCCCCAGCATTTCCCAAGAGCCCACAACATACGCAGCATCTCCGCAGCAACCTGGGAGCTGGGTCCCCTCCTGCCCAGACAGGAGGTGGTAATGGTGGGGTGGAGGCTGCCCTCCCACCCTGCATCAACTGGCTTGATGAGGCCACACACCCAGAAAGGAAGGAAGGGAGTTACCACAATGCCACCTGCCTGTGCGGTGTCTTTGCCATTCTGTCCAAAGAAGCGTATTCATGTGGCTGCTGTGACCCCTGACAACTAGAAAGTAAAATTCAGCAAAGGTGGCATACTTACTCTGCAAGGGGTCCCCTCAAACACTCCCCTCCTTGTGCTGGGAGGTCAGAGGGAGGACCGTGTCTGGAGAACACTGTTCCCAGGAAGCTCAGTGATTTTTACACACCACACACAAACGTTCTAGAGCTTTGCTGTTCACGCTCAACAAACACGACTTCCTGAACCATTCAGAGGAAAGTGCTAGATAGTCTGCTAGGCTGTTATTGTACATAGAAAAACTGCTTTCCTGTACCTTTGGAATTCAGACCATTGAGAATGTAGAGATTAAGCCACTGTACCCCCAACAGGGTCCCAGTCTAGGGGTCAGAACCAAGTCCTGGGGTAACTGAGGTTTGCTTTTGCTGAGGATGTGAATCAAAGTGACATGGGGGAAACTGAGAACATTTCTGGCCTTGAGTTTGAACAGGGTACAGACTGTGGGCCAGGACTCATGCAGGAGATGAGATGGGAGGCAGCTGAAGTTAGATGGTGAGGGTCTTGAAGAATGGGCCATTCTCACTTTCTCAAGGACTCAGGAGCCACTGAAGGTGTTTTACTGAGGTAGCAACCTAAGGAGTAAGGCATCACGAGATGAAAGGCTGATGGAAGACGAAGGGAAAACACAGATCAGGAGGGGAAGGTGCCTGTGCTGTTAAAGATGACTCGATCAAAATCCCACTTTCATGGGGGAAATGCTTGGTTGTCTGTGTCAGGTGGTAGCACGGGGGAAGGGGCAGAATTTCAAACCAGAGGGTCCTAGGCCTCCCCATCTCTTATGCCCAGGCTCAGGTTGCCCCGCTGCCAGCTGGGCATCCATACACTGTAGCTATGGAAATGCAGAACACAGCCTCACCTGGCTTCCCCATTATCCTACTAGAATCAAAGGCACCAGGTTCACCCTTCCTGCCTGGCTCAGCTGGTGCATCCTAGCAGGGACTTCCATGCCATCCTGGGGGAGGTAGGCTGTTGAGGTAGACACCCACTACTTGGCTGTTTGACCGGGTGCTACTCCTGCTCAGTCGGGGACAATAAGGACAGGCACAGACTTAGACTAATGGCATGTCAATGTTCTCTCATAATTTGGATTCAGTTGCTCAATGTGGAATACTCGAAGGTGGGCTGCTTATGAAGAACGGAAGGTTCTGAAGGCTGGGAGAGGCAGGATCTAGGGGGTAAACCAGACAAGGGTTTGTGCTATATCCTAACTTGTTGGAGCATATCATTGCTGGAAAGGGAGAGAGGTGAGGGTGGGAAAAGGAGGGGATAAAGGGAGGACTTAGGAGTAAACTGATTTTTCTATCAGGAAGTTCCTCCTATAATAAACTCAATACTGTTGTTGGGGTAGAGCGCTCATAACTTAAATCACCTCCAAAGGCTCCTGTTGTGTGAACTGCCCCTGCTGAGACATGAGCAAATATCTACTCACCCCAGACAGGGCACCCATGACAGACTAAAGCAATGGCTTCATTCAAGTCCAGCTTGGCGAACCAATGGGCTCATTGGATTTAGTTACAGAACGCAGAAGAGAGGGTTACAGGAGTGCAGGTGACCCACAGACAACTGTATCACTGTGAAGTCCCACCACAGCATAACTGACACCTCCCCTGTAGTTGCATAGATGGAGCACCTGCCCCCTTGAGCTAACCCTCTGCCTTGATATATTCTCTAGCAGGTCCAGAGACAGGAGTCTTACCACCCCGACCTTCCATGCGGGAACACCAGGCTTGATTTTTGAAGGTCCTAAAATGGTTGCTCTGCTAAAGATGTTGGTGACTATTTCTTTTACATCAGCCTCACCTTGCCACACCACTGCCCTGGGATGGAGTGTGCAATGCAGGGACCCTTGGGGACACATTCATACAAGTCCCAGACCTGTGCAGACAGCAGCAGCCTAAGTTCCCCTCTGGGGACCCTAAGAACATTTATCCTGTAGCCTAAGGTTACAAAAGAGTCAAGAGAGGCCACTGGAAGGGATGACCATGGCTGGTAACTGAGAAAGGATGGAGAAAAGGGAGGAGAGCATTATAAAGCCATGTTGGCATCTCTTGTTCTGGGCAGGCTGATGTTTTCTCGAGGAGTGTTTGTGAGGGCACATTTGTTTCTGACTTTTTTTTTTTTTTTTTTTTTTTAAATAAAAATGGTATTAGGGCAAAGATGAAAATGGAGAAGAAACTATGAGCTTCAGTGCCCGGCTCAACTTGGGATCCATCTCAAGGGGAGGCCTCAAGGCCTGATGCTATTGCTGATACTTACAGATAGCCTATTGCTGATACTATGGTGTTCTTACAGATAGCCTAGCATGGCTGTCCTCTGAGAGACCTAACAAGTAGTGGACTGAGTCAGATGCCCAACGAATGGACTGAAATTGGGGACCCCTATGGTTGAATTAGGGAAAGGCCAGAAGAAGCAGATGAGGAGGGTGACCCCGTAGGAAGACCAGCAGTCTCAACTAACCTATATCCCCGAGATCTCTCAGACACTGAGCCACCAACCAGGCAGCCTTTAGGAGCTGGTTTGAGGCACCTGCCTGGTCTGGCTTTAGTGAGAGAAGATGTGCCTAACCCTCCCGAGAATGGAGGCCCCAGGTGGTGGTGGTATTGGTGGTGGTGGTGGGGACAGCCTCTTGGAGACAGAGTGGGGGTGGGGAGGAGGAATGGGATATAAAATTATAGGAGGGCAGACCAGGAGGGGGGTAATGAATGGAATGTAAAAAAATAAAAGTAATTTAAAAAGAGGTATTAGGGATTGAACCTAGAGCCTAATGCATGCTGGGTAGGTTTTCTATCAGTCCTGTAAATCCCCTTGTGTGTGTGTGTACATGTGTATGGGCATTTGACTATGTATGTGCACATGCCTGTAGAGGCTGAGGTTAATGATAGTAATTAATCTTAATCCATCACTTCTCACCTCCTACGTGAGGCAGGATCTCTCAATGAACTCAGAGTTCACTATGTCTGCTAGTCTGACGAGCTGTCTTGCTCTAGGAATTCCGACGGTGGGGAATCACAAACACCCACTCACCTTTCCCATGGGTTCTGAGGATCTAAATGTGTTCCTCCCACTTGTGCAGCAAGCATTTCACACTGAGCTATCTCCCAGCCCCAACCCCAGCCCCTTACTACTTTTTAAATGGTTTGAGACAGGATCTCATTAATCTGCTATTAGAAACTGGAATACTCATGCCTTCGGCCCCGAGTCTGGCCTATACCACCAAGCCTGGCAATTTCTGATTTGTTCTCATGAATGTAAAAAGCCTAAGAAAGTGGGAGAATTCCCCGCAGGGGAGCATTCCCAGCATCCCCTCTGCTTCTGTGGCAGCAGAGGTGTGTTGTTCTAGGCAAGGCAGCTCAGGGAGGGAAGGCACAGAAAGCCTGGGTGGACTTTATCTGAAGGCTGAGCTGCTGATGTGAACACAGACCTGGGGTAGACATTGGAGCCGCAGTGGGTGTCACCTTCATGAACAAAACTCTGCCACTGAGTGACCAGTGGGAACTATGGCCAAGTACCAGAGAGGAAGGGTCTCAAGAGACCCTCCTTCCATTTCCTGATGCCTAACTGATCTAGAAGGAAAACACACGCACGCACACACGCACACATATTCATCTGTATGCACAAACAAGTTTTGAGACAAACTCTTACTTTTTTCTTGGGTGTTCTCTGATTACACAGGCACAGAACTGAGTGGAGAACTTGTTTGAGACCAGCCACAGCGATAGGCACTTGTCCTTGTTGGCTTAGTGTATACTATGTCCAAAATAAGAAAGAATCATCATCATCATTTTGAGACAGAGTCTGGACACTGAACTTACTGAGATCTTCTTGCTTCTCCTACTGGGATCATAGGTGTGTACCACCATGACTGGCTGGATGATTCTTAACATAAAAAATGTTAAGCCAGGTGTGGTGGTCTATACTTGTAATTCCAGTACTTGGAAGATGGAGGCAGATGGACCAAGAGTTCAAGGTCATCATCCTTGGCTGCACAGCAGGTTTGAGGCTAGCCTGGGATACATGAGACTATCTCAAAAACAAAACAAAATAAACTGGAAATCCAAGAATAACAACTTAAAGCATTTTAAGAGGCTGGAGCAGAATTTCGAACAGAATCTTGGTTAGAATTATGTGTGTGTATTTACTTAGACAGAAATGACTAAGCTAGGGGTGCTTTCATGAAGAACACCATCTCTGGATGGTTAGGCTTTGACAGAGTCCTGATGTTTATTTCCCTTCCCTCATTTTGCAATAAATAACTGCAATGAATTCATTCATTCTCTCTCGACTTTTTCTCTTTTTCTGTAATAAGATGAATTGTAAAGAAAAGGACAAAAATGCCCAGAGGAGGCATGAGGAGGCACTTTCTCGCCTCTCTAGACAACCCACACCAAAAGAAAGACCCCGGAACTAAGCAAAGGCCTGGAGGTGACAGAATCAGGCTGAAGCCAGATCCAACAGGCACCCATATTTGCTAGTGTGGACATCTATCTGCATCATACTTTAGAAATCTGTTCACCTACAAGGGGTGTAGTTCTAAGGTCTCGGTTCCTGGATGGGGGTATCTCAGTTATCTATTCTACAGGTATGGTTGCATCTCTGCCCTGCCGGGCTGTGGGAGGCAGGATGACTGTGAGAACATTGGCAAGGCGGTATGCCCATGGGTTTCTCCAGACCACTCTGGGTTGAAGTGCTAGTTCCATTCTGTTGTGTGACATCACCTCCCTCAGTGGGGATGTGGAGATGTGCTCATCTTAACTCTGCAGACACTTGACCAGCCTCAGATGGGGTCAACCACAGGTAAGTCCTGCCCCATGGATGACAGCAGGCAGAGATGCCCCCTAGAAGCCAAGCCCTATGTCCTCCTTTGGGACTCTTAGAGCAGACTTATCTAGAGAGACAGAACAGGCCCCTTCAGAAGAGTGCTCACTCATTACCATCACGGAAAGGTAATAAAGATGCCTCTGACTGTGTCTATGGACTCTCAGAGCTGAGCAGTACAGCATTTCAGTCACCTTGAGAGGAACGGATTGGCCCTCCAACTTTACAACAAAGGATGCAGGGGACAAAGAGGCTGTAGCTTCTGCCCATGGTCACACACCTAGAATGTGGCTAGGTCTGGCTTTCCTTGGCCACAAACTTAGGTTCTCTTCTATGCCAGCACAGGTCAGTCCAGGATCCTAGGGGGATGACGCAGACTTGAGAACATGGTTATGGAAGACAGTAAATCAAAGGTGGCTTCTGTGAGGTGGGAACATTTACATCTGGCTTTGACCCGTTCATTGGCATGTGTGCTCCACGTTAGGCAGATGTTTGGGTTCAGAAGACATTGACTGACACAGTTCGGATCTGGTGGTATGTTTCCAGAAGGTCCTAGGGTTGAAGTTTGGTCTGGTAGAAAATGATAGTGCATGTGTGTATTTCATTATGATATTATATTTAAATTGAAAGCTCAACAGTTTATTTTGATCACAGTTTTCTTTCTCCATCTCTTTCCAGATCCTTCCCACCTCCCCATGCATCCAACTTTATGTCTTCTTTTTATCTTTGAACAACAACAATCTCTCAAAAAAACAAAACAAAACAAAACAAAATGAAAGAACAAAGTCAGAATTAAAAAACAAGAAAGCACAACACACACACACACACACACACACACACACACACACACACACACACCCTAAAAACCAAACCAAACAAAACCAAATCCATAAAAACACAAAATTGGAAACTATAATATATATAAGCAAAAGACCAAAGTATAAAAAGTATCCAAACAAGGCCAGGCAGTGGTGGCATTCTTGGAAGGCAGAGGCTGCTGGATTTTTGTGAGTTTGAGCTGTTCTACAGAGTGAGTTCCAGGACAGCCAGCGCTACACAGAGAAACCCTCACTCAAAAAACAAACAAACAAGCAAAAACAAAAAAAACCAAAAAACCAAAGACAAAACAAACAACAAAACCAAACAAAGCCATATTTGACAATAATAAAAGTCTACAGAGAAACCACCAAGCTTGTTCTGTTGGCTACCCTCTGCTGGGCATGGGGCCTGCCCTTGAGTGTGGTTTAAATTCCCACTGAGAGTCTATTGTAGAAAACTGATCGTTCCTTTGCAAGCAGCTCTCAGCTGGAGATAGGTTCTTGATTAGGGATGGGAGACAATATCCACTTCCTCCTCTCGGTGCTGGGACCACATGTGTCCTGAAGCTGTGCAGGCCCTGTACAAGCTGCCACAGTCTCTGTGGTCCACACACGCATCAGTTTCCTTGATGTTACCCATCCCCTCTGCCTCTCACAGTCTTTGTGTCTGTCCTCTTCCACAAATCCCAGCTGAAGGACTTGATTGCATCTATGACAGAGTGCTCCAAAGTCTCTCTGCACGTTATCCAGTTGTGGGTCTCTGTATTCGTTTTCACCAACTGCCGATGGCAGAGTAAGATGCTGATCTATGGGTGTAGCAGTGTTATTAGGAGCCATTTTATTGCTCTGATCTTTTAGGAAAACAATCGTATTTGGTTTTCCCTTAGGTCCATGGCCTATCTTGTTTCAGGGTTTTGTTTACTTTTTCTGTGTCAGACGTGGGTTTCATTTCATGGAGTGGGCCTTAAATCCAAGCAAATAGTGGTTTTTGTTCCATATGGTGAGCTCCATTATAGCAGCAGCATATCATGCATGCAGGACACCACTGTAGACCACAGGGTTTGTAGCCAGGTTGCTGGCTACCTTTCTTCTCTGGTAGCATACAGAGTACCTTCCAGTACCATTAGTCAGAAGGGTGAAAGCTGTAGTTACACACCGGCTTGACTTCTCCATGTTCAACCATACAAGTAAGTGTTGTCTTCAGCAACATGGTTTTACCATCAATTGTGGAGAGCAGTTAATAGCTTGGGCAATATCTTGGGTTGTTTAGGGGTTTCCATGGGGACCCTTTGATCAGTAACTCAAGTAGATGTAACCCAAGGTGCACTTGAAGTTCTACCTGATAGCAAAGGTAGTTTAATTGTTTAGTTATCCTGTTGTCTAGTTGGAGAATTATCTCCCTTGTTGTTTGGGGAGTCCATTTAGATTTATTTCATATATGTATATAAAGATGCTTCTACAGTAGCAGTTTTCTATATGAGCCCCCATATGGCCCTTAGTGTAACTTATTACTCCCTGGATTCCCTCCTTTATCCCCCTCTTCCTTCCCCTCCTCCACTTACTCTTCTCCTTCTAGTCTCCCCCCATCTCTCTATGATCAAATATTTAGGGAAATGGTGGGCCCTTTAAGGGCTTGGTGGGAGGAAGTTAGGTCATTGGGGATATGCCCTTGGAGACTGTGGTGGTAGATAATTGCCAACTTGGTAGGATCTAGAATCATCATAGATCTAGTTCCTGGGCACATTCGTGAAAGATTATCTAGCTTAGGTTAACCACTCTAACTGTGGGTGGCACCATCTCACAAGCTGTGGTCCCAGAATGAATAAGAAGAGGAAAGAGAGCTGAGGATCAGCATTCGTGATTGCCCCCTGACCTCAGATGTCCTGTGAGCAGGCGCCTCACACTCAGATGCTATGAGTCAAGAGAAACTGGTCTTAAGTTGTTTATGTCAGGTATTTAGTCACAAATACTCTAGGACAGTAGGATCTTAGCCTCTCCTTCCTGATTTTTTGCTTACTGGCTGCTGTGAGGAAAGCATCACACAATTTCCACCATTATGTTCTGTCTTTCTACATCTCAAAGGCAATGGGGCAAGCAAACACAGGCTACAGCTGAAGCTATGGGCCCAAATGAACCTTTCCTCCTTATAAGATGATTGACTCAGGTATTTTGTCATACTGATGGAAAACTCATCGACCCAGTGACTGTACCTATGAGGGTTGTAGACTAATTTGTGACTGTAGGTCTTACATAGAGCCACCAATTCCTGGTCTCTTAGGCTAGCAGTCTAAGTTGATTAAAGTCACCAACAGGGCCAGGTAGATAGATCAGAGGTATAGTACTTGCTTCACAAGTGCGAGGACCTGAGTTCAATCCCTAAAGCCCACATAAAAGTGATGACTATGGAGGATTACTGGGGCTGGCTGGCCAGCCAGTCTATTCTAGTCTGTGTTTTCCAGGCCAGTGAGAGACCATGTGTCAAAAGAAGTGGATTGTGTTCCAGAAGATGGCATCTGAGATGGACTCTAGTTTCTGAATATATCAACACATATATGCACACATGTACATTATCTAACATCCTAAAAAGCCCAACCATCAGTAGACTAATTAACTAAGCATATTTGTGTGTGTGTGTGTTGTGTATGTATTCTAAACTATGTTGTTTGGGATACAAATATGATATATACATACATATACATATACATATACATACATATACATATACATACATATACATATACATATACATATACATATACATATACATATACATATACATATACATATACATATACATATACATATACATATACATATACATATACATATACATATACATATACATATACATATACATATACATATACATATACATATACATATACATATACATACATATGTACACAGACACACACACAGACACACACACACACACATATGTGAAATCACAAAGTTTTCTTTGTGGTTTGAAAAAAATGTTTAAAATACCCCTAGGCAGACAACCATTTGTGGAGCTTCCAACAGGGTCTCCAGGGGCAGCAATGAGCTGACTGAATTCTCCTGATGTCTATACTCCTGTGGCTCTTGTCCCTCCTCCAGGTATGTGGAAACTAATATTCAGGTCAAGGGCAGGTCAAGGGACTTGACTGAAGTCACTAGGCTGCCAAGAGTCAGATTCCAATAGGACATGAGACTCCTAGGCATTGGCTGTCCTACATTTGGCCCCTTGGCTAGGCTGCTGACCTGGAGGGGATCTAATAAGGACCTTGAAGTGAATGCAAACAAATGTTCCCACCCCAACCATACATCCCACCTCCTTAGGAGACACTGGAGAAGGTCGTAGGCTCTCATCTCTGCACTTAGTAACCTGCAGTCTTGGCTTGTCACACCCTGTGCCTGACCTCAGGTTCCTCTGATATAAGAGGAAGCGATGACACCTCATGCATCCTGGGAATGCTGGGAATATGTGAAGTCCTGCATGTCCATTGGATCCCGTATATCCACTGTCTTGTCTCGTGGCTACTACTCCATGGATCAGGAGTTTGCTTACTGTGTTTGTATCCAGGGAGCCCAGCATTGTTTACTGCAGTCTCTGACTGGCAAACCCTTGACCCAAACTGTTGCTCAATGCTGGTCCTGATCATATGAGCTTTTGCGCCAGAACTTGGGTCCCCTGAGTCCCCATGGCCTGATCCTAAGACGCTGGGTTCTGGGCATGTGGCAATCATTGCTTCACATGGTGGCTGCTCTTCTTGCAATGGGTATGGAGCTGGCCAGGAGCTGGTGTCCATGTGCCCTGTGTCCCAGGCGGGTTGCTGTGCTAAATAATTGCTAAACACAGCCTGTGACCCTGGCATTCAGAGAGCTGGGGATATGCACATTCCCCAGGGTCTGACATGAGTAGGGGCACATGACCTGTGACCTCTCTCTTTTGTTCCCATTCTTTACTAGAGAGGCCTGAGTTCTAACCTAGGGTCCCCAAATCTAAGCCTGAGTCTGTGGGCAGCACACTCCTCCCTTGCCCATAGCATTGGGAGAGATGTAAGTGTCTGCCCTAGACTCTATCCAAAGTAGGTGCAGGGCCTGTGACTTCCTTGGTGACCTTGGATCACTTTCTTTTTTCCTCTTTGGAGTTTAGTTTCTCTACTTTACACATGATACCTGATGTCCTCTAGGAGCCTTTCCAGCTCTTGGAGTCTCAGAGCTGGTCCCAAACTGGACAATCTTGGATGGTGTCATCCACTGGGGAGAAAAAAAAGAGCACAACAGAAGTTAGGTACTCACTTGAGGCTCTGGACAAGTGATAAGAGACCTGTGACTTCTTACACACAACTTCCAAGCAGTAAGAAAGTTACTCCCCCTGCCAGGGCTCTAACTGGGGCACAGTTAGGTCCCAATTTGTGATTAATGTAAGGGTTCCTGAGCTACTCTCAGCCACTGAAACGTCTCTTGAGTGCCAGCTCATTGCTAGCCTCTCCTTCAAGTCTTTTGATTCAACTTTCAAAATGCAAAGTAAGCTCTTGGGGAAGAGGCTAAGGCTCAGGCATTGCCCTGTGCTGGCTCTCAGCTAGTAGTCGCCCAAACCTGGGTGTCCATACTACCAGCTTTTCTATTCCGCCTCTGAGAAGTAGTGGTCACTGTACATGGTAGATTTTGTTGTCCGTAGTCCTGTGCTGTCCCCTTAGAGTAAGGAGGCTGACCAAGACAACCTGAAGGGAGTGGTGAATTTCTACTTCCTCCAAGCCTATGCCATAAAGGTTTTGTTTAAGGTTTGTTTATTTTATGGTGATGGGGACCAAGCCCAGAACTTCCTGTTTGCTGGGAAAGCATTGTACTACCGAGCTGCACCTCAGCCCACCATGCTGTTTTAGATCTGAGAGAGGCCAGTGGCCAAACCAGGTCACTCAGACAATGGGTATGGGGGAAACTGATCCCCTGCCATTAGCCTGTGTCACAGTCTATGAAGACCATCACAAAACATTACAGCCTGGGTAGCTTAAACAATCCAAACTTTTTTTTTTTTCCTCCCAGGGTTCAAGAAGACTGAAAGTCAAGACCAAGGTGCCAGTAGGGCTGATTTCCGGGAAAGCTTTGGCTTGAAGATGGCTGGCTGGCTTCACACTGTATTCTCATATGACCTTTCTCTGGGTGTGTGCTTCTGACATCTCTTCCTTCGGTAAGAACACACTTTTTCTGGATTGAGAACATCTTTCTGACCCCAGTTAACCTTGATCACCTCCTTGCAGGTTCTACTCCTCATGCAATCACACAGAGGGACAGAATTTCAACACAGGAATTTTAGGTGGACACAAGTCAGTCCCAGAGCATCATGGGAGTGAATGATCTTGGAAGCAAATCCCAAGGTCCGGCTGACCTTCAGATGCTGCAATCCCAACTCCTCAGCTAAGCTGCCTCCAAATGTCTGACACTGTGTGAGGTGAAAGTTCTGTGGGAGAATTTCCAGCCCATCCCAGGTGTCAGACATCAGCCAGCAGAGATGGGAGCTGTCTGCGGAGAGCATCTCTCCACCCACAAAGGTTACTTCTCTCAGTGTTTTTTTCAGTCCCCACTGCTTCAGCTTCTCTTGAGCCACTTACCCAGACAAGCCTGCTCTCAACCCCTGCCTCAGGCTCTACTTTCTGATGACTTTATTATAAGACTTACTTGGGGGGGGGTGTCTTACAATGACGATAAGGTGGCTCAGTGGGTAGAGGCACTTGCTGCCAAACAGGATGACCTCTGCATTTGATACCAGAGACTTATGCAGTCAAGGTGAGTACTGGTTACCACAATCTGTCCTCTGATGTGCACATCTATGCCATGGCACTTGTGGAACCATCCCACCTAATCCCATAACACCCGAGCCACTACTGCACCAGCATGTCTTGAAGGCAGGTCACTCTTGTAGGTTGCAGGCTTTGTAGCTGGATGATTGATATCAATGATCACCTTTCTCTTCCAGGAGTGGGCAGGGTGCCTTTCGGCACCATGAACACTACTAGTCAGTAGGGGCGAAGCTTCTAGATAGGCACCAGCTCACTCTTCTGTGTTTGACGATTTAAATAAGTGTGGCCTTCAGCAATGGGGCCTTACCATCAGGTCGTGGAAATCAACCAATAGCCTTAGCAATAGCATTTGATGTTTGAGGGGTTCCATGGGATTACTTTGGCTAATGACTCAACAATATGTAACCCATTCATGGCACTGGAGATTTTACTTGGTGGTATAAGATGTCTAGTTGGAGCCCGAGTCCTTTCATATATGCATGTATTTGAGGAAGCTTCTACAGTAGCAGGTTTTCATGTGTTTTTTCCAAATGGTCTTTAGTGTTAGCTGTTCCTCCCCATATTCCCTGTGAGCCTTTTTCTCCCATGCCCCTCCCTATGTAATCCTTCTCTCGTAATTTCTCTGTTATCTGTCCACAATTTTCTATTTTATTTCCCCTTCCTTGGGGGGATTCTCTCCTCCACCATAGTCCCTTATTAGGTACCCAACCTCTGTGCTTGGTTATTCATATTTCAGCACACATACGTAAAGCTTAATTCTAGCATCCACATGTAAGAGAAAACAAGCAATATTTGTCCTTTTGGATCTGGATTATTTCACTCAGGATGCCTGTTTCTAGCTTCATGCATTTACCTGCAAATTTCATAATTTCACTTTTGTTAACAGCTGGATAATGTCCCACATATAAATGCACTACATTTTCATTACCCATCCATTAGTTTATGGAGATCTCAGCTGTTTCTGGTTTCTGGATATTATGAGGAGAGCAGCAGTGAACACGGATGAGCAAGCGTCTCTGTGGTAGGATGTAGAGTCCTTTGGGTAGATGTCCAAATGTGGTAGAGCTGAAGCCTGGTGTAGTTCAAAGTTTGCACTCACACCAGAGACAGGTAAGTGTTTCTCTTTCCCCGCATTCTCAACAGTACGTGCTATCATTTCTCAAAGTAGCTCGACTTTATGTGTTCTTCGTATATTCTAGATACTTACCCTCCATCAGGTGTGTACTAGGTATAGATCTTTTCCCCTTCTGTAGGCTGTCACTTTGTCCAAGTGATGGTGGCCTTTGCTGTACAGAAGCTTTTCAGTTTTATGAGGTCTCATTTACTGATTGCCGGTCTTAATGTCTCTGATATCAATGTCCTATTCAGAAAGTTCTTTCTTGTGCCAACAAGTTGGAGCCTATTTCTCTTCTAAAGGACAGGGAAAGACTTATGGCATGAAGCTCTGGCACAGAGCTTCTGAACTCTTTCTGGGTGGTCCTTAGGAAGCCCTTCACATGGAGTTTGCTGTTTCCAGAAGTTTCCCAGTCTATGGGCCAAGGCCCATTTCTAAAAGTTGCTGAGATGTAAGACAAGTGGGAGGCCTTTCATGGCCTTTCTCAGTCCGTACTCAGATAGCTCCACCCTGCTGTGCCCCAGGGGAAACCCTTGCTCTGAACTATGCAGTTTCCATCAGTGCTGTCTTCACCCATTGGTTCTATGTGGCTTTAGTCAATGGGACTCACAGGATTCCAGAGAGTGAAAGCGATGGACCTGAGTCTTATTCCTTAGCCCTCTTCCCCGAAGGGCACTGTTGGAATTCTGTAAACCCCATCTCTCAGTTACCTAGTAACAGCCAGGTATACCCCACCCCTCAATTGCCTGGCAGTAGCCAGGTATGCTCTGCCCCAGTGACCTGACACTATAGAAGGGGCTGCCTGCCCCCTCCTCTCTCTCTTGGCCTCTCTTGCTCTTGTGCTCTTGCAGCCTTGTTCTCCCACTCCTACCCCTCCTCTTCCCTTCCCTTCCCCCCTCTCTCCCACGTGCTCATGGCCGGCCTCTACTCCTCTACACACACACACACTCTCTCTCTCTCTCTCTCTCTCTCTCTCTGCCTCTACCACCCTCTTAACTCTCCCATGATCTGAATAAACTCTATTCCGTACTATACTGTTGTGTGATTGGTCCCTCAGGGAAGGGATTCCCAACATGGTCCCCCCAGAGGCACCTCCCTTGCCCTCAGGCCTTGCCGCACCTCCATGGGCCATGTGCCCCCCACTCTCTTCATCCTTCCCCTAATATTGGTGCCGTGACTCGGATCGTCATCCTTTCATAACATTGGTGCCCTGTGACTCTTCCTTTCAGTGACTTTTCCTTTCATTGGTGCCCCGTCATCTTTTCCTTACAGGTACCATGCACTGGCTACCTCTTTGGACCAAAGTCAGGTTCCTGACAAACTGTCTTTTTCCTACAGAGGTTCTGTTCCATGTTCTGTGACTCATGTCACTCTGTCAAGCCCCGGGTTCTACCAGTCAGTGAATGTCTCTCCAGTGACCTAGCTCCAGTGGTGTAGGTTGATGTCAAGGTGATACATGATTAGACAGTGGAGTAGGGCAGGGAGAAGAGTTTTGGTAAGGCAGAAGAGGAGGAGAAACAGGAGATTCAAGATGGAGGAGGCAGAGGAGGATGGTTCAGATCAAGGTGAACTAGATCTATTTTATCTTGTCTAGGTGGGCGGTTTATATCTTGATTAATTGGCAGTGAATTTATTGTTTGGATGTATCATGGATTGAGATTTAACATATAAATCTGTTTGATAAGTTATTGATTGTTGAGTTGTGATTTTACCATGCTGTAGAGGATAGTGTGTGAAAGCAATGGCTGAGAAGCAGGTGGAGTGATCAGTTCCAGCTCTGTTGCCTGTGATAACTGATGCACGGGGCCGTGGAAAGAGATGTATGGGTACCAGGCTTGGTAACTAACTGCCTAGGAGACTGCACTCAGCTCTGCACTGGAGTGGCTCCCTGGAGTGAGAGTTCCCATGGAGTCTCACTCCGCAAAATCGTTAGTAACAAATGTATACTTTTATCTTTACTGCAACACAGTGGTCCATCTCTAGTGGTCCAGCTCCAGTGACCCAGCTCCAGTGGTCCAGCTCCAGTGGTCCAGCACCAGTGGCTCAGCTCCAGTGGTCCAGCACCAGTGACCCAGCTCCAGTGGTCCAGCTCCAGTGGCTCAGCTCCAGTGGTCCAGCTCCAGTGGTCCAGCTCCAGTGGCTCAGCTCCAGTGGTCCAGCTCCAGTGGTCCAGTTCCAGTGGCTCAGCTCCAGTGGTCCAGCTCCAGTGGTCCAGCTCCAGTGGTCCAGCTCCAGTGGCTCAGCTCCAGTGGCTCAGCTCCAGTGGCTCAGCTCCAGTGGCTCAGCTCCAGTGGCTCAGCTCCAGTGGTCCAGCTCCAGTGGCTCAGCTCCAGTGGACCCAGCTCCAGTGGTCCAGCTCCAGTGACCCAGCTCCAGTGTGCTTTTTGTTCTCTAGCAGGTCCTAATAGCATTCTGTCCTCATTGTCCCTTACTGTGGTGGAATGACATGTTGCTCAAATGACTATAGTGGTTTCAAGCACTGTGCTCCTTCCCAGGCCACTTCCAGGTGACACCCCCAGCCTATTATGATGTGAGGCTCCAGCTGGCTGTATTCCAGGAAGGTGACATCAGAGAAAGCCCCTTTGGGCTCTGCAACCCTCAGACACAGTGATTGGTTATGGATTGCACTAGGTCAACATGGTCCAGCCAATCAGGTTATAGTTTGATAGGTGCCACCTGGAAATCCCCGCAGTATCTGTCCTGAGATTTCCATACCCACAGGGAGCTTTGTGTGGTGTGAAAGCGTTGTCTGGAGCTCAGGTGCAATGCGAGTCAATGCCTCCATCTTTTTCTCAGCCTACTTAATAGAACGCATGTCTTTGGACAAAACTCAACAATTCCATACCTCAGTTACATTTTAAAAGGGGCATGGTGGGTGTGGGATGTGGCATTATGATGTCTTTCCTATCTTGGGAGATGCATGGTGGCAGGTACAAAAGTTGGCAAGTACCTTGAATGGATTCTTCAGAGTTCGGTTCCTGAAAAGAACCTGGATCTGAGGCTTAAAGCGACCTTTGGTTTCCTGGGCCGTGCCCATCCTGAGACCCAGATGTAACTCAGTGGTGCTGGGCTGTGGGGTGGTGGGACACCTGAAGTGTAGAAGTGTAACTGTACTCTCTACCTAGACTTTGCTCCCCCACTGGCATCTGGGACTGCTACCTTGAGACTCTGTTCCAGTGACTTACAAGAGAAACCCTTACGTGTCTCAGTCTCCCAGAACTGTATCTTAAATATGAGTTCCCCGGAGAGGGCCACATCAGTTTCTGGGTCCAGGGAAGTGCCATGTTGGGAGGGTTATGAGGAGCAGGCAGGGTGTGGCACTCATTTACTTAGTTTAATTTTTCCTCTAAAGCCTTGACGATCATTGATCATCAAGGGAGACGGCACCTTTGTAAACAGTCATGTGGTCGAAGCCAAGCTTGGAGACTTCAGCTAACGAATCCAGAAGCAAAGAGCCTTCCATAGCACCACAGTGCCCTGGTAGTCCGAGGTACTCATTACCCAGTGAGTTTCCTTGAGCTCACACTTCCCTCTCCCCACACTTCCCTTTAGAAAGTGCAAACATGCCAGTGTCTGAGAGGATGTTCAGCATCTATGCTCTGCTTCATTTCCCACTGCGATGTCATGAGAGCCCCGGGTGCCACCCCCAGCAGACAACAGAAATAGCACTTCTAGGATCAGGCATGGTTGCCTGTACATCGCTGAGCTTGCATTCCTGTTTCTTCTACCTACAAAACCCTCTGTACAGTCTCTGTCGGAGCTGCTTCGGATGAACCTCTAAGACCCGGCAGAGCTGCTGCCTCCTCTGTTCCCCAGACTGGGTTAGGGATCCCACAGAATCTCATATGTTCTGTTTTCATCCATGTTGCCCTGGCTGGGTTAGACTTGCATCATGTTTGCCCAGGTGTCCCAGTGACCACAATCTGGGATACAGTAGGTGCTTTACATATGCTCGCCATGTTCTTGGGTGGACGCACTGCTCTTACGTTGACAGCCCTGAGTGCTAACCTGAGGTCTTGGTCTGGGTTTCTGCACAGAGATGTGGGTGCAACTGATAAAGTTTTGGATGTGGACAGAGAGAAGCAAGGGACTGATCTGGGTGAAGGTTGCTGGGGGGATGAGGACATTCTGGTAATGCAATGACAAAGCCAAATTCTAGCTTGAGAAGGGTCTCAGGAGGAGAAGTGGGGTTCGTGGACTGAGGGCCGAGTGGGTGGTGAGGGGTATAGCTGTGACAGCCTCTACATGGCCTCTCTACCTTTAAGTGTCTCTTCCAGCAACAACTCTGTGTGGTACAGGATCTATGTCACTCTTCTTTCTGTTTACCACCACTCAGCAATAGGGCCTGACCCAGAGCAGCTCAGTGGCTTGAAGGAAAGAGAGGAACAGATTAGTGGATAAGATAAGGAATGGACAGTGGTGGCATGCTAGCAAATGCTGCTCTCTGGGAGGATAGACTAGGAATCTATAGACTCTTGGGAAGGGGTCCAAATGAGACAGGGAAGGAGGAGGAAGGGGAAGGGAGGGAAGGAGGGATAGAGAGAAATACAAATATACACATATACATACATACACACATATACATATACACACATATACATACACATACATGCATATACATATGTATACATATACACATATACATACATATAATAGATACACATACACACATATGTTGTATACACACACATATATACATATACATATATACATACACACATATATGTATACACAAACACACACACACACACACATATATATATATATAATATGGGCTGGGCAGGACTGGAGAACAGGGAAGTCAGCCATGGCTGGGGCCACCTGGTCAGGTGGCCCTGAAAAAAGGCTCACTTCACATGCTGTGTGGGGTGGGGAGACTCTTCGGGCCCCAAGGCCCTGTGGCTGTGGGAACAGCTTCCTTCCTGGGTCTGTGGGATTGCGTGACTACTGGAATGCTGGGCCCAGGGTGTGGAGGCAAGCAAACGCCATTAGGCCTATCATTGATCTAGAGGTGCAGATATGGAAGTTTGAGGAGGCCAGCCGGCTCTGCCCAACTGTAAAGAGATGTGATTGAGGCGGGTCATGGGGAGGTGGCAGTGATTAAGGGGGGAGGTGAGGCCTGCCGACTTCCTGCATAGCAGGCACGGTGACAGAGGAAGCCAGTGATGACGATTAGTCATGGCACCAGCCTTCTCATGGAGCCCATAAACCCAGGACTTCAATAGCTGGCCCAGCCCACAAGTCAAATGTCATTTCCACCTTGGAAGTAGCTGCCCTGAGGCCTCACTCTGACTTGTTTGAGGTTGGGTAGACAGTAGCTCATAGCACTTCTGAGGCTTTCTGGGTCCTTTCTCTTTCCAGTATCCCATGGAACCCCTAGACAGCCTTGTAGGACCTGGAACAAAGCCTTCACTTCCATCCCATGGATGAGAACACAGGGCCCAGAGTTGCAGGATAGAAAAGGGTGGGAGGGAGGTTGCAGGTAGACAGCCCAGGCTACCGACTGCAGCTGCTGCGAACCTAGGATTGGATCCTGGCTTAGGTCCCGGGACTACAGGTAGAGGTGACCAGGGGATGTTTCCCATGCCAATAGGGAGAAGGGACTCTGCCCTTGGGCCTTGCCACCTGTCTGGGGTTCAGCTTTGTGGTTATAAAAGGCTCTCTAGAAGGTAAGGTGCTCTCTGAGAAGTTTTTTCCTCCCAGTGGTCAGATAGGGTGAAGTTTTATGAAAGAAGCAGGACAAGGCACATCGGCACATCCTTACTGCGGTGCGTGTCTGTGTATGAGGGATGTTGGATGGGACAGCCTGAAGCTTGGAGTGAGGACCATCATCCATGGAGGCTTCCAATACTCCACCCCTCGTGGTCATTGGCTCTGCCAATGTGAAGGGTTGTCACTGTTACCAATCTCAGAAGACTGAAGTTCCAGTCTTAGCGTCGTTGCTTACAAGCCTTTGAAATGGGATGACAGCGGTCTTGGCCTAGGGATGACTCCAGAACTGGCAGCTGGTCGGGAATAACTGCTCCAATAGCCCCAGCACATAAATAGCGCCTAATAAGTATTTGGAGAATCTTTTCAGGGATAAAAAAGAAAATAAGAAAAGAAATGTGCCAAGCCTGTCTGATGACTTTGGTGGGGAAAATGGGGCTTGGAGAGTCAACATGGTTCCTCTACTTGCCCTTTATTGTGGCTGTTGTGTGGTTGTCAGTACTTTCTTCCATGACCCTCCCATATCTTTCAGTTCATTTCAACCTGACAGTCCAGATCCCCATTGCACCCCATATCCATCTAGACACCTGACCTGGAGCCCTGCAGGTAATCTTCCCCCCAGGAAGTAAAGCACCACCACATAGCCCGTGTCACCAAGTCAAAACCTGGTCCTTGTCTTCTGAACTCCCTAGACTGCGCCCACATCTGTCTGCTCCCGCTGTCCCCATGACCGAAGCCATCCCCTCCCACTGCTGCTACCACTTGTGGTCTTTCCATCACCTCATCTTTCCGGCGGCTGGCCAAGGGGTCTCAAGTGAGTGTCTGCCATACTGCTTTCTAGCTTGGAAGGTTGGATCTTGGATGTTCCCCCAAGCCCCACGCGTCAGGGCCTGGTTTCCAGGGTGATGCCACAAGGTGGAAAGACAACCTCTGAGGAACAGGGGCTTGGAGGTCTTAGGCCACCATATGTATTTCCTGTAGGGATTATAGCTAGGGCCCCAGCTTGTTCCTCTCATTGTTTTCTGGTTTGTAATATAACCACCACTGTGTGCAGCCTCATCACAGCCCCAAGCAATGTGACCAACCAACCATGGATCTGAAAGCCCTGAACGGTAGGCTAGAACAAACCTTTCCCTTTACAAATGGCACTTTCTCAGGAAAGCAAGCATCCCCGCTAAAAAGTCTTCTGTGGCTTCCCACTCTCCCTAGGATGAGCTCCAATCTCATTGGTCTAGTTTGCCTAGAGTTTTTAGCCTGACAGATCCTATTCTGGGTGATCTGGCTTCTTCCTCCAAGTGCCCTAAGCTTTAGTGAAGCAGAGACACCACTCTTTCCCACGTGCCATCCACCTTTGCCCAGAAACCTCTCATCCAGCATTTCTTTCTTGTTTGCCAGGTAACTGATACATCCTCTGCCTCAGATGTCACCTCTTCTCTGAAGCCTTCTCTTCCCTTGACAGCCACGTTGACTTTCTTCCTCGAGTTCATCGTAATGGAAAGCCCATAGCTCTGCCTGCCTGGGGAATTTTAAACAATCTCTTATGATACTGGATGGCAGCTGACACCAGCTGTCCTCAACACTAACATTTGAGGTGGGAGCAGAGTAGGCAGTGCTGGCCCTGTTTTGCCTCCTCACCGTGACCTCCAGGGGTAGCTATGCGCACCCTAAGCTACATAAGAAGAATCGCAAGAAGGTTCCAGAAGTCTTGCCCAAGGTTATCCAGCCTCACCCGCCCTGCCTCCAGCACTCTGGCTTCCTCTGCTTGCCAGGGTGTTCTGTGGCTGCCAGCTTCTGTGTTTATCTCCACAAAAGTGAGTTCCTTGGTGGCCTGAGTCACACCAGCCTTATCTCTGTGTCCCTAGAGGCTGAGGAGAGCTGGGGACAGGCAAGGCCAGTGACCATTCACTGACACTGGCTTTATTTTTTCCTTGTCTTGCTTCTGCTGACCTCAGGTCACCTCCCCCTCCTCTTCCTCTCCCCAGGCTCAGACTCTAATGGCGACTATGCTTGGCTAGAAGAGGCTGTCACCATGTGACATCCAGCAAGTCAAGTCTTTTCTCTAAAGGTCAATAGGGCTTGTGTTTCTTAGAGTCGGGTTCACAGCCCTGTTCTAGGGGTTTATGAAACCATAAGAGGAAGGGAGCACCCCATCTTGGGGAGAGTTTTTCTTTTTGGAAGTCCTTGGACTCAAGTGATACATATTTGGCATTCAAAGGATATTTTAAGCATAATTTTGAAACTTAAAAAAAGAAAAAGATAGTCAACTCTTGGTATCCATGACTTCCACATAAGTGAACTCAAACAATTTTTCATATAATATCAGGGAGAGGTAACTATTTGGAGGATCTTTTTCTGCATATAATTCAAATTAGCAAAAATTGTGTCTGTATTGAGCATGCGCAGACTTGGGTCCACGCTTCCCAAATCGATATGGTACCTGTTTACACAGCACCTTTGCTGGGTTGAGTATTTTAATGCAGACATGGTTTTGAACTTACAGAAGGGTGTATGAGGGTTCTATGCAAATGCTCCTCTGTCTTACACATCTGTCCACAACATCTGTGGATTTCAGGGCTGTAGCCCAGACCTGTGCGTTGGTTTTCTTCATGGCATGACTTGAATATTCATTCCCACCTGTGTCCCTGGGCTGTGCCTCAGCAGACTGTTTCCTGTGGGCTGTTTTCTTTCTGGCCTTTTCTAGGCCCTGCTTTAGGCTTCAGCATTAGCCCAGGAGCCTCTGCAAGGTTGAAGCTTCTTGGCGGTCTGAGGGCCTTCCTCACCTCCCAGCTCGCCTTGATCCCCCTCCTCTGCTGACTTCTCTGAGTCCTGCCTTCACTTTGCATGTGACCTCTGCATTAGGGGGTCCTCTGCCTTATGTAGCCTTGCTATGTGCTCCTGGCCGTGTCTTGACCCAAACACTGCCTTACCAAGCTTGAGCCAGGACTCGGGAGGTGGAAGGCAGTTTATGAGCACAGTGTACGTGGTGTTTTAGAGAATGGTCACCCTCATCAGGCACAGAGCAAGGAGAAAACCTTGGCTAGCATCTTGCCAGTAGGAGGCAGCTCCTAAAAAAAAAAAAAAAAAAAAAGTCCTCCTTCATCAGCAGCTGTCCCACCCCAGGAGCCCTGGGAGGCCTGGCCATAGAGCAGCTTTTCCAAGGCATGTTGCCCACCACTGTGGCAGCAGCGGCAGCAGCGGCGATAACATGGGCTCCTTGGAGGCATAACATGGGCTCCTCCGAGGCCTGCCTGGAGCTGGCCCATCTGGCAGGCAGGGTGGCCAGGGACCCCAGGCTGAGCTGCCAGCAACTGACTCAGCACAACGCCCTTCTCTAAGCAGTTTGGCTTCGGGTGGGAACCAACCAGCCATCCGGTGTCCCCTCCCCTGTCCTTGGAGGCAGCCAATTCACTCAGGTTGGAGCAGCCCCAGGCCCTTAATGAGCGCAGGCTGCAACCTGGCCCAGGCCTGGGTGGCTCTGAGCTGAGAACACATGCTCAGGCAGCAAAGAACATGGGTCTCTGATGGACGACCGGAGTTCTGTCCTCTGGCCTGCCTTCCCGGGAGGCCTGAGGTCTTGGGGTGTCAGGGCTAGAAGACAGAATGACTTTCTAGTGGTGCAGATAGGGAAACTGAGACCTAGAGAGGAATCAGCATGCTTATAGGTGCAGCAGGTACGAGCATTCAAACTCTATTGATTTCTGCCTCCCCAAGTGTGTGTGTGTGTGTGTGTGTGTGTGTGTGTGCGCGTGCTTTCATTTTCTCAAGTAGCACAACTAAGAAAGACACCTGAATTGTGTGGGCCTCCACCTTTCTTTCTCAAACTTTTAGGCTAGCTCCCTGGATTCACTGGGTGTTAAACTCTCTTGTCTGCAACCAGCAGTGATAAGGGTTTTTGTCCTGGTTCCTGCATTTGACCTTCCAGGAGACATGCAAGCTAGGGACCACTGGTGTAGCCGGAAACAGAGGCCCATCCATGAATCCTGAAGAATGGACTTCTCCAGGCCAGATACCAGGTCTCCAGATACCTGTCCACAGCCTCAGAACTAAAGAGTGGCAGCTCTGTCAGCCAGACCATGGGCCTCTCTCTCATCCACACTCCATGGTTTGTAGTACCGTGGAGAGTGGGCCTGGGGATCCACATTCCTACTCTTGCAGGAAGCCACTTCTGTTGTCCCTGAGACTAGCCCTTGTCTCCAAGCAGATCCCAGAAATGACAATCTCCTGGGAACATTTGCCCTGGAACATATTTACAAAACTCCAGAGGAATGGAAATATCCCAACCCACTCCCTACAGAGTCAAATTAGCAATTTTCTTATTCATTATAACCCCTTTGGAAATTCAAACTATGTAATATTTATCTAAAATTAGGAGCAGAAGTCGCCAGAGAAAAGCCCTGGTGCTTTTGGAGGGAACGTTCCCTTAGCCTCATGCTTTGCATTTGTTCTAAATCAGAACACAGCACAGTCGTCTTTCAAATATTTTCCCTCCTAATACTTACAGACTGGGGACAAACTCTTTTGAATATATTTTCACCTTACTCTGAAAAATGCAGACCATCAGCCAGGTGGTAGTGGTGAACCATGCCTTTCATCCCAGCACTCAGGAGGCAGAGGCAGGCAGATCTTTGGGTTTGCGACTAGTCCTGGTCTGCAAAGTGGGTTCTAGGACACCCAGGGCTGCACAGCGAAACCCTGTCTCAAAACCCAAACCAAACCAACCAATCAAACAACAAATGCAGATTATGTTGTGGTATATTCTGGGCTCAAATACACTAAATTTGAAAAACTTCTATGGGCCCATCTCATCTTATGTGTTTTCAAATTGTAATCGCATATTCATACTCTCTCTCTGGCTCTGTCTGTCTGTCTGTCTGACTGTCTGCCTGTCTCTTTTAGTATCTTGCTGACTGTCTGTGTCTGTATGTGTGTGTGTGTGTGTGTGTGTGTGTGTGTGTTTGTAGTGTGTATTGTGAGTGCAGTACCTGCAGAGACCAAAAGAGGGCATCGGATCATTTGAAGCTAGAGTTACAGGTGGTTGTGAGCCACTAGATGTTCAAGCTGGGAACCAAGCTCTGGTCCTCTGCAAGAGCAGTATACACTCTTAACTGCTGAGCCATCTCTCTAGCTCTTGGATGTTTCATTTTTAAATTAAATTAATTACTTTCTATGGTCCTGGGGTTAAATCCAAGGCCTCCTGCATGCTAGGCAGCACCCCAGGCCTTAAAGGGCACCTTAGTAACAGCAGCAATAATGCTGCCTGCAAGCAACAGAGATGTGCCAAGAAACTCTGAGAATTACTTTATGGTCATTATTACATTTAATCCTCACAATCACCCTGGAGATGGTATTATTACCCCATTTTACATTTAAGGCAATTTAGACCTAAAGAGATTAAGACATTGGCCATATCCTCAAGATCATTAGACTGGTACATTGTAGAACTGGAATTTTAACCCCAGCCAGTATAACTCCGAGGCAGCACCAGGATGCTGTTATTTGAACATACTCCGTGCCAGGCTCCTACCAGCCTTATGCAATGATCTGCGATCTTACAACAGTGTTCTCCCCTGAGGTTTGTTTCATCTTTCCCTCCCTTCTTTCTGCTGTCACTCACAATAGTGTAAAGGGCTCCATGCATTTGGGATTTTCTCATTTAGCTATTAACCCTACTATAAATGATAGTGCTAGCATTTGGAAAGAGTATACAGGTAGCTAACACTTTGAATATATTAATCTTCACTGATGCTTAGGACTTCCTGTCTTATGTAACTACTTTGTTGAGGTATCAGAGACTGAACCCAGTCCCTTATATGCTAGGCAAGTGTTTGACCACGGAACTATGACCATAGCCCTAATTCTCAGTCAAGTGATCTTTCTGGAAAGTAGATGTGGAAGTAGGTTGGAGAGCCATGAACAGAAACGACCTTGAGATATGAAGTAGGTAAAGTGGTGGAGACTGAGCTCCTTGCAGTAGCAGAAGATCTTTGTGGGTGGGGGGTATGTGAGGCCTTGGCTCCTGGGAACTGGAGGGAACGGTGAGTTAAGAAGAGGATGCCACTGTGTGGGCCAGA
This sequence comes from Micromys minutus, assembly GCF_963924665.1. Lineage (NCBI taxonomy): Eukaryota > Metazoa > Chordata > Mammalia > Rodentia > Muridae > Micromys > Micromys minutus. The sequence goes on from NC_137972.1 coordinate 30,757,473, forward strand.
GGATTGCCACTGGATTACAGGGTCAAAGTGAGTCAGAACCTCAAGGTGCATGAATGAGTGAGTATGATAAATGGGAACCAGGGGGCAAAGCCAGGCCTCGAGGCTGGAAGCCCCTAAGGAATCCATCCCTGCAGGTAGCCACCCAGGACTGGGCCATCCTGGGGAGCCTTGGAGAGGGAATGGATATTTTGGGCAGTGTTGACTTTTGGGAAGCTTGCTTTCCAAACTTCAAATTTGATCATATCCCTCTGCTGCTTGGCACCTTCATCTGGATCCCTGTGGTCACCAAACACAGTCCAAGAGATCTCCTTACCATGGGGCAGACTCATGTCCCAGTCTGACACATGCTTGGCCCTCCTGACTTTTCCACCCTGACCCTCTTGGAGAACTGGGACACTCCTCTATCTACCATACACTCTGAGGATCTGCATCACTAGGCAGCTCTCATTTCTGGGCTGTATCTACTCATCCACAGACTGTGACCCTTTGAGGGCAGGGCCTTTCCCTCACCTTCGCTCTGGGGAGACTGCCAAATATGAGCTGTGGATGAGGCTAGATCGTGCCTGGGTCTCTTAACTCTAAGATCCTGCTGTTTTATTTGTTTGCTTGCTTATTATCTATTTATTCTGAGGCATGGCTTCTCCTTCTGCATGGAGCTTGCTGTTTGGCTAGGTTGGCTGGCCACCAAGTCCTTAGGATAGAGGATCTTCCTGTCTGTCTCTCTAGCATAAACCTTCTACATGGACACTGGGGTTTGAACTCAGGCTTTCATGCACGCACAACAAGCAGTATACTCACTAAACCATCTCCCCAGTCTGTGTTTATGGGTTCATTCATTTTTCAAGCAAGAACTTGCTTTGTTGACCAGGCTGTCCTCAAATTTCTAGGTTCAAGCAATTCTCCCATGCCAGCCTCCTGATTAGCTGGGACTACCATGTGCCTGCTTCGTAATATCTTTAAAAATTTCCCCCTTTCTCCCTCTCCCCTGCCTTGTGTGTGGGTGTCCAAGTGTGTCACCAGTCACAGACGAGGGATGGAATCTGCAGATAACAGGGTGTTGATGCATGCAGAGATCCCCAGGAGCCAGGCTAATAACCAGGATGGGGTGAGGAAAGAAGGAATCAGGGAATCATCTATCTATCAAAGAACAGACTCTTCAGCTCTTTGATCTCATGATAGCACTGTGACTCCACGATGTCCTACCCTAGTCCTCACTCCGGGCATCTCCCATCCCTCCCCCATTCCTTCCCCCATCCCTGGAACCATCTTGCTTTCTTTTCTCAGCATCACAGTTGTAGTAGACAACACACAAGTCAGGCAAGTCAGGGCCCACTCATGGCAAGGGCTTGCTCTTTGATGGCCAAGGAAAAGTCACTGGAACGCTGTGGTAGCTGCCTTTTTTTTTTTTTTTTTTTCACTCATTCCTCTGATTTTGGACTTTAAACCCACAACTGAGAATCTGCACTGTGACACTAGATAATGCCACTGTACAGGGAGGGACACCGTGGATAGAACCTGGGGCCTCACACAGGTTAAACACATGCTCTACCTCTGAGCTGAATCCCTCCACACACAGCCCCTTCCCCTTGCCGAATCCTTCTTGCTCCTCACTTGGACTTAAACACAGAAGTCAAAGAAACAAAATAAAAGGCAAAACAACAAAAGCCCAGAAATGCAGTTTAGTTCAATCTATTTTCCTATGGCAAGTTAGTTTCCCATGGCTGGGGAGCTCTGGTTTTTTGAGGAGCCTGCTATTCCCGTGTTCCACTCATCACAGAAAGATGTTGAAGGATGCTGGGCTGTGGTCAGTAGAGGTGTAGGGTAAGGGCTTGACTCTTGACCAAAGTTACTTTTCTTCCTATTTTTATTAACAGGCATCACTAAGTGTGTTTGTGCCTAGAGAAAGTGCTATGAATAACGGATGATGCATGTGTTGATTAACTTGTGAATCATGCTGGGGAGAGGGGGAAGGGGACAGGGAAGGAGCAGGAGCTTTAGAGATGAATATAATGTGTTGTAAAATATTTAGCAAATGATCATCCAAGCCACAGGGAAAAATCCAAGAGATGGGAATTTGAAAGTTGCCAGAATTTAAAAGCTATTTAACGCTAAGCATCGGTGCCAAAGAGCTGAGAGCATCCCTCTCCTCACTCCATTGGCAACAGAGCTTGAAAATGTGGAAAGGGCTTGGCGAGGCCGTGGAGCACTAGTGGGAACCGAGATCAGGCAGAGAGCTGAAAGGCCTTTTGTTTGAGAGCCTTGTAAACAAGGGATCGCCTCCCAGGTCCCACTGAGAGCCCCACCTTGCCTGTGGCTTGCACATTTTCTCTTGCTATCTCCCCCATAAACTCCCAATGGCGCCAACATTGTGAAGACACCCAGAAGTCATCTAGATGTTTCAAAATCCCCGGATGCTCTGCATCAAGGCAGAAAGAAACCACCATATGGCTGAGTGAATTCGTCACCTTCCTTCCAAATGTTTGGATGTCACTCAGACACAACCTTGGCTCTGGTTCCAATGTGGCTTAGCTCTATCTGTCATTTTAAAGGTTTGGACTCTGAGGTTGCCTTTCCGAGGGGTGTAGTGTGTGTATATTTTTAGGGCTGGAGTCAAGACTCACTTTCATAATCTCAGTCTTCGGAGATACATTTCTTTCCAAGAGGATAGAAAGATCTTTCTTGATGTTTTGGCTTGACAGCCCTCAACTCTAAAGTTGTAGCCTCCTGGGTAGAAACACCACTTATTAGAGTAAATGAAGGGATTAAGTTAGGGCATGGGAACAGTCATCCTGGAGAGCAGAGACCTCATGATCAATCAGTACCAGGGCATGTTTAAAGACACGATGAATCTGATGGCTTTAACAACCCAGAAGTCTCTAGTGCTAGAGAACAATTTATAATCTGCGTGCCTGGCATTTGCTGCAAACATAATATGGATCATGAACCTTTGAGCTTAGTAAAGTAAGGGATCTCTGAGCAAATAAATGGTCCTGGGAGACTGATGGGAAGAGCCACAGTTTCGCTGCTGTGTCTAGGGCCAGGGAGCAGCAAGGCTCTCCCTCCTCTCTTCTGCTCTGTTGTTCTTAACTGTTTTCTTTCCTGTGATGTCTTTTGTTGTCTTTCTTGAAGATTCTCAGTTCAACACCATCCCTGAGGGCTGCCTATGAGTCTACAGGTTCCATCCTGACTTGCCAATCTTTATGAATCTTTACTTCCCCACAAACCATTGCCTAGCATGTGACCAAGTGCCCCGACCATTTAGCCAGCACACAATTAGTTACCTGCATTATAATGTTTTAAGAAAGTTATAATTTTCTTTCTGACTGAATAATAAGCTCATTTTGGTGTGTGTGTGTGTGTGTGTGTGTGTGTGTGTGTGTGTGTATGTATGTGAGAGAGGGAGAGAGCGAGCTGGTTCTTGACTTACAACCTTTTGAAACAGGGTTTTTCTTGTTCCTACTGCTGTGAATATTCCAGCTAGCTGGCTCTAGAGCGTCCAGGACATTCTCTCATCTCTGCCTCCTGTCTCACCATGCAAGTGTTGGGATTACAAATGCATACCATCAATCCAACTTTTCATATGCAGTCCATGGTTGGAAAGCAGGCAATCAGGCTTTTTAAAAAAATTTGTTTACAGGTATCTCTATGGCACATGTGTGTGCGGAGACCCAAAGAAAGCTTCAGATAGACTGTAGCTGGGAGTTGCAGGTGGTTGCGAGCCACGAGATACAGGTGCTGGAAAGTGAATGGGGCAGCCAGTATTCTTAACCACAGAGCAATCTCTCCAGCCACCCAGTCCCTTTGCTTCTGAGATGGGGTCTCATGTATCTTAGGCTGGCCTTAGTAGAAAGGCAATATTGAAAAATAATGTTAAACTTCTGATCCTACTTCCTCCATTTCCTAAGTACTACAGTTACAGATATCTTCCAACGTGACTTTTTTTTTTTTTTTTTTGCTTGATTCTGTTATAGTTGATTTTTTTCCTTTTGCAGTTGTAGGGATCAAACCCATGGCTAGGCAAGCACTTTACTGAAGGAGCTACGCTCCCCAATCCTGTGGCGCTAACACTCAAAACATTTGTGCTCTCTGGAGCTTCTGGCAGTGTTGAGATGACACCTGGTGCCACATTGGTGTCCCATTAGTAGGCAGTATAGTCAGACCTTCAAATCTGTGGGGTTTACATCCATGGGCCAAATATTCTGGGGGGCATTTTATGAATTATTGAATTTTATGACTCTTTCCACCCTTGTCTTCATTTCCCAAATATTACTGTAATACAGCTTACAACATTTCCATTGTGTTAGGTATTGTAGGTCTCTAGAGATAGTTCAAATGACAGTGGAGAGTGTGCGGAGCTTGTTTGCAACATGTTATGTTATAAGAACTCCATAAAAAGCCCATGGGGTTCGGTGCCTTCAGGAGACCTGGAGCCAGACCCCATGATTATGGAGGGACCACAATGTGTTAAACAGGCTGCTAGTGATGAGTGAAACTCTGTTAGAGTCGCGGAAGAAGTTTTGATTCTTGTGAAGCCTAGAAAGCATGAGGAGCCTAGTTCAACCCCTCCCCCCACTCACCTGAAATGGCTAGACAGGGTAGTGATGGGCAGATGGGAACAGGCAGCTCCCCAGGGCTCACTGACCGGCTAGTCCAACCTAATTGGTTGGTTCTAGGCCAATGAAAGACCCTGTCTCAAAGAGTAGACAACAGTCCTGAGGAGCCAGCCTAGAGCTGTCCCTGGGTCTCCATACGCATGCACAGCACCTACACATACAAACATATATAGGAGTACATCCACATGTCAGAGAGTAAACAGGAAAGAAGGAAGAAGACAAATAAAATGGGGGAAATCCTTCCCCAAATCTGTGATGGCAGAATGGGAGACACGTATCCGTGCTTTAAACACTAGAAACAATCTCATAATGTGGTAATTTTTAATATTAAAAGTAAATTGTAAATGTATCTTTATAAACAATATGCATAAAATAGATCATGTTTTTAAACGTTTTGTTTTTAAATGCTTTTTCACAGTAAATTTTTTAGGTGTCAGATTTTTCCCTCAAAATAATAGTGCAATCGATAGAAGGAACACGTCGTCAGCGGGTCGGACTTTCCTGCTAATACAAGTCCTTGTAGATCTCCTGGAGCAGGGGGTGAAGGCTCATGTCTGTCTCCGTCTTCTTGATCACATGCAATAGCTGCACGTGTTCTGTGACGATCTGCCTGAGGTCTGTCATCTTCTGCAGCACCTTGGCGAACAGCTGTGAGGACTCCGGGTGGTTCAGCTTGAGCTGGAGTTCCAGGGCCTGCAGCAGGTTGTCTTGGATGTCCTCGATGGGCTTCACGTTCAGCAAGCCTGGGCGGTCTGGGAGAAAGAGAAGACACAAAGAGGCGTTGTCAGACCTTCTCTGGGCTGGCTCTAACCTGTGAAGCTTCAGGCTCCCCAGGCTGGAGAGGAAACCCAGTCTCCGAGCTGTTAGCACAGGCTGCACCGAAGAGCCACGGCCCCCATCCCTGCCTTAGGTCTTAGCAGGTTTGAGGAGCGAAGCTCTGCAGCCAACGGGCAAGAACCAAGGAGGGAATCCAAAACTCAAGCCCTTCCCGGCCAGGACTAACTGATGTGACACCATCAGGAGCATCCCGTGTCCAACCCAAGGCCTCTTCTGCCAACATGCTTCTCTTCTCAGAAATCACATTTCCAACCTTTGCTCCTTCTGGGTTAATTTTTTTTTTTTAAGCTTCTACCTACATTCTCATAACAGCTTCAGATAAGATTTTCAAGTGTAAACCTTGCTTACACTTGTTTTTTGCTTAGCACACCACATCCCATTTCCAGCAAGATAAAAGACTGCTTCACTTTGGAGGGATACTCCCCTCCCTACAGGGTAGCCAGCATTCTTCTGAGCAAAGAGATTGCTGGGGTTTTCCATCAGTTCTTAACATATTTTTTTCTTCTCCCTTCTCTCCCTTTCATTTGGTTTATAGGGAAGGTCTCACTGTGTTGCCTAGGTAGGCCCCAAACCCTCGAGCTCTCTCAGCCTTCCTGGTTCAGCCTCTCAGTCTGCAGCTACAGGTGCGCGGTCCTGGCTCTCGGTAGGACACCTCTGTGTCAGCTTCACCTAACCAGGAAGCAAATGCTGCTAATGCTTTGCCACAAGTCTAACATTTGCTGTAGATTGTGGTAAATACGTTCTGCTTTTGGTTTTCCGAGAATTTTAAAGTTTTAAATTTGTTTTAGTCAGGAATGTTGGTTAAATTTTATTGATGGCTTTTTAAATGTTCCTATCTAAAGAGATATGATATCGGAAAAGATACAGTTTAATCTCAACCTAGTGTAGTGGGTCACACTGACAGATACCTTACGTCCTTGCACTCATTTGTTAAGGTCTTATTTGGGGCTTGGTAATATCTGTGGGCAATGTGGTCGGGAGTGTTACCAACTGAGCCAGCCACTGCCTATTTGGGTAGTAACTGGGAGCCAACCTTATGAATGGAGCAGAGCTCTGCTTTTTGTTTTTGTGTTTTTTCTTTCATTTGAACTGTCCTTTGTGGTTTCTTGGAATTCATTTGATGAGTCCTCTGGCTGTAGTAACAAGTCCTTCATTACCTTTAACTTTTCTTCTCTTGCTTTTCATCCACCTAGGCTTTTTATAAAGTAAGACAAGTAAATTCTTTGGGATGGAGTTGTACATGGTATTCTAGTATAATCTGGAATCTATATTTATTATATATTGAAAAAGGTCTTATTAACTAAATTAATTGTGAATAATGGTGAGTGGGTTTCATCATGGCATTTCACACATGTACTGTGTGCACTTTGACCATATTTTCTCCCATTACCCCCCTCCCAGCCCTGCTGAACGCTTCCTCTCTACAACTAGTCCATCCTCTGTTTTCTCTCCTTTTTATAACTAATGGAATCTGCCCTTTTTATGCTTCTTAACCCAATGCTTTTTGTGTGTTTTCTCACCTTAATATTGTATTTGTAAAATACATCTATTCTTCTTTAAAATTTTCTATTCAACTTATTTATTTTAGCTTGTATGTGTGTGTGTGTGTTGTCTGCATATAAGTGTGCACATCATGTGCATATCTGCTGCCTTTGGCGATCAGAAGACATTAGATTCTAATGGTGTGAACTATTGGTGGGTGCTGAGAATGGAATCTGAGTCTATGAGAGCAGCCAGGGCTCTAAATCACAGAGCCATCTCTCCAGCCCTGCCCCTATTTTCAGTAAAACATAACCTTTAGTTTTATTAATCAACTTAAAATTTTATTTTTGTTTCAATGTTTAACTACTTAAAAAAAAATAAGTGTAGGGCTGAAGAGATGGCTCAGTGGTTAAGAACACTGACTGCTCTTCCAGAGGTTCTGAGTTCAGTTCCCAGCAACTACATGGTGGCTCACAACCATCTGTAATAAGATCTGATGTCCTCTTCTGGTGTGTCTCAAGACAGCAACAGTGTATTCACATATATGCAATAAATAAATAAATCTTTTTAAAGAAGTGTATTCATCTTTCTTTTTTCTTCTTCTTTCCTAATTTCTTGATTTGAGTGCTTTACTCTTTCAGTTTTGGGATTTTTCATGAGCTCATTAGGGCTTTAAATTTTCCTCCAGTGTCACTCTGGTTTCATCCCATGGGCCTTCAGGAACAGGCTCTCATTGTTCTTTTAAAACAGCCTATCTCTGGATGTTGGCTTTATTTACTTATTTTTAACCCAAGGGCTATATAGCAATGTGTTTTAAATTCTCTCTCTCTCTCTCTCTCTCTCTCTCTCTCTCTCTCTCTCTCTCTCTCTCTCTCTCCCTCCCTCCCTCCCTCCCCCCTCTGTCTCCCCCTCCTCTTTTTCAGGCCAGGGTCTCACTATGTGGTTCTGGTTAGCCTAGAACTCACTATGTAAACTAGGCTGGCCTAGAAACCACAGAGATTTGCCCGCCTCTGCTTCCTGAGTGCTGATATCAAATGTGATGCTTTGAAATTTCTGAGTAAAGGGTTTGTGTTTTGGTTCTTGTATTCTAAGTTTACTGTCTTTGTAGAACATGTGGGTTTTCTCCTTAAGACCCACTGAAAGTAGGACTCACCTACAACATTTAGGACACACTCAGTATCTTGCACTGATTCCAAAGTTTAGCCTTGTAGGAGGCTCACTCTGTTAAGTACTGCAGCTCTTCCTTCTTCACCATAAACCTACTCACATCTTTCTCCTTCTCATCTGCTGCTGTCTCTCTTCCCCAGCCTGTCCCTCTAGTTATCCTTCTGCTCTAACAGCAGCCAGGTGCTGCTATTCCAACATCCAGATCCATCGCAGTGTCTACGGAGACTCAGTGCCTGCTGCCCGAAGCCTCTTCACTTTGTAGTAATGTCAGCTGCTTCCTCAAATGGAGCACCAGTAGGGTGGAATGCCTTCTCCCTGCCCCTCTCCCTTGCCCTCATCTTTTTATTCTGAGCCCCCATAGCACCTTGTAACCATCTCTGCTCTCAGCATCTGAGGTCACATTTGCTGCATGGTTATATATTTCCAGGATTGTGTTCATATGATCCAAACACTATAACTGAAGTCCTCCTTCCCTTGTCATTTTCTTTCCTGCTGTGCCCAGGAAGTAGCAGTGTCCTGATATCTCTGAGCCACCAGTGGATGAATGCTCAGTGAGTTCTCAGCTGGCTGAATTAATGAGCAACTGGTTGTTCTGGCTGACAGTTCGGGATGGGGATGGAAGAGTCTATTGTAGTTGGTGAACAAGCCTGAAGGTAGAATCACCACAGTGAAGATGTCTGCCAGGAATGGTGTTTTGTGTTGGCATATCTAATACACTCTTGAAACCTTTATCCACAGGCAAAGCTCAGGAGAACAGTGTGGTTTCAGGGTGGGACTTTGAGAACATTCTCTCAGTTTTGGTTCTTTTTCATTACAGAAGGAAACATACCTTTGGCATGACTTTTTTTCCTTCTCTAACATATCCCATTGATCAGATTAAGTAAGGATTCCTTTGAAATTCCAGCATTAAATGAAGGACCATGGGAATAATAACAGCAATGAAAAGTCCCAGGTTCTGAGAATGCAACAAATGACTTAGTCCTTGCCTAGAGAATCCACCCTGGAGGTACTGTGCCTCTCAGTTCTGACACCATGATTAAATCACTTGGGCCAGCAAGGCAGCTCAGCAGGCAAAGCTCTTGTTGCCGTAAAATATCAATGCCCTGAATTTGAACCCTAGAACCATGTAAAGAAGGAGGATGAATTATCTTCTGTCCTCCATATATGTATCATGACTCTCATGTGTGTGTGTGTGTGTGTGTGTGTGTGTGTGTGTATGTGTGTGTGGAGCATGTGTGTTCACATATACTCACAATAAAAAGTAAACATTGCAAAAGCTGGGAAACCACTGAAGCTTGAAGGAAAGCTGGATTTTAAATTGAGGTTCTGGTATAATGACTGTTGCCCCCCACACCCCATTTCACCACTTTAATGATATCTCAGGTTTTGAAAGCCTGAGGCTGTGTGAATGTGTGTGTGCATTTCAGTCCTAGAATCCTGGGTAGGCAGGGCTGAGTCAGGCTCCTAGGCCCACACAACTTGTTCTGGAAGCCTGAGTTTCTGGGACCTTTCTCTTTCTTCCTTCTTTTTGAGCAGCACCAGTGGGGACAAAGCTGCTGAAGAGACCATATGAATGAACACAGGGTCTCTATCAAACAATGAGACCCTGGCGAGCAACGATGGGCTGGAACTTGGCTCAGGGAATGAAATGTGACCGGCTGCTCCAGGAGTGGGGAAGGATCTGGTTTGGATTTTCAGACTCTTCTTTGGCAAATTACTCTTTATGATGTGATGGATGATATTTGGCTGAAGGGCTGAGATGCCGTGGCCACAGATTAAATCTATTTTCTCCAGTGATAAGTTAGATCATTTACTGATCAGTCCGACTGTCCCCTGCCCAAATCTCTGTTCAGGGAGCACAGTTGAGGAACGAGGCTACAGAGGAGAAAGGGCCATGGTCGCCAACGTTGTCTTCACCAGCTCCATGACCTTTGGTCTGACTATTAAATTTGTTGGGCTCAGTTCCCTCCTATGTACACTCTATCAGCGATCTCTAAATCCCTAATTCAAAGATTCTAAGATACATTCTCTTCTGTAACTCCCTCTAGTACTTAGTTCACATAATTCAACTAGGGAAATAAACTTAAAAAATTGAATTGGAAAAGTGTATTCATGGGCTTACATATTAAACTTAGAATCAGCTTATTTAAAAACACCCCTCCTCCGCTCTGCAAAAAGCTCTTTGGATCTTAGGTCAAAGGCAAAATGAGCCTATCAATTGTTCCTCTGCTTCTGCTCCTCATGGGCTTTGGGACCTCCCCTGCTCTCTCTGTTTCTCTTTCCACCTTCCTCCACACACTCTCTGGACCTTCACTGAATTCAGATTGTGCCACAGATAAGCCCCCAGAGCCATCTCATCCTTTCCTTTTTCTCTAGTCCCTGGGGCCCAGGGCCTGCTAGGACAGTCCCTGAAGGGCTGTCTAAGGTCCTTGCACCTTGCTTGGGTGAGAGGCAGGTCTGAAGTAGACTCAGAGTCAAGGGCCCTGTGTTGGCTAGGGCTGCCCAGAAGGCCCTTTAGGGAAGCCCTGTTGACTCACACACTCCAGGAGGCTGGAGTCAGTTTTTACATCCTTCCTCCCCAGGCTGCAAATTGGGAAAGAATCTTTCCAATCTTCACTCACACAGTCCTGGGATTGATTAGAGAACAACTGATTTGGGCAGATCTACAAAGCTTCCATTTTATCCAGATCTGATTCTGCCCTGAGTACAGGGCTTATCTGAGGCAGTTTCAATGCTAGGCCTCACTAAGACCTACTCACCTAGGCTTCATTCCTCTAGCACACGGATTCTCAGCAGGCTCAGGCCCCCACAGCAGAAGCCACAGGTCAGGTTTCTGGAAGGACAGGCAGGAGGACAGAGTCCAGTCCTTCTGTCTGTTCTCTAGATGCTGTCTGCAACTTCCTACCTTCCTTGTTGACTTCTGATGGGTAAAGTGGACTGTACTTAGGTCCTTTAAAGGGAGATGTCAGCTTGTGGGGCAGTTAAATATTGACCCATAACCATGACGGACTTCTGCTCAAGTGTGAGGTGAGTGCTGAGGAGGAGAAAAGGTTATTGGAGACTCAACACTCTGCAACTTAACTTCTTTTCCAACTTATCCCACCATTTCTCTTATTGGATTATACCTTAAGTTCCAAGATAGGTTTTAAAGGGACCTGGATCTGGAACCTGAAGACTCAAGTGTTCTCTTCCTTTTGCTTAAGTAAGTTTCTGTGTGTGTTTGGAGAACTTAGCTGGCCTTTCTGGAGATCATTTGCTTTTGAAGGCAACTATACCACGTCTCTTGTAAGGCCATAGGGAACGACACGGATAAGAACACGAGAAGTTCTTCTATGTGTTTGTGTAAACCTTGCTGCCGGGTAGGGTCAGGTCAGTGAGGATACGATGGTGTATCAACAGCTGGGAAATAGAACGTCTGGAGGTGTTTTTTTATAAGAATGGAAATTTGGGAGCATAAGAAAAAATTATTTTTAGCACAGACATGTTTGTGGCTTGGGCAAGTTCTCACTCTCACAGTTGAAAACACACGTGTAGGACAGCTCCAGAAGAGGCACATAGCAAAACAGCCATGTGTCCAGGAACATATGTCTTTAGAAATGATAGTCAGGGCGCTCGGGGAATGCTTTTCTGATCTAATCTTGAGAATCACAGTGACTGTTGGATAGACTGTGAACAGAGTAAAGTAAACTATCGCATGGTTTATGGCCGTTCCCTCCTCTATCCTCTGTAGGAAAAATACTGTGCAGGAGAACTAGGTCTAGTACAGGGATCCACATTAAGATGAACTGGTAAGATTAAACACAACATATATGTGTCCCATGTATTTGACCTTGGATGGGATCTTTAAGGGCAGTTGCTGATCTGAACGTGTAGCTCTGGGTCAGCAGTACCAGCTTTGAGTACCGGTGAGACCTTTGACGTCCCAACATTGTACTTGATCACATGGTGACCTTGGGAAAATTTATGAACTCTCCTTACTCCAGTTTTCTTGTTTTAAAAACAGAAGGTGGCTTAGTAAAGCACACCTGTCTTCCAAAATACTCAGAAGCTGAGGGAAGAGAATTGCTTGAGCCCAGAAATTTGAGGCCCACTTGGGCAACATAGCAAGAACCTGTCTAGATAAATAAGTAAACAGCTAGGGTTATGTTGGTATGCTTGTCTGGCATGCATGAATTCAATCTATAGCACTGCAACAATAGTTTTGTTCACATGTGCATGAGTGTGTGCACACAGGGGTGAGCAACAGTCTCAGGCATCCTTCCACAGCTGCCATTCATGGTTTCCTCCCTCCCTTCCTTCTTTCCTTTTTTTCTTTCTTTCTTCCTTCCTTCCTTCCTTCCTTCCTTCCTTCCTTCCTTCCTTCCTTCCTTCCTTCCTTCCTTCTTGAGTTTGTCATGTCCCGCTCTGCTTTCCCAGTGTTGGGATTACAAGCACAGGTCACCATATCTGACTTTTACACATATTTATAGTATTCATGTGTGAGGGGGGTGGTAAATATATGCCGTGTGTGGATGTATGAGGAGGCCAGAAGAGCGTATTGGGTAGTTGTGAGTTTGTGATCTACCTACTATGGGTGCTGGGAAATTAACTCTGGTCCTCTGAAAGAACAACAGCAAATGCTCTTAATCACTGAACCATCTTCCCATCCTCATAGCTGGCACAAACAAACAAACATGTACACACAACAAAAACAAAACAAAACAGCCTAGGCTCTAGGAATTGAATTCCTGTCTTCACACATACAAGACAGGCACTTTACCAGATGAACTCACTTCTCTGCTCATTATGAAGGTAAATAATGGTTTAAGCAGAGCTAGAATAGTAAAGCAAGTCACAGTTTCCTGAGTACTGAATGTGTCCGCACATGTAGCAGGCTTCCAAGCTTTAGCTCAGGGGTTGCTCCTTCCCTTGTCTCTTGCTCTGCTGTGCCGCAGTTTCTCTGGGTTCTCGCTTCCCTGCTCGTCTTCCCTTAGCCATTCCCTTCTTTTCAGCTTTCTCTCACCTTCCCTGTTCCAGATGTTTCCCTCTTTCCAATATGGAGCTGAGAATTTATTAGAAACGTTAGCAGAGTCAACCTAAATTAATGAGAGGTCTGACCAACAGATGCTTTGAGGCATGAGTTGGTTTACTGCTGCTATCAGAAAATTCAGGGTGCAGTAAAACAGAAGCTTTGCAAATGCTTCACAGATAGAGATCATCTGCCTGCTGCACATGTTGCTGGTGGACCCTCCCTTTGACACAGTGAAATGTTCTTACACTTTCCTGTTCAAGCAATGATTTCACATTAATCAATTCTTTCTCTATTGGACAACAATGGGTTTAGCAGGATGGTAGAAGGGGAAAACCACAATGAAATCGAGCCTGACCGATAAATTCTGGTATGTTCATCAACTAGCAGCTCCACATCGGCACTCCCCAGTCCTCATCTCCATAGGGCCAGCTCCTGAGCATGAACACATTAGGGACAAGGCAGGTGACACTTTTAGTGTCACTATGTTTGGTCAAAGCTAGTCTGTCCCTCTACAGGGCTCCCCAGGGAATACAGTCTGGGTTTGATTCAATTTCAAGGTCTTTGAGGATGGAAGTTGGAGTTCTGTCTTGGCCTTGTGAAGTCCTTGTAATCTTTCTAGCTCTGCTGTACTGGTCACTCGGGGTTTAGCCATGTGCTCTGCTACAATTCTGTTCCTGTGTTTTGGGTAATTTTATCAGGATTGGTAGCTGGCTGGGGATAGGAGTATGTGCAGAGGAAGAAGGGTTAGTGGAAGGAAGTCGGAGAATAATCTCTTTCGAGTTCCCTTCAGTCTGACACACTGCTACCCTCAATGTACCTGGTGGCTCTGCCAAAGTAGACCAAGGAGGTAGGGCTGAGAAAAGGGGTAAGAGTACCTCTTTGACTTTAGATTCATGACAGCAAATCTGAGACAGTAGTCTTATCAACTTCAGATTTCCCACTCTTACACCTTCTACCATTCTCTCTCTCTCTCTCTCTCTCTCTCTCTTTCCCCCCTTTTGAGAAGAACTTGTGATTGTAAACCATAGATATGACTTTGTAAACACCTTAGTTTCCTGCAAAGTCAAGGGAATTCTGGGAGGGGGAATCCACAGTCCTACCTTCCCTTGTCTCCTTGGGGGCCCAGGGCTGAAGGGGGGTTGATCCTCCTTCTTTGGCTTCTCCTTCTCCTCTGTATCTCTTTCCCTTTGGGTTTTGTTCTCAATCTGCAACTAATCCCCTTAAAGTGATAGCTGATAAAAGGATTAGCTGAGAGCTCCCTAGGGGTATTTACATTGTAGGAAGGGATTTTAAGGACTTGGTGGAATTTTAAGCCATTTGACTGGCAGGATGGAGTGGTGCTACTTCAAATGATATCACACAGCAGAAAGGGGAAATTAGCCTTCACTGTGTGCATAGCAGTGTCCCAGGCACAAAGCCAGAAGCTTCATATAATGCTATTTTACTTGCTTCGGGAGCTGATAAGGAAGTTAAGGCCCAGGGAGGTCAATAATTGCTGCAACCGCATATCTAGGAAGTGGGGGTGTGGGGCTTTGGGACTCTTGTGTGTGATTCTGGAGCTTTCTCCCTGACCTGTCCAGAGCTGCTGTAGCAGATGAGAAGTTTCTTTTTGGGCTTCAGTACAGCCTTTCCAGCCCTGAGCCCAACCTCCCTGATAGGTGACCTGAGGACCCTGGGTTCACTCTTCCCTACTTGCAGCTGAACAGTGCCCATCTGGAAGGCTGCCTGGGTCACCCAGAGTTTAAACACACATTTTGAGAGTCCAAAATGATAAAGTACTCTGAAAAGCCACCATGACTGGCTAAGGAGCCTCTTCCTTGCCTGCAGTGTGGACAGGAGTGACTCAGCAGTTCCCTTTCAGTCCCGTCTGTCTCAGACAGCACTGTTTGCTCAGTCCTGAGACGGGCCTACTCAGTCTGGGTGGAGGAGGAAGTTTTATTTCTGGAGCAGTTACGGATAAGGGGTCTTCTATCCTTTACAAACAAAAGCCTGCATATAGATTCACACATGTATGTCTATTTATGGGGTGACTCTAAGATGTTTCACTATTTTCCCCATTATCTCATCTTTGCCCCCAGTTCTCTGGTTTTTAGTGTTTGGGTGCCAGTTGCAAACTCATAAATACAGCTCACCCCTATCATACCAAGTGCATGAGGTTATGAAAACAGAAATTAATGGGACATTTCTAGATAACTCAAATTGAGTCATTATTCAAAGCCGTTCTGCCAGTCTCACACACAGCGTAGGTAGGAACCCATTAGATATGTTAGTTCTTAGTAAACCAGCTATAATTCTGTGACATGTCCTGATGGGGGACAGGAGACATGCTAACACTGGATGTCTAGCTCAAGAGAAATTAGATGCTCTTGTTTATTTTTAATACCCAAAGAAGAGCTGGAAAAACAACTTTCTTAATGGGGAAGGAAGTTATTTAGCTGGCATAGAAGAAGTAGGAAGGCTGCATAATGCTGAAAGTGTAGCTCATAGGGAAACCTGTTCTCACATGCACGAGGCCATAAGTTCAAGCCCCAGGACTCTTAAATACACAAAAATGTTGGCCCATTGTTATTTATACGTATTACTAATATCTAGTTTCAGAGCAGTTTTGTCTCCTTCTCCCTTAACTACTAAGGGAGATATGTGCTGTACTGCCCACTGTACCTCACAGCAGTCACTCTGTGGTAAAATGGAAGCGTGGCACATATACTGAAGGGTAAGTAGGATACGGGGTGGGGGAACACTCCCAAACTTGGTGGTCCGTCCTCTGCCCCAGGCCATCTGCGGTGAGTCACTGGGTCTGAATGAGGTGCTTTGCAATGCCCCTGAGTAAGTATCTGTCTGACCTACTCAGAGTAAGTGCCCATGTGTTGTTTGTCTAGAGCAAGAGAAACGAAGACACCAGATGGTATTTTAATGGTTTTAAATTCCTCTCACCAGTGTGTGTGTGTGTTTGTGCTCCACCCAATCCCCACCCAGCCCCCGAGGACACGCTCATATGGAGGTCAGGGGCTGACATTAGGTACTCTCCACCTTACTTTCTGAGAAAGGGTTCTCACTGACTGCACAGCTCCATGACTCAGCTGGTATGGCTGGCCAGCACGGCCCAGGGATCTTCCTGCTTCTGCATTTCCAGTGCTGGTTATGTTCATCAGCCACAGCAGGAGGCCTTTCCACAGGTGCTGGAGATCTGAACCCAGGTCCTCACGCTTGCACAGCAAGCACTCCACCAACCAAACAACCCCCCGGCCTGCATTTATAACTTCTCTTTGTAGCCATTTATGTCTCTTATGACCTGGCATGTGACAGTGTCTGGTTAAGTAGACACATATTTTTTTAGCCATTTGAAGTTTACTGTGCACCTTTGTGGGAAGCTTTGAAAACAACTGTGTTCAGGTGCTCATTACATGGCAAATTTAAGAACATGGCACTGGCATTCGGCTTGTCACTATTCACCTAGGCCTGTCCCTACCACTTTTCAAAGCCAAGCAAAGGGTTTGGGAAGATGGCTGTTCAGTGGGTAAAATGATTGCTAGTTAGTTAAAATTAAATCTTAAGAGGACATTGGATATTACTAACAATATACGAACATTCTTAATTATGATCTTTTGATAGCTTCTAAAGAACTCTAAGACCAAGGCAATTAAGATCTTTATCTCAATTACTCAAAAGGCAACAGGAGTTTGGAGGAAAGTGTATGGTGATGGGATGATGGTGGTGGTAGTGCTGCTGCTGCTGCTGCTGCTGCTGCTGCTTGCAGTGCTAGGGATTGGACATGCTCAGTTCTGCACATGCTCAATGTGAGCTCTGCCACCAAGCTACACCTCTGGCACCAGCCTGCCTATATTAATGACTCTGAACTTTGGCTCTATCAATTAGTAGCTCTGTGACTATAGGGAAATCTCCCTGAAGTTCCATTTCCTGAAAACTGGGGTATAGGCTACACAGAGCTTCAGCAAAGATAGATAAAAGACTAGGAATAGAGCACATGTCCTGGATTTTTGAAATATTCAACAAATAGGGGCTACTGTTGCTATTTTATTTATTATAAGCATCTGTCAACTTATTCCAGGTGTTGTCCTTGATTCTGTTTTAAGTCTAATGAATCCACAAATATACCCACTGGCCATGATCCATGGTGAAGCCGTGGGGCCCAAGCGTTTGACTTAACAGAACAAGATCAAATTGGCAAAGAATATCAAGTCTTTTTTGATGGGCAAATGTATAACTATGGGAACATAACCTCCTTCTACCTACTCAACAGCCAGTCACTCAAAGAACTGTTATTCCAAGCTGCTTTAAGGAAGGAACATTGCAGGGTCTTCTGGAAGAACAAGGGGCACTCTGTAGATGGTTGGCAGGAGCCAGACTCTACATGGTAAATGGGGGGGTTGATGCCTTGCCATCTGTTGCTGCTGAGGGATAGCTGCAGTTTCTCTGTCACTCAGACAGCAATGGCAGTTTGCCTTAAAAAATACATTGTAAAATCCAGTGGATTTCCTCCCTCCTATCTTAAAAGTTTAGGACAAATTGAAATAGATTCCAAGCTGTTCTGAATTAACCAGAGCTTTTTCCTGTTGGAGAGTTCCAGCTGGGCCCTCCTAGGCTTTTCTTTACCACACAGCACATACTCAAGGGGGCAAAGAGTCCTGTGGAGTGTCCTGGAGTTTGCCAGATTTCCTGAGCTTCACATTTGGCATTGGCCATGAGGCAGGGCTTGAAAGATTGCTAGCAAGGCTGGCATGGGTCTGTGGCGCCAGTTGCAAACATCCTTGCTGGATGCAGTTTTACTCTTGACACCACCTACCCCAACAGTAAGACTAGAGGGTGCAACGGAAGCTGTTATCTGCTGGGATTACAAGGAAGTGCTCCCCTGGCTTCCAGGCTCAGGCCTTAAGGAAGGAAGGTGTCAGTGAGTGGGGGTTGCAGCTCCCAGCTGCTGAGAGTGAACTGTGATCCTGTATCAAGGAAGCAGAAGGGACAGGGCTACCACAGTGATAGGACATTTGGCTTTTAGCCCAGTCCTACTACTGTTTAGGAGGTATCAGATTTGTACAGATCTGAGTGCTTGACACTTCCTTTTCTGCCTGTGAAGTGAGAATAAAAACATGACTGCATTGCTGGGAGGCGATGGGAGACTACGCTTTGGCTCTGAAGCATTGCTGCTCTTTTTCTTCCATTTCTTGCTCCAGCTCAGAGGAGACAGAGACTTTGAGAACTAGGTCATCTCTCTTAGCAAGCTGGCTGCAAGAGCTGAGTACATGAGGAGTTGCTAAAGCCAGTTCAAATCTAAGAACCAGATCAACAGGGTCAGCAGTGTTCAGTGGGTAGCAACACCTATTTACCCAGCAAATCCCCAGTTGGGTCAGATTGATGCTTCTGTCTACAGTCTTCCTCTTTGGTCCCTCTAAGGCCCCTCTCCTCAGCTCTGATCCCCTATCTTACACAAGAGCTCACCATTCCCCCAGTCTGAGCACCTAAGAGCTTCTACCAGAGCAAAAGCTCCAGTACAACTCTAGAACAGCACGGAATGAATCAGTTGGTTCTTGGTCAATGTGCTTCTTTTCAAAAGTCACTAAAACAATTGACAAACTTCTGAAGGGCCGAAGAGATAATCAGTCACTCTTGTTAAGATTGAATAGGGGCAGAACTCTGTTTTCTGAATTAAGCTCCTTGTTTACATGATATTTCCCTTTCTGGAATTTTAGGATAAGGAAAAACAACCAAGCAAAGGCAAATCTGGAAACTGTCTTGGGATACTGATCTTACATCTATGGATGATGAGAACTTACTGGAAGCCAGTCCTTGGACTGGGAATGTATGTTAGACAGCTTTTACCTGGCCTGCCTGCAACCAGCCCCTCTGAGGAAAGAGGAGAATTACATCCCTGTGAACTGGACAAACGTGGACCAGTTTTACTCTTGTCTGTTACCTAGATTTAGACTTCACCTATAAATATCAACTTTGGTCTGGGAAGGACTTTCCTTTTTGTGATGTAGGGACATGTTAAGTGGCAAATCCTCTGTCTTGAGGAAGTCTAGAATTATTCAGAGGGGTTAAAAGATCTTAATAATCTGGAAAGCTGCTATCTTGGAAATATCTTCATTGTTTTGTGACAGCTATTTGTGAAAGGCCAAAGGACATCTTTGTATAGTCTTGTTATTGGTGTTATTTTAGCTTTTATAAACTAACATGAGTCAGTAACTACAGAATCAAATTCAAGCCTAGTATTTATAGTGTGGTCGCTTGACCAACTAGTGAATGATGTATACATGTATATTTGTGTGTATGCATGCATATGTGTGTATATGTACACATGTATACATGTATGTATACATACTTATATTTCTCTAGTGCTTGGAACCTTTGCATGTATCAAACAAAAAATTTTCCACTGAACTTCTGCCCCCAGCCCATTATAGCTGTTTCTTGTTTAGACCTTTCCTATTTCTACAGTAAGACTTTTGAATGGTTTTCCCCAAATGCTTCCCCCAGTATCAGTGGATATAAATGACTGCAAACTTTATGGAAAGCAATGAAGTAGTAAAAGGCTTAAAAATGTGCATAGCTATGAATTCCATTCCTGGAAATTTTAACCACAAATCACCTGAGATTTAGATAGAAATTTACATAGAAGACTATCGAATAATCAAAATGTAGAATACTTTTCAAAAACAGATATTTTGGCACACGCATATAATCTTAGTACTGAGGAAAATGAGACAAGAGGATCAGGAGTTCAAGGCCAGCTTCAGCAACATAGTGAGTTCAGGATAACTGAACTGAGACTTGAGACCCCGCGACCCTGTTTCAAAAAGTCTAAACAATGAAATAAAATAAACAAAAGTAAAATAATGTAGTATATTTCCAGTGACCTTCTATGTTTTCACTATCATTAAAAATAAATAATAGTACAAATATATAGGGAGATGATTTGGTCTGTAAGAGACTCTTTATAAAGTAGACTATTTTATGGTTATTAATGGTGCTTCTGGGGATGGTAGACATGTCTGAGGTCTTGAGTTTAATCCTGAGCACCCAAACTTCCTAAAACCCAACTATTCAACTCCAAAAAAATGTTGCTTCAGTGTCTGAGGGTGTGCCTGGGTAGTAGATGCTTGCCTGTCAGTGCAAGGTGCTTCCTGGCTCTGGGTTCCATTCCCAACACACAACAACAACACAGAATGAAAGTGAGTTATCACTTGATATTAACCCTTGCCACACTATCTCTTTACTACCCAAATCATACGAGGCAGATTTGCTTTGCACAGAATAGAAGCTTAAAGCACGGATTCTGGAAGCAGACCAACAACCCTAGTGCGTCATTGTTTACACAGGTTTCACTTACTATGTAGCCTGGTTGCTTGGAACTCTCTAGATCAGGCAAGCCTAGAATTCATAGAGATCAGCCTGTGCTGGGATTAAAGGTGTGTACCATTATGCCTACCCCCCTCCCCAGCTGCATCTTACACTGGTCACATCACTGTGAGTAAGGCACATATCTTCCACTGCTTTGGTTTCCTCACTTAAAAAAAAATGTCACTCACCTCACTGAGTTATGAGGATTTCATGTGTAGGAAGTGCTCAGAACCCTGCCTGGCATTAGAGCAACCTCCTTAGTGTTGGTTCTTAGAGACCTTAATAATTACAATGTACCTCACTTGAACACATCTGCTCTCAACTGCACAAAACTAACCGCTACATCATGCCCTTTGTCCAGAGCAATAATACAGCTTATGCCCTCAGATTCCCCTTTCCCACAGGTAAGTTTTTGAAAATAGGTTGCTGCACAATTTACATAGAAAGTGCACCTAAAGTCAATTACAATATGAGAACTCACCATTTTAAAAAAGTAAAGTTTTGTTTGTTTTAAGACCAAAAATAACTCATCTGGCCACCTACTCCAAGATCCTTTGCCTCAGCCTACTTAATGCTCGGATTCTAAGTGTGTACCATCATATCTGGCTCAAAGTAATTTTCGTAGATAAGAGATGAAACAGAAAGCTTTACTTACTTGGAAACAAGAGAGAGAGAGAGAGAAAGAACATTGAAAGTAACATTTGGTATAAAATGTGTCTTGTGGAGTTCGTTTGATAGATCAGATATTTGTAAGGCACAAATTTCAACCAACTGCCAGGTAGCTCAATTTCTCTCTTTGTGGTGTGCTCTTGGGTTCACACTGTATTTGTAATCATAGCCAAGTGCTTTCCAAAGGCATAAAAGGGAAGCCATCAGAAGAACCACATGAGAGAGAAGGTGGAGTTTAGCAAATGCACATTCCATGATTTCTGATGTAGGGAAGGTGGGGCGGGAGTGTTAACTTGGCCAAGATCTCCCAGTGCTGCCTGCTCTCTAGCACAGGAGCATCATCCAAGTTATGTTACATGCACCATTACTAAAATGAGCTGAAGACCAGATTGGCCTTTTGGGAAGGAAGGGGGGGTAAGACAAGGAAAATGAACATGAAAGAAGTAGAGGGCATTTGTCTGTTATGATTGGATTTGGCTGGAAAAAGGCAGTGTGATGAATAAAATCAAGGGGCCTGGGATCCCCACAGCATTCACTCTACAAGCCTATGGCACTCAGCTTGGGGAGTGACGTGCTCATGGCACCGTGCCATTGGCATGTTCTACACAACACGTACAGCCAGTAAAAGGAGCACAGAGCACTAAGGAGACACAATCCCACCAATTCCACCACAATCCCACATTCTTTGACAGAAATCAAAAGATGAATCTTACCTCCACTGAGAATAATGACAGCTATAAATATGGCCAAGTCACTGTCATCTAACTCCAGTGCATTGAACTTCACAGCAAACTCAAACTTAGGCTCCATAAAGTCACCAAAGGGCTTCCGCAGGCTTTTGAGGAACTCCCTGGTCATGAATCCTTGTCCCTCTGATATGAGGACTCCATCTTTATTCATCAGGGAGGCCAGCATCGTGTAGATGATCTCATGGACACCATACTTGAGCAGAGTCACTTGGTCATTCAAGTCAAGGCTAATGAAACCAGGGATATTTTTGGCATATTCTGTGATCTCTTGCACAGCTTCCACGGATCGAAACTGGCACCCTTGAAAAATGCGGATGGCCACCTCTTTGCTCTGCTCCTGCAGGGGGGTGATATGTTTGAACTTGATTTTATCTTCTCCCATCATTAAGGAATTCATGTCGTAGATGACAAATGGCTGCAAATAAAAAGGGAAAGTGGCTGAGTTCCTTGTCCTGCAAGAGCACCACCCTAGTTCTGAAGACTGTTTTTATGTATGTACTTGCTTTGCTGAGTAAAACTGTGAGAGATGAAGGCGCTTAAGCAGGAGAAAGGGCTCTTCCTATTCATCATTATGATCTGCTGTGGCCAAACATTTTATCAACTCGGCTCTTTTTTCCTTCAATTTACACTACCATTATGTTACTCCAGGTGTGACTAAAACGACAAAAAAGTCTGTCGTCTTTCTTGAATTTCAAGAGAATATATATTTAGCCTTTTTTAAAAACAAAAAATAATTAAAGCAACTTACAATTGAAAAGACCCACCTGAACATAAACTAATCTTGCAGCTTTAGATTAAATTTACTCAGACCACAAAGGAAGCACAGTGAATATATAAAATCTATTTCACTAAAAAAGTCACCCTAAGCAGATTAAAAATATTGAGCCAAGAAAATGTCTATTTTTTTCTATGCTCTGGAAGCCATCTGTTTCAGAAAATGCAGCTGTAGCAGGCCTGTGGGTAAAACAATGCAAAAGATGGTAAAATAAAAATGGTCTGAGCTTTGTGTTTTTTGTAGTTTTGAAGATCAAACCACAGAGCCTCATGTGTGCTAGGCAAATGCTGTATCACTGAGCTGCAGCCTCAGCTCTGAACTTACATTTAAATATATCTGTTCCTAAGGATCAATTAATAAAACAAATGGATCAATTACTCAGTGTTATAAACGGGCTGCTTTGAAAAGTAATTCATGTTTGTCATGACACTCTACTCCCTATTTTTTTAAAAACAAGGGATTATGATCATTGCGAAACTCAAGGTTGGTCAACTTGGAGAAGGAACACTTTGCACTTATTACAGGTACTGAACCCTTGAGAGCTACCCTCAATCTTATTAATGAATTTATATAGCTGACTACTGAAATAAAAACTGACACTACCTATGGGCTTTTGCAGACAGGCGTCCCTGATTTTCACCATGTTCAGTCTGTTCCACACTGAGGACTCTTAAACTGAGTAGATTTCCAAAGGCTTCAGGGTTAGTTTGCTATAGAAATACTGCTGCCCTCAGCTCACTTCAACTATAACGCTCATTACACCTCAGAGAGGAGTGACTAGAGGACTCAAAGGCAGCTTCTTTGCTGCCTTTGTTGAAAAAAAAATTAGGAGCAAATCATGCTCACTGTTTCTTGGATAGCTTGCTTCAGTTTACCCCAAGTCTTCACATTGCCATCATTAGTAAGAAGAAGATAAGGAAAAGGCACAGTCAGTTATAACAATTTAAATGTTCTGCGTTATCCCTGGGGGTCAGATTCTAACCTTGAGAAAAATATGAGTGCATGAAGATGATTTTACAGAACCTAGAAGAAATGTTTTCCTTCTCCTTGCCTCCCCCTTCTCTATTAGTATTCTAGGGGCATCATAGTGTACTATAATTTATATTAACAAAATATAAGTAATTTAAAATTTTAGACAATGCCTCTGGTACTTAACCTAGGCTGGCCTTAACCTTGATATATACCAGAGGATGATCTTGAACTTCTGATCTTCCTGCTTCCACCTCCCCAGTGCTGGGATTTCACAGGGGTACACTATCACACCTGGCTCACAATTTGCTGGGGATTAAGTACAGGGCTCCAAGCATGTCAAGTCCCTAGCCCTTGACTTTCTTTATTCTCCTGAGAATATAAATGTGGACAACAGAGAAAGCAGTTCAACCAAACATGAACATAAAATCATCACCTCAGTTAGGTGTACTTAGCACTACAGTGCTTGCTTAGAATGCTCAAGGCTTTGAGTTCCATCCTCAGCATGGAGAATACAAGCAAAGAAATCAAGACAGTAAACTATGTCTTCACACCCAGGAAGACTGGACCCAGACTTGCCCCTTCAGCTTCCTGGTGAGCTTCTGCTCAGTCATGTGGGTTCTTGGCACAGAGCATAAGCATCAGATTCTTTCACCTCCAAGTAAGCCATTTATCTGGAACTCTGCCCTGGTCCATCACCCTTGTGATTCTCCTTGACTTCCCCTGCCCCTCATATAAAGCCCCAGGTTCCTGTTTTTGAAACTCTGGGATAGCTGAACATAGGGCACCAAATCCTGCTAATTTTCTCTCCCAATTTAACAACAATGAAACTTTAACCCCTTGGCAATAAGTGTTGGTCAGGATATCCTGGCAGTAAAATACTCAAGGACAGAGAAAAGAGGCAGCACCCCCACCATCACTATGCCAAACCAGTATAGTTTTGAAAAAAAAAAAAAACCTTCGGGCATTTCTGATGTTTCTGAAAAAGTGGGGTGGGGAGCTGGCAGAGAGTATGGAGTATTGACATGCAAATGAACACCAGTGGAGATTTTGTTGTTGGTTTTTCTAGCTATATTTTATTATGCTGGACTTTTTTTGTTTGTTTGTTTTTGACTCTGCATAAATTCTTTCTGCTTCTTGTGTGGATCTGTCAGACTGTAAGAATGATTCCCAGGCCACCAGCTTACTAGTTCCCATACTTCAAACGATCCACTTAGGCATCACTTTCACATCTCACTGGGACTTCCTCATCCTCAAACCTAAGAAAGTAGTGGTTTGCCTGCCTATTGAGGACAGAGTTACTAACACTCTGCACCGTTGACAGACTTCTTTCCGTACAGTTCTCTATAAAACAATCTGTATGTCTTTGATCACATTTCTATACTAAGCTAAGTGAGCCCTAGCATTTTGGATCAGCTTATAGAGTGTCTTCCGATGACATATCGTTTGCAAGAGGAGTCATGTCTTCTAAATTTGACTCAGTAATTTTTTATCTAGTTTACAATG
The DNA here is from genome assembly GCF_963924665.1 of Micromys minutus. NCBI lineage: Eukaryota > Metazoa > Chordata > Mammalia > Rodentia > Muridae > Micromys > Micromys minutus. Next base: position 30,782,607 of record NC_137972.1, read on the forward strand.
ACTTACCTTCAGAAATAGTATCAAATGGCTAAGTGGGCGTATTACTTAGCAGGAACAAAAGCTACAACTAGACATGCTCAGGGAGCCATCTAGGTTTTTTAGGATGCAAAATGCATACATGATCTAAGAAAAATGCAAATGGTGAGAATGAAATTGCTCCCAGAACAGTGGCCAAGGCTCTGGGAATGAGATTTTCTGATGTCCAAGCTTTGCTGGCCACAGAGAGAGTCTTCTTTCCTTCCTTCCTTCCTTCCTTCCTTCCTTCCTTCCTTCCTTCCTTCCATCCATCCTTCCTTCCTTCCTTCTTTCCTTCTCTTTCTTTAGTATTAGGGACTGGACATGGGGTTCATAAATACTAACCATAGCCTGTAACACTGGTGGATGCACTCTTTAGTAATACATCAGCATGCTAATATATGAACTATGAAAGAGAATATACACAAAGTACTAAGTTCATAGCTCTTCTTGACTAATAAAACAACACATTAAGGGAGATAAATAAGAAAGTTCAACTAACACAGCTCAGGTTATTATGGGTGATTTTTCTAGTTAGCTATATACATATCTGCATAATACCTGACCTGCTCACATGATAACAACAGTGCAGAATCACAGCTGAGTGGGAAGCCAGGCATGATGCTATGTGTTCCTGATCCTACCATTTAGGAGGGAAAGACAGGAGAATCTGGAGCATGAGGTTATCATTGGCTACATAGTGAGTTCTAGGTCTACATGGGCTACATAAGGCCCTGTTTCCAAACCAAACCAAACCAACAACAACAACAACCTGGCTTGGGGAAATATGGACCTCTCCAGATACTTAGATTTTTTTTTCAAAGAATAACACTACATTCTTAGAGACTATCTTTTAAATTTTCTTCTGGTCTTCTGAATTTCTTAGCTTTCATAGTATTAGGCACACATCTTGTCCTCTATGAACTGCAGTCAATAAATGCTAACCCCAAAGTACACTGGTTTCCTCAACTTTCTTTCTGTCCTTGCTCCTGTGTTTCAGTTTTGTTTGTTGAAAACCATGGGAACCACATAATGCAAAGGCTTCTCTAAAAGCATACATCATTCCTATTCTCTAAATAGGAAGACACTGGAAGCTGAAACACTTCACAAAGTCAGAGTTCTTTATAGCAAACCCTAACTAGAATCAGGATATCCTCCTGACTGTCTCTTTTCAAGTCCTTTCTCCATGCCTTTAAACCCTTTTCAATAAAATTGCTTTTCTGGGAAGAACTAGGGCTCTTCTGTGCTGGGGTCCTCAGGCAACGGTGTTTGAATGATGTTTCCTAGAGTCAACTGCTGTTTGTGATAGAAGTTAAGTTAGAAAGACTGTCAGATATAATTCTGTGTCTCCATGTAGTTAAGTGATTTAAGACAAACAAATGAAAACTTAATAAGAATTATATGCACTCAAACTAACAGCACATAACCACAGCTCTTAAATAAATTGTTCCATTTCAGCCAAACAGTTACTCAGTGGATAAACAAAGGTACTGGCCAACTCAGTCCAACAAATAAAGAATAAACAAATAAAATTTTGCTTTATGACTATTAATAGATGGACCAACAACTCCTGGACCCTAACTTCAGACGCCTTTTGGATTATTCAGCACTGTTTCCTACTTTATTTCTATGGGGTCCCTAAGTTTTTCTCTGAGGACGTCAATACTTTTCCTCTCAGTTCTAGTTCATTCAGACTCTTTCAAAGTTGGAGAGACTATGCTTTGTTTAGCTGTAAGTGTAGGATTTAAAGAGACATATCTCTACCATCACTTGAGTCAGTATGATGTGATGACCACTGTATATTTTAGAAAGGATAGATGTAAATGGGCACCGAAATGTTTCCACAGCAGTTTACAATTCTGCGTGGGCTTTATGATTCAGTGGTTTTATATTTCATTTATAAATTTATACTATTCAAAATGATCACTTTTCTAATGGCACCAGTTCCCTCCTGTTATAGGAACAGGGACTTTACATGTGCCTGTCTTAAACAACATGATGCCTTGGAACCCAAAGTCCAACACAGTACAAATAAAAAGTTTTATTTCTTATTTGTAGATAGAATGCAGCCAGGACTTCACTAGGCATCACTCTCAGATATGGAGTGAAGAGTTGGCAGGCAGACCCGGGGTTCTTCTATTTATTGTTTTATGACAAGCCATGGCACTGAGAACGGTTTTTGAAAACCACTCTGTTTATTTTCATCAACAAACATGGGATCATGTGATCACAGTACCTGCGTGATAGTCAAACATCCTAAACTTCCAAAGTCCATTCAGTTATCAAACTGCCTTCAAGAAATGAGGGTTCTAGTTCCAACACACTCATGGGTTTCAGAGAGCACTAGGATTTCTTCAACAAGGGCTGTGCTGAAGCAAACCCTTGGAAGAAAAGTAGGTAGTGAGGAGAATGGATTCCACCCTATCTGAGGCTGTTGAAAAGGAGAAATATCCTAAGATTTCTTTAGTGACGCTATAGCCTACCTTCCTCACCCCTGAGACTAGAATACCCAGTTCATATTCTTGGAGGCAAGATGACGAAAATTATTGGTATCTTATCCCAAAGATATATTAAAATTGATGGGAGAGAGCAGGAACATTTGATTATCTGTTGTGAAAGGTGTGAGTGACCCCAGGGAATAAGATATAAAAGAAGGAAGTGTAGCTGGGGGGGGGGGTTGGCCCCTGCTAGCTCAGAGGCAAAGGTTGAGAGGGCAGCAGCTGGTGGGTTCCTAACAGGCTATGGTTAAATTGAGCAGTGAGATAAACGTAAAGAATGGCCCCTTCAGTCTGATCATTTCCTTTTTCGAGGGCTCTGGGTAATTGGTCATCCACTACACTGAACAGCCTCCCCCAGGCTTGGCTTAATAGATGCTGATGACATCAGCTGCTAGCTGGGTGTATAATGAGTCCTAAGCTTCTCTCCTTATGGCTTCAGCCACTTTCTCACATCCCCCACCATCTCGAGAGGCCACACTTCAGCAAAACTTTCCCTATCAATGCAAATCTTAGCTTTCACAGTCCTGGCCAAGAGATAACATAACACCCCTGAGATAGATGCTATCAAATGAATAATAGGACCATGCTGATAAAGAACAAGTCTCACTGCAAATCACATTTTGGGTTTCTCTTCCATATTCTCTATTGAACTATTTCCATTGGTGCTCAATTTGATTTCACCAGATAAGGAGAAAACAGTGCCAAACAATTTGATTTTAGTTCTGTATAATCAGTGAATGGGTTGTTTATATTTGGCTGGGCCTCTTTTTCCTTTTCTAGACCCTAACTGGAGGCAATTCTGTCACTATCCAATCGGTAACGATGTCTAGTTTGATGAACAAATATTGGGCTAGTGAAAAGCCCTCTGTTGAAAGTCCATAATTTCAAAGGGCATAAGCAACAGTCTTTAATTCAATTAAACAAATAGTCTGAGTGACTATCATGGGAAAAGCACAAGCTTACGTACCATAGGGAAAAATGACAACCCTTGGCCTCTGAGCTTGCGAAGTCTATAATCAAGCTTTTGTCGCCCCTTTCTTAAAGCAGCTTAATAGCTATTTGTTTCACCAAGGGCCTCCAATTATCTTATTTTTAACTCAAGGACCCAGAGCCAAAAAATCAGCTGGGATGAGGTTTCCAAGTGATTTCTAGTGTTTTGAGCTCTGTGTCTTTTAGAACAAAGATAGAAGTTGGCTACTGTTAAATACATTTAAATTCTTGCCTATTGAGGTGGGCTGGCTTTCAGTCTCCCCTCTCTCTTTCTCTCTCTCTCTCTCTCTCTCTCTCTCTCTCTCTCTGCCCCCCAGCTGTTAAGTAGTACTAAAGTGACAGGATTTCCAGCATGGATTTCAGGTGTGCACTGGAGGTTAAGACGATAAGAACCCAGAGCCTGCAAGATGAGTGGCTCTAGGTACAGCAGAGCTAGCTGGCCTTTCAGCAACCTGCTCCCTCCCCAGTGCCTATTCTGTGGATCCCAGACTCCAGCCCTCTTTCCTGCGCCTGGCTCTTGGCAGGCTGTTGCAATTTGCCTTCAAGTGTTAATTCTGTTTAGTCATGTGGCTCTGCAGTCTTCCTTTTCTTTTCTGCCTGTGAAGTAAGCTTATTCTCTGTAATCAAATTAGGAACTCAGAGACTTCATTTGTGTGTTTCTTGCTGCGGCTGATTTTGTTACTTAGTGTACAGACCTCACTGTACTATGACTCCTGTTCTGTAGTCCTAGGAATAGCATGCTGTGAATGCTCCCAACTAGAAGTCTGGAAGCTTACTTCATAGCCTCCAGTTTTCTACGTATTTGCTCCCCTCCCTTCAATTCCTCCTTCTTAAATGAAGATAATAATGAACAATAGCAGCCTTCAGATGGCCCTAGGCTGGAATGTAAAGAATGTGTAAAATACTTGGGAACTGTAGTGCCTAGGCCCTACATTGTGTCATTGTGAAGGTATCAATCATCCCTCCTGCAGGGAGAAACTCAACTATTCTTACTGTCATGTGGCTTTCTTAGAGCTATTAGCTGACTCCACTCAAAGTCATTTATCTAAAAAGAAAGAACGAGCCCCAGATAATCATCAAAACACAGTAGGAGATTTTCCCCCTAAAATCTGAATGGGCACCAAGTTACATGCATCCACCTAATAGTTGACTTGCTCTCCTGGCCATTGAAAGTGACCACACACAGTGCTTTCAAGAGCTGGATCTAGGTTTTCCGCAGGTGACTTGTAGCTCTTATTGCCTAGGGACATTCATCATATCATAGACTATATCATCAAAGCCAGACCCTTGCTGTCAAACCTGAAGGACAGAGACCCAGTCCAGGGCACACTTTCCAGCTGCTGGTGGACTGGGAGCAGTACCTAGGTCTTATTTTAATACAATTTGATGTTAATTCTCAGCTATGTATCAGAAGCTTTTGAATTTAATGAATATTTATTAATTTATTATTAATATTAAAAAACTGGATCTAATGATAATTTTCACCTGTTATAAATTTTCTAAACAATGTCACTCAAGGAATCTCCAAGCACTTAAGAAGTCTTTTGCGGTTTGGGGTTGTAGCTTAGTTCTAGCATACATGTACCCAACATAGTTGAGGCCTTGGATTCAATCCAATATTTAGCATACCAAAACAAACAAACAGTCCATTGGAGTAGCATAGATCCTTGCAAAATGTAGAATTCATGTATATAATTCAAAACTAGAGCCTCGTTTCCCAGGAATAAAACTAGGTACTGTAAGGAAATAGGTCTCATGATATCCTGATGTACTTTGTGCCCACTTTGAACCTGGAATAAATGATCATAGAAAAACTGAGAGGTAGAAGTGGGACACAACACCTTTCCACAACTACTCAGCCTCCTGCGTGGCTTCTCAGACACCGTTGTGACCAGAAGGCTTCATGTTCATTCATGAGTGTAGAGATGACCTATGAGTTCTTGTATTGCTCTCAAAGGTTTTTTTTTTTTTTTTTTTTTTTTTTTTTTTTTTTTTTTTTTTTTTATTACAGCTTGGAGGACTTACTCCTTTTTCAGAACAATGTTTACTTATCCTATTTGAAGACATTTCCTGTCTTTTTGGACCCAGCCTGCCACAAGATTTTAACAGCCTGCAGCTGAACTGTATTTTGCATACGCATGCGCACCAAGGCAAATTATTTAGTCAAAGGAAACAACCCCCAACCCCAGCCACCCCAATGAAGAGAGCAGAAGAGAACTAACTGATTTGTCTGTTGTCTTTCCTGTCAAGATCGCCCTCGCCTTGGCTTTGGTCAGCGGGAAGGACTTTATGTATGAGTCATACAAATGCTTTGCCAGGGCTCGCAGATCAGCAGACTCTGGGTTCAGCTGGTCAATATCACTGGAGATCTCCGCCAACAGCTTCTCCTTCTCGGCCTGTGGCATCCGCCCAAACCTGATGGCTACAGAGGAAGAGGAATGACAGGATGAATCATTGGATCATTACTAGGGCTCCGCATTGTGCTCGCTCTAGTCTTGGTTCCCACAGTGCGAGCCCCTCCTCTCTCCACCCAGTGCTGGTTCTGCCTTCTATCTACCACATTGCTTATGTTTTACTTCACAACAGTAGCACAGACAAATGAAAATTAACTTATTTACTTCTTCAGTTAAGAAAGGCAACATATGATCCTGTTAGAAAGTTGGAAGGATCTGTTTAACAAACCAGAATACATATTCATTTAACCATGAAGTAATTGAGAGACAACTCCTGTCCACCTGTTATGCAAAGTCACCTTCTTTGTAGGGCTTTCAAGTACAGCTTATAATTTCTTCCCAGTACTCCTCCAACCCTGAGCACATCAATGAGCAAAATGTTCACATTGTACTATAATTATGACTTTTTATGCCTCTAATCCCTCTGAAGAACAATATCCGGCAGATAGGGACACTGTCTTTTTTTTTTTTTTTTTTATCTTGGTAACCTCTGTACTTCATAAACGGTAAGGTAGGAGGATCTTCGCGTTTCATGAATTAAACTATAGAGAAATTCAAGTTGTTCAAACATAGGCCCTGTTCTCAGGCAGTTTGTATGAGCTATTTGTTCCGGTTGTAAAGAAAGACCAGAGAACTTGGACATTAAATGGGTGGAATTACCACCTAATTTCCCCTTAATGAGGTTCATCAGAATACCTTTAATTTGCTTCCCAAGGGGTGGGGAAGTGTGAATGTAAAGGAAAGATTTAAGACAGACTATAAGGGCTAAGGTAGGAATTAACCTGTGTGAGCTGGGGTGTGCTTGGACACAGATCCCTTGTCTAGTATGTGCAAGACCTACAACCCATTCCCAGAAAGAGAAATAAATAGGAATCTCTTTATAGATTTTTCAACTTGAATACTACTACCTACTTCTCTTCTGATATTATTTTAAAAATGCCACTTTGAGTAACATTTCTTTGGGGTCACTCTTTGTTGTTTTAAAAATGTTTATAAAGATAATAAAATAAATTTAAAATGGGGGTGCTGAAGAGTTAGTTTCATGGTTAAGAGCACATGCTCTTGTAAAGGACCTGGTTTGGTTCTCAGTAACCTTTGGTGACTCACAATCATCTACAACTCAAGTTCTAGGGGACCCGGCACACTCCTCTTGCTTTTTTTTGGGGGGGGGGATCAGGTATGTACACATATATGCATGCAGGAAAAGCATCAATAATACAATAAAATTTGAAATAAAAATGAATATTTATTTTGGTGTGTGTGTGTGTGTGTGTGTGTGTGTGTGTGTGTGTGTACATGTGTGGAGGATTTTCTCCTTCTACCATGTATGACTCAGGCCATTGAACTCAGGTCATCAGGCTTGGTTGGCTCTCATTAGGGGCATTCTTTGGACACTGCTTTCTCATAGTGGACCATCTGACTCTCGTACTCATTAGTACCTTGAGCACCATTCTATATGATATTCAAGATGATGATGGGATCCTTTACTTAGATGATTGGCTACTTGTGAGCAAAGGTTGGGGTATATTTACATATATCTCTAAAACTTGGTGACAATCAATGATGCTGAATATGAAAACCAACAGATTTATAGTTCTTTTGTTTTTGAGATGTTAAAAAAGTGTGTGTATGTCTCTCTCTGTGTGTGTGTGTGTGTGTGTGTGTGTCTGTCTGTCTGTCTGTATGTGTGAATTTGCCTACATCTCTGCATCACAGTGCATACCTAATGTCTGAGAAGGCCAGAAGAGGGCAATGGGTCCCCTGGAATTGGAGTTACAGACAGGTGTTAATTGCTATGTAGGTACTGGGAATCAAGCATGGATCCTCTGTAAGAACAGCCAGTGCTCTTAACTGCTAAGCTATCTTTCCAGCTCCAGGTAGATGGTTTTTATTCTTAGACTGACGGTAGTATGTCTATAACCATTACTGCTACATATGTCTATCATAAGACAAGGTATATGGAAACATTTCTATCTGCTCAATGACTTTATTTAATCATTGGTACTGGGGTTTGAGTCTTGGGCCTTGTGCATGCTGAACTTATGTTCTACTACTGAGCTACCACTCAACTCTTATTATTTTTTATTGTATTTTATAGTTTGAGTCTAGGTCTTGCTGCATAGCACATAGTGGCCCAGAACATAAAACTCTCCTGCACCAACCTTTCTAGTTGGCGGGATTACAAGTCACTACCATGCCCAACGAATTTTGTTTTAGAGAAAAGACTGATTTGTACTCTTGAGTCTCAAATGTGTAAATTCATCTCAGATGGCCATATACTTTATCACTAGTAAAATTATTGCTCTACGGGGACCTCATAAAAGACCTTGCTCAGAGTTAGAGGGGAAGGGATGGTTGCCTTTCAGTTTACATTAGATCAGCATATGTTCAGATACTACTTTTGCTAAATATAACCTTTGCACTCACCCCCTCAAACAGAAATCTTTAAACAATTGACATTTTTTTTAGTCAAAATTTCAGACTCCTTCTTCATTATTATTTTCCATTTTAGATGCACTGGGATAGGGAATGTCAGCTTACTGAGAGCCCCTCCCACCTGGTCCCCAGATCCACTGGACTCCCTCAGCTTATGACCATGACACTACTGTCTTCTTTTTAATATCTCTGGCCACAATAGTGGACAACAGTGTTTTCTTCTCTCCCCTGGTCTGCAGTCTCCTTGAAGACAGGAGTCTTGCTCATTACACTCAGCACTTTGCATATTATTGGGCACACAGAACATTTTGAAATACAATGAATAAAATACATGTTCATCATGAAATAGAGAACTGCTCACAAGGCCCTATCTGTCCCTCGGGGGAATGTATGCGTAGCTAATGGTTGCTGGAGGAAACAGAGGCATTTTCTTCAGTGGTGTAGACACTGGTAAGTTGTGCAAGCTCCTGTAAATAACTCCTAACACACATTTCTGTATGTTATCCTAAATAAACTCATTAGGTCATAAAATAAAAGAAGGAGGGAAGGGGGAAAGAAGAAGAAGAGGACAAAGAAGGATAAAAAAAGAAGGATGATGAAGACAACAACACAAAAGTAGAAGGAGGCTACTGCTATTTTATGGATAGTTTGGAAGAGAAAAGGGACAAGGAAAGGTAATGGGAGTGGATATGTCATGCATACAGGAAGATGCCACAGTTATGCTAATTAGTTAACATGTAGAGGTTAACAACAATGTAACAACCATGCAGAAGATCCCTTTATAGTCCTCTGGAAAGCCATTGGTAACCACCACCTCTTTCACACAAAATTAACCATTTGCTTTGCTGTCTTTTGAGCAATACATAGAAAAAGGGGACAGAGCATGTGAGTGAGAACCATTTGGGAATATTCTAAAATGACATATTTCCCATGGAGCATTCTAATAACCCATGATAGATTTATTGCTTCATATTTAGTATTAGTATTATTGAACAATAAACTTTAGGCATGTGGAATAACTAGGTATCTTGTTTTCTGGATCTGAGTATCATGCTAAAACATAGTAAACTGACGTGTTTTCAAAATACCTACAAAACTGTAGGTACATTAAAGGCGTATGCTGCTTAATTACAAAGGCATATTAAAATGGATTTTCAAGATAATAAATCAAACAAAATAGAAGAATAAAGTTAGATCCTACAATAATTTTTTTTCCTTTTAATTTTTAAGGGATGAGTGTGCAGTCATAGTAGGCTTTTAACAGCAAAGATGTGTCCCCTGGCCAGGTTTTCCATTTGTACATGTTTGTTGCATGTAAATCATGTAAGACATAACTGCTAGTCTATGACCATTACCAGTAAACAATATCACTCTTTCTTTCTCCTGATGTGCTCCCCCTCCCTATGTGTCTGTCTGTTTAAGCAGAATGTGGTATACTGGTAAGGCACAGACTACTTAGAAGAGAAAACACAAGGAATCAGAAAAATCTTCAGGAAAGACACGTGAACAGGGACTTGAATGTCAGGTAGGATTCTGATAGGGAACAGAGGGACAAGACCCAGAGACAACAATGTTTGTAAGCACAGAGATCATTTGCAGGAACAGCAAGACACAGTTTTCTTGAAGTCTATGTGAAAAGGAGGCAAGAATGGGGGAAGAGGCAAAGGCTCCTAGAGAAAGATCATGAAGAACACAGAGACAATGAGAGGTGCTTTGTGTATGAGGGATGTCGCCACCTTTTCCTTTGTGCCACAAAGACGATAACAATTGTTTGCTCTTGGTTTTTTGAATGCAGTGATAAAGTACTTATGGTAGGCTCCTGTCAGAAAAGGCCTGTTCATCTCTTGGTGACCAGAAAGGAAGGAGAGTCAGAATGGGGCTAGGGCCTCACCTCTCCTTTAAGGGCACACCTCAGTGATCTAACTAGGCCCTACCAGCTCCCAGTAGAACCAGGCACTGGCAAGTCAGCCTTCAACACAGGGCCTTTGGGTTCATTTCAAATCTAAACTACAGCAGAGTTTTTTTTTTTTTTTTTTTTTTAAAGTAATAAAGCTTAAATCTATCATTTAGACTTTCATGCTACATACTTAGGCATGTTAGGGCTATTTGCCAGGCATTGGGACAACTACCTCTAACAATGCTGAGTACCACAAAAAATTCTTAAACCACTTTTTTTCCTTTCAGATTTTTATGAAACCACTGAGAAACTATTTTTAAAGTTGTCAGCTTTTTTATCTTCAATAAAAGGAAAAAACCCACACCATTTGTATCACAGAACATCCTGATCAACAAAGCTTTCACTAACTTTTAAACATATGGAAAACATAATTATCAAATTTCAGTGTTACAGGGAAAACCTGACTAAATGACTCACTAGTAGAACAAGCTAATTCTTTTCTATTTTAGATTATTGTTAAAAATGTACATATGCTTAACCTAGTTATTTAGTTTATATGTAAAAAGTAGCTCTGAGTATGAAATATTCATACTTCAAAATGCTTTATGACTACATTTTAAACTAAAACCAATATATTTTTAAATATGGTAAATACTGGGGATGTGATAGCAGGTCTTTTCAACAGAAGATGGTTTTTTAAAGGTATAGAAACATATGCAAGTACCCATTTGACTGAAGAAGCAACAAACCCCTCTTCTCAGACAGACACTAGTTATGCCATAAGTTACAGGTCCCTCTGGGTTCCCTAGGAGCTGGGCTTATATATATGTTTGCAATCCCATTCTGAGCTCTTTCCTCTAAAGGTAGTTTAGACAGGGTATCACAATCATTGCGCTCAATGATGCAAAAGCTTCCTAAGCAATCTGTGGACTAGAAATAATGATGGATTAGTACATGATCAAAATAATTGGAACACATATTTATCTTGGTTATTTTCAGGGAAGCCTATAGTGCTTTTTCCCTACTCCATGCTGGTGATGGGCATTTGAGAAACAACCCAGTTTCTAGCAATGGGGATTCTAAAGGTATGTCCTTCTATAGCATCTAGTCTGCGGCACAACAGAGCTGCAAGTTCTACCTGAAAGGCTTCAGCTATATGCTGACTTTTAGGTCTAAAGTGTCTCCTGAAGACCCAAGTGTTCAAGTGTGACTGCTCTTGGGAGGTGGTGGAACCTTTCAGAGGTGGGAAGATGTTTGAGGGTATGTCTTGGAGGGACTGTATTGCCTCAGCTCTTCTCTTTCTCTTTTGTACTCCCAGAAGAATGAGTTCTTTCACTATAGGCAACAGGGCCACATGACCACAGATCAGAAGCTCCAAAGCTATAAGTTAAACTCTTCTTTGGCTTGGTTGTTTTTTTGCTTTTTTTTTTTTTTTTTTTTGTTTGTTTTGAGACAGGGTCTCACACTGTTGCCTAGGCTGGGTTTAAACTCATGCCAATCCTCCTGCTTCTTGAGTCTGGAGTTACATGAGTAACGTTCAAATTTAGGCAATTGATATACCAGATGTCCACATGTTTGGAAGCCTCTAATATTGTTTTGTAAAATATATGGACTAGCTGGTTAAAAAGTGAAGAATTCAGTGAGTTATGTTTTTCATTATAAATAATGAGATAATTGTCAACTGTGAAAAGACTTAATGATCATGGGCTTTGATGAGTTTTGGCATTATTCTCCAGGGCCTTTGTTTTCTTTGAAGGTTGCTGTGGAATCTCCCTTTAAAGCTGCATTGCTAATAGAGAATCTAAACATATTAAGTGGGCAAAACAGCAGAGGCAGAGGACAGAAAGAAAGTAACAGAACCTAGGTGGAGTGGCACATGCACATGCGAGAGTTAGGATTGTGAAATCTAGGTCAACCTGGGCTACACAGTGAGACTTTGTTTCCAAATAAAACAATGAAATTAAAAATTAAGAATAAAGCCACACATATTGGGTCAGGTTGGTTGTGGAATGCTCATTCTTGTATATAATGAAAACAGCTTCATATTCTACATGATGTTCATGTAGAATGCACAGAATGTCTCCTTTGGTAACTTAAAAAAGCTCACATGGAGGGAACACCTTCATGGAAGCAAGGGGAGGGGAAGGGGGAGAGGGATGGCAGTGGGGAGAAAGGGGATAACATTTGAATTGTAAATACAGAGAATATCCAAAAAGAAAAAAAGGAGGAAAGAAAAGGAAAAAAGAAGGCTTACATTGGCTAGTATGACCATAGGTACTTAGAAAATTTTGTATTCAGAAATGATTCCTCATCGGGACTTGATTAAAGCCAATTGCAGATTTCTGTCCCGTGTACAGACTATTTGGATGTTTCCTTATTGTGCAGCAAGCACACTTATCTGAAAACTTCTGAGAAGTTTTGAGCTGTTTAAGTCTCTGACACTAAACCCATTAGTTCTTGTCTTTGCAAGAAAAAAAAAAAAACAAAAAAAAAAAAACAAAAAACAAAACTGAACATACTGTTCAGATTGGCCCCCTCTAGGTAAAGTAAGTGAACTGAGTTTTTGTTTGATTGTTTTTGAGACAGAATCTCACTATGTTGTCCTGGGCAGCCTAGAACTTGCTGTGTAGACCAGGCTGACCTTGAACTCATAGAGATATCTGCCTGCCCTGTTTTGGAGTGCTAGTTAACTGTTAAAGTCAAATGATATCTTTATTATCAAGGGTATGGTAGCTTTTTTTTTTTTTTTACTTTCCTGGGTGGTGAAAAATTATACTATCCATACTACATAGGTTAGATTTTTGGGAGGAAGGGTACTGGGAATGGACTTTGGGGTCTTGTGCATGCTAAGCTCTGTACTGGCTATACTCCCAGCTTATCATTTAAATACTATTTACCTGCAAATGCTAAGCAATGGGAGACACATTTCCTGTGAGGTGTGCTTGTTTGTAAACCACAGAAAATGTTTTACATCAATGTTGCAGTGCCTGTAAGTGCTAGGAACTATATTTCATATGAATTTGAGAAATGATAATTCTTTTGACTAGGCAAAATCCAAACAGCATTAAAAGCAGTACTGGCATGCTTTCCTAGACTATCTTGATGATAATGACCTCAAAGTCAATGATTTCTTCATAAAGATGAAATAAGTTTGCTGCAACTTGATTGCATCAACTAAAATAAAGCTCTTGGCTTGAAAAACTTGTTCTTATGTTTTATGAGGTTCGAAATAAAAAGGAAATTGATGGAATTAAACCAGCAAATTATTTTGCAATCAATGACTGCAGTTATACACTGCTACAAAGCAGATGTGGTCAAATGTTGAGGAAAGTTGGACCAAAGTCCCTTTCTGTCCAGTGCTGTTGATAGCTCTATTCATAATTCACTCTTGCCTTTAAAGGAACAGGCCCACAAAGACAGCTACACCTTTTACCACTTTCAAAGTGTATAGAATCAACAAATTGGGCATTGACAAGCATCTTGATGGTTCCCACTATGAGAAACAAACATCTCCATGATGGGATACAGATTTATTCTTTACAGATATATTAGAGTCTACATAGATGAACACTAAGTTCAAGGATTATCTTCTTACCAGATCAGTTTTTCGAGAGATGAAAGCAAAAGAAAATAAAGATCGGAGCTGGGTGTAGCTCAGTGGTAAAGTGCACACTTAGTATGCACAAAGCCCTGGTTCTGATCTCCTGCATGAGAGAAAGAAAAGAGGAGAAAGGAAGGAAGGAGGGTAGGAGGGAGGGAGGGAAAATTGGATATCAAATGAAATAAAACTTTGGACTTAATCTGATAACTTTAGTATATATATATTAGTTCTTGAATCCATAAGGATTTTTTTTTTTAAAAAGCATTTACTATGACTTAACAAACACTATTAAGTTACAGCTAAAATTAGTTTTGTGGGGCAGTCAACCAATCAGAACCAAATGGTAATAAAGAATTTGTTTTTAACAGGCATAGATCTTCTGTGATTAATGTGAGTGACTGCTACAGCTCATGAGCACATGGATCTTCTCTACTATTTCTCTGAAGCCAATAATGCCATTTTTTTCCTAATGCAGGGGATGGAACCCCAGGATCTCATATGCACGATACAAATGCTTCACAGGCTACATTCTGTAAGTTTGAATTTAAACACAGGTTTTAAAAAATATGAAGTTTTATTCTCTTGCATTGATGTAGCATTGAAGTTTTGTGAGAATTCCAAACATTTGTGTCTTTTTTCTATAAGTCTGTGTGTTCTCTGAAGTCAAGAATAGTATACCACTCAAAGGCATGGCAAAGAACAACAATAAAAATACACGAACCAGAATTCTGATAATTGCTCCTTAATTCTTATACTCCGAGCGTCAGAGACACTCAGCATTTTCTTAAAGCAGGCAGAAATAACCAACACATGTGATTATAATTCTGCTTTTAAGCTGTTTTTTAAAAAAGATTTTAAAGCAGCATACATATCGTGATAATCATTGTATTTGCATTAAGGCCTCAGTTTCCCAAAGATACTTCCCCTAAGTTTTAAGTCTTTTCTCCTGTCATTGCAGGTGCCCAGCCAAATGAAGGATTCTAACTAAAAGCTGAAAGGTGCTGGCCTACATGACAGGCTCTCCTTAGGATGATTTTGAAACTTACTACTCGTTAGAAGAATTTACCCATTTCCTAGTGCCTACTGGCCTGGACCTGGCATTGGCCAGGAGTGTTAAAAGATGTACACATGGTTCTCAGTATCCACTTACCATTGTGAGACATCCCCACAGCAAGGCACTTCTGAAACCGACAGTACTGACATTTATTTCTACTTTTTTTGTGGATCCGACAGTTAAGATCACACCTATCATAAATAAGCTTCAATCGGATGGTTCTTCGGAAAAAGCCCTGCAAAAGGATATAGAAAATAAACAATTTTTAAGTCTATGTGATGCATGGAAGAAGCAACCTGTGGAAAAAGACACTTGCTGACTTGGATATTGGCAAACGTGGGTTTGGGCTGGAAGATCATTCAATCAGTAAAATGCTTGCTTTGTAAGCCTAAGGGCCTGAGTTCAATCCCCAGGAACCTTGGAAAAATGCTGGGCATTCTGTGGTTTGTGCTTGTCATCCCAGGACTGGAAGGCAAAGACCAGAGGAACCCTGAGGCTCATTGACCAGTCAATTTAGTCTAACTGGTAAGCTCCAGGCCAGTGAGAGAACCCCTTGTCTTGAATATGGTTGACAGTGTTCACAAGGGTGACACTGGTATTGTCCTCCATCTTTCACATACATGCACACACATGCATCTGCACTATATAAATATGCTTATCAGTGCACATATATGAACTTCTGTAGACACAGATAAAACACAAGGTGGGTTTGTGACACAGTTCTGCCATGGGGGCCTTGCACAAGTAACTCTGTGGTTCAATGGCTCTTTCTGTAAACCAAAGTACAGGAGGATCCTCTGAGGTTCTTTTTCACCTCTTAGACACTGAGCACATACCACTGATGTCATGCACTGTACCTTGGCTCTCCATTTGGTTTTCAGCATGCTCTAAGAAGTGCTCTGGATTTAATGTAATGCAAATAAAATACCATGTAATCAGTCCAGTCTCTCAGCAAATCATTCCAGCAGTGTGCCCCAGCCTTCTTCACAATTGTGCTAAGCAGCTTGGCAAAGTTATAGTCATTTCCTTCTAAAGCATGATCGGGGCCAATAAAAATCCACATGTGCATAACTTTTTGGAATTCTCCATGTTGCAATTTCCTGCAGGATTTGTTTTATTTATGTAGTTGAAAGAATACCCCACCATTGTAGCTTGCAAGCAGAGAGAGATAGCAGGAAATAAAATGAGAAGCAATTGGGAAATCCTCAGAAAATCTGCTACCTCAAAATGCAAATACATCCTTCTGGGACTAAGAGAGTGCTCATCTGAATTTACTACATATGTTGGATAGAATTGCAGGAAATTTAATTGGAGGCATCTTCTAGCTCCATTGTGTGTGTGTGTGTGTGTGTGTGTGTGTGTGTGTGTGTGTGTGTGTGTGTGTGATATATTTGTGTATGTATATGTCCACAGTTCTCTTTTATTTCTTATGTCCATCTTCATGAAACTCACTTTTCTTAAATTCATCTGGTCCTGTTAGGTATAAAAAACTTGGAATTGGGTCAGCAAGATGTCTTTGCAGGTAAAAAGCCATGTAAACCTAACAATTCAAGATCCCTAGAGCCCATGTTGGAAGAAGCAAATGGACTCTTGTAGGCGGTCCTCTGATCTTAACATGAGCACTGTGACACATGTGCGTGCTCATACTCAAATATTATACGCAGACAATAATATAAATAAATAAAAATAAAATTTAATTAAAAATCAAAATAAGAGCCCAGTGGATTAACATTGGCTTTGTTTTGGTGTGCATTTTAACTTTCTTTAGAATCCTCCTCCCTAGAGCTTCGTGCACATTACCAATGAGCTATCTCCCTGACTTCAGATTGACGTCTTGAATACTAAACAAATAGTCATGTTCTACTGCTTGCTTGATATTCTTACTGGAAAGCGCAATAGTCCTTCAACCTAGTGTCCTGGCCCTCCCTACAAGCTCCTTTGCGTGTGGCTTTTCCCAGTTGAGCTGAGGCAGCTCCATGCTCTGTTTCTTAAGCCAGAATTTATGAAGTCATCTTGACTTTTTTTTTTTTCTTGAAGTTACTTGATCTCTTTCTTTTTCTCAAGTGGCTAGCTCTTTCTTTAAATACAGGCTTAGTGTTCCATTATCGGAAACACTTGTAAACATAAATACTTTGGATTTCAGATTAAAACTAATTCTCTAAAATAGTTGCAAATACAAAGTAAGGTATCTTGGTCTTGGGGAAACATAGATCCAAGTCTATAAACATGAAATCTACATTCCTCTTCATCTCTTTCACCAGTACTGGGACTCCAAGTCTGTGTATGCCAGGAGAACTCTATCGCTGATCTGCATTCCTCCCCCGCCCCTTTCTTGAGAAAGGGTCTCACTATACAGCCTGGCTTTCTTCAAACTTAGAATACTCTTTCCTTAGTCTCCTAAGTGCTGTGATAGCTAGATAGGCTCCACTGTGATATTTTATATACATAACCTGAAAGTGTCTAGGAACCAACCCAAGGCTTTGTACAAGCTACACAAGCTATTGCTGAGCTATGGAGACTTTGGAGTTTTAAAGACAAGGGTCTCATTATGTAGCCCAGGCTGACCTTGAACTTGGTTTTCTCCAGCTTTGGCCTTCTGAGTGCTGAGATGTTAGATGTGTGCCATCCTGAGTAGCTGAAAAATACCTTTATACAGTATTTTTATGGAACTCATCTTTTTTACCACAATATGTTCAATGAGGTCATCCATGAAATTAAATTTCAGGGCCTTGTGGATTTTGGAGTCTAGAATTAGGAATATTCAACCTATATTCATATATCTACACTCTTTATTACAAATCTTGGTAACTTCTTCTCTTCTCAGTCAGCCTTATCCTTCATCTGATGTTGTCTTCCTGTCTCTGCATGTGCCCCACTTCTGGAACTCCTTGAGTCTTATTCTTTATCTTGTTTCTAGTAGTGCTTGTGACTTTCTAACAGATCACAGAAATTACCCACGTAAGTGTCTAAATGCTCAGCATAAATGCCTAAGGGTTTTTCCCCCCCTGTTCTTACCCCTCTCTTAAAATTGTGACTTTCATAAGGGTAGAGTTGTCTCTTTACCACTGGATACAGCCAGAACCTTCAACAATATGTCAGTAAAATCTCACATGAATGCTTCCCTAATTTCTTTATAAGCCTGTTTATCCATTGAATAGAGGAAGGCTACTGATTTATTTGAGTTAATTTTATATTCAGCCACTTTGCTGAAGTTATTTATCAGGTTTAGGAGTTCTCTGGTGAAATTTTTGGGGTCACTTTAGTATACTATCAAATCATCTGCAAGTAGTGATATTTTGACTTCTTTCCAATTTGTTTCCCTTTGACCTCCTTTTGTTGTCTAATTGCTCTGGCTAGGACTTCAAGTACTATATTGAATGGGTAGGAAGAGAGTGGGCAGCCTTGTCTAGTCCTTGATTTTAGTGGAATTGCTTCAATTTTCTCTCCATTTAGTTTGATATTATCTACTAGTTTGCTGTATATCGCTTTTACTGTGTTTAGGTATGGGCCTTAAATTTCTGATCTTTCTAAGACTTTTATTATGACTGGGTGTTGAATTTTGTCAAATGCTTTTTCTGCATCTAATGAGATGATCATGTGGTTTTTTTTCTCTGAGTTTGTTTACGTAGTGGATTTCTTTGATGGATTTCTGTATATTGAACCATCCCTGAATTTCTGGGATGCAGCTTGATCATGGTGAATGGTGGTTTTGATGTCTTCTTGGATTCAGTTTCCAAGAATTTTATTACATATTTTTGCATCAGTATTCATAAGGGAAATTGGTCTGACATTCTCTTTCTTTGTAGGGTCTTTGTGTGGTTTAGGTGTAAGAACAATTGTGGCTTTGAAGAATGAATTGGGTAGTGTTCCTTCTGTTTCTATTTTGTGGAATAGTTTGAAGAGTATTGGTATTAGGTCTTCTTTGAAGGTCTAATAGAATTCTGCACTAAACCCATCTGGTCCTGGGCATTTTTTTTTTTTTTTTTGACTTTTAATGACTACTTCTATTTCTTTAGGGATTATGTGACTGTTTGGATGGTTTATCTGATCCTGATTTGACTTTGGTACATGGTATCTGTCTAGAAAATTGTCCATTTCCTCAAGATTTTCCAGTTTTGTATAGGCTTTTGTAGTAAGATCTTATGATTTATTTTTAATTTCCTCAATTTTTGTTGTTATGTCTCCCCTTTCATTTCTGATTTTGTTAATTTGGATACTGTCTCTGTGCCCTATGGTTAGTCTGGCTAAGGGTTTATCTATCATGTTTATTTTCTCAAAGAAACAGCTCCTGATTTTGTTGACTTTTTGTATAATTCTTTTTGTTTCTACTTGGTTGATTTCAACTCTGAGTTTGATTATTTCCTGCTATTCACTCCTCTTGGGTGTATTTGCTTCTTTTTGTTCTAGAGCTTTCAGGTGTGCTGTTAAGCTGTTAGTGTATGCTCTCTCCAGTTTCTTTTTGAAGGTACTCAGAGCTATGAGTTTTTCTCTTAGCACTGCTTTCATTGTGTTCCATAAGTTTGGGTATGTTGTGCCTTCATTTTCATTAAATTCTAAACCAAGCAAGTGAAAGATCTGTATGATAAGAACTTCAAGTCTCTGAAGAAAGATATCAAAGAAGATCTCAAAAAATGGAAAGATCTCCTATGCTCATGGATTGGCAGGATTAATATAGTAAAAATGACCATCTTGCCAAAAGCAATCTACAGATTCAGTGCAATCCTCAACAAAATTCCAACTCTCAATTCTTCATAGAGCTAGAAAGAGCAATTCGAAAATTTATTTGGAATAACAAAAAACCCAGGATAGCAAAAACTATTCTCAACAATAAAAGAACTTCTGAGGGAATTAAAATTCCTGACCTCCAGTTGTTATTACAGAGCCATTGTGACAAAAACTGCATGGTATTGGTACAGAGATAGGCAGGTTGATCAGTGGAATAAAATTAAAGACCCAGAAATGAACCCACACACCAATGGTCACTTGATCTTTGACCAAGAAGCTAAAACCATCCAGTTGAAGAAAAATAGTATTTTCAACAAATAATGCTGGTTCAACTGGTGGTCAGCATGTAGAAGAACACAAATTGATTCATTCTTATATTCTTGTACAAAGTTCAAGTCCAAATGGATCAAGGACCTCCACATAAAAACAGATACACTGAAACTAATAGAAGAAAAAATGGAGAAAAACTTCGAACACATGGGCCCAGGGGAAATTGGGATCTATCCCATATACAGCCACCAAACCCAGTCACTATTACTGATGCCAAGAAGTGCTCACTGACAGGAGCCTGATATGGATGTTTCCTGAGATGCTCTGTCAGAGTCTCAGATAAGGATGCTTGCAGCTAACCATCAGACTGTGCATGGGAACCCCAATGGAGGAGTTTATAGAGAAAGAACAGAAGAAGCTTAAGAGGTTTGCAATCCCATAGGAAGAACAACAATATCAACCAACCACCCCCCAGAGCTCCCAGGGACTAAACCACCAACCAAAGAGTACACATGGGGAGACCCATGGCTCCAACTGCATATGTAGCAGAGGGTGGCATTGTCTGGCATCAATGGGAGGAAAAGCCCTTGGCCCTGTGAAGGCTCATTTCCCCCAGGGTAGGGAATGCCAGGGTGATAAGGTGGGAGTGGGTGGGTAATAAGTGGGTGATAAGTGCAGCATCCTCATAGAAGCAGGGGGAGGGGGAATGGAAGAGGGGGAAACCAGGAAAGGGGATAACATTTGAAATGT
Organism: Micromys minutus; assembly: GCF_963924665.1. Taxonomy (NCBI): domain Eukaryota; kingdom Metazoa; phylum Chordata; class Mammalia; order Rodentia; family Muridae; genus Micromys; species Micromys minutus. The sequence continues at coordinate 30,803,296 of NC_137972.1, forward strand.
AATACATAAAATGTCCAATAAAAATTAAAATCTCACATATGATTTTATCTCCTGATCATAGTGTTTGTTACTATGAGCAAGTTTACATAAGCATCACTGTAAAGTTTTTCTTGCTTTATTGAGATAAGGTCTTGCTATATAGGCTGGTCTCAGAATTGCAGCAATCCTCTTGCCTCAACCATCTGAGTGCTAGAATTACAGGCATATATCATCACTCTCAGATCATTGTACACATTTAATTTACATATATGCAAGGGTTATCCTTGTCAGAATTTTTGTATTATATGGTATACAAATGTTATATTTTATAAGATAATGCAAGATTGTTTTCAAAAATGATCATATTAGTTTATAATCCTCTAAACTGTTTTAAAATTTAATGTCTCACTGCTTACTTGGTGACTTCAGACTTCCTTTTGTTTGTTGTCTTCCTCAGCTGCCCTCATACCTGTGACTATAGGTAGATGACACAATGCCCAACTGTCAGGTTTTGTTGAGAATCTACTATATGTGAGATATAAGTGTGATCTCAATACATAGTCCACTGGCTTTTCTTTTCTATACTGGTAATGGGACATCTTATCTAAAATGGAACACTAGGCATTTTTCATATGTTCTTGGATTCTTACTTGATGTCTGTCACATGTGTTATGAGCATCTTCTCCTCTCTGGCTTTATGTCAAAATGCAATTTCAGTGATTTTTAAAAACCTGTAAACATTTCATTCAGTTTCTGTTCTTGAGTGATGCCAGGCACACTCCCTAGCACTTTGAATTTTGTTTGTGTATCCAATCTCACCATAATAATTTTTGTCAATGGATTTTGGTGGTGATCTTTCTGTCTCACTGGATGCTTGTGTTCATTCTTTCTTCCTAGCACTCTGTAGTCTTACTGTGGTGTATGTAGGCACAGATTTTCTTTTACTCATTTTCTTGGTTGTGTTTTCTGAATCTGGGTTTTTCTTGTTTATCTGTTTTGGGATTCCAATTAGTCAAATGTTATTTCTTGTCTTGGCCTTTGTGTTTCTGGACCTCTCTTTTGTGCTGTCCATGTTTTTCTTTCTATTTGTTTACTAACATTGACTGCATATGTAAAAATCAGACGCCAGTTAAACGGGACCGCATAAAGAACAAATTATACCAATGAAAGTAAAAAAAAAAAAAAAAACAAAACAAAACAAACATTTCTCACTAATGTTTATTAGTGAGACTAGTGAGGACTTTTCCTGAACTCACTCTGATATTGATTATTGATTAGAGTTTTAAAAACTCTCAACAATTCTACCAGCTCTGAGAATTTAATGAGCCTTCAAAATCTAACCAACCCAGGATGAACACTGCTATTATTTTTGTGATTCAGATGTTATCTTTCCCTACTGTGTCCAGAATGATATTTGAGCTTTACATTGGCTTTTTCATTGTGATAATTATATATTTAACCTTTTGAAATTTCACTTGACTTAGTTTTTAAACCTGTGCATTCCTGAGGGGGCTGTGTGGCTAATTCCTTGCTTTGATTCCATCCCTCCTTTTAAAACAAGTCTTACAGATCTGCTCTATACCCTTTATCAGGCCATCTCAATACCTGCTTTTGGGAGATGGGTAGAGGCTATCAATACCAGTTTTGTTATTTCTTGATAGATGCTATTCAGTATTATTGCTTTATCATGTGGTTCCAAATGTTTTATTTTAAAGTTACCTTTTGACCATAAACTGTAGAGTCTACAGAGGGAATTTTTCCCTTCAAAGAGAAATTAAAGATGCTTGTTCTGGAAGTCCAGACATGGCTGACTACAACATTTCTAATAACTTTGAGAATCCTGGCTCCATCTGAAAGCCCAACTCAGTTCTCCTAATGGCTCCAAGTAGCCTTAGCACCTTCTCAGTTCTGTGGGCATCTCCACAGGAAAGTCCTGCCAGGGATTCTTTGTTTTGTATTTGATAATTTTTTTGTTTGTTTGTTTTTTGGAAATTCTGTTACTCCTTGTGAGATCAGCAGTATCCCTAAGAATAAGTCCCATATAGAACCTGATATGGTTTAAACCCCTTACCTTTCAAAAGGTCACAAGGACTGTGCCAATGCTAATGATTAGCAGTAAATTAATATGCAAAGCCTACTCCATTTGTGAGAAATTTTGATTGCCATAATAATAAAAAATAGCTTAATTATTAATTAATATTAGCTTAATTATTACTTAGCTTAATTGTTATTAAAATTTAATAATATATGATATATACCCAAAGTAAATTATTTTAGGAATATTTAGCATTCTTTAATTCTAAAGAGTGATCATCCTGACTATCATTTATGCATTTAATACAGATACAAAAATATTCTTCTGAGACAAGGACTCACTGTATCGTGCTGGCTAGCCTTGAACTCACAGAGATGTGCCTGCCTCTGCCTTCTGAGTATTGGAGCTAATGATGTATGCCACTATGCCCAACCCTGTATGCAAAATTTTAATCTGAATACTAATAGAATATATATCTAAGAACTTACTATCATTGTTATTCCCCTTCAATTTTATGATAAGCATTTTTTCCTTGTTATTTAACTCTTTCAAGAGGAAGATATAAGAATATCCTGGATTTTTTTTTTTTTTTGTTAATTTATTTACTGACTTGAAGAATGAAGTTGGCTTTTCCAAAGTTTCTTCATATCACTAATAAGAAAACACTCTAACAGTACTATATTATTTTAGGGTCTATTAAACAATGTGTATTTTCCATCTGCATTTTTAATTTTGCTTATTCTTTTAACACTTAACTCTTTGGATTCTTATGCAGTGAAAGTGTAATGAAGTTTGTAGGTTACTGTTTCAAAAGTATATACATTGACTCCAATGTCTTTCTATTTGCCTTTAAGAAAATAATTCTTACTTTTGCTTATGCATTTTTTGAAAATGTTTTCCAGGTTTCTCTTTAATTATTTTATTTATTAAACTGTTATTATTATTGTTGTTATTTGCAGGGGGGTGTGTACCTGTGTGCCATGGTCTGTGTGTAGAGGTCAGATAATAAGTCTGTGGAACTGATTTTCTCTTTCCACCTTTAAGTATGTTCTGGATTTGCACCTCAGGTGATCAGGTTTGTTCAAGAAGCACTTTTACCTGCTGAGCTATGTTGATGGACCAAGTATTTAATTTTCCCCCTTTATTTTTATGTGTATAGGTATTTTACCTGCAGCCTTGATGCAGTGCCTACACAGTCCAGAAGAGGTCGTCAGATCCCTGGGACTGTAGTTCTAAAAGGCTGTGAGCTACCATGTGGGAGCTGGGAATTGAGCCTGAGTCCTCAGGAAGAACAGTCAGATCTACTGTGTCATCTCTCCAGCTTCATGGTTCTTTTATTTCTAACAAAAGTTCATGTACAACAAGCTGAGTCCTTAGCATGGTATTGATTTTACCATGAGATTGAAAGTTTTGTGCGGGGATGGAACGCAGCCTTCTTATGAAGTAGTTCAGCCCATAAGAGCTGAGTTACTGAGCTACCCTAAGCAGGCAAGAATGTATCTGTTTTGAGTGTGTCTCTCAAAGGTTCAAGTGTTAAGTTAATCTTTATGTGAAGTGGAAGAGGGTGGAAACTTAATCAGACTGTTGGAGGCTAGAGGTGGGGCCTTTGGACAGTGATTAAGATTAGATAAGGCCATTAGGGTGGAGTCCCTGTGATTGAATTCTGGTTACTTCATGAGAGGAAGACACACACACACACACACACACACACACACACACACACACACACACACTCCTGTTTCTCATCTCTCAACATTTGTAGTTGTACACTACTTTAGAATTCTCCATCAAGAAAGCAATTACTAGTTGCTGACTCTCTACCTGGGGCCAGAACAACAAACTAAATAAATCTTTTCTTTATAAGTATGAGGCCTCAGGCATTTCATTTTATTAATGAAGAACCTAAAACAGTGGTGACTCAAGAAAACAGAAACAAAAAGCATATTTGCAAGCAGCAAGCAATAGTGTTCTTGAGCTCCAAGTCACATATAACCTGTCAGAAACAAGATGTTTTGTTTTGTATAAGCCCGGAATAGAGAACACACCAAGAACCTGTAATTATTTCACCCTAATCAACTCTAATAAGTTTACTCCTCTGTTTGCCTTTTGGCAGGAATCACAAATGTGAGCTGCCCCCACTGGTCTCTTAACTGTGTTTAAGAAGATCTCATAACAGCTCTCTTATGCAATATTCCTTTTGATCTATAAATGAGTCCCCAAGCTTTATGGTCAATTGAAGTTTAATTAAGGGACTATCACATACTCTATGGAAATGACAAACATTAAATTGCAAAGGTGCATTTTAAGCTCTGTACAGGTAAGACAAAAAAAAAAACACTTGCTAATTTTATTCTTTTTAGTTCTCATGGGTACTGGTGATAAGCTAAGAGGAAATCTTTGTGACTGACAGCTATTGGCCTGATGTATTGGAAATGAGGAAGCAATTTGGTGCTTGAGTTGTGTTTCTTCAGGTTCCATGACCTGAAGTAGATGGAGATCTATAAGTGGGAATCAAACTTTTGAGTCTCAGAACTTGCTTATAAGTTCTTATTTTCTAGGCACTCCACCAACATATAGGAAATAAGTTACTACAAAGTCTGAATGACCATACAGTTCACACTCATTAATGTATATGACCAGCATGACCCAAACCGAATAGTTTTTTTCAGATAAATATGTCTCAGAATTCAGAAACACACACACACACACACACACACACAATACCCACACAGTCACACACACACACACACACACACACATACACACACACACACAATACCCACACAGTCTCACACACACACACACACACACACACACACACACACAATACCCACACAGTCTCACACACACACACACACACACACACACACACACACACACACACACAATACCCACACAGTCACACACACACACACACACACACAAATGGGTAAACCTTATTTACTAAATACAGTGATATGCTCTTCCTCACAGGGATCTTAGATTATTGATTGTGCATTATGATTGAACCGCAAATATTTTAATCACACACTGATTTCTTTTCATTGTGTTTGTTTTTTGAAACAAGGTCTCTTGCCACCCCTCTGCCTCCACCTCCTGTGAGTGGGGATTACAGGCATGTGCCATCATGCCAGGCTCATGAATGGGCTTTGGTGTTTAAATGAAAGCATCTCTTGCCAGGAGTGTTTCAAGGACTCCTTTTGAAATTCAAATCTTAGAGATGTATAAGACCTTGGCTGCCAACCTAATCAAATTGTTTTCTACATAAGGTGATTGAGGGCTGAAGTGTTTATGTGACTGGCAGGCTATGCTTGAGAAAGTGGCAGAGGCAACTCTGGCTTGTATCTTTTTACCACATTAGATTACTTTTGGACTGAAAGAACCTTACAGATCCAACTAAATTTCATGGCTTTAGAGATGAGAAAATGTTTGTAGAATGTGGCTAAATAATGGCTACACACGCACACACACGTGCACACACACGTGCACATTATCTGCTGAGGGTTACAAATTTCATAAAATTAGTTTTCATTTATTGGTCTGGTATCCATCTAGAGCCCAGAAGTCCTAACCCCGCCCACCTTGTGTGCTTCATCTTTATTCTCCAGAAAAAGCTGAAATGAAGCAGGATTTACTTCATTTATTTATGCTCTATTTTGTTTCAAATATGGCTGGCTTGAAACTCACTGTGGAGACAAGGCTGACTTTGAACTCATAGAGATGCTCCTGTAGCTGCTCCTGGGTGCTAATATTAAAGGTATGCACCACCACACCTTTCAGTATTTATAAGGTAAACACCAAATAAACAATGTATTTTATGGTTTCCAGAACATGGTAAGTTAGATGCTAACATCCCTGAGTATGTTAAAGTTATTTTAAAACTGTATATAAAAACATGAATATATTAATGTGTTTTTCTTATAATTGGAGCAGCATATCCCTAATTTTCTAAAATACTCTTTTTACAAAGGAAGAGCTCAGTTGTTGCTTTTTGTCCTTCCATTATACAAGGCTTAGTTTGCTGCTGGACTAAGGGAACAGCACTAGCTTAGGGCTTGGTAGGGACAAACCTCAGTAACCCATAATTTTGTTTTTCCTTTTGCAGTCCTGGGAATAAGTAAAGCCCCCACCCAAGTGACCCTATACCTTTGTTTCACAATTCCTACAGTTGTAATGTAGAAATATGCTTAATACTACAGCATTTGTCTGTGGGTCAAGTGATATACATATATAATCTATGAAGCCTTACTTGTTTTAAGAAATTACATAGCACAATGAAAAATACACTAAAGAAATTAGAAAATTTAGGTCCTAGTACTAGCTCATTATTCACTGTCTTGCTATGATACCTTGGATAAGTTCTTAAAAAAAAAAACAAAACAACAACAACAACAAAACTCTGCAAGATCCACTGAGATGCCTCAAAGAATCATTTTAGAGAAGGGTAGTGGGACAGAGTAATGCTGATTTTTATTCACTCTTCTTAGATTATTTGAAGAATGAGTTCTGTGAAAAAAAATCCCCACAACTTCATCTTAATTTCTTAGAGTGAGTTTGTTACAGGAAATGGAATAGGCAAAATTGTAGAAAATTCTAGGATGATTTTTAACATTTATTTTTACCTTGCATCCTTCACAAGCATGAACTCCATAGTGGAAGCCTGATGCTTTATCCCCACACACTCGGCACTCAATGGCCATGAGGGAGTTGGAAGGCTCTTCATGAGGCCTGTTGTAGAGCTGGGTCTTTTCAGAATAATAAGGTGGAGATGCAGGTTCTACTTTGATCGCACCTGTGCACGGGAAAATTTGAGAAGATGGTTATCTCATGACAAACAATCTTAAAGAGGCTCTGTGGCTTTCTATGGTGGCCTTCATATTTTCATGCCATAACTTTACTGTCTCAGGAGAGGTGCTGGGAACATGAAGAAACATTGGTGCTCAGATAGGAAAAAGTAAGACTTTATCATCTCAGGCAAGTCACGACACCCCAGAGCCTCACCTGCACAAATAAAGCAGGAAGGGAATTAAGTGCCCCCTCTGCCACTCCCCACTGACATTGCACAGGGTTTGAAGAAGTGCAACTTATTTGGCAAGGGAATGGGATGCATCTGGCATTCATTTTGCTATTGAATGTTTTATTGAAATGGTGCATTTTTAGAGATAGTTTTAAACTTTTCTTGCAAAAGATACAGAAGGAACATGGGCAAGAAAATGCCATGGTGAGCCCAGCCTGAGGTTCCAGGTTATCAACAGGGTTGAGTCAAGAGGTGGTTTGTAAAGAGATCTTTGATAGAGAACAAGAGCAACCTATGTGAAGCAAGTACTGCACTTGCCTGTGGCTCAGACCTGTTGAATTTCCATATTAGGTTTTAACCCAGAACCACACAGATAAATACAGCCACGTATACTTTCTGTCTAAAGAAAACAACTAGAAATTACAGGAAGTTCTTATTTATTATCAAGCAATGGTTGCCAGTGACACAGGGGTGACTCTGGAAAACCAGCACATCAGCCCACAAGATAAAAATCAAGGAAACAGCACCACAGAAATGATACTTTATCTTGAAAAGTTCAGTTCTGGTTTTTCTTGAGGCTGATGTTTGATGTTAATTTACTTAATGGCATAATGATCTGTCAATCACCCACAATGTTAAAATGTAAGTTTATGCCTCAAACTAGGGTTTGAGGCAAATTTTACGAACTACAGATTAGAAAGAAAACCTAACTGTAATAATAATTTAGTGATGATGAGTCATATAAGTTGATCTGCAACTGTGACTTAAGAAGCTTGGAGAATTCAAAGTTTACATGATGAACTCTCACCCTGGCAATGTAACCATCCTAGAAAATGTTCCAAAGATGGAAACAAGAAAAGAAAGAAGGGAGGGAGGAGAAGAAAGTGGGGGGTAGGTTGGGAACATTGCTGTGCTCTCTTCTTTTTGGCCTATCACAGACATCTAGGACTTCAAACAGAGTGAATAAACAACTAAGTAAAGATGCCTTCTCTTCAGAATGCTAATCTCATAAGCATTTATTTAAGGATTACTCAGAGACTGTCTAATTCCAGTCCTAGTAGTTTGAAAAGTGAACATACTTTGGTATTCTTGGAGCTTCAGGTCATATTTGTAATCAGCAACCATTGGGTCAGCTCTTGTGAATGGAATGTCTTCATAGTGTGGAGCAGAAATGCTGGAGAAATCAACCGTGGTAAAGGGCTTTATATCAAAGGAGTGGGAGTGGTCATCCATCACAGAGAGGTCCACAGAGCTGATTCCGAAGTTGGTGGGCCAGAATGGCATCTCTGTGTCAACCATGGTAATTTCTGAAATGGAAAAAAAGAGAACAGGATATGAGTCAAGTTCTGAAGGAGAGAGCAGTCCTCAAGGACATACAGAAAGGGAGATGACTGAGTTTAATAAAGCATTACACTCAGACTTCTCTAGAGGGATGAGTGCATTACTACCTTTCTAGCACCATCCAGCTAAGAAGTAAAGTCTGCCTTTACCCGAGTTTCTGTATTGAGGACTTACGATTTGCTCCCTTAGTAAATTTCAAATATATGATACAGTATTCCTAACTATAATCATTTTGCTGTCCATCAGGTCTCCAGAGCCTAATGGAAACTCTGGCCAGTCTTCCTATTTTCCTTATGCCTAGTCCTTGGCAACTAACAAATGTATGGCATTTGGTTTCCTGAGTCTAGTTCATTTCTCTTAGTACAGTGTTCCTTTGGGTCATCTATATTGCTACAAGGAATAGAATTTTCATTTTCAAGGCCATAGAGTATCCTATTGTGTATGTGTATGTGTGTGTGCATACATGTGCATATGTGTGTATTCTGCACGTGTGTATATATACTACAGAATTTTTGTTTAGTTTTACTTGTTTGTGTGTGTGTGTGTGTGTGTGCTTTTGTATATACGTGCACTCTGCATGTTTGTGTCTAGACACACTACTGAGCCTTTTGTTTACTTTTACATGTTTATATGTTTTAGATTCTTATATTAATTTCATGTCTTGGCTATAGAGAATAGTGTCATAATAGACATAAAAGCATAGAAATCTTGACATGGCAATTTTAGTTTTCTGGCCATATTTCTAGCAGTGGGTCTGCTAATCACATGGAAATCATACTTCTGATTTTTTGAGAATTTCTACTTGTTTTGTATAGTGACTGCACAGTGTGTAGTATACATCACTAAAAATGTCTCTCTTGTTCCATGTCCTTTCTTCTCTTCATGTATTAATCATCCTAACAGTTGTGGAACAGTGTATTTTTATTGTAGTTTTGATTTGGTTTTCTCTGGTAATTAGTGATGTTGAAGTTTTGTTTTGTTTTGTTTTTTGTACCTCTTCACCATTTCTATGTCTTCATTTCAGAAATAGCTATGAATAGTCTTTGCATTGTTTTGGACTAAGATCTTTGGTGTTTTGTTATTGATTTGTATTCTTCTGTGTGTATTCATATGTGTGTGTTTGCATGTGTGTGTGCACATATGTGCTTGTACATATGGAGGGGTTATCTTCAGGAACGTCCTTTACACTGTTTGAGATAGTGTTTCTTGTGTCTGAACGTTCACCAGTTAGGTTAGAATGGCTGGTGGTAAGCTCCAGAAATCTTCTTTTTCCACCTTCCCAGTGCTGGGATTACAAGTGTATGCTACTGTGCCTGGTATTTTTTTGTGGCTTCTAGATACTAAACTCAGTTTCTCATGCTTACAAGCTCCTAACTGAATGAGCCCTGCATACCTATGTTCTCTCTCTTTCTCTCTCTCTCTCTTTCTCTCTCTCTCTCTCTCTCTCTCTCTCTCTCTCTCTCTCTCTCTCTCTCTCTCTGTCCCCTCCCTCCCTCTCTTCCTCTCTCTCTTTTTTTGCCTCTGGTTCTTAGATGCTTGGACTAAAAGTGCATGCTACCACACCTAGCTCTTTTTTTTAAAATATATTTTTATTCTATGTGTATGAGTGTTTGACAACATGTATGTATGTGTACCATGCACATGCTTGGTACCCATAGAAGCCAGAAGAATATGCCAGAAACCCTGAAACTGGAGTTACTGACAGTTAGGTGCTGGGAACTGAACCAAGGCCCTCTGGAAGAGCAGCAAATCTCCATTTTTCTAAGTATTATTTGCTACCATAGTAAGTAAAACAAAATTTTGACCTATTTAGGTCTCAAGTAATGAATATCAGCTGTGAGTCACTGGTAAGTATAGACTATAAATTTTTATGGAATTGTAAGTTTGATTTGGCTTGCTTGAAATGAGCTCACCATTCAAAGTAGTGCCTAGAAAAGCAATCTCTACTCTAAATGCTACAGAACTGTGTCAATTCAACATTGCTAACCCTGGTGACAAAAAAATAAACTCATAAACTTTATCTTGGTTGTAGTCACATTAGCACCACTTGACAAAGGTTTGACTCACAGTAAATGCTCATTAAATATTTATCTATTAAATACTGAATGAACTGGTGGCTGGAGGAAATGACTCTGAACTTTCAGCAGAAGGGCAGGGAAGGAGAGAAACAAACAGAACCAATGAGTGCCTCTCATGTACCAGACACCCTTTATTTCACATATGCTGAAAAATACTGAATTTATAGATAAAACGACAGGACTAGAGAGGATTCATGACTTGTTGAAGGTCTATAGGCTAGGTGGGTGCAGGTGATTCAAACTCAAGGCTGACTTAGAAGCTATCCTTTCAAATAACCTGTCATTGGTAAAAATGTACTGGGTTACGGGCTCCTCTCACAGGGCTATCTGTGAATAGTTCTCTCACCTTTTCCCACCACCCAGAGAGCTAAGGCATTTTTTTTTTCCCACAAAGGCTAAATGAGATGAAAGAATTTAGCTATGGTTTTCATGAGAAAACAAGTAAAGATACTAGCTCTGTGAATGTGCTTCATGGTTGCAAGAGGGCCCACAAGGCAAAGTTTGGGTTCCCTTGTTAAATATCTGCATATTAAGTACCCAAACAACCTTTAGTTATCTATGTTATGGTGTAGACACTGCATACCAAAAAGAAGAATGTGCATTGGTGATAACTTAGAGGACGTCCTGGTCTCGGTGACATCTAGAAAGAGGTCTGTATTCCTAATTAGCAGGAATACCCATCAAACTATGTCATTTGCTTCATAATTCATCCTCATGGACCCAGACAAAGTCACTGCACTTACTTTGTCTTTATCCCTTATATGTTTAATTTTCATCTCTCTATTTTCTTACCCTTTGTTATCAGATATTTTTCTCTTAAAAGATGTATTTTATTGTCCAGACTGTAATACTCTTAAAGTTGGCTGTTTCTCATGGTATCTCTTGTGACTGATTGAGTTAAAGGTGGTGGGTATGCCTCTGTACAGATACTGAGAAGTGAAAATAAGGATGCAAAAATACCTAGGTTGCAGTAAAAATTGGTCATTCATCATTTTAATGGTTAACTTCCTTTTCCATTTGGAGATGGAACTCAGGGCTTTGCACATACTAAGCAAATATTTTACATTTCCCCAGGCCTAAGGTTTTTGAGACAGGGGTTCAATAAGAAGTCCAGGCAGGCCCTTACTTACCTTTCCAATCTTATTTTCCATTGGTTGTTTCAGACCTTATTTCAACGCCTGGCATATCCTAGTGGTCTAACTGCCTCACATTTCTCCTCTTGCTCTTCTTTGTAGATGCAGATCCCTGAGGTTGCTGCATCTTTTTCTATCCTTCATTTCTTTGTGCCACATTCATCCTTGTCTTTCAAAGCTAAATACTACTTTCTCTATGAAACCTTCCATGAATCTTCCTCTTTAATGCTGACATAATTTCTGATCTCGTTAAGTATCTATAGCATTTGCATGTTGTCTGGAATGGAGAGACACCTTATCATTCATTCTGTTTTCTGATCATTCTGCATGTTTGTTGTGTTCTAAACAGTTGCCAACGGAGCAATATTGTTATATAGGGAAGAGCAGAATGATTTTGGCTAAGCAGGAAGAAGAAAATGAAGATATACTCTTAGTAGTTTAGTTTTGTCAAGATGTAAGCTCCCCTAAAAGGATCAAGCTTTGGTATGATAACTAAGACACAGCATGAGCTAGAACCCCACTCTCAAGTCCACATATTTACTCTTTTCTCTTTGAGGGCTATCAGGAAGATTATTAGAGTTCAGTAAGTTATTTTTTTTTCTTTTGTTATACTGGGCACTGAACCCAGACTTGCCCATATGATAGGCAAATGTTTTACTATTAAGCTATACCCTAGCCCAGGTTTCCTTACTTTTCTAAGCAGGGAGGACAAAGAAGAAAGAAAAACATTTGCTTCTTCTTCTCTAGGAAGATACATTGTTGAAATGCATGCTTTCCTTTTTCTTTCCCTTTCTGTATTCTGGGACACCTTGACCTCAACAGCATTACTTCATGGACATGGTTACTGGGAGGCCCAGGATCCAGACATGCTTTATTTTACTTTGACTTAGAGATGGTCCGGGAAAGCTGCTTCTTATTTTGTCTCTAGAAGACATAAGCTTCTGTTGCTGCCAAGCTGTAAGTCAAGTAGGTGTTTTTTGTTACTCCATGCAATTACCCATGAAAGAGCAAATGGACAAAATATTTGCATGAACAACAGCCATTCTCAGGAGTAAGTCAGTGTGTTAACTTTCCAGATGGGTGACATGAGTCCTGTTGCTTCAGGGCATATCCTTCAATTTCACAATCTTTCAAGAAAGTCTTTAGACAGATTTTGTGTGCAAGGACACAGCTCTGCTGTTTCTTTTTGACCTTCAAACTTGGCTTTCAATTCTGTTACGGTTAATGAGCAGCCTTCTCACACTACTCTAAGTATAATGCATTTCAAACAAAAGTATAATTGATTTCATGCAAGAGTAAAGTGACTTCTCTAATTGAATAGGCTCTATTTGGGAGTATGGAAGTAGGTCAGAAAGATATCAGATTATGAAACCAAGAACCAGGACTATATGGTTTGCCTTTGGGATATTACACTGTTATCTAGGGGAAGAAAAACTTCTATTAGAAATGCTGGGGAGGTCTAGGGTATGATTCAGTGGTAGAGAGTTTGCTTGGCTTGAGTCAAGTCTTAGATTAAAATCCCAGTACAGGAAAAATAAAAAAGCTAAGCAAAATCAAATTTATACCACAATTGTTTTTAAAAGCCAGGATGTAAAGTTCAGTAGAGGTTGGGGTTATATTGTAGCATGCTTGCTCAGCATGTATAAGATGCTAGATTCAATTCCCAAAGAGTGGGAAAAAAAGAAAACAACAAAAGGTACCTGAGCTCATGTCACATCTCCTCAATATTTAAATTTGTTAGTACTAATAGACCCCTGAGTCTTTGGTAATGATTATAGAAGATACTGCACTTCAATGATCTCTTTTAATCCTCTAAACAGCTCTGTAAAGTATGAGTTTTCTTTCTTTCCCTTTTCTTTATTTTTTCTGTTTTAGATAGGGTTTTACTGTGCAGTGGTGGTTGGTCTAGAGCTTACAGTGATCATCCTCCCTCTGTTTCCTAAGAGATAGGATTGTAGGCATGTGCCACCATGCACTCAAAATTCTTAAAGAAGAGTAGTCAAGAATAGAAGATACATCTTATTAATATAATACTTGTCTAACGTACATGAAGCTGTGAATTCCAAGCCCAGCTCTAAAAGCTTTTTATCGGGGGTGAGGGGCGAGTATGGCCCAGATACCAAAGTAATTTGTGGACAATTATAAAAAATAGTGGGTGTTGAACAGATGGTCTAAAGCTCTGTGGCCACTCTTAACCTAAACTAAATATCTCTCTTCCTGATCTTCCAGGTCTACACTAAACATCAACACATTTCAACAACTTCTGTTGGGCCAGGCATGACAGAAGTGAGAAATGCTAAAGAACAACTCAGAGAAATGTTTTCTGATGGGTATTGAGGCAACGTGGCAACATCTCATCGGCTCTCTAGAGCTTAGTAGCTTTGTCAGAATTTTCAAGAGACACATAACCACTGATTTTCAATGTCTTCCTGCTTTAAGTTAATATCATGGTACTCAGAAGTATGGCTCCCACTTGTTTACCCAGCCAGTCCTTCCTCACTGGTTTATGTAAGCCAGTACAAAATAACTTGGGAATTATACAGTTTCTGCCCCATCTGTGAACCAACATCCAGAGATAAAAATTATTCTGAAATATCATAGGGGAGAAAGCCATTTTGAAGCAATTGTCATTCCCCATTTGACAGTAAAAGAAAATGGTCATAATGATCTGCTTATAAATACAGCCAGTGAGAGACTGGGTGGGTAAGAACACATCTTTCCTGTCTTATGGCCCAGCATCCTTTGAGCTGTGTGATGTTGTTACTATATTGATAAAATATGTTGAAAAAGAGACTTTTTCCCAAGCCAATTTTTATAGATCAAGTTGTATTTGGTCTTAATTAATATATATGAGTCACATCAAATTTCAAAAGTCTCATGCAAGAAACCATTTATGAGATGGCAAACTGTGATAGAATAAAATACAGAAGAACTCTGCAGCAGAATTTTTCCTGCTACAGTTTGAAATGTGTTCGATAGGATCAAGTGTTGAAGGACTTGGTACCCAGCTAGCATGTACTATTTTGGAACCTTTAAGAGGTAGGGCCTACCTGGAGAGAGTGGGCTACTGAGGGGTGGGCCCAGCCCCACTCCATCCTTCAGTCTTTTTCTGCTTCTTGTTCCTTAGAGGAGTGAGGATTTTGAGGAGTCTGAGCTGGCTGCTGTCATTTCTAGCCACAGTGATACCTTCTCAAATCAGGACCCCAGTAAACCTTTCTTCCTTTGGGTGATTTCTTGTTAGACATTTGCTCACAGTGAAGGGAAAAGTATGCACTACACTAACAAAAACAATAACCTCCAATTAATGAGAAGGTTAAAGGGATGGTTAATCTATTAAATAAATAAGCATTGTATTGGCCCGAGTTTTTACTTAATAAATACGGACAAACCCCATCTTATTTATTATTTGTTACTTTTGTAGGTTGCTGTTCTGAAAAGTAATAATAAATAAGGATAGAGCAGTGTTATGTCTGCTGCCTAAACTCAAATTCTGCCTTGGAGGTCTTAGTTCACCATCTCTCTATGGCTAGTTTCATCATCTGTAAAATAATGCTACCTCGTTCTGTTCTGAGGACTAATGAGATGATATATGTAAAACACCTAGGATACTTATGAAGCTCTAAATAAATAATAGTTATATTTTATATATATACATATTAGTAAGCCAGAGTCCCATCGTCATATAAAAGGTGGCTAAAAGCCTCCAACACGGCCTCTGGGGGACAGGAAGAGGAAGAAACACCAGCAGAGTCCTATTGTTCAAATGGGACTATGAGTAAAACAGATGTCCTGTTTTAAAGACCTCTGGAAAAGGAGAGTGCCTGGCTTCTCAAAGTTACTCCCACTGCTTAATTACTCTTCTGTGGCCTGGAAAGTCTGTCTTATCTGGCATCTCCCCAAGTGTATTATACATGTGCTAATGATGCTCCTTTAAAAATTGTTACACAGAAAAATATCAGGTAGTCAAGTAAATTTAGGAAGTGCTAGGTTAGGCAAGGTTGAAGATGTTGACTGCAAGACTTAGACACATGATTCACACTCAGGGAAAGGAGAACACGCAATATGACAGCTTAATATTTTCAGGAGAAACTGCTTATGAAACCACAAAATATTGATGTTGGGGTCTGTAAATATTCTTTTCAAAGTTATCACAATGTAACCATGGACAATTGGCTTAACTCCAAATTTGTGAAGGCGAAAGGAGAAAGAAGTGTATTGGGAGAGGGAATGAGGTAGCAAAAGGATTGAATGCTTATGCTCTGTGGTTAGAGGTTAACAGATGGTGACTGTGGTAGAAAAAGTTGCAGCTGAACATGTGATTCTCAAGACATGGAGGGCGGTGCCAGAAGAGAGCTCTGGAGTAAAGTATCAGTACCTTTGAAAGGGAATTACTGAGGCACTGAGGTGCTCTATGTTTTTATATAAAATTAAACTTAAATTAAAAAAATAAAATAAAAATTAAAGTCTTTATACTGCCTGACTTAAAAAATGATTATTCATTTGATTATGTTAAAATTAAGTTGAAGATACGTTGTTTTTAACTCTACCACCGAATGATACCCCAACCCCCTAATACCTTTTAACTATAATATTTTTCAATGAGTTAATCGACCAAGTGGTATTAAATCTGTTCCTTGCATGCCCTTTTTTTATTAGACAGAAATGATCAGGTAATAATATGGAAGAATAGAAAAGATACACTGAAATAAATATTTCATTTATTTCGTAAATGAAAATTTATTTATTTTTCATTTAAATAAATGAAAAAATATTTAACCAACAGATGCATTTCCTTCTATTTATTTACTTTTAAAAGTTGAGAGTATATGTGTGTATATACATCCATGTTCACATGTACATGTGTGTGCAGGAGCCTGTGTATGTACAGAAGCCAGAGGACGGTGTTGGATGTCATCTTCAGGAATATCACCCACTGTCATTTTGAGACAGGTTCTCTGACTGGATCTGTCTGCTTCTTCCCCCGTCAAGACTGGGATTACAAATATGTGCTAATTTTTTAAAACTATGGGTTCTGGGGATTGAACTCAGGTCCTTGTTTATGCTAGGCAAGCACTTTTATCAACGGAGTCAGCACCTGTACCAGTTTTCTTCTAACCTTTGACTAGTATCATGGGCCTTTGTTTCATTAAAAGAGAAAATGACTCTAAATTTCATTCATAGAAGCATAATTTAATAATGTGGCTAAATTTTTTAATCACTTAAGCAGCAGGCGTTATATCTTAAGTCTATCATGCATTTACTTTTGTGTATATGGTACACATAACAGAATATATGTCCTGCATGTCAACAGATTCAAATTTTATTACAGTTAAAGGTACAATGTAACATGAAGTTATGTATAATGACCACCATTTAATAATGTTAATAGACTTAGGATTAAGTAAATTGCAGAGCATTACACAATTAATTGATACTACCACAAGAATTTAAATTCAGTAGTGACTTCTCTGACTATAGATGGGTTTAGAAACAAATTCTGTGTTGTGCATTTTGTTTATTCAACATAAAAACATAATTTTGTCCTGCTGCTTAATTAGGACTATTAAAAACCATACCCAGTATTTCTCTGGTTTGATTTGGCAGAAGATGAAGCATTTAATATGTATCTCTACATGTACATTTTTTTAATATTAAGCCCAAAGACTCATAGTAAATGTTTGAATTCAGATGAACAAAGCCTCAGAGAAGCTGTAGCCTTAGTCTCAGCCTCTAGAAGGAAAAACACACTCATATTTTATCTATAGAAGTTCAGTTTTTCTTGTATTGGCCACATGTTGTTTAGGTAGCTTGTGGTGAGGTATGGGGAAAAAGAAAAGATGACGGGATTATATTGACCATCTCTTTTACTTCCTGACCCACAGATTCACACCATTGTCCACTGTGGTCAACCTAGCACAAGCATGGTTGATGGTTCTCTTGTTAATCTTTCTTTCTTATGTTTCTAAAGAGAGATTCTTGGAATAATCTAACTGTATCTAAGGCTAACTGCTGATAGCTAGTGCAGTTGAATTGAAAGTATTACTTTGCCCAGTATCATTGGTGCAAAGTCAAGTTGTGCTTATCCAGAAATGAATGAAAGCACACTATCATAGGTTCCAGGGACAATAAAAAGATAATAAATCAGACGGGGTGTATTTCATCAGGAGAAGATATTCTTGGTATGTATAAGGCCCTGGTTTAATCTTTAACACACATGCACAACACAATATAACACACACATATGGTTTATAAAGGATATATTACAAAGATTCTATGCTACAGAGTTAATAATCTAGATGAAATAAGCCTCTCCTTTGGGACTGTTCCTCAAAACACAGTCTTTCAAAATATAAGCAAAAAGAAATAAACAATTGGACGGGTCTATATCTGTTTTAAAAAATTGAATAAGTAATTAATAACCGTATTATACAGAAGGTCAAAGTGCATTTACTGGTCAGTTCTACCAGTCATTCAAGGCAGAATTTATCCCAGGTCTTTGTTAGTAGAAGCAGATATAATTATTATTGATAAGAGGAGTTGGGGAAGGAGTGGGGTGAGCATAATCTAGATACATTGTATGGGATTCACTAAGAGTTAATAAACCATTATAAAGAAAAAAAATTCTTGATGGTATGAGGCCAGAATTATCTTAATATCAAAACAAGGTAAAGCCCTGTAAATGAACTTGATCATGAATATAGACACAAAAATCCCTAACAAAATATTAAGAAATTGAATCTAATAATGTATAAGAACTATACATAGAGGTTTTAGTGTCACATGCTTTTAATCCCAGTACTTGGGAGGTAGATCTCTGAGTTTGAGGCCAGCATTGTCTACATAGAGAGTTACAGGACATTCAGGGCTGCACAGAGAGATCCTCAAATAAACAAACAAACGAAAAATTCTATTTACTATTTATCCCAATTATGCATAAAAATTCTCATTGATAACAAGGAAAAAGCCTAGGTGAGTGTGGTAGTAATTTCTTTAGGTACAGTAAAAAGGTATGATCCATGAAAGATAAGCTGACCTTTACTAAAATTTAAGTTGTTTGCTCTGTACAAAATGATTTCAATTAAATATTTGTAAAGACAAAACAACCACATTTGATGCTGGGTATGGTGGTGCATACCTTTAATCCTAGCACTTGGGAAACAGAGGCAGATGGATCTCTGTGAGTTCGAGGCCATACTGGTCTACAGAGTGAGTCCAGGATAGCCAGGGCTTTGTTATACAGAGAAACTCTGTCTCAAACAATAACAACAACAGAACGACAAACTACAAAACAAAAACAAACAAAACCAGCATCTGATAAAGATTTTCTTTAAAATATACAAAGAACTCTTAAGAAAATGAACAACTTGATATAAAAGTAGGACAAAGACTGGAACAAGAAGATAAGATCTTCAACCTCATAATGCATTAGAAAACCTCCAAACACTGGCAACATCAGAAGCTGATGAGGCTGTAGAGTGACAGGAATATTCCCTCATTATCAGGAGGACTGTGACAGGGTCTGAGACTTTGGGAGAGTGTAGCAGTTTTTATAAAACAAAACATGGTCCTCCCACACAATTCAGTGGCCACACTCCAAACTGACTGAAAACTTATGTCCACACAAAAAACTGCACACAGATGCTTATTGCAGTCCTCTGATTGCCAATATTTGGGAGATACTAAGGAATTCTTCAGCAGATGAATGGATAAACTGTAATACAGCTGGACAATAAAAGACTTAGTTCTGAAAATGAATGTGTTATCAAGCTATGAAAGACCAAGGAAGAAGCTTATATCACTTAGGGAAAGAAGCTAACACAAAAGGGATATAAAGTATATAATTCCAACTATATTCTATCCTACAAAAGATAAAAATCATGCAGATTTTTAAAAAGAGATTTATTTTAAATCATTTTATGTGTATCGTGTGTGTGTGTGTGTGTGTGTGTGTGTGTGTGTGTGTATTTACCCTGCATGTGCAGGTGCCCTTAGAGTTCAGGAAGAGGTGTTGGAAGTACCAGAGACCAGCTTAGTTTTAATGAGTCAACAAGTCAATTATTATGTATTAGGTATTTTGTTCTTTTTTTTTTCTAGGAATAGAGACTAAAACATTGGTTCTTTTTCAGTGATTACATACTTTGGCTTAGGGAATACTCCAAAACAAAAAACAAGAACAGGCTGTCTCTATTAAGTGCTAGATTACATGGTGAAAACTATCAGTGTCAGAGGGTTTTACTTTCATTTGACTGCTAATAATGAGAACTGTTCTTTTTTTTTCTTACAACTTTATTTAAAAAAAAAACCAGATACACATACAGATTATTCAAAGCATTTTAGCATGAAAATATATGAATATATTTTTGTCAGTACTTGATCTTTTTAAATGATTGATAGTATTTTGTGGCAATTTTTGGTAGTCAAAAATCACCATGCTTAAGCTTTACACACTAAGAAAACTTTGACTATTTCCATGTTACGTTCTGTTTCACATACACCTCATGATCATTGTAAATAATAAGTAAGTAATAAGTAAGACTTTGATGCATACTATCAAGTCCAAGCAATTCTAAGCAGAGAGATCACTACTGGAAGTATCACAACACTTGACCTCAAGTTATACTACAAAGACCGTGACAAAGACAACAGAACACTGGCATGCACGAAAACAAAACAAACAAGCAAAACAATGTAGACAAGTGCACCAAAGGAAAGGATTGAGACTTAAATTTATACATCTAGGGCCACATAGTATTTGACAAAGATGTCAGTGTCATACACTGGGAAATAAAACAGTCTACTACACATGCTGGTAGCCAAGCTATATATCCACCTACAGAAGAAAACTAATCCATATCTCTTGACCTGCACAAAACTCCAATTCAAAGTGGATCAAAGACCTAATTTAAATTCTAAAATGTTAAAATTGCTAGAGAAAAACAACCACAAAATACTTCGAGACATAAGCACATTAACAATTTTCTGAATAGTACTTTTGCATCACAGAAAAACCCAAGACTTGGCAAATGAAATTGCATATAAATAAGAAATTAATTTTGTATTAGCAGAATAAACAGATAGGCTTTATTTTAGGGAGAAGTTTTCACCAGTTATATATATATATTATATATATAATAAAAAATATATATATTATTCCTTACCGCTTCCGCTTTATTTTAAAAAAAGAGGGATACATTTACAGATTTTAAAAGGCATTTTGGCATAACATTATATGAATAATTTTGTCAGTACTTAATTCTTTTAGAGGTTTGATAGCATGCATAGAAATCCCACTAGTTACCATAAGCATGAAATACATGTAGGACAGAACATAACATGGAAACAGATTTCTTGTTGGGTATAGATTAAGCATAATGATCTGTGAATACCAAAAATTGCCACAAGGCTATTATACTAGCTCTTGGATTGTTAATGATTTGAGATCCAGGTGTACTACACTCTGAGAGGGTGCTATACATTTTTTTTCCTAAGAAGGACTGAGGCTCTCTTTTGTTTTTCTCTTTCTTTCTTTCTTTCTTTCTTTCTTTCTTTCTTTCTTTCTTTCTTTCTTTCTTCGGCCTTTGTTTTTCTTGAGTTTCATTCAGTCTGTGAGTTGTTTCTGGGGTGTTCAGAGCTTTCTGGGGTTAGTATCCAGTTATCAGTGACTGCATATTATGTCTGTTCTTTTGTGACTGGGTTACCTCACTTAGGATTATATTCTCTAGATGCATCCATTTTCTTAGGAATTTCATAAAGTCATTGTTTTTGATAACTGAGTAGTGCTCCATTGTGTAGATATACCACAGTTTTTGTATCCATTCATTTACTGAAGGACATCTGGGTTCTTTCCAGCTTCTGGCTATTATAAATAGGGCTGCTATGAACATTGTGGTGCATGTGTCTTTGTTGTATGTTGGAGCTTCTCTGGGGTATTTGCCCAGGAGTGGAATAACTGTTCTTTACCAAGCTTTGTTCTGGGTCTCAGAGGATACAAGTGAATAAGCAACCTGACCAAGATCTCTGCCTCTTTGGTACCAAAAATCTAAAGGATGAAGCAGACTATAAGCTATAAATACAACCAGCCAATAAGCTATACAGTTTAGAAGAAAATGACAAGTGGTTTTGAAATAGGAAACTGGAGAACAGAAGAGGAGAAAAGGTGGAAAAGGCTATTCTTACTGGAAGGTATGATCTGAGCAAAGAGTCGAGGGAATAAGAGAGGTAGTCGGGATCTGTCAGAAGAGTGCTCATGGAAGAACAGGAGCTGGGGAAGAGACTCTGGGCAGGTCTGTGAATGGAGAGTTGGGGCACTAGAAAGAATGCCAGTGATGATGCAGCAGAGCCAAGAGGTGGACAGGGGAAGAAGGGAACTGTAGATGTTTCCTGTGGTGGGGTAACATTACAGAGTTAGTTTGGGCCATTGTTCATTACCTGTGAGTTCAACAACCACTAAAGGGTGTTGAGTCCTGACTTTTAAAAATATTGGATAAGAGGTGGGTGGAAATAATGTTGGGAAGAAAGGCAGATGCATTTAGCAAATAAAACCTGTCAAGAGACTGCTCTCTAGTCCAGAGACAGTGACTAGATCAGGCTGTTTGCAGCCCAGGAAGTAGAGGAGAGAGCTTATTTTCAGACTGAAGGAGACAAGAACCATTAGATATGGATATTCAGAGAAAGCTTCACTGAACAGGTTGAAGTTCTTTGAACATGACCTTGAAAGACAGGGAAAATTTGAAAAGGTAGAAGACCAGGAAAGACATTTAAGGACATACTTAAATTCGGAAGCAAGAGGGAGTGTGGGTATAGTTTTGCAAAATGAGATTAGTCTGAAGGGAGCCAGGTAGGACACATATCCTGGGATAAGTGGGAAGGAAGAGAAAATATATGAAGTAGAGCCAGGCTACCAAAAGGCAGTGGAAGCCAGGCAAAGATGTGGACTCCATAGCACTATGACGTCTTGCAAGCACAGGCACCCAAACATTGGAAGACTGATGGAGGCCACTTGAGGTCTGGTCACCTGAAAATCTAGAGTGGATGTAAGTATTTCTCACATATGGGAAACCTGGCATGGACTAAGGAGGGTTAACTTACATGTAACTGATAGCTGACTGTTTCAAATCAACTTTATAGTAACTACACATGGTTCTCTCCACACAGGTGGGAACTTTAATCATGTCTTGACAATCTCTCATTCAAATAAAAATTACACAGGTATAAAGCACTGGTTTTCAAATACTGTGTGACCTCAGTCCTGGGGTTGTAAGAGTGGGGTTGTAGCTGCTAATAGCTGCAGTGTTTGTGTCTGTCGATTAACCATAGGTGCAAAGCTGTGCATACGAAGGGAAGGAAAGAGTAGCATAGTAGGAAAGTACAGAAACCCAATTCTATTCAAATGGCTACATCACAAATACTCAGCACCAGTAGATGGCCAAAGAGCACTCACTAAATTCTATGCCATTCTGGTGTGTCCAAGGAAGCTATAATAATGAGGCTGTGGGTCAGTTCAGGTCCCCAAGTCAGTGAAGAAATTTTCTTAGCCCAGATTTCCTCTTAGTCAAGAAATGTGTACCTAACAAGATACTATGATTTTAGAGTTTCCCTAGTATTAGTTCTTCAGGGTAAAGTTATAACTTAGGGAGTACAATTACAGACACTCTGGCCTGATAATATTAGAGCGATGAATATATTTTAGCACTTGGAGAGACTAGCTGGGGGCTGGAGAGATGGTTTATCGGTTAAGAGCACTGACTGCTCTTCCAAAAGTCCTGAGTTCAATTCCCAGCAACCACATGGTGGCTCACAACCATCTGTAATGGGATCCGATGCTGTTTTCTGTTGTGTCTGAAAACAGCTACAGTGTACTCACACAAAATAAACAAATTTTAAAAAGGGGAGAGACTAGCTGCTGCCATGTTGCTATCGAAAGCAGCTATTATGTGCCTATGATCCCAGCACTAAGGGGGAAGAGACAGAAAGATTTAAGATCCGATAGCAAGACCCTGCCTTTAAGACTTGTGTTTTCTTGTAAGTGACATTTCTTTTATGTTTTTTATATACTTTAATTCACAATTGGGTGGGTGAGAGATATAAGAACTGACAATTTCTGGGAAACAATGAGAAAACACCGAATCTAGAAATAGACCTAATCCAAGTCTTAGAGTTTAAGAAAGAAGTTAAAATGAGATAAATCAGAAATACTAACAGAATTAGAACCATGGTAAGAAAAAAGTTAATACCAACAAACTATAAAATTCTCTTAAAATGAATTGAATTGTTTTTTCTTCTTCACTTCTGGGGTTGGAACCAGGATTATTGTGTATGCTTGGCAAGTACCACTCCCCCCGTCTCCCTACCCCCACCCCAATCCTCCACCCCCCCATTACAGCTCTCTAAATTGCCATTGCATGGGAGAGTATGAGATTTAGAGTAGTATCAATAATTTAAATCTTCCCTTTCACATCACTAGGTTATGATAAAGAATATCATACCCTAGAAAAGCTCCCCCAACCCTGAGGGGGAAAAGGAACAATCACTGCTTCCATTTAAACCCAAAGACTCAAAGAAAAATTTTAATTTTTGGCAGTTTGGTTTCTTCAGAGATGAATGTTAAGGCAGTGGAAGCAATTTTCCGATGTTTAACACAACAAAACAACACAACCCAGGGCTGGAGATGAAGCTCAGTTGTAGAGCGCTTGCTTGCCTGGCAGACACAAGCTCCTAGGCTCCAACCCCAGTACTGTACTGGCATTTTGTTCGTTTGCTTTCTATGTTATTTTTAAAAATGAGATATAAAGCAGTTTTCTTTAAGTTTGATTATTTTCTTCTTAAAATACTCGGGAGTTTCTAAAGATGCCCCCTTTTAGCTTTGGTAGTATAGTGGTGAGCAAGCTGCTTTCTAATAAGTCTCTTTTTATTCAAATAATGGTCACTTATTTTAGTGCAGTGAAGATAACTTCAAGTTTTTTTTTTTTTTTTTTTTTTTTTATATTCTCTAAATTGCTCAAAATGTAAGATACTCTGCTCTCAGAGTTTTTTATCTGATCCTCCAATAACCACTATGACAAGGACTAAGACAGTAAGTGTCACAGAGGACTTTAGATCTGCCTTCACAAGCATTGTGCTTATGTAGCCTTTGCAGTAACCCTGTTAACAGTTGGGGACACAGAAGGCACAAAAGCAAAAGGAAACTGACTTGCTTCATTTGAGAAACTTGTTATGTGGGCAATACAGGACTGGTCCTTATAGTCTGGTCCCTTTAAACTTCTGGCCAGGTGAGAATTTTAGTTGACTATCTGTTTTTAGAATACCATTACCTAGAGCCCCTTAGACAGTCTAAATATCCCCCACAGAAGTGGGGTGCAATCACCACTGCTCCCATCTCTGTGGGACTCTGGTTTCAAAGGGCTCTATTGCAGCATTTTTCATGTTTCTAAGACGCGTTTCCATTGCTCAACCAGCTCCAGAGGACAAGTGTCATCATCCTTCAAGCTCTGGTGCAACAGCTGAAAATTAAAGAATCCACACAGGACTGAGTCTGGCACTCAGAGTGGGAGGCACATTGAGCATGAGTCCGAGGAAGTGTCCCGCGCACTGTGCCAATTTTTATTAGTGGAAATCAGAGCCAGCATGAGGTTATTTGGGGTTTCCTACAGAACTCTCAAAAAAGAAAAGGAATGAGATGAAAGGGACCCAGTGTTCATGGAGCCTTGGAAAAACGTGGATGTCCTCTGTGAGCAGAGTTGCTGAAGGGGTAACTTCAACTTCATGAGTATGACCAATGCAGCTGGACCTCCAGAACCAGAACTAAACATTTCTTTTCATTTCTACAGTAGCAAGTACCTAGCTCCTGTTCCACCACCCAACCTACTTTGCCTCAGATGAAGAAGGAGCAAGTAAGCTGATGGGCTAGGCCAAAGACAGAATCTCTACAGCACACCACCAATGCTGGCCTTGGATAGCTAATGATGGTTATATATTTGCTTTATGTCTAAGTTTATCTGTTTTAGAAGTGGCATAAATATTTAATGGTCAACCACAAAACACAATAGATGCAAGAAACAGTTTGTTTGGCTTTAATAGCTCAAATTTTTAGTAGAAAAACATTTATGAATAAACAAGATGACCATAAAAGCCAAAGTTCAAATTAGTAGCAAAGATTATATTTTAGTAATTAAAATATCAAAATTAATATGTTAATACCTTAAAAGACTGTTACCCAGGCTAGCCCCCAGCTCCTGTTCACGATCGATCCTTCCAGCACAGTCTCCCAAGTAGCTGAGACTATAAGCTGCAGCAGCATACCGGCAAATAATTCTATTTTGTACCATTTTGATGAAGAAAGTAAGTTTTAGTTTATTAGAGAGATTGTAGACTCAGAGAAATTACAATTGGACAAAGTCATGGCATAAAAATAAGAGATTGGTATGGAATAAAAATCTTGATTATCTAACCATCTCTTAACCAGCTTTTGCCCTCTAATGCAACCGGAAGTATTCATTGTGCTATGTTCTAGACAAGTTCTTTTCAAAGATGCAAAAGTATCAAAGCTGAAATCAAGAGCTATTTTATAATGTAGCCAGGATATTCTTTCTCAAGGCAGGCTAAATAAACCTACTATAGATAGCGATCACTTTCATGACTTACAGAAAAAGACAATATTTTATAGAATATGAAACTAAATTCCTGTATAAGAAACTCAGATGATTATATATACATAAATGAATCAATGATAGGACTAGGGGTCAGATTAGGATAGATAGTGAACTCAATCCTGAGTTGAATTCTTAGCAACACACACACACACACACACACACACACACACACACACACACACACACAGAGAGAGAGAGAGAGAGAGAGAGAGAGAGAGAGAGAGAGAGAGAGAGAGAGCAGGGAAAAATTTCAGAAATTTATTCACTTTAAAAACTGATTTTTTAAAAATTGTGACAAATATGTTCAAATTTTAAGCTTCCAGAAAAATTTAAAATGAAGCCATTTACTTTAACCAACAAATAACTTCATTTTAATATTTCTGCACTTCTATTATAAAACAGTCACCCTAAGTCAACAACCTATTTATATGCAATCTCTGAGACAAAAAAAAAAATAACACAAATAGAAACACTAGAATAAATAAGAAATGGTAAAATAAAGGAAGCTGTTAAGAAACCCCAGTAGAAGGAGCTATAGAAATAGAGAATGTAATATTTATAGTGGACAAGAATAAATGTTGGGAAAGAATTTTGTTCCTGTGCAACAAATCTGAATAGAAGTAATAATAAATTGTTTATTCATCATGCATTGAGCCTTACAGAGACCTCATTTTCTTAGTGTGTAAAGTGAGAGGCTTAGAACAGATAGTCTTCCATCAGGCATTATGCTTGGAGTATCCTGAAAACTCTAAAAAGAGAACTTAACATGTCCCTATACTCTAGGAACTTGCAATTTTTTGGGGAAAGGAAGATGTAGATTTCAAAGTACAATAAAAAATACTTGAAGAAGAACAAAAATTCTACACAAGGGATTAAAAACTGCAATGAAAGATATCTAACACAATAACAAGAGAGGCATCTGAATCTTCAAGTGTTCTGAAATGCTCACCCACATTTTTGATATGTATGCAAATGCAGGAAAAAAATCAACAGGTCTGGTTTTGGATATCAAAATACTTTTAATGCTTATAATTCAGGAGATGGAAGTCGTACACAGAGATAAACCATAGATTAAATTAGGATTCTGTGCTGAAGGTTCTGAATACATTTACGTGATCACCATCAAAATGATTGAAGGATTAATATACTATATGAATACACGTGGAAAACACACATGCGGTTTCACCCACACATGAGTGCCCGAAGCATCCCTTGCAACAATATCAGGAATGGACTTTACCTTGTGAAGTGCTCATAGGCAGTGCATCAGCGAAGGCACCATGCTCTGGGTCAACAGGAGAATCTCCTAGAGTTTCACCCATAACAGCATAAAACAGAGATTTGCCGTAATTCACACTGGTGTTTTGTCTATGTCTTGCAAAAGACCGGTTGGTTAAAGGAAAAAGGCTTGTGGTCATAGAGCTTATGAATATGCTAATGAGCCAAGACACCAGTTTTCAA
Organism: Micromys minutus; assembly: GCF_963924665.1. NCBI lineage: Eukaryota > Metazoa > Chordata > Mammalia > Rodentia > Muridae > Micromys > Micromys minutus. The sequence continues at coordinate 30,830,988 of NC_137972.1, forward strand.
ATATTTAGGAGAGGTGGGAATAAACAGAAAGGATCAGCCTGAATTGGCTGGCACTATCCTGATTGAGAGCCAGCTGTGACAAAATGGTGTGTCATAATGCTGTCTGCTGCTTTGGCAAGACTTGGTACATTACAAGGAAAACGTTGCTACACTGTCTCGCCAGTGACCCACACATTCAGTGTTTTGTGAGGGGCGTGAACTGTACAGTATTTGGAATTACAAGAGCAGAGATTGTTCAATATTGATTACTTTTTAATTGCAGTAAAAAACACACCACTGGTTTTTAAAATAGAAAACCTTAATCTTTAAGTTACAAAATACTAGATAAACTCATTTGGCCAAAGTTTTTCTTAAGTATCCATCTTTGGTTGAAACTTCTAAGCACATATCTGAATACTCTTGTATTCAAATATGTACAGATTCTTATTTGAGATTTTGTTACCCACCAGGCTACTGAATGATACACTTCTAAGGTAATTTATCCAACAAGTTTACAAAAGGTCCAAGATGTTACTGCTATCCAAATTCTTTACAATGAAACAGTGGGCAGCATAAAGGCTGGTGAAGTTTAAATTTTATATGTCAAACTTTGTGTTTTAAAGTTGTCTATCAATAGCAACTGCAGTGTTCCAGTGGTTGGTGTTTAAGTGATAAGCGCTATGTCACAATGAAAAATGTATTATCCCTGAGAATAATGTATTACCAGAAGAAAAAAAAATTACCCTGCTAGGTTGGCAAGGAATTGTGGTCAGTTTTGTAATCAGAAAAACTCTGGCTTCTTGCTTAAGGCCTTTGCCCTTTTTGGCAGAAAGAAAATTAGCTGTGCCAAACTGCTAACGTGGGAGCAGCCCTTGTCACATAAGTGACCTAATATAATTCAGTGACTTGTGGGCTTTACATAGGGCAGTGTATCAGATGGCAATACTTCCCTGAATTATAGTTATCCTGATACCCCCAAATGGAATAACTGTATATCTAGTTGATCTATGTTGAGTAACTATTTATTCTTCAAGGGGACTAGCAAGAGTTTCTCTGTCAATAATTAAGCAATAGCTCAATGGAAGAAATGCTCACTGGGTCTAAAAATCACTCAGTGAATTGAGAAGTTGGCAATTACATCATTTAATGACTCTCCCCCAAACATTACTAAAGTAATCCAAGTTAAAGTTTCTCAGTAGTCCAAATGATAGGGCTAATAATCACTATGTAGGCTTAGTTTTATCTCTATTTCATTTGAATTCTTAATAAAATAATCTCTCTTTTTTTCCTCAATGCTCAGAAGCTTCCTAAAATTACAAAGTAATAAGACATTGGATGGGATCACAGACCTAGGACACAATACTTAAGGATGGAACTCACAAGTCAAAAATCAATCACTAAATCAATCATTAAAGTCAAGAACAGAAACAAATTTTAACAGAACGAAACAAAAACTGGACTCCTATTCTATCTATCTATATGTTCCTATGTGTTATCCCTGGCATGTGTCTAGAATGTAAAACTTCAGCTTCATTTCCTATGAAGATCAATATACCACTTGGTTCTCTTATTCCTGTCCCCAGATCCTGGTTTAACTTTTTAAACATAGTTGAGGGGCAGAGGTGTAGCATATTGGTAGAGCTTTTGTTTGGCATGTGTAAGCCTTGGGTTTGATCATCCTCAAAAGGGAAACATTTATTAAAACCGTCTTAAGATTTTGCATGGGTATTTGAAATGCTAACATTTGGCAGAATGATACTATTTTGCAAGGAGTGTAAAAAGATGAGAAAGGGAGGCTCCTGGGTAATAACTGTGTCCTCTAAATTAAAAAGACAGACAAGGCTAGCCCTGGAACTCGAGTCCAGTGCTCGAGCACCATAAAGATGGAGGAAGAGGAGGCTTCTTCCTTAAGGGGAATGTTAATGAGTACCTACATCATCTTATTTTCAATACCAATGACTACGGTGAAAGTGGGAGCTGGTCTAGCAATACCTTCTTTCCCTTGTTTATACATTCTCTCAATACTGATGCAGCTCACTTATTTCATTTGACTTAGAGTGGATCATCTACATTTGGTTTCTAAGGTCAACAGTCTCACCTGGTTCTCAGATTCTGTTTTAGTCTTGATTATTATCTGGGTTGGGTCCCATATAGATACAGTCTTCCCAACCATCCCCCATCATCCTTTGGACTCTGCCCATTGATTCTTTTTCCCTCCCTCTCTCCCTCCTTTCATCCCTCCCTTCCTTTCACAAGACAACATTTACTTGTGTATCTACTGGTTAACTAGGCTTTCTGAGCCTCTACTTCTTATTGGGTGCTTGTTATTCGACCGCACAAATTATTTTAGCAGTTAATTATTCCACAGTACTTGAATCTGGTAACATTTACTCCCAGGACTGTGATTTGTCATTCTTCTCTTGTCCTAAGCTTTACTTGAAGCAAAAGCCTCTTGATCATTCTATTTCATTCATTTGTTCAAAAAATAGTTATTGACAATATAAGAGATGACAAGCCTTAAGCTTGCTTGGTGCTAGGGTACTAATGAACAAGATGTTTATGCTTTTATGGACTTCAAAAACAGCCAATAAACAGAAGTCATAGTTTAAAGAAATGCAGAATCTGACACAGAGCAGGTTCAATAAATGTTACTGACATGTTTGATGACACATTTGAACCATATAATACACAAAATACCCAAGTTATTAACAAAATAGTTACATGGCATGGATTGTTTAAGACAGCTAATGGTTATTACAATCTGCTGTTCTACCATATTGTGCTAGGTTGCTTAAGAAATAATTTGCTCCCATGGACATTTAGGTAGGTGAAAATAAATGGAGCCAATCTCATTTTTTCTGTAATTATCTATCCATTTTGTTATAAATTTTATTTTACATAATTTTCATTATTCATGTTAAACATTACTGTAGAAACCCTCAATAGAGACATTAATAAGCCTCAGTGACTTCAGATTTAATTTCATGCATTTATATCAGAAATATATTTGCTTTAGTAAAGTTGTTATTATCAGGGGACAGTACTAACACCAGAAAATTCATAACGTCATAAGGATTCTGACGTGTAGGGGAATGTCTATGTCTTCAGAACCTTAATAATTCTTGTGTCCTACTCTGGAAATTTATGGTGAGATTTGCAAAAGACCTTGTAGTTTTAACATTATAACATTACCAGTGTCTTATCATAATTTTGCGCCTCAGTGAAGTTGATCAGCATTGGTCCTATGGAAAAACTGCCAGGAAGGGTTAGAGTCAAGAAAAAGACCAGCTGGTACCAGAGAGGACTTGCATGGAGGATTGTAGTTTGTTTTGTTTTGTTTGTAGTGCAGATTGAGATGAACATCTTGTCTTGAATTTTAGAACATAAGGGGTATAGATTTGGTTGTGGGTTCAATATTACATTCTTGGTAGGAGAAAGAAAGTAGGTAATGAATTATTCAACAAAGAAGATGGAAAGCCTTTTTTGCAATGTGTTGCCAAAGTGAGCACAGAAAGCTGATTTATTACTTTCTCTGTGATACCAGATAGTTTGCTATTTGAGAAAGGCTGTGTTTTGGTTTTTAGTTTGTTTCTAAAGTCAGGCTGGCCTCAGACACACTTTGTAGCTGAGAATGATCGTGGATTCCTGACCATCCTGCCTCTGCCTCCCAAGTGTTAGGATTTCAGGAGTGCATAACTATCCCCGAGGAAGCTACTCTGTAATATTTATTCTTGAGTGTTAATTATGGAATCTTTAATTTGCTAAAAATAAAAACCCTAAATGTTTGTATCTTTGAAAGGTAATTAGATCTATAAACATGCATAATTTAATATTAAAAGACCCAAAATTCATTAGTAAAATTATATTAATATTGCTACCATTGCTCAGTGTTGAAATGATTTGTGTAAAAATTTTCTATGATTATAGAATTAATAATTTAATATTTAATAAAATTGAATTTATTATGCAGATGCCTTTAAAGAAAAATAACTCAGTGAAATGTTAACTTGAGTCTAGCAGCTCCAGTGGATAAATTTATATTTCAAAGAAGTTATCGACTATAATGCAGCAACAAAGAAAGCTTAGATTTCAGGCTCTTGGCTTTTTCACAGATGTGTTGTCTCAATTTTTAGAGCTAGGCTGCTCTTCTCTGGAGTGAGAAGGGGGGCTCTTTACAAAGTAAATAACCATTTTTTAAAATAGAAGACTCAATTAAATTTACTTTTTAAAAAAAACAAAAATCAGAATTTATTAGGAGGTGACAAAACACATAAGCACAAATTAATAATTTTTAAGTTAAATTTACTTATAACCTTCCATCATAAGGTAGTAACTATTAATGTTTTCTGGTTGATAGTTCTAATATATTTTTTTTTGTAAAATGAAATCCAGACATATGCTTTGTGTTCTACCCTCATACAAGCATTAAAATATCTGTTAAGGTTTGACTTTGTTAATGCACTTTTGTTTGGTTGGTTTTGAGACAGAGCCTCACTCAGGGTCTCCATATGCTGTCCAGATTGGACTCAAATCTCACCCAGGTCAGATTTTCTTCTTTCCTCAGAAGAATAATTAAGGTCCCTTTAGGTTATGATGATAGGTACATGCTAGAATGCATGTGATGATTTAAAATTTAGCAGGAACGCTCTGTGTTGTCTTCATATATAAGCCAGCATCACTTATGTCCTTTCTGCATCTGACTGATGACAAGGTGACAGCATAAAAGGTCATTTTATGCAGAGAAATGAGGCCTCGTAGTAAAATTAAAAGTCTTGAGAGAGGAGAAACAAGGCACCATAGTAAATTAGAAGTGTCAAGAGGATAAAACAACTGAAAACCTCCCTTTCCTCCCATTTCCTTCAAACGCTAACTTCTGTAATATTTGAAAGAGAGCCTAACCTGTCTAACCACTTTGTAGGGCTCAAGTAACAGGTATGTTACTATGCCTCTAACCAAAGACATCCTACCTAAACCATGTTAACTTGTCTTTGCATGTTCTAACACCTGAATTTTTGTTTTAATTGGGTTTTTAGCATGATAAAACACAATGGCCTATATCACCAACATTCATTCATATGACAAATCCTAGCCCTATAAAGCATGAATCTCTGTCAATTTGATTTTTATCAATTACTTTTTAAAGATCGGCTGCATAGATATTTCTTAGGCAATGTCCTGTTATGAGAGAACCACACTGGCAATCTACAGATACCACAGCGATTCAGAGTCACAGAACTACATCTGAGTTTAGATCCATAAACTACAACTGACCAATATCGAGATATGACTGAAGGAAATGTATAGACAGTTAGAATCACTGACTGACAAAACCTTGTACTAGGACAATTAATACACCCAGACTCTTCCTTTTTCCTATAAGAAAAATAAGTTTCAAAGGAATGAAATAATTCACTTACGTCATTACTCAGATAATAGCAGAGTCTGAGTTACAGATTGGTTCTCGATTCCCAGTTCAAAGCTACAAGCTGTACTTTATCTCATTAAGATAAAACAATAAAACATTAAAATACGTGTTGCAATCAATTATCCTTAAGTCTACCAGTCATAGCCTATTAGTCTAGCTGTATCTTCCTACCTGACTCACTTAATGTGAACGAATTAGCTATAGAAATCAGAGTTCACAACAGTTTAGGTCTAGTATTCTCCAGACAAAAAGTACTTCATAGGACCTTCTTCACAGGATGTGCTACTATTCAGAAGCAGTTCAGGAATTTGTTTTGCTGACAGATGTCTTCTTGCCTCATTTACAGATTTTACATTTTTAACCTAGTTTCTAAGGCCTTTCCAGTGTTAGCAGTACCCCACCTCCCACCATGGCATAGCCCCAAGTTCTTATGAGAATAATAATATTACTATGAAAAATTTTCTTTGTGGCAATAAAATTCTAGTGCAAAAAAGTATCTTAGAGCTGCACAGAATTTTTGTTTCCAGTCTGAAGGTAGGAGGTTATCTAAAGCAAAATAAGAACATAATAGCAACTATTTGATAGAGCTTCAGTATGGAGCCCAGCGGGATAGAAATGTTAATCAGAGGTAGAGGACTCTGAGGGTCTAGGTACAATCCTCAGCAATATAGGAAATGGGAGAGAGTTTGCATGTGTGTTTACTCGGTGCAGGAGATCAAGGTTTGCATTTCAGTGCTGAAACTCACAAACATCCTTACTTTGTTATCTTGTTAAGCCTATCTTCCCTCTTCTAAAGGATTTTAAATTATTTAAATAAACTAGTGCTTAGAATGTAATAGGGTTCCCCTATGCTTGATACTTGGTTAATAACAAATAACACACTATAAATAAAACCATGGCTAAGCCTAGGATCAATTCTCAAGCCCTCTTATGAACTATGAAAGAGGAAGGGGACAAGACACTGGCCTACAGAGCAGATAGTGAGAATCTGGTTTCTGTCCAGCTGTATGCATTGCATATGTTGAACTAAGTTGTGAGCAATAGTGTACCACCATTATTTTACAGATAGGGAAATTGAGTCTCGGGTTACAATGTCAGTAAAGGACAGAGAAGGGGTTTAAACTAGTGGAAACAGGATACTAGTGAGGTTCAGAGAATGAACAGCAGCTGTCTGAGTGGAACAGCATTGGAGGGAATCTGAAAGGAATTCAAGAACAAGAAGACCTGAGGTCAGCCCAGAGTAAAAGAGTGGAATGAATCAAGGCAAGGCTAAATGGGAGAAAACAGAGGGAAACAAGGGTACCGAGTACCCACAGCACAGTGCCTCAGACAAGTGTCTGATACAGAACTCCAGGGGGTAAGACAGCACTTTAGATGGGCTTAGGAAGCCTGACACTCAAAACAATTTAGAACTACTTTTTAAACAATATGATCCCCAGTAGAACAGTTTAAAGGCATCTCTGTGGTATAGATATGGAGCTTCTCAAGGAAGTACAGCATTGTTTACACCTAACAAGACCTTGGTCTTGGATGCCAATTGCTCTGAGATAGTCTTTCTATCTTCTTCCTTCACACTACACATGCTTCGTCATTCCTGTACTCAAAGGCTGAGGTAAGAGGATAGAAGAATCATAATTCAAGGACATCTGGGGTGCATATTTAGTTATTATTACTATTATAATTACAGAGCTAATTGAAATTGTTGGAAATTAGAAAATGCAGAAGTACTGAGTGAAGTTATCACAGTTCCACTACCTAGAGAGCATCCATCTTGAGTTCTTAGTGCTCCAGTGATCTTTCCCTGTATGCCTGTAAGATCATAAGCATAAACCACACATAGTAGTAGGTGTGACATTTTGTTGTTAAAATGAGATTTTGTACTTACTGGTAATAACTTGCTTCTTAAAGTTAGTAATCTTCATGTTTCCACTTAAGTTTTCATTTTAAACACCCAGTCCCTATCCGAATTTCTCAGGCCAAAGTGTTTATAGTGGGCTTGTTCCCATCTAAGCTTTATTGATAAAGATGAAATTACTATGAGCCTTCTTAAATCTAGCACAATTTCTTTTTTCCCCACCCCGACAGTCCCCTCAGTGTTAAAGGCCACTGAATAATCAGGCTGATGAGTACCCAGAATGTTTCACTTTCTGGATTTGACCAGTTACTTTTTGTGTCACCATTTATATTACTTCTCTATTCTCTGTGTTTTTAACAAATTGGACATTTTATATAAGGGTTATGTGCTAAAATTCAAACTATAAATTCTGTATACATGGACATCTTATTGCAACACAGCAGAAGACAGAGAGTCATTAGGGCTGGTGGTTCAAGCCTGTAATCCTGCTAGTTAGGAGGCTAAGGTAAGAGGATTATTCATCAAAGGCTAGGCAAGGCAGATCCGTGAGACCCTTTCTCAACATAAAAAGTAAAATACAGACTGGAGGATACTGCTCAACGGCAGAGCATTTGTCTATGATGATTGAGGCGAGAGGATCAATCCCCATCTCAATCTCTCATTACCCCCTTCTCCTACACACAGAGACAAAGAGATGAGAAAGCGAGAGAGAAAGAGAAATTGCATTAGTGATGCAAAGATCAAATACTAATTTGAAAACCAAACTCTTATCTTTTGGTTGTGAGCCTAGCCTTTAACGGCTAATCAATTTCTTCAGCCCACCAATCACCAATTTGGAATGGCAGTAGTCTGACCTCTCCCTTGTATGGCTATTTCTTTCTTCCTTGCTGCTAGAAAGCAAGCAGTTACTGTGGCATTTGTGTTCTTTAAAATGTATTTTTAAAACACTTGTTTATTTCCATGTATGTATGTGCACCTCTGTGAGTGTGCAGCACCTGTGCATGGATGCCCATGGAGTACAGAAGAGGGCATCAGATTCCTTAGGGCTAGAGTTACTGACATGTGTGAGCTGGGAACCGAATTCAGGTCTTCTTCAATAGCAGTGGGCACTCCTAATGGCTAAGCCATCTCCCACACCCTGACATTCAGTTTCAATGATCATTCTGCTTAGGCTTCTAATAAACTTGATCATCTGTTCTCCAAATCAATAATTTGAGTTTATGACATGAAGCTTTCCCAATTCTGTCATTCATAGATCACTCAGCTGACATTTCTCTATAGGAGAAAATGTTCCTTCAGTAAAGTTGTGTAATCACTATGAAGTGCAGTTCCTACCTAGAAGAAAGATTAAATGTTTAATGTTCTCTTTTATTAAAAGCTAGATAATTTCAATACATAACTTTCTTGGTTACGTATATCAGTGCCTCCTGTTCATCAAACACCCATGTTGCAAAAATATCATTATTTTATTTTTCAAGCTAATTTTAGAGAATTTTTATTTCCACTTCACTTTTATGACAGTTAAAAGTAAGACTTGTGTGCCTTGGTCCCTTCCTTTTTATCACACAAACACAAACAACTTACCAGCCCCCAAGTAACAGATCCACTGTTTTAGTTTTATCTGCGCTTCCATCCACAGGGAAGTTTGGTCTTTAGCAAGTAGTTTTCCTAAATGAGGGAAGCAGGGCTCGAAAATGAATTCAATGGGTGCTTCCAAAGTTATCTAGAATGTCAGCATAGTTTTGAAAATTCCTGACAAGTTTGTGGACTAATTAAACCACATTCTAACTATATACTTTATTCTTCATTCTTCAGGTTTCTGCAGTTATACCAAGATCTAGGAGGGAGGATATTCTGTTTATGTGTTCAAAACCACGAGTTTCATTTTAGTAAACATCATTTGAGATACTTAGAAAAAATTAATAAAACACAAAGAAAAGGAGGGGACTAAACAGGAAGACAGAAAAAAGGAAAAAGAAAAAAAAAAAAAAACCCCAAGTTTCTCAACTCTGAAATGGCTTTTCCTCCCTCATCTAAAACGAATATAAAATTGAGCCTTAACTCAGTCCCTCTAATTATGTTTTTGTTATCTATTGCACACAGTCAGATGAACAGCTCAAAATGCCTACAGTCACTCTGGGCAAGTTGACAAATATCCTACACATTGAAATGAGAAGTGGGAAGGAGGCCAGATTGCTTAATTGTTTGTTACTTGGGAGTCTGCAAAGGTGGACAAGCCAAAATCTTTATGGGGATCCAAAGAGAACAGCTCCTTCCTTAGGCAGCTGGAGAAAACAATGGGCCAGATTCTCACTCTGTGTAATCACAGAGGACGACTCCATTGTATAGCCCATTGTTTCTTTCATGTACTGCCTGAAGGGGAAGTGTATTGTTATCTAAGGGAGACCTTCCATAAGAGAGTTACATATGATGAGAACATAGCCTCTGGGAGGTTAGTGGAGATGTGGCATTCAGTTCAGGAGGGAGCTTTCAAATAACCATTTTGGGATCTGTGCACTTCAAGACCCATGCATTAAAACCAGGAAGCAGTGGTGACCAAGTGTGAATTCGAGGCTAAATAAAGGGGCTCTGAAGAGCTTATGGGGCAGGTAAACGAGCAGTTGGAGCTCATAGGTAATAGAAATGATAGGATGAGCTTTTCACATGTTGAAGAAATCCTAAGCCCATATACTCTAACCTCCTCTTTGATAATAAATGGGGAAACTGAGGCACAAAGAAGTGCTTCCTTTACAGATGACACAAACAAGGCACTAGAAGGAGAATGACTTGCACACTGCCTTTGTATAGATCAACCTCTAGTAGGCCGTGCATGGAACATAGCGTATTTTAATTGTCTGTGCAACTTATAGGTTGACTCATTTTTTGAGGCAAAAATTTCTATGAAACGAAATCTGTGTTTCTTAGGGTCTTGTTTGTTTCAGTGTTGGGGGTGGTGCACCCAGGGTCTCATGAATTCTAAGCAAGCACTGAACCACCAGTCCAATTCTACAATTTTAATTTTGCTTCATGTTGCTGACATAAAAATCCATCTTTTAGATTATCTGCATAATATCATAACTAAATTCTGAGACATTTCAATGCCACAGATATTACCACTTTCTTTGAATAAGGTTGTGAAGAAGGCAAAGGTAGAGTTTTAATATGAAAATAATGATTTTGCATTTACTGAAGGGTAAATGAGAGCTGGGGCTGCTAAAGAAAAGAATGCTTCTCAGCACAGTTCCAAAAGAGAAGAGTCCAAGGACACTGTAACTGTGCATACAGCAATGATAGCAGAAAGGTGATACATGGATGCACGGAGTAGAATTTCTATACCCGTACTTTACTTTTAACTTACATACAGACTGTCACTAAACTTGCTTTAGTTTCAATGATACTTTTTTATTGGATATTTTATTTATTTACATATGTATGAACTATAATTTGTAGAACTTATATTAATAGTTCTAAAACAGCTCTAAAATACAAACATGTATATTTGTTACATTATATAAACATTATATAAAAGCCTTGTAGATACTAAGAATTATAATTCCTCTCTTGAAACTTATACTTGAATAAATAGTGCAATACAGTGAAAAATTTTGACACCAACCAGACTTGAATAAATGGTGCAATACAGTGAAAATTCTTGACTATCTCTTTCTTTTCTTTGTTTCTTTCTTTCCTTCCTTCCTTCCTTCATTCCTTCCTTCCTTCCTTCCTTTCTTTCTTTCTTTCTTTCTTCCTTTTGTGCATTCGAGCTCTCACTCGTACGTGCGTGTGCGTGTGCGTGTGCATGTGCGTGCGTGCGTGCGTGCGTGCGTGCGTGCGTGTGTGTGTGTGTGTGTGTGTGTGCTTATGTTAGTGTATGCCATGTGTATGCTGCTGCATGTAGTGCCCAAAGAGGACTCTAGACCTTAGACCTTCTGGAATTAGATTTATACCTATGGTTGTGAACCAAGCAAAATGGGTATTCTCCAGCCTCCAATCTTTTCATTTCCTAAGTACAGAAAGGAGAGACATGGCTTATGAAGAAACACATAGCAAGTTAGTGACTGAGTTGCATCTAGAATGTAACTCTTGAATGGCCTGATTACAGGAATTTATTTTAACTTGTATGTGTTAATGTTTTGTGGTCTTATAAACAAAATGTCTCCTGAAATTGAGATGTGAAATATTCAGTTTCTAAATCATATTTTTTCTATTAATGGTCAAATTATTATTAAACTCAAATCTTTAACCTAGAATCTGAAGTCTCTAGGGGGAAAGAAAAAAAATGTTTTAGTTAATTTCAAGACTGAAGGACTGAGTAACTTGTGCCTGTGGTCCTGACACTTGGGATGCTGAACAAAGAGCATTGCTTACAAGTTTGAGGCCAGACTGGGTTACAAAATGAGATTCCCATTTCATAAAGAAACTAAAAGAAGAATAGGAGACAGAGGAGGGGAAGGAGATGGGGAAGAGAAGGGGAAAGAGGCAGGGCAGTTTAAGGGGGAAAGTGAGAGGCTGGCCTCAACCTTCAGTTATGTTACTAGATTGGTCTATGAACTGAGGTAAGTCATAACAGCTCTGGTCTCAACTCCTGGTTTTTCAAGCAGAGATAGGGAAAGGACAAGATTAGATGGCATCTAACCCTTTCTTTCAGCTCTTCTATTTGATAAATTTTAAATGCTCTGTGCTCTTGTCCCTAAACAATATTAGCCTAACTTATACATAGAATTATCATTCTTAGGACTACATGTGCACATGCACACAAATCCCACCCTAATCTCACACCTTATTGCTACTTCTAAATATTGTATGACTTAGGTTTTATTCAGAAGAATTTTCTCTTCTTGCTTGTATGCCTATGGCACACAGAATACTGAGTAGATGAATGAATGCATGTGTGTGTTCCTGTTTTATGTCATCCATTAGGACTCATTTATGGACTCATGGCTTCATTTCTACTATAATATTTAACTGATATATGTTTTCTTGGTTGACACCCAGTAAATGAGCATTCATTAGATCCTACCCTTTATTAATTACTCACTGTATAGAGTTGATGTCACACAACCTAGACCTAATTTATTTCATATGTCTGTTTAACCTCTTCATGGAATACTGTTAAATCCCTTGAAGACAGAAAAGAGTGAATTTAACTTCAATGGTAATTATTAGTATAACATTAGGCATTTAAGACTAAATTGCTTATTGTGACTGTTAAATCCCATGAAGACGATACACTATCTCTCAATGCCTTAGGAAAGCTTTCTACCCAAACTTAAGTGTCTGTAAGAAGCTTTGCCTTGTGTTTGCTTTCAGAAGAGGTGCCAAGAAAGACAGTTTTCATTCCTTGAAAGACTTTCCAAACATACCTAAAGACTATATTCACAATATTCTTCTTTCTTGATCTAAAAAAATAACTGGTTGTCATAACAAGTTCTTTAGTTTGGATTCTGATACTTGAAATTTCTAGTATACCAAATGTCTGGAGTCATACATAGAACAGTGTTAGTGAAGGGTTTAAAATGGGTTTGACAAGTCATTGGGTGCTTTGGCTTTGAATTCTTCTAATAAAAAACAGGAAGTAGGCCAGGCAGTGGTGGCACAAGCCTTTGATCCCAATGGAGAGGCAGGCAGATCTCTGTGAGTTCAAGGCTACTCTTGTCTACAGACTGACTTCCAGGACATCCAGAATATACAGAAAAATCCTGTCTCAAGAAACAAAACCAACCAAACAAACAAAAACAAAAAGCCAAGCCAAACCAAACCAACCAACCAACCAACCAACCAACCAACCAACCAGACAAACAAACAAAACAACAAAACCCAGAAGTAACAACTGTCCTATTGTATAAAAAACATTAAGATGAAAACATATTACTATATGAAAAACCTTAAACAATTTAAAGCTTTATGTAGCTAGGGGTAATATTGTACTTCTGTGGTTTCAGACACTCTTGAGGCTAAGGCAAGAGGATCACTTGAACTTAGGTGTTTGCGGCTAGCCTGGACAACATGGAAAGGCCTTATCCAAGAAAAACAAACAAAAACCACAGACAAAACAATAAAACCAAACCAATAGAATACTCCTATATGAACATAAAATAATGTTTTCTTCTGTTGTGACCAAAGCACCAAAAACCATTTCTCTTAAGATTATAATGTAAAGCTTTATTGAGTAAGTATGAAAATATACATACAAGATGGGGATGTAGCTTAGTGGTGGAGCCCCTGCCTAGCATTCACAAGGCCCTGGCCTTCACTATCATAAGCACAGATAAGCAAACAGGTAAGTAAATAAAATGCATATGCTGAGAGTTGGAACCAGCTGTGCCATGATGCTAACAGCAGTTACTTCTGAGTGATGGGACTCATTATGAGGGTCTCTTTGCTTTGTGTGCTTCTGTGGACTTTGCAATGGCAGCTATTACTTTAATCATTAGCTCACTTAAAATAAAGATCCTGTGCAACAATTACTAGAAAAAGAACAACTACCAACCTGGAAGGCTGTCTGAGGAAGAATATACCTACATATACAGTAAGCCTCACACAGCTGAGTTCTTAAAACTAAGTTTCTGTAGATAAGAGGTAGTGATATTTGGTTATGCTTTTCCAGTGACTAGACTTATCAAGAACACTACAAGTCTTTCCATTTTGCTATGGAACTCTTCTCTCTTACATGTTTTTCTTTTCTGAAGTGTTTCTATTGGATAGCAGAAGTGCTAATCTTCAGAAAGTATGAAGAGGTGAAAGACACACTTGAAAGACAGACAGAAAACTTGACATTAGCCTTGCATAAAAGATACTACATGCTTCTGAATTCATTGCTGCCATTCCTCTCTGCCTGCCCACAACTCCCTAGAATGCTCACACTGTCTCCTGTGATGCTCAGAGCATATAAATCAGTTTCCAACTCAGTCTTAATCCTATCACTAAGATATTTTTTTTTTTGAAAAGAGTTCATGCCTTATTCCTTAGTCTGGCCTTGAACTTGGCTCAAATCTTTCTTTCTTGACATTGGCTGAGAAAATGAATGCCACCTCCTATGGTTTTATTTTACTGAAAATGCTGATCAGGTTTTGTTTCTAGCACTGTCCTAGCTTAAATATTGCTCTCCTTTGAATTCATTCTTATCATTCATTCTACTTAGCCTTGTTGAGTAGTCTCTGAGATAAAGGGGTTTGATTAATTTGATCACATACTTTATCAATTCCCAGCCAGGACATGTATTAATGAAACAAGGCACTGTAGGACCTTGGGCATGAACTGAAACTGTCATAGGCAAACCAGGTCATCATCGCTTTAAGATTAAGCAAGGTCAGGAGATGAGGAGAGGATAGGTGTTCTGATGCCTTTGGTCCTTAGCAACTAGCAACTAGGCCAGTGCTGTCTTAGTTGTCAGTTTGTTTGTCCCTAATAACCTTCCCATTCTGGCATTTAGCTCATTGATCCAGGACTTGTAGCACCCCTCCTTAAAGAAATCTCTAGTAGAATGTAGAGTTGTAAAATTTCTTTGTCTTCCATTCTCTCTCAAACACTGAAGGTTCACACGGGCAGTTGTTTTGCAAAGGAGGGTGGGAATTGCACAGTCTTTGCCCGAGGCTCTCTTGCATTAAGGAGTGTTATATCTGGCCACTTCTCAAGCCACCAGATGTGAAATAATTAATGCCCACTTAGATTACAAATCTCATTTTAATATCTTTCAACATAAATAACAATAACAATAGTCAATTTGTGCATTTAAAGGCTTCTAAAACAGGATATACAGTAACCACAGAGAGACCATACTTCTAAAAACAAAACAAAAACTTGAATAACTCATCTTAGTGAAAACAAGAATGAGTTAAATAGCCAATTTCAGTGAAGATAATAGCATAACAGTGGGTATGATGACTACAATTAACCTAACCAGAAAAACCCAGGATAACTCAATTTAGTAAATTCTTAGCACTTGGAAGTCTGAATAATGTTTCAACTATGGAAATGATTGTTTGGGGATATTTTCAACTCTGCCAAGGACCTGTAAATATGACTTAAGATAATACACATCTTTAAAAGCACCGATCCAATGTATTCTCTTGAGACTATACACATAAGGTGTTGGGGAACGATGGGGGGGGGGTGCCTGCCTAGAACCCAGAACCCAGGAGGCAGAGGCAGAAGGGCTGAAGCAAGATTGAGGACAGCCTGTTGTCTAGCCAAAACAAAACAAAACAAAACAAAGCACAAAGACACACTTCACACAAACACAACAATGACAACAAACCCTCTAATATAGTCCAAAGTAAACCTTAATAGCCAATTCCTAATGATACACTCTATCAATGTGAAACTTCAAGTAAATTGATTGAACGACCTTAAAAGAAAACTAATGATGGACCTATGCAACATGAGAGCCATGGTTTCCTACTAGCTGAGTACAGTTCACACCATTTTAATCAAGGTCGTAAATAAGGTTAAGAGTTGGGAAGACAAGGTGTGGTACACACTTATAAACTCAGAAGGTTGGGGCAGGAGGATTAGGAGTTCAAATCCACCATGGGCTACATAGCTAGACTGTCTAAAGAAAAACAGAAGTTAGACTTGGTAATAAACAAAATGAAGAAGCAGAAATAAATAAATAAAGCAATAAAAACATTTCATGTAAAGAGGTGACTGGTAGGTAGAGATTAAAGTAGATCTTATGAAAAATTTAAGTAAGAATAGAGATGGGACAGGTTACTAGAGATTCAGAACAAGAGAACCGACTGACCATGAAGTTTAAAATGACTAATTATGGTGACATAATATTTTAGTAGTAACAGACATGTTTATATATAGTACCTATTTAATCTTGAGAAATACAAATCTCATTTTGCCAAAAGATGAAGCTCAAGAAAGCTGAGTAACTTGGTCCAGATCATCAAATCAGAAAGAGAAATCTGTATAAAAAGATATTTAACCCAAATATTCAAAGATGTGTCAGATCAAGCTAAAATAAGACACAGAAACAATAACAAAACAAAACAAAACAAAAATCCTGAGCACCAGAGGCTGAAGCAAGAGGATTGGTGGAGTCCAGGAGTTTAAAGCTATCTTTGGAAGCACAAAGATGCCTGGTCTCAAAATCAACCAAAGTAAAACCATTTGCTATTTAGAAGACACTGTGGGAAATACACAAGAGTATAAGTCTGCCCTTAAAGTATCTGTAATCTTGCCAGAGAAGCAAGTGACAATACAGTGAAATGTTAGGCAATGGTTTAGGATTTGAATAAGAATTGAGCCAGAGGAGATGTCAAAAGGTAGACTTGGCTAATTGCCAAGCTAATACCAAGATTAAAAAATTTCACAGGGATTCAGAGGAACATGTCAAGTGGGATGGATCTTGGAAAAATCCCAGTGGGATTTCAGGGAGGGCTTGCACAGAGAGCAGTATGGCTTTTGGGGTAAGGTGACTGTGCCCTGGTGTTTTTCCTATTCCTGTCTTCATTATTTAATATGGCTTTACTATTGTATGAGTAAAGACTGGCTAAGAAACTGATTAACAACAGAAGGAATGAACACATGTAGAAGAAAGATGGAATGTTTGGAAAGGAGAAGTAAAAGAACGACGAGGGTGGGAGAGACCATGCAGATAAACAAATTAGTTTGCTTTAAAGTTGTGATAAGTGGTTTAGCCAAGGTGTGTACATGAAGTAATGTGGGTCGCCAGACTTCCAATGAGGTACACAGATATAGATTCAAGAAATGCATCACAGTTTGAATTCCAACATTGCCTCTACAACTAGTGGTGTAACTGTGTGTGCAAACTAAGTCTCAGTTTCAGTAGTGTAGACCAATGGTTCGCAACCTGTGGGTCGACCCCTTTAGAGTTGAACAAGTCTTTCATAGGGGTTTGTCTAAGAGCTTATGTAGAAAAACACAAATATTACATTATTATTCATAGTAGTAGCAAAAGTACAGTTATGAAGAAGCAAGGGAATAATTTTATGGTTGGGGGGTCACCACAACATGGGGAACTGTATCAAAATGTCACAGCATTAGAAAGGTTAAGAACCACGGTTGTAGGTGATTGTTATGAAGACTGAGAGAAGCAATGTGGAAGCTAGGGGTATGACTCAAGTCTTCAAAATCTTTGAACTTCTGGGTTCAACTCTCAGCAACAGAGAGGGCTGGGAGGAAGAAAGTGAGCAGAAGAAAAACCAAGCAAACAAACAAGAGCCAGGCACAGTAGGACACATTTGTAAGCCAAGTACCCAGGAAGCTGATACATGTGGATCTCTGTGCGTTCCAAGCCAGTCACAAGGTTACATAGTGGGACTCCGTCTCAAACAAAACACAAGAAAAGGAAGAAACCTGAATAGTGCTTGGAAAACAGAAAGTATAAATGTTTTCTTATTAGAGAAACTCAGGGCTGGGGAGACAGCTTATTCAATAAGTGCTTGATGCTCAAGCATAAAGACCTGAGTTCAAATCTCCAGCTCACATGTATAAAGGAAAGTGGGACAGTAAAAAGGAAGACACACAAAACCCTAGCACTGGGGATTTGGAAGAGTAGAGGATCTACAAGCCAGTCAGTCTTACCAACTCCATGAGATCCAGGTTCAATGAGAGATCCTGTCTCAAAAAAAAAAATGTGGAAAGCAAGCAAAGAAGACACACAATGTAGTCATGGAGCATAGACATGTGTGCACCCATGTATGAGCATTCATATACACATGTGCACATGAATATATAGACATGAATATATAGCCATACACACATTATTATCACCATTTAAAAGATCCCTGGTATAGTCTATTCATGACTCAGCTTACTCAAACCTAATATAGCCATAATGACTATTTACTGTATATGTATATACATATGTCTACTTTTAATGCTAGTGAGATAATTTTGAAAAAAATTGGCTTATATATAAAATCATTGATCAGAAATATTTTTATATAAAATCAATAATGCTAGATCATATCAAAATTCATATATTAAATTAAAAAATGACCTCTAACTGATTTGTACTGAGAGCTTTGAAGCACTGAGAAGACTTGAATAAACCCTCTGGCTTCACTCACTTATATTATGGAGGTTAGAGCTCTGGTAGCTAAGCAGTCCTCACCCATTAGCTTGCTGTCCTTAGCATCTCTGACACATCATCCAGGATACAAATTGCCTCACTACTTAGGCATGTGCACGGAGTGTCCATCAGGTGACCTTGTGATGTAAGAAAACCGAAGTCCCTTTCAAGGTACGCTAACACTGAGCACACATTTAGGAAGAGCCACAGAGTTCAATCACATTTGTCTGTTCCACCTTCCTTTCTCTTCGGCTGCCTTTCTCCATGTCGCCACTGCCCTGTTTCCCTTTAGGAAGTATCTCAAGCCCTTTCCTCCAGGATGCATTCTCGGGCCTTCTGTCTCCTCTTGTTTGCCTTCCTTATGAATGAGCTATTTCTTTCCCTTCTACAAAATATATTGTTTGGGTGGCTGGTGACCACACAGCCAGCAGGACAGCAGCATGGCTTCAGCAAATTGTCTCCACACCTTCAGAAAAAACATGAACAGATGCTAAAGAGGGAATGGAGGTTGAAAGTGACCTAATTCTTTAAAAGAAAAGCTTCTAAAATGTTTTCTCAAATAATCTTTTATGTTTTTATACCTACAGCCAAATGTCATCACTTAGAATAAAACTATGATAGTAAAAGTTCCAAACTCATCAATTTAGAGCTATCTAAATTTACTCTATATTACAGTTTGTCCTATAACATTTACCAAGATAAAGAATGGCTTACTATGTTGAAGGAAGATTTTATACAACTGGAAATGGAAAGAGCCTACTAGTTCATTGGGTTGAGCAGAAATTTAATTTACCAAGAATGAGAGCCTGGGGTGAAGCACAGTGGCAGAGTTTTGTGTTAGCATGTTTGAGGCCCTGGGTTCAAGCCCAGTGCTGCTCTACAAACAAACAGACAAATAGTTGTTTTACCAAAGTAGTTTATTGGCATAAAACTACCTCTGCATGTAAGATTTGAAAAGATCAGAGATGTGCAGGTACTGATTTATGTATCAGTCCTCTCTCCAGGGATCAGCCCTATAGACAAATACCTATTTGACAGCGTTCACCTCCAGTAGAAAGACAGGGCATCAAATGGAGGAATGGGGTTGCTATCCCACAGTCAAAAAAAGAGGGAAGAGGAATGGAAAGTGGAACTGTGGGAGGGTGTACTGGGGAGAGGGTAACAGCTGGAGTGTAAAAATTAGAAGTAAATATCTATATCATATATATATATATATATATATATATATATATAGATAGATAGATAGATAGATATAGATATAGATAGATAGATATATATATCACAGGCAACTCAAGCTAATGGCCATAAACTAAAGTTGTATCAGTTCCCCTAAAGTCATCCTCTTTCATTGATTAATGTTTTCTAAATGATTAAACCCATCATTACCCAGCTGGTCATCTATAGAAGGTCATGCATGTCTGCCAACAGCTATATCTTTTGGAGTCTATTTGTTAAGTATTCACATTCCGCCCCTTCTCTGCCTCCTTACTCCAGTAATTCAGACCAGCCACCTCTCACGTGCACCTCCCCTGGTTTTCCTTCCGGTGTCCCATCTGCTCTTCTCTCTTCCCCTGTAGACAGAGGGATCCTCCAAAGGATGCCAATTAGAGAACATCACTCTCCACCCCATCTTAACTTCAAGCTGGCTTCTGTCTTAATCTAAACTTTCATTTTTTTTGCCACCTCAATTGACTCCTTTCTTTTTATGTCAATAAGAGAGCAACTTTTCTACCCTTTGCCATTGCTGTTCTCACAACTCCCTAAGGTAACTCTCCATAACAATTTGTCAGTGAATAAAAAGCACTCAATCCAACAAAGACTAAGTAAAGTCACCTCCTGTTTTAAACAACTTAGTATGCTCCTTTCCTCCCTTGTGGTGCCACCATTAATGACAACTCACTTGCCTTCTGTTTTCCCCACCACACTGCGAACTCATTGCAGCAGCACGGCAACAAAGAACAATGGCGGTTAGAGTTTGGTGTTGGCCTCCAACACCAAATAATGGCTGATGAAAGCATCTTTTTGTACTGTGCTGGGCAAGTTACCTAACCAGTCCTATTTTATTGTGTGTGTGTGTGTGTGTGTGTGTGTGTGTCTGTGTGTGCGTGTGTGTGTGGTGATGATGATGATGGGGGCACCTGTGAGCAATGCCCAAAGAGGCCAGAAGAGGGTGCTGGGTTACCTGAAGCTGGAGTTACAAGTAGTCATGAGCTATCTCATGTGGGTGCTGGGAACCTAATTTGAGCCTTTTAGAAGAGCAGCAATCACTTTTAACCACAGATATGTTCTTATATGTGGAATTCAGTCTTTATAATGACTTGTTATAATACAAATCACAGTATTGTTACATTCATATGTGGATCTGCAAGAATCTGTGGGTCTCTATTTAAGAAAGACATCAATGGCCTCTTTAAGATCTGAAGTTTTAACATTCTGATAAAAATAGATATTTATCTTCCCAGTGAGTCAGACCCACCTACCATGTGGGCTTGTGAAGGTAGATCTTAGAAAAAACACAATCAATCCCACTGCACCAAGGAATGCATTTGAAGAGCAATAGCCTCTTGGGTAATGCTGTTAGGCAATAGTATGAAAGCATTTTGCTTTCTCATTGTGTTGGCCAGTGGAGGCTGATGAAAACATCTACCTGCATTTAGAGGGGTAAGAGTTTTACCATCTGGAGAAGGATGAGAGAGAACTAATTTAAATGTGAAAAAGAAGAACAAGAGACAGCAAGGGGAAAACAAAGCAATTAAAAAATGAGCAAAAGACTTAAATGGATATTTTTCCAAAAAAATGTATAAACAACCAGTGGTACAAGAAGACTCTCAGAGTTATAAGATTAAAAAAGTAAAACAAAAGAAAAAAACATGGTGAGATAATACTTCACATCTGACAAGATGGCTGTTATATTGCTGCAAAGAACATGGAAACTTTGAATCCAAATATATTGCTGGTCAGAATGTAGATTGCTGACATGGTAGTGGAAATCAGCTTGGCAGTCCTTGAAAAAGTAAAACATAAGCCAATTATGCCTGTTGAGTACAACCAACTGGAAGACTGAGGCAGGAAGATTGCAAATTCAAGGCTAACCCGTCAGAAAACAATAAACCTCCTTATGATCAATCACATGTAACTGCTTAGTTATGGCTTTTCCCTCCACAAAGGTCTATGTGTTGGAAGTCTGGTCCCAGTGTTGTGATATTAAAGGGTGGTAGGACTATTAAGAGGTGGGAGATAGTGGGACACAGCTTCAGAAGAGACTGTGGCACCTTTCCTGGAAGCCTGGCTAGTTCTCCCTAGAGAGTTGTTACCAAAGGGGAAAAAAAAAGCAATGTTTGCCCCGCCCAGGCTTCTGTGCAGCACCCTGTTGTTCCCCTCAACCCCTGCCCTAACTCCTTACATTATGATAGTACTCTCTAAGGTCCTTGTCAGAGCCCAACTAAGGCCAGAACTATGCTCTGCAGCTTTAAGGACTGAAAGCTGAAGTCTCTTTTCTTTTCAAAGTATTCTATTTTGTTGTATCAAACATGGATTAATTCACATTGCAATGGAGATTGAGTGGCTCTACTTCTAAGTATCTCAAGGAAATGAAAGCAGAAACTCCAACATACATATGAAAATAAATAGTCATTGCAGTGTAATTTGCAAAGGAAAAGATTAAACAGCATAAATGTCCGTCCAACAGATAAATGAAAAAAATGTGGTGCACACATAAAACAGTACTATTCAGACACACAAAGGAATGACATTCTGATACCCGCTATGACTCATGAATGAATCTTAAAGACACTGTGACAAGAAAAACAAACCGTGACTAAAACCACAGATGTAGTGGGATTCCTCTTGATATGAAATAATTGGGACAGGGAAAATTTAAAAGGCAGAAATCAGAAGAGAGTTATCCTCAAAACTAGGGATACACAACAGGGTGTGGTGGTGGGGGTACAAAGCTTAGTTTCCATGACAGGGACGGTTTAGAAATAGATAAAAGGGACATCTGTGCAACACTGAATATCATTAATGCCTTGAGTTTAGTTAGTTAAAATGGTGATTTTTTTTTGTTAAATATACTTTTCTACAATAAAAAGAAGAGCTAATCAGCTTGTCTACTGACTGACCATTTAGAACTGAGTGAATCCTGATCTAAGAGAATCATAAAGTACTTAGGAACCAGCAGTGAGGTCAGTTGCATCTCCGTGGCAGAGCATGCATACTAGCACATGTTGGTCCATATCCAGCACCACAAACAGAAGAACTCACAGGGTATTGAGTAACCCCCTGCCACCTGCTGATCTGGTTAAGTATCAGTGCTTCCAGAGTGGGTTCATCCCCCCAAAGCAGCTCACACCTTCATTCTGTGCCCAGGAAAATCATGAATCATCCTTACAGGTAAATCTTAAAGGTCTCAGGGTAAAACTACAAGTCTGAACCTTCTGATCTCTGAGTATTCTTTTACCCCTCACAGGTGGGAGTTGAGACTGAATGACACTCAGAACCAAAGAAGGAAAAGTGACAGCAGGATTGCCTCACTGCCACACTCTAAGAGCAGTTCTTTTATTCTTCACTTTGGCACTGTTCTTAGATCAGTTTGCTTGCTCTGTTCATCAATGACAGAGGACATCAATTTCAACCTTGATATGGGATTGACACCTCAGTTGTGAGAAGACTGTACATCTGAAGGACTTGCCCACATCTAAGTCAACCACACCACATTCATTATTATCTCCTTGCTGTGGAGAAGGGATGTTGCTCTCAACAGGGCTGAAAAATTACCAGCCACACTCCTAACACTCCATGGTCTTCCTTCTCTGTGAGTTCTGGTTCCTCACATCTCCAGCTGCTGAACTCCCTCTCTCCTCTCTTAGACCTCTGAAGCTACTTGGGACTAAACTGAGTGGAAAAGGGTGGAGGTGACCACTCACAGCAAGTATTCTGTTCTTTAGACTTCTTTTTACTGGAGCTCTTACCACGTGCCTAGAGGCCATGTGCTAAAATTATCTAAATATAAACAAAATGCTGGTTTCCTGAGTAAAGTCTCATCTGCCAAGATTCCACTTAGATTGCTGATTTATAGGTGTACAGACTTGTAACACGGAAGGTCACCATGGCTCTCTGTCTTTGGGAGGCAAATGAACCACTGAAATGCCCTGGCCAGGGAGGAAGATGTAGCTTTGGTTAAAACAATGAGTTTCTGCCTCTTCTGCCAGTATATTTTTTGTTTATTTTTTTAATTTCACCCCTCAAACTGCAAAGTAAGTTCTTCCAAGGTTATTTTTATGTACATATCACAGCAAATTGGCCACTATTCTAAAAAAGAAATATGAAATAATTGGAAAAGGCAAATTTTAAAAGGCAGAAATCAGAAGAGAGATAACCTCAAAGCTAGGGATACACAACGAACGGGGTGTGGTGGTGGTGGTGGGGGTACAAAGCTTAGTTTCCATGACAGGGAAGTGTTAGAAATAGATAAAAGGGACATCTGTGCAACACTGTGAATATCATTATTGCCCCTGAGTTTAGTTAAAATGGTGATGTGGAAAAAGAAGCTAATATCTAAAACGGAACACACCATTACCAATTACCAAGTACTTTTGCAGGTTGGCTGCCTCTACCAACCTACTCAGCAGCTCCCAATGAGCCTTCAGTTTGTAGCTGCCTGGCTGTCTTGCTTGGGGTTTTAGTTTCTACCCAAGAACCAAAGAGCCATTTATGAAAATCTGCATTTTTCTTTATATAAACAAATACTCTAAATTTCTACCTGGGGGAAAGGGAATTTCAGAGATAAACTGCCAAGCTTGAGACTCCATAATGAAAAAGAAACAAAGATGTCTTGAAATCACCAGATGGATTGAACTGGCCTGCTAAGTGTGAAATGTTTGACTCCACTCTTTCAGAAAAGAATCAGTGGCTTCTAATTGCAGTTATAACTTTCCCACTGTGCAGAGTATAGAAGTTACAGGCTGGCTTGGTGCTGGAGTGGTCTGGAAAAGGTTATTTAGTATCACTGGGTTGCTGTAAATTTAGATATACTTCCTCTAGATCTCAGTTCATCTTAGTAAATATTTTCAATGTAAGTGCAATAAACCATATTGTCTAACTTTTTTTTTTATAATTCATTCCACCATATTTGGGTTTGGGTGGGGCTGCAAGAATCCATAGGAAGTATAAGGTATTATAGTGCTCTTTGGAAACTCTTGGCTAGCTGGAGGAAAATTCAAATCATGGGTTTAGTGGAAAGATTACTAAATTTGGGGTTGCTTCTTATGGGTTTGGTTTTTTGCTTAAACCAGCATCATTAGGTTTGTTAATACATAAATTTTTTTTCTTAGAAAATCTTTCCATGACAATATAGGCACAGCCCTTTCTTACAGTAAAATCATTCTTGGAAAACTTTAACCAAAAGTGCAAAATACTAAGAATCAAATTAATGTTTAAGTTACTACACTGGGCATTTTTGAAAGCCTAATTTCCCTTAAATTCAGTCAACTCCCAAGTTTAGTTCCTATTTTACAAAAGTTAACATAGCAGTCAAATGAAAAACTCAAAATCATGCACAGTTAGTCATGAAAAGCAACTATAAAGACATAATTAATAAGCCCTTAAAGTTTCAAGAAAGGGACTGAGAGGAGAGTTAAGAAGAAAAAATAGCATAAACCTCTTTGTTGGTGGTATTTGACTTTGAAGTTCAGCTTTCATTCATCTAATAAATATTTACTGATTAGCTACTAAGTGTCAGATGGTATAGTGCTTGCTAAGTATAATGGAGATGATGCTAATTTTTTTTTTTTTTTTTTTTGCTTCCAAAAAACATTTCACAGTTAACAAAATACAGACATTTACTGAGTAACTGCTTCTTTGTTTTTAGTTTGTTTGAGACAAGGTTTCACTGTGTAACTCAGGCTAGTCAGGAATTCCCCGAGTAGCTCAGATCGTGATCTCTTAAGTGCTGAGATTGTAGGTAGGTATGTGTGCTCCACCTAGCTTCCTAGTTGTTTCTTGGGGGCTGTCAATGATGTTGTCCATTGATACTGAAGACATGCAAACTGACATGAAGGTCAGTCATGTATATATATATATATATATTGCTCTGGGCCTTTCTATCAGCTGTTGCAACTTCACTTCAGTTTCAGAATTCAGAAGCAGCTCATCTTCCTCCTCAAACACAACTCTATTCCCATTTCTCTTCATACCTCTATGATGTTGCACACCTTTAATCCCAGCACTCCGGTGGCAGAGGCAGACAGATCTCTATGAGTTCAAAGCCATCCTGGTGTACATGTTGAATTCTAGGCCATCCAGAGCTACATAGTGAGATCTTGTCTTTAAAAGAAAAGTCATTTCAATCTTTTCTCATTCACTTTCTGTGTATTCAGTCACCATACTGTGTCACTGATATTGAGGAACCTTTCACTGGTCCCTTCTGAACATAGCTTTGATCCTGTCATTCCTCTGCCCAAGCCTTGATGCTCCCCACAACATCCTGGATCAAGTCCAAATCCTTCCCTCCGAGTATACTGATACCTTAAAACTCCTACCTTATCATTAAAACGTCTGACTTCTTCTGTACTGTTTATTCACTTCTTTCTTGGAGGGTTCACGGTTAGCTAGCCCAGGTGGTGGTGCTGAGCATCTTGCCTCTGCACATACACTTTCTCCTGTGGATTTTTACCACACTGTTCCCCAATCATACACCAAGCTGTATTGCTTAACTCTTTCCCTTTCTAGGGACTGTCTCTGAAACAAAACTGTGAGTCAGAAATATAATACCATTCTATCTAGCACAGTACTGGATATATAGGTATATTTATATAAAGTACAAGGGGCAAATAGGAACAACAATAGCAGCAGCAGCAGCAGCAACAACAACAACAATCTAACTAGTAACAACATAATCTGGCCCTAGCTTAGAAGCTTTATTATAGAAAAGTGAGAGGTAATTGTGAATTGACTGTTTCTCACCCCTAATTTTTTAAAAAAGATTTATTTATTTATTTATTTAATGTACTTGAGTACACTGTTGCTCTCTTCAGACACACCAAAAGAGGGCATTGGATGCCATTACAGATGGTTGTGAGCCACCATGTGGTTGCTGGGAATTGAACTCAGGACCTCTGAAAGAGCAGTCAGTGTTCTTAACCACTGAGCCATCTCTCCAGCCCAACCTCTAATTATAGAGACTGAAAAATACTGGTAAGGCACCTGCGTGTGCTTTTTGTGGACTTATTGTCAATATTTACACCAACAAAATGTCACAAAGAGTAAAAAACTGCAGCCTGCTGAGTCAGGTATAGTGGCAAATGCCTTTAACCTGAGCATTCCAGAGGCAGAGGCAGAGGCAGAGAGGCAGAGAGGCAGAGACAGAGAGGCAGAGGCAGAGAGGCAGAGAGGCAGAGAGGCAGAGAGGCAGAGAGGCAGAGAGGCAGAGAGGCAGAGAGGCAGAGGCAGAGACAGAGAGGCAGAGACAGAGAGGCAGAGAGGCAGAGAGGCAGAGAGGCAGAGAGGCAGAGACAGAGAGGCAGAGACAGAGAGGCAGAGAGGCAGAGACAGAGAGGCAGAGAGGCAGAGAGGCAGAGGCAGAGAGGCAGAGACAGAGAGGCAGAGAGGCAGAGAGGCAGAGAGGCAGAGACAGAGAGGCAGAGGCATAGAGGCAGAGAGGCAGAGACAGAGAGACAGAGAGGCAGAGAGGCAGAGAGGCAGAGGCAGAGAGGCAGAGAGGCAGAGAGGCAGAGGCAGAGAGGCAGAGAGGCAGAGGCAGAGAGGCAGAGAGGCAGAGGCAGAGGCAGAGAGGCAGAGAGGCAGAGGCAGAGAGGCAGAGAGGCAGAGAGGCAGAGGCAGAGAGGCAGAGAGGCAGAGAGGCAGAGAGGCAGAGGCAGAGAGGCAGAGAGGCTTTGTCTGAAAATAAAATGAATTAAATTAAAATAAATAATCACAGATTAAATATAGGATAAATATTTCTAATTCAACAGGGGTGTTTAAAATTTTAGATTTTTAATATTTGCATTTATATGCTAAGATACATTGGATGATAGACTCAAGACTATGACCAAAGTTCATTTATTCTTCATGTACTCCTTAGATCTACAGTCTGAAAGTAGTTTTATACAGTATCTGTGGTATGTGGAATTTTCTAATAGTGTTATGTTAACGCTCAGATTTTCAGATTAGAGATGGTCAATCTCAGAATTTTAAAAAGTAGTGTGGTTCTGTAGGATGCTTTATATCTCTGGTTAGTAATGTAAAAATAAATTCTAAGGGCTGGCAAGATGGTCCAATTGTTAAAGTGCTTGTCACGTTAACTGTGAAGACCTGAGTTGGGATTCCCAGCACCAGTGTAAAGAGGCAGAGTGTGGTAGTGTATGCCTATCCTCCCAGCACTGGAGAGGTAGACATAGTAGGGCAGGCTCACTGGCTGGACAGTTCACCCTATTCAGTGAGTCCAAGGCCAACAAAAGATCTTGTCTCAAAAACAAAGTGCCCATAGCGAGAGGGCTCAGTGGGTAAAGGCATTCACTCCACAAGCCTGGTGACCTGTCTAAGCTCCAGAACCACGTAAAGGTAGATGGACAGGACCAAATCCACAAAATTGTCCTCTGACCATCATGGATGACCGACCTACTTATTATTGAGATACTCACAATTACTCACAATAATAATAAATTAAAAATTAGCAACAACAAAAATGAATGGTTTCTAAATAAGGATGCTTGAGGTTGACCTCTGACTTTCTCATTCATCCTACACACACACACACACACACACACACACACACACACACACACACACACATACTTCTCAATGAAGACTGCTAATAATACTATGTTTATTTATTAGAAACAAAAATTTTTGAATAATTTAATTTTAGTTGCACTATAATTTTATAACTGGAGTATTTACTAGAAAATGTATTAAGTACTACATAGTTTCTTAAGTGTGTTCTTAAGATGTGTACTGTAGAAAAACTAACTCTCATACCCATGATGACAGCGTATAATTGGTCCAGTCCAGTCAAGAACTTGATACTGTTGAAAGTCTGGTGTCAGAATCATTGGAGGTAACCACACCACCGTACATGGAGAAGTTGGCCACAAAGCTTATGACATTCCCTTTGATGGGGACAGAACATCACCTTAGAGTTTTAGAGAGGCACAGAAGGTGGCTCTTCAGTGAAGATGAAATGAGATGATAAACTGACTGTTCATTTGAGGATATATTCTCAGTCAATCAGGTGAAAGGCAAAAAAGATTCCCCACCCCCATCCCTGAGTAGAATTTGCCACCCAGGAACAGAAATATATGAAAGTATGTATTCTGAGATACTTTTGTTCCAAAGTCTGGTAGATAAAACAGTGAGTTTACACAATAAGAATATGGTGTGGCAAGATGATTATAAACCCACCACACATCCATGACTTAGGGAGAATTGTCACCTTAGCTTAGCACATTTTAGTTGCCTCTCTCCCAGGTCAGATGTTCTTTAGCAAAAAGTGCTCTCTCGGGCTCAGGGACTCACATCTGTGAAGGAGTGGCTGTCTTCTGTGAGTACTCAGCATTTCACTCTGGTCTGTACAGTAGTGCCAAGACAGGCCTCCTACATCTCCTTGCTTTTCATGTTGGTGTGTAACAATAATTAGCATGAAGGATGACGTTAATATTTTTTTTCCTGAGTAACAATTATTAAAGAGATACTGAAGAGTTACAGGAATTCTTTGAACTCCTGTCACACAAATAAACAGTTAAACAAATAAGCTGTTTTGGGGTTTTTTTAAAAAATTTTTTGGTGCTTAGGGAATGGACCTTGGATATGCTAAGCATGGACTCTACCATTGAACAACACACATATCCCAAGTCCCTAAATAAACTGTGTGTATTTCTTATTGTATAGTATTATTTCTTGGGGGGGGGGCATGAAAGTCATTATTATGGTAATAATACTCTAAGAACAATCCTGTTGCAGCTTCTAAGTTTTCCATAAATTAATTTTTACTTGATTCTCTAAGTAAATGTCCTCCTACTCAACAGATAAAGAAACTGAGGCCTGAAGTCTTTGAGAACTAGCCAGTTTTCTGAAGAGACCATAGTTGTTGACTTCTCAGACAGTGCAGAGTGTAAAGCGTGTCCACAGTAGGAGAAAAGGCATTCTCACTACATGTAAGTACACTGCTTCCTGGTAACAATCCTTACGGTTCCAGTGAAAGTAACCAAAACAGATCTTGTGGTTTATTAGTCATACTAAATTTATCTAGATATTTATTGTAGAAAACTAGCAAAACTAAATCTTGTCAATTGAATTTAAACCTCAGTGGTCACTTCTGGATACGGAAGTGCTTCATTTTTACCACACTCTCTGGAAGAAATTCAATAACACATTGTTAATACTCGACTCATACAAAATGATTTCAAAGCTCCATGGGAATTTAGATTTGCACAAGTTATTAGGATGTGACCTTTCCCTTAGATTTCTTATTTTAGGATCAAGTTAACATGGTATTTCCCCAGTGGGAGCTGTTGTACTTCCTTCGAAGATAAGCAATCACAAATTATAGTGAGTAAACTCAGGGAAATCTATATTTCTGTGATACAGATGAAAATAAAATCTTAAAAGGAGCCCATGCTACATGCTCTTGGATTTGAAAGGAAAAAGTCATGTGACTTTCTAACAAAAGAAAACAAAACTCATGCCATTACGGTATTTTCCTGAAATTTATTCCTGATTGTTTCTTGTCCTGGCTACTAAGTCTTGTGACTTTTAAAGTTTATTAAAGACGTTTACGTCACTTAATTTCCTATGTCCTGCCAAACAGTATAAAAGGTTAAAAACATCAAATAATTTAAATAATTTCAGATCATAAGAACTAAAGAACAAGGAGTTCACATGCTTAAAGGAAAAAATGGCTAAAATAAAATGAAAGATATCATATCTGCTTCCCATTTGTCCCATGGAATAGCAGTAGCTCTTACATATGACTGTGCGTCATTTATATACATTATTTGATCTTATATCCAACTGTGAGTCGTTTATATACATTATTTGCAGCATACAAGTGATTGGCAGGAACCAAAGGACAGGTGCTCACAGGCATGCACACACATTCACACTCATTTTATTTTTTAAAGATAAATAAAATGGGGGACAGAAGATAGTGAAGAGATTAACCCCTAAAAGAATTAACAATAAAAAGAATTTCATCCATAATCTAATATTTTCTTGTTCATTTTAATACTTCTTAACTATAAATATTTTTGTCTTAAAACTTTCTCATATATTTTTTTAAATTTTTTTTTAAATATTTGTTTTTATTTATTTTATGTATATGAGTACACTGTAGCTATCTTCAGACACACCAGAAGAGGGTGTCAGATCTCATTACAGATGGCTGTGAGCCATCACGTGTTTGCTGGGAATTGAACTCAGGACCTCTGGAAGAGCAGCCAGTGCTCTTAACCACTGAGCCATCTCTCCAGCCCTTCTCATATATTTTCTTAACCTTAAAATTATTCTTCCAAACATTAAAATCATAAATTTAACATAGTTGATTCTTTAAGGTACCAGGATCCTTATCCCCTTAAAATAATTAATAACACTTTTAAAAGATGTATTTATTTTTATTTTATGTGTATGAGTGTTTTGCCTGTATGTATGTATGTGCACTGTGTATGTGCCTAGTACCCAGCAAGGCCAGAGGAAGGCACTGAGTCCCCTGGAACTGGAGTTGGAGACTATGTGAGGCACTATGTGCTAGGAATTGAACTCTTAACCACTGAGCATTCTCTCCAGTCCCCAGTAATAATTTCTTAATTGACAAAAAATATTTTTAAGACATGATCTCTCCATGTAGCTCGAGCTAGCCTTGAACTTGAGATCTTACTGTTTTAGCCTCCTGAGTGCTGGGATTACAGACCTGTATTATCATGCTTTACTAAATACAATTTCAGAGTTGAGTTATGTTCTATTTTGTTAGACCTACATTGTCAGAAGCTGTT
This sequence comes from Micromys minutus, assembly GCF_963924665.1. Lineage (NCBI taxonomy): Eukaryota > Metazoa > Chordata > Mammalia > Rodentia > Muridae > Micromys > Micromys minutus. The sequence continues at coordinate 30,862,274 of NC_137972.1, forward strand.
GTTCCTTCTTCTTAGTATGTGGATTTAATCATCAGCACACATAGCAGTGCTATTATTTATTTAAGTTTGTATAGCCTTGGGGCTATAAAATAGTGTTGGTTTTATCAGTTGGTAGGTTTGTTTGACTGTGAGGAAGGAGCCCCAGTGCTGTGCATAGGAAGACAATGCACCCCTCTACTGCTTCAGCAACATCCCCAACCCTCTTTTCTTTTTTTAAAGAAAAACAACAAAATCACTTGTGTTAATACTATTCCTAAATACCTGGTAAACTCTGTGCTCCCCACATCCTCCACTACCACATAATCACAAGTTACACAGGTAAATGCTAATTCATTTGCACAAGCTCGTTATGGTGAGACACAGGCCCGAGATCCTAGTGTTTGCAAGGTGGAGAACAAAGAAAAGGGAAATCATTTCAACTTTTTTGTTCATTTGTTACTAGAGTACCCTAATGAAGCAAGAACAATATAATTACCCAAGCACTTCCACTAACAAAGTCCTCCCAACTGAAGAAGACAACCTTGAAAATTAAATAAATAGGTGCCAGAACATACAGGATTTATAATAGCATAAGCAGTTATATCATTGGAAAATCAAATCAAAACAAACACACGAACAAACTGGACAGCACCTAAAACCTGGGTTAGTAAATTAGGTAATGTCACTACAGTCATTACAATGGAGAGTCTTTTTACCATGACAACACACTGAAAGTCAGGCAGAGACTAGAGAAAATATAAATGTTTGAACAACAGAGTAAGATTAAGTGGGAATTAAGTGGAATACCTTACAAGAGAAAACTGTGGGAGAAAAGGTTTTATGTGATTGTGATCATTTATTTTAAACATATTTTCATAGTCTTTTAAGAATAAAAGTATTTTAGAAGGAAATGATAAGAAGAACAAAGGAGACAAATGAATATGACAGAGATACATTGTAGTTGTGTTTGAAAGCCTCATGATGACACTCATGAAAGAGAAGTAGATAGATAGGTAGATAGATTGATGATAGATAGATGATAGATAGATAGATGATAGATAGATAGATAGATAGATAGATAGATAGATAGATAGATAGATAGATAGATAGAGGAGATGTGATACACAGGCATGAAATCCTAGCACTTTGGAGGTAAGGCAAGGGGACTGCCACACGTATAAAGACAGCTTGAACTATATAGTAAGTTCTAGACTTGTATAGAGTACATGAAATCCTGTCTCACAAAACCAAAAGGGGCTAGAGATATGGTCAATGGGGTGAGCATTTGCTGCTCTTCCAGAACACCCAAGTTCAAACTCCAGCACCCAAGCAGTTCATAACTGTCTGTAACTCAAGCTCCAGGGGATCCAACAACTCTGGTTTCCACATGCACACCTATATATAATTAAAGTTAATAAAAATGAGTCTTTAGAAATACAAATGTAAGTCTTTACTGCAGCTCTGTGTAGACTTGAGTCTGGAAAGCCCTGGGTCTAATCCCCAGGAAATCACATTAAGAAAAAGAAGAAAAAAAAAGTAAAACAAAACAAACCCATTAGCTAAAATCCAAAGTAATTTGTTTCAGTTTTACACACTGTTGTGAACATACCAATTGCCCATTCTTACGGTTTCAATGCCATGTATGATCTGTATTTCAACCCTGAGGCTCTGAATTCAGGCACAACAGGTCAGCTAGGTGAGCTTTGTACAGAGACAGGCCCCAGTACTGTCTGTATCTTATAAAGAAACCTGTGAAGATTGCTGTACCCTATTAGCAATTTACAGAATTGTCATCTGCTCTACCAGGTATAACTACCATTGAATGGCTGTCATAAAACCCCTGGGACGAACAAGTTCAGATATCTTTAATCACTGCTCTTTTCTCCCTTACCATCAGTTAACATATTTCTTACAGGGACTTTTCTTCTTTGTTTAGATTTGTCCGCCTTAGTTGTAAATTAACCCACAAGCAACTCATTGGGTTTTTCTTTGAACTTCACAATTTATGGCTCAGGGGCCATTTAAACCGTCAGTTAGCAACTCTGCTTGTCTTTTAGGCTTCTGAAGCTGTTGTAGCATGTTGCTCAGGTATTTTTCAAGCTATCTCTGTTCAGGGTATTCCTAACGCTTCCTCACGATCTAGCTGAAGTCATGGAATTTGGGGGAGAATACCAAATATGTCCCTGTACCACTGTCAGGATACCTCACTGAGTCTTACTAGTGCTGATGCCGACTTTGGCTGCTTATCTGTGGTTGGTATTTGCCAGGACTCTACTGTAAGTCTCTTCATTCCCGTTTGTAATCAACACACACTGGGGAAATACTTGGAAGCTGTGCAAATATCCTGTTTTTTCTTCCATTCTTACCCACCCACTGAAGTCCGTGTTCATTGGCGGATCTAGCCTGCAGCAGCAGTTGCTATGGTTCTCTGACAACTTCCTCTTGCCTTCACTCCTTCCTAATTCTTCTGTAAAGAAGACTCATCATTCCCTCCACCTCCACCTACTCATCTGTAATTATTCACACCAATCGATCAGATACATATATCTCACTCGAGGAGTTATAATGCAGTCCCACAGTTAGTGTTTTTACTGCTCAAATTGTTTCAGTGTTGGCTGGCTGCTGGGCTCTCTTTTCTGCCCCCTGGCTCTTCTGGAGCACACCCTGCCTGGCTTCTGGCACCACATGGGCCTCCAGGTTTATGCTGAACATCACAGTTTGGTTTGCCACTGGGAGACTCTTATCTAGGTCCTCTCAGAAGACAGAAGTAAAGAACATGCACCAACACACATGCTAATGCAGTCTGTGTTAATTTCTGGATGTATTTATCTGAAAGGGTTTTCCAGTGCAGCTGCAGGTTTTAAAAACATGAGCCACACTGTGACCTTCCTTGTTGACTATAATTAACAGTCCTAAAACCACATAAAGCTTCAGAGAAACTTATGTCTCCAGGCAAAAAGACACATGTGGGGACTGAAAACTGCCTCAACACACTAGGATCAGGTTCTGAAAGATGATGGAAATCACAGAACTTTATCCACAGACCCTGAAGCCATGCTCCATACTAGTCAGTCCCAAGAACTAACTACTGTCATGTAGGTATCAGCAATTCTCCTCGAAAAGAACATGTTTGGTAAATATAAGCCTAATTCTGTCTTAGCAGAGATTAGGGTTGTGTAGCCTAATAGACAAGATATATCTATCTAACTTCAATCATAAGTCTAAGAATCTGAAATAATGTACTTGAAGTCACTACTTGGGTATGAAAATAGGAGGTTAGGTGTTATTTTTAAAGATTTGCAGTATAATGCAACTACTAGGCCAATTTTTTTATCTTTCTTCTGTCCTAGTCAAGTATGTTATTATGAACCCCAACTAACTGGCAAATCATGTAGGAGAAAGTGTTGAGGCAGTACACAATTAAAAATTAAAATATAATTTTAATATATCATATTAATTATATTAATATAAGGTATTCTGATGTACATACCAGTAAAGGGTAGTCCTTGTTGTAAAAAATGTCCTTGGATATCAGTGGTTCACAGCTTCTTTCAAATCTGAATAATTAAAAAGAAAAATATTTTGAAAATTTATTGATATTTTGAAACCTCAGACATCCAAGTCAGCCAAAATGTAGATACACACATAATTTTCATCCCCAGTATTTGCTTTTCCTGAGCATGTAAAGCTTTATATTCTCTAGAAATAACCAACACACAATTAAATGACTCATCATGGATCATGCAGTACCCAAAACTCTCCTCAGGATGGTTGCATAAAAGAGACAGATGGGTATTGGATCCACTTCTCTTGTCTTACCAATAGGGTCACTGACATGATACAAAACTCTTTTACCAAACTCATTTTAATATCAAGTTAATAATAACTATATCACCATTCAGACTTAGGAAAAACCTAGATCTTTAAAGGGATTAGCAGCCTCAAAAGATAGGGAGCTGAGGGCTCTGGGTGTGGCTTACACATCAGAAGGCTTGCTGTCCATATCCAGTTGGAGAAGTGTGGTGCAAGTTTGAAGAGAGTTATACATTGTAAAGCTGATGTTTACTAAAATTTGAGTTCATCTGGAAGTTACATGCAGGGCAAGTCTAAGATACAGTAGAGCAACCAGCCTGCTTGGGCATGGGAGATGCAGCACAGGACAGACTAAGCAGACTTTTCAGAGGAAAGTCCAGGGAGCACATTGTCTAAATAATGATTCACATCCTTGTCTCTTAAAAGGGCCCAGGGAGCCCAGAATAGGACATTCTGTAAAGACAAAACAGCATCCGGTGCCAAAAGCCTTTATCAGGAGGGCCAGAGAGCCCTGGCATGCAGACCCAACATTCTGCACAGTTTGACATACACAAAACTCCAACACTTGCTCTTTTGACTTCTTGGAACTGACAGAAACTGCTACATGATGCATGCTATAAAATGTTACATCATGAAGAAGAACGGTTTTCTCATCCAGTTATTTCTAACATGAAAGAACATGAGCTACAGCCAGTGAGCTTTGCTTGTTGGTATTCCCCATCACTGGGCAGAGCTGCTGTTTGGAAATGGGAGAGCTTAATGCCATCTCAGTGCCAACAGTAAACTGCAGTTCTGTTCTCAGAACAGGACAGTCTCTACAGGAAGAGCTAATCTGTCAACACTTTCTGCCTATATGCTTTGGTTTTGGGCAGTGACCTCTGTTATAATGATTTGCATAAACATTCAAATTTGCTGGTCAACAGTAAAAGCAGCATTCACAACCAAACTGCTTACTACATCTTGCATGTTTAACATATGGGAAACTACTTTATCTATAAGAGATTATCACTATAACTTTTAAAAAAGCGTTTAAGATAGAAAAAAAGATTCAGAAGTATGAGAACAAAAGAAAAGTACCAATAAGTTAATTTTCAAGAAAATTAAAGTTTCTAGGTTAAAATCAAGCAATACTAATTTACTTGACACATACTTCTGATCTTCACCAAATATACATGATTTTATTAAGAATTGGACAAAAAGAAATTTCAATTTATTTGTAATTTAAAAAATGTTTGCAATATATGTTGATTATAGTCTCTCTCATCCACCATACCCTCCTAGATCCTTTACCTACCTCCTTCCAATTTAATGTTTTTTTTCTCTCTTAAAAAATACACAAAAATGTGGGAACTGCTATCTATTCAAGGCTCGGGACCCCAAGAATTAGATCAAACAGAAAACAAGGCCAGCTAATACTATCTCTGTAGATATGCAGCATTTCAAGTATTATCCATGCCCTATCCCACTCTCTGGATTCACTCAAACTGTTCTGTGTCTTCAAGACATAGTCTACAGACACAGGATGTCCCAGGACAGACAATCTGAAAATAGTGTATCTAGCTCCTTGCATTCTATGTTTATTTTATGTTCATTGGATGAATGGTCAATCCACTTACAATCACTAAAACCCAAAGACTTAGGATGTGAAGAGACAGATCACTGTTTCACAAAGCTCACAGTAGGCCAGGCTATTTTTGCCTATTTATTCAACTACTTCACATAAGAAGCCCTGAGATAGGAATTTCTACATATCACAGTAGATATTAATGCAGGCCAAGAGCTATTTATCCCGATTAATTTGCCAGAAATGGAACAAACAGTAAAACTTGACCAAAGATATTGAGGTAGAGGTTAAAGGGGAAATCACTGAGAACTTATCCAGGAATTATATCCCCAAAGGATTGCAGGTAGATTGCAGTGGTAGACCAGTTGTCTGCCACCAACAAGACCTTGGTTTCAATGTCTATCATTGCTGAATAAAACAAAACATCTCCCAAAAGGTAATTGTATAAGTGTTCTTTTAAAATGCTGTAGAAAGATGTCTTATAGAAAAAAAAACTATGACTAAGTTAATTACTTATTAATTTATAATTAATCATTAATTATTTAAGTACCATAATATTATCAATATCAATATCAAAAATTTGACCCCTTTCCCTCCTCCACAAAAGAAAACATTTAAAAAGGTGAGAGTAGACTATTGAAATGGCTGAATGGGCAAGAGAGCTTTCTGGCAAGCCTGGTGGCCTATGCCATCAGAACCCCTATAGTGAAAAGAAAGAACCAGGTTCTACAAGTTACCCTTTGTCTTTTAACCTTTTTCATGTGCATGTGATACACACACACACACACACACACACACACACACACATATATATATATTAAAATGTTATTTCTATTTATTAATATCAAATTAAAACTACAAGTAAAATTAATTAATTCAATCAAATGCTTGGAAAATAAACTACTGTGATCAAATTGAATTTATTTCAGAAAAGCAAAGGCAATTTAATACCAAAGTTTGATAAATACATATAATGGCATTAGAAAAATTTTAAAAGATATGATTATTTCAAAACACACAAAACAAGCAGTCTACATAGTTCTTTTGGGCTGAGGATATAGCTCAGTGGTACAATACTCACCTTGTATGCTCAAGAACCTGTACTTGACATTTCTTTTAAAAACTAAGAAAGTTTAATAACAACAATCTATCTCAAACTTACAACTAATATGGTCCTAATTGTGAAATATGACAGTGCATTTCCTGAGGTATAGTCTATAAATAGCCAGTTCCTTTTCTAACAGTAAAGATTTTGCTAGAAAATAAATGTGTGTGTGTGTGTGTAGTGTGTATTGTAGGTTTATAAAAGATATTAAGATGTAAATATTCTGCAAGCTTTACAATTAAATAACAACATCATCAACAGCAACTTTACTGAACACTGGATTCATCACTTGCAATTTTTCTGTTCCTCTGTACATCGTACTGGAGTGATGACACACATCTTTCTACCGAAACTAGTTACAAGCTGCTTCATTACGACTTCTTGATTTCTGTTTTCCATTAGTGTGCTAGAAAAATGCTTAATTAGCCCTCCTGACATGAAAAAACACTCTGGTTTCTGGACTTGTGAGACAAAGATTTCAAGTTTAAAACATGATGTATCTGAGGCAGGATGTTCACCACGTGGAACACAATGAGATGACAAATCTCAGCAATGTAAGAGCTAGGAAATATACTTTTTGTGTGTCTGTTACTTTTGTTTTTAATATACCCTGTCAGATTATAAGTTCTTATAATTTAATACTTACTGTCTCTAACAATTGTAAAACCCTGCCTGAGATTTTACAATTAAGGACCTACAAGTTGATCTGAGTGGGCTCCTGCATACTGTTGCCTTCTAGATACTTTTTAGTCTCTTGAACCTGTTCTTCCTGAGATTTTCTACTATAACCCACTATAAGTTCATTGGCTTTCTTCTTTCTACTCTTGAATGTGGAATGTCTACTTCTTTGTAGTTTCTAATTATTCAGCCATAGCTCCTGACATGGAAAGATTGTATGTGTGAGTGTCTTTGTGTGTGTGTGTGTGTGTGTGTGTGTGTGTGTGTTCCTAGGAGTTCATGCATGAATGGCAAGCTGAGTTGTATCTTTTCTTAAAGGGAAGGAGAGTGTTAATATTCTTTCATACAGTTTCCATCACGGTCTGTTGGGGAAAGGTAGAAAGTAGGTAAATATACTCAGATCAGTAATTTTTATTCCAAAGTTAAAATGTAGCCATTCCTCAATGTCTAAATATTTTGTATTAGATTTACTCAACTACACAGTAAAAATATTTTTTAAAAAATACATTAACAGGAAGGTACTGTTGATCAGCATCTAAAGTATTTGATTACTTGAATTCATCCCTTGGAGCTCATGTAAAGGTAGAAAGAGAAAACCAATTTTACAAGCCATCATCTGACCTCCACACTACTGCTGTGGCATTTGATGCCCAAACTCATGTATCGTATGTAACCACAATAATCACAAATAAATGTTCTAAAAATGTTGTGCCTATACTGAACAAGTAACAACTTTGTCTTGTTATTATTCCCCAAACAACACAATTTCTCTGGCATTTATGTTGTATTAAGTATAATAAGTCATCTGAAGACAATTTAAAGCAATATAGCTAGGTTATATGAAAATAATACATTTTAGAACTACTTGTAGCCAGTTTCCTTGCCCTATCCCCTCTGACCATAAAGACTGATTCTAGTAGAGTGGTAGATTAACCAAGATCAGTTAAAATATTCCTTATATTTTTACAGAAACCTTAGAAAATGTACAGTTTATTTGACTGCTATATCCTCAGATAACAAAATAAATTAATTTTACTTGTATTAAAAATCAGAGGGGAAAATAAGGGGTGAGAAAAAGAGAGGAATTTCACTTTTTTTTTCTTCTTTTGTGAAGACAAGCTTTCTCTGTGTGGTCCTAGCTAACCTAGAATTCACTCTGTAGACCAGGCTAGCCTTCGGTGCAGAGATTCACCTGCCTCTGCCTCCAAGTACTGAGATTGAACACATACAACATCAATGCTGGGCAGACAGAGCCTTTTTAACAGTGGTTGGTGGTCCTGCCCCCAATGATTAATTTTAATAAATAGTAGAACTTCTGAATAAACATCAAAGATTTGGGATCTCATTTTCCTTGTCACAAACAACACAAAGACACTCTGTATTTTTCAATCACTGTCACACACTAAATTGATTTGCTGTGCATTAGAACAACTAGCCCACATATCGCCTGAATGTGGACAAACTGGTACCCATCAAATTGTTATACAAGGCATGGTAGTTGGGGGTGAGTGGCTATAGATATTTCATTCTCTGGTAACACAGATACTATGAAAATAGGCACTTGTGCAGGAATTGGTGGCTGGTTTAGATTGCTTGGGTTCAAATCCTACATTTCTTATTTGGCAGGCTAGTTTGTTTCTGTTCCTATTTCTTCACTGACCTAAATAATTCATGAAATATACAACATATACCTACCTTCTTTTGAGACAGGGTCTCCTGTAGGTCAGATTAGCCTTACACTCACTATGTAGCTTAGAGTAACCCTGGATTTCTGGTTTTCCCAAGGGCTAAGATATTCTTAATTTATGCAGTTCTAGGGATGGAACCTGTGGTGTTATGTATGCTAGACAAGTATTCTATCAGTTGAACTACATCCTATCCCAGTGTATAGCCTTAGCATTGTATACAATATATGACTTGGAAGAATAAAATAAGATTGATAGTGTATCAATATGCTTTAAATAGAGCCTAAAACAAAATTTATGATCAATAAATATTAATAATAACTCTCAATAACTAGCTTATCTTTTTGGTGCTTGAGTTAATTTTAAAAAGTCCCCAAGCAAGATGGTTAAGTGACATTTTGGCTAATGGTTTAAACTATGTGATAGACTAAGCATGACAATGAATGGTTAAAAAATAAAACACAAATAAACTGTGCTCTAAGCAGGAAATCACAGACTTTATTTATGAATAATTTACAAACTAAGTTGGCCTAATGAGTAATTTTCCATAAGAAAGTTATGAGAGCTATTGAGGAATGAGGAGTAGAATCAGACTGTGGGTGTGAAATAGTAAAGTAACTGTTATCTGTTAAGCATCTGCTATTCATTACTGCCATTCTAGACAGGATGAACATGACAGACTCTCTTGTGTAACTATATATGGAAGGGAAGACACAACCAGAAATCAATGGCTTAAGAATCATCTGCTTTCTGTGCTATTTGGAAAGAGAAGTTAAAAATGAAAGTTGTAGACCATCAGTCAGGAATTACCTCAACAAGCTACTGCCCTTATAAGCATTTGCAGGTGTACTGGCTGGCTTTATGTCAACTTGACACAATCTAAAAGTCATCAGAGAGGAAGGAGCCTGAATTGAGAAAATATCTCCATAAGCTCCAACTATAAGGCATTTCTTAATTAGCAATCAATGTGGGAGAGAGAGCATAGGCCATGGTGGGTGGTACCTTCCCTGGGATGGCGGTCCTGAGTTCTATAAGAAAAGAGATTGAGAAAACCATGGGAAGCAAGTCAGTAAGCAGTACCCCTCCATATCCTCTGCATTAGTTCCCGCCTTCAGGATGCAGTTCTGTTTGAGCTCCTGTACTGACTTCCTTCAATGAACAGTGAATGCTATTGACATGTTAGCTAAATAAACCATTTCTTCTCCCAACTTGCTTTTTGGTCATGGTGTTTCACCAGAGCATTATAAACCCTAACCTAACTAAGACATCAGTCAAGGCATATTGACCCCTTTCATATAGTTCAAGAAGTAGTGATTTGACCCATTTGGAAAACAGTCAATGGGAAGCAAAAGAGCAGCAAGAATTTCAGAACAAAGTTATCACATTATTGATCTTTTGTTTAGTAGATTAAAAGCACACATTACTTTCACACTGTAGTCAAGGTCTTGACCAAGGGAAGAGCTAATAATAGGCACCGAGAAACAGAGATGCAAAGGAAGATTCTTCAGAAGAGAAGTAGTTGTAAAACCCCAGAAAAGAAAATATAAGCAGCATCAGGAATGAAAAACACAGGGCAGGAAAGAGGGACCAATAGCCAGAGCTACTGTAAGAGGTGAGAGGAGAAGAGGAGAAAGTAGGCAGGGGGAGAAGAAGAGAGAGAGAGAGAGAGAGAGATACAAAATAGGAAGAAAGGGATAAAAGGAGGGAAGGAAATAGGGTAGAAGGGAAGGCAACAGAAAGTGAGGACATGCCCAGAGGTTCTGGCCATTCAGTGGCAATGATGTGCATGCTCAGGTTAAGCTATTTACTTTGTATGTGACCACCAAAATTAGTTATCATTGGCATTTAAAATATCTCAGAGAAATTAATATGCCACTAAAACTATTTTAACTTGAACTTTCACATTGGTAAGTATACCTAAATGTCACCTAAAGGAAAGTGTCTTAACTTTTCTCGAAACTCCCAACTACTATGCCTATCCAGACATGAATTTTTTACTTGGGATGTCTGATACACATCACTCCACACAACTGAATAATGTTCAGTAAATATTTGAGTGCCTAGTATATACTAGGTAAATGTTTTAGGCACATGTCAAAATCTTTATGTGCATTTTGGTGAAAAGCATAACATTTTTTACTTATACACCATAAACAGGGAAGGGTCAACTTTTAACAAGGTATTTTACTAGGGATAAAATGAAATTAATTATTTTACTTCTGCAGATAACATGTTACTTGCTATTATAAGCACCAAAACAATCCCTATGAAAAGAATGTCTCTCACCTGGGTTAAAACATTGTAGAATTTCAGAAAATATACAAAAGACATCACACACACACACACACACACACACACACACACACAGGAGTCTAAAAGTTACAATACTATGAAATGTAACTAATCAGTACTAAGGCTAGTTACTAGATGTTGACAGAAACAGTTTGATGTTTATAATAATTAAGTCAAATAGGCTAAAAAAATAAACCTATCTATTTTTCATGCATCAAAACAGCGTCCTACTCCAGCATGGAAAAGGGAGGTAGGCATGAAGCCTCACCCCTAGTTAAGGACCTATTGAAGCTGGGAGAGGAAGAATCAGTTTCTTTCAAGAGCTTGGTCCCTGGTAGGTCTACCATGCTCCAGTGAAAGGCCACACATCCAAGAAGATATGGGCAGCTCAAACTGGACTTGATGGGTTAAAAAAACCCCACAAAGTTGAATACATAGCAAAGGAGAAGTGGATCTGGGAAGAGCTAGGGAGTGAATATGATCGAAACACTCAAAGAACCAATTATTTTTAATGAAAAAAATGGCACCCCAAAGATATCCCCAAATGGGTAGTCACACGTGGTCTTGTTCAATCATGACATTACATCACAGGAGTAAAAAAACAAATGATTTAAAGGTCAGCATCTTGACTTAGATTTACGTAACTCGTTTCTGCAGAAATTTGCATTACTTGTGAAAAACATCACGTGAAAGAGGAACTTACTATAAATATTAAAATTGGAAATAAATGAACAGCTGAGAAAGCATTGGAAAGAAATAGTTTCTTTAAAAAGAATTGGAGAACTACAGAGTGTGGGTGTGTGTGTCTCATTGGTGTAACATGTGCTTAGCATATAGGAAGGCCTGGTTTCAGTTCCCAGCAAGACATGTATGAGCGCGCGCATGTACGCATGCCCACAAATCTAATTGTTAAAACTAATCTAATCTAAAAGTGTAGAATACACTTAAAAATCTAATTAGGAGGAAGATGAGTGATGTCCTGGGTGTACAGTTCATGGCCTGTAACCTCCTCCTGGTGACTAGAATCACACAAGAGAATCAAGAACATTAAGTTTTTATCCAGGTGGCAGACTGGGTGGGGCTGGAAGACTGGTCATAGTCCAGGACTTGCTAAAACTGAGTCAGTGATTGCAAAAGAGCGCTCCCCTATCCCACATGCACTCAACACAGCCCTGGTGCACAAGACTCCAGTTGAGAGCTGGGATGCTCCCAGGCTTGAGGCCGCCTGCTTCATGCAGACTCCTTGCTTTTGCATCTGTCTCTTCCCAGTAGGTGTACTGGACCAGTTGCAGAACTCTCCCTATAGCAGCTGTAGACAGTCCTGTGGCTGCCCCTTGAGGGAAGTAGGGACAGGAACTAGGAGAGAAAGGGATGATACTGGCAGTCTTTACTTTTCCATAGTGGTAAAACCAGGATTTTTATTATTACAAAATAATTTTATTATTGAGAAGAGGAAACCTAGCCCTGGCAGCAAGTGACTCCTGGCATTGGCTATAATACTTGGAATTTCAAGGTTCAGGGAATTCAGACTCTGGTGGCCCAGTATATCAGAAGAAAGGGGCACCATATGCTGCTCTTCTGTGGACAGGCAAGTAGCTACTGAGCATGGGCTCCTACAGTGACGGTGGCAAAGGTGGTCGGTCCTTCCACTGGCTGCACTTTTGTCAGTACGTGTATTGTACCCTGGGGAGAAGCACTGTGGTAGCAGAGGGTGGGTCTCAGCACTATTCCTACACCATCAAAAAAATTATGATAAAGAATAATTTTGAGTAAGTCACAACATAGACTTTAAAGTGCTGGATTTAAAGATAACTGTTTATTGTGACTTGTTGGTCTTTCCCACCCTTAGTGACCTGCTTTGCTTCCTCTTCACTGCAGGGTCGGTAATGAATGGGATAAATCATGAGTGCATACTCAAAAATTAACCATACCCTAAGGACAAAGCAAGTTCTGCTAAAGGATTAAATATTTCTGTTTTCTGAAAAGAGTTATTTTGTATTTTGTTTTATGTCAAAATATATTTAGTTTCAAAAAAATCTAATTTGCACATATATTTATATAAGCTAATTTACAAGTACTGATGAAATAGCTAAAAACTTAGCTTCCGCTAATGTTCCAAAGTAGCTGATTATGAAGGAATTATGTTCTACTAGCTTACTAGCACAGAAAGAAAATCTTGGCACCTCAGGTTTAGATGGGAGCTTGCAGGTTGCCTAGTTCATCTCTTCTCAATAGAGGAAGTCATCATAGAGACTCCCTTGTGTTCTAATGACAAGGCATTTTCTGCCCTTGAGACAGCCTTTCTTACTGCTGGATAGCTATAGATATTACAATTCTTTACTTACACTGAGCTGAACTATGACTCTCTTTAATGTCTGGCTACCCTTTGATAAAGAAAGGCTATGTGACAGTTCCATAAATAAACAGACCAGCTCTTTCTTGTTTACTATTATAGCTCTGTGTTCAATATATAAAGTGAAATGTAGAGAGGGTACCCTAAAATCTATGGCAAGTCCCAGCACAGTGTATTTTTTTAAGACAGTATGCATCTAATTTGAAGTGAAGAGCATTTTCTCTGCAGTATACTGTGGATACTTTTATGAAAGGTCAAATCATATACTTGAATCTTATGACAACGTCACCTCAAAGATGTACTCCCCTTGCTCCAGGTAAGTATGCATTAGTGTGTAGACTAGGCTAAGAGCACAGCTCAGGTGGGGCTTTGTCTTCATTCCTACAGATGGTACACACATTATGTCCAATTTTTCTAACAGTTTCCTGGTAGTTTTCTCTGCATACAGCTGCCAGGTTAACCTTCTGACTAAATCATCTCTAACTTCTTAAGATCTGGACTCTCCTCACTGTTAAGACAAAGCCCGTATTCCTCTATCTGCATTCCAGGCCTTTATCATCAGTCTGAAAGATCTATGCATCCAACCCCATTTCTGACTGCTCATTCTCTGGTGCTGTGTTCTCTAACTCCAGTTAGTTCATGTGGAGTCCTCTGGGGCTGTGTTTAGTCACTATTCCAGACTTGGCTTTCTTACACTGGAGATTCTTTTTCTCTTTCTCTTTGACTATCTCAAGTCATGAACATTAAGTTTTGAGGAAACATGAAATTATCCATTTCATGATATATAATACCATTAACATATGTAATACTATACATTATATAGCATATATAATGTAATACTTTATAATGTCCAGTATATACTTTTATATTTTGTTTTCAGTCAATACATAAATGTTTGTACACAGTGTAGAATACAGTGATATTTCAATACATGTATACAATGAGCAGTGGCCAGATCAGGGTCACTGACTAAAACACTGGAAAAGATGTGTAGGCAGGGATGGCCATGTGACTTGGCAGTCAGCTGCTTGTCTAGCATGTACATGGGCCTAGGTTTGATTCTCAGTACTTTATTAAAAAGAAAGAAAGGTAGCTAGCTCTAAGTCTCTCTCTATCTAGTTCCAAAACGTCATTACCAAAGGAAACCTCCGTTCATGAAGCCCCAACCCCACACCTATCGGCTCATGTTCTTTGTGAAATGACTTACTTTGCTTGGCTCCTGTGTTGTTTCTTTCTCTGTACAGGTTTGTATTGGTTTCCATCAGGCTACTGTCTTAATTCTTGAACTTCCAAACTCTCCTCTTCAGGGTTTTTCCTAGTTACCCCTCCCTCCTTTGATTTTAGTTACATTCATCTTCAGCCTTGAATCATCATGTTGTGATGGGTGTTGGTTAACCATTTCAACTGTGCCCTTTTTGGACATAGGTGGATTCAAGGCTTCAAACTGAGGGGCTTAATTCCTTGTGTTCATGAAAGAGTACTAAAACAAAACTGAGGTTTGGATATTCAATGAGAGCACATCTCAAACCTTTGGCCCTTGGTCCTTCCTGTAGTGCTCTTTCTCAGAAAGCAAAGGGTCTGCCTGTGTCTAGCCAGTGTTTCTTTGCCCTAGTAGCTGAGCAGGTGTGAGAACAGGAGGAAAATGGCAGGTTGCCCAAGGGTGGAGAGGGTGCGGGTTCCCTGTATTCATCTTTAGCAAACAGACTCCTACCTTCATTCCACATCTACAGATGAAGCCCTACCAGGGTTCATCTACCTACCTTGGGTGTCCAGAGATGTCACAAGGCAATGTCTTAAAGAGCCCCATCTTTTGTTTTTGCTTTTATATGGAGATCAGTTTCTCAGTCTGATACTTTGAGGTTGTTCTTAAATACAGATCTTCCTTGGAAAAAATTAATTATTAAATAACCATGATAGTACTTGTGGTCAATATATGAAATAGCTGAGCAATTAAATTACTATCTGTCAAAAGCTGGGCATGGTGCCATACAGCTTTGAGCCCATTACTCAGGAGGCAGATGCAGGCAGATCTCTGAGTTTAAAGTCACCATAGTCTACAGAGTGAGTTCCAAGCCAGGACTACACAGAGAAACCCTTTTGGGAAAAAAAAATCTATTATAAACCAATGGGTAGGTCAAAATCTGATGGTGTTTTATCTAACCTGGCAAAACGTATGAAAGGGAATCAGTCTTATACGGAGCATGGACAAAAGTCTCAGTAACATTTGTGTTGTGTATTGTTATAAACTGTTTCCAGCTGTTACACTGCACAGAATTCGTCACAGTTGCTGTTGAGTCTACAAAGAGGAATGTAAAAACAGGGCTCAGGCCCCTAGGCCATTATGGGGCCTGTCCCTCTGACCAGGACTACTGAATGAGCTAATGCAAAATGCCAAAGTCTATAATTAACATTTATTCCTTTCTCATATCTTACTTTACCTGCTCTAGAGTATCAGGATGAGCAGAGTAAAACTTTCTTCTGATGTTAATTCCATATGTCCTAAAAATGTTACACAGAATATGAATTAATATTAAAAAAAATCAATTCAGGGATTTCTCTTAAAATTTGGGGAGTAGTAAGAAAAGGTCAAGAGCTATGATACATATCCCTATACTCTAATAATGCACAACAAAACATAAAAATAAAGAGAAATCCCCGCCCCCAAAATCAGCAACTGTAATTTGTGATACAAAAGGCAGACTGTGTCAGATTACGATTCAAAGTGTATCTTCCACTTCTGTTTCCTTTAGGTGGAGATTAAGAACAGTTTGAGTACTCTGAATTCAAAAGCTGGTGGTCAGGGTAAATCCTGTCTATGCATGCTGGTGTTTAAAGCTTTATAACCATATCAAAGCCAAGTGAGTCATCTGTACATATCTGCTAGGGTTGGAGACTGTTCTGAGAAGCACAGCAAACACATGGCATGGGTTATGTGGCTGGTCATGCCAATAAGCTACATGTTCCATCACTGTCACTTCACCTCTCTGACTGAACCACGGTCTCCAACTGGCCAGTGCTAGATGCAGGTTTGTAGTTGGTAGATTGTGATCTTTAGCTCCTAAGCTCCAGCCTCACCATTCATGTGGCTGTGTTTTCAGAAAACAGGTTTTGATCTCAATGTAAAGATTCATGGTTTGCAAAGTCAGTGGTCATTCAATAAGGGTACAGTTTATAGGATAAAATAAACACACTGGCAACATTTGTCAAATCTGAAAGTTCTGGTTATGCCTAAATTGATGTTCCTTCAATATTTCACGCCACTGAGTGTGGACAAAAATATATTCCACATAAATGCCTTTAAAATGTGTTTTCCTTTGGTACTGCCCTCATTCATGTTCAGAATTTATTTATAAGTGGTCAATGAAATATTTTCTGACATTTAAAATACCAAACAAAAATGGTAAAGGTAATTTATTAATTCAGAAATATGGAATAGTTATAATAACTTGATGAGAAAATGTTCATTCTACCTAGGATACTCTGAAGTGGCTAAGTGGTAAACAGTTTACCTAGCATGTTTGAGGCTCAGGATTTGATGTCCCATACACAGAAAAGCTTCAATAAATTTACTCTTTGAAATGTCACCATTTTAAGGCTGTCCTACCAAAGATTCTAAGATCTAGAAATTGAAGTCTTGTGAGCTACAGTTCACACTGGCTGACATTAGGGACTGAATCTGCAGGAACTTGAGGGGGAAGAAAAAAAAGATTTAGTATCACTGATATAAAACTTCTAGAAGACATTTTAACACTTGAAAAAGGAAAGGGTATTCTGAGTCACAAGACTAATAAAAGATACAAACATACATACATGTACATACATAATACATATATATTAGGAAGTCATAAAAAAGAAAAGAAAGTAGAAAGTAACAGGAACAATATATAACCTGAGTCAAAGGCAAAAGCAGTTAATTTTTCCTTCTGGAATTTCTAGAATAGGAGAAAATAAGTAGTTCAAAGACTATTACTGTATATCTGCATGCATACATACATATATATGTAAATATGTAATTTTGCATTGTTTACAGGGACTTGGGGAAACATACTTCTTGCTATTTTTGAGCAACTTTTTTCAGGATTTCTACCACATTTCACACTAAGGTCTCATTGACAGGGGAAGCTTACCTTAACAGGCTTTTGTATCAGTGACTAGTTATGGTTACACGGTCAACATTCTGCTAGGAGTTGGAAAGCCAAATAACTCTCACATGAGGTCATTCAGTTTTAGAGAGAGAAAACAAAGAGCATAATACATACATATATATTTTAAGGAAAAAATTGAAAGAGGAGAGCTCTAAGAGAAAGTAATTCCGGAAACTGTTTTCAAAGCTCTATTTGACAGCATAAACTAAAGGTCAAAAAGGTCACAGGCCGTAATAAATCTGCAAAATTAAACCTTACATAAGCCTGTGAACATGATGTGCCTTATTTTTAAAAAAAGATGAATTTTAAGATTTTTTTCTTCTTCCTAAATAAATGAATCATGAAAAAACTGCACAGGTAAATCTAATACGTTAAATAAAACTAAGTGTGAAACAAAGTTTGAGTATAACAAAGAAAAACTCAAATATTTAGCTAGAGGATTCTCATGCTGTGCCTTGATTTTTACTGATCAGGATCACAGAAAAACTAAAAAGTTAACTATTTTCTCTGTTGCTAAATATCTGTGTCAGTTCCAAGTATGATTTTTAGATAGGATCTTATGATGTGGCCCAGGATGGATTCAAACATGCAATCCTCCTGCCACAGTCTCTTGGATGCTGGGATTACAGGTGTATACCACCATTCCCAGTTCAAATACTGGTTCTTATAACAATGCTTTTATAAAGTTCTTGTACCTGGCTTTTCCTGTATCTTCTGGTGCTCTGGAAAAGGCCTCAGAAGTGACAGTATAGCATTACAGTGTGTAGCACATTGCCCAACTGCTTTCTAAGCAGCCTGAAGTAAATTACAGTGACATCAGAGATACGCAAATACAAATTTCTTCAGCTTCTAAATCATAGTGTATTGTCCACAGGACTTTGCTTCCTAGACAACCCTTCGAGCATTGAGCCACATCCCTGGCCTCAATACCCAAATCACAGAGTTTTAGAGTAAGAAACAAAACTGTTACTAAACGTCACTAGGAAGGGCTTATTGTTAACCTTTATTAAACTGGAATTAAAAATAACTTTATTTACTTAACATAGAACAGTTTTCCAGGGCCAGATTCTTTTTTGTGGTCATATAAAATCCAGTCTTCAAGACTCAGGGTTTCTAACTGCCACTCAAAGACAAAAAGAACCAGTGAGAGCTCATCTAAGAGATCCAGTTAGCCTACAGCAACAGGAGCTATGGACAACCAGTTGGTTTACCTTGACAGGAACTTACTGACAACGGCACTGAGTTTTTCTAAGTAATCTAGCAAGCCAGCTATGGTGAGTTTTACAGGATAGTTCCCAGGGAGTATATGAATAAACTGACATATGGCAAGGAATTTCACATAGGCAACAGACAAGAGTATAGCCTAACGAATCCAGGCTGGCCCAATGCATCGTGTAGTGCTGAGGACTATGGTGAACCTCTCTGATCTTCCAGCCTCTACCTCCTGAGCACTAAGATTCTAAGTTGTTAGTTTGTGTTTGGGATAGAATCTAGAGTGTTCTGCATGCTAGGCAAGCACTCCACCAACTGAGCTACATTCCTAGTCCTCCCTACTCTTTTAGAAAAAAATTACTGAACATGTACTAATCACTGTGCTATATGCTAGAGATGGAAAGATGAATAAAGGCCTACTGGTACCTTCCTTCACAAAACTTCTCATCTATTACTTTCAAAGTCCTAAAAGCCAGCAAATTTGAACACTGCTGAACTCAAAATTTTAAATATTATATTGCCTTTAAATAAAATCAGGATGTTACTAAGTCATTCCAAATGCTTCAAGGAAACATGCAGCAATCTTCCATTGCCAAATGCTTGCCTGGGTGCACTCTCTACTTTTTGAATTATTCTGACATATGCAAATAATTTTTTGAAGTTTCAACTTCACTTATATTTATATCATTCACATGTTTGTTTTCTTTTTTAAAAAATAAACCTTATCCAGTATATAGAACAAGAAAAACATGCATATGGGTACACTCTTCCACACACTCCAAAGCTTGTTTACATGGGTAATTATCAATTACAAGAAAGAGACAATATATAGCAGGGCGAGGCTTTAAGATTCTCAGATTTAAGTTCATAAACTGAAAAGGTTGTGTGAACACTAATGACAGGTAAGGAGTGTGGTTAGTACTGCGTGTGAGGGTGGCCATTTTTAATAAGTTCACCAGTGATCTGATTTTAATAAGGCCACCAAGCTTTGATTTCTAGCTAAGCTTCATTACATTGCTGTAATCATTTTAAGCCCAAAGAGAAGAAAGCAGAGTATGTGTGAAGTGGATCTGCCAAAGCATTAAGCATCATTTCTTCTTCTTAGGCATTTTTTCCCCCACTGAAGTGATTGAAAAACTCTTTTCACTGTGATCTAGTAGGAAGGTGCTTTAGCTGTCTACTGGAACTAACTCACGAAGACAGCAGAGGATCAGTGTAGCGTCGTGGAAAAAATAAAGGACCGCGGAAGGATGATAGTGTAGTGCTTGATTACACTATCTGCCTGCCAGCTCACCGCTCTGAACTTTGATGACGTTTCCTAGGTAAAATGCTATTGCACAACAACTGTTTGTTTTCTTTTGAGTTGAAAAATAGTTTGAGGAACATCTGCAACCTGTCTTGATTTAATTTTTTGAAATTACATTCATTTATAGTGTGTGTTCAGATGACAACCCTCAGGAGGCCATCCTCTTCTCCCACAATGTGGGTCCTAGGGACCAAACTCAGGCTGTCCAGCTTTTACTGACTGAGCTATCTCTTAGGTCCTTGTCTTGATTTTTATGAGAAAAAAATGTGCATGTCAAATAAATCATTTGTCATTGCTGGTCCCCATAGTTGGTGTCACATATAATTTGCTGCCAAGGGGCACATATTACCTTATTTTCCCTCTCCTCTTTTAACCCCCTTTATCTAATTCCACATGTGAGCAAACCCCCCCCCCTTCCCCCATCCTGTTCTTCCTCCTCCTAAGTGCAGTGGTTATAGACATTCACCAAATGTGATTTCTACTCTCTCCTTCCATCTCCACATGAATGTTAACTGTGTTTTCAGGCAACAAGAACTCAAGGAAGCAAGCTTTTTTTCTTTTTTTTCCTGATAGTGACGAGGTCAGTTAATTCTGTCTAGAACACTGGCTCTTTAAAGTGGACTCCAGACCTTTGCATGACAACAGCATTTAGTAGTGGAATGACAGCTGCATGGGGTGGGGTCAAGGTTAAGGAGTCCTTTCCAGTTCTTCACCCAGCACTCAGTCTCACAGTTCTGTTTCCCTATTGCCCTCCCTATAAAGGATCATGTATTGCTTAAACACAGGGATGAAAGAATAACTTGTCTCTATCCGCTTTGCTAGATTCTCCCCACAAGTTACTTGAGGACCAGCATGAGTAACAAGCAGTGAGAGGTAACCTTACAATTTCAGTGATCCTAGAAGCCTGTGATGTCAACAAGGAGCAGTGTGAATTCTTACATTCTAGGACATGGTAAGCATACAATCTGTGCCTGAGAGCAGGGACCGGGATCTGTATGTTCCACTCCCACACCCTCCTACTCAGGGAATTCCCCTTTTCTCCACTTCTCTCACATTGCCCTTGTTCTTATCTACCATACACTGAAAAGGACTGCTCACTCCTAGGTCCATGCCAATCTGAACTCTTCCAAGGGGTCAGATAATTTATTTCATTTTATCTCTGGATTATAATTCCAGGTAAATCTACAGATTTTTCTAAAAGTAATTAAATGTAGCAGTGAACTTATTTTCTATAAAGAATGAGGTAGAACTAGAGAAATGGCTCATCTGTCAAGAACACTTGTTGCTTTTTCAGAGGACCCAGGTTCAATTCCCAGCATCCACATGGTGACTGACAGCCATCTGTAATGCCAGTTCCGGGGGTTTGGAAACCCTTTCCCAGCCTCTATAGGAATCCAGACACACAAGTGTTAAACAGACAAACATGCAGGCAAAACAACTACACATATATAACATTTAAGCAGTAACTGTTGGGTAAGAAGCACTTGCCTAGCACATGCAAGGCCATAGGCATTCAATTACCAGTATCTCAAAGCAAAACATACAGCACAAAATCAATAAAGAGGGGCCTGGGGGTATTCCTGTACAAAGTAGTACAGCAGTACTTCTCTGTATGCCAGGGGCCAGGGTTTGACTTCCAATACCTAAATAAATACAAAAATGATCAAATGCAACAAAGCCTTTTGCGATTATCTAGTTTAAATTCTGCCTGAAAGCTTTAAATTTACTGTAACCAATGCAAGTTACAAGGATTGATGGCATCTCTGTGTGTGTGTATGTGTGTGTGTGTGTGTGTGTGTCTGGAACAGTGCAGTGAAGAAAAATCCATCCTACACTATCAAAAAAAAGATTTTCTCAGTCACCATCATGGCCACTTGGGTGCTTGAAAGAAGAGCCAAGACTCTTAGGAAGCTCCAATAGTACTTGTTAATAAGAGCGTAGAAGTTAACGAGAATCTGGGCTCCCACTCCCAAAGGGAAATCTACAAAGACACTCACCCCTACTTATAAGCCCCAGCTTGAGCCTTTGTTCTCTCCATAGACCCAACCTTGCAGCTCTGCCTCTATTTATTTATTTATTTATTTATTTTTGGCCAGGGACGTGCAGTTCAAGCCCCACGGCAATTTTCCCCAGCAATCACTTGTGCAGCACATAAGCCTCTTTCCGTCCCACTCAGTCGGCAGGCAAGTACACAGCTCACCAAGATGCTGCTTGGGATCAGCCCATGTTACCACATCCAGTCCCAGTCCCTTTCTTGCATAGGAAAGTCTCTTACAATAACCTGTATTAGTTAATCCACAGAGGGCTTCAAATGTGTGGTCACTTACATACTTGTTCACTTGCTGCCTGCCAATAAGTGAGTGGCCTATTAGTAGTCATAAGTGACTTGTCAAGCTTTTTAGAAGGCTAATTTGGGTTATTGTTTGCTGCAACACACAAACTGTTTTAATGACTAGCACAAGGAATTACTTAGCCTTTTAGGTGTTGGTAGTAAACTATAGAACTGAAGGAGGTGACTATGCTTGGTAAAATAAGCTTCCCCTGGATAACATATTCAACCCTCTCAAAAGTATGGCATAAAAATCGATAAAGAGCAGAGCTTTATCAAATAAAAGCACAGGCCTGCCGCCATGGAAACTTAGTACCAGCACAAAGACCACTTGTCTATGAAGGACTCACAAAGACAGAAGAAAAAAAAACAATGTTATGCTTGCTTTTGTCCCAAATCATCAGCGAGTAAAGAATATAATTTGAAGCTGAAAACAATATTTCTATAAATTTTTCTTGAGTTGGCTATAAAATGGCATTTTTATCTTTCTTAACAGTTATCTCAAAGGTAGTAAGCGAGCAAACTCGTCAGACTTGTGAACGAGTCAGTGCTGACCTAGATAGCTGTGTAGTTTGTCTTTAGGATATCAGCTCAGTTAAATTCAGGGCCAAACTCTTATCAGTTAAGATATCCAGGCTTGCTGATAAACGTCTTAAAACCATACCCAAAACAAACAGAGACAAAGATTAATTATTTTAAGCTTTCCTAACTTTCCATACTTCGAAAGAACATAATAATTGACACAGTTAAGCAGCATAAACATCCATGTTCTAAACAGAATATTCGATTAAAATATTGATTTGTATGTATAATAGAAGAGAAATAGTAAGAATAAACCTAGGTCTTAAGAATTAAGGCTATACTAGACCAGTGGTAGATAATATCTTAACACAAATCATGCATTTCACCAAAGTATGGCCTATTGTGTTTGAGATCTCCTTATAAATTCAGTTGTGTTGGAAAAATAAAATTTAAAATATGTCAGTTTATTAAATAATAGTTTAAAATATATAATGTATAACTCTCCAAAAAATCTACCTCTGTATTATGAGAAAACTGTAAGTAGTAGACTAGAAACCTCAGGAAAATTTAAGAAAAAAACGTAAAAATAATTAAAAAGAAAACCTCATAGACTATGAAACTTATATGTGGTATTTAAGGCCTCCCTGGCATTGAGACAGAGTTAACTGGCCTTGTTATTTTTTTGGTCAACTTAATTCAGTTTCTAACGACCTTTGTAAGCAGTCATGCCGCTGCCCTTTCGGCTGCGTTCGGGCATTAAGAAAGTGAAGTAAAGTAATAGATAACAGGGAAATTTGCCACAAAAATAAGAAAAACACGAAAGAATTTCGCTTTGACAATTTGTGGGCTGCACAGATGTTTAAAATTACATACTATTGACTTAAATCAAATTGTCTTGACTAAGTGTAGTCTTTTCTTAACCGTCTACCAATGTTCACTTAGTGGGATCCTATGAAAGAGAAGACGTTTCTTCCCGTATTTTTACTTCATTTTATGACAGAGAATATTTTCAAGTCTGTATGACAAGAAATTCAGCAGAAAGACACAAATTAGAATGACTGTGTGTCTTGCTATATATACTGGGCACCAACTATTGAAGCTTCTGGAAAAATTGTTTTAACAAAAATTTTTATGAAAGTCTCTTGCTATTAGCAACCACTTCAAATCTGAAAAGTGACTTAAATGCATTGATAATACTTATACATGTTTTCACAGTGCCTTTATATAGTATAGCTTCCCCACACAGAAGGATCTTGCCAAGACTGATGGCATACTCTTCTTTTCAGAGACTTAAAAGTGAAAGAAAATCATTTGTTTAAATAGGTAAAACTTACTAACCGAAACCAGCCACTTGCATACTCAGTAATTTATTTCTACATCAAAAATTTAAAGTCATACTTTTTTTTATATATGAATTTTAAATGTGAGATTTTGAAACTAATAATATGATTTTTAGTGTAATTTGCTCTTTGTTATTAAAGTGATTCTGAAATATGTTGTGATATGAATGTTAAGAAAACTAGTTTCTTTAAAGAAAATATACTTAATTATTAAAAAAACATTATTTCAAAAATATCAAAGTAGTCTTAAATATTGATGTGTATGGTACTTCTGGGCCTTTTAGTTTTAATTTGTTTTAAAGAACTTATATTCTTTTAAATATAAAAGAATGAGGAAACAGCATCTAAAAACTCTTTGGCCTAGAGGTATCCAGAACTTTAGACTTTACCGGCGCCATTGTTCTTCAGTAAGAGCTTGAAATTTTTATATATGACAGATTTTTTTTCTTAAAAATAAAACTGTTGACAAGCCTTTTCCTTCTCGTGAGTTGTAAAAGATTGAGATGATCACCAGTTGCTTCTTAGATCTTCTCACTGAAGATACAATTCTCAGCAAATTAAATATGGGGTAGCACTTAAATAAGCAAATTTACACAAAGCACATAGTAAAAGAAAAATGGATGGCTTTATAATATGCTTCGTTCCAACTAATGTATGAGACTGACTTCAAATTTTCGTATATTGAAATTGATACTTCGGACATTTACTTTAGAGCAAATGTAGTTGAAGATAAGGCAACAGAGAACTTATTTTAAAGCTGAAACAGGATCTTCTGGAACATCGCTCCAGATGCTCTTAGTGTCTATGAGCGCTTCCGTCAAACTTTCAAGAGAAGTGTCTCTTTGAGAAGTCATGGTGTATGTCAGCTCCTACCCTCATCAGGTTTTAAGTCATAGAGCACCTGGGGTTAGTTACATTTTTAGTAAGCAACTGATCACTTCGCTATGGACAGGAGGACTCCCACAGAGCACCTGATATCTTTGGAAGACCTGCCCAAGTCCAAGACTAAGTTATTCATTTAATAATTCCCGTTAACAATTTGCTTCGTGCATGATAATAAAGAGGTGATGTTACAATAATGAACTCCAAATCAAGAGGCTTTCCAAATGTTAGCTACCCTACAACTCGGTTCATCTGGTTTTGTTTCCAAATGATCATTTAATTTTACATTCTTGTCCTTCATCTTGCTAAAGAAGACCAAGTTTAGCTTCTTCCTGACAGAAAATTTAACTCTTTTTTCCCCCCTCCTGAAATAAGTGACACGACCTTCCCTCCATTAGCATCAGAAGCGAAGCAGATTCTTACAGTACAAGAACACATCCTGATGTGTAAGAACTTGGGGGCAGTCTGGCCACTTCACAACACCCTCCAACAAAACGCGATGACGATGGGGCCACTCACCTACGCAACGGGAGTTTAAGAAGAATTTAGCGCTGCAGCCTTCTGATCCCCCGGCAGAGGTCCAGGCCCCTTCTTGACCTCCTCCTGTCCCTTATATAAAAGCAGCCCAGGCTACTCCCAGTTTCTGCCTCCACCTCACCTTAGGCTCCTCCCCAATCCCAAGCCATAAAACACCCGGAGCTACACACCCACCTTCCACCCCCCACCACGAGGGCTTGCCTACTCCAGTTAGCACAGCCTGTGCTCGCCCCCTCCTTAGGCTAAAGAGGGGCACTGGAGGGGCGGGGCCTTGGCGACAGTGACCCCCGCTTTCCTCACACCTGGCGAGCCCCGGGTAGCGGCCGCGGGCCAAGTCGCCTGGGCGATCACCGGCGCACCGTCCTTACCCCCACCCCCAGCGCCTCAGGGCGACCCGCGGCAGCTGGCGAGAGCCCCTCTCTGAAAATTGTCATCAAGATCCACAGGACCCGGTCCCCTGCAGGAGTTCTGGACTGTGCGGAGAACTGGCTTTCAAGTTAGGGTCTGGCTCCCTGGCCACCCTGCTCAGAGCTCGCACACACTTGCCTGCCACCCTCTCTGGGAACCTGAGGTGGCTCGACTGTGGCGCTCCGCGTACCCGCTGGGCCGGTGCCCCTCACAAGGACATTCACCCTGTCAGTCCCACTTGGCTCTCTAGGCGGGTGACCGGTTCTCAGCGGAGACCCCTCACTCTGTCCCTCAGTCCGTGACCCCGCCCCGCTATCTCTTTCTCGCTCTTCTCTCCAGCCCATGTCCCCCTCAGACCCAGACTCTGTCACCTTGTCAGTCACATTTGGTCCTGTCAAGAGTATGACTTCTCCTCAGCCAGGTCCCCTCAGTCAAGATTCTGTCACTTTCTGTCACGCTCCGTCCTGTCAGAGTTTGACTTTCCAGCCCGCGTCCCCTCTGGTTGAGACAGGGTCAGGCAGTCAGTTACACGGTCCTGTCAGAGTGCGACTTCTCCCCATCCCCTCAGCCGAGACCCAGTCACCTAGGCGGTTAGATCCGGTCCCCACAGGCCGAGGCCCCCTCACCTTGTCTGCCACAATCCTGTCAGAAAGCGGCTTCTCAGCCCGCGTCCCCTCAGCCGAGACCCCGTCAGGCGGTCAGCCTCACAAGGTCCTGTCAGAGTATGACTTCTCCTCAGTCCGTCCCCTCGGCCCGGTCACCTTGTCGTCACACTCAGTCCCCTCAGGCCACGCACAACCCGACACCCCAGTGAGACGCCCCAGGACTCTTCTTCCGTGTCCCTCAGGCGGGCCGCGTGGCCCGGGGCGACTCTGACCTGAGGCGGCGGCTTGGCGGGCGCTGTGCGTCTGGGCGGCCGACCCGATCCCAGCGCCCCGGGCTGAGGCTCCGAGTGCGACGGGCCCCGCCTGGCCGCGGACGAGCCGAGCCGAGCGACCCGGCCGGGCCGGGGGGCGGTGCCCAGGGAGAGGCCGGAGGCCCCGCGGCTGCACCCGGAGGCCGGCGCCCACGAGGCCCGCTCGGCTCCCCCGCGCCGGCACCCCGTGCGGGTTACCTGGCCGCCTTGCTCCTCACAGCCGCTGGGAGGCGACCCAGGAAGGTCCTGTGTCCCTCAGACCGATGCCCGTGGTTCGGCCGGTGACCGTCACGTGGAATTTTGGTTCTTTTTTCTAGATGTGCTTCTCATTAACATTTAAAAAATAGTATGAATTAAGTAGATTTAGGATCTCTCTCCTTTTTTTTAATAATCTCGGAAACACTCTGAAGGTGAACACCTTCATAAACGGACTTCAATGTTAGTCATTTAATTTCCTTTTTAAAAACAATGGTGAACAGAGATGGGCTCCCCTGGAGCTGGAGTTACAGGTGGCTGGTGCTGGGAACCGAACTAGGGTCCTCTCGACAAATACTAAGTGTTCCTGACCTCTGAGGCATCTCTCCTGCCCTCGAACTATTTGTTAACCTTGTTCACTGAATTTTAAAAATTCTTTAGCACCATTTCTTGCATAGGAAGCCTTACACACAGGGTGGAGAGGACTTGAGAATCTTTTAAGTTAGAATATTGAAGCATCTTGTCTCAGAAGCCTGAAACACACAGGATGAACAGTTCCTTTTCTTGCCCTCTTTCTGCTCTCTCTGTTATAATCTGCCCTAAAGATACACATTCAGAAACCCTTCGATGTTCAGGACACCAGAGGCCTTTCTTTTATCCAATCTTATTGATTTTTTAATCATTTTTCAATCTTATTGATGAAAATATTGTTCTGAAATTATTGATGAAAATATCGCTCTCCTTTGGGAGGCACTGACCTCTGGAAGTTTATAATTGTGCTTCTCTTGCTCAGGATGATCCTCTACTCTTAGCATCTTTATTTGTTGGGAGAGAGGGAATTCTTTATTCCTCTGGTATATACTATGTACCCAGGCTAGCCTCCAACTGGAGATCCTCCTGTCTCGGCTTCCTGAGTCCCGATGATTACTGGTGTGAGTCACCATGCCCAGCTTGTCTGTCCTTTTACTTTCTTAATGAAATGCATAAGGTTTAAAAAATAATCTTTGATCTATTTTAGTTTTAACTTTGTCTTATTTTGGTGTTAAAGATAAGTTCAAAGCTATACAATTCATTATATGGTTTAATTCTGGAAATTTCTTTGGTTTGGCTCTTAAACACTAGTATGTAATCCATTCTGAGATAACTTTTGTATATGAGTGAGGTGAGGGACAATCAGCTTTTAGTGGTGGAAATTCCCATAATTCACCAACAGCCTTGGAGGGGAAATTCCAGCACAGAAAATTCATAAAAGGTGTAAAAGTTTGGAGTTGATCTGAATTGTTTCTAAACAGCCTCCTGGATCAAAATTTCTGTTATTTTCAAAGTGTCTGTGGCTAGTAAGACTTACAGAAGCAGTGAGTAAACAGTGGAGCAGAAACAGTCTAACCTTTCAAACCCCTGGGCTCTCCATTCAATTTAGTGTCTTAAAGTCCACACTTTTCAAATCAAATAAAAAGAACAGAAGAGGAATCACAAACCCTTAGAATGTGGATCTCATATGAAAGAAAGTGTGGCCTTCGTGACACATGTGTCACGAAGTGTGCATATATGTCTGTGTGTACCAGGGGTTGGTGCCATTTAACTATAGATGACATTTTTAAAAGGTGGGAAGACACTGTATAAACTGTACTTGCAGAATTCTTTCATCCCACAAACATTTACTGAGCGTTTGTGCCCGGCCCTCTGCTAAGGGGGGGGAGGGGCATAATATGCCAAGCTGCGCATGCCCTCCACCCTGCCGCGGTGTACACTGGGAACATGGTCCACATGGGGTTTCTAGAGACAAGAGCTGGTTCCGGATTCAGTTTCCCAACCACAAGAATTCCTCCCAGATACTGGTGCCGACTGTCCCCACCACCCCATAGCATTAAATAAATGTTCATGTCTTTTATTGTTTGTTTTGTTTTCCCAATGAAGTTTACAACGTACTAACTTTTGTCTAGAGAGCGGCACTTTGTCCGCAGGTCCGCAGCTGCATACTGCGTTTGTTATATTGGGAAGGGTCCACGTTGAGTAGTGACAGTTGATGATAAGTGACTTGACCTCCATTTATTCTGACTATATTCAAATGGGTCAGTCCCTAAGAATTTAAAAATAATGTTACATTACCTTTTATGGGGGAGTGGTTAAAAATAACAAATTATTTTTCTCTCTTTTCCAGAGGCCCTGTAAAACAGCACTGGCATCAGAATATTCGACCGTGTGGAAGGTGAGCACAGGCGTCCTTCCAGAGAGGACTGTCTGCGTTTACAGCTGTTGGCCATGACGTTGACTTTTGTCTCTCTTTATCTCAGACAACCCTGACCAATCTCCAGCCGCTATAAATTCTGGAGAGACATAGAAGATCTTCATTCAAAATTAAACATCAAAACCAGTTCAACACAATGAACAAGTTACACACGCACATGCGAACACACACGTGTGCGCGAACACACACACACATGAGTACATGCTTCCACAAACATGTCTTCCATTTGGATACTTCTCAACATGTTCCCACATGTGAGGTTTGGTTGTATGTGTGTGTGTGTGTGTGTTTGTGTGTGTGTGTGTGTGTGTGTGTGTGTTGTTGTTGTTGTTGTTCTTTTTTAATTCATCTATGAAATTTTGCCTGCAGTTCCCAATTTGGCATTGACACCCAGCCTCCCATCTCAAAAACACACAAAACAAAAACCACATCTGTATTCCCAGCACTCAGAGGGCTGGGGCATGAAGACTGAGTTTTAAAGTCAGGCAGTGCTACACAGTGAGACCTGATCTTAAAACAAGCACACAGAATGCCCCCACCCCCACTCCATGTACATATTGTTGAAGTTAAGGAGAATTTCCTTTTTAGTACATGGCCTTCATCTTTGTTCTCAGTGACCCTGATTCATCTTCCTGAAGCTTAGTCTCCTGACCTATACAATGGAATGAGTGTAGTCTCAAGATTCCATCAGCGAGATGACGGGAGAAAACACCGCATCAGGCTCCCGTAGGACTGATAAAAACTCATCAAGCACGCAAAAGCATTGCGAATCCTTTTCTGATAGTTACTCATGAATGTCAGTGCACCGTGGAATAGCTTTTACACGTGGCTTCTCTCCCAGCTTTCCATCTGCCCACGGAACTTTCCATTTTACCTCTGTATCTCTTTCTTTCTGATATTTTAAAAGCAAAACAGGTCTGGTCTAGTAAATCAATCTTGAAAAAGCTAGACACTGAAGATTTCTTTATGAGAGTGGTTTGTGTGTGTGTGTGTATGATTTAAATGCTCAGTTATACTATAAAACTAAGTACATACATATGCATATATATTTCTAAAAGATATATAATAGGTTATAACTATATAGTATAATATAATGTAACATGTTATAATTATATATTATTTATTATATATAAAAATAGAAAATACTAGCCTAGGCTGGAGAGAGATGGTTCAGTAGTTAAGAATGCTTAAGTTCTTGCATAGGAGCGGGATTCAAGCACCCACATCAGGCAGCTTCCAACTTAGTGTAGCTTCAGTTCCAAGGAATCCAGTGCACTCTCTGGCCTCCTTGGGCACTACATACACAGTGCACATAAAACTTCGTGTCTCTCTCTGTCTCTTCTCTCACACACACATACACATATACTTCAGGGATTATTATTTTTTTTTATAGAAACATAGTTCAGGGCTAAAGTCCGTCACATTGTGTTGCAAGCTGTGCTCATTGCTTGGATGTTTACTGTAAGTGTGCTGTGCCTTCGAGAAGAGGTAGAGATGTAAACATGTCTCTGTGTGCATTGCAGTCCTCTGGTCTGAGGCATGTCATTTTGGTATAGGTTATCTGGAAGAGTCTCTTTTTCTTATTGAGATGCAGTCATCTAGAGAGCAGAGACCAAGCTTTATCTTTTCATACCCACTGGTAAGCTGCCCAAGCCCTGGTGGATGCCCCACCCCTGTGCACACATGGGCAGCATCAATTAAGTATATTTAGATGTTTATTGGTGACAATTAAAAAATGATAAGGGCTTCTAATCTCAGAATCAGGAGGCACAGGCAGGAGGACCTCTCTAAGTTTGAGATCAGTCTGGT
Source organism: Micromys minutus (assembly GCF_963924665.1). Taxonomy (NCBI): domain Eukaryota; kingdom Metazoa; phylum Chordata; class Mammalia; order Rodentia; family Muridae; genus Micromys; species Micromys minutus. The sequence goes on from NC_137972.1 coordinate 30,893,592, forward strand.
CTACATTGTAAGTTTAAGGGCAGCCAGGGCAACACAGAGAAACTCTGTCTCAAACAACAATAACAAAATTAGTGATGATAATAAAAAAAATGAAGTTGGAAAGAAGACAGGGTGAGGGCAGAAGGAGAAATTAGAAGGAGGTCTTGGTGGGTAGATAGGGTCAAAACTGGTCTAAATATATTGTACAAATATATGATGTTTCCAAAGAATTAAAATAATTAAAAAGTCACATGCTTATCCTTTATGTTTATTGTTGGCATTTATTGTATGCACGTTCTCAGACTCAGCTATTGATCTGGACCTTACTTAGGTATTTTTTCCCTAGGAACATTTGGGCACAACTGCCCACATTGATCTTGAGAAGATACTGACCTCCATTTTTGCATTGTTCAAACCTGGGCTTTCTTAGGGTGTGGCTTCAGCTTCCTTCTATGCTGTTTTAAAAATAACAGAACCCCCTCCTTTTCAGGAGAGGTCCCCCCTACCCCTTACCTCCCAGCCCCCACTCCTACACCTGGGTGCCTGCCGAGACCTGTGAGGTGAGTACCTTCTATGTTTTTTGCTGTTGCAGTGGTCATTTTCAGGGTGCCCATCCTGGCACCCACAGCCAAAGCAGCATTTTTCATACACTGAGGATGTGAAGTTTGGAATTTGTTTTTGGGGTGTGATGACTTGGCAGAGACTAGAGCTCTGTTTTGCATTTTTGCTGGATTTTTTGATGTTCGGAGGACTAGTAGGTTCGTCACGCATCACATTTATATATTTAGACAAATTTCTAGAGCAGTGTGAAGTGGGGAAGGGGAGGGATGTGGAATGATGTCCTGGGGGTGGGTGATACTTTATTGACAAAACATTTTGGCAGTGCCTTTTCTTGCAAGATAAATATTTCTCTTCCCAAATTATTATTTTGATACGAATCTCTTATAAAATCCATGTATTCTCTTAGTAATATTGCTTTTACAGTCCCCCCAGTACACATAAATTTACTTATGCGTCTTTAAAAACCTAGTTGTATATATTTACACATATGCATGCATTGAGTTTTTATATGTACCATGTGCATATAGGTGCCTTTGAATGCCAGAAGTTACACAAACCTCTCTACCAAAGTCAAACAGCCTCTATGTGCATACGCACAGCAGCACTGGTATCCATAACCATGGCAGGGTAGAAACACTAATGTCCATCGGCAGGAAAGCAGACGACACAGCCAACTTAGCATAGGTCATCATTCATAGTCAGGAAGCAGAGAAGTGAGTGGTAGTGCTAAGCTCACACCCTCAGGGCCCCAGGTACCGTCCCTACACCTTTGTCCCCTCCACCCTAGCCCTGGGTATGAAATACTGACATGTGATTTAGTATGGATGGTCCCCCAAACACAGGAAGACCAAACAGGCCTCAAGAGCATAAGATTCCTTTTACAATGCAGTGACGACAGCAGGCAAAGTAACAGAGGTGGAAGTGGATGAGGGGCTCCTAAGGATAGCAGGAGGGAAGCAGAGTGACAGATAACAGACATAGAGTGTCTTTGAGGGGGACGGAATACTCTAGAGCAGAGGTTCTATATAGAACAGACTGGTCTTAAGCTATTAGAGATCTGCCTACCATTCTCTAGTATGGGGTCAAAGGCCCAGCTTCTGGGTAATCCAATAAACAGGCTTCTGGCTTGTGTGTTCAGCTCTTTTATATAGTGTTCTCTTTTGCTTAAAAGGTATTCAGAGACCTGTTCAGTTTCACACTGTGGTCCAGGGTTGGAACCTTACATGTACCTAGACCCACTCACTGTTCTGTGACACTTTTCTCACAGCATTTCTCTGTTGATTTCAAAAGAGCCCAAATAATTGTATTTTCTACACTAAATTTAATCAGTGACTCAAGCACACATTTATTGAATTACTATTATGTTCAAAATAACACACTCTTCCAAATAGGAAGAGCCTCAAATCCTAAAACTTTACATATCAAATGCTTGTGGGCCTGGAGCTTGGTATTGTTTGCAGATTAGTCAATAAACAGAGACCAATGTTGTTTATTTGTAGTGCCTGAAGATTAGACAATATCTGATATTCCCTGAACTTAATAGGTCCTTAACCCATCTCACATTGGAGAATAGAAACCTACATATACAACAAACAAACATACTATTTCAATGTTATATTCCAGTTTGAAATTTTAAGAGATTGCAGGCCTTCCGCCAGTGCCTGGGCCACGTCCTTTTTTCTTTCTTTCCTATTTCTTCTTTCTCTAGCTCATCTTCCTCCTACATTGGACTCTTTGAGAGTAGCTTCTGTCCTTCATGCTAACAGAATACAAGCAGAAGAACACACTCTGTAGGGTTAGTAAGCCGTAATTTTAAACTGGAAGTATTCTTAAGATTTATTTTTTACCCTTTAGAAATAAGGTGTACATGTATGCATTGTGCAGATGTCAACAGAGGCCAGAAGTGTCAGACACCCCTGAAGCTAGAGTTGCAGGCAGTGTGAGCCATCCAATCTGGGTGCTGGGAATTGAACTCAGGTCCTCCAACAACTGCAAAGTGGACTCTTACCTCTGTCAGCCTTTCTGAATGGGAAGGCCTAAATAAAGCCAAACTCTTCTTATTTCTAATTCAGGTGCTATTCCTCCTTCCACAATTCAATGCTTCTTATACACAAGAAAGTTTTGGGTCATCTCAGTGATGGAAAAACCAAAAACATCCCAGAGCTCAAGGTGCAGGCTGGAAATTCAACGCTGTGTTTTATTGTGTGAATTGCAGAGTCTGAGCTCCAGTCCAGGAAGAGAATTGGCTTCCCAACCATCTGAGAGCTGTCGCTTAAGATGCTATCTCACACAAAGAATCTTTTCCTTCTCACGGAAAAAAAAAAATGTGTAATCCCAATAGCTCAAGAAAGGCAAGCTGTAGAAAAACGTAAACATATTCTGCATGTGGAGGAAACAGTTGGTATTCGGTAAACAGCAAGTAATTTATTGACTTGGCTAGATTCTCTTGGACTCTAGTATATAGTTAACTCTTAATTACCCCAGAGCAAATTGACTATTTGGTAAATTCTTTAGAATGCTATTGAGTCATCACACCATCATCTGGCTAAATTATAGGCTCACAGGAGTCTGACTAAGATGGCCACGTGGTTACTTGAGCTGAATGGTGAGCTGGGCCAGGGCTGGCTGTCCTATAGAGTGTGTCCTTCTGCCCTGTGTTCTGTTAGCCAAACAAACAAACACAAAAACAAAAAAAACCCAAACAAACAAATAAGAAAACAAAAACAAAACCTCACCACCACCAACAAAAACCCAGAAGCTATTTGCAGAGTCCAATGTAAGAGGAAGGCAAGCTTGAGAGAGAAGAGATAGAAAGATAGAAAGGAAGAAAGGAAGGAAGAAAGAAAGAAAGGAAGGAAGGAAGGAAGGAAGGAAGGAAGGAAGGAAGGAAGGAAGGAGAAAGGGTGTGGCTCAGGTACTGTGGGAAAGGCCTGTGATCTCATTTGTGAGGCCACTGAAGGAGGATCTCAAGTTCAGTGCTAGCCTGGGATATTTAAGGAAACTTGTCTCCAGGGGAAGTAGGGGAGAGAGAAGAGGGAGAGAAAAAAGCAGATGTGGGGGGAGGAAAAAGAGAGAGGAGGGAAGGAGACAGTAATGGGAGGGAGGGGTAGAGAGAATAAGAGAGCACTGTCACATGACAATGAGGTCAACTATTGGCTTTGGTGAGATGCAAGATGGTTCAGGACAGTTTACTGAGCCGTTTGACTATCAGTTTCTAACTTTATTCTTTATTCATATTAAAATCATTACCCTAAAATAGCAGCTGAGGAAACGGAGGCACAGGAAGACCTTGACTACAGTTGTAGCTTGGGCTGGTTTCAAATTATTAGCAGTTTCTCAGCATCACAAGTGCTGGGATTATAGTCTGGGTCACCATTGCTGAGCTCCACCTAGATTTCTGTATGGGGTTTTGCTGTTTTTGTTTCTTTTCATTTCTCTTCTTTCTTTCTTTCCTTCTTTCTTCCTCCCTTTTCTTTCTTTCTTTCTCCCTTTCTTTCTCCCTTTCTCTCCCCTCCCTCTCTCTTTCAAGTTAATTATTGTTGCATTTTAGATTTGTGACACAAGACCACCAACAGGTGGACTTAGGTGAGTCCATCTAACTTTTGAGGAGCTTTTGGCCTTTGCTGACCAACCACAATCTTGAGAAAGCACAGATTCTAAACAGGAACTGCTCTGAGTGTCAGTGGAATACAGAAGGCAGGTTATAAAAGAAATACTAAATCTTGAGGTCTTCCCCTTCCCCCAAGAGCTTTGAGGGTTTTTTTCCTATTTACTTATTTATTGATTTTACATCCAGATTCTAGCTTCCTCTCCCACCTCGCCTCCCAGTTTCTCTTTTCTTCTCACCTCACCTCCCTGCCATCCTCCATTCCTCCTTTTCTCCTCAGGAAAGGCTCAGAAAGAGGGAACCGTCCAATGGATACCAAGCTACCTTGGCATATCATATTGCAGTAGGACTAGGTTCATCTTTTATTGTGGTTAAGGGGAAAGGGACCCAAACAAAAGCAGGCAACAGAGTCAGATACAGCTCCTGCTTTTAACAGGATGTCTTTTTATCTTTGTCTGTGATAGGAAGGAGACCTGCACATCTTATGCTAAGAAGAAAGTAGAAAGGAGAAAGCAGAAGAGGGGAAGAGGGACTGGTAAGGGGGCAGAGCTCCACGGTAGCCCAAATACAGAGCTCTGGGCTCAAATTCTAAAGATCAAAACAAAAGGCAAATGCCTAGCCAGCGTACAGTGAGATCTTGCACGGAGATTTGGAATTGACTGACACAATCAGTAAGAAGGTGACTTCATTCTTGTTCACATACCAGAACTTTTAGATGTACACACCAGGCTTATTCTTCCTGGTGAGTGATAAGGTCTCCCGCAGGGTGCTCCTCCCTGCTTCCCTTTCCTTCCGGCTAGTGTCCTCAGGTACCCACAGCTCCTTGGTGTTTAATGAGGTGCTTTCTCTGGTCATGCTGTGCCCTTGAAAGTGATCAGCATCCTGACCCTTGAGAATTTATCCCTAATATGCCAAGCATATTTAGATCCCATAATCACGCTCGAAAAGGGTTTCGTGTTCTTATCACTAGATCGCTAGTATGTACAAGCATATCCATACTCAGACCTGTTGGTTGACTGTTTCTGGCAATAATTTTGTTCAGTTCCGAAGATTTTGACCATCTTGATGGAAATTGAATTGTCCCAGAAATGGCCGGAGAGCTGGAATGCACGGCAGCAGTATGGTCTCACTGAGCATGCGCAGATTCCTCATTTGGTTCTCAGCACAGAAAATCGAACTCAGAATTCAGAGTTACCTGTGACCAGCTGTGATGAGTTATTTCACTTCTTCCTTTTCAAAATAATTATCCTTTGTTGCATGGCTATGTTCTGGTTGAAAAGAAGACAAAAGTCGCTAGAACAAATTGTTTGTGTCACCCTACCACCGTTTACTTCATTGCCTAAATGAGATATTCTGCCAAGTCTTGTCCGCACATTTTCCTAAGAATGTGCTTCCAGGCATATATGCTTTATCAATGCTCACCTTTATCTGTATTTAGCATAGATTATTTGAAGTACATCACTCTGTGAATTTTTCACTTAAAACGTACCCCTTCATTCAGAACATATAAACCTATACTTGGTAAACACTATGTGTGTTTAACTTTTGAAAAATTGCCTTTATTTAATTGAGATGTCATTTCCCTATAATATCCACACTAGCTTAGAACTCGGGATTCTCTGACTTCAGCATCCTACGCAGCTAGTGCCACAAGCTCATTCATTTACAAATTTATTAATTGATACAAGATTATATATACGGAATACTGCATCAAAATTATACACACAAATATATATCAGGGTAATTCATAGTTCTATTTAGTTAAACATTTCTTGTTTCTCTATGTCAAAAGTGTTCAACTTTCTTGAGTTCTTTACAAATATTTAATTAGTATAGGGGTGTGGCTAAATGGCACAGTAAGGTTGGATGTGCAACCCAGGGCTAGAGTGGTTGTCTAGCATGCATGAAGTTGTTGGTTTGACTCTCAAACCAAAAACTTGAAAAATGGAACCTATAGTAAGTTTGAATTTCCCCAAACTCCTTTTACTTAAGTTTAAATAACTATCAAAACTACTGTTAGCATTTTTAAGAACACAGAGCAAGGTGAATGCTCAGCTCAGCGCTCAGTGCTTGCCATACACAGAAACACAAGATCCTGGGCTCCAGGCTCAGCACCAAAAGAATAGAAGTAAATGAATTACTTTGGTCATTTAAGAACAGTGAATACAACTATATATAGTCTTAGGTTAAAAAAAACATAAAGATGAATCGCTAACATGTAGAAAATACAACCTCTAAAGCGGTTTCCTTTGGTAGCACTGTGCAAACACACACATACTTTGATTTACTGGTTTGCCAAATTACTACTAGTACTCATACATTTATTTATTAATTTGCTAAGTTACCATGAATAATCTTTTAATTATAATTTTAAAATGCCTATTGTCATTTTTTATTAAAAAAAAAAAAAACAACAACAGGAAAAACTCAAGGGAAGCTGGGTTCAGTAGGGAAGTTGCAACAGCTTGCAAGGAATTTTTGACTCAGTTTTTTCTTTCTTTTTTTCAAATGACTTCTCTTACATAAGAGCCATGTGATTTCTCCATAGGGAGAAATAATACAGGGCCACATTATGCCTTTAATTTTTCCTCCAGATAATGTTTACAAGTCAACAGAGAGAAGCAACGCCATGTTTGAAGCCTACGTCAGTGTCCACTGCCATTAAGGACAATTGGTAATTTTTAACAATCAATGAGAGTTTATTTTAGGAGAAAACCTACTGAAATCTGCAGGAAGTAACCTTTTTGTTCCAAAACAGCTGTCATTGAACACCATTATGCCTACAACAATTAAAATTATCTCTGGTGACTTTTAGCACCTGGCGCCGTTCCATTATTGTTCAGTTAAATATTTTTCAAGTTAGTTAGGACTTTCGCCCACTGTGTCCTTTCAGCTCTTTATTGTCAATATGTATCTTAGATTCACCTTTGTGACATTATTTTTGTATTGTGGGAGATCGTGTTAATTTCTGCCTCAAACTGCCTGAGAAGCCAAACGATATTTATGTGGAAACTGCCCTACACATCTACACGACACTCACAAAAATACCACTTCCATTTGCTCCTTGATAGTGTCCCTGTGGTTTTTTTCTAGACCCGTGCCAAAAAAAAAAAAAAAAAAAAAAAAAAAAAAAAAAAAAAATTCCCAGCTTAAAGAATTAGCTAATGTGTAGGGGCAGGGAAAGAATGAAGGGCAAAGGGCCACATGTGGTATCCTTTTGCCCTATTTGATTGAAAATTATGAAGACAATGTCCCAGTTGAAGGGAGTCATTCAGACCATCCATACAGGCAAGGAATAGAGCATCAGATACATAGAAGCAAAAAAGACTATAACATATACCAATCTCCACTTCAATATCTCCACAGAATAAGTTGTCTGCCTTGGAAGATATGGGTAGATCTGCTTTTCTGGAAAGAGCCGGTATCGAAGATTGGAGATGTGACAGCCTAGAAGAGGAGTGTGTTGTTTGGAGAAAGCCAGTACCTCAGGCATCCATCACTATTATATAGTGATTACATTTCGGTGGGAAGGCTTGGTTTGTTATGATCTTACTAAAACCTAACGGTACTAGAAAATAGGAAATAGTGCTCATGATTGAAACCCACTGGGGACCGTTTTTCAACCCTCTTTAATACTTTTCTGAATGTTTGCACACCAAAAACTAACCTTGGAGATTAAAATGGACAGATTCATGGTAAGGACGCATAGGAGCAAGTGGGATAAAATTAATGCCTTTCAAAGATCTGCTGCAGCAACCTGAGTTCCATGTGCCTCCAGCGTGTGTACTGTCACCGTGCAAACCAACCGTTGTCACGATGAGTCCATCTATTTTTATTCCTGAAATGCCTCCTACCCGCTAGATTTTACATAAGCAAATCCTGGGCAGCTTGAGAGGGGGAAACAGTATCTCACAACCCTCCCCCACCTCAGTCCTCGCCCCGCCAGCATGAAAACAGAGGCCCTGTAGGACAACATTCACAAGCAGCACTCAGATCTTTTATCGGATTTTCAGTGCACTGAAAACTCAAGCCAAACAAAGCCTCCGTTGTTTAAAAGCTCTTCACTCTGGACCACAGAGTCCAGGTGATTTTTTTATCCCTTGTTAGTTTTTGAGTTTTGTAGAAATTCAGCTTTTACTTCTAGAGTTTGTACAACACAAAGGGCTAAGCTGGGCGAGCACATTGCATTGTGCAGCGTGTGCAGCAGACACACTGAACTGAGTTTGGAGAATTCCAAACCTCAGCACCAGTTTTTGTGAAAATCACCCAGACCTCCAAGCTCTTCCTCTCATTTGGGGAACTAAGAGTATATTTTGGACCATAACATGGAACATTCCAGACAATGTGAAATTCAGAAAGGAACTGCACCTGTATCCCCATGCACCGCCAACAAAATGCAGCCATTGAGTAAATATTCACCCTAAATTAGGGAAAGGCATTGGAGTCAATTTCCCACTGTGCATAAAAGTGAGAGTTGTGTTCTTGGCACAAAGCTTCTTGGCACAAAGAGTGTGCAGGACAGTCATTGTTGAGGGGTATTCCTCACAGGTTTTTATTACTGTTAACTTTTAAGCTGGGAGAACATTTTGCAGAATGCAACTGCGCACACGGGAGGGGGGTTGGTAGTATCTTTTTCATAGGAAAGTGTAAGGTGATCTCTGAGGAAAGCTGCAAAATTTGAAGTTGCAAGCTGATGGGCAAAGAGATTCTTAGTGTTAAAAAAGAAAAGAAAAGAAAATTAAGGATGGGGGTTGTGTGTCAAATTATGACTAAGGCATTTTTAAGCAAAAGTTGCTAATGTGAGACAAACTGTGAGTATGACCTTTACAAAGACTTCGGAAGTTGTAAAAGAATTCTGACAGGGGAGAAAGGCAAGCGGTAAAACAGGGAAGCTGCCCGAGAATCTGGGTATGTGACAGACATATGACTTGGCCGGCCGTTATGTTTATTTTCTTTGAACCTCAGACTGCAGAGGAGAGAGAACTGAAGGGTAGACAAGCTAGAGTTCAGCTCCCAGAAGAGATCTTTTGCTTGTGCATTCCCCATCCCCCGAGATAATTTGTTAGGTATATTTCATGGTAGAAAAATTGCCCAAACATTCTTCAGCTTGGGGAAAAGAGAGAGAGAGAGAGAGAGAGAGAGAGAGAGAGAGAGAGAGAGAGAGAGAGAGAGAGAGAGAGAAATTCAATATATAAAACTCTTTTCAGGCACATGGATTAAAGAGAAACCAAGACTTAGTCTTGACCTTGTATTTTAAATTTCTTTTTTAAAAATTATCATCGTTGCACTGTGATGAAGTATACCTGTGTGCAGGGGATTAGTGAGATAGGAGACATACATCTAACAACTTGGAATGGTTAAAAGAAAAGGTGGTCAGAGCTTACAGTTTCTTTTTTATCAGCACATAGGCAGAAGAAGGATGCTTCTCAGGCTATCTCAGGCTACACGGTGAGACACTATTTCAGAAAGAACAAACAGCTAAAAAATACCCCCTCCCCCAGGGATCTTAAAAAAACAAACTCAAAGCTGGAGCAACGGCTCAGCTATTAAGGTCATGTACTGCTCTTGCAAAGGACCAGAGTTCAGTCCCCACTACCCACATCAAGCAGCTCACAGCAGCCTGTAACTCTAGTTTCAGGGGATCTAGGGCCTCTGGCCTCCATGGACACCTTCATTCAAAAGTATACAGTCACATACACACACACACACACACACACACACACACACACACACACACACACACACATTTAAAAATAAGACAAAACTAAGAGATCAGTTTATTGTTATTTTACATGTGTGCACACTACATGTATATAGCACCAGAGACTGTGGGTATTGGGAACTAAACTCCATCTTTGGTAAGAGCAGCCCATAGGGTTTTTCCCTTTTGCAGGGGTCTTAACACATGTTTCGAGGCCTTGTGGGGACCGGTCCTCACATGTAAAATGTTTGTTTCTTTCTTCATCCAGTTTTATTTTCAGTCTTTCCGTTTCTGTGTGTATCACTGCCAGAAACTGCCCTCGGACATTCTCTCTTTCATTTACATGTTTGCTGGTATAGCCTATTACCTTCCACATGCATTATAACACATAATAATCCGGTTACATGCCTAAGTCCAGCATTGTGCTAGATAACCGACAACTCTGAAAAGTTTTCATTTTCAGGGTACTCCACGTTCTTCCCCTCAGAAAAGTTTACAAAGGTTCAAGCACAACAGTGGCATCAAAAATAAATTTTCCCTTCTAGGCAGTATTTCTTTCCTAGTAATTTTCCACACGCCAATCATCCCATTTTGGAAATGCTGCTCAGTCTCAGGCTGGGCCTTTCCTGGTGTATAACTTCTCCCATGTGGCCCTTTAAATAAATGCTAAGATTTTTCCCATAATTAATTAATCTCAGAAATCAAAATGAAACATGTCGCCAGGGTCTTATTTAAAGCCAAGAACTTTATTGGCTCCTTTCCAGACCTCTTTCTAAGTCAAACAACCCTACGCAGGCTTCTCACCATTGTTGCTTCACCGTTTGCAACACTTCTCAGATAACTGAGCATGTGGGAGATGGAGTTTGAATACATACACACCTCAGCTAAGATATTTCTAATTTATTTTTATTAATACATAAGTAATTTGTCCTCTAAAATGTCCATAGTCATTTGTTTAAAAATAGATGCATGAGGGACTGGAAGGATGGCTTTGTGGTTAGGAGCACTTGCTGCTCTTGCAGAGGACCCAGGTTCAATTCCCAGAACCCACACAGCAGCTCACAGCTGTGTCCATGACTTTAGACCCAGGGCATCTGATGCTATCTTCTGGCATCTTTAGGCACTTCATGTACATTATACACACACACACACACACACACACACACACACACACACACACACAAAGGCAGACATTTAAACACATTTAAAAAATAGATACACGAAACAGAAATTTATGTTTACACCCTTAAGAGTAAAATGCCATTTTGTTTGCTTATTTCATTACTTACTGTTAAGATTTGGAGAGTGTGTGAGGAAGACTGAGCCAACGGCCCCACGTGTGACGAGTAAACACTGCCACTGAGCTTCCCTTCCAGCCCTTTGTTTGGAATTTTTTGAATGACCAGGGGAAAGTAGCTCACAAATCTTTTCTTAAGTTCTGCACCTTTCAATTTAACATTTGGATGGGCTACTCAGATTTTAACTTGTCTTTGAGACTTAACTCCCCCTTACCTTTGCCCCTGGGACACTGGAAATGAACTGAATTCACAGAGGTCATATGTAGAGATTAATCATACGGCGAGACCCCAAGCCTAACTAAAGACTGTCTATAATTTTTAAAAAGTCTCTCAGTAAATAATCAGTCATAAGTAAGGAAAAAGCTAAGCTCTTCCTCCTTTCCTCCTGCCCTCCTTCCCTTTCTCCCTCCCTCCTTTTATTTCTAATAAATGCCCCATCTTAGCTTAAAGCATCATGTTCTTCACAGCAGGGAATGTGGGACACCTCACATCTGACCTTCAGTTTAACTTCACCCAGACTTAGGGCGGCTCTGATCTGGCTCAGAATGGAGTACTTTGATGTTGAGATTAATGGCCTCTGTGTTCTACAGCGGCCACCTTTGCATACAGTAGTTCTAAGTTCTATATTTTCTTGAGGTGGGAGGACCCAGGTTACTCTGGGAGGTGCCACCCCTGTGCTGTAAGAAAACAAGCTTAAAAAGTTGCAAGGAACAAACCAGTAAGCAGCGTTCCTCTATGGCCTCTGCTTCAGTTCCTGCCTCCAGGTTTCTGTCTTGTGTTCCTGCCTTGGGTCCCTTAGTAATGGACTGTGGTGTGGTTGTGTGAGCTGAAATAAACCCTTTCTTTCCCAAGTTGCATTTGGTCATGTTGCATCACAGCAGTAGGAACCCTAACTGAGAGATGCAGAATTAAATTTAACTTTACATTTCAGACAGACATCTAGTAACTGTTTAACGTGAGTGTATTCCATGAAATATTTAAGGTATACATTTTAAAAAACTTAAACATACTCAGTGTTTATCTAAAATTCTGATTAAACTAGATGTTCCACATCTTAGAATAGAGGTCTTCCAGCCACTGAGGAGATGCCCTGGCAGTGGACAGTAGAACTCGGCCTTTCCCTGTTTTCCACTTACATTTTCTGGCCCCAAAGTGAACAGATTTGATCCAACATGTTCTCTGGCTTATGATAAACTGTCTGTCACAGTCTCTAAAAATGGTGTGGAACCAATAGGAGACTAAAACCTCCAAGGATGTAAGCCAGAACAACTTTCTCTTTATGAATTATACAGAGGTTGCTTTCTTCTTCACAGTGGAAAGTTGAGTGATACACCGTAACTCAGCTGATGACATTTTGGATTGTTTTCACTGTTCAGCTTCTGTGAGTATGTTGGTATGAACTTTTATGTACAGATGTGTTTTCATTTCTCTTGGCTAAATACCTAGGTGCGGTCTTCTTAGATATAATGGAGCTATTTCACAATAAGAAGAACATATCCGACTGAGCTGTGGGCTGTCCATGTCTCTGGTTATCCACAATCAAGCTGATTGCTCTACATAAAGCCATAACATGGGTCTAACTTCTATGTTGGAAGGTACTCAAAGTGCACGCCCACTGATAAAGCTTTATAAAATCTGCCTGCACATCTCATCTATAAACACCAAGCACATAACAGTTTGTATGCATCAGAGAAAAAATAGATCCCAAATATTACGAACTTGGGTTAAGAGGATGTGATGAAAAACATATGTTTTTCTAGAGTCTGGATGTTCTTAATACATAAAACACCAGGTTTAAGCTGTATATACCACATTTCTTTACCCCTCGTTTGTTGAGTTTATATCTTGGCACTATAAGGGTTGTACCTATAGACATATGAGTGTAGGTGCCCTCAACATACTGGTTTCACTTTCTTTGCTATTTCTAGATTGCTTTAAATTTTCAGAGCAATTTCTATACTGCTTCTAAAAGTAGCAACTCTAGGTGTGAGCTATAGCCCCTGTCCTTTCTCTGAATTCTCACCAACCCGTGTTATCTCTTGTGTTTTAGTAATAGTCAATATAACCCATTTCGTACATATGGACAATGGAATATTACCCAGCCACTAAAAGAAAAAGAAGCCCCATTTTTGGACGATATAATGTGGAGGATGTGATGTTAAGCAAAATAAACACAGAAAGAAAAGTACTGTGTGACCTCGTGTATACATGGGGTCTAAAAGGAGTCAGGAGCCACGGAGCAAAGGTTGGGATGGTTGCCAGACATGGCAAGCTCACAGAGATACATGCTGAATACAAACTTTGGTTATAAGATGAGTCTAGGAACTCTAATGCGCAACTCTAAAAGCCACAATAGATGAATCGTGTTGTGCTGGATCTCATATTGTTCACAATGACATCTAACCAAGATGGCCAGGCTGGCCTCAAACTCCTAATCCTCTCGACTCCAGAGGCACTGGGATTACAGATGTCTTGTCAGCTTCCTAATTGATTTGATTGGGGTGACTATTCCACAAAGCATACACACATAAAAAACACCATGCTGAGCACTTTGAATGTTTTCGGTCTCTGTTGGGCAAATTCTTTTTGGAGCCAAAGTCTTCTTCCCAACCCCCCTCTGAAGTTGTTGCTCTCACTACTGGAACTGTTTACAAAGAAAACGGGAGCTAGGAAGGCCAGAAACTATTGCTTTCTTATGTGGTGGTGGTAGGGGGCAGGGGGCGGGGCAGAATAGGGGTCTCACTTTAGGAAAGCAAAAGAGTAAACATATGATGGGTCGTCTAGTCTTTAGCTCTAACCTGTGTGCTGTGGAGAAAGTGAGGGCAAAAAGACAAGGAATCTAACATTTCCTTCCCATTAACTGCTCAGAACCGTCCACGTGAACAGTGAGTTTAAAGAACTGGAACACCTTTGTTTTTATATGTCTGTTTATCTGTTCATTCCTTGCACTGACCTCTAACGTTCGGTCCTTTGCCTCTACCTCTACAACAACTGGGATTACAAATGTGTACCACCCCACCCCAAGAATCAAAAAAATATTTGATGGGCTGGCAAGATGGCTCAGTGAGTAAAGGTTCTTGCTGACCATTCTGAAGACCTGAGTTCAAGCTCCAAGACTCATGTGGTAGAAGAAAGGAATCTACTCCTAAATGTTTCCTCTGACCTTCACAGGTGGGTTGTAGTGAATGCTTCTATCTTTTAAAGTTTAAAATATAAACTGAGCACTAGTCCACTATCCATATGTACCAAATGAGTTAGGTTTGGCGATTACCAAAATACAAGAGATAACACGGGTTGGTGGTGAGAGTACAGAGAAAGGGGACTGTTGCTCACTCCTAGGATAGCCAGCCACTTTTGAAAGCAGTATAGAAATCGTTCTGAAAATTTAAAGCAATCCAGAAATATTAAAGGAAATAAAAATTTTAATTAGTTAATTTAAAAATTTAAATATTTGATCATCTTTTTATATTGGAAACATGTGGTTTGTGGATAGCATCTAAAAGTACTTCCTCAAAGCAAGTACTGGCATCAGATGGTGGCACACACCTTTAATCCTAGCAACTGGGAGGCAGGGCAAGGTGGGTCTCTATGAGTCTGAAGCCAGCCTGGTATACATAGCAAGTTCCAGGGCAGCCAGGGCTACACAGGGAAACCCTGTCTCACAGAAAGAGGAAGCGAGAAGAAAATCTGCCTTCTATGGGCTCCTGTGCTCACATGGTACACACAAACTCAGACTTGCATACAAATAAATAATGAGACTTTAAAGCAAGCACTGGATTATGAATCCATACATACTTTGTCCATACCCTTTATTCATTTAAAATATGATGACCAAAATCAGACAGGCCATTTTTTGTTTGTTTCGTTTTTGTTTGTTTTTTGGAGATAGAGTTTTTCTCTACATAGCTCTTGCTGTCATGGAACTTGATTTCTAGATCTTGCTGGTCTTGAACTCAGAAATCCATCTGCCTCTGCCTTCCAAGCACTGGGATTAAAGACATGTGCCATCACTGCCTCACAAAGCCAGCCAATTTTAGGACTAGATTTTTAGCAGAGAGTAAAAGTGGCGGACCTTGGTCTACTCTGAATGAACAAAACCAGGAAATTGTCATGGGATACCCTTGTCATCCTTTCCCTTTCTCTTGTTCTTCTGGAAGGTTCTATTGTAGCTCTCTCACACCAGCACATGCACACACACAAACACACACACACATATACACACACATACACATACATACATACACACATATACACACACACATATACATATATACATACACACATACACACATACACACACATACATACATACACACATATGTACACATACATACACACATGCACACACACACACACACACTAGAAGACTGCTAACTAAGCTACACCTCCAGCTACTAGAGCTTTGCTGACTCCAGAGAAGGGGGGAGAGAGAAAAGGAGGGGAAGGGGAAGAGGGAGAGGGAGAGAGAGATACATTTACCAAGAGATCTCTGCAGATGGCAGTCAGAGATGGGTGGCTCTAGGTAAGGTCTCTCTCACATCAGGATGTCACAGCACTCTTTTAGGAATGCAGTCATGGATGGAGCTGGGGATTAGAGCTCAGTGGTGGAGCACTTGCTCCACATGCCTGAAGCCTGGCTTCCTTGTCACAGAAGTAACAAAAAGACACCGGTAGCCTCAACATTCACGTGTGGTTGGATATAGAGGCTCAGGCTGCTGTCCTGGTAGGTAATGAGGAAAAGCTAAATAGCAAATGTAGCTCAGGAGGACAGGCAGGATGCCCTGGGGACATTTACAAACAGCCTAGATTTTCTGTTGCCTGGGACAGCACAGACCAGGTGGGCTGTGATAGTGATCACTTCAGCCCCAAGGGAAGCCAGCCAGGGCTGGGGCCCACAGAGACCCAAGGCTCCTCATGTTTGTCTACATAGGCCTGGAGATAAACCCCATATACCATTTTTAAAAAGTCATTTTTTAATGAGCTACACCATTTGAAAAAGATTGGGAAGTTTATATTTACATCGTGCTCGACAGAGAGGGTACCTAGGTGCTGGGCCTATATACACAGAGAGCTTCAGGCCAGCCAAAACCACATAGTGAAATCTTGTCTATAAGAAAGCAAGCAAACAAACAAATCAACAGTGCATGCTTATGAATACTTAGAATACTTTAAGAATAAAAAATTACCTATCTATTGTTATGATTGGTCTGGTGGTAGGGAGGAGTCCTGGGGCCTTAGACATCCTAGGCAGAGTGTTCTACCATAGTTCTACACCATACTGGTCCTCAGATTAGTTCCCGTGTCTGAGTAGAGGGACCTTCTCTGATCACTAACCTTTCCAGTCACCTGTTCTTTTCATGTTCATACAATTTTCCCAGAGCACAGCATAACCCTGAATAATGCTCAGCCCTGCAGTGTCTGCAGGCAATTCCTCCAGTTCGGTGACGGTTCTTAAAGGTTTTCAAATTCTACAAGTGAAGATGACTGTCCTCATGTCTACTCCTGACAGTCTGCTCTGATCGTCCCTTGTGAATGGTTTCCTGACTGTGGAAGATCAGCTCAAAGAGTAAAACATTCTGTCTTCTCAGTGGTCCTCCACTGTCCTAATGCTACAGCCCTTTAATACAGATCCTCATGTTGTAAAATTATTACTGTTGCTACTTCATAACTGTGATTTCACTACTGCTATGAATCGTAATGTGTGTGTGTTTCAATGGTCATTGAAGACCCTCAAGACAACCCCAAGGGGGTTGTGACCCACAGGTTCGAGCCACATCTCTATAGGCTGGTTTTATCTTATATGGGAGTCACCCCCTGTGCTGTCTCCTCAACAGTTAGGATTAAGCTCGTTTTACCTCTGCTACTTGTGAAGCAAGCAATATCCTATATTTATTTTATTTAACTTTGCACTGAAAAAATATTGTGTGTTTAGAGCACAATCATTTGGTTGGTACATGAAGTAGGAAGAGAAAAATCAAGCTAATTAACATGTATATCACCTCAAAGCTTTCTTTTCTTTTTTCTTTTCATTTTGAGACACACTCTCACTATGTAGCTCCAGAGCTCACTAGGTAGACCAGGCTGCTCCAGAACTCTCAGAGATACTCTTGCCTCTGCCTTCTGAGTTCTGGAATTAAAGGCATTGCTGCCACATAGAGCACAACTTGATTTTTGTGGAAAGGAATGAAGAATATTTTTAGCAACCCCAATACACACACACACACACACACACACACACACACACACACACACACACACACCAGTAACTAGCATTGCCGCCACATAGAGCACAACTTGATTTTTGTGGAAAGGAATGAAGAATATTTCTAGCAACCCCAATACACACACACACACACACACACACACACACACACACACACACACCAGTAACTAGCATTGCCGCCACATAGAGCACAACTTGATTTTTGTGGAAAGGAATGAAGAATATTTCTAGCAACCCCAATACACACACACACACACACACACACACACACACCAGTAACTACAGTCACCACACAGTACAACAGATTGCTAAAACTTAACACCTTTCATCTGGAATCCTTCTACCAGCATCTGTGCTTCTCCCATTAAGCTCCCTGGCAGCCCCTAGAAACTACTATTCATTTTATGCCTATGAGGTGACTATCTCAGGTTCTATGAGTAACAGATCATACAGAATGATTTGTCTGGTTCTCCCCAACTTCCGGTCTATTTCTCAGTATTCTACATTCATCATCAATATGATAGACTTCTTTGTAAGGAATGTATAGTAAGGACTCCTTGGTATACACACACCACATTTGACTCACCTGCTTATGCACACGTAGCCTGTGTCTTGTCCAGCTGTTGCAGACATGAGTTTGCACAGGCGTCTTAGACATACTGATTTCAAAGCTTTTAAAATATGGACTAGAAGCTGGATCATATGTGGCTCAAATTTTAGTTTCCTGGGGACTCTGTATATCCTCCATAAAACTGTGCATTCTCACATGCTGTGAAGACGTCCCTGTTTCTCAACGTCTGTTCTTTTGTTGTAGCAGACACTCTGACAGGGATGAGATGATATGGTGACTTTGATGTGTGATTCTCTGATGATTTGTGGCATTGGGCATGTTTCCTCATGAACCTCATAGCTGTTTGCACATCTTCTTTTGGTCTTTTCCCTTCTCTTCAGTCAGGTTGTATGTGTTTGTGTTTTGCTGTGGAGTGGAACTGGTTTCTATCCTACTTTGGACAGTAAGCCCTCCTCAGAGCGGTGAATTGCAAATATTGCCTCTGGTCCCGTTGGCTGTTTCTGATGTTGATCATCTCCACCTCTACTGAGCAGAAGCTTTCAGCTCCACATACATTTTACCAAATGCTGCTTCTGCTACCACTGACTGCTCACATGCCATTATTCATTTGGCTAACATGGCTTAGCACACTCAGCAGTCGGCTTCTGTTGGGCTTCTGTTGAAACACCCTTGCGCTCCAGCAACACCCACCCTTTCTTGTAAAAGTTGTATTTGCTTTTATTTTGTGTGTTTATATCTATGTGTGGCATGCTGTGTGCCGCAGGAGGCCAGAGAGGACATCAGATACTCTTTTTTTTTTCTCTTTAAACAACTTTATTTTACAAAACAAAGATAAATGTACAGATTTTAAACATTTTTTGCTTAAAATTATACATTTTTGTCAGTACTTTTTTTTCAGATTTTTTTTTTTTAAACAACTTTATTTGACATCAGATACTCTTGACCTAGAGTTACAGATGGTTGTGGGCTGCCCATGAGGATGCTGGGAACTGAACCTGGGTCCTCTGTGAGAGCAATAAGCACTCTAAGAGGTCAAGCCATCTCTTTAGCTCCTGAGGGGTAAATCTTACTTGATCCTGGATGGAACCTGTCAGGCAAGTTTTCTCTCATTAAAATGCATTGCTCTTACAGCTGAGCTTCTCTGCTGGTGTTTTCTGAGGAATTTGTGCATCTCTTTTTCTTCCTCTCTGATTATGCTCAGTCTGTTGCTGTGTAAGTCAATCGAAAATGGGCAGATCTCCTTTAAGACAATGCTTCTCACAAACCTAAGCAGCAACTTCCTGCCTTGGGAGTTACATTACACCAAGGCCCATAAACCCTGGGAAGGAATGATCACAGACACTGTCCTTTCTGCCTCGATGGTCTGTGTTAACTCGGATTTGGTTAGGTTTTACTGGATGATACACAGATTCTCCTGCTCTTCCATTTGGAGAGTTGTATAATGGATTTGCCCTTTGCTGTTTTGATATCATCACCCACCAGAAAAGTAAACACAGCTCTGCCAGCCACGGTTTCACAAACCAGTCAGCGTTTACAAATTCAGTCAAATTTCTAGTAAGCTATGGAATCATAAAATGGACAGACACCTAGGCTATATTTTATGACCTAACATAACTCTCAAATCCTGTGAGGTAAGTCAAACTGCACCCCAGGGAGTTTACTCTTCCTAATTGCTCCACATCCTAGGGCCACACAGTGACTTGAGTTAGTCTGGTCTCTGTCAAGCACCTGCTGCAGATGCAGATGTTAATGGTAACCTAGCAAGAAAAGCCCAGGAAATGAGCTGCTAGCAGCAATCAAAGAGAAGGAGGCACCCAGTACGTGTTTGTTAACCTCTCTTTGGTAGAGTTTCCTACCAACTCTCTCCTGATGTTTTAGGGTTTTGTTTTGTTTTTGTTTTTCAAGTCAGGGTTTCTCCATGCAGCCCTGGCTGTCCTAGAATTTACTCTGTAGACTAGGCTGGCCTTAAACTCACTGAGATCCATTTGCATCAATCTTCTGGGTGCTAGGATTACAGGCATGCACCTCACCACAACAGCTTTTATGTCCTAGTTTTGTATTTGCATTATTTGGGGGTGTGTATGTATGAGACACACATGCCTGCCATGCATAAGTCAAGGTCAAAGGTCAACACCTTCCTCTACTGCACTATACCTTATTATTTAAAAAATGTTTAATATTTACATATTTAATGTATAAGTGTATGTGTTTGTGAGTATGAGTGTGTGTGTGTGTGTGTGTGTGTGTGTGTATGTGTGTGTGAATGGAGCATACATGGAACTGGTGTGAAGGCTAGAGAACAAATTCATGGAACTTGGTTTTCTCCTTTCACCATATGGATTCTGGGGCTCAAACTCTTCTGATTTGGCAGCGATCAGCCTTACCTATTGAGCCACCTCTCTGGCCCTCCACCTTAGTTTTTGAGACAAAGCATCTGATTGATCCTGGAGCTCACTGACTGGATAGACGGGCTCACCAGTGAGTCCCAGAATCCTCCTGTCTCTGCCTTCCAGTGTTAGGAGGGCAGGTGTGCCCCCCACCCTGGGCATTTTACAAAACACACTCGAGTGTTCATGTGTGTTCAGCAATGCCCTTTACTCAATGGAGCCATCTCCCCAGCCTCTGATTATCATCACACATAGTGAAATATTGATCATTTATGGAGAAACGGAACAGAATCTCACATTCTCACACCCTCCCCTGAGCAGCTATATCACAGCTCACCCCAAATGAGACTTTTAGGGTCATGTCTTTCCTTGTGACCACAAAACAAACTAACGAACACTCAAGCGCAGGCACTGTTTGGAAAGGAGCGTGTGATGGTGCTGTTGCTCACAGTAACTTCGTACTTTGCTTCTTTCATCTGGCTTCAGGTTTGTGTTCCCATTCCAGAGAAACAGAGTGCCTCAAACACAATCCCTCACCTCTGTTCCCCTTTGAGACAACATCAAAGTGACAGAGTAGGGACTTCATATTCTCAGAAAAGCACTAGAATAAAGGCAATTTGAAAGAAGACAAGGAAAGAGTATAGGACTGGGACCCAAGGGGACTGACAGTCGAATACAGAGGCTGAGGACTGAAGTCTTCAAGTGGCAGCAACTCATTCTGCAGAGTCCCTGAAAACTCAGGAATTGGTACTACAGGTGATTCTTGGGAAGGAAAGTGTGTTGGTTTGATACAATCATCCCGGAAGAGATTTTGAATGAGGAATTATTTAGGTCAGGTTGGCCCGTAGGTGTCTGTGTATCGGGGAGCAGGGGCTTTGTTACTAATTGATGTGGGAAGATTTAGACCATTGTGGGTGGCAGCATTCCCTACCCAGGGGCTCCTGAACAGAAGAAAGAAGAGGAGAGGACTAGCTGAGAGCAAGAGAGTACGGATACATTTGCTTTTTTTTTTTTTTGCTTGTGGATGGGATGTGACTAGCTTCTTGAGTTCCTGCCTTGACTTCCCCAAAATGATGGACTGAGACTTGGAAGTACAAGCCAAGGAGGCCTTTCCTCCTCTATGTTGGTTTTGTCAGGGTGGTTTTTTTCCTCCTCACAGCAACAGAAGTGAAACTAGAACGAGAGAATTGAAGGTTGGTTAAAACTCTGATTCCAGAACACTTAGTTCCTCTCACTCCTCCTCTAGTCTACCCAGCTGAGTAATGCTCCTCACTTCCCTGGAAAAGAAAGGAGACTAAAAGAGACAAAAGTTATAAGCACAGGACTGTGAGCAAGATGAAGGGAGTGCTTAGAGGTGGCAAAGCCCCGTCTTTGTCCAGCATCCCAGTTTATTTCATTTAATATTAGCTCGTTTCCCTTAACCATTTGTCCAAGCCTTGCCTTAGCCTCCCCCACTTTCCTCAATTATAGGATCAAACAATTTTCTCCCAGTGGAACAACCATGAGTCCATCATCTACATGTCCTGTGTCCTCTAAAGAAACTTAACAGATCCTGCCCGTGCTTCATCTGAGATATAACTAGCCCTTTTGAGTCCGTTTGAACCCTTTTGAGTAATGTGGTCAGTGTGAAAGTCACACAAAGAGAGAGATGAGTGGGTGGGTGGGTAGGTAGGTAGGTAGGTAGATAGATAGATAGATAGATAGATAGATAGATAGATAGATAGATAGAATAAAAGCAGGACTAATAATATGGGGGGACCCCACTGCATCCATGAAATAAGAGAAATAAAGACCAGGAGCTCTTAAAAATTAAAATATTACAACTGAAGATGAAATCGTTGACACAGGGTTTAGAACTTAAAGCTAAGAAACTATCTCAGAAAGAACAGGAAGACCCAGGCATTAAAAAGACAAGAAAAGTTAAGAAAATTAGAGGATCATGCAAACGTTTGGGAAATAAGAATGCTAAAGGCACAGAAGGAAATTAGTTAAACATCACTGAGGGAAAGACATTAAGAATTCACACCCAGGACTGACAGGAAACACATGCTGTGTAGATGGGTAATGCGGGTGTGGACAGATGAATGATGGACAGGGACAAAAGGGGACTTGCCGGCTTTCTGCCCCTAAACACCCCAAATAATTGACTTCTAAAGAGGAATGATTTATTATGGCTTCTGCTGTTAGATGATGCTTCCGTGCGCTGTTGACTGGAACCACTGCTTTTAGACCTCTAGTATGGACCGGCAAGGTTAGTGGAACAAACCTGCTCACCTAGCGGTAGCAAATCAAGAGAGAAAACTCAGGGTCCACACTCCCCTTTGATCACCTAAAACTCCCTAGGAGGCCCCACTGATTAGGCAGCTGGCTGGGCCCTAAGGTAACATCTAGACCTTTGGGGATGGCTGTCCACAAGGCCAAGCTTCAGGACTATTGCTTTTGACAGTGAGTGGAGGATTTAGTAGTCTAGGTGAAGGAAGGGCAGTCATAAATCATTTACTGTATTAGTAAATATTGATTCTGGCAAGAATCACTAATGGATGCAAAGCTGGAGGAGAGTTTGATGTTTAAAAGGATATCAGCATTTCAAAGGGTCTTTCAAAACCACCTAGCTCGAGAGGGGAAAAATCACTATACAAAACAAAAACAAAACCCCCCAAAAAACACAAAACACAAAACAACAACAACAACAAAAACCAGTATCCTAGCCAGGTGACCAAACTCAACATTACTAAGGAGGAACAGATGGGCTTTGAGTGTTTCTCAGAGCTGATGCCTGGGGAAGGCACTGGGCTGCTGGTGTGGTGTTTTGACTCAGAATATGTTACCTGAACCTAGCCACTAGAAAACAAGAAGACATCAAAAGGAGAAGAATTCTGTAAAATAAAAAGGAGGGGCTTTGTTTATTTTTAAATCCATAGAAGACAAAGTTAGGTTGAGGCAATGTTTTAGATGAAAAGAGACTGAAGACTCAGGATAGCTAACAGTAACATGGGAGCCCAGATGTAAACACAACATGGATCCTGAGAAACATATACATACAAGACTTCTGAATCAGTTGAGGTTAGAATGAGAAGGGGAAGATCTGATAAAACTATTAATCAGTATCACATTTACCAGAGTTGCTGATATGTAAAGTAATACTTTTAGTCATGTGGACAATATAGATAATTAGTGATAAGGGGAACAGAAGCTATCTCCAAATGATTCAGAATGGTTTTGCTTAATACAAACGCACTCTCTTCCTCCTCTCTCATTCTCTCTCCCTAACCGTCCTCTTTGCCTTTTTCTTCTGTTTGTCTGTATAAAGGCAAGTAGTAACAAAATGGGCAAGGTGTCAGGAACATGAGAGGTGAACACTTGGTGTGCAACTCTTCTTGTAGCTTTTCCTCAAAATTAAAGATTATTTACAAAGAACTTTGCTTGAGTTGCTTCCTGCTGTTTTTCTTAAGCCACGACTGGAGGATGTGCTCTAATAAAAGGATGGCGTAGACTAATTACACAGGAGACAAGAATTCAGGAAACAGAAGAATCAGCCCTGGAGAAAGGAAGGGCTGCAGATGACTGAAGGTCTGGCTGACATTGAACAGACAGACAGCAAGAACAGCTAATCCTGCCTGGGGAGGTGTTGGAAGAACTGCCAGAGAGGTGTCTCTCTAACCCTCTGAAAGATACCTGTGCATCAATCTCTTATTTCTGTGCTGGAAGGAATTTTACATTTCTTTCAGAGAGGGTGGGAAGAGCTATTGGTACAATAGGAGGAGGTGGTGATCAACCCTGGGGAAAAGCAAACTTATAGGAAAGGGGCGGGCCATGCTCATGATGGACACACTTGGCTCACTTGTGACTAATGTTTACACAGTAATAAGAACTCAAATAACTGTTCATTTCTCCACCAAAAAATTATGATAGAACGACATCCAGAGAATAAAAGAATGGAGAGAATTGTGACAGCATGGAAGCTGGGGGGACAAAGAAAAGGCTGCATGAGAATATTGTCTAGAGATATCAAGGAAGCATTAGGAGAGAGGCTACCTCTAGTGTTAGGCAGAAAAGAGTGAAGGTTGGGGAGAAGTGGCTGAGTTAGTGAATTATGGTTTCTTTTAAAAACTATATTAATTCTTTGAGAGTTTCATATAATGTATTTTGATCATATTTAAAGTAATTCCTCTTGATCCACTCCCATCTCAATTTTTTCCACCCATGGTACTACCCTCTGGGACCTGGTTGGTCTACTGACTCTTCCCCTCTCCACAATCCATTGCTGTCTGCAGTGGTGTCTCAGTGAGGGTGGGAGCTCATTCCTTCCATGTTGAAATGCTGACTGGCTTGATCTTATACAGGTCTTGTGCAGGCAGCTGCAGTAGCTGTGAGCCAAAGACTGTATTGGTTCTGTTGTGTTTAGGAGATAGTTTTGCTCAGCTCTTTCTTAACCTCTGGATCTTAGAGTCTTGCCCCCTCTCAAATCATAGTTTCTTAGGGTTATTTTGTTTGGCTTGTATTCATATGTGTATTGTTTGGACAAACATTTTAAAACTCCTGATTCTGCTTGCTATGTTTACTACCAACACAATGTGTTTATTTTGTATTTGGGTTATTGTTAGTGATATTTTACGGTGCTAAGAATAGAACCTTGAACATGCTGGCCGAACAAATACCACTGAGCTCTATCCACTGTCAGCCCTATGTTTCTATTTTTTCAGATGCTACCAAAATACAACTAACATGAAGGTGACAGCCCCATAGAAAATTTGGTTATATTCAAGATGAACTTTAGTTTCTTCTGATTCTCATGTGACCAAAGAATTCCAAGTGCAAAGTGAGGCCTGTAAGAAGTGGTCAGGTCTTGAGGGTTCCGTGGCCCCTCCAGTTGATTCTTGCCATTCCTTTAGGGAAGGGTCGTTGCTTTGTAGGTTGCTGTCAAGGCTAGCTTGGCTTGCTGGCTGTGTCTGGATGTGTGCTCACCAGAAGAGCATCAGGAACTGTGGATGGATGATAACTCCCCACTCAAATTGTCTTGTTTTGTTTTTGAGATGAGTGTCTCACTTTGTAGCCCAAGGTGGCCTCAAACTAATTGATTGAATACCTCAACTTCCAGACTCCTGGGATTATACTACTCCCTGCTAAGACTTTATTCTCTAACAATTATCTAGCCTCAGGTACGAAACAGACCAAGGATACTAACTTCTGAAAAGTGCAGCAAGGAGTGGTGAGCATGTGTGAGAACCAGTTTTGAGAATAAGAGGGAAAGGAAGGTTTGGGGTTGGATACAGCTGTCCTTTACAGAGCTATAACAGAAATCTGTGTTCAGGATTTTCTCTATAAAATACTCAAGCCATGGTCCCATCACTGTGGGATGTCTAAAAAGAGAAAATGGAGCATGGGATGTGATGGGGAAACCATAGACAGGGGTTTGCATTAAAAACAAAAAGAGCTGCTATCTCTGGTCTCCGAACATAAAATGAGATATAAAGGGGAAAACACAACAGGACAGGTACAGTCAAGCAAGAGGTTCTCTTCTGGCTAAGATTTCCCCGGGGAGTTGGAGATGACCAAGAAGGAGAGAGTAGATGCTCTGCAGTCTCCAGTCTGGTTGGTTGAATTCTGAAAGCTAAGTAGAAATGTGCTAAATTATCTTTGTCAAAAAACAAACAAACTAACTAACTAACAAGAACCAGTCAGTCATAAAAGTACCCGTGATTTCTCTGTCCACTTTCCAAGCACAGGGACTGATTATGACAACATAAGCTGACTTCGTCTGTCATTCCAATAGGTCAAAGAACAGGTTTTAATGTTAACAAAAGAAAAAAGAAAAAAACATAAAACAGGCAAGGAGTCTGAACATTCTAAAGAACAGTCAACAAAGTTTTAGGGACTCAGGATTCCTCCCTGGCTTACGGCTCTTCACAGCTCAATTCCTGGTAACGGAAAGTGAACATGGACTCCGCACAATCTTGCAGCTCTTTTTTCTTTCCTGTCCACCTGGAGTAAGACAAGGCTGGTGCTTTCTTGAAGGCT
Organism: Micromys minutus; assembly: GCF_963924665.1. Classification (NCBI taxonomy): domain Eukaryota; kingdom Metazoa; phylum Chordata; class Mammalia; order Rodentia; family Muridae; genus Micromys; species Micromys minutus. The sequence goes on from NC_137972.1 coordinate 30,919,937, forward strand.
ATTGGTGTCAATTACTAATTGGAAATCTTCCCAATGAGACTGGGGAACATCTCATCAAAACAAAAAAGCCTTGAGGCTGTCATCTGATGTCTAAATATCTACCTGTTGAGTGGTACAGAGACAAAGCATTCATACAGAAACCTCAGCACACAGAGCCTTGCAGATATTTCTACACATTGAGGATGGTTTGGCTGAATGCTCACCCACCTTGTCTCAGAGCTCAAGAAATGGGCTGTGCAGAGCTTGGGGCTTAGTTTTCATGTGTTTCAAGTTAGGTTGGGACTCTGGGCCGACAGGGGTCATGACTAGGACTCTTGCCTTCATGGTCATATGCATATATAATTAGTTCATTGTGTCTTTTATAGCCAGAAAACAGAAAGATTTGCAGCCCAGAGCTTCTAAGTTAAATGAGAAACTTTGTCAGTTTATTTTGGTAGTCAGTTTTGTCTCTAATGAACACCCAGGAGTTTGAGGGTTTTTGGGGGGAGGGGGAACAACTTGTTTTGGTTTTTTATTTTAATGCAATAGAAAACAGTCAATCAGGGTGTCCTAATTGTCATTAAATAAAAATAAAAATCTGAGGCCAATGCAAGGCTGAGGATCCTATGGAACCACAGAGATGTCCTGAAGAGGTAAGAGCCAGAGGAAGCTTTGTCTGTCTGTCTGTCCATATGAGAGAACCATTATCATAGTTCAACCATTATACCATGTGTAGAGCTCAGGCTGGGAAGATAATTTAACCAAATGAGAGAAGAAAGAATGAGGAAGGAAGGCAGGCAGGAAGAAGAGGAGGGCAGGAGAAAAGGAAGGAAAGGGAAAGAGGAGAGGGGAGAGGGAGAAGAAAGAAAAGAAGGAAGAGGAGGGAGGAGAAGGAGGGAGGAGGAGGAGGGAGGAGGAGGAGGGAGAGGAGGCAGGGAGGAAGGAGTCTCTTTCCAATAGTCATATTCACATATATGTTTACATACCTAAGAGTGGCCTACAGCCCAATAGCAAACATTTTGCCTCCCACAGTTCTAACACAAGCGATCAGAGTCCAGAGGGTGGAGACAAGGCCCTTTCTTCTGTCAGGTTGCTAAGGCTTTAGCAGAGGAGAGTTCTTCTAGGCCCTAGGATGCAACACAACCCTGTTGGCCAACTTATTTGGTCTTCCATGATACTCCAGGTCCTCTGTCAGGAACTACCCAGCTTTTCTGTGCTGGGGAATAGATGCGGAACAAAGAACAGGGCAGTAGGTTTCCTGCAGGTTCTGCAGAGGACCCAAGGGCAGAAGGCTGATGTAGCCAGAGACACTTAGCTAATTGCCTATTCTCAGCTACTCCTGGTGCTTCTCACAACCTAACTCCACCCACCCCACCCAACTTATCTTTTTATTAAACAAATCTTTTAGTTTTTATGTTTTGTTTGTTTTGTTGTTATTTTAAGACAGGGTTTCTCTGTGTAGCCCTGGCTATCCTGGAACTTACTCTGTAGACCAGGCTGTCCTCAAACTCAGAGATCTACCTGTCTCTGCCTCACAAATTCTGGGACTAAAGTTGTTCCCACCATGCCTAGCTTAAACAAATCCTTCAATTGTTAACTTTTAGAAAAGTTTGGCTCTTGGCTGAGAGAACATCTAATACAACTTATGGCTGTGTTTAAAAAACATAAAGACAAAATAGTTTGATGAGAGAAATATGCCATTCAGAACTGGGATGTCTGGTCTATAACCCTGGTGTGTCCAGTTTTCTGTAACCTTGGTTTAATCTGTCAATTGCCTAGTCACTCTTTTGAATTGTATTAGATTACAATATAAGAGAGCTAACCTGCACTATCCTCATGCTCAGTGTCACAGTGTCACTTTTTTGAACTGTAATATAAGAGAGCTAACCTGGACTACCCTCACAGTCTATGTGATATAAGAGAGTTAGCCTGGGCAACATTCAGAGTGTATTCTTGCTTTTATAGTTCTGATTGATCATCTTGTTCTTAGGTTTTTATTGTTATTGTTTTAGCCAGGGTTTAACTACATAGCATTGGCTGGCCCAAAATTCCCCATGGAGACCAGGCTGGCCCCAAACTTATAGAGATCTTTCTGCCTCTGCCTTCTGAGTGCTGGGAATAAAGACAAGGCCTCCAGGACTGGCTGATTCTTCTATCTTTAAATGAATTCCTTTATGATATCAAACAAAAACACCTCTTCAATTTCTCTCCTTTCTAGTGCTAGTGATTGAACCCCTGTGTAGGCTAAGTACCCGCTCTACTGCTGAGGAACTCTCATTCCTATTCTTAGACTCCTAAGCCCCTCTCCACTGGAGCACGTCTGTATCTGCCAAGTTGTGCCTCTGCATCGGCTTCCATTCTGCACCTATTGGAACAAGAGCTGCATTTACGGAATTCTCCTTACACTTTGTTTCCCACAGTACTGCTGAGTTGTGCTGGCTTCACAAGTATTTTTTAGTTTGACAACAGTGACAGTAAATGTACCACAGAAATACAGACGCCCAAACACCTGACCCTCAGAGATGGTTTCTCGGCATCAAGACTAAAATGTTGGTTTTGGCAGAAGAAGATAAGTTAGATCTCATCAGGACCACTCTCTAGTAGAAATGCTAATTAATGAGCTTTAAGAGAACCCTAGGAAAAGCATCTTCCTCTCCTGGCTTGTCACATTCAGGCTGTGCCTGGTATATTCAAACTACACTAAAATTCAAGTTAAGAAAGAGTTGAAATAGAGGCTAAGGTTTTAGCCCTCCATGAAAACTTAATATATAATTTATTTATGGTGTGTTTGAAACAGTCAAAGAACAACAAACAAACAAACAAAAATGGGCCAGCAAGATGGCTCAGTGGATAAAAGTGCTTGCTTTGGAAGCCTGATGACCTGAGTTGGATCCTCAGAACCTACGTAAAAGTAGGAGAAAATCAACTTTGTAAAGTTTTCTATCTACCTTTTCATGAACACTACAGCAGGTGTATCTCCCCCTACTACCCCCTCACACTCACACATAATTTTAAAAACATAAAAGAGCATTAGTTTATAAAACTTCCTTAGGTTTCGTTGGCATGGTGATACATGCTTGTCATCCCAGCCCTTTAGGAGGCAGAGGCAGGAGGATTGCCTCAATTCCAGACTACCCTGAAGTACATATCAAGTTCCAGGAAGCCGGGACTACATAGTAAGATGTTGCTTCAAAAAACAAGAATGAATCTTATTTAGGCTATGGCTCTGGGGCTTGCCATAATGAGTTCACTAATACTCAAAATGTGCCCTATGTCTTAGAGTTAACTTGAAAGTTCGAGGGCCAAAGGTGACTCACCTAACAACGAACATGAGTCACTATTACAAATGACAAATAAGAAGAAAGATGGATGACAGGTATAAAGGAAAATCATAATCCCAGACACACACTGAACTGTTCTGGAGGGTTGTGCTGAAGTGGAGTCCCTGCCCTGAGCTGTGGGGCTGGATTTGCCTTTGGAGGGAGCATTGGCCATCTCTCACTGCAATAGCTGGTGCGGCCCATAGTCCCGTTTTATTGGTGTTCGCAGCTGCTGTTACTTGCCTGATTGTAGTCTGAGATTTCTCTGTGCTTGTTTTCCCTAAAACAACACATTCTCACTTTCGACTTTCTCTTGCTGCATGTCAGCGCTTTAACCGGGGCGGCTTTAGGTGTTCGAAAGGAAAGAGTCTTGCTTTCCTTGGCTTGACACTTCAAGCAAATAGCAAGAAGAAGAAAGAGGGGGGTTGGCAGATCCCTTAGGCCAAGTGCAATTAAAAACAACATATTAAAGAGATCGGATCTTTTCTTCATATAATTCAAGGTGCAGGAGAACAGAAAGCCCATTCATAAGGACGGAGACCGACACTCAGCCCTCTGAGTGTCTCATTTGAGAACAATAGATGAGCTAGCATCCTTGTGGGGAGCTGACATGTTTATATTCCTGTATCCAGAGAAGCTACTAAATCTTCTCAGCTCTAATGCCAGCTGGGGACTGACCCCAGGGCTTGAACTCTGGCAATACTGAAGGAACTCTGTGCTGTCAACTGGGATGCTTTTTGGTGGAGAACTGACTTCCAAAGGTTTACCTCCAGAATTCATATTAAATATGCAAAAGGTTGTTTTAAAATGAAGGTTTTGTTAACTCACTTTCAGTAAAATATTTAGCATTTCTAGTAAAACGTGTGTGTGTGTGTGTGTGTGTGTGTGTGTGTGTATGTGTGTGTGTGTGTGTGTGTGTGTGCGTACGCGCCCTCTCGGGTGTGCATGTATGGTTTCAGAGCTGACACATGACAAACAGCCATTCTGAGCTCAGCATCTCTGTAAATAGGCACTGTAATCAATGTGTATCTCAAGAGTTCTCTCTCAATACAGCCACACTGCACAGAGACTGAGTCAGGGAGGTCAGTCAGGGATGTTCAGACTGCAGGATCATCTGTGGACCTGGCTTAGAAACAGGAAATAAGGAAAATGCAGAATGCTGTCTTGGGCTGGCACCTTCCAGCCCTCCAATATCTTGGAGTCACTTTCCCAAGGCCTGCCTCCTCTCTCTACCTTACCCCTTGGCTGAGATTGTCCTGAGTTTTCACCTGCTCAAATGTAAACATCCTCTGAATGCAGAACACATACCCATTCCTATAGCAGAACTCCTGGCTGCTGGTTCTATGTTTTAGCATGGCAGTTGCCTAAGAGCAACTTTGAACAGCATGTAGGGGTGAGAGCAACATGCCAGGGGAAGGTTGGATGGCACAAGAAGTAGATGCTGATGCAGGAACCAAGCAGAAGATGCTCTACAAAGTGAGGGTAGAGATCCAGAGAGATGGAGACTCTACTTCCAGTGCAACAAGAGCCTTTGGAGACTATCAGATCTATACCAGGATGCCTGCAGCCAAGCAAGGGGAAGAAACCTTCTGCGAGGCTTCCCATTATTATTCACTTCTGGTAACATGTTACAAAACTGAAACTCTGTCCTCGTGAAATACTAAGTTCCTCTCTCCCCTGGCCCCAGTCCTCAGCCCACTGACTTTGTATCTTTATGAGAGGGATTTGACAATTCTAGGAACCTCATTTGAGTGGAACCATCCAGCACCTGCCCTCTGGTGACATCAACACAATGTTTTCCAGGTTCACCAAAGGTGCAGCCTGTGTCAGAACCTCACTGCTTTTTATGGCTGGTGTTTAATGAGTACAGAGTCTCATCTGGGGACGGCAAGAAGGCTCCAGAGCTGGATGGTGGTGATTAAGCAATACCGTGCTCATTGCCATGAAGTTGCACATTTGAAAAGGATTAAAGTGGTGGGGCTTATGTATTTTTTGTAGGATGAATAGTAAAGGAAAAGAAACAGTCTTGCCTATACAGTCCTTGGAAGATACACTGCTCTTAAGGGCGGTTTTAACTGAGTGTGAGATAAGAATGTATCTAAGCTATGAATAAAGGAGACAGATACAAACAAAACACAAGTTGCTCCCTTCCATGTGCCCAAGTGGCTGCTTGGACATGTGGCTTTGTAACCCCCAGTACTTCAGAATGTTACAGTGTTTGACAGGGATTTTATGAGTGATTCCATTAAATAAGGTTAAAGGCATGTCCAAGCACACACACACACACACACACACTCTCTCTCTCTCTCTCTCTCTCTCTCTCTCTCTCTCTCTCTCTCAATATACACTTACAAATCTAGAGATAGTTATAAAAATAAATTGTAAAACAAATGAAATGAGGTCATAAGGCTAAGTTAATTCAGTATTTCTGGTGTTTTTACATAAAGAGAAACTTTGGACATGGGCTCAGATGAAAAACCATGTGATGATACAGAGAGAAGGGACCATCTACAGGGCCTGAAATGAATCCTTAGACCCCATCTTGCCAATATCTTAATCTCAGAGTTGTAGCCTCTGCACTACAGTTAAATAAATTACTGCTGTTTAAGCCTGCGGTCTTTCATGACAGTGACTGTCACAACTGAATACATCACCGTTTATTTACACCTTTACTTTATTCAGCAACGTTTGAGGCCAGAGGCCAACATGGGCATTTTCCTTAATTGTATCTCTACCTTATTTTCTGAGACAGGGTCTCTTGCCAAGTCTGGAACTCACCGTTTCAGTTAGACTGGCTCGGTGGGATCTGCCTGTCTCTGCTTCTCAGTATTTGGGCCACAGATACACGCTGCCATGCCTGACTTTTTACTTGTGTGCTGAGGATATGAACTCAGGCCCTGGAGCCTGCAGAGTAAACTCCTTACCCATTGAGCTCTCTCCCTAGCCCCTCAACAAACACTTTATGATGTACATTCTTCTAAACATTTTGCAAATAAAATTCAATCCTTATAATGGCTGTGGGAGGCAGAGGTTACTATCATTCACATTGAACAGGATGGGGGCCAAGGAGATCAAGTAGTTTGCCCATGGGCTTATACTTAATCATTGAAGGAGATGGGATTTGAACCAGGGCAGGCTTGCTTAGCACTTCTGTCTCCTGATTTGATTTGACAAGGTTCTGAGTTGCAGAAACAGGCTGAAACCTGTCTCTACGGTATTGGGTGCATGTCCAACCAAATGCCATATTGTCCCCTATGCCAGAAAGATAGAAATCAGATTTCATAATGTTTTGCTGGATGTTCAAGCTTCATCCATGAAGAGTAACAATTCAAGATTCTTGCAAAGTGTTTGCTGGTCCATGAGGGGACACTAAGAACTCCAGGTTATGGGTGGAGCCTTCCCCTCATCTCTAGCAGCATTCCATGGAGATATGAGATGGTCAGCATGGACTTGGGTCAATACAGAAGACTTCTAGCTGCACAGAACTTTAATTGCATCAGAGAGTAGTGCTTTGAGGCCATAAGCACACTGTGGGGGGGGGGGGGGGAGGTGTCAAAGCAACTTGCTGTGTCCAGAGGAATTTGCTGTGTCCTCAGCTGTCAGAGAGATGCCCCTGTGGTGTTCAGAGTTCAAAATCAACCTTCTGTAAAACCGACTTGAGAGCCACACATGACAGACACATGCTCTAGACCATGAATAACTAAGAAAAAAAGGGGACTCTCGGCCTCTGATCAGGCATGCGGGCATGTCGAAGCCTTGTATTGCCTCAGCAGCATTTTCCACAAGAACCATGAGAAGTTGCCCCGAAGTTCAGCGGGGACTTAATTCCTTCCTAATTATTAAATGGAGGGAAAGTATACAGTCTGGCCTGCTGAACATGCTGCTTTAACCTCACTAGCCCCATGCAGTAAAGCTCCCCACGCCCTCTAGTTTCATCTCGAAGACTTTGTTTGCTTCCTTGCTCAGAGTCATGTGTGCGGGAGCCAGAAACACACCTCTTTTCTTTTTTTTCCCCTCATCTTGCTGACTCATCTGTAGCTTTTATGGAGGTGACCGTGAGAGGCCAAGGCGGGGCATGGGAGGCCGAGATGGTGCCAGCAAAAGTTTGGACTTTAATAAATCAACATTCTTAGCGATTAAAAAGATAAACCAAAGGGAGAGACCTCTCATGCAACAGGCATTCGCGGCCTTTCCACATCCCTCAAGTGCTAGGCCCCAGCTATGCAGTGAATGTCCTGAGAAAGTCAGTGACAACCTGCTCAGATCTGGATGAGACAAGCAGAGTAAGGTCCTCTTACCAAGAAGGGGTACCTGCCACCCCCTTAAGCCCAGCATCTTTGTAAGGATGGATGTGGTTTTCTGGCTTGTTAGGATAGGAGGTGTTGGCATTTCTTTTCCTGCTTTATCTCTGGTATTTCTAAACAGGCCTCAGTCCCAAGATTTCTCCTGCAGAGACATCCTAGGCAAGTTTGCTGGCAAGTGTCTCCTGTTGTTCCAGGAGCCAGCTTTGGCCCAGGTGTGCTAACAGGGGCATGAGCTGCAAGGAGCCATCCGAGAACAAAAGGAGAGAGACATTATGAAACGTGATTTCTGCCTGGGATGTGCCAGATAGGAAGGAAACACCTTTGTCAGTCAGCAGGTCTCAGCCTGAGTGTCGGTGTCCAAGAAGAGGATGCCAGGAGGTTAGCACCAGTGGCTGAGATGCTGGGGTAGGTGGAAGGCTGGCATGGAAGGATGCTCAAGGATTTCTCAATGAGACTACCTGGTTCCAGGGAAACAACTTGATGTAGACATGTCTGAGTGACAGCTGTCAGGACTTGGCAAGCCCAGGGTAGGGACATGGTCACTCCTGAAGCAGGCTATCCCACTTCAGGTAGATGGGAGAAACAGGGTGGGATTTGCCCACTTCAGGCATGAGAACGCTCTTTAAGAAGCCAGCTGAAGAGATTGCATAAGAAGCCAGGGAGACATTGCTGCAATTCAGATCTTTGTAGTCTTGAGATTATCTTTGGAGATGTGGCTAGAAAACGCAGGTATAAGTCAGTTCAAGGCAGGATTTTGGGTCCCTCTGCATGGTTTAACCCAAATGGCGAGCTGTGGAGAATTTTAGCCTTCGGTGACACACCAGCAGTCAAAGGAAACACGACCATCCTAGTCCCCCCCCCCCCCGCCCCACTCCATCACACCAATGTTCTTTATTGCTCTCACATAGCTTTATACTATGACCACACATAGCTTTATATTTCTTCAGGTCCCACGAAACTCGCATAACAACATTGTTAGATTATCACTTGCAGCTAAGTCAGGCCATACCTGTCCTGCAGGATCTCTAGGCAAAAAGGATTTGCTCAAAGAAACTGTCCATTTCTCGACTGCCTTGGTGACTCCAGAGAGACTGACAAAGAGCAGAGATAGGAAAGGAAAATATTTGCAAAGGCGAAGCAGAGTCCCTGCTCCCTCTCCCCAGCACCACCCTTTGCTTTCCTTGAGAACTTTTCAGACTTGTTCAAATTGAAAGCTCAGCCCACACCTTTACAGGGTCACTGTGTGGTGTATAACCAGATGTTAGTTTTATTCTCCATCAAAGAACTAATTTATTCAGATGGAGCCCATTCCACAGGAAGATTACCAGCTTGGATTTACTTTTGATCAGAAAGAGTTTCAGTTCGTTGCAGGCCACAGGACAGCTCACTGAAAGAAGTGTACTGTGGCACATGCGGCTCTTTCTGAGAGGAACATGCACACTTTCTGATTATTAGTTCACTACATTGGGTTCAACTAGAGATCATAAAAAATAAAGCCTTCTATCAAGCTATTCTTAAAAAAAAAGAAGAAGCTGATATTGATGAGAGTGTCTACATAGTTTCTCACCCCCGCTAACTCGTGTTGGTTAAATTATGCTGATGGCTTGCAGAACTAAATTAGGAACTAGGAATGCCAGAAACCCACTTGAGGTTGAAAAAGCAACAGTTAGAATAACTGTGGTCACCAAAGAATGGAGTCAAGAAAATGCTCCGGGTTCATGGAGTGATTTGGAGAGAAAGTAGGAAGAATTTCGTGGTCATGTGGTAAAATGAATATCAAGAGATCTCAATGGGGCGGTCCAGCTCTCGTGACTATTGTACCCACACTGTGTGTGAGAGACTCTAGGGAACTGTCCATAGAAGGAGACGCTGGCTTGGCTGGTGTCCAAGACCCCTTCCGTGACTGCTAATCTGTGAAACAGGTTATAGCCGTCTGTGCTGTGTTGGTTTGGGGCAGTGATGCATATTTTGTTTATTTATAAGTTATTTAACTAAATTAAAATTTGTACTGCATTAGAATGTTTGGGATTTTTCCCCCCAGTGGCTTTTCTAACCCCTACATTCAACTTGGTCAACCAGGCTACTTAAATAGTTTCAAACTAAAAACCTCTAGTTGATGTTAATGCCACAGGGGAGGTTATCAGAGCCAACTGTCAAAATAGTGGGAGGGATTGATACCGGAATCAAAGAGAAGAACGAACGTATAAGGCTCAGCCCAGTTAGGGAACTAGAATACCAAGATAGGAGAAAATAAGCATTCATGATTTTAAAACAAATCTTTGCTTTAAAAAATAAAGAGCATGGGATAATAAAAATGAACATTTCTAATGTTGAAGAAATAAAGTCACAGAACATAAGCACAACCTTCAGACTTCATGGCCATAAGCAGGTAGAGTCTGCTTTAGTAAAGGTAGGCTCTTTGTTTACAGTAGCTGACACAAAGTGATCGATCACCATGGTTTTGCTTTCTAGTCTCAGACACCGTGAAGGCCCACTGTGGCCACCAAATATTAAATGGGGCCAGGTGTGAAGGTGCACACCTGTACTCTCAACACACGGGAGGCTGAGGTAGGAGAATGTGGAGTCCAAGGCCAACTTGAGTGATATAGGGAGACCTGTTCTGGAAACAAAAAGAACATTCCAGAAGTAAGTGCCTATGCAGCTTTAAATGGTACCATTCTGAGTAGCATGGTGAAATCCCCCAGTCCCACCCTGTCCCACTCCAGATCTGAGTCATCTCCTTGTGTACCACATCCATGCGGCATATGCTACCCACCCATTACTCACTTAGCACTCATCTCGGTTATCAGCCTGAATGCTACACACTATCACAGTGCTTGTTTTACTAAAAGATTCGATGCTGGCAATTCAGATGCCTGGTAGGGAAGCTGTACCGTGCTTCCACTGAGTAAAAAGGTGAAAGTGTTGTAAGGGGCCAGGTGTGGAGGCACAAACTTGTAAATGCAGCCCTTGGGGAGCTAATTCGGGGGGATCAGATGTTTGAGGTTATCCTCAGCTACAAGTGAATCTGAGACTAGCCTGGTTCTGTGAGACCCCATGTCGAAGAAAGAATAGGAAGATAGAAGGGGAGGGGAGAGGGAAGTAAGGAGGAAAAGATACTACATTCCTGTGACTTTTGTCACAGTATATGATTATCTTATTATTTATTATTGGTAATTGCTTCCTGTGATAATAGCTTCAGATTACTTTATAAACTAGGCTTCATTGTACGTATGTACAGCAAAAAATCCTTTATGGATAGGGTTTAGTACTAGTCAATGGTTTGGGTATTAATTGGGGTTCTTGCAGTACATATTGTGTGTGTGTGTGTGTGTGTGTGTGTGTGTGTGAGTGAGTGTGCGCGCGCACTGGGGGAATACCATGGAAACACCAATTTTGAAAATGTTTTATTAGCATACATGAATTATATATGATCTGGGAACATGGGGCCCTGTACATTTCTCTTATAGATGATGAGGGAGTCACCTCTTCAATGTGACAGCTGACAATTCATCTCTGAGACAACCCTACCTATTTGAAACATATCCTCTGTCTCCCAAAGAAAGCAAATAAAAAATACAGTTGAGCAGACAATGGCTGTCATGAAGTCCATGTTCCCAATGCAACAAACATAATCTGTAAAAGAATTTGTACACAAAATTCAGCAATGATAGTTTTTGTCTATCATTCAATTTAAAATCGGATTAAAAAATTCAAGTTAGTTCAATTAAATATCCTTTTCCTAATAGGAAGATGTGAGCTGTCCCAATATATCTTCAAGAAAAGGGCCAAAGAGAACATCGCGAGGGAGGAAAACCATCATAACCACAGAGAACAGAAGTCTACAATTCGTATTTAGTGCTGGGGAAAACGTCTAAACACCTCATTATGCTTAAGGGTCCCATTGCATTGTGGCTCACTGAGACTGATAATTTATAGTGTGCCTTTAAGAAAATGGTACTCTACATATTTTATTTATAAGGGGGGAAAAAAAAAAACAAATGTCAGGAGGATTTCCTTCCTGGATAGTTTATGTTATGGTGCCAGGAATGGAACTCAGGGCTTCCAGCAGGCTAGAGACATATTCTACCACTGAACCTCACCCGGTCTAGGATTTTATTTTATTAGCTTGGCTGCTTCTTCATGGCCATCCAGGAAACTAGGCTACCTAGACTGCATGCCTCCTCTGAGGGTTCTGTGGGGCCAAGTTATCCTCCGAGTGTAAACACGGAAGGCAGAGGTAAATGGGCACAGCTTCAGCAAGGGCTTTAGTGTGGAAGTCTTTGCAGGGTGACCTGGTAGCAATGTACCTCTAGATCACATTTCTTTCCTTCCTAATCAGGCCCCCTAGGGAGCACAGCAGATAAGCATAGAGCCAGGTACATAATCTTCCAGGTGAGTTAGATGACAAGGTCAAGTTGAAATGTTTTAAACATTTATTTGTCTGTCTGTCTGTCCGTCCATCCATCCATCCATCCATCCATCTAATGTGAGTGTATATATGCATGTTCGTGCATCCCACATATGCATGTAGAGGTCAGAGGAAAACTTTAGGGAGTCTGTACTCTCCTTCCACTATATGAGTCCTGGGAAGGCTGTCAAAGCTTCGGAGCATGTAAATAAGTGCCTTAGTTTGAGAACTCCGTGGCCATACCATCTCTCCCATGCTGATCTCAGAACTCACTGCCAGGAGAGAGAACTCTGCCTTGGCCATCATCTCTGGTCAAAACAAATATCCAGTAGAAAGCTGGTAAAGGGAAGCCTCCCTGGTGCAGACAAATCTCTGGGCAGCCTTGAGAGGCGACAGCTGCCGGAGTGTGCATCTGTACCTTTCTAGTGACTCACCTACGTGTGAGGAGAAATTATTCCTCAAAATGTATGGAGCTGGAACACCAGTGGGACTGAACTTTTTGTGAAATGCTGACTCATGGGGATGCATGGAGCCAGGAGTTTATGCAATTGCTTTTATCTCCGGAAGATCTTTAGTAATTGCGGGCACTCCCCTTATTTCAATAGCTCCAGAGAGGGACTGTTGACACCTTAGATTAAGCCAGTGGATTCTTGCCATCCTTTTCCATTCATAAAGTCAAAGAACTAGGAGGTACTGAAATTAAGGACTGGACTTAAATTTTTGGAGCTTAAAATGTTTATAGTCTTCCTTTTTTTAAAAAAAAAAATCTGTTTTTTGTTTGTTTTTAATTCTCTTTGTGTCTGTGTGCATGCTTGAAAAGTGTCCCATCTCTCTGGAGCTGGAGTGGCAGCTGTGAGCTGCCTGATCCAGAACATGGACAACCTCTGCTAACACAGTCCCTCCAAGAGCTCCGCCAACAGTGCCATCCTCAGAGTGCTGAGGAACGCTGAGGACAGATGAACAGTGAAAATGCACATCGCCCTTCCTCCCCCCCCCCCCACCCCGCATTACCTTCTCACAGGCTACTCAGCAAACATGGTACAGGCAAATTAAATGAGTCAACTTCATGGTTAATTGCCCCCACCCCAGCAGATAAAGCATAAAATGTGTGATAGACCTCAGAGAGGAAGCCATCTACCAGAAAACATAATGAAAACATGGGGACAGCTAAAATAGTAACCATGTCCCCATGATCAACAAAACTCAAATGCTGGACAAGAGAGGCAGTTGGCTCTAATCCCCAAAGCAGAATCTTAGATTTTAATATAGAAATTATATGATTTCTCCCCTCTGTGAAATGATACTAAGAAATGTTCCTGGGTTGGACAAGTACAGTGGGTGGACAGAGTTCTTTAGTGAGTCAGGCAGAAGTGGAATTCACTCCACATTTGGAACCCTTTAAATGCTGGGAGGAATTCGACAAAGCCAATGAAGGCAGCATGTTGGTGGTATTAATGATTACTTAGAAGTGAAGGGGTAATTTCAGAAGTGTGCCTAGCCTCAGGGAAAAATGGGCCTTCATTTACACTACTCACGTGATGGATGTGTTTTGGGTGAGCTGTTGAAGTTTCTCTGAGCTCTTAGAGACTCAGGCAATTTATTTGACCATATTTCATTCACTCACACACTCACACACCCAGCCTGGCTTTCCCTAAAGTGGAAACTCAGCCATCAACAATCATTGTTGGTGAGACTAGGGAGTAGATTATAGTTCTTTTTCCAGGGCTGGTGGCATTACTGGCACCAGACCTGATCCCTGGCTGGATGAAATCTCTGGAACAACACTGGACAGGTGAGAGACCACACAGACCACAGAACTGAGACCTTCAGGAGCAGCAGCAATCAAAGAAACCCGGAGGGTTACCTTGGCTATCAGGACTGCTTTCTGGGAAAGAGGAGCTCACAAGGCTGTACCAGTCTTACTGAACAATGAAATGGAGATTAGAGTTCTGGGAGGCTGGTGACATACAGTTTTTCATGAGAAAGGAGAGTTCTAGAACTATTGTATGAGTTCTTTAGTTTGTGGCTGGGTGGCAAACCAAGCAACTATAGGATGACTCTACCCAAGGCAAACCCCACTGGGAAGAGCATAGCTCTCTGGAGTTCTAAGATAGGCAACCCACTGAGCTCAAACACTCTAGAAGATGTCTTTGTTTGTTTTTTGAGAAAATTGGCCAAGGCTGATCTTGAACTCACTATGTAGCTATAAGGCTAGCTTTGGATGCTGATCCTCCTGTCTCTACTTCCCAGAATGTTTGCTTTATAGACATATATCACCATGTCTGGCCAAATACAGTCCTCTTCAAACATCCAGGGTATTCAACTAGAAACTTCAGAAAGACCAAGCCTTAAAACTAGAGCTAACTTGGGGCCAGCCAGATGGCTCAGTGGCTAAAAGTGCTTGCTGCTAAACATGACCACCGGAGTCTGAGTCCCAGAATCTACAAGTTGAAATAAAAGAATCAACTCCCAAAAGTTGTGTTCTGACCTCCACCTATGGCAGTGGCAATGACTGGAAATGCACACACATAGATAGATAGACAGACAGACAGACACACACACACACACACACACACACACACAACTGGACTAAATGAACCATAGTTAAGATTGCTCTGTGGCTACTTAAGAAAAATGTCTTTAAGTCCTATAGAAGATCAAACTGATCATAAAATATTGTAATAGCTTCCTTCCTAACCTTCACAATACTCTGAAGGAAGATTCACAACACTTAAGACAAAACATCATGATATCCAGTATCCCATAAAACATTACTAGACTCAAAGAAGCAGAATGTAAAAATACAATAAAAGTCAATAGTGGCAGTCCTCAAAAGTAGTGGAGGTGGTAAGATTATCAGACAAGAACCATAAGTTATCGCAAATGTATGTCATGCCTTGTGCTGACACTGAAGACATGTTAAAGATCTGAATGAGCATTTTCAAGGTGAAAAACAGAACACATAGTATGGAAAAATATGCTGGATGGGGTTAATTACATTTTAGATGATACAACATAAGACTAGGAAACTCAAAGCCATAATTACAGAATTTATGAACAGCAAAGAAGAGGGCTAGGGTTGGACTTCTGTGGAAGCGTACATCCCTAGCATGCATAAGCCCCTTTCTTCCAAACCACATATAAACAAAAAAAAAAAAAAAAAAGAAAGAAACACAGAAGAAAAACATGAAAATATGGGGAAAGACTTTGGGTCTTATGTGACAATATGAAGTGGCCTTACATGAATATTAAGTATTCTAACATGAATATCAATTACACTGCCAAGAATATTAATCATCTTAACACAAATATTAATAAATCTAATGTTATATGGCCTAATGTTCTTTTAAAAAGGACAGAAATAATATGAATAAAGGATACCAGATACAAGGATCAAACCAATAAAAATCACAGCACTCAGGAGGTAGAGGCAGAAGGATTCTAATAAGTACAAGATCAATCTCAATTGGCCAATTTTCTCAAAAAACAAACAAGAAAGAAAGAAAGAAAGAAAGAAAGGTAATAAAAGCCAATCTACCATATAAGTTGAAGGAAGGGGACAAACAATCCAAGCATCTTTTACTGGTGAGTTTTTTATTGTTGATGATACAAAGAGAGTTGCCTGAGAAGAGGAAACCAATTGAGGAACTGCCTCCATCAGATTGGCCTATGGGAATGTCTATGGTGAATTGTCTTGATTGATGATTGATGTGTAATGTTTCTGCCCACTGTGGGAGGCATCATACCTAGGAAGGTGGATGTATGCTATGGAAGAAAGCAGGCTGAGCATGCCAGAGAAAACAAGCCTAGTGAGCTGCATTTCTCCCAGTTTTCTGACCTGACTTTCTTCAGGGATGGATTAGGACCTGAAAGCATAAGACAAAATAAATTCTTTCCTTTACTAATTTGTTTTTATTTAGTGAATTTTATTATAGTAACAGAAAGCAAATTAGAAAGCACCTCTACAACCTGAAAATCCAAAGGCTCCATGTATAAAGGAAGTGACATCAAGGCATATTATAATCAATTTGCCAAAAAGAAGTTTTAAAGAAATATTTCAAGGCAACTAGAGAAAAAAAAATATATATATGTATATATTTATATATATATATGTTATGATATATAAAAGAGGAGTGGCTTCTGACTTGTGTTTAGAAACCACTCAAGCCAGATGAGTTTTAATGCTGAAAGGAATAGATACCCAATAAAAATATCTCTAAAATAGAAAGGTGCAATAGGAACCTGGAGATAAACAGCAAGATACCCATCCCTGCCAACAGACTAACATGGCTGGAGGTATTTAGTCAATGTTGTTTACAGGAACACGAGTTGGGGTTACTTACTGGAGTGTGGGCAACTTGCCAGTAACTCCATTGCTGAAGAAAATGACTTCTGCTCATCTAGCAACCATTAACTGGCAATGTTGATGCCACACAGGGAATGTTGGGGCTGCATGAGCCCCTCTCTTATCCATGATGGGATGCTGATGGGCCCTGCTTCAGGTGGGTCTTGTGCGGGGAGCTACAGCCACTGTGAATCCATAAGTGGCCCTTCTTGCCCAGTGTTTCATTAGTGATCAACCTTGCTTGCCGAGTCTATTCAGACTGTAGAATTCTTGGCTCACTGTTGTCAGTCTGTGTGTCTAGCTTATCCACGTCACATAAAAGTATTTCTCAGATTCTCTTACAATTTCTCCCACTTTTCCCATTAAGTTGGGATAACAGCTTCTAATGTCACGAATTTTGTTGTTTTTTTTTCCTGGTGTGTGCCACCTAACTAAAGGTCTTGTCAAACTTTTTTAAGAGCCATCGTTTTGTTCTGCCAATGTTTCCTATTGTTTTCCCACTCCTTGTTCCGCTTCTGTAGTGTTCTCTTCCTTCTGTGAGCTTGGGTTCACTAGGTCTGTCTTTTCCTAACCCCCTGACTTAGGTACTTGGGTTACTGACTGAGGTCTTTCCTCTTTTCAGTACAACCTAGAAATCCCCACCTCATACAGCTCCTACAACATCCACAAACTTCAGCATCGCCCCCTTTGGCCCTTTGGTTATTTACTGGTATGTGAATTACCTCCAATTTTCTCTGCTTTCCCTTTAGATTTATTGAGACTTGTTTTCTGATCTCGGAGCATGCTATACCCTTGAGAGCATTCATTTCTTAAACTCTTTGAAGAGTGTGTACTCCACAGCCATTGGATGGGGTGCTATATGCCTGTCTGTTAGAGTTAATTGGTTTATAGGGCTGTTTGGGTTTCCTTATTGGTTTTTCTGTCTGTTTTTACTGTTATTGAAAGCTGCTGTTGACGTCTCCAAGGACGATCACAGTCCTTTGATGGTTGCCTTTCCCTCTGTCCATCTTGTTTTATATGTCTTGGGTCTCCGCTATAGTCACATCAAGGTCTAGAATCATTATTTCCCCGCTTGGTTAAGCTTTATCAAAATGCACTGGCTTGTGTTCTTTAAACTTTGGTCTTTACAAAATTGACGTTATCTGGTAACAAGCCTCCCAGTTCTCTCTGCTCTCTGCATGATGTACGATCTTCAGTCCGTTCACTCTGAATTACTCCATGTTTTCATCTGTGATTTTCTGCAGGCATGTAGAGATGATTGGAGTTTAAAGTCATTCTGCCAATCTCCGCCTTTGGACACTGGGTTTTGTTCCCTGCCTCAAAGCAATCCCAGAGGAGGAAAGACTTCTGTTTCTTGCTGTGTGTGTCTGTCTTACATTTTCTGTTCTCCTATTGTCCTCCTTCATGATCGATTTGCTCTTGGCAGCCCAACATGTTTGACTCCCTCATCTTTCCTTGCTGTTCATCTCAAGTTGCTCTTTCCTGTAACTAACCTGGGATTTGCTGTTAATGTCTGATGCTTGTAACAACCTCATTTGCATATAGCCAACTTGGTTTTCCAAGTATAGATACTTCTGGCCCCTCCCCTCCCTTATCCCTTCTGACAGTTAAGCTGCACATTGTGTCTTCAGACCTGGTGTGTCTGTTGGTTGATTTAAACAGTGGCTTCATGTATTTGCCTTTTAAACTACATAGAAAATAGAGCAGTTACACAACAATAGGACGCCCACCAGGGATGTTATCTTCATCTGTGAAGTTACCTTTATCCTGTTTTTCACGTTGCTTTGGGTTGTGTCTGGTGTCATTTCCTCCCCATGTGGAGGAGGCTACCGGATGTTTCTTAGGGATCTACGAAATGTAGACAATTATTTATTTGGCGAGGTGCTACTTTCTTCTCTTCATTTTAAAGGATGGTTTTCTAGAAATGGGGTTTGAGGTTGGGTTTTCTTCCCTCCCCTTTTTTTCTTTTAGAGATTTATCTGTCTGTCTTCCCCATGCCTCCTGGCCCCTGGAGCTCCTGATGAGAAATCAGGTGATCTTACTGAAAGTCCTGGGAACAAGCCGTTTCTGTCTCACTCCTGCCCTGTGGCTTTGAGTTTACTCTGCTCAGGGTTTGGGAATCCTGAGAACTTTAAGGTTCCATCTTTCATCCAATTGGAGGAGCTTGGGCCATTCTTTTAATAGTCTTTCCTTTTTCTATTTTCCTATATGCCAATACATCTAAGGCTATTCCTTGCCTGTTATTTTTTTTTTCCTTACTGTTTTTTATTTCTAGTGTGAACACTGGACGACTACAGCTGTCTCACCTTCTCAGCCATTGCTTGTTTGTAGTTTGTATCTTCTGTTCTGCCCTGCCCCCATCCCCTCTTCTTGGGTATTGGGCTTAGCTCTGAAATTTTATTTTTATGAATTTGTAAATTATAGAAATATTTGTAAATTTGTAAATTATAGAAATATTTTCTATACCTTTAATTCACATTTATTCTCTTATTGTGATATCAAATATCCATTAATGCTTTGGTTGATGGTTCTTCTGAGCAGATCAAGTGTATTTACCACAGACAACTTGATGTGCTTCAATATCCAATGCAGTATCTAGACTTTCTCTTTTTATTTAGATCAAGTTGTTTTGAGTATCATAATGAGGTCACTTGGAAGTTAGCCCCTCCCTCTCTTTAGGGAAGGCTGTAGATGACTGTAATTTCTTTTCTGATATCTATAAGGTTAGCCTGGGACCTAATGAAGGGATGACCAAGTCTTTGACAGTGTAATATGACACTGTGGTTTACAAATATGTTGGGCCATGTTCATAACTATCCTTGCACATACTTAGTCCCTGAACCATAGATTGAAAGGGAGGACAGTTGTCTCCTTAAACCTTCAGATACACACCAGGAAGCCAATATAGCCTAAGGGGGCTGAAACAGAGTGTCCACGCCCAGTCCTTCAGAAAGCCATCATGTCAGTCAAAATACAGCACCAGTGTTTGGGGGGAGATAAGTCTTTACCACTTACACAGTTACAGGCGAGGCACCCTAGCCATACAGATGCCAACAGCAGTGTGGGGATGAAGGATAAAAGAGGGTTAGAAGCTGGAAAGAACCCAGATGTCATTCAGTAGATGAAAGGATACAAAAAGTGTGGTATATTTACACAATGGAGCACTACTCAGCTATTAGAAACAATGACTTTATGAAATTCCTAGGAAAATAGATGCATCTAGAGAATATCATCCTGAGTGAGGTAACCTAGTTACAAAAGAACAGACATAATATGCAGTCACTGATAATTGGATACTAGCCCCCAGAAAGTTCACAGGCCGTATGGAGCTCAAAAAATACAAAGGCCAAAACGTGCAAGCCTTAATCTTTCTTAGAAAAAAAAAATAAGTGTATAGTACCCTCTCAGAGTATGGTACACCTAGACCTTCAATCATTAATAATCCAAGAGCTAAGAATATAGCCTTGTGGCAATTTTTGGTATTCAAAAATAATTATGTTTAATCCATACACACCAAGAAAACTTTGACTATTTCCGTGTTACATTCTGTTCTACATGTACTTTATGCTTATGGTAACTCGTAAGATTTAAATGCATACTATCAAACCTTTAATAGAATCAAGTACTGACAAAAATATATTCATATAGTTTTATGCCAAAATGTTTTTTAAATCTGTACATGTATCTCTCTTTTTTAAATAAAGTTGTAAAAAAAAAAAAAAAAAAAAAAAAAGAGGGGACTGAATCTACGTGCACTCTCGCTCCAAGGCCCAGCAGCTTTGTTCCTCCAAGAATGCTCTCAGAGCTCTCTCTGCTCTCCTATAAACATCACGGCACCAGAGCTCTGAAGGACTCCATTCTGACATTTGTCTATGTGGAGAGCTGAGTCCTGGTGCTACCAAACTCATGCTTTCTCTTACCAGAAAATGCATCTCATGTAGACCACGTGTGAGAGGTAGATCACTGGGCGATGCTAACACAAAGTCACATACTGCAGACTCACAAGTCAACCTATCAAGTGGCAGGCCACCTGCCAACCAATTTTCAATTTGCTGATAAAACTAGTATTCTAAAAATGTTTAGTTAACCCAAAGGATGGGGGAAAAAAGGAACAGAGAACAGATGGGAGAAATGAAAACAAGAAGCTGGTTGTAGTGATGTATGACTAATTTCAGCTACTCAGGAACCAGAGGCAGGAGGATTGTGAGTTCAAGCTCCCTGGGCAGCTGAGTGAAACCCTCATTTCTAATTGATTAAATAATTAAAACAACAGTGATGGCAATAAAAAAACAGCTAGCAAGACCATACATCTGAATGTGACCGTACCTAATTATAAATGTTTAAGCATTCTAATAAAAGGTCAACAATTTTTAATCTGGACTTTTAAAAATCTAGGTAGCAGGAAGAAGGGACAAAAATATTAAAATAAAACATTTATTAACTGGAACAGTGGTAGGGGAAAGCGGGAATCAGAGTAGGCAAAAGGGGGGAGCAGAGTAGGAGAATGGTGGAGAAAATGTGTGGCTGCCCAGTGGATTCATGTATGGAAATATTGTATTGAATCCTACTAATCTGTGTAACTAACATATTCAATAATGACAAAATCCCAGCGGTGTGCTCTTTACAAAAAGAGCACATTTAAATATGAATATAGAAAAATATAAGTATATCACCACCTATATATCATAGACAACATATATTATACATAATAACTTGGGCTGACAAGATGGATCAGAGGGTAAAGGTGCCTGTTACCAAACTTAAAGACCTTAACCAAATCTCTAGGACCTACATGGTGGAAGGAGAGAACCAACTTTCATAAGTAGTCCTTGGACCTCCACAACTGTGCCATGGCACATGCACATACCCCCATACAGATAAACAAGTATAAAATATTTAAGAGACACTAATACTTAAGTAATAAAAAAAGATAACAATTAAAAGTATGAATGCATCTGATTGGACACTTCTTCATAGGAAAAATAATCAACAATATAGTTTAAGTTTTAATTGTCCTCTTTCTTCAAATAGGTCATTTGTTGAAGGTTTGATCCTCGGTTTGTGGAGATACTGGAAACTTTAGGATGTACTGCCTAGTTGGAGGAAGTATATCAGTGAAGTGTGCCCTTGAAGATGTATTTCTCAGCAGCCCCACTGTTTGCCCTTACTCTGTGTCCCCCGCAATGATACACAAGCTCAAAGTGATGGGCCAAGTGACCATGAACCCAAAAATAAACCTTCACTCCTTTTGTTTTCTTGGCTATTTTATCTCGGTGACTGAAAGCGGATTGACATTATCAGGAAGGATATAAAAAATGCTTAGAATATTTAACTAGTAATGAAATATGTGTTCATTAAAAATAGCTATGAACAAAAGGACAGATAATGCCAGTGGCAGTGAGAATGGGCATCAGTTGTTGATGGTTTGAATAATAATGGCCTCCATAAGCTTATACATTTGAGTGCTTAGTCTTAAGGGAGTGGTACTACTTGAGAGGGATCCGTAGGTGTGGCCTTATTGGAGTAGATATGGCCTTGTGGGAGGAAATGTGTCAATGGGGTAAGATTTAAGGTTTCAAAAGATAAAGCTAAGCCCAGTGTCTTTCACTTCCTACTACCTGATGATCTGGATGCAGAATTCTCATAAGCAAGCCCCGATTAAGTGCTTTCTTTTATAAAAGTTGCCATGGTCATGATGTGTCAACATCCCCAGACCATCAGTTATTTAGACAAAAAACATTTAAATATGTACAAATTTTACCTATACAGGGAAAACTAGAAACATTGACAGGGGAAGATCAAATTAAAGGAAGAATTAAGCCATGTTCAGAAAGTAAGAAACTCAGTCCACAAATTAAATTCCAGATCATAGTATAAAACAAAATCTCACCAGTCTTAGAAGAAAAAAAAAAAAGGAATTGATAAGTTGATTCTAGAAAATCATAAGGCAAAAAGATCTGGACTGGCTAAAACAAATTTGAGGAAGAGGACAAACCAAAGCACTTGTGTTATCTGACTTGAAGACATGCTATGAGGCTAGAACAAACAAGACTATAGAACTGGCGTATGAATAGAGCTCAGAGCTTATGGCTAACAGGGTGTCCGTAAATAAACTCAGAGCGTGTAAGGACAACAAAACAGTCGGACATGTGCCAGCCTGAAACCATTGGCTGTAACTGTGCAACCAAAAGGAGAGCACATTTAGGAAACTCTGTCCCAAGAGGGTGTTGTATAATTCAGGTCTCTGGAGCTAACACCAATCGATGATGACGGATAGATGGGTGGTGTGTACTCTTTGCCTACTTACAGTCCACTCTGGAGATAAACTGACACAGTGGAGCAAACATGATGGAGTTAAACCCAATAAGTACAATAATATCAGCCACTGGAGCTTATGAGGGTCAACCAGGCTCCTGGCATCAAGATGCTGAACACCACTGTTTTTTCTCCTATTGCCAACCCTTCACTGTGAGCTCATGAAACCTGTACTGTCTCTCTGTCACCCACTATGGATGAGGAAGCTGGAGACTTGGAAGGGTGAGCAACTTTCACCACACTTACACAGTTAATAATAATTTTAAGAATGCAGGAAATAGGCCCGAGCCTACTGGTCCCAGAGCCCCACTTTTAAACTCTTTTCCTGCTTCAAATTAAAGCTTGGTATGTTGGTTTTTTTTTTTTTTTTTTTTTTTTTTTTTTTTTCAGCTGCATGCCCTTGGGCAAGTAACAAGATCTCGGAGCCTCTAGCAAAAGATTGAAGTCAAGAAAAATTTAAGGATGGCTGAGATGAAGTAAGAAAATCCAAGCTAAAATGACTTAGCAGAGCATTTAAAAATAATAAGATAAATACTAGGTTTCTTTCCCCCCTGTATTTTACATTTACCTAATAACATGTCCACAGTATAGAACTTTGTGGGGGATCAAATGAGAGACTTACATACAAGCCTTCACCCCAAAACAAGAAAGCTTAGTTCTGATAACTATGATAAATGTATTCAGACATGAAGTAGAGCTAGTGATGCCTCTTATACAAAATGGCTTGGGGCTGGGGATGTAGCTCAGAGGCAGTGTGCCTCTCCAACATGTACATAGTCTGAGTTCAATCTTCAATACTGCAATAAATGAAATTAATTCATTAAGGAGGAAGTCAAACTATTAGAACTGCTTTAAATTACTAGTTTCCAGCTAAGATTTTAGGATGTGTTGGTATATGACTTCAATCCCAATATTTGACCAGGAGAGGCAGGCACACCTCTATAAGTTTGAGGCCAACTTGGTCTACATAGTAAGATTCAGTATGGGGGGGGGGGGAAGAGCTAGTTTCCGGACACAACTGCCCAGTAGAGTTACCTGTGAAACAAAGGTTTCTGGGTCACAGATAGAGTTCACTGTGTCTAAAATCTCTGACTGGCGCCACAGCCTTGGGATCTAGATCATTCTAACACAATACAAAGTCTGGGGATGACTTCTGAATGGACACGTTGTCTTTATCAATCTTTATTAACAGCTATTTAAGGTATTTCACGCAGGCCCATGCCCTGTGCCAGGTCCTAAGATCAATGCTTTGCAGCCAGGGATATCAATTATTTATGATTGGAGACTGACGGTAAATGATAGCATCCCCTGTGGTATTGGGAATCATCTCCACTTCTCGTCGAAACCCTCTTAATAAATGTCCATTTTCTGACACGCTTTTCATTCTTCACCAGTGTCCTCTCCAGAAACAGAAACAGCATCAGATACACAGCTACCCTTCAGCACTCACAGATCCTTATGTTCAGCTGACAGTGGACCAAAAGCATTTTAAAAATATCCTCTCAGTACTGAGCACACAGACTCTTTTCTTGCCACTGTTTCCTAAGAATACAGTATAGTGATGTGTTTATATGAAATGTACACTGTTATATAAAATTGATCTGGAGAGAGTTTGAATACATAGGAGGATACGTTTAAGGGAACTGAGCCTCTATGGGTTTTGGTATCTGTATGCGTTCCTGGAATCAATCCCTTAAGAGTAATTGAATGCATCAATTAGAGGAGGAGATCAATGTATGTGAAAAGGGAGGGATGGGCACAGAGACCTAAGTAGATAAGGGCAAACAGTTAGGTGCTCATACCTGCTGCAACATGGAAGTCAGTGACAAAAGGAAACATTGATGCTTGGTATGGTGGCACGCATCAAGTTTAGCACTTGGGAGGGGAAGGAGGGAGGATCAGGAGTTCAAAAGCTGGCTTGGGCTACAAGCTTGAGGCAGCAAGAGCCTGTCTCAAACAACAAACAAACAAACACAAAACAAAACCTGCCAAATAAAATATACATTGGGTTGAAGAGATGGATCAGTTGGCAAGATGCTTGCCCTGTGAGCATCAGGACCTGGGTTGGGATCTCCAGGATCCAGATAGAGAGCCATGGGAAACAGGACCCTGAGAAGTCAGTTGTGATTCAAGCACTGACAGGCAGAGACAGAAGGTTGCCCACACAGCCAGGCTAGGCAGTAAGTGAGCTCCATGTTTAGTAAAAGCCCCTGGCTTAAAAGAATAAAGAGAAGAACAATTGGGAAAGACACCCAATGTCCACCCCTGACTACACTCACATTCACACACATGCATACACACCCACAAAGAAAATGTCATCTTGTCAGACTCAACTTATACAAAATGCCTAATGCAGGCAAGTCCATAAAAACATGAGGAAGATGATTGGCCATCTGAAACTAAGGAGGAATAAGGAACATTTAGTAGTTCATTTAGATCCATGCTTTCCTTCTAGTGTGACAAGAATTGGAAAACTCTAGAGTACAACCATGTGAACATATTGAAAAGTACTGAATCAGATACATCGAGCAGGTGACTTTCACAGAACCTGCATGTATCAATACAGCTGGCTATGAATGAATGCATTCTGTAAGTAATCCATAAAAATAAAAATCGAACGTTCATGCTAAGAGAAAGAACAATGAGATGAAAAATATTTCTTGAGTGGCTCAAAAGCAAACGTGAGGAGAAGGGAAAGGACAAAGGACATGTTGGACAAAGAAGAAAGAAAGATGGATTGAGCCCCAGTATCATATGAACAGTCCAATTACAGTGAAGAATAATTAGATTAGCATCTCCGTTTAAGAACTGCCCAGGGAAAGAAAGGTGTTTGCTGACAATGGTGATGGGTGGATCCAATCCTGGGGACTAACACAGTGGAGGGACAGCATGAACCCTCTCAAGTTGTCCTATGATATACATTGTGCCATGGCACACCCCCTCCACCAAAAGGTAAAAGAGACATTAACAAAGTAAATGGATATTATACCCAATTATTTGACCTTCTAAGATGCCTTTACGGGGTCACAAAAAAGATCTCAAGAATTCCAGATATTCATAGGAACTGCTATGGCTTTAATGATACCACAGAGAGCAGACTCGCCAGTGACAAAGAGACCAACACAGATGACAGCTGAGACAAGACACTGTAGAAAGTCTTTATTCTAATAAAGCTGAAATCTTTTTTAAAAATGGGAAAATTTCTTCTAAAACACTTCAAATATCAACATATGAAGGCACAGGGAATGTGAATTATGTTACATTGACTAAAAACTAAATCAGGATGAAAAACTTTAAAGAAAACTCCAGGTCAGACTGTTCAACAGATAGCTTTGCAGGAAAACAATCACTCTCATGAAAGTCTTTCTCAGAGACAAGAAGAGAAGAGATCGTATCCTGGTGGGTTTTATCAAGCCAACATATAGAAAGCAAACAGAACATTGGCCAACAACATCCAGTGTGGAATTAAAAGAACAATACATTATAACCCAGTATTGTTTGGCTGTTTCTTTAAAGATGTACTTACTTTTATTTTATGTGGTTGAGTGTTTGCCTGCATGTGTCTATGTGCACTACATGCATGCAAACCAGAAGAGGGTATCAGATACCACAGACTGGTATTGCAGACAATTGTGAGCCACTTTATGGGGGTTGGGAACAGAACCCTGGTCCTCAAAGAACAGCCATTATTCTTAACCACTGAGCCATCTCTTGTAGCTCCCACCCAACCATTCCAACCACCACTGATTCCCAAGACTTGTTAATCCCAGGAATTAAAAAGTTGATTTGCAACTTGAAAGCTAAGTAATCTAATTCACAAACAAACAGTATGAAGATGAAAACCTAAGAGATAGACAAACATCACTTGATAAAAATCTATTCACAGTTTAAAATTAGGGACACTTCCTTAATCTCATAGAAGATGTGTTGAAGAAGAAAAGAAAAAAAAATCAGCAGATTGTATTTAATGGTGAAATATTGAAAGTTTTCTATTTACAAGGATATCTGCTTTATCCACCTCAGGCAGAATCAAACTAGACATTCCAGCGTCTGTCACAAGTCCAGGGCAGGGGGTGGGGATGAGGAATCCCATTGCTTGCATATGGCAGATTGCAACATGTAAAATCCAAGATAACCCACCTACTAAAATTTGTGAGCTTGGATTACTGGGTATAAGTCAAGCAACAAAAGCAACTGTTGTATCTCCATACAGTAGACATGAATAAGAGAATACAATTTATATTTTATCAGCACTGGAGACTGAACCTAAGGTGTCATGTATGCTAGGTAATCCCCCTACCACTGAGCTGTATATGTCCCATGCCTCTTCTGTTCAGGGTGGAGACATCATTTCATGAAGTTGGCCAGACTGGCCTTCAAATCTCTCTGTAGCCATAAAGGCCTATGAAGTTAGAATCCTGCCTCAGGCCCGCCTCACCAGGCTCTGCTAAGAGAATACAGATTTTAAAATTGCACCTGCACAACAGGAAAGAAACAAGTCTCAAAGGAAAGAAAGCTGGCAAAAGACGTGGCTGAGAAAACCCCAGAATGTCACTTCGAGAAATTCAACACCTTGGATAATCGGGACATCCCATTTTCACAGACTTGTAAACTCAGCCTTTCAAACGTGGCAGTTCTTCCCAAACCGATCTTAAGAGTTGGTGCAGCTCCTAGTCGATGTGGTAGATGATTTCTAGTTCTCCGGTCTTCTATTGCTCACGGTGAGTATGCATGGATACAGCCTACAGAAGTTTGGGAATCTACCAGTTTATCATGTAAGCCTCAGATATTGTTTCTCCTGACCACTGG
Source organism: Micromys minutus (assembly GCF_963924665.1). Taxonomy (NCBI): domain Eukaryota; kingdom Metazoa; phylum Chordata; class Mammalia; order Rodentia; family Muridae; genus Micromys; species Micromys minutus. The sequence goes on from NC_137972.1 coordinate 30,947,420, forward strand.
GTTTAAAAAAAAAAAAGTTAGCTAATTCTTTCAATTGAACCAGCTTTTTAAGTTTATAAATTTCAGTTTTTAATCTTACCGACTTTTGCTCTTATCCTTACCAATTTTTCTTTTTCCTTCCCATTGATGATGCTCCTATTTATTAATCACATACTTAATTTATTTTAATTTCTATTAGCACAGGTGTTTACTATTATCAGCTTCCTTTTGGCCCTATTTAACTGTACTGCTGAGATTATAAAATACCTGTTTTTTTTTTTTTTTTTTTTTTTTTTTTTTTTAGCAAATTTAAAGAGTCATTTTATGTTTCTCCTTTGATCCCAGAGCTCTTTGATAATATATTTTCAAGAATAGAAGCTTTTCCTTTCCTTTTATCTTTCTCCGTCCCCTTTGCATTATTGCAAAATTGGAAATAACAGGATTTGTAAGCATGACGTTTTACTGCTGACCTGTGAGCACTTGCAGGCTTGATTTGCACAGCTCCGTGCCAAGTTTGTGATGGGTACACTGGGGCTTGATATCCTCTGGTATCCCTTCCAGTCCTAAATGTCTATTACCTTAATGCACACGCGGATGGGGAAAATCTGCTTTAATGATTGCTTCTCCCTTTAGGAAGATTTTACGCTTGCTGAGGAAACCAACGTCTCGGTACCCTGACTCACTCCTTGCCCGGCTGCAGGGCAGACTGGAGTGACTTCAACTCGGTATGAGACGTCTTAAAGGTGGGTTAAGACAAAGCACAGGTGGCAAGAGTTGGGAACTCCAACCCCAATTCTAGCCACCACCAAGCACAGGCATCTGGTTCCAGAGCTCCTGCCTGGGGCCACTCACTCTATCCTGCCATGGGTCATGCTCTGGTCTGTTAGGAGTGGAACTCATGTCCCTCCCAACTGTACAGCAAGGGTTGTTAATCAGTCTCATGCCTGCGCTGGTACAGGGGAGGTGCCCTGGCCGGTACCTTGTTAGTCTGTAGCTGGGGCACTGCTGCTATCTTCAGCAGAAACCATGAAGTCATTCGATGTAGAAAGCTGTACTTCCTGCTTCCACATGACTGCTTAAACTGTGTTCAGAGGATTTGGAAGCTTTTCCCCCCTTCAGAAATGTTGTTTTTGTTCACGTTTTCTGATATCCATGTTCCCATCTGGCTCTTACTGGTGTTTGACCCATAAACAAGTACATACCTACAAAAATCTAACCTTGGCTATCTTGCTTTTTCCTAAGTTGGCTCCAGCAGCCGCACCCTTACTCACCACAAAGTGACCTTTCAGACTGTCTTTAAAACACACTAGTATCTAAAAGATTGACCCAGGATTCCTGTGGTTGCTGAAACCCACAAATGTTCAAGTTCCCTCTACAAAATGGTGCTGTGTTTGCCTAAGACCTGGCACAGCCTCCTCTATACCTGAGTTTGTCTCTGGCTTCCTGATGCCATAGTAACACTACAGAAATAGGTGCTCAGCATTGTTTAGGAAATAAAGACAAATGCTCTGTACATGTTCAGTACTGGTGCCTCCATTCCAGGTTAATAGTACATGCCAGCCAGAGCCCAGTATAGGTCTGATCCACTGATATGAAGCCCAGGATAAGGGTAGGGAGAGCCAAGTGGATTTTTAAACTAGTCACTTCCTTCACGTAAAGCTATGCCTTCTTTTGTTCTGTCCCCAAGCCCTTGGGCCTCTGATGGCCCAGGGCGCCTTAGAAGGCAAGAACATCTGCGTCAGGGCTGAGAAGGGCTCTGGTTTTACCCTGCCTGGGGTTACACTGAGAGGCTCTGGAAAACCATGAGAGCTTAGTTTCCCACTGTGCTCTTCTGTGTCAAAACAGTCCCCTTGCCCAGTTCCTGTGCACATAGACCATGGTATGAAGACACTCTCTTCCCATAATGCCTTTCCCATGAACATCTGTTCTAAAAACCCCATCATTTTCTTTGTTCCACTCCACCAAGGCAGGGTTTCTCTGTGTAGCCCAAGCTATCCTGGAACTAGCTCTGTAGACCAGGCTGGCCTACAACTCAGAGATCCTCCTACCCCTGCTTCCTGCTTGCTTGGGAATAAAGGCATGCACCATCACACCCAGTGGACCAGACCTCATCTATTTAGCAAGAATTAATGTATGTGTTTCCTGAGTATGAATATATAATCTGGTTTGTTTGGCCTTTTCCTTTTAGATTTATATGTTTTCTGTGTATTGGTATTTTGTCTGCATGTATGTATGGGTACCACATGCAGTCAAGTGACCGTGGAGGCCAGATCCTGTAGATCTAGAGTTATAGGGAGTTTTGAGTTCTCATGTAGGTCTAGGAATCAAACCTGGGGCCTTTGTAAGAACAGTCAGTGCTGTGACCCACTGAGCCCCTGGTGTAATCTACTGAAGTCTTCGGCCTTCCTTATAGAAGGAAGACTAACACCACGAAATAACAGAGCATAGACACATTCTTAATACTGTTCTTACCTTGGTAATCTTTCATTAAATTGCTCCTGTCACGTAGGGCAAGTGTTTTAATTAAAATGATATTTCAATCAGCCAAAGGCCCCAGGCTTGAAGTGGTGGTAATAAAATACTGCCAGAGATCCCAATCCTATTTTCCAAGGTACTTGCTTTCTATGGAACACCTCCTGCTGCTGGCCTGCCTCCTCTGGGCTGGAGGCTGTAGGCACCGATCCAGATGTGACTCAGCCTCTTCTACCACTGCAGACACAGCACCGGGAACACACACAAGGCACCTGCTGGTCTCCATGAAAGGGTCGGGTCCTGTGCATCCCAGGAGGAGTTCATATGAAGGTGCATCTTCCCCTTCCTGTTGACAATGGCACTGTGCTTAGCTGCAGCTGACTGCCTGGTATTTGAAGACAAGCTAGGGAGTGTGTCTGCCATAGACACTGGGTGGCAGGGCTGGCTCTAGTGGGGACTAAACTGATAATAAACTGTGTTTAAAGACTCAGCTTTCCACAGCAGGGAACAAGGACCACCTTAGGGTGTGGTATGGGGGAAACTCTGAGGAGACAAACTGCCACTTAGGAATGTATCTGAATAGATTCGTTACAGTCTGTTCGGAACATTGAAGCTCTATGTCAAAACCTTTTCAGGAAATAGTATTCAAGAACCAAAGAAAGAAGGTTTAACCGCTACTGAATTTTAATAATGGTATTTATGGTTTATGGATTTCCTAGCACATGCCCTGTCTTATGGGACTTCTTTTCCACCTGTCCTGAGAACCCCAGACTTTGAATGGGGCTCCAGGTTCTGACAGGATGGCTTGAGCAGAAGTCAATGCTTTAGAGAGGTGGTGGTTTGGGTGTTTAAAGTTTTCCCTAATTCTAAATAAATGAATGCCAGCTCAACACTCAGGGAGCTGAATCTGGCCCTATAGGAAAGGCTGGAGGGTCCTGAGTATCCTTTAACATTAGGATCAAGCTATGTGTCCCCTAAGGAATCAAACACACAAATTACAGGAGGTTTGTTTGTTGCTTTTGCTTCGTTTTGGTTGGAATCTGGCCTTTAGAGATGAGCCATCTTTCCAGCTCCACTGACGTCTTCCGAGCAGAGAATAATGGGCTGTAAGAAGTCTCTGCAGTCTTGTGTTCACTGTGGCAATGGTAAAGCTTGGATCTCTGGTCTCTGGGTCATCAGAGATAGCTCAGTAGTAAACTGTGAGGTGGCGAGGTGGGGGGCTCTAGAGGTGGGGACTATGTGGCCAAGAATAAGGGAAAGAGAGACCCTCTCACCCCCAGATGTGAGAGGGTGGGAGAGCACAAGTTATTGTGGGGGACCGGACAGTTTGGAAAGCATTAATCTGGAGCAGGGGGCTTTCCGGGCAGCAAACTCAGGGAGGTGGACGTGGCTGTGTTTGCTGACAGCCTTGATGATAAGTTCCAGATCGTTTGTGCTCCAGGCAGTGGGGAATTATTCTGGGTATGTGAGTCAGGGACACAGTGACGAAAGTGGTGCTCCAGGCTTTATCTGGCCTAGCATTTTAAAAAGGATGGGGGAAGCTGAGTCTGGGAGTAGAAAGCACATGGTGAGGCCATACTTTGGGGTTTTGAACAAAGGCAGCGTTCACTTTTGAAAACTGTAACATCAAAGTCCGAAATAGTGGCTTAATTAACCAGTAGTTGGAGATGCGGGTTGGCTGGTTTGACAAGAGAAGATCTTCATTCCATTCCTGGTACCTGTCTACCTCCTCAGGGATCAGGAGACTGAAGAAGACAAGGCTGGGTTATGCAGTCCCTCCAGATGGAAAGGTTCTCTAGGTTTGCTCCATGTTCAGTTTTAACACATGAACATCTATAACAGTGTTTTCAGACCAAAGTCAAGAAAGCCTGGGTTGGGGTGTAACTCGGTGGTAGAAAATGCACCAAGTATGTCCGGGCCATGGGTTGGATCACCAGTGCAAAACAAACCCAAACCAACCAAACAAGAAAGGCTGCTGATATCCGTGACACCGGACAGTTCTCTGGGAAGGTTCATTTTGTGGTCGGGTGTTTGAAAAAGCATCAAACATTAAAAACAATCCTCTCTTTCTTTAATACTTTTTCATTTCAAAAGGCCACTGATCTTCTGAGAGAAACCAAGTTCCAATGTTAGAAAGAAGACAATAAACTAACACAGAGATGAGGAATTCCCACAAATGCCATTGCCCTGGGTACCTGCTCACACCTCTAAGACTTCCCACTCACTCATATTAGTCTCCGTCCATCCCAAGCCACCTGCACGCAATGTTGTGTCGCAATTACCAGCTCCAAAACTAGCTTTTTGAGAAATCTCACCCACTTAAGGAAAAACTCCAGGGGACACCTCCTCTGAACATATTTTTTGTTGATATTTATCACTCAGCTGTGGTATGAAATACTGATTTCTTACAACACAGGCTTGTATTTATCAGCCAGATGGCGGCAGCTGTGAACTGGCTTCGGTTGTTTAAGGCCCAGTGGGACTGCTTTTGCTGTTTGTTTGTTTTGGGTTTTTTGGTGTGTGTGTGTGTGTGTGTGTATGTATGTGTGTGGTGTGTATGTATGTGTGTATATGTGTGTGTATGTGTATGTATGTATATATGTGTGTGTGGTGTGTGTATGTGTATGTGTGTATATGTGTGTGTATGTGTGTGTATATATGTGTGTATGTGTATGTATGTGTGTGTATGTGTGTATGGTGTGTGTGTGTGGTGTGTGTATGTATGTGTGTTTTATGTGTGTGTATGTATGTGTGTTTTATGTGTGTATATGTGTGTGTATGTGTATGTATGTGTGTATATATGTGTGTGTATGTGTGTGTGGTGTGTGTATATATGTGTGTTTTATGTGTGTGTATGTGTATGTGTGTGTATATGTGTGTATGTGGTATGTGTATGTATGTGTGTTTTGTGTGTGTATATGTGTATATGTGTGTGTGTGTGTGTGTGTGTGTGTGTGTGTGTGTGTGTGTGTGTGTGTAAAGAACCCAAGACAAGGCCCTGCCATTCATCTTCTCATTGGTCATTTTGAGGACTATCTTAACTGGTGTATTTAGTAATTACAAAATAAATTAGCAGGGTTGGGGACAAGGAAGCTTTCCTGTCTGGATACACTGGTGCCTTTGGAAATGGCAGCCTGAGGAGAAAGGATCCCACTGGGGATTGCTCAGCCATTCACTTTTCTTCATCACGGCTAAATTGATGTCAGAAGTATAAAGACTGACTTTAGAGATGTATTAGTCTCTGACTTCCTTTTGCTTTTTCGGTGCTGAGAAGGCATGGTAGACAAGTGCCACTGAGCTACACAGCCCTGGAACTAACTTTCAGACCAGACATGGATCCATCTCTTTACCTTATAGAGGGAAAAAAGAACCCAAAAGTACAAACAATTCACCAGGAATTCAACATCCCGGCAGTTATAAGGAAAAGCCACATTTTCTTCGTATGTTTTCAGTATGTTGGGAAATTAAAGCCTGGCTTCAGTGCTGGGAGGGTGGGGCTTGTAGTTCAATCCTTTCCTCTACAATTCCTTGCTCTTACCCTAATCACACTCCCCGAGCCTGAAGTCTCTTCTGCCTGAGCGTCCCCAGCCCTCCTGGACTAATCTCAGCCTCCCTTCTCTAGCTCTCCACGGGCTGGTGTTTCTAGTCTCTGCCTTAGCTGCCGAGGACAGACGGCCCCACAGCTTCCTGCCCAGGCTGCACTTTCATGTCTCCTCCTCAGGGTTGTGAGGCATGTGTTGTGATTACAGCATTTCTGCAGTCTCATCACCAGGCCCTGTGGGAGATAAAGAGATGACTGACATCTGAGAGCACGTGGAGGTTGGCACCCAAGGCCGGACTCTTTTTGGATGTCTGTGTACGATTGAATAACTCCTTTTTAGAGTCCTTTTCTAACCCCACACTTGATTGGGTCCTTCCTTATTAGTTCCTCTTTATAATAATCTACCCGATATCGGTCTTCCCTACTCTGAGCTGCATGTTCCACTGCAGAGCCTTTATTTGTTTTGTTTCTGGGACCTGGCAGAATAGTAGATGATCCGTCTGTACTCTGTGGTTAAGCAACGTTAAACTAATTAATTGCCCGGTGCTTTAGGATGTTCAGTTTTCCTTGAAGTGTATAGTTGGATAAATCAGATTATCTCCAAGTTCTTAGCAGATCAAACTGCTTTGCATGAAGGATCCCTGAAGCTGACTGATACTTGCTATTGACTACAGATGCACAGAAATAAAACAGGCTGTCAGAGTCAGGGTGAGGTTTACAGGTAGGAGAAGCTAGGATAGGACACATTGGCTGTACATATGGGCACTGGGTACAATACGGTCACTGTTCAGGTCTACTCTTTGAAGACCATAATAAAAATCTGTAGCAAACATAAGGGCTTCAGAACAGTCTAAAACAAGGTCTTTGGGAGAAAAGCTGAAGAAACAATTTAATGTTAAGAATCAATAACAGAGCGGGGGCTTAGGTGGCAGTGTGTGCACTGGGCAAGTAGAAAGACCTGGACTTGGTCCTCAGCACTCATAAAAAGAAGGTGTGGAAGCACATGCTTGTAATACCAGTGCAAGAGATTACATGACCCACGGGGCTCTGACCAGCCCTCTATGCCCAAGTAAGTCTTGGGGAGAGACCCTGTCTCAAAAAATCAGGTGGATAATACCTGAGGAACAATGCCCATGGTTGGTCTCTGGACAAGGCTCATTGGCATAAGCACATCTACCCCCCCCACATACACACCACATACCATACACACGCACCACACACACACCACACCACACCCACACTACACACCACACACACACACACACACACACATACACACACTACACACACACACCACACACACACACAGGTATGCATATATAACACTAAAAGTATAGTAATGGGGTTAGGGTATGCTCAGTGAGTAAACTGTTTGCTACACAAGTATGAGGATCCAAGTTCAGATCCTTGGCACTTATGTGACATCTGGGCACCAGGGTATGCATCAGTCCTTGTGTGGGAGGAGATGGTAGATCCCTAGCTGAAAAGGTGAGCTTGAGGCTTAGTGAGAGAGATATTTCATGGGTAAAAGTTCTTGTCATCAAGCTTGACACGTTGAGTTCAATCCTCCATACCCACATTGTAGAAGAAGGGAAATGACTCCCAAGAGTTGTCCTCTGACCTCCGTATCTGTCACACATGCACGTACACACACGTGTACAGCATGCACACTAAAAATGATAAGCAGAAGGGGTAGATTATGAAAGAGGAGATAAGGTGGACAGTGCATTTTTAACAAATGATATGAGTTTTCAAAATATCATTTATAAAGATTATAAATAATGGGCACATTTGAAGAAGTTAGAGAAGGGAAGACATCACAAAAAACCAGTTAATCACAGAACGTATTTCATGAAATAAGTGATATTACAGTTGGGCCTTGAAGGATGTCCATACTTCTGAGGCAATGAGGACAAAATAACCAATTTTGGGCTTGGCAGGTTAGCTCTGTGGATCAAGGTGCTACTACACCTGCCCCGAGTTGGAGCCCTAGGACTCATACGGTAGAAATGATTTCCGTAAGTCGTTCTCTGACCTCCACACGGATTCTGTGGCATGTATGAGAACACACACACACACACACACTCACACACACTTCAAGCGGGCAACAACAGGGCAGAGTGGTGCTCCGAGCCCATGGGCAGAACAAGAAGACAAAAGCAAGGGGACCTTGAAGTTTCTACCAATGTAGTTGCAACTGAAGGAGGAAGATAAACTTGTAAAGCAGCACAGATGAGAACTGGGTGGCTCTAAGCTCGTCCTCCTTTGTGTAAGGGACCAACCTGTGCTGCTTGGAATATGTGATCCCATTTAATCTTTACAACCACAGTAGCCAGATGTCATCCCTGGCTAATGAGGAAGCTGAGATTTAGAATTTAGTCATCTGCCGAGGTTTCATGGCTATTGAGTGGTAGAACCTAATACAAACACCAACCCATGACCTTTAAACTTAACCACCGGACATACTGTCTCCTTGGGAAATAGTGATGACTCTCCAGAGGGCCTTCAAGACCAAGTTCAAGAGTTTGAACTCTGCTTTCTAAGCCTGGGGATTCACTGGAAAGATTTTGATCAGGAAAATGACAGGGTCAGATATTTCAAACAAAATGTGTTGGGTAGAAATGGGTAGGAGAGGACAACAGGAAGCCTGGCGGAGAAGCCATCAGCGTGGCTGTGTAGACTGAGGTCCCAATACAGCATAATGGGAAACAAAAGAATGGTTCTTACGGAAAAATAACCCACTATTCTCCTTCTGATAATATGTGGACTATAGTGAAATAATTATTTGCAATAATGTTGATTTGTTTTAGAGACAGGCTCTCATGTAGCTCGGGATGCCCTAAATCTATGTGGCTAAAGATGACCTTGAGCTCTTAATCAGCCTACCCTCACCACCCAAGTGCTGTGTGTTTGAACTTACGCCACCACACCCATACACCGTGTTGGGCTGAACACAGGGAAACCCAAAGAGTCTTTAGATTCCAAGGGTTATGGTCTGTCAGCAGAGTGAAACTCCAAAGGCAAAAGAAGCAACCTGAATTTATTCCAACCTAGTGCCCAAGCTAATCAGGACCCTGGGTGGTTTGAGATAGTCAGTTTGGCAGTTTGTCCCGATTTGGAGTTGTCTATGCATTTTATCATTTCCTGTCATTACCACAGGCCTCCAGAGAGAATCAACAAGTCAAACCTTTGTGGTCTCAGAATTAATCCTAGAGAGCCAACCTTCCCGGGAAAAGTAGATTTAGAACCAGAAGCTGCTTCCTTTTTTAACAGGGTCAGGGAACCTAACCTGATCTGCTGGGGGAGCTTCGGCTTCCCTCTGAGAGCAGCCTGCAGGACTTGGAGGAAATTCTCATCGGAAGAGATGAACATGGACGTGGCTGAAAATGACCAAGGGGGTGTTCCTTGGGGAACATTCATGTACAAATGGGGTGAGGTCCCTGTACAGGCCTCCCATGGTCCCTCCCATCCTGTCTATCAGGTTATCACCCTGATCAAAGTGAGGGGATCCGGGTCCACAAAGTCAGAGTCACAAAGAAAAGAGACATGAAAATCCAGCCCAGTGGACAAGTATAAGTGTGATTGTAAGTGAGACTCAAACTGATGCGGCGTTGAGTGAGAGGAAGATAAACCAGAGGGAATGGCTAATTGCAATATCTTCTCTACATGTTCACAGTCCATGGGGACTCATGAGAGGAAATAGTACATTCAATATCTTCTCTACATGTTCACAGCCCATGGGGACTCATGAGAGGAAATAGTACATTCAAATATGAGATCCTATCTTTAAAAACATCTCACATGTTTATAGTTACATGATAATTTGGACCTCACATAAAATGTAGATTAATCCTTCAATTTGATTCACAAAGAGAATGTTTCCTTTACATCCCATTATACTCCCTAAAACAACAATTTTAAACCATTCTCTTGTGTGTCAGAATTCTGCTAAAATACACACAGAATGCACAGAGCAGTTTGTACAGGAATCTCTGGATTCCTAGGTTTAAAATACCTGATCCTCCTAAAGTCACAGAAATTCAAGTAATGTACTTACTTGATTTGAAGACAATCATGTTCGATGCCTAAGTAGCAGTCTGGCTAGAATTCATGTTTAGTCTCCCAGAAGCATGACTTTGGAGGAATCCAAACCATGGCGGGTGACAGTGTGGGAGGCGTGTTTAAGAAGGGGTCTGCGCTAGGATGGAAAGATGGCTCAGATGCAAAGCACCTGCTTGCTCTCGAAGAGGGCCTACGTATAGTTCCCAGTTAGGCTAAGGATTTGGTTCACAACTACCCATAATTCAAACTCCAGGGAGATCTCAGGCTTCTGGCTTCTCTGGGCATCTGCACTAATATATTTCCATAACCGCCCCTCCCCCCATTTAAAATAATAAAAAATGATAAATTCTTTTAAAAGTCTTTTTTAAAGTCTTTAAAAAAGACTGGACTTGGGAGGCTGAGGCAGGTGAATCTCTGAGTTAAGGCTAATCTGGTCTACATAGTGAGTTCTAGGCCAACCAAGGCTGCCCAGTGAGAGCCTCTCTTAATAAAATTAAATTACATTAAAAGTAAAAAGTTCATGACAGTGTAATGAGATTTTTTAAAAATTTCTGTACCTGCAAAGGTTGCTGTGTGTGTGTGTGTGTGTGTGTGTGTGTGTGTGTGTGTGTGTGTGTGTGCTCGAGCACACACAATACATCACTGCTAGTAGGAAGCCTAGCAGCTGCATCTGTCTCTCCAGGTGCCCAACCTCACCTCTAATTCTCCTTCAACAGCTACACCCTTAGGTCATTTCAGCAGGGTTTAAATCGCCCCGGAGAACCACTGGTCTGGAAGCTGGAGAACAATGGCACTTGGCTACTTTGGGAGGAGTCATTTGGAAGGCAACCAGGTGATCTTTGAGACAGAAGTGGGATTGATTGTGATGATCTCAGAAACAGCCATTGTTAGGAGTAGACATTTACCTCATTTAATCCTTAAACTCACCCAGAAAAGGAAATTTTGAGACATAAAAGCTAATCCTTGAAAGGTCAAATCGATTGCTCCATAGTTAGCAGAGCCTGGATACAGGTGCAGGTTTGATTCAGGTTCTTTCCATTGGCTAACAGTTTGATTCAGGTTCTTTCCATTGGCTAACAGTTTGATTCAGGTTCTTCCCATTGGCTAACAGTTTGATTCAGGTTCTTTCCATTGGCTAACAGTTTGATTCAGGTTCTTTCCATTGGCTAACAGTTTGATTCAGGTTCTTCCCATTGGCTAACAGTTTGATTCAGGTTCTTTCCATTGGCTAACAGTTTGATTCAGGTTCTTTCCATTGGCTAACAGTTTGATTCAGGTACTTTCCATTGGCTAACAGTTTGATTCAGGTTCTTTCCATTGGCTAACAGTTTGATTCAGGTTCTTTCCATTGGCTAACAGTATCTTCCCACTTCTTCCGAGCCTGTCACCTGCCTCTATATACCTCTCCTTGGAAAAGAAACCCATTCCATTTGTCTCAGGAAGGACTAGTCCTGAGTGGCCCTAAAGACAGTATCAAGGTTCATTCATTTGTCTATGTCACCAACTCCCTTCATGACTGTAGTAAACGCCCTAAGTGTCTGGGCCTCAGTTTTCTCATCTGTAAACAGGCAGTAAGACTAATTGCTTTCAACTGTAAAACTGTGAATGAATGCTTTGCACCCACCCCTTCCCCAGCCTACAGACCTCCGGATCTTGTGGACTCATCCCAGCTCTCCCCTACCGGTCGGGCAGGCTTTTCTGACCCAGAGATAGACATATGCTCTACTGAGACACATACAGCTTGTCATCTGTCTTACACTCACCTAACTCATCTTACTCATCCTCTTTCCTTACCTTATCGGACCTCATCTGAATCCCTCACATATTTAAACTCAGAGTATTCCTATTTATGGATGATAAAGGATATATGATTTAATTCCTCCACAAAGGACAACTGTTTGTTTCCATGTTTGATTGGTTCCATGTTGGGTTCCGGAGCATGTTCCCACGAATATTTTTTGCTTGTTTCCTTATGTATATGAAGTCTCTACAGAAGTACCCAGAAGGGAGCTTCCTGAAGCTCAGCTGGGCACTGGATGTTGGAAATGACCCCCCACAGTGGTAGTTAGTGCCCATGCATGCTCCCACCAGCAATGTGTATGTGTAGAGTTTCTATATTCTCACTGATAACTATCAAGCTGAGTTTTCCAAGCTGACATCATGACTGCATTCCTTGAGACAGTACACATCTCCCCTATAGGCTGTGGATTTTGTGAGCGCAGAAACCTTAGCTCAGTCATAGGTTCTTCCCGTGAAATTTGTTGAGCTTAGTAAATACACAATAAAGAATTATCAACAAATACTTAATGAACAGAATTTATTCACTTTGATCCAGGAGATGGGAAGCCCCATGAAGACAGATGAATCTTTGTTTACTTATCTGAACTGAGACTTGTCAGAGGAAACTCCATAAGCTACAGAGTTGATCTGATCTGCAAGACAGGCAGTGTTGGCCTACAGACCAAAAGCTTTTGGCCCAACTTTTGATCATTTTTATTCACACTACTCACTGGGTATCCAACTATTGTGAGGTACTATTTTTCAAGTCTCTGGAACCATCTTAATTAAGTACCATGATGTTTATTTCTCAATGGCCTCATCCCTGGTCCAAATCTATTACTAGGGGCTAGGTAGAATCCCTGTGTTCCTTGGATTAGGGTTCTACATGACTATGGCAAATGCCTCCTCTTTCTGTCACCCCAACAGTCCCTCCAGGGTGACTGATTTTCTAAATAAGATACTTGTGGTTTGGGTTTGACATCACATGTAAAAGAATAAGTAATGTTTTTGGAGCCAGAATTATATTTGATCAGAATAAGGCACACAGTGCATGTTGCTCATAGTTCTAGGCCAAGGGGTCAATACTGGTAATGTGTCCACCAACCTCTCATCCGGCCAAGTTTGTATATACCGTATTATATGATCCCACTGTGAAAATTCTTATGGATTGTGCCAGATTAACTGAAATACAGCAAAGTGATGAAGGGCATGTGCTCTTCTGTGCTATTGCTTGGCTTGCTTTTGTAGTGTGCATATATATGCAATCACAAGTGTGTAAACACATGTGGAGGTCTGAGGTTGACTCTGGGTAGCTTCCTTGATTGCTCTCCACCTTCTATTTTGAGACAGGGTTTCTAGATGAGTCTAGAACTCACTGTTTCAGCTAGAAGCTTGCTCCAGAGATTCCCTGGTTTTGCCTCCCATACACTAGGATTATAGGCAGGATGCCACACCCACCTGGCTTTTTTCTCGAAGAGTCTGAGGATCCAAACTTTGGTCTTCATACTTGTGCAGCAGGTACTTTACCCAAGGAACCATATTCTGAGCCCCAATTATTTGGTTTAAATCTTATTTCTACAGCTTGACCAACTGGACAACCTTAAATAAGTAATTGAATTTTTCTTCAGTTTCTTCATGTGTCACATTATAATAGTACTTATCCCATAGGAGATCAATAAGTTGCTGTAAGTGCTTAGAATTGTGCTTGGAACTTAGTAAGCTCTGGATATGTTAGCAAACATGTCTTTGACTCCACCACAATGTCTACACATAGGGTGATTGCTCAATATAAGTCACCAAAGAAGCACGCTGCATTACAGAATACTTGGAACCAGAAGGATAGAAGCATGGACAAGTGGAAGACTCTTGTCTATAAAGAGCTTCAGAACAGGCCACCTCAAAATACACCACCTTGGGATGCTGACTATTTTGAGCTGAAGGCAGAGGGCAATGAGAGGTACAGGGGAGTTCTCTGGTTTCCCTTTGTGCCTGAAACAGGACCTAAAGCTCTCCTGAAGAAGGGGTTCCCTCACCAACCCATACAATAAGAGCATTTTTACTACCAGAGACTAGAAATGAACTCGGAAATGCGTTTATAGAAATAAAACCTTACTTAAGACTTGTGACTCTTCTTCACTATTTCCCCACGTGCATCCTAATTCCTTTCCCACAGTTCACTGGCTTCACATCAGACCCCTTTGTAGTGTTACATCCTCATGTTGCCATTTGTTGTTTACAGTGGTATCTGCATAAGCTTTAGGTCTAACGCTTCCTTGGATCTTCACTTTTCCTATGAAGACACATAAGTAGGTATAAAAACCAGAATGCATATGCAGACCTGGGCAGGCAGAGGTATAGTGCTTACTTAGCATGAGTGAGACTCTGAGGCACTGGGTTCCAAGCTCAGCAGAGAAAGAAAGAAAGAGAGAGAGAGAGAGAAAGAGGGGGGGGGAGATTGATTGTTCCCCTCCTCCCTGCCCTGTCTTGCCCTTTGTCCCTCATTTAGCTGTCTGTAGGTTTGTAGGTTTGTGTAGTGTGCAAGGAAGGACGGAATGATATCACTCGTCAGGTGCCATTCAATGGGGGATAGTGGGAATCATACTTCTCCCCTTACCTGCCTCAGTCCTTAGACCCTAAAAACATGGGATAGTTATAACTCATAAAGGAGACCTGGTACCACAGAAATTCATTCTCTGCCCTCCTGGAATTCCTACTTATGACCACATGTAGGGACAGAAATTGGTGTCACAGTGGCATTTCAAGGGGTGTTAACTTGTTGAGTTTGTATCACATGGTATCACATGCAGGGAATTACATAGCTAAGATGTTAACATACTGATCTTTTTTTCTCAAACACATGCAAATGTGGAACTTATCCTCAGAGGCCATGAAATTGTTGGAATAAAATCCCTCAGAGCCCGCCCCAGCCTCAGACCTTCAGGATACCCAAGCTACAACTGTGGGACCAAATTCATCAGCTCGGGTTGCCTCTGTCTTGTTGGCTGTACCTTGTGGACTTTAGCTGAGGATCTTGATGAAAGACAGGAAGACGGGTTTAATGTGGATGATATACAAGCAGGAGTGTTGTGCATATTGGAGTCTGCGAATCGAATCAAATGAGTAGAAATGCCAAGCTGTTGGCCGTCAGTGGTTCTAGAAGAGAGGGATCCACTGGGGAGCTGTCAGGACCGTCAGTATGTAATATTCAAGGTACAGACACATTCTTAACACAGATGTGTGCACCTGCCATCACATGCACACACACAGCAACAGCAGCTTTTTACCTTCCTGGACTTTTAACTCCCTAGTCACAGACGCACCTGCACGCCCACGCATGCACTCAACCTAGAGGGGGGGAACCTCAGGGCTGAATCCAATGCTTGTTAAAGCTGCTGCTTTTATTACACCAAGGTCTTGACATTCGTAAGGTGATAAACACAAAGGTTGGTGGGCTGCTGTTACAGCGGCATGCATTCTCTTCTACAGTACAGCTTCGAAAGGTCAAGGTCACTGATGTTCACAGGACAGAACTGCTCTCCAGATGGGAGAAAGGAGACACTTCGGGTCCTTGTTCTCTCGTTTCAAAGAGACACAAGGAACTTCACCTCCACAGCAGTCTAGGGAGTGTGGGGAGTGTGCTTTCAACAGGGACCAAAAGGAGACCCAGCTTTGGGGAGAAGTTCCTAAAACTTCGAGCCAACAGTACTTCTAAGGTAAGAACATACTTCCCACAGGTAGCACTGACTACTAGGACATGCTGAGCTGGGTTAAGCTGCCAGGAGTCCTACGTTACAGAGATCCTGGCTTCACAGGGAAGAATAAGACACAATGGCTCTGTCACAATAAGGCCACTAAATTCACAGCAACAATGACTTCAGAATAAAGCTCTTAAGACTACAGGGAAACAGCCCTTTCATCTACTGTCAGGTCTTTCTCAGGGAAGGCACCTGCCCTGAGACTATCACATGGTCATTTCTGGGCTGCACAAATTACTGAGCACAAAGGAACAGAGGAAGGGGCCACACATGTCAAGTCATGGGACATTGCCACCAAACATGGTGGACTGCTGTTGATGAATGTCTTAGATGCCTTTCCTGGTTGGGCTGGATGCCCTCGTGTATCTGAAGAGCTAATCTGAAAAGAGGCTGGCAAAGGACTTCCTCAAGCTCCGGATGGTCTCCGCTTTGGCTTCATCTTCATTGGCTGAAGACCGGAAGAAGGAGGACTCAGAGAAGCTGAACGCATTTGTCAGGGACTGCGACTTGCTTGAAGATAAAAACCAGAGAGAACATGAGGAGGGTGTTCCTAGTGAGGCAGCGTAGGGCTGTGACATGAGGGTATACAACAAGAACTCCCCACTCCCTCCCCAGGAAGAACAGGGTGGCAGATGGCTGGGAGGGCTGTGCTAGGCATTGGGAAGCCCTTCGCCACCTTCTCACCTGTGGCTGAAACAGGGAGGGATGGGAGCAGTGTGGGAACCAGAGAGAAGGGAAAGAGAGAGGGGGAAAGAGGAAGAATGGGTGACTCAAAGGCTGTGTCTTTTGTTTGAGGCTAACCATCCCCAACTCCTAAGTACAGATCTGGGCATCTCACACCTTTTTCCTTTGATGGCAACAGACTCCAGCACTTATGGGCTCCTGGCCTCTTTTTCATCCACTGCCAAGATGGACTCAACTTCAGAGTCTTGGTTTTGCTACAAAGTCATGTCTGGCCTCAGGCAAGCCATGCTTCACTCTAGCCTTGGGTTTTTCACAAGTGGCATGAAGATTTTGGTAAAATGGTGACCTCTGGATCCTCTTGGTTCCTTCTATTTCTTATTTCAAAGGAACTGTCAGCTTGGTCCCCAAAGTCTAATGCCTCCATTTCCCTGGTCTTGCATTCTTTTTTTTTCTTTTTTTCTTTTTAATGATAGGATCCCATGTAGCTCAGGCTGACCTTGAACTCCCTATGTAGTTGATGGAAGCCCTTGGGTGCATCCTAAAGTGCTTGATGATAGGCATGTACCACAGCACCTTGTTTTAGTCAGTTCTGGGGCTAAAACCCAGGACTCTGACATCGCTAGCTTCATGTCCCTTTTTAAAAACGTGATCATAGTCAACTCTATAGTCTTTCTAAGAGGAACCTTAATATAAGGTTGGTGGAGTTCAGGGTATACAAGAGTAAAAGAGATGCTTTATCAGACCATGATTGTTAAGCAATATTATAATGAAAGAAACCCAACCACCTTATACACACACACTTTAGGAACTTATTTTTCCAAAGCAAATGATTCAAAAACAAAAACTCTGAAGGCTGTGCTGGGGATAAGCCAATACCACAATGAAACATGAGGTTTGGCTTCCCTGGTGGCCTGGCTTGTCTCTTGATTCTCACTGGGTCTTTCTGGCTCTAGGTCTCCTCTGGGACCTCCATCCCTCTCCCAAATGCTAGATGCATCCAAGAAAGCCACACCTGTGTGTCATTCTCTCCTCCTACAGGGGCTGTGGACAGATGTCCTGCCTTTCATTAGGACTGGTGACAAGCCCTAGCATGCTAGCCTCTTGGGAATACCTCTGCACTCACAAGCGAGGGCACCCAGTACAAGCCTCCAGCTCATCATCAGAGGCTGGCTCTGCTCGCCAGCTTCAGCCCAGAGGCACTCACAACCCAAAGATTTGCTTTTATACTGGGGCCAGAGCAGATATGAGGATCCTGATCAGCAAGTAGAAATGGCTGAACTGAGGAGACTTCAGAGCGAGTTAAATGTAAGCAACATTACTGGCTTGCTCTGAAGAATAAGAAGAGCCATGTCTCTTCCATCATGTATGACTAGAAGACCTAGAAAAGTGACCATCTGAACACCCAAGCCCAGCCCTGACTGCCACTGACTTAGATGGGTGGCTCTGAGCAAAGTTTTCTTCTATGTGTACAATTTGGGGGTGCTCACCTAGACTCTGAAAGCCCATGGTCTCTCTCTTGCTTCCTGGAGATTCACTATTGTACATCACTTTAAAACAGTGTTTCCCGACCTTCCTAATGCTGTGACCTTTTAATACAGTTCCTCATGCTGTGGTGACCCCCAATCATAACATTATTTTTCTTGCTATTTCATAACTGTAATTTTGCTCCTGTTATGGATTCTAAAATCGGTGTTTTCTGGTGGTCTTAGGTGAACCCTGTGAAAGGGTCATTGAAGAGGTCAAACCCCACAGGTTGAGAATCACTGCTTTAGATCTACAAGCAGGGTGAGTCACCCTTATGTTCCTGGAGCTGCTGCTAAGAGTGGTGACAGAGTCTGCATAGTGATACTAAAGCCAGCACAGGTGGCTCTGGGGACTTGGGGGAGCAGAATGAACTAGAACCACCCTCCAAGGAGAGAACTACTGCTTCCTAAGGGCTCCCACAGTTCCCTTCAGAACAGTGCTGTGAGGGGCCTCTGGGCTGAACGTTGAGAATGAGAGCATCTGGGGGGATGAACCTCTTTCTAGGTGCCTCCTTTGTTACCCACACTTCCCCAGACAGAGCTGAAGATAAAAACTGAGATGGAGTTAACGACTTCCCTCTTTTCCTCTAGGCAGCTGATTACATACTTTTGGATCAGAAAGAAGAATGACTTGAAGACTTTTTGTTTGTTTGTTTACAAGTTTAGGAGTCATGCATATGGAAAAAGAGTGGGAGCCCTACGTCTGTTTAAGGCTAGCCAAAAAGGATCAGTAACTGCTGTAATTCCTTATGAAGAAAGAGGTGGATGTCAGCATCCATCTAAACCCGAGGCAAAATTTAATTTCCCTCTTTTCTCTCCTCCCAAGTCAATCTAGCCATTCTTCTCACACATACCAGAAAACAAACACACACCCACAAATCATCACCACCACCATCAGCCCCTGAAATCCTCAAACATCTGTGGCAACCTGAAGGTGGTTGCTATTGCAGGTCAGAGGCCCACAGCCCATGAGATGGGGACAGGAGAGGGGATAGGAACTGCTGGGTTCTCTTACTTGAGCTGTGGGTGAGGCTGGGGCTTCTGTGGTGGAGCAGCCTGAGGTGCCTGGGCCTCTGCCAGGGAGTTGCTGCTGGAGGATGCATCACCGTGGGTGGTGGTGGGGCCGCCCGGCCTCTGAGGAGCCGAGGAAGAAGAGGAGGAAGAGGAGGAAGAAGAGGAAGAAGATGGCAGTGATGGTCCTGAGGGGAGCCGACGTGGAGGCAGCACTTTGCCTGGGGGCTGCATTCCTTGGGGTTGCCCAGGGCCCCCTAGGTTCAGTACAAGAAAAACTTCATAATTTAACCATATCAACCGGTTTCTTTAGTAGAATCAATGTCTCAAATGGTGTGGTTAGATCATTGCTAAAAGAATTTGCGATACTGTATGTAACTACCTGAGGCTCTGGAGGACTGTGAAGGGAGTCCTTAGACAAGACATCTTCACTGTTTGTACCTTCTCAGAGACCCAGCAACTTAGTCACAGTGGAAGTCAGAAGGGCAGGGAAGAGGGCCGAGGATTGGGAAACCCCACAGAGAGAAATTCCCTCACAGAAGGCCTCCAGACCAGAGGGACTCTGCTCTGTTTCCCAGAAGTCCTCAGGGACAGCCACCCTGCTCTGAAGCTTCCTAAGAGCCCCGGATTCTACACGCAAGATGAAGGAGAGGGCAGGGAACAAACAGGAGAATAGGAATCAGAACACCTAAGAAATACGAGTAACACTTCCCTCAGCAAGACACCAAACTTCTCTGGGCCACAAACTACCTAAAAGTCCTACCATTATATTTTAAAGATAGTAGTTGTTTTAAAGATGCTAACAGATGAAACACTTGCTCAGAGAGGATTCCAGGCCTTCAGATCACCAGTGCCTGACACCGTTTCCATGGTGCTGCCCTCCATCCTGCTCCGAGCCTGCAGGTGCCTTATTACCACACCCATCCCACCTGGGCTTCACTGGAGCATTAACTCCCACGACCAGGATCAACCCCTTTCTTCCCAGGCACTCTTTGCCTGAGTGCCATCCTCAGGGGCCCCAGCATGACAAACCACTCAGGGGTGTGGAGAAATACTCCAGACATCCAAATCTTAGTCTCCCCCAGGGAGGTTATGAGCACCATCTGGCAAACAGCCCCTTAATAACAAACATACCTTTCACCCAATATGAGACACAGAACCATCAGATCGATGGCCTGTTGAGAAAAAAAGACCCTCCTTTGTCTAGGGGGGTGGGAGGGTGAAGGACAGAAAGTGTGGTACCAGTTTATATTTTCTAGAAAAGGATTCTGCACATCTCTGAAATCAAAAGACCCCCCACGGCCACACACTGACTTGTGTAAGTGATTCCAAATGACCCGGAAAATCTAGTTTCTCTCCTCAATCTCAGAGTTTTCACTCATGAGCCTGCTGTAGCTATGGTTCTGTTATTTCGTAGACAGCAGAACACCCCTATGTCTCTGCAGAGGCAGAAGTGTGTCTATGCTGCTGTGCACCCAGGATTACCAGTTCATTGTCCTTCTATGTGGCACGAGCTCCCCTTTATCGTCAGTCCCCAATTAACAGTAAGTTATGCTGCACATAAATAAAATACGTATGTAAAGTATGTGGAATTCTACACATTTAAGGAGTTCAAAGACAAATCAGATAACCAGCTTCTGCCTCCTGAAGCCTGACACCAAGTCTATTACTTCATTAGCATTATGACTGTGTTGTTTCTGGTCAAGTAATTCAGGTTGATGGCTCAGCCTCTTGAATCTCAAACCTGAGTGCTTTCCCACCTGTACAGAGGTAATCAAACAGCCAGAAACTTTACAACTTAACACTGAAGACAGATATAACTTTTCCTTTATTGCACATTTAGCTGTACAAGAGAATCACAAAAGTGAGATGCTTTGTCACACCTCCAGCGTGGCTGAGGGGCTCCCAGCCGGGTCAGTACAAAAGAGGGGGGACAACACTGGAAAAGAAATGGGAACAAAACACCTGAACAGAAACCCTACACTGTGACGAAAGTGTCCCCCAGGCCACAGAGTTGTCCCTTAGCATGCTGCCTGAGGGCACGTGATAGTCATGTGCTGCTATCTGCTTGCGTGAGGCAGTGGGAACTGTAATCAGCTTCTAACCCCCACCTGAGAGGCCTTGGCTGACGCCACCCTGTAGCCTGACTGAATTCAAATGGCAACTTTAAATTTGTGGCTCACAAATGTCACATGAAAAGCACCTGGATGTAACACACTGATAACATGCAGAGAAGCAATACCACCACCAGCTCATCACTTGAACACACAACAAAAAAAGTTTAAAAAACAAACAAACAAAAATGTATTCCTCCATTCTGAGAATCCCTGTATTGTCTTCTAGCATTTCTTAGACCAGGAGGTGTTTAAGGTCCTGATTCTTAACCCACCTGGAAGTGCTTATGTATATGTGTGGATATTCACAACTGACTGGATACCATCTTCATCTAAGGGAAGTGTCATAGATGACAACACGAGTGTCAGAATTTTCCAGAAACCACCGAGAAACCAGGGCATGTGCCCCTTGACTCAATGACATATACCAATACCGCTCACTCCTCAGACTTGGTAGTCCATAGCCCAGCCATGTCACCACAAAGGTGGGGAACATAGAAGCAGAGCCAGAAGCATTTCTTCTAAGTGGCAGACGGCTAACATGAGCTCTCGTGTGGGCTGTGGCACTAGAGAAGGCCACTTGGAACTCATTCCCAGCCTTGCCCACAGACAGCAAATGAGGCACTGACTCAAAAGTTCTGGCTTAATTAACAAGTAGGTCATCTGCCCACGGCTCTTGTAACAGGAAGGACAAATACCCTGGCAACAGTTTTCCAAGGCCTGCTGCCTCTCTCTGTTCAACATACCACCTATATCTCAGATAGGTTTTATCCAGAAAGCTACCTGGTTTGGGGTATCCAAAGAGGTCAAGGCTAAGAACCGAAGTGGTCAAGCCCAGAGCTATGTAGGCAGAATGCCCACTTGGGTAGCAGGAGACATACATATTTGATCTGGTCTCATGCTAGGAAGCCTGGAGAATGGTCAACTTCTCCTCAGACTACTGGGGTTGGGCACTCCTGCATTCTCTGTCTACCACTGCTGGAGAACCGGCTCAGACGATAAGTCAAACTTTGAGGAATACACGGCAGCCCAGTTCTACAGAAGCACACACAGCCAACTTAGAAACAGCAACAACAAAGAAACAACTGCAGGCACTGAGATCAACATACAGAAAACACGAGATCACTTAGATATTGCACATCAGCGGCCCCTTATTTTTTTTTTAAACCTTGAAGCTACTTAATAATGAAAACGAGGGGTACACAGGGTATAAATACAGAACACATTCCCGGAAGCAGCTGGTTCTTTGTATTTCGTCACTAAAAACACAAGAGCTCTACAGGCACAGCCAGCTTACTCACACACACTCGTACTGCACCAGACTTTAGCGAATGGAGAAAGAGATGGGTGCCTTCAAGTTCACTGGGCGGAACTATGAGAAGTAGACCTTGGGAATATCTTAGAAGTGCTATCTATGTACCCTAGTCATGCAGGGAGGGGGTTAAACACAGTTCAGTGAAGACCCAAGCACTCACGGAGGTAAGTGCAAGAAGGTGAGGCTGAGCCTGAGGGAAGAGGGGAGAAGCTGGGCCGTCTTTGTGGGCTGTCTCTCCCCATCCACCCCAGTGCTAGAATCTCATCCCTCATTATGTGATGCTTTAAAAACACTATCAACCCACCCAGAAGATAGTCACACTGGACTTAAGAGAGGCACGATTCTTTTGTACACTGTTGACAAACAGCCCTGGAACCACACTGTATACAGAAGAACGTAGAAGCATTACAAGCACAAACGGGGACAGGTAAACAACCAGACAGGGGGCTGACACTGCATAGGAGAAACAGTCCAGTCAGCACTGAGAGGACACAGCAGTGTACCTCGGAGCATCTGCCGCTCCCTCCCCGCCTTCCTTTCTTTTCTCTTCTTTTTGTTTTTGGCTTAAGTTTTCTGTTTTGAAAAGTTAACTACCGATCGCTTTAAGAAGCTTGGACTTGTTTTGGACCTACTGCAATGCCATTACAGTCGAGAATATACTGTAAACAACCTTGGGGGGGTGGCCGCTGAGGAGGGGTCTTGCTGGAATCCGGTTCCTTAAGAGCTCCACTCTGGAAGACAAAAATAACAAAAGAATACCACAAGAGATAAAACCAAAACTCCAAGCGAACGAACGCCAAAGACAAGTGCAGTGGAAGGCCACAAAGGGGTCCCAGGGTGTGCTCAGGAAATCCTGATGTGCAGACCGCCAAGAACCCTCAGCTTCTGGGCTGTTGCTGGTCTTGAGTTGGCAGTGTGGGGGCTTGGAATTTCTGATGGATGCCCAAGGCTTCCTCAAACCTCTTCCATTTTGCTCACTGTGGACTTACTTTACCTGGAACTTGAAAGCCTGTGCTTTATTGTCACCCCACACAGCCTGACATCCAGGTTCTATTTGCACTTCCTTTGTACCCAGCTTCTAAAAGGAAAGCAGCTGGGCTGCCCATGGGTCTCTGGGAGGGGTGGTGATGAGGTCTGGGCTAGGCTGAAGTAGATGTGTGAATTTGTATGTGCCCCCTTTCTAGATGCTAAGACTGGTAAAGTGTTCAAGGCCATGTTGTTTTGCTGTCTCAAAATGCAGAATTTTAGTCTGCCCGACGGCATGGCTCCACTCCTACGCTTCCTCTCCTCCCAGCTGGGATTCTGATTATGTCCTGACAGGATCAAAGATGCATGTGACTCCGTGTGTCTCACACTTGTGTTTCAAGCAGATCACATTAGGAGTTTGTCTTCAGTGTGCCGGAAACATTCTCTAAAGCCAAAGTGTGCCAAGTGGGCCGATGGTGATGTCAGAGCATGACTCCCCAAGCAAGGCTGCAAAGTGGGCTAAATGTGCCTTCAGCTGGTCTCCCGCTTCCCTCTTGATGCTCACCCCTGAAGATAAGGACCCAAGCCCTATTCCCACATCAGTGCCATTTCCTCCCTGCTCCCTACTTTCCCTGTAGCTGAGTCTGGCCATGTTTCTCCTCCTGCTCCCTATGGCCACTCTTTAGCTCAAATACTCTTGAAGTAGAAGTGTTCTCTTTCCAGTACTCAGTAATTCAATAATGACATGACTCCAAGTGCACAGAAGTTTGTACACTAACAGTCTGGCCTTTACTGTACCCTTAATTCCCCACAGCAGGGAAGCCCATCTTACCTGTTAACTACCTTCAACAACAAAGCATCCCTTTCTTCCAAGCACTCTAAATGGTTCCAGAAGACCTGCTCTGAGCTCTCTCACATTGAGATGCACACACATTAAGCTTTAAGCCAGTTGGTGGCCACCTAAGTCACTCATGCATCAGGGCTCCTCAGTTCCTCCCTCCTTGGCACTGTATTCTAATTACCAGATTGATTAAGCATTTATCAGGTTTTTTGCTTAAACTATAATTTCCTAATCCTTCCAACTTACCTCTCCAATCTTTGTTCCCCATGGACACCGGTACCCTCGTAAAACCTCCCTAGGTGTGCCACTTAATTTCTCTTGAAATTTATTGAGTGCTCAGTGTGTCTTACATATACGGGCCCTTTATGTGACCTCTCCTTTATACCTAACAATGGCTGTATGTAGTAGACGCTGCTTTACCAAGATTCCCAATTGCTTCAGCACAGTTGAAATTAACCTCTCTAGCCTTCAGTTCCTCACATGTCCTAGAAGTACACACGCCTTCTGGACCCAACCTAATTGGTTAGTCTCTTTTCTAAAACAGAAGCTCAGGCATCTGGCAGCACAGGCCAGCTTGTGAAGCATCTAGACTGGTTCTTGCCAGTGCTCTCCCACAGGCCTCACAGAAGGCACTCACCATACAGACTGACCTTGGCTCTCCTCAGTCACAGAAATATACATGTGAGATGCTCAAGGATAAAATGAGCCCCAGAGTGCCCTTCCCAAGGCTTTGGGGAGAGAGGCCCCAGAGGCAGTCCTCAACCCAGGCTAGAGCCTGGGAATGTGCCTTGGTTACCCTTGATGGCGCCTAAAAAGCTTCTCCTGTCCCTGGTTCCACTGAGGTTGTGGATGGAAGACTTCTCAGGGGCTGAGGGAAGCAGGAGTCCCCTAGGACTGTCCCTTGCCAGGCTGAGACACTCTGGCTCCTCCCACAAGCCTGCTGTCTGCTAGGGGCTGAGGGCTTATTCCCTATGGGGTTTGGCTACCACGGGATCTGTCTCCAGTCACCAAGAGCCTCCTGGGATGTTGAATTCCACAGAAGTCTGGCCACTCTGGCGTCACGGCCAAAATTTGGCGCATAGCCAGCCCTAGGCAGGAACTCGTGCTCAGCCTGAGTAGCAGAGTTTCTCTCAGGAAGCTGGTTGACTCAAACAGGTAAGAATGTTTAGTTCAGCTCCTGTGGCCAGCTGCACAAAAACAGAGAGGAGGAAAGCAGCCTTTCAACTGCCTACGGAATGAAGCCCCATGAAACCCTGAGCCTATGGAATGACTGCAAGTAGCTGTCAGTCTGATGTCACACCGAAACTAATGTGGCTGCATGTGCATTTGTGTCTTAATAGGGGAAGGGAACCCCTCCCTCCCTTACTTGCTTGGTCAAGCCTCAGTAGAAAGAAATCACCACTCGGCACCTCTTTGAAGGGGTGCACTAGCAGGGTCTGTGAAGAGATAGGGGTTGAGGGACTAGAAATGCTTTCTTTACAGGACTTGACAAGTTACATCTCTGCGTCTTGGTTTCCCCCAAATGGTTAGACTACAAGGATTAAATGATGTGACCCTGGCAACACCAGAGTTACTGTCAATCATGTCAGTGGTAGCCTAGGTAACAGTGACTGTTGCACTGTGAGAGCTCTTCCACCCGCACCTAGAAAAACTCTGGCCACAGATACTGTATAGGGGCTACAAGTTGTCACAGGCAGAGCAGTTCTGCTGGCTCCGGGCTTCCACTAATTTTTTGTGCATTTTTTAGTTCTTTGAATGACTGAGGTAAGAGATAAGCCCTTCTTAGCAGCCCAGTCTTGAGGCAAGAAAAGCCCCAGGGCTGCTGGGCCTGAACAGAGATATCCTGCAGGCACAGGCTTTAAGGGACTCGGTGAGGAGAGCACGCTGCTTGCCCACAGAGGCTTGCTAGGCAAATTATTGTCCTGCTCTGCTGGGTCTGTGGAGCTTTGGCAATCAAAGGGGCCAGGGGGTAGGAGAGATGACTATCCCATGAAGCAGCTGGTGAAGTGCTAGGTCGAGCATCTGGCTATTAAGGGAGGAGAGCAAGTTTCCTCATACGGTATACCACAAGTGCCCAGATTTCCCTTTCTTTCCTTTCCCCTCACAGCACACCCAAAGCCCCCGTGCACAGCATTACAAAGAACCTCCTGAGCTGGGGGCAGAAGATCCAGCTCTCCTTAGCAGCCAGGTGACTCTGGATAGGTCATCTTCATGGTCTTTCCTGATATGTAAACACATATAGAATTACACGTCCCATATCTCACATACGGGTTTTCGGGGCTTAAAAACATCAACTGAGCTTTATAGACTGAATTCTAGCTATAGACTGAAATAAGCAAAACTATTGCTTTTGTTTAAATAAGAGTAAATCTACAGTGTGAGAACTGCATGTATCAGTGGAGAAGATATTGCTTCGTAGCTTCCTGTCACTTGTACCTAAGATAGTTCTTGTATGGGAGATTTTGGGTTGGGTTAGACCATGCCTTCTCTCTGTATATCACTGCCTTAGTTTGGGCAAGATCCACTCATTTGCAAATCACTGGGAGAGAAATCTAGCCCATGGCTGAGGATCTATGGGGGCTTTGCTAAAGTTCCGTCTAATTTTCCACCCTGTGGCTTTTGTTAGACAGACTGGCAGAGGAGCTCCTATCTAAGTGAGGCCCCAACAGGATGGAAAGCTGAGGAAGGAAAGACATTGAGTGACTCAACTTTTGAGAATTGTTGGCTTACCACCAGCTGCCCCCACCAGGAGGAAGGCCTGTGCTTGCTCAGCATATCTGAGACAGGAAATTGGGAAAGGGTCCCAGGGTCTGGCCCCAGGAAAGGGGCCAGGCCAAGCTTCTTGCTGGCCACGCCACAGAACTATTCTGATCAGCTCCCCCAGGCCTTGCTTCCCCGGTCCAGTACTCCAGGGAGAATGAAGCAGCAGGAAGGAATGTGGTCAGGAGGTTGTAGAGCAAAGGGGACAGTATGTTTGCAGCACCTTGAGACTTTTCCGGATCACCCTTTCAGTTGCCACTGCCCCCTTCCTTCCCCTGCAAGGGTAGACAAGGGATCCAGGGATGAGATGATGCCCCTTCCTTCCCAGGGGAACCACTCTGTGGGCAAAGACCATTGCCTGGATGGTGGCCCTCCCATAACCTGAGGACATCAGACATGGTCCATGGGGGCCACAAGTCCTATGGGGGCTCTGAGTATCAGGTCACCCTAGGTCAGAATGTCAGTTTTGAGTGATTAAAGATGTCCATGAAAGTAAAGACAGTCCCAAAATAACCAGTTTCTCTTAATAGTTCGTTAAGGGATCTAGTCACTGGTGGCTTTATCTGAACCTGCCCCCAGTCTCCTTGAGTTCTCAGCTTCTACTCACTGGGGAACACGGTCTCTCAAGCTAGTCCTGCTGTGGGAAGCAGGAAGGCCTTGGTTTGTCCTAACTTTACCTCTTAGAAAAGTGAAACAGCCCCAATATGGGATTGGAGGGACGGTTGTGTCTCTTCCTAAATTGTCCAGCCCTGGAGGCTGTTCTCAGACTGAAGAGATCCCTTCTCTTCTCTGTCTTGGTCTCCTTGTGTGAGTTCACAGGAAAATTTATTTACTTTATCTTGTGTGTATGAGTGTTTGCCTACATGTATATATGGGCACCATGTGCATGCTTGGTCCCACAGAAGTCAGAGAAAAATGTCCTTAATCCTTGTAGATAGCTGTGAGTTAGGAACTGGGCTGGGTCCTCTGCAAGAGTAGCCAGTGCTCTTAAGGGCTGAGCCATTTCTCCAGCCCCTCAGTTCTTTTATTCCAAATTCTTCCCACTACCTCTCCCAGGTCTGCTGGTTACATGCAGCCTGGAGCACAGTACTCCAGCTCGGGAAGACTCTGAGAGCTACTTGCTTCATCAGCTCCCACCCATCCTGTCACGTCCTCCCCACCCAGTAAGTAGCTTATCCTGCTGAAATCTGAGCATTAGTGTGACAGTCACATGGTCCAGAGCAGTAGTTTCTGCTCTCAGCATCGGTGAGTTGATTCTTTAACACAAGGTCAAAGCCTGTCTCCCAGCAGATTTGCCTCTGGGACCATTTCTAATCCGTGACGGCATCAGAAAGCTAAAGACATTGAGTCACAGGCTTCTGGAAACAGCTGGTAGCCAACTGAAGTTCTTTTAACTTACATTGTTTTGCTTGAGACAGAGGTCCAAGTATACTAAACTAGTATCAAATTTGCTGTATAGTCAAGGATGACGCAGAGCATTTGATTTTTATGCCTCTACTATAAGAAGGCTGAGATTAAAGGCATGACAGTACACTTGGCGTATGTCTATGCTGGGGACTGATCCCAAGGCACACACGCTTGAAGCATGCTCTACAAGTACTCTGTCCGCTGAACTACATCCTCTGCCACAGATCTCTTGCTTTTGTTCATACAGTATACGAGCCACAAGCCCCAACATCCTGGTCTCTCCTCCCAGGTGGAGTCCATTCTGTTATACTACCACCATTGGACTAGAAGCAACATTGGATGTGTTATCTAATCAGTTCAGGGAGAGAGCTTCATTTTATCCCAAATGCATATCAATGTTTCCAAAGGCCTAGTCTTAAACTAGGTCTCTATGGACCTCACCATAAGCCAAACAGGGAGCTGGCGAAATACATAACAAGGAGGCACTAGAGAAAGACCAGGCCCAGAATCGCTGAATCAGCATCTGAAATTCTGGCCACCTGAAGTCTCTCCCTTCTTTTTGGGAGTCTGAAAGGCAGCTCTTAGCTCTCCAGAGCCCCAGCTTCAGGCCTGTGTCAGATCCTGATGATTCATCTCACACATCTCAGAGATTTTCCAATTGTCAAGCTGTTCTTGACATATTCGGTGGCCCTGGGTACTAGATTTTTCCTAAGCTCTAGAGATGAAGCAGTAAGCAAGTGCCTATTCTAAATGACTGAGTATGTTTGGGGGATGGGACAGCAGGAGGCTAAGTTTGGACCACAGAGGCTCTGCAATCATTGGCCACCAGGTGTCACTGCCACCCTGAGAACAGCAAACCAATATAGAGGTTTCATTGCATGGGACAGCCTGGAGGCTAACATTCCAGCCAGGCTGAGACCTAGTCATTGACAGCCAAATGAAGCTTTGCTATTGACCGCTAACTCTGCTTCTGGTGATGTGGTCAATGTAGTTCATGAGGGGATGCAGAGCAGTTAGCTAGCTTATGTTTTCCAAGTCACAAGTCTGTCCTGATCCTCCTCTTTATTACTGGGCAAAGAGCAGATTATGGGGCTGTGTGATTCAAGCAGGAAGTTTGTTCTCATTCAGTCTGCTCACAAATGAAGCTAATAAGAGTGGCTTGTGTGAAGAATGGCATACATGACACATGCAGAGACTTGGCAGGGGATGTAACATGTAGGCTGGAACCTGGGCAACGATTCTTGGTTTATATCTCTTCTGCTTGCACGCTACCAGGATCCTGACATTAACCCCAAATAGGATAATAGGGCCATTAAAGGTGTTGATTACAAATGGGACACATAGTCAATTATGTTCTGTGAAGCCTACCACAGGGTCAGAGGTAGCATAGTAAAAGCAAACTTCTGAATAGGAGGAGTAATTTGCCCTTGTCATTTGTAATGGCCTGTTACTAAATGCAGAGCTATTAAAAATAGATTTATGTTTGTTACTGTGGCTTACATTTCCTACAGACAATGGACTGCAACTTGGGCAAACTGTTCTCAACCACCCTTTTTAGAGCACCTGTGATGTTTGGTCATGGGCTGTGTAAGAATTATTTGGCCAATGATTGGCCACATGTGTGCTGGTGAGCTTATGAAATGACACTGCCTAGTGATGGCCTCTTATTTGTATAGACCTGCACTGTACTGATGAAGTCACCTGAGATCAAAACTCCCCAGGAGCACCACAGCTTGTAGAGCCCTGTGTGACTAGATTCATCGGCTGCTAGACTCTGGATGCTTTGCTAAGCCCTTTAGATGAAATGGTGAGCAGACTCCTGTTTTCAAAGAGCTTGCATCTTGGTAGGAGTGATGAACAAACCAAGAGGGGAGAACAATCTCCCCTGATAGAAGGTGGAAAAGCACAACTCCAGGAGGGAGGGGCAGCAGCTGCTGAGCAGGCGGCAACTTTGGATGACTGAAGAAACGTCAGTTATACTTTCCTGAAAGTTTCTTTACCAAAACAGTGAGCAGTTTCAAAAACAGAAGAGGTAGTCATTTTAGGGAGAGGATACAAGGGAGATATAGGCCTTTGAGACTAGCACGGCTAGGACATGGGACATAAAATGTAGGGCGGGATGTAGGCAAAAGGTAAGTGAGAGCCTATGTAAATAGCATGAGGAAATTTAGGCAAAGGGAAGGGATAGAGTGTTAGTGGAAAAGCAAGAACTGTGCTTTGGCTATGCTGTATTCAGACAGGCAAATAAAGGTGTTAAGTGGGCATTAGACATGTGACTTGAAAGAAGTAGTCAAGGCAGGAGATAGAGGCTGACCAAGCTCACCAAGGAATTTACAAATTCAGGACACATCCAGAGATTTATCAGACATGGGAGGGTCAGAAAAGAAAACTGGGCTGGAAATGTTAAGATCAGGTTGCCCTGATTTAAGTTATTCTACGTTGGATTTTTTTAGACTGTGTCTTGTTCTAAGGGACTCCATTTCATAAGCAGCTTTGGGCTCCATTTTGAAGATGAAGGGCGCCTGTGCCCTTGGGTGCACATGCATACATCACCATCTGTGTAGCACAATCTATGTGGCATTCACTAACAGAGGCTGTTCCTGGAGTAAAAATGATGCAACCTTATAAATTTATCAAGGCACATTAAATCACACCAGGGAAATGGAGCCTAAGAACATATTGTTAGCATTTTGTCTAAGCTTTACCCCACAGTTGCCTGGCAACTGCCAGGTGTGCCTGACACATAAAAGGGGCTCCTTGCCCCCTCCTCTCTCCTGCTCTTGCCTTCTTGCTCATGCTCTGTCCTCTTGCCCCTTCTCCTCTCTCTTCCCATTATCCTCCCTCCTCTCTCCACATGCTCATGGTCGGCATCTACTTTTCTTCCCCACCCTGCTCTTTCTTTCTCTGTCTCTACTACCCTCTCAATCCCCTCCCCATACCCTGAATAAACTCTATACTGTATTGTGTGGCTGGCCTGTCCCTGGAGGCAGGGAGGGGATGCCTCAGCATGGGCCTGCTGAGGTACCCTTTCCCCAGTACCTGACTACACATCCACCAAAACATGTTCCTTCTCCCTTTATCTTTTTAGAAAACACATTTGGTGCCATGACTTGGACTTAGAAACTCCATAGGTTTCCCCTGCTACCACATGGACAGCCAACCTGCCATTCAACACTCTGTTTACTCCTCCCTCTACACCTATCCTGCCCTTTTTCCTCTGCATTCAAACTCAACTCCACACTCCATTTCAGATCTGCAGCTGACACCTGCAGCTGAAGTGACAGCTGCTTCTTCAGCTTCTTCCCTGCAGTGAGGCTTGGGCTCCTCATCTTATCAATATAGACTAAATTTGCATTCTTGTCAGTCCCGCTTCTGAAAAGTTCTTGATTTTTTCCTAGTGTAGTCATGTTTTAATCTACATACCCACATAGAGATACTGTATGATGTATGATACATGAGCAATCTTACGAGTTGATCCTTGTAATTAAGATTGCAATGAAAGAGCTTGTGTTGCCTTAGCGATGTTACCATGAAAAGCTGGGGACATCTGGCAAATTGTCTCCATTAAAAGCATTTCACCCTGAGATTTATTATTACCATTCAATAAATTCTGACACATGGATATGGACAAACATGTTTGTCTGTTTGACATTACACTCTCATGACAATAAGTCACTGAGGTAGAAAGAAAAACAAGCAAGAGTGTGGTCACAGAGGCTCATCATGGACTGTCTTGGAGAGTCAACTGTATCAAATGCTACGGTGAAACCAGGGCAAGGAGAGAAGTACCAACCAGACCTGATGTGGAGATGACTCTGCTGAGAGCAATTTCAGTGGGATGGAGGCCATAGAATGCCCATGGGATGGACTGAGAAAAGATGGTCTGACAAAGACACAAGACAGTGGATAAACAGCAGAGTGAGCAGTAGCTAGAAGGGAATTGGGTTCAAGAGTGTCTTAGTGTCCTGTCTTTTAATGGGAGATGCTTACATATGAATGTGACCATTTGGAAAGGTGAAACTAGTGAAGGAAAAGAAAAGGACACTTTAAAGCAAAAGGTGAGGCCCTGAGTCAGGAGGAGACTGGGCCTTAGAAACAGATTCCTGTGGGTAAAGTGCGGGGAGGTGGAGAGGTGGGGGGGTGGGCTGGGGAGGTAGGGAGGTAGAGAGGTGGGGAGTGGGGGAAGAGGGCCTGGGGAGGTGAGGAGGAGGGGCTGGGGAGATGGAGAGGTGGGACTGGGGAGGTGGAGAGGTGGGGCTGGGGAGATGGAGAGGTGGGGAGGTGGGGAGGTGGGAGGTGGAGAGGTGGGGAGGAGGGGCTAGGAAGGTGGGGAGATGGAGAGGTGGGGAGGAGGGGCTGGGAAGGTGGGGAGGTAGAGAGGTGGGGAGGAGGGGCTGGGGAGGTGGGGAGGTGGAGAGGAGGGGAGGAGGGGCTGGGGAGGTGGGGAGGTGGAGAGGAGGGGCTGGGGAGGTAGGGAGGTGGAGAGGTGGGGATGGGCTGGGGAGGTGGGAAGGTGGAAAGGTGGGGAGGAGGGGTTGGGGAGGGGGGAAGGGGGAAGGGTTGCTGGGGAGGTGGGGGTGGGCTGGGGAGGTGGGGAGGTGGGGAGGTGGGGAGGTGGAGAGGTGGGGAGGAGGGGTTGGGGAGGGGGGAAGGGGGAAGGGTTGCTGGGGAGGTGGGAAAGTGGGCTACAGCTGTTCTAAAGGTGTGCCTGGTCCCTTGACCTGGGCTTAGAATGGTGAATGTTTTCTCAACCATCAGCAACAAGTCCTCATCTAAACAAAACAGGGTCTGGAAATGCGACCAGTACAGTTGTAGCTTCAAGGCCCAATCTCTGCATCCTGCCAGATGTTGAACTGGCTTCTGGGCAGCCTGATGTCAAAGCACAGACTCAGGAGCAAGTTAATACAGGGTATAGAAGCCACTGGACAGGCAGGAATTCAGTCACGGCTTCTATTAAGGACACAAACAACCTTTGGGCAGGAACCATACTCACTCACTGCCTAAGTCTGGTCCTTGCTCATGAGGGGCAGAGACAATTTGGGAAAGTTGCTATGGTAACTTAATCATGTGTGCAGAAAGAATTTGGCCTTGCCTAAAGAGAGGCTTGGCTTTTGCATCAGGTTTCCAGAAGCAACCTCTAAACTCAAAACTCTAAAAAAATCAAAGTATGTTGTGATTTCACTGTGAACCCCTTAGACTGCATGTATCAGTTAGGGTTAGGTAATGATGTCCCAGCAATGGCTCTGAACAGTGATGCTCAGGTGACCCTTCTGATTGCTAACATCCCTGAGAGTTACCACACAGGGATGCAGGGAAAGAGATACTCCAAGGGTCCAAGGGCAGCAGAAGCTTGCTTTTAGGGCCTTCTCTGATTCATCACTATTTTCCTGTGGTTTGGTTTTGGTCAGAATCATTTTCTACAACACGCAGTGACTGTGAGTACAATTTTCAGAGTTCCTGGTGCCTGCAGAGCTCCATTAGAGCTCCAGAACTTTTAGTTGGTATCTTACCAAAGGTGGTCTTACGGAGTAATGTCCTCTATTAAAGTTAAATAGGCCTTAGTAAGACTTTACAGAGGATGATGCCCACACTTTGTGGTCTGGATGACTGCAGGGGACCCCGGTATTGGATGGGAACTAGAAATCACCCACTTAATTCCACTTCACAAGTGCGGAAACAGTCTGGAGAGGTTGGGAGGGAGGGCATGTAATAACAGAGAAGGGGATTACTCCTGAGTATCCTAGTTTCCAGTGTGGTCTGCTAAGAAGCTTATACTGAAGATACTTACTGTTTGTTTAAAAAGGGGGGGGGGTGATATGGTTTGGATATGATTTGGGCATTGTCCCCTTAGGGTTTCTGTGCTGAAATGAAGTCTGAAATGCGAGGAACATGCTATTGTTAACTATTTACTGAAGCATCCTGGGATCTGGAAGGTAATCCTGGGACACAAGCATCTCAATTTCATTACATTTACAAAATTATAAAATGTAACCACTAAGTGATTTATCAGAGCCAGATGTCAGAAAAGGGGAAATGCTCACCAGGGATAATAGATAGTGTGACACTGCACAATGCCACCCTCAACTCAGGTGTCCCAAAC
This sequence comes from Micromys minutus, assembly GCF_963924665.1. Classification (NCBI taxonomy): domain Eukaryota; kingdom Metazoa; phylum Chordata; class Mammalia; order Rodentia; family Muridae; genus Micromys; species Micromys minutus. The sequence goes on from NC_137972.1 coordinate 30,981,729, forward strand.
AGTGAGAGTCAACCTCTGTCAGCCCAGAAGCTCTCATTTTCTCTACAATCAATGAGGATGAAAATATTCCACTCTCCCCCCTCCCAAATTTACTGTGTCTCACTGTACAGACCTGGCATTCGATTTATAGACTAACAGAGATCCACCTGTCTCTGCCTCTCCAGTGCTGAGATTAAAGGCATATGCCACTGGGCCTAGCTACAGAGAAAATTTTAGAGCATAAAAGATACTTAGATTGGATTGCCCACAGTAGAGGAGTAAACAGGCCCAGAGAGAGGTCTAACTTATCAACTGCCACATTGTTTCAATTTAATCAATTTTGATGGAAATATTTATTTATACATCATGTCTCTACCTACCTTAAAAGGTATATATACTACTGACTAAAATAACAAATCTCTTGGCAATTTGGGTTCCTTATCCTGAATATCAATGTTTCTATCTATCTATCTATCTATCTATCTATCTATCTATCTATCTATCTATCTATCTATCTATCTATCTATCTGCAATGCTCAAGTGTTTCGGGTAATTGGTCTCTACCCTAAATAACTTACCTAGTCTCATTTTTCCATGCTAGGTATAAACTCTCATCTCCTTATTCTTTCTTACTGAAGGATTTCTAGGAGGCTGCTAGCTTGCTAGTGAGCGCAGTGTAATCTTGGCTGGCACTCGCGCACTTCCCCATAACATGCTGATGCTTCTCCATCAGATTGTAGGATCCAAATCCAGACAGTGCTTCTGGCACATGTTAACCTTCCTGGGTGCTTCATGTTGTTCTGCCTCACTTTAGGATTTTTCTCTGTTTAATTCTCATAGGGATATAGGCTATGGTTACCTTCTCTTAACCACTGCTATGGACACAAGGTCCTAAAGCCAACAGATGCAGGTTTACAATTCAGACTTGATGTTCGTTTCAAAATGGATTCTCTACACTATTCTATCTCTATCCCTGTAACTCTTTCAAGTTGAATTTTGAAGGAAAGGTTTCTAAGGGAATCCTAATAAGAATGGCAAAACCTAAACTTCACTAAAGGGAAGTGATTCCTCACAAAGTTACACAGATGTGTATGGAAAAGCTCACTAAGACTCAGTTCTTTGATTCACTGTTCACATTCTTACTACCCTAATACATAAAAGTCAGCGGACGAGTCATGGAGATATTTATGAAAAATGAAATACGTCCCTCATGGACTCAGAACTTCAAGCCTGAGGTCTTACCTGTTCTTGGTTTGTCATAGAGCTCCTGGGCCTAATGTTCTATAGAGGTTTATGTGGATTTTCCAGTAAACCTGCATCTGACTATGATGGGAGTCATGTATCAACTGAGAATAGTCAACTTCTCTCTCACAGGAACAAAAACAGATTTCTAATTTAAATTTTACCTTGTCAGGTAAATTTCTCCCTGCAAACAGGGGACTGAATTTTCCCTCCTTCTAAACTAGTATCATATTCAGAAAAATGCTACTCCACACAAAAACATCCCTCAGAGATCCCCTAGCTCAAAACAAGACTCCCTGAGTCATAGGAGAAATAGGATATAGCTCCCTGGAGTCTTTGAGTTCAGGGTGAAGATCTAGTACCCCATCTCTGCACAGTTCTGAGGCTAATACTGCAGACTGCTGAAAGGGGGACCTCTACGGGGAATACTTAAAGATAAGCCAGAGAGGAAGGAACTAGAGAGAAGGAAGAGAGAGAACTGATCCCAGCACGTATCTGACCTCTGCTTCCTCCTGGAGTCACAGTGTCTGGAGCAGAGGTTCATGACTGTGCTGGGTCTCTTTGCAGTTCCTTACCTGGGGCTGTTGGGTGGTTAAAGGTCTCTGTGGAGACAGGGCAGGAGTCCTGGACAATAGCTGGTTCATCTTGCTGATGACTAGATCAGTGATGAGTTGTCTGTCTTCCACTTGGTGTTCCCCAATCAGTGGCATGCTACAGTCCATGACCTGGTGGAAGATGTGACCCAGGTGAGGAAGAGGTCTAGAAATATAAAGGCCCTCTATGCTGTGTGGGGATGGGTATAGTTTAATTGTATCAGCTTCAAATTGTGTTGGTTAGCTAGAATCGTGTTCTTCAGCAGAGACAGGCACCATCTCTTTCTGTTGCAATCATTTGCCATAATCCCTTTTCTTTCCCTCCTCCTGGACCAGGGCTCTGAGATGCTGGCTACTAAGAGTGGGAAGAAGAAAAAAACCAAGGAGAAAGTATAGCTTGGGGCTGGAAGCTCACAGAGAGAGGAGCAGGATGACATGGAAGGGAAGGCCTTAAGAGCAGGCAGTTTGCATCCTTTGATGTCTCAGTCTGTCTCCAAACATGCTCTGCTCATAAAACAGCCTGATTCCTGTCCTTGTTCCTGACCAGTACAGTTTCTCTACTTGCTACAGATTCTTCCTGTATCTGGGGCAGTGTGTCCTTCCGAGGAAATGTCCACTTTAGGAGACTCATAGACTCTGGCCATCCAACTCTCATTTGCAGAGGATAAACAGGCTTACCCAGAGAGGGTGATATGTTTATCTAGAAAGTTCCATGCTAAGCAGGCTATGGAGTGAATTTTGAATCTAAAACCCATTTTGGTCTCCTGATCCTGGTATTCTGAAACACCAATTCCTTTAGTCCCAGGAAGATTGAGCTCAGTGAGGTGGCAGAGTGGTGCTCACACTGCCATAGCTTTCTCTTTAACACGTGAAAGGAAAGTTAGCTAAGCTTGGTTGGGGAACCAGGCAGAGTACAGTATCTCCAAGGTTAAGAGATGTTAAAAAGAACCATCTGTATCCAGGTGCCCAAGTTGACACTGATTCACCCTGTGGCCATAAGCACAGATTCACGGTAGAGAGGGTCCATTTTCTTCCTTACTAAAGTGATTAGGTTGGACTAAACAATTCTCTAAGGTGGCTTTCTCAGAATAAACAAATGATACAGTCACGACAATGTTCCTATAACAAGGTAGGCTGGGAACTAGGACCTAGATGTGCTATCTGTTCTGTTGCTCACTGTGTGGTTTGACTAACAGCTCTCTACTTGGAGAGGAAGCCTGCTGTGCAGATCTGCCATCATGGAACATCATAGTTAGAGAAATTTAAATGTACTATGGGATGTTCACACAATGTTTGGACCACGATTCTGCCCCCAGCTTGATGTTCCTACATACTGATCTGTTCACGGGGACAGACCTACCTCAAAAATGTAGTCTTTGCCATCTTTGCCATGCACAGCTTTGACTGCACAGATGTCCAGGCCACCAAACATCTCAGAGCAGGCGTCTACCCAGAGCTTGTACCTGGAGGGGATCAGGAGATGTCCTGAGTCTACGGTGTTAAGTTCACATCAAGCCTACATTTTAGTAAGGTCTTTTTGCCCCAACATTTCTCTTCCCTTACCTCCATTCTTCTTCTCCTTCTTCTATTCCACCAAGCATGGTACCTATTTATGATGCCTCCCCTTCCTGAGCCCCTGAACCTATTTATATTTCTAAGCCCAGACTTAGGCCTCACCTTGTCCAGAAGGTCCTCCAGCCCTTGCTATTATTTCTTTATGGGACCTTCTATGGTACATAACCTTTATCTCTGTAACAGCATTTGACTTGGCCCTGTCTTATCTGGTTTACTGGCTGTCAGAGCATCTGCATTTTATTATTCTTGTCTACACAGAACCTCCTTTCAGACAGGGCTTATTTCTAACATGTCTTTACTGACAGCAGCCTTCCTATATTCTTACTCACCGGTCCGACATGGCAATCTGCTCCAGCATTGCAGAACCAGTGTTTGTCTTCCAGTTCCCTGAGATGGATGTCCTCCTGAAACAAGCCCCCACCAGGAAAGGACAGGCTGTGAGCCATGCCAGGAAAGGACAGGAAATCTAGAACTGCAGATCATTGGATCACCCCTGCATTCCCTATGGGAATTCCCCTGAGAAGCCAAAGGGTCTATCTGTTGAACCCAGAGTCACCTATGATGCCTACGATTCTCTCAACAAAGGCTGATCTCAGAGAGCTCTTACTCCATGGAGCTTGTCCCAAGTTTTTCAACCAAAGCAGATCTTTCTCTATTTCAAGACCTTACAAAACTACCTATACCTTACTAGTAATCTTAGATCTACTTTTTTTTTTTTTTCTTAGCTATTTGAGCTAAATTGTAAGCCAGAACTTGCCCACAACAATGTCAAAGTCTTCGGATACTCTGCCTGATAAGCCTAACAGCCTATCTACAATGTGGACAGACTCAGAGAACTACACAAATAGAATCTCACTAGCTCTCATGAACATCTCTCACAATCTTTACCTGGACACTTTTTTAATGGTTACCCTCTGAGGGTCTCTAGAATAGAAGCAGTTTGACCCTGATGAGTCAGTTTCCCCTTTGGCTCTAGCTATCAAATAACTGATGTAACAAAAACAACCAACCTTTGCTATATTGTGTTTCACCCATGAAGTGGTTCTATCCAACCCCTTCAGTTTAAATAGAGACAACTAATCCTGGCTAAGTAGGGGTTGGATGACCAAATTTCTAGATCTAGATTTACTGTTGACTGGCTGGGTGGCCTATACATCACTCTACCTCTCTGACCTTGTCTTGTGTATGAACACAGGGTTTCCAGGTAAACAACTGGACAGGCTTAGGTAAAGAGAGCTATTTCTATTGCTTAAGTTATCAGCCTTCACCTGATAGGCTGATCAGGAGGGAGGGGAAACCTAGGGAACAGAAATCTCCCTTTTACTATGGACACTCGGAGCCACCGTGCACTGTCACTGGCACTCAATGCTATGTGGAGGGTGCTGGTGCCAGTTTCCAGGTGTTTCCTCCCTGATGAGCTAATTCCAGACACTAAAAATCCCATCAACACAGCCAGTTTTTCAGAGCTTTACGGTGATTCGGTGAGTGGACTAACAGGATGACAATAACCCTCACACTTGAACAGCACGAAATGCTTTCCAAAGTGTACCTCACTAACCCTACCCTAGCCTCCATGGACTGAAGGTAAAATGTTGTCCAGCTTTACAGATAATGAGAATGAAACTCGAAGAGTTCTTGCCTGTAACTGCATATTTAGTCAAAACAGATATAACATGTTTAAAAAAGTATAGGAATTTTGGTTCCTAGCTAGTGTAGGAATGGAGTTGGTTCCAGTGTGATAATCCTTTCCCATATATCTACTACCCAGCTCAGAAATGAGTCAAGATTCTCTAAAGCTAAACTCTACCATGGATCAATAGCTACAGAATATCTTCAGAATAGTCCATCTAACAGATAAGAAATACAAGTCTCAGAGGCTCATGAGACTTCTAAAATCAAGCACATAGAGGCCACAAGGCAATCTTTAACAACAACAACAAAAAAAAAAAAATTGAAAGAATTCCTTCTTATTAGACTAAAGATGAATAAAAAAAGTCAAAAGCAAGAGAAATTACAGAAAATACACAATTACATGGCAAATGAACAATGCTCTTTGGAATGAATATCGGCTCACTGAAGTAATCACGGGAGAAACTAAACACTTCCTAGAATCAAATGGAAACGAGAGTACAGCTGGTTCAAAGCTGAGATAGAGCTAAAGCAGTGCTGAGAGAAAAGCACAGCTAAAGGCCTAATGTTAAAAACACAAAAACAAACAAAACCCATCAGATAGGTCTCAAATAAATAACCTAATGATGTACCTCAAGACCCCAGAAAAGCAAGAAACCAAACCCAAAATGTAGTAACTGGGAAGAATAGAGATTAGGTTATAAATTAAGAAAATAGAGACTAAAAGACTTGTACATAGAACCACAAATTTAAAACTCAGATTTTTGGGAAGAACTAAGCAGAAATAGAAGGCTCCAAACAACAAAAGCAGAGATGAAAAGGTAGTGATGACAAGAGACTCTAATGATAGTCAGGAACCATTAGAGAATATCTTAAAAACTTTAATCTAAAAAGCTAAAAATCTGGAAAAATAAATAAATTTCTAAAAGAACATATGGTCAACTAAAATTAAATCAAAAGATACAAATATTGTAAACAGACTCATAACAAGTAACATAATTGAAGCAGTAATTAAGTGTAATTAGGAAGAAAAACAAGGACCAGATGGCCTCACTTCTGAATTCTGTAAAGATTTTAAGGAAGACCTGAAATCAATACTTATAAAACTCACAGAAATGGGAAGGAAAGGGTTCCTAAAAATTTACTCTATTGAACAAAATCAGGTAGCCATATCAGGTAAGAACAAAACACACACAAAAAAGAAAATTTTAGACCAATTTCACTGATGGATATAGATGCAAAAATTCTCAACAAGATACTTATAAACCAAATTCAAGAATATATTAAGAAGGGCCGACAAGATGGCTTAGCTGATGAAAGTACCTGCCACAAAGAATAATGTCCTGAGTTTGAGTTTTAGGTCCCATATGAAGAGAAACAACTCCCACAAGCTGTTCTCTGACCTCTGTGCCTACACTGTGGCATGCACATACACATATATACTCAGGTGTGTGTGCTATTGCACACACATGCTCTCACACATACAAATACATACATGTGATAAAAATTAAAGATATATTAAAATGATACATTGAGGTCAAGGTGGTTTCAATCTAGAGATGTAACATTCATTCATCATACAAAAACACCCAAATTAAAAAATTTAAAAGCACCGTATGAATAGATTTAGTGGCAGAAGATATGACTATTTCAATAGACACAGAGAGAGTATTTGATAAGGTTCAACATGATAAAAATTCAGAAGAAACTAGAAACAAAAAGAAGGCTCAGCGTAAGCCACAAGACTACCACTAACTATTCTAGGTGGGGAAAGCTGAGAACATTTCATCTATAATCTGAAGTAAGGCAGGACACCTACTCCCTCCACTCTTAGTCAACAGAGTGCTCAGGCTCTTAACTAAGACATTAAAACAAATCACAAGTAAAATAAGACGGACACAAACAAGACAGGAGGAAGTCAGTCTATTCCTCATCAGCTTCTCTATCTAGTAATAATTAACTTGACAAGAAAGAAGTTATACAAAATGTCTTATTTATAACAGCTTAGATAAATTAAAATAAGATACCTAGGAATAAACTTAATGAAGAAACATGAGAGACCTCTACACTTAAAACTTTAATTGAAGAAAAGTGTTCAAGATGACACTAGACTATTGCAAAGACTTCTAATAGCCATAGATTGATAATATTGTTAAATGGTTATATTACCAAAAGTGATATACCAGTCAATACAATCCCATCCAAATTCCAATAACATTCCTCACAGTAGAAAACAAACAATCCTACTATTCATAAGGAAACACAGAAGACCTTGAATATCAAAAGAAACCCCAAACAGAAAGAACAGTGCTGGAGGTATACAACACCTGATCTCAAAGCATACTACAGAGCCAGTGATGAAGACAACATGGCATTAGCACAAAAACAGACATGCAGATCAATGGAACAGAGGATTCACAGCACTTAACAAGCAAAGAAAGCCATAAGGTGTCAAAACCATGCACTAGAACAATAATTTTCTTAGATAAATGGTGATGGGAAAGCTGGCTATCTATCCATTAGACGTTAGATGTCTTTCAGTGTGAACAAAACTCTATTTAAAATGGTCCAAAGACCTTAGTATAAAACCTGAAGATGCTAGAGGGAAACAGAGAAAGCATCTAGTCACCAGCAAGAGCTTTCTGAAAAGGACTCCAGCAGTGGAGGAATTAACCTAAGAATTGAGGGATGTGATTGCACGGAATTAAAACAGCTGCTGGAACCAGCAAGACGGCTCAGTGGGTACTCACTAGGCACTGAGCCTGAAAACCTCAGTTTGATTCCCAGAATGCATGGTGGAAGGAAATAACAGATCCCTGCAAGTAATCCTCTAATGTCCACAAGCATACCATACAGTGCACAGTGTGAACGTTTCTCCACAAACTAACATTAGAAAGATGGAATGGCCCTGTTCTCTTACTTCTGGATATATATATACCCTAAGTATTTTAAGTCCTATGGCAGATATACCTGTACATCCTTGTTACTACCTCACTATTCTCAACAGCCAGGGAATAGAAGAGGTGATGGATAAAGAAAACATGGCACATGCACACACAGTGCAATTTTATTCAGTCACCAAGAAAACTGATATAACATTGGCAGAAAAATAAATGGAGCTAGAAATTATGTTAAACAAAGCAACCCAGATTCACACAAACACCACATTCTCTCTAATAGACAGAACTTATATTCTAATATTTATATGTGTGTGTGTTTGCACATGGGGTCTAGGTCACGAAACTAGAAAGGAGGCCATGGGAAGAGAAAAATGCACCTTGGGATGAAAGGGAAAGAAAAAGAGGTAGAATACATGTGCTATAAAAACAGAGAGGGGATAGTGGGAGGAGGGATAGGGGAGGCAGAGGCAGAGTGGGGGTGGGGAAGCTCAACAACAGCAAAGTATGTATGAAAAAGTCACAATGAAAACCATTACTGTGAATGCGAATTAAGAAAATTAATGAAGGTGTAGTGGCGTGTGCCTTTAATCCCAGTATTTGGGAGGCAGATGCAGGTAGATATCAGTTCAAGGCTAGCCTGGTCTACAGAGTGAATTCCAGGGCAGCCAGTGGCTACACAGAGAAATTCTAGAGAGAGAGAGAGAGAGAGAGAGAGAGAGAGAGAGAGAGAGAGAGAGAGAGAGAGAGAGAGAGAGAGAGAAAGAGAGAGAGAGAGATCTGCCTGTCTCTCCTGGCCACAAATACACAAATTTGCACACACAGAGAGACAAAGAGAGAAGAAAAATAGATAGAGAAGAAAAAAGATAAAGAGAGACAGAGAGACACAACCCAAATTATAAATCCAAAACCCCCAAATCAGAAAGACACCCCACCTCCACAGTTCAGATTTCTTTAAGGGTGTGCTACCCCACACAAGTTGAGAAACAGTACTTTCCTCATTCTCCCACAAGAAACTCTCCCTAGAGAAGAGCATGCTCTGTGGGAAGGACTGAAGTGTGGACAGGCATGGGAAGGAGTGCTCCCCACCCCCACCAACAGTGAAAAGAGGGGGAGGGGGGATGATGGGAACAAGGGTATGGCTGAGGGACAGGAAGGCATTCAACTTCATGTGTCTTGAGTGACAGAAATCAAATTTATGTATTAATTATGTTCTTTATTTGTAAAGAAAACTTCACATCTTAACCAACTTTTTAAAAGGCCACAGATTAATGTCTCAAAACTGGAGCTGTACACTGAATGTTTATGACAGAAGACCAGGCAAATCTTGAAGTCTTCTGTCTTCCTGACATCTTTGCCCTGTGGACGCGGGTATGTGGAGCAGCCCTCCACTTGTGGTAAAATGAGGCTGTCAGTGTTTGGTAGCATTTCCAAGGCTGGGCGTTTACATTAGGGGCTCAGCTGTTTATGTGCTCTTGCAGTCTGGTGAAGCATGCAGATCTTCCTGGTAGTATGAAACGTGTAGAGTGTGTGACGTAGGAAACAAAGTACACAGGGACACAAGGTGTACAGCCCATTCTTAAAAAACTATTAAAATAGGCCTTTCTGTGAGCATGATGTGGTGGCAGGTTTAATGTCTGCCTTGTTTTTTAGAAGAGTAAGACAGGTTGGTTTTTTACTGACATTTTGCAAACTGTCAACACCTATATGATAGTGTGATTCAAGAACACTTATGACCACCGTTAATGAAAAGGCCCATACACTGTCACCACTGTAGACTACAGTCTTTTTTCCTGTCAGTAGACAAAATAAAACCTACTTTGAGGCTAATGAAATTAGCTATAATTTTATTTCTCAGATCATGCCTTTGACTTATCAAAAATTGTCTCTAAGAAACCTGACTTAGAGTCACCCTCTCCCTACTATTACCCTATGGATCTAATGAGGTTAAACGGAGGCTGCTGGGAGCAAATGGACCCGCTGAACACCCCCCCCCCGCAACACACATACACTCACACACACACACTCACACACACACACTCACACATACATACACACTCACACACACACTCACACACACACTCACACACACACTCACACACACACTCACACACACACTCACACACACACACTCACTCACATGTAAGCCTTGTAGTTGTTGCCAATCTTCTGAACCCGGATGTCATACTTGGCGTCAATGAAGGGTTCTGCTGTGGCATAGGTTTGAGTGAGGGCCACCACACTAGCAATGTCCTGGAAGTCGTAGTGATTTTCCACTTTGACCTGATGTTGATGTAAGGCAGACAAGAAGAGTAACATGCACATTCAGTCACTGAGAAGTCACAGGAACATGGAGTCTCAGAGCCAATCACATAGTTCTGAGAGCAGCAAAACATGAGCATCTCATCTCCCCATCAGTTCCTTTGTGTCTAGTCCCTTCCCAGAACAAGGGTGATTAAGTTGTTACAAAAGATCTAAGGGGCCAACTGGGTTGCTTGTACTCTTCATTGTATCACTGGGCAAAAACCCATGGCTGTCAAGAGACTTGGTCCGGTCCTTGGGGGGAATCCACTAACACAGGCAGAATAGTCTACAAATGGTCTTGCTGACAAAAAGCCCCTTCCGACTCAACCCAGAGCACCAGAGCCATCCTACCTTACCTTGCCCATGCCCGAGTGAGCATGTCCAATCTTCACCACTACAGGGAACGTAGGAAGTGTAAGCTGAGAGGAGAAAAGGAAGAAATGGGCAGGTCAGTAAGTCTTTTCTCTTTGGAACCCTAAACGATTTTTCTTGGGAAGACCCTTGGAAACATCCTTTAAAGAATCAAAGCAGGAGCTAGAGACGGCTGCGTGGTTAAAATGGCTTACAGCTCTTGGAGAGGACCTGGGTTTAGTTCTCAGCACCCATACCAGGCGTCTCAGAACTGTCTGTAACTCCAGCTCCAGGGCATTTGACACCGTCTGGCCTCTGCAGACACCTGCATACACATGATACATACAAACTCATACATGCACACAAACTGAAAAAAATAAATGTTTGGTGAATTTGTCAAAATACACTGTTTGACATTCTTGAATAGTTAATAAAATATTAAGATAATTAGTACACTCTACTAGTTTTACACGGGGAACCTATAGAATGACAGCAGCGTTCCCAAGGTTACACAGGAGGCTGGAAGCAGAGCTTCCTATCTGATGTGCTACATCTCTCTGCTTCTGTTTTCTCTGCATTAGATAACCCTGGCAGGACCCCTCACAGATAAGAAGTTTTTTGTTCTTTTTATTTGTTTTTTAATTCATGACCGTACTGTAATAAGCCAGAAATGTTAGGAAGCACACTTTGAGTACCGTAACATCCATTTGAAACATGCACCTCTGACCTCTCCCCATCAAGCGCCATCTTCCCTGAGCTGACCCTGTCACACTCTCCACTCCTTGTCAATACCACAGACTCGGACTTAGTATGCTGAGGCCCACCTCTGTCCAGTTTAGGGGTTGGAAGAGATGACATAGAATTTGACATGTCTACCCTTGGGAGACCTCCTTAAGAAAGTAAACTCTTTCCCCAAGTGGCCCAGTTTTATCAGAGAAGGAATAAGATTTAAAGGAAGATGGACCCTCCAAAGGCAGGATTTTGAGCTGCAACAAAATTCAGGCAGAAGTAGAACAGCACCATGGAGCCGTAGGGAGAGCACAGAAGCCACACTAGCAGTGACGATTCCAGTTCTCTCTACCACGAATCTCCTGCAAGTTACTTCGTGGCACTGAGCCTCTCAGCCTTCACACCTGCCAAGTGACAAGGTTGAGTTGATGCCTTTAAGACACCCCCGAAGTGACAACTCTTGGTCTGAGCATTGGCATCAGCCTTGACCTGTCACCTGCCTCTGTCTGACTTCTTTCTCTTCCAAGTCCTTTCTTTTCAAACATCACTACCAAATGTAAAATGAAGAGAGAAATAAATCATATGGTTCAGTTCTGTTTTATGGAGAAAAAAGTTAGGGCCCGGAGAGGCAAAGATCACTGACAGACCCAATGGCAGTCAGAATCAGGATCCAGCCTCCTACCCTCCCCAGGCAGTCATTCCGAGAGCTTCTTTTCATTCAAATTCTTGGAGCACTTTGCTGACAAACACTGGACAAGGCTTGGGTCACAATGAGTGCCTGGCTTGTTTGCTAAGCGGCTCCACCTTCTGCACCATGGCAGTCTCCAGAGGGCAATGATGTGCACTAGGCACTCTGAGGTCCGAAGTTTGTCCTGCGTTACAGGACACCCCCCTGTTCTAAGCTCCATGGAAAAGAACTGCCCCCAACTCTCTGTAGAGTCTACAGCTCTGACTGTGAGAAAGGGTTTGAAAGCACTGGCTACTTTCTCTAACATCCTTCCCACCACCCCTCACCGTCCCCACCCCCCACCCTTGGCTGACAGCGCCAAGACACACACACACCCCAACTTTCTCTGTCCTGTTCCCTGACTGTTTGCTGTTGCTTTGGAGCCTCGTAAATAGGGCATTGAAAACACTTCCTGCAGCTGAAAGAAGCCCTGAGTAGCTTGTCTCATTCCCAGTATGCAGCTCAGCGAGGGGTCCGTCCTCCTCTGTCACTGTCTCTTTTGCCTGTTGTAATTCTGTCTGCCTCTGACTTGGCCTGTGTCTCTCTGTGTCTATGCCTCCCCTCACTTGCTCTTGCTATTAGTGTTGGAGCCTCAATCCCTCATCTTTCCACCTTTTCTTGTCTCTTCACTGGTCTTTGCTTTTCTCTCTCTCTCTGCCCCTAACGCCCGAATCTTCCTCTACTTCCAGGCTCTTTTCGGAAATCTGCAGGCTTCCCTCTGCCTTGACTCGGTCTGTTGGTCTGGTCAGGAGAGCCTTGGGTCCTGTGGCTGTGGGTGGCCTGGTGCCAAAGGAGGGAGGAGCCCATGGGGCGGGATTGGCCCTAAAGCCACCTCATAAAGACTGGGACTGCGTGAAGCTTTCTGGAGGAGTCCTGGAGGGGCTGTTTGTTAAGACAGGCAGACCCCACGAGCTCAGCTGGGGCTCTGCAGTGTCATGCCCTGGAGTCCCCTGGCTGCGCTGAGCTGGGCGCTGGTGCTGAGGCTGCTGGCTTTGCTGTGGCCCCCTGGACGGGGTGAGGCGTGCAGCTGTGCGCCTGCGCACCCCCAGCAGCACTTCTGCCACTCTGCTTTAGGTGAGTTCGTGGCCCTAGAGGACCACAGCAGGGTTGCCAGTGGGAGAAGTGGTGTTGGGCAGAATTTTAGACCTGGGGTCTGAGGGAGGGAGTGGAGCTCAAGTAATGTATGGGTGCCTCTTGTGGCAGATGATAGGTCAGAAATGGCTATTGCTTTATTGACTTTGATGCAAAGCCTGGTTTGTAGAATAAGGAAGTATTATATCATGGACCTCTAGAGTAGTTCTGTCAGCTCAGCTGAGGACCTAGCTGTCTCTGGAGGGGAAGGGCGTTTGCATTATAACACCTGTCTAGCATCCTGCTGCTGAGGTTGGCAAGGGTACTCATAGGACAAACACACCATTTTTTCCTTTACTCTTTCCGTACATGGATACCCTTTTTTCCACAACTTTAAATTCCTGGCAACTACTATTCACCCTTCATTTTCTGAAGGCTTCTTGGTTCTTTGTTGACCCCCTTCTGTGGTAGGTGCTGCCGCACCCCCCCTTAGATATTCTCCATTAAATCAAGACTTCTTTCCAGTGCTGGGGCTGTAGCTCAGTGACAGAACATTTGCCTCTCATGCATGAGGCTTTAGGTTCAGTCTTCAATACTAAAAAAACAAAATAAAATAAAATACAAAAAGCTCTTAATTAGGTAGAAAGAGATGAATTTCCTCAATGGAGAATTGGGACATTTTACAAATTTGATGAACATTTGTTACTGTTGCTTATAGGTAAGCTATGAGGTTCTAACTTATACTGACAGATGAGTCCCACACCATTCGCCTTGAAGGGACGCCTACTCTCACTATACCCAGGGCTATGAAGAACTTGTGCTCAGGAAACCAATGGGTTAAAAGGTCAAAATAACCCATTGTGAGGACCTAACATCCCTGAAGGATTTAAAGCTGCCAAATATTGTACATTCCAAGTCTCTTCTCTCTCATATGCGCCATACTGCTAAGAACCCAAACTACTTTTGACCCAAGAATTTTCTGGACACTCAGAGGACCCCAGACCATCCAGATCTCAGATGGCATACTCCCACAGTGTTAACATTTCCCTTTTTCTGTGCAGTAATACGGGCCAAAATATCCAGTGAGAAGGTAGTCCCTGCCAGTGAAGACCCTGCTGACTCTCAAAAAATGATCCGGTATGAAATCAAACAGATAAAGGTACATAGGGGCAGGACAGGGGCTGAACCATGATGGGCTAATGGAGGGATGGGGTTTGTGGGAGGGATGGGGTTTGTGCTGTGGGAGGGATGAATCTGGGGAGAGTCAGGGGCTGATGTGAATATGAGCTGGTAGGTTCAGGGCCCATGGAAGCAAATGAGTGTTCAGGATGGGGAACTGCTATGTATCCTGTCCCACAGCTTTGTCCATGGGACCTCTCCATCTCCCTGCGATAAGTCAAGGTGTAGACATGGATGAATGAATGAACGGATGGATAAATGAATGAATGAATGTCAACAAGGTCATCCATGCACCAAGCCTGAATTTGAGCTGTGCTCAATGTTTGTGTAAAAATGAGTGTCTTTTATCCTGCTTCTGTACCCATTACACTCCTGACCCAGTGCTGCCCTTCTGTAACTGCCTTTCAGATGTTTAAAGGGTTCGAGAAGGCCAAGGATATTCAGTATGTCTACACGCCATTTGACTCTTCCCTCTGTGGTGTGAAACTAGAAACCAACAGTCAGAAGCAGTATCTTTTGACTGGTAAGTTAAGGGGCTAAACAGAGTTGTGATATTGACCATGGCCTTTTAGTTAGGAGGAACAATGGACTCCCTTTCAAAGCACAGGAATCCACTGCTTCACTATGTTAAGGACAAGCTGCTCTACCAATCTAGGACAGCTAGGTCCATTTTGAAAGTTTTATGGTATAAGATTTTTGGTATCTTGAACCCAAATACAACTCTGGAAAGTGTTTCCTGTGTATTTATTTATCTTGCCCTGTACATAAGCTTGATTCTTACAGTTCCACCTCCATGCACCTGGGACTCGGCCAGCCTCTTCCATACTAAACAGGTCGGGATAGAAAAGCAAATGAGCCATCATCCAATATACCCAAGAATATAATCTGGGAATAAATGAACACAATACTAACGTATTTTGGAATTCAGGAAAAGAGGCCCTGGTGTGGTTATGAACAAGCTGGGAAGCTCTACTGTTTGAGTGAGCTCTACAAGATGGAGAGTAAAAATCACAGCCCACAGGAAGAATAGGGAGGAGTTCTACTTTCTATCCATGGAGCCAGCAGATGACCATACTACCAGGCCTTGGGTAGAAAAGTAGAAATTCAGGATAAGTCATAGTCTTCAGTGAATCCATAGTCCGGACATGTCTCCTGAAGAGTGTCAGGAACAAGAGGACACAATGAAAGGGGCTTCTTGGCTCCTAGTACCAAGAAGGATGTGGGATTGTACAGCCCTGGGCAGCCTCTGCAGAGACAAAAGCCACTGTACCCTCCAGTTTCTTTGTAAGCAGATCAGTCCCTTTACATTTCCCCATCCTTTTCCTGAGCACCCACTTTGTGTTTCTCATTCTCACTGAGGCACTGAGGTGTATCAGGGGAGAACACAGGGTTTCTGTACTCAAAGAGGTCAAGAGTAACCAAAGGCTGGGACACGCAAGAAAACGTAACTCTGCAAAACCGTATCAATGGTGCCCATGCCTTCAGAAGAGATTGATTGGTAAAACCCTTTGTCAATAGGTTACACCATGACATTGTAGCTTTTTCTTTGTCACTTATCAGTGACATGACATCTTGCTTCTTTCTCCCCAAGAGCTGAAATGAACTACCTGTAGTTGCAGGGTGTGTGGCTGTCCTCCTGCCTTTGTGCAAGACAGTCCAATTTGGTTGACAGTGAATTTCCATAAATTCCTTCAAGGATTCATCCACCCTCTTCTGCACTTATGTCTAGGCAATTATAGTCCAGTCACCAATGTCTACTTTCTGTGTACCCTCCTACAGAGGCACACCAAGGGTAGAGATACTGTCATTGATTTCTGCATCTGGAACTTGGGCGAGCAGCTGCTTAGTGAAGAAATGGTTGAGTGTGCAAGTCCTAGGAGTGGTGAGGGATAGCTCTGAGAAAAGGATGTATTAAAAGATCCATGGGACTGGTAAAAGGGTTCTATGGTTAGGAGCACTAGCTACTCTTTCAGAGGAACCAGTTCAGTTCCTGGCACCCACATGGGGGCTCAAGACTTCTGTGCTGCTTATGAAAAAAGGTCTATGAGGGATAGAAGGAACTTGACAAGTTGATATTTAAAAGGCACTTTTCTATGGGGAAATACTCACCGAGATAGATATCAGTGGAGCAAGAAATACTAGCACGGCCATTGGAAAGGAGTGGATATCTTTTGTGGGCCTATCACTGTATAGAGAACATATATATGCATAGAGTTGCCCCCTCCCCCTACCCTGTTCTAGGGATCGAGGCCCTCTCACAAGCTAAGCATTAGCTTATTACTCAGCTACATTCCCAACCCTGCAGTCAGCCATTTTGTTGTTTGGTTTACTTGTACCTTTTGTTTGTTTCTCTGAGGAAGGGTCTTTCTATGTAGCCCAGGCCGGCCACAAGTTTTGATCCTCTTGCCTCAGTCTTCTGAGGGATAAGGTTATAGGCATGTACCACCAGATCTGACAAAGCTGCAGTCTGATTGTAAATCCCACCTTCTTTCTGCTTCATGCTAAAGGCTTGTACAGATAGCATGCATGGTCTTTGCTTTAAAGGTTACAGGATTTGTCTGAGTCCTAAATTGTCACTGCTGTCATAAAGCCATTTGAGCTGGAGTTTTCTCTGTGTTGTACAGTGTGTGTTTAGCATACATAGGGCATAATTTAACACACACATACACAAACACACACATACACAAACACACACACACAGAGAAAGAAAGAAAAGACTGTCACAAAAACTGCTCTTCTGAGCTTTTTAATGACTGGGACCCCTGGAGACCCTAAGCAGTCTCCTGATTCTTTTTCTCTCTCCACAAAGGCCAGATTCTCGGTGATGGAAAAGTCTACATCCACCTGTGCAACTACATTGAGCCCTGGGAAGACCTGTCCTTGGTACAGAGGGAGAGCCTGAACCATCACTACCACCAGAACTGTGGCTGCCAAGTAAGGAAATGTCCATGTGTGAAGTCGCTTGTGGGTGAGGTGCAAGTTTAGAGCCTTAGGGACTTGTCCATGTATTCCTCCACATGCATGCATTTACTCACTTCCTATACTTATGCTGTGCCGTGGAAGTTGGGGGTGGGAAAGCAGAGTCCACAGAGACACCAACAATCACACACTGCAGACTGAAATGATACTAAACCAATATTTAAAGAAAATCTAAGCCAGGTGTGTAGTACACTCCTGTAACAGCAGGACTTGAGAGGCTGGGGCAGGAAGGAGGATTCCAAGTTTGAGCCCAGCTTGGGCAACACAGTAAGACAGTCTTTAAAACAAACAAACAAACAAAATAGAAAGGGAGAAAAAGAAGGAAAGAAAGGGGGAAAAAGGGGGAGCATGGAAAGACAGACAGAGTACTCTTCCAGGCCCTAAAATAATTAATTTATTTTCAAATTTTAATTTAGTCTCTAACAAATTTGTGAAGAACCAAGATTTTCATTTGAAGGTAAAGAAAGAATAGGGCCTATCAAGGGTGAGTCTATGTGGCACCAGGAAGATAATACTGTTTGTAAGGAGATAGGGAGGAGAGTTCAGGAGGAAACTTGGGACTGGGAAAAGCAAAGGCAGTTGAGATGTCTGTGAGAACACAGGAGTGTGAAAGGCAGCAATAAAGAGAGGGCATTCTATTCACTTTGATGTTGTGTGATCACGACTAGATCACCACTTGCTATGCAGTGCCGTGTACCATCTCAGCCCCCAATGAGTGTCTCTGGACAGACTGGCTGCTGGAACGGAAGCTCTATGGGTACCAGGCCCAGCACTATGTCTGCATGAAGCATGTTGATGGCATCTGCAGCTGGTACCGAGGCCACCTACACCTCCGGAAGGAGTACGTTGACATCATCCAGCCCTAGTAGGGACCAGTGACCACATCCTTGGAAGCGTTCTGAAGACGAAGCCAGTTCTCTGTGATCACTCTGACCATCACCACCTGCCATGTTGCCGCCAAATAACGGGAAATGACAAGTGGATGGCCTGGCTAGCAAAATGGAGGTTGTGGGTCATGTGACAGCTTGTATCTGCTGTTCACATCTCCAGCTCACAACTTGTCAAGGGTTGTAAAGGTAGTATGACTTATCTGCCTTGCCCTCAGCCCCTCTCCCCTGTATCCCAAACCTTGTTAGTCTAGCTTATACCTATTACTGAGAGTTCTGATTCTGGCTTTGCTTAACTGGCTTTTCTTAACTCGTATGATAAGGGAGAAGCTGTGACTGTCATAGAATGGTACAGCCTTGCGATGTGTGCTATGGAAGGTGGGCTGACTGTACTGAGTGGGCGGGTTGGCTGAAATGAAAGATTACACTAAAGCTTCATATTTCCTACACCTACTGTCTCAACTTAGCCTAATCCTCTGACACTCTTTCATCTTTCATCTGCTTGAAGGACACAGTGGGAGCTGAACAGCACACTCTTCCTTGGTGTCCTGCAAGTCCCCTGGTACTTTTGCTGGCAGAAGGCCTGGCCCAGTTGGCATACATCTTTGGAAAAGAAAACGTACATTACTAGAACAAGCATTTCCCCTCCAGGTTAAATATCTCTATTGCCTTCTGTGGGTGTCTGGTGACTTCTCTTCAGCTCCTCTAGGTTGCTAATGTCTTTGTTCCTGCTATAAAATGTGTTTTAAAGAAGAAAAAAAAAAGGTGAAACAACAAAGGTGCCCTGCCCCCATCATGATCTTTTTCTTGGGCTAAGTTTCAGTACAGGTGGGAGGGAGACAATATAAGGACCCTCTGGAAACAAGATGCTAGTTCTGAATACACCTTTCACTTGCTTCAAGTTTCTTCAGTGGCTCTCTTCCTGCTAGCAGGAAAAATCCAGCTGTGACCCTGAAAGTCTGTCTACCCTCCAGCTCAGACCTCTTACCCCTGTGTCTTAGACTCTAGCTGCAGTCCCTTGAAGGCTCCTCAGCTCCTCTGTAAGTCTTCCTGGTTTGTCTACGTGGAAAAACACTGACAATGGCCTCTGTGAGCTCAACGTCCCCAAAATGTTTTCCTGGGGAAGATGGTAGAAATTATCAGTTCTTTTTGACAGCTCAGAACTGGTTTTTCGTTTTTGACTTGTGGTCACCTAGTAAGCATGGCCATCTGTCCTGTGCCAGGAGAAGGAGCTAGACTTAAACACAGTGACAGAGATCTCTTTTGGAGAAAGAAGTGGGAGGGGACCAAATATGATCTCTGTCCCGGAACATAGAACTTAGAAGGCTCTGTTAGTGAGACTCCAAGTGGGAGCATCTAGTCAAAATCCACGCCGTCCTTGGGCAGAGGGTTTGGGGATGAAGAAGAAGACAGAAAGTAACCTCCAGGTTGTTCAAGATGAAACATTCTTACAACCTTCAACCAACTATTTTTCTTTTCCTTCTGACTTCTGGGATGAACACAAGGAAAGCATAGGATTAACTCTGCCTTGTCACAATTTGGAGGTGGCCAAGAAAATGCAAGTTTAGTGAAGAATCAGAAGCAACAGCTTTTATCTCAGGAGGCTTCATACCTACCAGAAGGCTATTACTCGGTAAATCTCTTTGAAATCGTGTGTATGCTGTACTAGATATCCTCGTCAAGGGCAGCTGTACCCACTTGGCATGGTTGAGAAATTGACATATGGTGAGGGAATGTAACATGCCCAGTAACGCATGGCAAACCTAGAGCTATACTAAAAATCATGAAACTCCAGACTGTTGGTTCACAGATTTGTTACTCTCTCACATTAAAATCCCTTTGTTTCTGCTTTTTTCTACTCTGTCCCCAGAATTGGAAAACAAAAAGCTGTTGGCTAGAATCTAGCTAGGTTTGCTGCTCTAAGCAGTTCCACAGCTATCTGACAAGTTGGGCCTGAGGTGCTAAGGCTCTTGCCAGACCTCTAGAGTCACCACGTGGCTAAGGTAGAAACAGCAGAGTCATAGCTTTACTTAGCCACCTACCATCTCTCGGTGATTGGGGTAGTATGTCTGCTCAATGAGTGGGAATTTCTCCCCTCCCAGTGTCTTGAAGATGGCCACCATCTGAGAAAACTGCAAAAGACAAGAAAGAATTTCAATGCATCCTCAACTTCTAGAACAGACAAAACATCAATTCATCAAATAAGTAGAGCATTTCCTCTATAGTAAGGCACTGTGTTAAATGCACTGATATACAAAGGAAAGGTACATGCAATTCCTCTTCAAGGATGTATACCTTAGTTGAGGAAGAGAAAGAGAAAGCTAGTATCTGAGAGCCTACTTTTGTTAATGGTTTCCACCTAATCTCTTTTCAAGTTGACAAGGATGAGAGAAGGTAGGGACCTTCACTGGACTCACAGAACTAGAGCAGGGAAAGCAGTACATACACATAATCACAATCCTCAGTGGAGGCAGGAGGCTGATGTGGCCTCAGCTACAAGTGAGCTTCAGGCCATTGTGTTAGGCTACATGGTAAAATCTTGTCTTTCGGGGAAAAAAAAAATAATAGAACTGAAAAGATGTGAGGCAAAGATTGAAACCGGAGTCTCTAACTCCAAACACATACCCTTCTGAGTGACAGAGAATAAAACTGAAGAGGTGACACACCAGGCAGAGAAAGAGGTGTCATGAATGAGGCCGTTCTTCAGGAAGACCGTCAGTGGTAAGACATACAGATCATTTTCCTGGCACTGACTTACTGCATTTATATGAACTGGCCTCGCTTGACCTATTTATATATGGTAAAATGAGAAAAGGCTAGGTTCAAATATTCAGCATTGGGGCTGGAAGGCTTCTGATATACATCCAATACTTCTTGACCTCTGGGGGTAGGGGGACTAAGAACAGAGAGGTCAGAGGCCTGAGGGCACACTCCAGATCCTTCATTCCATCCTTGGAGTCTCTATTCTTCCAGTTCTACAGAGGCAATGCTCTTCTCACAGGAAGCAGAGGACTTTCCAAGCCAGTCTACCTCTATCCCACAATGCCAACCCCAGTACATGGGCAGCAGGGCAATCCAGCATCTTTACTCATCGGTTCAGGCTCCAAACCACTAATAGTTTGGTCAGCCACAAGGGAAAGTTGTTGGATCAAACCTGTCCTCTACTCAGAGACAGAAAAGCTAGGTTCTTCTTTCAAAGCTTGAGTCCCATTCTCTGTAAGGGTGTTAGTGTGTGTGCTGAGCAGGAAGGTCATTACAAAACAGTCTTCTGATTCCCTCTTAACTCAATAGTAGCCTTTGGTCAAAGGCCCTGTCCTTTCTCAGCTCCCTGTTTAGATATGAGCAGAGAAGGCTCAGTCCCATCTGCTTCCCATACTATGCATCAGGAAGGACATTTTTTATTGCATTTCCCCCCCCAAACATCAGATCCCAGTGCTTTCTTGGTGAAGAGTCTATTAAAAAGTCTATTAAAAGGGAAACGTGGGCCTTTGGGAGCTGCAGCCTTCAGTGATATGTAACTAGTAACCTTAGGGTTCTAAGACTTCCTTTAGGACTCAGTCTCCATCACATTATTGTTGAGAGAGACCAGACAGGTTCCATACCAGATCTCCTGTTTTACACATGAGGAGACTGTGGCTGAAGCCTCAGAGCACATGTGGTAATGAGGCCATACTGGGAGAATGCCCAGGTTCCTTTATACCTCACGCACTGCATCCTTCATTGCCTTTTACTTCCCATCCATGGCTCCTTCAGTTTGTTCTGACTGTCCAAAGTGACCCTCAACCCTTTCCTTCATTTTACAACTCTTCCTACTTCACTTGCCCTTCAGACCTACCTACCCACCTGGACCTGGCAGGTCCTTTTCTGCCCAGGCATTTAAGGTTCTCCAGCATCCCCAGGGATCTGATGCCAGCTCTGCCTAAAGACCTCTGTCCTGCTGCAGCCCACACTCTGGCATGGCACCAAGACGTGGAGTCCTATCTTCCCTATGTGTGGGTGAGTTACACAGACAACCACACAGATGCCAGGAAGGCCTCCGGCAGACTCCCAGGGCCCTGGGACAGCCAAGACTAAAATGACAGCCAGTTCCCAGGCTTCAGTTGGGTCCCTGAGAACTCACTCTACCCTCCCCACTCCATTCCCTATCTGATTAATGTAGTAGGTTTGGCATCAAATCTCTAACTCCCTGGAAACTTAGATTAAGTCGCAAGTACACAGTTACCAATTAAACAAAGGTAATATCTGATAAGGGCTATTTCCTCTATGCCGACCAAAAAAATGAATCTGAGAGTTGGTGTGATATTGGCAGTGAATAGAAAGATGCTTATTTAAACTACCTACCTAATGACTCAAGAAAGAATTCATTGAAGAAATGGGGTTTCAGATTCTATTTGAATAATGTGCTATCATTGTCTTTCTTAGACATTAAATGCTTTAGTTAAACCCAGGTCCATCAATCTCTAAGGAGCCCAGAATACAGATACATCTGGAGCAATCAGGGATGGTGGCATTCTTGCTTTCTCTGGACCGTTGTTTTCGCTGACAGAATCTGAGAAGCCATGGCTGGCCAGGGCAGTTTTGGATACAGTGAGTCATTGCTCAGAGTCTTTCTAGTGCAGGGCACAGCACTCTAGCCCACTGGATACCACTTCTCACATCAAGAGCACCTACACTAAGACATTTGGGAAACACGAGCCAATGTTATATTAGAGGGGCACCCCACTTACTGTCATTAGATGTGTACACTTCTACTGACAGGCTGAGAACATGTAAAACGTCGTGTGTGTGTGTGTGTGTGTGTGTGTGTGTGTGTGTGTGTGTGTGTGTGTGTATGTGTGTGTGTGTGTGTGTGTGTGTGTGTGTGTGTGTGTGTGTGTGTGGCAGCTTCAGGGAGACTACAGGGAGAACTTGGTGTGTGGCCAACAAGCCCTGTTGTTCCCATGTAAGGCCAAAGGCAATGTGCTGGGACTGTGAATGGATGAGAATGTGACCCCTCACCAGATCCCAGATCCCATGAGGGATCTCTTTGTTCCTCCCTTCTCTAGCCTCTGCCACAGTTTAGGAAAAGAAGCACAGGACCATTTTCTTTGGGAGGTCTCAATGTCAGGAAACTATAATAATCACATTGGTGAAGTAAGGCATATATAGTATTAATTACAGTTTGTAGACACATGAGGTGGTTTCTCACAGGGTTACATCATTAAATCACTCAGTTAAAGCTGATACCAGTGGTGTCACCCTGCATAGCTATGAGAAAACCAAATTCTGACAGGAAGTGAAGATGGGGTGGGTTAGAGCATATTTCAGGAGGAAGGTCATGTAGCTGGGGAGAAATGGGCAGTTCCCAGAAAAATATTTGATAGATACCTCATATGTGTTTTCTGCGATAGGCAGCACACTCAAATCACACCACCCTTTTAGCCTGTTCTTGCAGAACAGTAGAATTCCAGATGTCACAGGCCACACACAGGGAAAAGCTGCATGTGAGCTCAGGAGCCCAACCCCTCCCTAACCACAGCAGCTCTCAGACCTTGTCCACACCTCTCCCTCCTACACTGGAAGGTCTCTCTGACATCAGAGAGCAGGAAAGCTGCCCATTTGACCATAGAAAAGCAACAAAGTCAAGAACAGAGTTGGTGAGCCTGTGTAGTTACAGAATACCCCTCCAGCTCCCAGAGCGCAGAGGTTTAAGGTTATAAAATGTCACAATAAGCCTGGTGAACCTTGGCAATCCAGCATGTGTGAAATTTGATTTTTGAAAAACAAGATGAAGAGGATACGATTAGAGGCGAGCATTTCCTTCCGCGAGGCCAGCCTGGGGCAGCAGAGCTAGCCGAGGGGAGCACCCAGGCATCCCAGTGCCTCATGCCTCATTCTTTCAGTACTTTCTCAGCCTAAAAGTTTCCGCAGCCCTCCAAGGTTTCTAGACTGACCATGGAAGAGGGGGCCAAGCCAGCTCTTCTCCACTTCGTGTGAGAGGCAGTGAGATTTACAGAAATACTGACTCTGTAAGTTTGGCAAGAGACTTGATCCTTCCTGGGTCTTACTTCTCTGTACAAAGTGAAAATAATACCTCCCTGGTAAGCTTATCGGGAAGATCAAATGAAAGTACATAGAATAATCCCAGGTGGCACCACACACAAAGAGGGTTTATGCTCCTCATTTTCTTCTTTCTCCCATGAAGGGTTAGGACTTGACAACCTCAAAGGAAACGACCAACTCACATTTGCTGTCTGATTCATGTGTGTGTGAAAGAGTCTGACTTCGAGGTTGCTGAAGCACTGGTAGAACTGTCTCTGATACCGTTTGGGGGTGAATTTCTCTACTGGCTCTAGGCCTTTCCAACAGTTTACCCACTTTAAGAGGCAAGAGGCAGACACTTTTATCACTGCAGCCCCTGGTCAAGAAACGACCTACAGACATGAAAGGTTTCCATCGCAGGATCTTTGTACAGCATGGTGGAGAGGTCAAAGATCTACTCTAGTAAAATCGGGCACCCATGGCATCTGGTAATATGCTACTGTGATGCCCTGCCCCATTCAGACTCCCAGCTGACAAGCCTCTCAGATCTTCTCAGTCCGTGCTACTATTGGAGTGCTAGGGTACTCGGGGCGAGGGGTGCTTACCACCCATGGCTTGTCACAGAAGTTGTAAATGGACTCCAGTGAGTTGATGCTGGGGAGGCCTGCATACTGCATGCCAATGACCAGGTGGCGGAAGTCTTCATTCTCCGCCATGCCAAATGCATGCTGTCGGATGAGCACGAAGTCTGGTCTGAAGGACCTGGTAAGAACGCAGAGTCAAGTTTCCATTAACCAGCACCTCAAGTAACATATTTTCAAAGCCCAAGACAGAGAAGAGATATCAGTGACCACCCAGTCCATGACCCTTGTGTTGTTATTATTCCTCTTTGGTGGGTAATGAAGTAACACTATACTTTCCAAAGATCTGAGGACTATGTTTCTGAATCTCTCCTATTTCTTCGGACTAACTGCTGTCTTTTTCTAGCATACAAATACTCAAAGACGGGGAAAGGACAGTTTTAGATCCATAGACCTTAAGCAAAAGGGATTTCTCTCCATCCTCATGGAGTACTATGGAAACCTGAATTGCTTGTGGTTCCAGAGCTGAGCTCCATTCAGGTCCTGGAAAACCACACTACTACCAGATCTGTGGTCTTAATGTACTATTCAACTCCTTAAAGCTGCTCCTTAAAATAGGCAATGCCTTCCCTCATCAGGCCCCAGGAGAGCAAGAAGCTAGGCTGGCTGAGGGCAGATGCCAAACTTCCCAATGTTATTCTTCCAAAACGGACGCTAGGGAGGGGTGCAAATATTTTTCGCAGAACTGAGGTTGAGCAACGGGGCTGCAGGAAACACTGAGAGTACGGAATGTTCCCATGCCTAGGAAAGCTCTCCTGGTTTCACCTCTAGCCAGCAAAGCTCCTGCTATAGCTGCTTTAGAGGACTAGGTTGCCTGTCTTCATGCCCTAGCATTAGAGATCTTCCCAGAGAGACAGTCTGTGGCAGCATCTGCCAAGGTTCTGCAGCTCAGCATTTGACACCGTGTACAATGACCTACCTGGTCCTTTGCCCAGGCACCCATCCAACCCCCACCTACAGATCCAACCCAACCCAGCTCAGAGATCGGCTCTAGTAGTGAAGGTTAGAGGCTCTTTCCTCAGTCATTCAAAAACGTACTACCAAGATGGTATAACATCTGCTTAGGGTATTCTGATCTGATCCGAGGCCCCGATACCCCTAATTAGGCCTTTCCTGTCAGACACTGAATCCAAGCTGCATCCCTGACAGCAAATCCCAACCTTTTATCTCAGTTATGAGAATCATTCAAGTTCCCTGTTGGCACCTGCCCTGGTGTCCTGCTGCTGTTCCTTCTGTCACCACCTGCCTATGTGTACGTCTCTGTGACGCATTACCTGCTTGTGATTGCATCTCCATGACACATTCAGCCCATGGATGGAGAATTCTGTCTACCTGTTGTGGTTCTACCTAAGTTTACTTCACACCTGAATGAGCATCTGCTTTACTTATGTTCTTCAGAGTCCAGAACAGGCAAGCCCACTTTCCTATTGTTAGGTCTCAGACATACTCAGCCTGGTCTTTCCTGACAGTTTCTATTGGACACTGGACTCCTAGGGGTCCAGGGTCCTATGACTGAGGTGAGGTAAGAATAATGTTATTCACTCCTGGAACTTATTTCTGACAATCTAAAGCAATCTTAAGTTTCTGGATAAATGGAAGTCATTTCTCCCATCTGGAATTCTCATTCCCTCCCTGAAAGAACTTCTCGGACCAAGGTGCTCAGGATACCGCCTGGTGTGGACATGCTCAGGACCTGGTCACTTTCTCCCTTCTACAATGTCTATTTCAATAGTAGATTTTCCTGTCTGACACCTGAGTTGTTGGGAATGAGGGATAAAGAAAGGATACAGGGATGTGCATCAAAGAACAAGCATTCAGTATAGGGCTTTGCCATCAACTCTGAGTGAATCTAAGCAAATCAGCATAAATAGGAAGGTTGGGTATTTTAAAATGTTTTAAAAAGCAATGGGACCTGTTTTCCAGGGATACTATTTGGAGAGATAAAAGCACAAACCCACCCTGACTTGAGGGTAGGTAGCCATCCTAACATATTCCAGTTACCTCTTAAGTGAGTCTGTGGAACTTGAGGCTGCTTTCTCTAATGCTAAACTAAAAGCTGCCTTCTCTAGCACTTCCATGTAATACATCGTGCAACTGTCTCAAGCCGACTTAAAACCACATCAAGTAAGAAGAGACAGCAACCCCAAGAACAGAAAGGCCCTTACCGGACAACCTTTGTGCCATTCCGGAGTACCTGCATGTCCATCGCATAGGTTCCATCTGCATGGGCCACCAAGTTAAGCTCTGAAAATTCTGCCTGCGGAGTAACAGTACACAGTGAGTCTCGGTCCTGCATGCAGCAGCAGCCCTAGACCGAGCATCTATTTAGTTTCTATGTTTTCACAACCATTAAATTTTGTCCAGGACTCAAGAAATCCCTTTGAGTCAGGTGCTAGAGAGAACTCTCCCCATCTATCATAAAGGAGAAGACTGAGTTACATGACTTTTCTGAACAAACAAAACCTCTCACTGTGTCTTCTGATTCCCAGCTCAGCATCCCCTGAACCTCGCTACAGAAACGGTGTGACCAGGACAAGCATCTCCTTTCTTTGTCTCTGCCTTAAGCACTGAGTTCTGGGTTAGGCTACTGGGTTTCTGTCTCCTCTGTCCCTGACAGCAGGTTATCTGAGGTACTTGCCCTGCCTGGCTTTCTACTTCTTTAGTCTACAACACAGGGGTGGTTTTTATCAATCCAGAATACCTAGCAAGTTGTTTTAAGAATGGACAATAGGCTGGACATGGTTGTATACCCCCTTCATCCTTGCTTTCTGGGGGGCAGAGGTAGGCTGATCTCTCTAAATCTAAATCAAATTCCAGAATAGCCGGGCCATTTAGTGAGCTAATGTTGTAAAAACAAACAAACAACAGTAGTAATAGGTAGGAAAGTCTCCTACTATTCTGTCAATTCTAACACACAAAGAATAAATAACCTACTATCACATAGAAAATATAGTATTTAAACAGGACATCTCCTCCCCACAAAGGACCTAATTTTCTATTATGTGGAGCAAGAGGCAGAGGAAGGTAAACAAACAAACAAACAACAGCCTTTCAAGTTCCCTATAAAAACAAGATGATGTTCTTTTTGAGGTTCCCTCTGAAGTGTAGCCCCAAGGTCAGAGTAGGCAGACAATGAAACTAAGACACATGCTTGCCCAGAATCACCCTGCCATCAACAGCATCAGTAGCCTAGGAAGGCACTTCTCCAATGCCTCCTCAGCTTAGGAACCCTGCACTGCAAGAGACCATTGAAAATCATATTGTTTACTCTGAACCAACATCAAGGAAATGAAAAGCCCTGTGACAGAAGATGCACATTTAAGAACCCACTGGGGACATTGGACAGTAAGAAATGGCTCACTCTAGTATGACAGAGAGCATGTGAGGCTTCATGCTGATTACCTGTTCCACCTTGATGTCATAATCTCCAAGGACTTTTTTGCCTCGAAAGCACTTGGCCCTAGAGAAAGAGAAGAGGGGCACACAAATTAGTTTTGTGCAAGTGTGTGAACTCAGACATGCAATCTCCTCAATCAGAGGACTATAGCAGATAGACCCCAGACTGAGAGTCAAGGGATTGGGTTCTGGTTCTTGATTTGCTACTGATTTGCTGCTGACTGTCATAAAGTCCTAAGCAAGCCACTTCATTTGTTTTAGCACCAATTTACCCACCTGCAAAACAATCTACAGTACCCTTTCACCTTCAACCGTTTGTCTTTGTATGATCTAATCTCCTATATTACACACATGCACACACACACACACACACACACACACACACACACACACACACATGGACACACAGAGAGAGACTGGGTCAATCTTACACACCTCTGATGTGTCCTTGTATTCTTACCCATGTTTCACTCTACTTATACTGTCTTCAACCTGTGGACTTCTATATGGACAGGATTGCATTAGGCTGACTTGTTGGCTGAGGGGGTAGATCTCCAAATAACCAGGTGGATGCAGGAGAGACGGTTACTCTCTATAAACAGTGAGGTCTCATTGCAGAGGACAAGATCCACACAGCTATTGTTCACTCACATGTTCTAGTCTCTTTGGTGGGTGACTGAAACATGGACACCAACTGGACCACGAAACCTTTGACCTACAATCTGTCCTGCCTGCAAGATATGCTGGAGCAATCATCACACTGAACTTGTGGGAGTGGCCAACCAATGTCTAATTTAATTTAAGGCCCACTCCATGAGAGAAAGCACGCATCTGACATTGCTTGAATGGCCAAGACCAGAGACTGGATATCCCAGAGACCTAGGCTAGAGCCAAACATGATGTATCTTTTTAAAAATATCAATGAAATGACTCCTCATGGTATTCAGATAAACTCATAAATCAGTGTCCCTTCCTCTTGATTTCTTCATAAAAACACCAGAAGAGCTGACAACCAAGAAAAACAACTGAGCATAAAACTTTGTCTGTATCATAGACACTTGGGAAAACAAGTGGTGCTGAGTTATGCAGTCCAGTGTCTTCCCAATATGCCAGGGTTGAAAGGAACTTCATCTTATGCATTAATGGCATCAGGCCTGTATGAGGAGACCACATTCTTTCACACAGTTATATTCCATCCTGCCTGCCTCTAATCTTCCTTCCCTCTGTAGGATTTTCCTTCTCTGCTATTTGGGCTTCGTTCTCGGTTCATAAAGGGCCTGGGTACCCACACCTAGAAGGCTAAATAATGCCTGCTTTCCCCGTATGTTCTACATTTTCAACTGGCTTGTTTCATTGGAGGTTTTTCTGAATCTCTTCTCAAAATAAAGGAATATACCAATATTTTATTTTGCATTGTGTTCTACGAGTTGTATGCTAGTTGCTTGTAAGAATATTTAATCCTCATAATGACTGACCGGACAGGGAGACAACTCTTTGAAACAACAACAGCAACAACAATTCAAAGGAAGAAAATGACATTTCCAAGGTCACTGGCAGTTAGTGGCACAGTCACACAGGACACTGAGTACAGGGCCCCATGCCCCATAGCACCACCTTCCCTGCTGTTATGTCTTCCTGTTCTCCCACACCATGGAAACTGACTTACCACATGTGCTGCACATTTCTCCCCCAGTTTTTTCTTCTACTCAGAAGAAACTTAATGATGCTATAAGCACTTGTCCCACCACAAATACTTCCTTTCCTGGTTCCTGTCAACTTACTCAGGATGAGGCCAGGCTATTTCCTTCGCTCTATGGATTCTGGAACAGGCCGTTCTAGGAAGTTGTCATTTGTGCTATCCAAGTCCCTGGCCACCCTGAAATTGCTCCTCTGAGGCACTGGGCCATCCTGGAACTGGATCACTAAGTCCAACCCCCACCTCTGCCCTAATTCCTTCCTAAGTTTTACATCAGCTTGCTTCCACGACCCTGATCAACATTCACAGCCCAGCATGCCCTGTAGCACATGCCACACTCTTGACAGTCCTGTCTATGCATGTCTCTGTCACTGCTCTGCAGATACTGGACTCTGTCAATCTTTACTTATAATCATAGCAAGGACAAACTAAAATAAATGATCAACAAGAAGGTTTTTCTTTGGTTGTATGCCTGCACTGCTATCTCAAATTCTTTCTCGATGTTTCTTTCTCCCTTCGTGTCTCAAATAGCTTTTCTGTAAGTTTAGCCTCAGAGACCTTATCAATAACCCTTCATTCCGTGTGAATATTGGCATTTTCAAAGTGCGTTCTTTGACATACTAGTTTCTCACAATTCTGTGATGGAATCAAGAAAGAGAATACTTCCTGTCCATTGAACTGCTGGGGAAACAGAAACCCCCAAACAGTTGAACAGCATGCCAACTCACAGAAAACACCGAGTTAAGCTGAGAACTGAGAGTTTGCCTCTAGATGCTACCTGCTGCCAAGTTTTCTAACTTGCTCATTTATTTTGTGGGTTTTAAACAGGGATACTGGGGTATATTTATAGATTTTGGCTGGGTTTATCTGCCTCTTCCTGCACCTGCCCATTGACCAAATTGGCTAATGGGACTGTTTTCATGCCTTTCCTCCACCCCAACCTCCCAAGCTATCCTAATGCCTTTTCCTTAAGGTAATTTGTCCTGTTGTAAATCTTAGTTTGTGTTTCATGGTCCAGGGTCACAGATTTTTCCTGGCTGAGCCACAGTATTATCATCATAAAAGAGCCAAGATGGCAACAGGCAAGGCACAAATCCCTCCTCTAGAGGATGAACACATTCTTGAAACAACTGGCCCTTGGACATTTTGATTAGTGCTCTAGAAAAAACTTCATGGAATAAGTTCCATAACTTGCTAGCAAACGACAGAAACACCCCCTGAGCTTATGGGGGCACTAGCAGGAAGCAGTGTTTTAGGATCCAGACGCTCTGCAGTCTTGGTCTGGAGTGTGAGTGCTGGCTGCATCCTTTCCTGGCTGTGTGACCTTTGGGAAGGATCCTACATTTAAGCAAATAGTAACAAAGTTGTTTATATTGCTAAATTATTCAATCAATCTATATTCAAAACAACATAAAAGGATAGAAATGTAAATGGTCCATTTTTTATTCATCTCTTAATACATACAATCAATCCCATTACCATTTGCCTGCATGCCTTCCCAGTGGGGTGGGTGTGTAAACATGACTGTGTGCTCTAAATACACACATATGGCATCTTGGAGCTACAAGAACTTTTTGGGCCTTAATTTTTTCTCCAGAGTGTGTCTCAGTGATAGGCTTTGTAACACACAGCAGTGTGATCCCTGTAACAGCTTCATGAAATGCTCTCTACATGGTGGCTTAATGGGTGTTTACTGGTGAGTATATCTCCATATTCTTGGCTTTGCTTCACTGGTGCTACATGGTTTACATTTTAATATGTGGACATGAGAAATAATTTTTGTAGAATTCCTGACGCAATTACAGCTTCTTACAGAATTATCAAACTGCTTCCCACCCAAAGAAAAGATTACATCATACTTCTTCCTGTTTGAACATTTGGGAAATGTATTTCACCTGCCTTGGTTTCCCCATACTATCCCTTACATAAGATGGCAACAGAGTAAGCACTGAGCATGAATTTTCTCCAGATTCGTACCCTTGTGCTCCATCCTAAACAGAACCTAAGATGTGCACCCTTGCAGCACAAACTAAAAATATCTGTGCTGCCTGTGTTGTCAATTTCCCCCCATTGTAACATTTTCTTAATAAGCCTAGCAGCTGAGGATCCATGGGAGTTTAATGGATTGCAGCTTCCTTAATGGACCAGGTAATAAACCATCTCCCCTTATTACTAAAACGAGCGGGGGCATCTAGATATAACTCTTGTTATTCAAGGAAAAGAATATCTTTAGTGGTGCATAATGGGGGAGGGGGAAGATGGCTTGAACCCAAAAGTTTGAGATCAACCTGGGCGACATATTAAGACTTTTTCTCAAAACAAGAGAACAAAACAAATGTGGGTGGGTGAGCTAATGGCAAATTTAATAATTAACAGAAAAGACTTGCAAAGAACCAAACACTAAATGCTTTATGTATTTTATCATATTTGATAATATCTGGTGTGTATATGCTATGATGAGAATTATGGGTATGGAAGTGAGACAAGAGATGGTTATGGATATGTGTATGTGTGTGTGTGTGTGTGTGTGTGTGTGTGTGTGTGTGTGTGTGTGTGAATATAGTCAGAACATATATGTATAGGTGTGGAAGTTTCATACCAAAACTCATTATTACACATAACTAATATATACTCATAAAAATAAATTTTAAAAAGGAAATGGAATCTAATGAAAGTGTTTTGGAAGCTCTGAAATCCTATGGAAATGTGAATTACAGTTAGAAAACACAGCAAATATTGTTTATATTAATGTAACCAATGTGATTTCCTCATCTTCTGGACTATCACCATATGCATTGTCTGCTCATGACACTTGGCTCAACGTAGGATCATCTAATACCACCTTTCAAAGGCAGTTGTCTAATAGTTGGATGCCTGCCCTGCATACACACTATCACTTCAGACCATTTCTTGTGTAAATCCTGGATTTTCCAGAATCTTTTGGATTTAAAATATTTACTCTGTTCTGTTGTATGACTGCATGTTCTGAACTTAGGCCTGTATAATTATAATCACCGTCTCTTAAATGTCCAAATCCTTCATCCATCTCTCACTTAGAGGGCCCACAATCAGGAACTGCCTACTCACTGGAGATGTTGGGAGTTCTGGTATGTGGATGGCTGACATAGAAAACCAGAAGCCATTGTCACAACTGAAAGGACTACATGTCTCTCCTCACGTGCCAATGCCAGGCTGTCATGTTCTTTTGTCTCTACACCTCCACACAAGAAAACATGCTTTCAAACTCTATCTATAGGGGTAAAAATGTAGCCTAATCTGAATCCTCCCCAGAGGACTGACATTTGCACAAGGACCACATTTCAAACTGAAAAGAGCTGCTAACGAGGCATTGGTAGGCTCCAGAAGGCTCAGAGAAAATCTCCTAAAGCTTTGGAAATAGTCAAGGATTTAATAGATGCCTAGCACTGGTCTAGACATTTATCTCTAAAAAGTGCATGTCTCTGCCTCTCAGTGACTTGTTCTTTTGACCAAGCAGTGCAAGCTTTAAAAAAGAATTTGAAAAACTGGAGAAACAGGATTCCTGTTTACACACACACACACACACACACACACACACACACACACACACACACACACACGGGGGGGGGGGGGGGGGTTGAGGGTAAAAAGGTAAAATCCAGCAT
Organism: Micromys minutus; assembly: GCF_963924665.1. Classification (NCBI taxonomy): domain Eukaryota; kingdom Metazoa; phylum Chordata; class Mammalia; order Rodentia; family Muridae; genus Micromys; species Micromys minutus. Next base: position 31,015,269 of record NC_137972.1, read on the forward strand.
GATCTATTGAGTTTGTGAGTTCCTGCTGCCACCTACTGGAGAGTTGTGCCTTGCAATTTTTGTTTACTGCTTAGTGACTCGCCACTCCCCGTTCCTCCTGGTTGAGAGCTTGAGGAGGGTGCAACTCCTATCTGACATGGTCAAGGCCCTGGGCTCAGTCCCTAGCACAACAAAAGAGTAGCATTGGGATTTTGTTGTTTGTTTTAAATATTTCTTCCTTTCTTTAGTTTTATTTATTGGGCTGGGGTTGAGGTGGGGGAGTCACATGTTCACAGCATGCATAATAGGTCAGAGGTCAACCAGCTGAGTCAGTTCTGACCTTCCACCTTGGATTTCTGAGGATCCGACTTGTGTTTGATAGCAAGCACCTTTACCCACCCAGCCATTAATTGTTTCTTCTAAAACATACACAACTTCAGAGAGCTCTCCCTAAAGAAATAACACTTTGCAACAGCCACACAAAACAAAACAAAACAAAAATGAAAATAAAAAACAAAACCAAAAACAGGCATGGTAGGGGGTAGTGCTGTGGCATGTCAGTAAATTAAGCAAAAATAGCCAGTGGTGAGTACGGGTGGGAATATTGGGATATTAGCAGATAAACTGTCCACAGAAGACCAATATCAATGAGTGATTGCTAAGGTTCCTTACATAAGTTTCCTTTCACACATTAGTGAGGAGGCAAAAACAGCCATCAAAATGGTGGTGCAGGAAATAAGCCACAAAAGCACAAGCAGGCACCATGGAAACTCAAATCAAAGAGCAGTTTCGGTTCCACCATTAGAGAAGTAGGGAAAGGCTCCAGAGCCTGTACGGTAAACCTAAGGAAGACACAAACTGAAATGTGAAGGCAAAGGTTTGAGGAATGCTCCAGATACTGCAAGAGTACAGCTCACTTTGGCTTAGCAGAAAAATGGGTCCTCATATGTCAGGCTAATATGTGAGACTTAAAAGCCAGCTAGAAGTGTGTGTGTGTGTGTGTGTGTGTGGTGTGTGTGTGTGTGTGTGTGTGTGTGTGTGTGTGTGCATGTGCACACATGCTCTTACACATGCTTTTGAATATGTGGTATACACAGTATCGAAAAAAGCCAGAAAGGAAATTGAACCCCCAGGATCTGTGGCAGTTGTGAACAGCCTGATGTGGGTGCTAGGAACCGAAGATCTACCCTCTGCAAGAGTAACAAGTGCTCTTGACTACTGAGCCATCTCTCCAACCCCGAATAAAATATATTTTCTTTCTTTCTTTTTTTTTTTTTTTTTTCCTGCAGAAAATTGTAGCCTCAAAACTCATCACTATTTTGTCAGGCCTCCACATATCTGTTCCTGGGACTGTGGCTTATCTGCTTGTTGGTAGACATCGTCTGAGATAGCTCAGGCTGACATTGAACTTTTGGGCTTCCTGCCTCCACTATGTGCCAGGATTAACAGTGTGTACCACCACGCCTGACTTGAATATTTAAAGAAAATCCCAGAGCTCATTTGTCCCGGCCATTCTTCAGTATTACCTTTAGCTGGTAGATAATTTAACTTTATAGTATCATAATATATACGTAAACTTTCCATGTTAACCATACAATTTAATCACATTATGTACAGTCTCTGAGCTGTGTAAATGCCCCACTGTACATTTTCACAGCTTTTTTATCATCTGAACCAAAAACCATCCCTCTGCTTTTTCTGCTCTGAGAACATGCAATCTTCTCTTTGTTTTTCATGACTTTCAACTCTAGATTAATGGCAATCTTTTTAGCTATAAGACCATAAGGTCATAGGTCAACCAGGTTTCAGGTTTCATCTCATGAACAAAGTGAAAAATTTTATTAATATCTTTACTGAGTCTATGTTCAAGTTTTCCCAATTACTTTCAAAAACACTCTCCAAGAGTTTAAGTAGTAAGGTGACATAGTCAGGTGAGGCCAAGATCCGAGAAACCATGTCGAGACTGAAGGGAAGGAAGCAGAGATAAGGGTATCAGGGAGCCCATACTATACCGGATCTCAGAGCGTGCTGTTCTTCTGACACCCGGTTACTGCACACACTCACCTGATGGCTCAGTCACTTGTTTGAGGCCTGGAAACTTGAGAGACTACCTGGGATGTGACATTGGCACTGAAAAACAGGACTCAATGAAAGAAAGGGATACGGGGCTCCACTCAAACGTCCTGGAACAGAGATCTCGAGATGAGATAGTCAGGCTCTGAAGAGATTATTAACTCAAATTTGAATTTGGATAGAATGAATTTCTCTCAGTACTTAGGCGAATGCCTGTTGCGAACATTTGATTTAGGACTAAGGAATTAAGAACAGGAAGACACTGGCACAGGCCTGGGTGAATGCAATGCTTAGGGGTTGGTTTCGTATCATTAATTCCGTGATTGAGTCATTGGATCCAACACAGCAGGGAAGGCACTGTTTAGATAGAGCAAGTGGACTGACAGCTCAGTCAACATTCGTATAAAGGATCTGGAAGAGTGCATGGGGAAACTGCCAAGTTTGCAGATGGCATTCAGCATTTTCAGGGATTAAAATGCCAAGCTAATTAGGGGCAAACTGAACCAAGATGTTCACGTGGGCAGAAAAGTGGCAGAGGAGTTTTAATGTGACTAAGTGTAAGAAAACACATGTGGGGGAAATAAGTCTCAGAATATTATTAACCATTGTTCAACCACAACCTGGTAAAGTAGCCCAAATGGCAGAAGATTGTTCCTTCAAGATAATCCTGCGAGATGTCATAGCAATAGCAAAAAGACTGAGAGAAATGAAAAAAAAAAAAAGTGATCAGCAGCGATGGTGTCAGGAAATCAGTACAGAGGGCTTCTCATTGCCTCCACTCGGTTTTGCCAAGCTGTGGTATTTAATGATACAGTGACAGCACTATGAAGATAAAAAAAATTAACAGAAGAACAGAACCCAGTGCAATAGCTATGGTTTTTAGGAAACTACAGAAATGATCCTTTTTCAAACCGAGTGTGGAGGAAGGATGGCTAGATGCCACTCACTGTAACCTAGATTCATCCCTATGGCATTTAGTGGCTCCTATGGCAAAGCTACCCCAATGTTACTGAGTTTCTGTGGAATTGCATCTGAAATAAATTCACTGGCTTGCTTCAAATTATTAGTAAATGGGTGTCACAAGTCAACAAAATCAAATGCTCTTTTCATGATCATGTTTGGGGGCTCAGCGTCTCTGTCTGACAGGCTGTGTGATACACACTTCTGAATTTCCAATGCCTGTTCTACTGCTTGGCATAAAGCAGACACTCAGGAAATGTTTACAAGGTTATTGGATTGGCTTCAGATCAACATCTGGATATTAATACCAGAGAGGGCAACCAGGCTCAACCTGACAGAGTCCTGAGCTTAAAGGCCACTGAGGATTTGCACTTAGTTCTTTCCCCCTGAGTTTATTAAATTCCTTCAAGTAATCTCCAGGAGGATTTCAAGCCTTAGCTAGGAGATAAGACCCCTTAAGAAAAACACCAACCCCAAAGCTCTGAAAACAATGGATTTCCTAGTAAGCACCCAGTTGTGACTTCAGTTGGGAACAAATCAGTTTTCTTGAGCAGATTTTCTGAAGACTTCTATTTTGGGGAATAATTAAATGATGCGGCATTACAAGATAACAAGATTATCAAACTTAGGGGGAAAAAAATCTGTAACTCAGGAGAACACATGATGGGAAGACTGGATGCATTTGTTTGTAATTATAGTGTAGCTACAGAACAGAATGTTTGGAGTCATGGCACAGAGTCTCTTTCCATGACTGGCTTATACAATTAAGCCAGTAATTTTCAAAAGATTGGGATGTATTTAATGTAAGATAAACAGGGCTCTCGACACTGAGAAACTCCAGGTTTGTCTCCCATGGCAGGTTACAAATCATACCAACATTTGCTGCCACTGTCGGCCACGTTTCTAGCCTTCAGCAGCAATCTAGACATGAAGAAATGCCCTTCACTATGACACACTTCCACTCCATTTCAAATGCATGCCTGCCTGAGTGACTTAGGAGCAGCCACCCTTTTCTTTGAGGGATGGCACAGGACAGACTTTCGTCCTGGGGCACTTGGCTTGGAAAGCTGAGGGAGAGGCTTTCCGGTCACCACTTGTTCTATGCCAAGCAGTAGAACAGGCATTGGAAATTCAGAAGTGTGTATCACACAGCCTGTCAGACAGAGACGCTGAGCCCCCAAACATGATCATGAAAAGAGCATTTGATTTTGTTGACTTGTGACACCCATTTACTAATAATTTGAAGCAAGCCAGTGAATTCATTTCAGATGCAATTCCACAGAAACTCAGTAACATTGGGGTAGCTTTGCCATATGAAAGCCTGCACAAGCATTCATATCGGCCACTGCCTACCATCTAGTTACTCGCCTATCACTTCCTAGTTACCACCACTGTGCCCCTGTCCTCTGCAAAGTGACACTGCCATCATCCTTTGGGGTCCCTATCTCTTCTTCCTACAGTGATTTCTTTTCTCTTTAAGCCTAATATGAGGACCTGGAGATATGGCCTGGTGGCTAAGAGAACAGGCTGATCTTAGTCCCCCAACACCCATGGCAGTGCACAACCATCTGTAATTCCAGTTCCAGGGGCTCCAACACCTTTTTCTGACCTCTTCTGACACTGTATGCTCATGGTGCATAGACACACATGCAGGCCAAGCACCCATACACATAAAAAATTTATTTAAAGAAAACCTAATATGAAATCCATCAACTTGTCATTTTAAGTAGACATGAACTACTGTCACTAAATAAATTTCCATAGATAAATAGATAGATAGATAGATAGATAGATAGATAGATAGATAGATAGATAGATATTCAGTGACAATTTTGGAATTTTTTTTTGTTTTCTTTAAAAACACAGAAATAGGGCTGGAGAGATGGCTCAGTGGTTAAGAGCGCTGACTGCTCTTCTAGAGGTCCTGAGTTCAAATCCCAGCAACCACGTGGTGGCTCACAACCATCTGTAATGAGATCCGATGCCCTTTTCTGGTGAGTCTGAAGAGAGTGACAGTGTACTCATATAAATAAAACAATTTAAAAAAACACAGAAATAGTATAAGAATTCGTTTTCATTTTAATCCCAGGTGTGGGGTTATGGGGACGCTTCAGATTGTTCGAAGCAACAGACCACAATTTGCCTTGTGCTCAAGCCAGCTGCAAATGGTTTCCATGACTATGTGGCATTTGAAATTCAGGGGACTTTTCAGAGGGTATATAAATGCTAGAGCCCCAAGAGGTGTGGTTGTTGGTCTCAGTTTGTTAGTCGTAGTCATGCTCAAAGAAACAGCAGGAAAGAAATTAGAGTCATGGATCTCTCTTCCCTCTCTTTATCCTTCTTCCTCTCCTATCTAGTGACAGGGGGTGAAACATGGGGTGGGGGGATAAAGGGTGGGAAAAATAATCCACAAAATGCAGGCTATGTATCTCCTCCTTCCCACTGTATCATGAACCTCATGAGGGTATGCACTTCTTGAAGAGCTTATATGTCCTATTGTTCAGCTCACCCTCACTCCCTTCTACTTTATGTGACTCACACACATGACAGATAATTTCACATGTCAACTTGAGTAGGGTACCAGGTGCCTAGTTATTTATTTAAAGTATTTCTTAACATGTGAAAGTGTTTTTTAATCAGATTAACATTTGAATCAGTGGACTAAGTAAAGCATATTGTCTTCCCAATGTTGCTAGCATTGTCTAAAGCATGAACTACCCCCCACTGTGTGTGTGTGTGTGTGTGTGTGTGTGTGTGTGTGTGTGTGTGTGTGTGTGTTAGACAATCACCATGTTGCTTGTAAATTCTAAACACAGGCTAAAAGTTCTATAGGCTCACCCATTTAATCTCCATACCCATGTGAGCCAATTCTGTTTCCCACTGTGTGTATGTTGTGTGTATGTTTTGTGTGTGTGTGTGTGTGTGAGAGAGAGAGAGAGAGAGAGAGAGAGAGAGAGAGAGAGAGACAGACAGACAGACAGACAGACAGACAGACAGACAGACAGACAAAGAGCATAATAGCAAGAACTTTGCTGTTGTGGGAATTGCTGTATTTCTTATGCCGAGCTCAATAAAAACGAAGCATTTACAATGAACACTTACTCTAGCAGATGACAGGGCTCAATTCTGTCTTAAATGCTTTTGTTTGCTTGTTTATTTCTTTGTTTTTTGGGAGGTGGGGACTTTGGAACAATCTTAGGGCTCTGTATGTGCTGAACCAGCATTCCACCATGAGGTACATCCCCAGCCCTTAATGTACTATTTCAGGTATAAATCAGCATAGCAGTTAATGGAAGTCCTGCATATTTTATTCTCATTATAACAAGAACACGATCTCTCATCTTCCTAGGAGAAAACTCTGCCTAGGGGATTTTTACTTATTGTTTATGAGGAACAGGCTCACAGAAAGGAAATGTTTGATACCTGAAGATCTAACAATAGATCCAAGTCTAATAGCACACACCTGTCATCCCAGCACTCAGGAGGCAGAGGCCAGAACAATCACAAGTCTGAAGACAGTGGGAACAACAAGACTGTCTCAAAACAGCAACAACAACAACACACCATGAAAAAGGCAGGATGTTGCTCATCCTACCTACCTAGCCCCAGAGGGGAAAAACATCTAACAGAGGCTGACCATGTTCCTTTCCCTGCCTCTTTACAGTACGGTGGTAATTCTCCCCAAAACCAGACGCTAAAGTTGAACAGAGACATGATTTCTGGTTAGAGCACTTGTAAAACAAGGACCGGAAAAGGCCTAGCACCGCAGAGCACAGTGAAACTGATTCTCTGTCGCTTTGTGGATGTGCTAGTTCTTGGGCTGTTGAATCACCAGGACATGATTCACAGAACAAACTGCAAAGACTCAGGGCCCTCTCCCTATGCTCTACTCTCATTAACAGAGGAGGCTTGAGCCTCCTTTCTCAGGCCAAGTGTAAGCTGCGGTGGCTGGCATTGTCAGCCCACTCACTAGCATAGCTCAGCAGAAACATTTTCATATCTCAAGGCAATGGTGCTGTGGATTTCCAAATCCCAGCGCAGGTGGCACATTCCATTCCACAATTTTCCAGCTGGCACCACTTCAGGGGGAGACGAAGTCCTAACGACTGATTCTGGCATGCTGGAAGGAGACCTGGCGCTGTCCTGCAAGCCACATGCCATGGTGTCCCAGACGCACCTGAGTATAGCAACAGGAAAGGGGGGGACCATCTTTAGGTGCCCTTGTCTCATCTTCATGGGTGAAAAAACTGAAGCTTAGAGGAGAACATCATGGGACTCTTGTGGGGATGCTGGTAGAATAGGAAATTCGTGCCAGGTACTGGTCTGGCTCTCTTCTTGGTCACTGTGTCCTTACATCTAGCCACTGCTAATGATCCGAAATCATCCTCGCACTCACCAAGCCTGGAAGAGTGGTTTTAAGAACTGATCTAGTCCTGAAGACAAAGTCCCTTTTGGCCTTCGAACATATTTATTTGGAGAGGATTATTTAGTACCGTCACAGTGAAACATATTCTACAAACCCTTTAAATATGATAATTCTCATTCATTTACTCACTCAACAAGTTCTATTAGCTTGGGCACCTATTAAAGGCTCAACTGTCCGCCAGGCACTGGGTAAGGGAAAGGCCTCACCAAGCTCCAACACAAGGAATAAAACTGAGACGATGTTAGCAGAAGCACAGTGGGATACTTACCCAGAGCCGGGCACTAGAGCATCTTACATACAATAAAGCTAATAACAGACAGGATGGTGTTCGTTACATGTTTAGCGCTGGTTTCTGTGTTAAGAACTGGATTTACTTTACTCAGTTTTCATGTAAGAACCGATGAGGAAGGGACACCACTCCCGAACTTACTTCACAAGTCTTCCAACACATGGCTTTACTTAAACAACCAAAGCAAAATACAAACCGTTAGCCAGGCATCATGCCGTTCAGTCTCTGAACAGACTCTGTCAGTTCAAGGCTAGCCTGGTCTATGAAGGGAAGCTGTGTCTCAAATAAATAAACAGATAAATCCAATAATCATATCAACAAATGAAACTTTTAAAGGGCATCCACTAGAAAGTCTCAGAACTTACTGGTAATTTTCTAAGATATTCACATTTATGCTAATTTTCCATTTATTTGATATATTAAATATGAATGAACAAAACAATGCCCATTAATATTTGAACACACGTTTCCAAGTAAACATGACTTCTGAAAGGGCCTATACTGTTAAAAGGCTTACTTATACATGCTAGTAGAGACAGCCAACCCCTTTAGGTACAATCTGATACCTTTCTGACTAACAGGCAACTTTCATAACTGTTAATCCTCTTTTTGTCTTACAGTGGCTTACAAAAGAAAAAACACCCCCAAATTTTAGTTTTCATTAATGTACATTAATTGAACAAAGAAGTGGGTTCTATAACATTTTAATGCTTGTATATAATGTACTTTGATCATCCCCCCATCCATTACTGACCCATGAGTCCATTCTCTGTTCATGCTGGACCCCACCTCCTTTTCTCAATGATCCATGTCTACTTTAATGTGTGTGTGTGTGTGTGTGTGTGTGTGTGTGTGTGTGTAGGTAGGTAGGTAGGTAGGTAGGTAGGTAGGTAGGTAGATAGATAGGTAGGTAGGTAGGTAGGTAGGTAGGTAGGTAGGTAGGTAGATAGGTAGGTAGGTAGATATGTGTATGAGAAAACATAGAATATTTGTTTTTCCAAGTCTGGCTTATCTTGCCCAGTATAAATTTTTGTTCCATCTATTTTCCTGCAAATTACACATTTATGTTCTTTTTTTATGGCTAAATAAAACCCCCATTGTGTATATATACCACATATTTTTATCCATTGATGAACATCTAGGTTGATCTGATTAATAATACCAATTAAATAGCTCCACCCATATCTTAATTAGTTCCAATTAAATATTTTTCTTTATAAGAATTGCTTATAAACTCACTGTGTCTCTTCACAGAAATTAGAAACCCCAAGTTAAGACAGCCATCAACCTAAATATATAGATATCTCTATTATGTGACTTAGATTCCTTCAGGCATACTCGGGAATGATGCAGCTAGATCATATAATAGTTCTACTTTCAGTTGTTCTGAAGAACCCAGATACTGATCTTCAGAGTGGCTAGACTAATCATATTACTACCAAGACTATACAAAGAATTCCTCCCTCTCTTTCTTGACCCTTACCACATCCCCACTGGCATTTGTCATTGTTTAAAACTTTTTCTTTCTTTCCTTTAATTTTTAAGGTGGGGGTCTGACTTAGTATCCCAGGCTGACTTCAAACCTTCACTCCTACATTGGCCGCTAATGTCCTGAGCCTGTAAGTGTGCGCCACCAAATGGACTGGCACTCGGCCTGGAAACTTGTGTTCCTTCTACCTCTGTCTCCCGAGAACTAGGATTACAGCTGTATGCCACAATGCACAGATGTATAAATACTTTACATTTTTATTTTATCAATCTTATTCAGGTAAATATCTCAAACTCCTTATGCTTATTGGGAGGCTGCTGCTTAATAGATATATAGATTCAATTTCCAAAGTGAAAAATAGTTCTGTAGAGACCAGCTGTACAACAAAATGAATGCATTTAACACTGCTATATACTTAACTACAAATAGGATGATAAATATATATGTATTTTATTAGAAGTTAATTGTAATAACTGCTGCATCCTTTCAGTTAGGAGATAGATACTTCAAATAATTTTATTATAGAACATATAATGTTTCAGACATTGTATGTATATGATTTTGTTTGTGTGTAGAGAACACAGAAAATAATAAGTAGTAAATGCTAACTGTAGTCCTGGGGGCTATGCTTTAGAAATTTGTCTGAGTGGCAGTTTTCTTCATTGGTGAGTGAGGGTACTTGCTCAGACTTGAGGTTCTGACAGTACAGGAATTAAACAGTATGCATCATGCTGAGTTCAGTATATGATACTGAAAAGGCATCTCAGTGGTGTTGACAAAGTGCTGCAATGTGAACGTATACGTCTCAAGGGCCTGGTAAGCAGGTGTGGTTGTGGTTGCAGAGAAGCAACAGAGCATCAGTGGCACAAAACTGAGAGGCAGGAGGGGCCAGTTCTTTGCTTCTTAGTTTACCAGTGACCAAGGCTTGTTTCTGCTGACTACACCTATAAAGCAAATCTGGATGATGGTGGGGTAGAAGTCTTAACAGTAAGTATTCTCCCATAAAGGGAGAGATCTTCTAGGGTAGAAAGTACTCTAGGTTCTGGATTCTGTTCTTTTAAAGTTTCCTTAAAAGATACATGAAATTGAAAGTAGGTGTGTTCTTTGTATCATCAACCTCACACTGGCCAAGTTCGCCTGAAGGCCTCAGTGACTTACCTCTAATGTTCCCCTGTAGGAAACTTAGAACCAGGTCATCAAATCTACTTTAGTATAATATCAAAAGAAAGGGCCATCAGTGGGACTCGTGGGGATAAGGTTGTTTTCTCTTTCACTTTCAGACTGAGCTGAAATTGCCCATCATGAAACTTGCTATTTGATTCTGGACCTATTACATAAGACCTCTCAGCCTTTCTCTTATCCACGCCCACCATTTGGGAACAGCAAACAGGCTCTTTGAGACTTCACTTCTTTAGGCTATGTTCTTTTCTCAAACATTGCTCATAGAGTTAAGGTTCTGCAGTGCAAGCCTGAAGTCTACCACAATTGGAATTTAATGAAACTCTCTTCTGTAGTCAGGACAGGCCTGAATAAGGCACCACGTATTGGAAGTTGGATAAACCTGAGTTCTTGTTCAGTACAACTTCCTCTGAGCAAATTATCACCTAGGGAAAAAGGACCTTGGGGAAATGCAGGTCTGTTTATTTTTTTCAAGTCTTGAATTGCAACCAGACTCAGCAAAAAGATGTTTACATTTGTGAGATTGTATACTTGTCTTAGGGTGGGAAAAGTGTGAAAGTTAATTAATTAATACATAATTTTTCAACCAGGTATAGTTTCCTTCAAATTTAAGCCAAAATCAAGTAAGTTTTCAAGTGCTCAGAAATATTTAAAGATTGACAGACATGAACCTGTCTGTCTGTTCACCACCCAGCTTTGTCAGTCCTACTATTTCTCTTTATTTCCTTTTCAGATTTTTATAAAAGAAATACACCATTAAAGCCAACTGTCTACATTTCCTGCACAAGAGACAACAATTCCAAGTTAATCTTGTCATTTCTCTCTATGTATTTTTATTACATGGGTCTATACCCACAACCTGTACAGTGTACTTAGTTGTTAGGGAGTTTTGTATAAGTGATATTTATTATTCTACGTCTATCCACTTTTCTCAAACATGACATGTATTCATGGTATTACATAAAGCCCTGGCTCATTTCTTCTTAATGTTTGAAACATATTCTGATATATCCTTAAATTGATAGATATTAAGACTTTTTGATCTGTTTTAGATAAGTAAAGTTGGGTTCATCCTTCTTGGCTTTTCTTTTCATACTTGTTTACTAATTATGCCATTTCTTTTCTTCCTATTTTCTTTGTGGTTACTCTTTAGTTTAGCATGCCCTGCTCACCTAGCTTTAAGCAGCAGCTCTTCCCTCGAGAATCTTGGGATATTCAGCATTTGCTACCCATCGTCTGTCCTTATCTCTCTTCTCTGCCACATACTATTGTTGCTTGATATTGTAATCCTATCTTCTTTTTAAACTCTCTGGACGTACTGTTTTTGTTGTTTTAGATCTTTGAATATTTACCAATTTCTTTAACTATTGCTTTTTTTCATGTTACTAATTCCTTTTAGATTTGCTTCCTGATAATAACTTTATGTATTAATTTCAGAATTTACCTATGAATTGTCACCTTGACACCCTTACCTGTCTCTATTAAATTCCCATCTTCAGTGACGTAAACTGAGCTAGAGTGAAAGTTTGAGACTGAAGACTTTTTTTCTCTCAACATTCTGGTCTTGCACCACAGCCTGTGATTCTGCACTGGAGGTTTCTTTTGTCTTTGGATGCTCTTGAGACTTACTCTTGTCTTTGATATTCTGTGACATGTTTAAATGTGGCCTTGCTGAATCCTTGAGCCCTGATGTACATCCTAATACCTTGAATTGTTTTGGAAAATTTTTAGCCATTGCTTCTGAAAACTGTCTTCTTCCATTCTCTCTGCCCCTTCCTAATAGAATTATGATTGAACGTGCATTTAGAGTCCTCACTCTACCTTCCATTTTTCTTAATCTTACTTTACTGTTTTTCTCTTCTTTATCACAATCCAGCTTTGCCTTCCTGTTCACAGTTCTATCTCCACTAGTGTGTAACTTCCTCCTTTAAAAGCTGAGGATGTAACTCAGTGATAGGTGCTGGCCTCGAATGCACAAGGTCCACAAAGCTGCAAAATCACAACAAAAGGAAAAAACAAACAGAAAAAGAATAAGCTCTTGTTTAAGCAGTGATCACATTGTTGTTTTTCTCTTCATTAGTTTATGCATGGCATGTATTTGTGTACATATGCCAGGGCACACAAGAAGCATGCAGGTTGACTTTGGGAGTCTTCCTTGACTATTCTTCTCTTATTCACTGGGACCTTGTCTCTCAGCCATTCCCAGAGCTTGCCTATGTGGCTTTTCCCAATAGTTACCTGGGGATCCTACCTCTACCTTCTGAGGCTGGAGTTACAAGTCAGCTGCCATGGCCACTCCACATTTACATGAATTCTAGGGATCCAAACTTTCTGCTATTACTGGTTGGACATACTTTTTAGTTAAATATTGAACTAGTGGGACCTCAAATCACCAGGCTAAATAAACACAAGTGAAAATAGACTTGTGCTTATGAATTCTCAAAGAGAGATTTTTTACTCCTCCATTGTTGGTGGGATTGCAAGCTGGTACACTTGCAACCACTCTGTAAATCAGTCTGGAGGTCCCTCAGAAAATTAGACATAGTACTACCTGATGACCCAGCTATACCACTCCTGGGCATATACCCAAAAGATGCTCCAACATATAACAAGGACACATGCTCCACCATGTTCATAGCAGCCTTATTTATAATAGCCAGAAGCTGGAAAGAGCCCAGATGTCCTTCAGTAGATACAGAAAATGTAGTACATTTACATAATGGAGTGCTACTCAGGTATTAAAAACAATGATTTCATGAAATTCTTAGGCAAGTGGATGGAACTAGAAAATATCATCCTGAGTGTGGTGACCCAATAACAAATGAATACACATTGCATGCACTCATTGATAAGTGGATATTAACTCAAAAGCTCAGAACACCCAAGATATAATTCACAGACCATATGAAGCTCAAGAAGGAAGACCAAATTGTGGATGCTTCTGTCCTTCTTAGAAGGGGGAACAAAATACTCATGGGAGGAAAAACAGGGACAAAGAATGGAGCAGAGACTGAAGGAAAGGTCATCCAGAGACTGCCTTACCTGGGGATCCATCTCAAACCCAGTCACTATTGTTGATGCCAAGAAGTGCTTACTGGCAGGAACCTGATATAGCTGTCCACTGAGAGGCTCTGCCAGAGCCTTACTGATACAAATTAAGATGCTTGCAGCTAACCATCAGACTGAACACGGGGACCCCAATGGAGGAATTAAAGAAGGGATTGAAGGAGCTTTGTAACTTCATAGAAAAGACAGTATCAACCAACCACACCCCCCAGAGCTCCCAGAGACTAAAGCACCAACCAAAGAGTACACATGGAGTGGGGTGGGGGCCCATGGCTCCAGCCACATATGTATCAGAGAATGGCATTGTTTGGCATCAATAGGAGGAGAAACCCTTGGTCCTGTGAAGGCTCATTTCCCTAGTATAGGGGAATGCCAGGGAATGTGTGGGTGGGAAGGGAAGCATCCTCATAGAATCATGGGGAGGGCAATAGGAGGGAGGGTAACCAGGAAAGGAGATACCATTTAAAATGTAAATATATAAACTATCAAATAAAGAAAAGAGCATGAGCCAATATAGACACGTTTCTTATATGAACATATAAATGAAGAGTATTATTTTTCTAGCCACCATTTTATTAAAGGTCTCAGTTTTTTCAAAGGCTTATTTTCCAAGACTCCTATCTTGTGACAACTCAAGTCACCATCTTTTGTGTCTTGTATAAGTATTAAAAGCTAAGCCCTGAGGTTCCTAAAACAGAATATCCTCTTCTAAACTGACTACTCAGTCTGTCTTCATTTTTGGCCTCTGGATATGCTCTTGTTTTCTTGCAAGCTCATCCGTGAGTTCAAAGAACATTATTATTATTTTTTTTTATTCAGAGTTGTTAGAATTCAGTGGTGTAGGATTTTCAGGTTACTGAGTTTAAATGGTCAGCAATAGAAAAATTTCTGAACTGCAGATAAGATGCTTAATTCAAAAAGCATTTATTGGTTGGTCATGTACTGTGATGATAAAATTTTATGTATCAATTTGTCTTGGCTATGGTCCCCAATTACATTGTTAAATGTTTAACAACATCTAGACGCTAGATGTTGCTGTGAAGGTATTTTGTAGATGTGATTAGCATCTACCATCAGTTGACAGTAAATAGAGAAGTTAACTAGGAAATGGGGATGAGAATCATCTAATTAGTTGAAGGTATTAATGAAAAAACTTGGGTTTTTCAGAGAAGGGAGACTTCTACTGTAAATCTGTAACAGAAAACCCCACCTGAATTCCCAGCCTGCTGGTATACCCTATAGATTTCAGACTTTTCTGCAGCACAAACTCAAGCATCTAGTCTGCAGCCTTCTGCACAGAATTTGGATTTTGCACTTATTATGAACAAGTTCTTAAGAGGAATGAATAGATTATTTTATTTCACATCTTTATGCTCACAGGGATTTCAATCTACTAGTAGACAAATAACTATTAAAATGTAGAATCCAACTCAAAACACAACAGTAAAAAATATTCATTCATTTCTTAAATATTTATTAAACACTAACCATAAATTAGATGGTTTTGGGTGGTAAAGATGAAGAGACAAGGCACAGGTTATCTCTTTGGGAACACTGAGTAGTTTGGTACACAGATAAAACAGAGGTTGTGCACTGGATCATGAGAGGAATCTAACCAAGCTTGGGGGGGGGGGGGGAAGACAACTGAAGATGTCAGGCCTAAGCCCACCCTAAATTTAAATAGGACTGAGCCACACAAAAGTAAAGGAAAAGAGTAGAGCAAGACATTCTGAGCCAAAAGCCTACGGAAGGGCACAGAATACAAAACAACAAGCCATGAACAAAGATGTTGTATATTAAACACAAGAAGGAAAACAATGGAAGACAAAGCCTACAAAGTTAACAAAACAGCAGAGGGAGATTGCATAAGATTGGAAATTGGAATTTCCTGAAAGAAGTAGGATATAAGCTTGATCTGGAAGGTGCACAGGGTTTTAATAGACAAGGAGGAGGAAAGGGCAGAGAGCAGGGTGCCTAGGAGAAAGTGCAGGACTTAAGACACTAGGGGTAAAAGCAATGAGACCACAGAGAGCTCTGAATGATGGATGACTCTCAGAACACAGGCTGGAATCCATTTCCCTTAGGGAGTGGCTAGGGGCCTACAAAAAACAGAAGGCAATGAGGAAATTGCGGTTATAAACACCTACCACCTCCAAGGGCTTGGAAGGTCCCGAACACACCTGGCCATGGTATTCAGCTTGTTCTGAAAGACACAGCCAGACTGGCCAAGGGACAGGAAACATCTGTGCCACCTTGACCTGTCTGAATCCGCTCTCTCCCTATCCTTCTTGGCACCACAAAAACTGGGAGCAGAACAAAGGCTGAGGCAAGCCCCAGCCTGGGTCCCAGAGAAAAACAATAACAAGAGGGGGCCAACCTGATCTTCTTCTACAAGGGAACAAGAGGTAGACCCTGTCAGATTTCATCAAGGAGAATACAATAAAAGACCCATTGTTCCTGCTTCCTCCCCTTGGGAAATGAAGCTCCAAGCAGTAAATTGTGGTTAGGAGAGTACTGACCTGGAAAGGAAACCTGAGTTCTGCTCCAGATTGTGCTGCTAGCATAGGGTTTGCACTGGGCACACTGTCTCACTTCTCTAGGCCCGTTTTTCCCATTTGTACTGGAAAGGAGTTAACAAGACTCGTGGCTCTCAAACCATGTTCTGTGGTTCCCAGGAGTACTGCTAACTTGTTTCAACCACAGCAGCTGTTTTTATAAACAGCTTGTATCTTGGGGGGGGGGGGGATGTTGAGGTGGGGGAATTCTTTTAAAATGTGAACCCCCTTGAACTTTGCAGCATCGATCCATCTGTAATGATGGTGAGGTCAACAGACCTGACTGCACAGGAGCTCAGATAGAGCAGAGACGGGCATGAGGAGCAGCATCACAAGGAAAAACACTGTACAGTGCAAGATAGACAGCCAAGTAGCCAAGCTCCAACTCCATCTCACAGGACACAAGTCAATGAGGTCAGACAACCTGAAAAGTGACTGCAGAAAGAGGTGCTGGAAAAGCAAGCAAGCAACAAACAAACCATGGAATAGGTTTAAAATTCTGACCAACCCTTTTCTTTTTCTTCCAGTTAAAAAAAAAAAAAAAAGAATGAAAAGGAAAAATAATGGAAGCTGCCTGACTGCAGCATCAGAGAGAACAAAGCTCCTGCCGAGGTGGACAGAGCCAGTAAGCTATCCAAAAATAATGCATTCATTTGTTCAATTGTTAAAGTTCACCAAGGTTCTGCTAGAGGTCAGAGGCCCCAGGCTAAGTGGGTGAGGTTGCAGAAGTGAGGAAATCCCCATCCCTGTCCTTACAGAACATGGTCAGGAAAACAGTGCTGAATGCTTACAGAGAAGGAAGACGCAGGACAGAAAACACAGCCGATTTCAAACAGCTGAAAGAGAAGACAAACTACAGACACATGCATAAACCAAACCAAAGGGAAGAAGAAGAAAACCCGTTTCCAGGGCAGAGAGGTAGGCAGAACCACTGTAAGAAAGTCCTGAGGACTGGAATGAAGGTTACAAAGGCAGGACTGGAGAGGGGTGCAAAAGGAGACTGTAGGGGGCTCCACTTTCTAACACAACAGTCCTTAGCATTTGTAAGTAGCTACTGTGGACGATGTGCTACAAGGAATATACACACCCAATTCTGGGGAGTCATGAAAAATGATGTAAAACCTTTTATTAGAAACCTGAGTCAGCCTGACATGGTGGCTTTATTATTTAATTTGTCTTGTTGCTGTGACAAAAGCGATGTAAAGAAGGAAGGGTTTCCTATTTTTACAGTTTCTGGATAACCTATTTTTATTTTTTTATTTCTTATTTCTATTTTTATTAGAGAATGCCTTATTAAATGTCTGTAAGACCCAACAATTAAGACAGTATATTGCTATGATACCCTTAGAATGAATATGTATTCACAAGGTATATGTGGTAGCACATGCCAGTAATCCCAGAACTTGGGAAGTCAAGGAAAGAGGATTGTGAGCTTGCGGCCAGTTTGGGTTACTTAGCAAGTTTCTGCTAATAAATAAATAAACAGATAAAAAGCCCCAATATTCCTTACATCCTGTAAAAATACAATTATATATGGCCAGAAATATAGCCATTATGTTAACAGTCTTATGGGAAGCAAGGCAGACTAAAGTGGGATAAAAGGCAAGAGAAATAGATGTTTTGTGGCTGAACAACATACAGCTGTTGATCACAAGCATGGGAACATACCACAGGAGGGTCCTCTGTTGGTATCTGCTTCCCCACATTAAAGTAGGACATTGCCACTTTCCATCTGTCTTTTGTGTTTTCCAAAGCTCCCTCATATAGTGTCTTACTTGAACCTAGAGGTGTAGGCAGGTCAAGAACTTCACACTAGCATTACTTTTTTCTTTTTCTTTTCTTTTCTTTCTTTCTTTTTTTTTTTTTTAGATAAGTGAATTAAAGAAAAATAAATTCATATAAATTCATTCACAAATGGGCCTTTGAATCTGATTCTCCATTGTTCTCGCCTTACCTCATACGGCCTCTCCTGCACAAATATCACTTGTTTGAACCCTAGTCTTGCTGTTTATTTTGCTCTTGCTGCATATAATCCAGCTCCCTCACCAGACCAAGTTTTGTGAGTGCACTATACATCACGTCTAACACCCTTCATGTTGTCAAAACTCAGGCAAGAACAGTGGCCTGGGAGGGCACAATAAGAAGGCACCGGAATCCCCTTTTCTCACTCATTCTAGATCATCTAAGTCCTGTTTCTGGAGATGCTGCCACAAACTTCAAGGCAGGAAGAACAAAAGATTGAAAATACAGTGACGGGAGAAGTCTGGAGCCTGACAATTTGCAGTACACCCTCTAGGCAAATGGTTTAGCAGGTTATATAATAGACTCTGGCATTGACTACTCCTACC
Organism: Micromys minutus; assembly: GCF_963924665.1. NCBI lineage: Eukaryota > Metazoa > Chordata > Mammalia > Rodentia > Muridae > Micromys > Micromys minutus. Next base: position 31,033,633 of record NC_137972.1, read on the forward strand.
TTCCAGACTTCTTGGATCCATTTCCAGATGCAATTAAGGATGGTGGGCTGGTACTGAGTAAGCACTCTGCCTCCCTGGGCCTTTCTAAACAATGAGTGACAAGATCTGATATGGGCCCAAATCCAGAGTGATGTAATAAGTCATTTCCATGAAGATTTGAAGATCAGTTTTAGACAAGTTATTTCTTTTCCTAATGATTGTTTCTGGTGCAGTGTTAGGGACCAAATCTACCTAGCTCAGGGTCTCACAGAAAGCACTTGGCAAAGCTGTCATTCAGGAAACATATGCTAATTGACTTTTCAGACATCACTAGGAGAAACTGACTGGTGAGTTTTCACTAGGAGAACTAAGTCAAATGACCTTTGTAAGTAGGGAGAAATAACATGGTGCCATTTTAAGTATGTCTCTGACATATCTAGGGCAGTAGAGGAAAACTGCATTTATGTATGATCCACCCAGTGTGTCTACAGAAAATTTTCTGGGTAATGTTGACACTGAAATGCCCTTTGCTCAGCCCCAAGATTAGATTCCATTCAAGAATGCTCAAGAACCTAGCCTGCAACAATATTTGCAGTCAATAAACAAAAACCCTCTTGGCTATGGAGAATAGCTACTTAAAGCCTCTTTCCTTCTTTCTCAACCAAATACACAGAGCTCACTTTGGGCTCTAAGGTCCCGTGAGACTAGAGAAGTAATGGAAGAAGGGTAGCTATGGACACCATATCTGAACCATTGGTCTTTCCACCTCCAAAGAAATGGATCTCCAGCAAAACGTCCATTTGCCACCATATACCTGCCATTCTCAAAACCAGGAGAGGCCAAAGCCACTGTAAGGTGTGTGTGTGTGTGTGTGTGTGTGTGTGTGTGTGTGTGTGTCCCCTATCTCTGTCTCCGTCCCTCTCTCCCTCCCTCTCTTTGTTATAGGTTTGGATATGGGTTTACTGAGGATGGAAGTGGGCAAACACAGAATGTTTGTGGAGGCCTGAGGACAATCTTTTGAGACAAAGTCTCTAAATGGCCTGGAACTTTGCACATAGGCTTGGCTAGGTGTCTGGCAAACTTCCAGGAATCCACCTGCATCTGCCTTCCATCTCCCGGCTGTTGGGATTACAAGTATGTGCCACTGTATCTCTTACATGGATTCCTGGGATCCTAACTCAGGACACTGCTTACAAGGCAGTTGTTTACAAGTTGAACCATTTCGCTGTCCTCTCTGTCCTCTCATTACATTTCTCCCTTCCCTCTCCCAACCTTCCTTTGATCCTGCTTTCCCTTTGTATTAGCAGCCTGAAACTTGCCAATCTCAGAAAAATCACTACTTTTAAGTCCAGAAATTTGATTAAGAAAGAGTTTTCATTTCTTTTCTCAGGAGTTCAACAACATCCACAATTTTTGCTGTCTGGAGGCTATGAGTTCATTACTGCCAGTCTTTGATTTATCTAGGTCATTTCCCTCAAAAGAGCTGATATATAGCCCTATGAATCAGCTTGTGGGCTCAGTCTCTTTTCTGGCTATCATTAACCCTGTGATCCTAATTCAGTGACTCATTCGGGGTTCTAACTCTCTGCTGAGAAATACTTTGTTAAAAGTAGTCATCTAAAAGTGAAGTAAAAACCTAAATTCAAGGAATTCTTTTAGACAGGTATCGAGTTGCTTTTTAAGATAATAATGCCTATTATATGGTCAAATGGGTCATCAAAACAAACGAATATACAAACAAGTAAATAAAATGGAATATACAGGGACAGTAAAAGGTTAAGGGGATATCTGAAGCCTGGGGTGTTTCGTCTGATATGTGGCACAAAAATTCATATTATTAACAGACAATTTTCTTGGTGCTTGTTGTAGATAAAGCAGGAAATAGTCCACAGCTATGAAGGTTGGAAAGTCCTCATGTGACAACTGAGAAGAGACTAAGTACTCTCCTCTAAGAAAAGGTTGATTTTCCTTCTGGAGGTAGGTTCAGAAGCATGTCACTGTCTATGCAGCAGAATTGGAATGAGGACATACAGTTTTGGGGTGTTTTTTTATTTTCAATTATTATAAAAAACTGGTTTTGAAAGTTCTTTTTTAATAATTGAATTAAGTGCTCCAGGTGCAAATTCTACCACTGATGAACAGTATGATCTTGTACTTGATGTGACATTTCTTCTAGAATGTAGTTCTCCTGTCTGCAAATCAAATTTTCTTTCTGTAAAAATGCCTTTATTCAGATTAACATTATTTTTTGGAAAGAAAAACAAGAAATCATTTCAGAGCAGTGGCATTTCTCCAACAATAGTAATTAAGGATAAAAATTAGGACTGAGAGGCCAGTTTCTTTGGTACATGCTCTAGAAAAAATATCCTGAGTTACAACATAGAGTACAGGCTAACACAGGAGACCTGGGGTAGAAAGTCAGCACATGGCTAGGAGCCTGCCAAACTCACCTTCCCTCCATTCACCCCACACCCACACTTTAAAGCTGTGAATATGGTAGAGAAATATACAAAGAGGAACGAAATGCAGGTTTCTTTCCCCTTCAACCTTTTGTAATGGGACATTTCCAATATCTAGAAGGTTGGGTGGAACAGAATTTGATGGAGTGCTTACCACTTAACTGAGACATAACATTAACACTTAACTCAGAATGGAACTGATGCAAACCTTAAACAGGCCATATGTGCTTAGGCACACACGGGGATCGGGTAGGAGACAACAGGACTTTGTCAGGAGCAAAACTGACATGTCAAAGTGAAGGGACAAGTTACTTGAGAACGGACAAAAGAGTCACAAATCATGTAAGAGTTTAGGATCCAGAATATAAAAGCCCTTCTTACATAACAACAAAAGGCAATTACAAATTTAAAATGGACAAAAAGCTTAAATCAACTTTTCTTGTCCTTCCTTCCCTCCCTCTCTTTTTCTCATTTTCCTGGTTGTACTAGAACTCATTCTGTAAACCAGAATGACCTTTGAACTCATAGGGATCACCTACCTCCGGCTCCTAAATACTGAGATAAATGTCAGGCAGGCTCACAACCATCTGTGATTCCAGCTCCATGGAATCCTATGCAGAACCACAGACAAACCACCTCTCTCTCTCTCTCTCTCTCTCTCTCTCTCTCTCTCTCTCTCTCTCTCTCTCTCTCTCTCTCATGCATGCACACAAACTAAAAATAAATCTAAGAAGGAAAAAGAAAACAAATAGATTCACAGCCTTGTAACTATGTTGTAAACATTTTAAAAGCACAGAATATATGTTACAAGGACAGACATTCATCATAAACAGAAAACACATATAAGTAGCCCATGTCACAATTTGATGATCAATTAAACAATGCCGAATAAGAAAATGAATTAATTAGATCTGACTATAGAGTTACTGGGAGTGGCCTCAGAGACAAAGCAGAGGTGATATGGGAAGTGGGGTGGCAATGGCAGACATGATTTGCTATGTTTTCAGACTTCAAGAAAGGCTGGGTACCATTCTAGGCTCAGCATATACCCAGGAAACCCCATACTTAAAGTACACCAACCTTGTGCTTTTTCAGCGTTAAACACTGCTTCTTCATGTCCTGGAGGTACTAATACAATTCTACCAGAAGCCACCTGGGGTTCTTTTCCAGGGATCTCTCCCAACAGTGTTGGGGTCCAGGAGTCACCTCACAAGCCAAACAAACACCAATCTCAGTCAGACAAGGATAGTTTATTGAGCACATGCCACCAGGACCAATTAATCAGGGCCAGGGTAAAGGCTCAGTGCTGAACAATGACATTGAGTTAGGATTCTACAAGGCTTTTTAAGCCTGAGATCTACAAACATCTTTGCCAAGTTATTCCACCAATCAGAATTTAGGGATAGGGGATTTCCTTAGGAACATGTTGTAGATTCACTCCTGTTCCCATTGGTTGGAGGTATTCAACTGTGGCAGGGGACTTGCCTTGTCTAACAAACATTCATGTCTTAACTTGTCAATCAGGATGGGACTTGTCTAACATAGAGATACTGATACCAAAAATAAGTTTAGGGGTAGGATAAATGGGTCAGGGGTTAAGAACTTGTTCTTGCAAAGAACCTGGGTTCAATTCCCAGCACTCACATGGCAGTTCACAATGATCCATAACTACAGTTCCAGGGGATCTGATGTTCTGACTTCCAAGGGCACATGGTACACAGACATACATAAAAGCGAAACACTAGTGTACATAACACAAATAGATCTTTTTTTAAATTGGTCTTTGGATCTCTCTATTATGCAGTTATGGGTGTTTTGGAACTCTCTGTACAGACTGAGCTGGCCTCAAACTCACAGGGATCCACCTGCCTCAGCCTCCAGAGTACTGGGACTAAAGGATTGTACCACCACAGCCAGCTAAAAATCATGATTAAATTTAAAAAATGTAACATTTTGGGGTTAAAGTCTTATTTAACTTAAAAAATATGATAGTTGAAAGAGAGACAGAGAAATGCAGATACAGACACACACAGACACACAGACACACAGACACACAGACACACACACACACACACACACAGAGAGAGAGAGAGAGAGAGAGAGAGAGAGAGCCGATAAGGAATGAAAATGTTTGCCTCTCAATCATCCATCCTATGGGATTGGTAAGGAATGAGCAATTCTTTAAAGTTCATTTACGATTACCTAAGAACTAGGAAGGGATCTGAATGGGATGAGATGATGACAATGATAATGACAATTAACACTCAATAAGTGTCCCAGTGTTCTAGCCACCAAGCTAAGAATAGTCTGGCTACAACTGCAGATATATTATAATTATTGCTATCTTAATTACTCTTCTAATGCTGAGATAAAATACCATTACCAAGGCAACTTATAAAGAAAGTATTTATTTTAAGGGCTTATGGCTTCGAGGGTTAGAGTCCATGACCATCATGGTAGGAAGCATGGCAGAAAGCAGATAGGTATGGCAGGAGAGCAGTGAGAGCTTATGTCTCAATCCACAAGGCAGAGAGCACTAACTGGAAATGGCATTAGCATTTGAAACCTCAAAGCCCATCCCCAGTGACACATCCCCTCCAATAAGATCCCACCTTCAAATCCTTTCCAAACAGTTCCACCATCTAAGCTCAAGTACTCAAATATATGAGCCTATGGGGACCATTCTCATTCAACCTACCACAAGCATCATCAAAAGAAAAAAAAATGTAGCACTTAAGTTTATTTAAAAATTAAACTTACTTTATGTAAACCGGTCAATAAATAGTAGGAATCATGAAACAACTTTTGAGTCTTTAATCTATGGCCTGTTACAAAGAGTTTAGATGGGGAGAGTTCTTTTCTCTTGCACCTTACTCCAAATCTAGAAGAATTTTCTGTATCATCAGCCTCTTTCATTTCCTGATAGAAGCAAGAGGTAGTATGAGAGGAAAGAAGCAAGTTTTGAGATGGGGTGTGTTGGGAAAAGAAGAGAAAATGGAAAAAATTAACAAAAATTCTAAAGAGCTCTTAGTAATTATCAGAAAAAAATTTCACAGATTTCCTTTATTACATTATAGCAAAAATGTTACTTGCTTTCTCAAAGGCAAGCTGTAATTGGTTTGATGACCATAACATAGTAACATTTAAAAATTCTTTGATTTATGCAATTTTCATAATCCTGTAAAGAGTGATATTATTTTTATTTTAGAGATCAGATAACAAGCCCAGAGAGATTCAAGATCTTGTTAATGATGACAAAGTTCAAAACCAGCAGACACCAGGAGGATGGAATGTATACTTCACCAGATACTCCTGAATCTTTTTACACAAATGAGATGATGCATGTTGTTTTGAAACATTGAGAGTTTAAATGTAAATTTACTTTGTTGTCATTCTGAAAGTTGTGTGCTTATGGTAAAGCCATACCTTGCGCTGTGTGAAATGCAGGGGGCTCTGCTTGGTCTTTGTAGAAACTAATGATGGCACTCTGTTGCTTTCTCAAACATTGTCATTATTTGAACACACTGAAGCATTTAGAAGAACAATTTACGGGATAGTGAGGTGGAAAGTCCCTTGAAATCTGTTCTGTGGGGGACGAATTACTTTCACTTTTCCTAAATTTGTTGTGATTAAGTCAACAGCTGAGAGTTTTAGCATTAAAAAAGAAGAAGAAGAAGAAGAAGAAGAAGAAGAAGAAGAAGAAGAAGAAGAAGAAGAAGAAGAAGAAGAAGAAGAAGAAGAAGAAGAAGAAGAAGAAGAAGAAGAAAATGTACCTTTTCTCAACAATGCTTTTGGTTGAGTTTTCTGCCTGTCTCTTGCCTCACGTCTCTCAGTCCCCAATACTTCTAACCATGTTCCCTTTCTCAAATCCAGGCACTTATATTTCCTGTAAGATACTTCTAGAGAAAGATTTCTGGTACTTCCCAGTTGAATGAAGCAAGAATGAAAGGTCTTCAAGATATACTAAAGCAAGTATTTAGGAATGAAAGTACAGGCTTTCAGCAACATTCTGGGCTTAATCTTTATTGCCATATTTTAAAAAACACGCCTCAAAGATTCTGTTTCCCTCATCTCTGTCTTTAAGTAGAAAATCAAGACATTCTGAGAGGGAAAAAATGGCTCTTAAGTTGATTGTACCTTAAACAAGCAAACAAAAAACATAAGTCCCAATTGCTAGATATCCAGAACCTCACTCACTGAACGCTTATTCCTATAGTAATCTTTATTACAAAGATGGATGAGTTAGTGCACACTAGTAGCAGATGTCTTTTTAAAATAAATACTCTCTAGTTTTTAAATTTTATGAGTATGGAGTGTTTCCCCTTCCTGTATGTCTACAAACCATGTGTATAGTACCCTCAGACTCCAGAAGAGGTACTGGATCTCCTAGAACAGGAGATCTTTCTCCCTAATCCTATTTCCAAACTATAACTCAGAATTAAAGACATGAACATCTTCAGGGGAATAGGTTCTTTTCTCAGTTCTTAAGACCCAAATTATAGTAAAGAAAAACTCAAATTTGAAAGACAGGAGAACTTGATTATTCTTAGCCACACTTTGTCTATAGCAATATCTTGGGCAAGTCTCTTCATAGCTAAATGGCCTCAAGATTCTCCAGTTGTTATAAAAGTAATGTAGCCAGATGATGACTAAACTACTTAAATAAACACACAAGGATGTTCTCTAGGATTTGGGTGGACTTCCTTACATTAGAAGACACCAGTCCTTCCCAAACTGTGTTCTATGGAGTGTTGAGTGGTCTAGGGTAGAGATCCTATAGTCAAATCACGTTAAGAAATGTTGAGTTAGCCGGGTGGTAGTAGTGCACCTTAATGCCAGTGTTAAGGAGGCAGAAACAGATGAATTGCCCAGTTTGAGGTCAGCCTGGGCTACAGATAGAGTTCCACAATACCAGAGCTAAATATAGCAACCCATCTCTAATGGAAGGAAGGAAGGAAGGAAGGAAGGAAGGAAGGAAGGAAGGAAGGAAGGAAAGATGGGTGGAAGGATGGAAGGATGGAAGGAAGGAAGGAAAGAAGGAAGGATGGGTGGAAGGATGGAAGGATGGAAGGAAGGAAGGAAGGAAGGATGGAAGGATGGAAGGAAGGAAGGAAGGAAGGAAGAGAGGAAGGGATGGAGAAAGGAAAGAAGGGAGGGAGGGAGATAAATGAAAGCCCACATTGTATTGAAAGCACAAGATGAAGACTAAATGGCATTGCTTCCCCTTACATGGCTTCCTTTAATTCACAGTGCCATATTCCAGAAACCCACATGAGTCATCTCAAATGGGAATGACCTCTCAGGATGACCATTCACAACTGACTAAGCAGAGAATTACATTACTCAGCCTGATTACAGTGACGTCATTATACAGACATGCTCTCTGTTAGATATCTGCTAATCTACTTTGACATCGTTATTCTGACAAGCTCTCTGTTAGATATCTGCTAATCTACTTTTCCAGCAGATTGTCAATAAGGGAGGAGTCAATGTCATTATACTGCAACAACATCCATTTGAAAAGACTACAGGTTTAATAAGATGCAGAAGGGAAAACATTCAAGCAGGAAGGAAACAATTTGGCATTAGATAATCCCAAGGTAATGGCTTTTCAATCCCAAAGATAAATTTATAACAGAAGTTATTGTCGATATCTGTTTGAATGTGGGCAGGAAGAAGTAGTTAATACTTCTGATGTCTAACTTCAAGTACTTTTTCCTTTAAATAAGAAAGCTTCTATGAGATACATGCATAGGATGTTTCACCATCTGACTTGTATTTTGAAATAGTTACACAGTATATTAAAATGTTAGTGATTCTCTAATCTAATGAAACACACACCTCCCTAGTTAATGATAGGACCAAGACCTGAATCTATATTTCATCACCTATTCAAGTTCACCCTTTTTATGCCAGAAAAAAGTATAGAAGACACTTATGAGAATAAACAGCAGAATTTTGCTTTTAACAAGCAGTGGTGGCCCACACTTTTAATCCCAGCATTTGGGAGGCAGGTGGATCTCTGTGTTTGAGGCCAGCCTGGTCTACAGAGTGATCTCCAGGACAGAGGAATTGAAAAACCAAACCAAACCAAATTAAAAAAAAAAACAAACAATACTCAGTAAATCTTATTATCTGAACTATGCTAAAATTAGAAATTGCAAATGGAAAATTTTAAACGTACTATTCTACATAAGCATCAGAACAATGCCCACAACCCTGAATTACATAATGAATAATTATTTGTTTTTTTAATTTACTTCTCTCAATCATACTATATACATGACATTTATCCTGTCAAACACTTGAACATGAGGAAGACCATCATTTTTGTATGTAACTTACAATATTAGTTTGGTCACTAAAAATGTAGGTATTTACTTACTAATTGAAATATTATATCAGCCATTAACTTACCTCAAAACCTACAGATCTAGAAAAAGGTGAGTTGGAACAGAATACAGATATGGCAGACTACAGATAACCCTAGGTTATCAGGTACGATGAATGTTACACTCATGAACGGGCTATTACATGACAAAGTCAACTTTAAAAGAGGAAGATGAGCCAGGGAGGTCTATCATATCAACATGATCTTTAAGACAGATGCTTTTTTCTGCTGGTGAGAGAAGAAACCCAGAGATCTGAAGCACAAGACAATGTGAGATAGACATGGCCACATGTGTAGCCTTCAGATGTCAAGGTGATTGCTGGTTCATCTCAGACCTCTGAAGAGCAGACAATGCTCTTAACCACTGAGCCATCTCTCCAGCTCCAGGAAGTAGTATCTTTTATTCAGATATTCTTTCAGTCCTTTCTTTCTTATAGTGTCTCCTATTGAGACACTGGCTGGAATTTTAGTCATCTGAGACTCTATATAGTTTTCTTTTATTTATTTTGACCCCACACTATATACTCTCAATTAAGATCTATTGGTTTCTCTTGCTTGCTTAAATCTGTCTCAGATATTGTACCTTTCTTTAGGCTGTCAATTTTCTAATTTATATATATATGTGTATATTTAAAATTACTAACTATATAGTTAGAGGTGCTCTTCTGAGCCACCCCCCTGGCCTTCTGGGGGATTCTGAAAACCATCAACAAGAATCAGCCCTTTAATACAAAAACACTATATCATTAGCTAATTCATTTCTGTTTAAATATTTTCTGTTTAAATTCAGACTTGCTGTTTAAATCTCTTATGAGAAAGGTTTATAGGATGGTAAGTGTGAAAATAGGAAGACTATAGAGGAAGCTGTTTTTTGAGTATATAAGAAAATCGATGGTGGCCTGGGATAGAGAAAATGTAAGAACAATTATAGGGGTATAAAAGATTTGGTTCATGTTAAATAGATGAGATGAATGGGGACAGGGTGTAAGAAGTGACCTCAAAGTTCAATCATGATTGCATGATGGTGACTGATCGTATTTATTTAGATGGGAGTAAGATGTTAATATCTTAGTTTCTTTTCTGTTGCTCTGATAAAATGCCAGGAAAAAAGCAATATAAAGGGGGAAAGTTTATTTGACTCAAAATTTCAGGTTACAATCCATCACTGTGGGGAAGTCAAAATGGCAGGAATTTGAAGCAGCTTGTCACATCACAACCACTGTCAAGAGCATAGTCATGACAGGTAAGATGGGTCAGTTGGTAAAGGAACTGCCCATCAAGCATGACTGTCAGAGTTTAAGCCCTAAGACTTACATGGTAGAAGGAAAGAATCAGTTCCCACTAGTTGTCCTCTGACCTGTATACACACATTTACATGCTATAGTACATGTGTGCATACACTAAATAAGTAAACAAAAGATGGTTTTAAGAGCAAAAAACATTAAATCAGTCAACAAGCTAGTATTCGGCTTGTCCTATTTTATACAATTTTAAAATCTCTGCCTAGGGAATTGTGCCATCCACAGTGGGCAGGTCTTCTCCTATCAATCAATACCATTACAGCAATTCCTCACCAACATTCTCAGAATCCTTCTCAGGTGACTCTAGATTGTGTCAAGTTGACGATTAAAACCAAACACCACAGAAATGGTCTTTATTTCTTTTCTGCTGTCATAATAAAATATCCTGACAAGAACAACTTAAGGAAGAAAGAGTTACAGTTCATCATCATGGGGCAGTTAAGATGGAGGAACATGGCCATTCCAGCTAGAAATTTCCAGAGAATAGTCCTGACCAAAGTTCATTTCTTGGTCAGCATTTAATATTTAATAAAGCTTATGTTAAATTTGCCCCCCCCCACAAAGATGGCAGAAACTTGAAGCAGCTAGTCATATTGTGCCCATAGACAAGATATGAGAGCAATGAATTAATGTGTGTATACTAGTGTTCAGATTGATTTTCTTACTCTTACTCAGTCTAGGTCCCTATACCCAGAGAATGTGCCATGCATAGTAGGCAAGTCTTCCCACCACAGTTATCATATTCAAGAGAATCTCCCACAGGGATAGCCACAGGCTAATTTGAATAGACATCCTTCCTTGAGACTCCCTTCTCAGATTATATTAAGTTGACAATTAGAACTAATTATCACTGTTAGGGATGAGACCAATTGAAAGGACAGAAAATTTAGAAGACACACATATAAGAAATGTAAGTGAAAACTACTTGTGGAGGGAGACAGGGCTGAAACAGAAAAAGGATCACAAGATCTAGTTCTAAGCTTTCCTCTGTTAGGCCTTATCCTTTGATTTCTAGTTACTTACACAACATTTTCTATTTATATTTCTTTTTTCTCTTTTCCCCCGTCTGTCTCCTAATCTCTTCTTGGTGTGCTTCTATGGATGGAGCACAAAGCTTCCTACATGCAAGACAGCCAAGGACCAGCCTCAGCTTGGAGAGGGGTTCTGAGGGAAGGGGTTTTGAGAGCAGGGAAACAAATGACTTGAAGTCAAATCATGAGTCCAGGCTGGTGGCCTATGTTCTGTTCAAGATGGCTTCCTAGACAGCTCTCTGTAGATAGCTCTTGGCTCTGTATTCTGCTCAAGACAACTTTTAGACTGTTCTCTCTCTCTCTCTCTCTCTCTCTCTCTCTCTCTCTCTCTCTCTCTCTGTCTCTGTCTGTCTCTGTCTCTCTCTCTCCCTCCCTCTCTCTCTCTCTCTCTCTCTCTCTCTCTCTCTCTCTCTCTCGTGTGTGTGTGTGTGTGTGTGTGTGTGTGTGTGTGTGTGTGTTCTGCTGAAGCAGCTTTTCAGACTGCTCTAAATACACAAGTGGGTGTTCAAACATAAAAGATGAAAGTTTGAGGCTAACCTGGGTTCCATAGGAAACTCAAGGCCAGCCTGGGCTAATAGCAAGGCCCTGTCTCTAAAACAAATAATGCACACACAAAAAATTATGAGATGATCATACAAGAGTGAGAAAGATTAAATTGTGCGGCAGATGCCTCTTAGAATTTTAGAGAAAAAGGTTGTTAGGAATAGACATGGTAAAGTAAAGGCTTTTAAGAATGACTAGTTAGAACAGTTACAATCATCAAGAAGAAAAGACTGGAAAAGAAAATTGTGTTCAGAGTCAATGATAAAAGCAAGCTGATTTCAACAGAAAGTGCTTAGTTTGCCCATATCAAAGTACTCATATTAGTAAGTTTCCCTGTTAAAGCCGAAGGTCTCAACAGAATAAAGGAAAATTCAGCCCATTACTGAGACCAAATGTTCTTTAATGATGCTCTACCTTCCCAGGAAAGGGAACTAAACATATTCTGACCCACAGGATTCAAAAATAACTCAGATGTCATAGTGTGCTTTGAAACTACCTAGTTGTTAAAATGGGTCTAGAGGCATCCATAACCTTTTCCTATCTTACATTTTCAGCTGCAGCTGCTAATCCTTAAAATGAAACCATTCCTATGTCCAGCGTTTCCTTTGATTAAAAGCCCATGGTAAACACAGATACTAACATGCCATGAGCCTAGAACGTAAGTGAAAGTGTTATTCTCCAGACGTTGGCTTGTATGCCCTGCTGTGTCATTGCCCCAAAGACTAGGAGAGTCTGGACGACAACATAACAGAATACTGGAGCTGGGAAAAAAATAGCTTTAGGATCAATTTGATGTAAATTTACTAATGAAGACACAAAAACCAAAAGAAATAATCTTTTTCAAGGCCAAAGAGATCCTAAAAGGCAGGAAAGGTCAATAGGAATGCTAACAGAACTTGGGAAAGAAAGATCTCAGCATACTCTGGTGAGGATAGTCATGAAGACGAGGAAAAGGAGAAGGGTTTCTAGAGCCACTCTCAGGTCACCACGTTCCTTTAGGAACTTAAAGAGATTTTTTTAATGTACAGGTAGATTTGATAACCGGTGGACTGAATAACAATTAAGATTCCTTTTACTCCTAAGAATTTCTTGTTTCTCAGGAAAACAATAAATTCTGAAGAATTGTATTTAAATTTCGAGGACTCAAAAAGTTTAGGGGTGGATAGCTATATTATCTAATCTTTTTTTTTTTTTCATGCGTTACTTTTTATTTGCCTATGACTTTCCAGTTCAGTACAAATAAACTTCCCCCAATTTTATCCTCACAGTGATCTCAGTAGATGCCCACCATGGTAATTATCAGATGCTGCTGAGGAATCCTAGCTTCAGAGAAGTCGTGGCACAACCCCAGTGGGATCCCTGTGGATTTCACTGTGACCTATTAGATTTCAACTTCTACCTTTCTTAATTATTTGTCAGACTACCACTAATGCTCCAGTAGAAAAATTCTGCTTTTATCACTTGGTGTTTTATCACAGCAGAAGAAAAGAAACTAAGACAGTTACTTGAATCAAAAACGTTTTTATCTTGGTTCTCTTTTGATAAGATAATAAAAACAAAAATAAAACCAACTTACAGTGTGGCTGGTTTTACAGCTTTGGCCCTGCCTAATTCTTGACTCCTTTCCACACCATCATACCATAGCACCTACCTTTAAACTCACAATACCTGCCTTTTCACTTTTATGTTATTATCTTGGCCTGGAAAATGAAGCTCTTGTCTACAGCACTCCACTCTACTGTCAGTCTGAGGAAAATTTATTCATCCTTCAAAGCTACTCAGATTCTCTCATCCAGCTCAGTGTCATAGGAAGTCACTTATGCTTTGTTGTAGACATTTTAGTCCAGGACTTATATTTAGGTCTTTAATACTGTCTGAGCTGACTTTTGCATGAAGTGTGAGACAAACATCCAGCTTCAGTCCTGACTTACAAGACACCCAGTTTCCCACAGCCTACGTGCTGAAGAGAATGTTCTTTCCACACCTGTGTTCTTGGTGCCTCCAAGGAAAACCAGTTAACTACATACGTACACTTTATTTCTGGATTTTCTTATTCTGTTGGTATGTTTTCTGTCAGTATCATGCTATTTTGATCATAACAGCCTTGTATTTTGAAGTTAGAAAGTGTGATGTCTTCAAATCTGTTATTTTGTCCTTAGGATTGAATGTTCTGGGGCTTTTCGTAATTTTGTAAGTAGAGTAGAACTTTCTACTAAACTTATAGTGAAAAGTAACACTAGAATTTTAAAAGGAATTCCACCGGATCTATAATTTGCTTTGGGTAACAGCATGTAACAACATGTACCAACATGTAACAGCATGCTTTCAATCCATGATCAGAACATTTATTCAAATAAATTTTTGTCATTAAGAAATTCTTTCTTAAATGTTTCCAAGTTTTTGACATATAAGTCCTTTGCCTCTTTTGTCAAATACACCCATAGGCTTTTAAACAATATTAGTGTATATGGAACTGTTTTCTTTAAAAAACTGTACAGTTTGTTCAGTATAGAAAACTTATTGGTTTTGCAGCATACACTTTACTGAATTTGTTTACCAGATTTTTGGGGGATAGAACTCTTTTTTTTTTTTCCTTTTTAAATATATAAGGGAGCAGAGACACAATTTCAGTTTCACTTTTCTATTTCCTATTTAAACACATTTTTTTTTCTTGTTTCTGCTTCATGTTCTTAGCAGGACGTCTAGTACCATGCTGAATGTGTGTGTGTGTGTGTGTGTGTGTGTGTGTGGCAGGTGGGGTTGGGGGTTTCGTTTTTGTTTTTGTTTTTTTGAGACAAAGTTTTTCTGTATAACAGAGCCCTGGCTGTCCTGGACTCTATCTGTAGACCAGGCTGGCCTCAAACTCACAGAGAACACATCCAGCCAAGACCTCCCGTGTCCTGGGATTAAAGGTGTGTGCCACCACAGCTGGCCACCTAACAGAAGTTATTCAGAGCAGTCATCCTTGTAAAATGCTTTTCCTGCATCTATTGAAATGATCCTATAATTTGTGGCTTTCATGTGGTACCACATTCATTGTTTTACACATTAAAACCTCCATGCATTCAAGGGATAAATCTACTTGATTATAATGATTTTTCTGATATCTTGCTGAATTTGGCCTGCTAGGATTTTCTTGAGATTTTCCTATTTGTATTCAGTAGGGACACTGTTCTATAATTTTCTTTTCCTGTAATTGAATTTGACTGTATTACTTTCTCTTGGATTTTTCTGAAAATTTTAAAAAGACATCCTTATCTGAAATACAAGGTGAACACAATTATGAAAGCCATACTCAGTGAAAGCAGTGGACTTCATTCAGACTTTTTAAATGACAGAACCACAATGGTTCACAAAGACAGTCATTATAATGGTACAAGAGTTTCAGAAATATTCGATCACTTTTAGTTTTTTTCCTATGTATCATCTTGAGCATACAGGCTTTCTAAATCTCAGGAAAATTCTGAGAAAAAAGATCAAACATTTATACTAACCTCAGTTCTGCCCTTGGCCTTTCCTATCTTCAGTGGCTAGTGGGGGCACTAGTGATGGTAATCTGAGAAGTGATTGCCTCCCAAAATAGAGTTGCCCAAAAGACATAACTATGGAGAGTAAGAATCATTGAACATTATACAGACTATGAACGTCACAGAGTCAGACAATGGATGTTCCAAGTGATTTTAAATTTCCCATACCGGTTTTTAACTACCCATATTTTTAATACCTTTTAATAACAAAGCAACATTTATTTTCTAAGACAGCCAATTTCAGCTTCTGATAGTATTCTTAAAAAGGTCATTATAACATCACACTTTGCAGAAAAGAATTAGCGGGCATGAGATTGCTAACCTTTAGGAAGACTAGCCTTAGCCAGCAAGTGGTAACTTAGATTCCACGAAGGTCAAAGTCATTCTCAGAATTCAGAAAAGTGGTTTACTATGAGATGTTTAGGTAACAGTTTATACTGAACATGTGCTGTGCTTTCTGAGGGTCTGAAATGCTGGTGTGTACACGAGACAGGTGTCTACATGACCAGGCACAGAAAAACTTAGCACACTGGGTCTCTAATGAGCTTTCCTGGCACATAGCATTTCAAGCTTGTATCTTAGCTTGCTTTGGGGAAGCTTGCACATGGTTTTCTCTATTCCTTGTCCACGTGCCTCTTCTAATTGCCATCTTTGTTTTTTATTCCTCCACTGCCCTGAATTCAGTTCTGTGACCACATGCAGAGTCCTGTTGTCTGCCTGGGTTATCAAATCAATGTGGCTGTAAGGATGCCACTATGAGTCAAATTCAGTTTTCCTTAGTCTCTGCTCTCAGTCCTCTAGCTCCAACCTTTTGAAACTCAGACATGATGTTGTCTACAAAATTTGGGCTCAAGAACTGTATAATTATTCTTAACGCACACACAAATCTCACCATGTTCTAAGTAATTTTACGATTTTTTGCCACTTTCACAGCTATCATTGGCCACATGTGGGCCAGAGGCCACCAGCTGGGCACAGCTACAGACTTAGAACAGATGCTGAAGTTAACAAAAATAAAATAAAATAAAATAAAATACACACGGGAAGAGAGAACAATGTAAACAATACAAGAAAGCTCTTGAAAAAGTAATATTCGAGTTGGGCCTTGAGGAAATATGACACAGACAAGTAGGAAAAAAAATTACAAGTAAATCTATTCAGAGATTCAAGGATAATGTTTGATCACTGACAGACCGATCATAGTGGGGAGGAAGCATGCATGGTGTCAGAAGGATGAACTAGATAATCACTGAGAAAAACACTTTGGGGACTCTGATTCTCTGATTTTCAAGCACAGTTAGGACAAAAATCAGTGAACCAACTGTACTACAGCAGAAAGGTAGAGAATACCACCTCTGAGTCTAACAAGGCTGATCAACTGAAGAGCCTCACTGAACACTCTTAGAAGACACATGATTGCATTAACAAGAGAAAATACAAGGGACTAAAAGCTAAAATTAACAGCCTAGTCATTATAATAGACACTAAAATAAGGAATGCTGAAAAGCAAATTCTTTCTGTCACCTTTTACTGAAGAAATGCAAAACTATCTGGAAACAATAGCTCATTCCTTCTGAAATCAGAAGGCGTTGTTACATACGCCATTCTCTTGAGATTTCATATTATAAACCCACTGGCTGCATTGTATTTGAGAAGACAATTGCATTTGCATACAAAAGAGCAGGCTCTTACTTTTCACGTCATGTATTTATTTATTTACTTATTGCAGGAGAGGCATGTCACCATACACGGGAGATGAGGAGATGAGAGAACAATTGGTGAAAACCAGATCTCTTTTTCTGTTATATGGATTTTGGGAATTGAACTCAGGTTGTCAGGCTTGGCAATAAGTGCCTTTGCCAGGTGGGACATCTCAACATCCAGTGTGCGTGTGCGTGTGCGTGTTAAACAAATGCTTATTCTTATATGTAACTCCAAGGTTCCAAGACAACCTTTCATTCTAGCTACGTGTATTAAAAGCAAAGAATCAGGATACTAGACAGGTCACTTAAAAGATTTTGTACAAAGCTGAGTTGAAATTATTGCCAGACTTAAAATAGTCTTTTATAAAATTTTCTATTGGGTTACTAGCATGAAGTTCTGTGCTGAATTGTATCTACTAAACTAACTAGCTCTGGAGACTAGATTATGGAGGAGACAATGTGGTCACTGTTTACTGTTTGCAACCTGAACTGAATAGAAAAAGAATGTATAAAAGATCAGGAACTTTACTCAGAAACTAAGACTCTTCCATAACACCTCTCCTTCTGTCAAATTCTAGCCCATCAGCTAGTAGCTGGTTCAGAATTCCATCCGCATTCCTTCCTCTGCTCTCTTATCGTCTACAACTGTATGATTTCCCAGGTAGATGTTAACTTGTAAAAATTTTGTTATTTCATACTACCCGTGACTACTGAGGCAGCTGACATGTGATCTCAGAGCTATGAGGGGTGCATTAACTTCCAGAAGCATTCTGATAGAAACTCAAGAGCTTTGCAAAGACAGACTTGTGTTCAAAACACAGAGCCAAGTGATACTGGACAAGTTACTTAACCTTCCTTAATTCTGACGAGTAATGATACTTATCAAAGGGGTTGTTATATAAGAATTCAAACACCTAAAAATATCTGGCATAATGTTGGTGCTTAGAAGTATTGATCTTTAAAAAGTGACTTCCCACTTCCAGTGGTCACTATATTACCCTAATCAGAAATTAGTACATGTCATCTAAAGTAACTACAATAGTTACTTGCACTTGGTACACTAGGTACTTGGTGAAGGTTGGATGCTCACACTACCAGCTACGTGCTCTTTAAAAACAGTGACTAATTTGTTGTGTTAAAAACCTTACTTGTGACACAGCATTATAAATAGCCACATCTTTTTCTCTGAATAGTTTTTAAAGCTTGTATTTAGTTCTAACGACTTTAGAAATGGAAAAATTGGCCAATGTTTAAGTCACTGTCCAAACACTGAAGAAAATACTGCCTTGATAATTGACAGCACATAAAAAAATTAAGCTAGGAAAAAATTAAAGCATCTGATGACCTGGGATATTCATTTTATACTTTTAAGGTAAGTATAAACTAATAAAAAGATATAAGCAATAGCCACAAATAAATGTGGACATGTGATTTTAGTACAACAGCAGGGCATTCTTCTCTATCATGTTAGGCACTAAAAGACATATATCATATTTGTGGTGGTTTGAAGATGCTTATCCCACAGAGTGGCACTATTTGGAGGTATGGCCTTGTTGGAGTAGGAGTGATCTTGGAGGAATTATATAACTGTGGGCGCAGGCTTTAAGACCCTTAGCCTAGCTGCCCAGAAGCCAGTCTTCTCTTATTGGCCTTCAGATGAATAAGAAGAACTCTCAGCTCCTCCTGGACGCTGCCATGCTCCCACCTTGATGATAATGGACTGAACCTCTGAACCTGGAAGCCAGGCCCAATTAAATGTTGTCCTTTATAAGAGTTGCCTGGGTCATGGTGTCTGCTCACAGCAGTAAAACCCAAACTAAGACAGTATTAGTGGACATATCGCTTAAACCTAAGGTAATTCTTTTTTACAAATAAAACAAGAGATTTCTCATTATCTTATGTAAGCATTTAAAGTTTTTTTTTTTTTTTTTTTGCCTGTGGTAACAATTCTATTTCTCTAGAGATAAATAAACCCCATATTGTAAAAACCAAATTTGTTTCCATCTCCTTAGTGATACAATCAGACTAACTTTAGTAGGTAATGTTCAGAAAGCAATCAAACTGAGTAAGAGCTAGGTTTTCATCTGAATTCATCAACAATGGTGTTTGAAGAGATACCTCTATAATGTCGGGCATTTGGACACTCGATCCCCAATTGACAGTACTCTTTCACACACACACACACGCGTGCGCACGCGCGCGCGCGCACACACACACACACACCTAAATGTAAAAAGTAAATCTATAAAATTCTTAAAAGGTAGCCATAAATTCTTGTGCCCTTGAATTTAGAAAACATATTTGACTTCAAAACTACAATCAACACAGGAAAAATTTCACTTCATGGAAACAGATTTTTTTTTTTAATTTCTAAAGATACCAACCTTCACGTAGCTTAGTAGTATAGCACTTCTCTAAAAGGTTGAACCTCAATATCATACAAATAACAAAAAATAAACTCCCACTGAGGAAAAAACTCACTGAATGGCAGAAAATATTCATAAATCAAGTATAACAAATTCATAATTCAATAATAAGACAATTCTATTTTTAAAAAATGTTTATAGGGTTTAAATAGAAAGATCCTATAAAAATATTTAACATTATTAAACATCAGATAAAAGCAAATCAAAACTGAAGCACTAAAACACACATAACTGTAACAAACATGACAAGTTCTGGTAAGAAGAGATTAGACTTCTGGTAGGAATTTAAAATGTTGCATTGTGGAAGTTTGGTAGTTCCTTAAAAAGTTAAGCAGCGTTTGCATAGAAGCCAACCACTCCATTCTTAGATATACCAGAGAGAATGCAAAACAAATGTTCACCCAGCTTAAACAGAAATATTCATAGCTGCATTAGTCACAGTAACCTCAAAGCTGAAACACAAATGTTTGTCAGCTAATGAACAAATAGAGAACAATCTAGACATAAAAATGAAATGCCACCCGCAAGAGAACAAAGCATGGATACACGCCATAAATGTTTGAACCTTGGAAATATTATGCTAAGTTAAAGAAACCAATCACAAGGGGGCACATACTGCATAATTTTCTCTAAATGGGAGTGTCCAGAAAGCAATTCCAAAAAGATAGAAAGCATGCCGTTAGTGCTTGCCCAGGGGCTGCAAAAGAGGAAAGATGGGCTGTGTGAACAATGATGGCCTTGTGTTGAGGTGACAAGTATTTTTTAAGACCTATTGTGTCTTCACAAGTTTCAATATATATACAATATCTACTGGGGTGCATACTTTAAGTAGAAAAATCTTAAGGAAAATTATATCACAGTAAGAAAATTCAACTGGAAGATCAGGAAAAATGCTTAAAAATACTGCTAGAAATACAGGGTGCTGGGAAGAGATCATCATCATAAATTTAAAAAGAGCAAACCAAAGAGAAAATTCTAGCTAATTTCAGGTAAATGAGTGTGAAGAATGGGAAGAGATTACATTTAAAAGATCAGGTACCAAGTAGTTTCCAACTCCCCCAGAAAAATGCTAGACACCAAAAGGGAACAGAGAGATGCTATCAACATTCTAATAGAAAACAACTTCCAGCCTAAGATTGTGCAGACAGAGACTAACCAGCTAAGTTCAAGAATGACATAAGGATGCTTTCAGAAAGGAACGGTAGATCTTCAAATGTTTCTATAAACATGGAGATATGAAGCTGGAAATATGACTCGGTGATTAAGAGAGGTTTCTCTGTACACATGAGGACTGGAGTTCAGAGCCCTAGCACCCAAGGGAAAAACTAGGTTTTGAGAACCAGAGAAAAGCCAATCCCAGCGCTCACAGAGTGGCCAACACAGCCTAGCCATAACAAGGTTTCTTCATGTATACCAAGCACTCAAAGGCATGCACCACACATCACACACACACACACACACACACACACACACACACCATGGATATCAAGTGTTAAACACAACCAAATATACTTAGTGTATTTGAGTTTAAATTTTAATTTAAAATAGCTAAAGACAGCTTTAAAGTTGCAGGTATAAATCAAGAAAGCCTTTATTAATCTTCTCAAGGGAGTCTGGAGCTTACAAAA
This sequence comes from Micromys minutus, assembly GCF_963924665.1. NCBI lineage: Eukaryota > Metazoa > Chordata > Mammalia > Rodentia > Muridae > Micromys > Micromys minutus. Next base: position 31,054,621 of record NC_137972.1, read on the forward strand.
TATAAATACCATATAAAGCATTTGTGAGCCTTCATGTAAACACCAGGAGTCACACAGATATGCAATGAATGTATTTCTAACAACTTTCAGCACACCTCCAACAACAAACGTAACCACTCCTCATGTTGCATCTGTGTACCTCATATCAACTTTGCTTTCCTAAAGCTATGAAGACCATACTTCTATGAAGACAGAAGAATCTATCTGGGAGGTTAAGAAATCTCTCTTAGCATGTGTGAAGAGCTAAGAGAAGAGGCAACCACTACAGAAGTGTGGCCTAGGAGAAAAACATCCTTTCTCTGGGCTCCGGGCTCAAGGGACGAACATGGTTGTAACTTTTGACACTTCCATTATATATCTGGACATCTAAGTAAAGTTTATCAGCCTCATTTTACTACACCCCATAAACCCTCAAATGTTAACTGTGGTAAGGAACTCAGTGATCACTTAGTCCAACATTCTCACTGTAAAGCTAAAGAATCTAAGGATCCGAGAATACATCGATTTTCCTAAGAGTTAAATGGTTAAAAGTTGCTATTTAAAAAGCAATGAGGGCCCGAGGAAGCTCAGTGGTACAGAACTTCTCTAGTATGCATGAGGCCCTGGGTTCAATCCTCAGTAAGGTAGGTGGGGAGTGGGTATGGGTAATTCTCAGGGAGAATTAGAACTGGAACTTCAAAGTCTAAGTTCAATGCCCTCATATTCCTTCTACCTTGCCTCTCAGCAATCACAACACACTTGCCACTTCCCTGATGCCAGGAGGCCAGAAGAGTTTTCAGCAAACATTAAGTTCATCTCTTGTAGTCTAATTAAATTTTTTCATACCAACTTTGTATTTTCTAGAACGGATCACTCTAATATTTTTTGTTTTCCCCAGTAATATTTTGTTTAATTTTCTTCTGATGTTGAAACAACTACTTTCATGTTATAAAACTAAACTTTATTATTTAAGACAGTTTGAGATTTACAGGGAAAAAATATAAAAGTAGCACAGGGCTTCCATTATCCTCCAACCCAAATTCCTGTTAGCATCTTTAGTGCATTTGTCACAAATTAATGAGCTAATACTGATTTGAGCTAAATTATTATGTTTATTGTATTACTGTATCAATTAGCAATCAAGACAGTGGCCCATAGATATACCTCCAGGCTAATCTGATGGAGGCAAATTTCAGCTGAGGCTTTTCTCTTCCCAAGTTTGTTTGTCAAATAGATAACCAAGATCAGCCACCACAAGTAGTTTGTTCTGGAATCTCGGTTCTTAGATGAGTCCAGGAAAAAAATGAATGATTTTCATGTTGTTCAGCTGTTTACAGTACAAGACTAGAAGTAACAGCTTTGACTTCTTTGTTAGAGTCGGTAGTTGGTAACTGTGTTTTCACTCTCAGGCTCAGTAACAGTTCTCTTGAGTTATTTTGACAGCCTACTTTTGTGTCGTGTGTAACCAGAGAGCTAGATTTTGGTCCATCTCAGGGGCAAGATCTAGTTTGGAGCCAAATATTAAGACTCTTGGAGTAACTGTGAAACATGAAAAAGTAGTCAGGACTACTGTGGAAAGGGAACAGAAGAGCCTCACAGGAGGCTGGGTAGGCGGTAGTCAAGATGAGTACTCCTCTTACAGTGTTGCTTAGTAAAGATACCACCACAAAAAGAACAGAAATAAGAAAAAAAAACATGCTAAATGGGTCTCCAGTACTCACATCCCTTTCTGGGTTTTCAGATATCCCCTTATTCCAGCACTGACTTCACATCCACCCTCCCAGGAAGGGGGTGTCTATCTTGATTAACCCAGTGGGCACTGGCAAGCTAATGCTTAGTGTTAGCAGAAAGGCTGAGAGTGGAGTGGAGCTAATGAGGTAAATTTCCCAGCACTGGAAGGAACAGTTTTCTTGAGATGGAACAATCACTGTCAGGAAAAGAAGTAAATTACTACCATCTCACACCACAGACACATAAAGGTTAATAACTGGAATAACTAACATTCTCTGGGGAATCTGCATTCTGGTTCTTTTTTAGTCATCCACTCCCTAAGTAAATAAGAAGGAAGACTCACTCAGAACCCAATTCCCAGCTCTAATGTAAGCCAATGTCTAAGCGCGCAGGGTTGTTTACCTTTGTCTCTGTCTCTTCATGTATTTAATGGAAATGATATGGGAGATTCTTTAGTATGACTGTTGCAGAGTATGGTAGAAACCATGTATGTAAGGTTTGCTAAGAAGTCATCTTCAGGAAGGCATATGTTAAAGGAAAAGGAGCTGCAGCCTGGCTGTTGGTTCCGAGAGAAGCTGACACATAATTGCCCTTCAGGAATTAGCTGTTTTAGGAAAAAGCACTTCAAGATCATGATCCAGCCTTGCAGTGGGAGAGCATTAGAAAGGAATAGCACACTGTATTAAAAATAGCATAAGACAGCCTTAAAGGAAAGGAGAGGCTTCGGTTAAAACCTGGAGAAGAGCTGTATTTAAAGGGATACCTTCAAGTGGGAGCTGCCATGGATAAAAGGACAGTGGTGGAGGAGGTGAGGTAGGAGGGGAGCTTTCAGAGAAACCCCACCGAATAAAGGGGTGTGTGACTCTGATAAGTTTTGGACGCTTGTGGGAAGTTTCACAGCACACGAGTATATTTGGAAAAACTTAAGTGACAAAGGAACATGAAGGAGCCAGGTCTTGGAGGACAATAAACTGTAAAAGCCACAACACAACATATCTTTTTAACTCTTCATCTCAGAGAGAGCTGCATGATCTAGGAATGAGGATAGGAAGTTAATGCCCAATTTTTTCAGGCTATAGGACTCTAGTTTTTTTAATGATCAGCATCTTAAAGGGACAGGCCTATAATCTAACAGCAATAAATTCTAAGCTGTATTTGGAGGAAAGTAAGTGTCCTAGCTACGTGTTCAAGCCTCTGACCTACCACATATTGGAAGGCTAAACCACAGGGGCAATACTAATAATCTTGGATATGTTACAGCTCTTGGGAACAAAATTAATCTCTCTTTCTCTCTTTTCACAAGGAAGGCAGGCATGCCCAGACCTGACTGCTGCAGGCGATCTTGATTAGAACATTCTACCTTGTTTTCCTGACCCACTCTGCATCCTACAAACCAGCTGCTGGCCTAACCCACTTAACACAGCTCTATCATGCCAGCCACAGGACCAGGCGCTGGAGCAGTTCTGGGCACCTCAGTTCAGATATTACCCCTCTACAGATCTGTTAGCTTTCCTGTCCCATGGCAATTCTATTTCTTCTTGCTATCTTACAATTAACTCTTGACCTTGGGAGATGACCAAGAACAAAAGCTTCACAGTTACTTAAGTTTTACTTCATCTTCCAAAAATATGACACCTCCAGGCGCTGCTTGAATTGTGGCACACATGAGACATTTCCCGCTAATGCTGAGTACAGTTGTAACCAGGTGGTAAGTACTAGAAACCAGAAATAAATGGAGCACAAGCTCTTTAAGCTTCCAGTTTCTTTTCAGAAAACAAAACAAAACAATGAGTCCTTGAAAATTATGTGTGTGTGCACAAATGTGTATAAATGAGAGATTCTAGCACAATGCTTAGCATATAACCAACATTCAATAAATGTTTGCTGACTCCCCAAGTGAAACTGTGAATGTTACGCATTCCATATGACTGGTGTGAGGATTAAACAAGGATGTGTCAGCATATTAGTAACTGAAGCATTTGATGGGTGCATAATTATCATTGAAAAGTACAGAACACCAGGACAAAATGAAGGGAAAAAAACAAGCCAGAAACCAACTCTGAAAAGCTCCTTTCTTAGAGAAGCTGAATGAATGCCTGAGGAAATGCTGCCTGAAGGGTAGGATCCTGACATCTCCAGAATACACAAAGTCTTGTGCAGACAGAGTCTATGCCCAGTGATGGTCTTTCTTGGCACTTAAACTACTTAAGGACTATTCTCTGTGCTCTGGAGAAATGCTTGGTAATACATTTCCAAGGAGACTGATGCAAGAACAGCTTAGGTGTTCTCTAATAGAGAATGCAGAGTAGCTCAGAACATACAGCACAGAGAACAGAAAGTCCAGAGAACCTCTCAGACCTTTAGTCCTAACTGGGGCGTCTGTGAAATCTACTTGAGTAGCAGCAGTTTGAAAGCTAGAGTGTTCCCATGCCTCTTTTCAAGAAAGTATGTTCTGAGCCCATGCAAGAAATAGAGAATGTGGCATCTTGTCACTAAGCACAACAGCTTCTGCTTCTGTTTCAGTATAAACAAGAGCTTCCACAAAAAGCCACTGTGGGAATCTGAAGAGAAGGCACCATTCCCTTGCTGTAGTTACAGAGTTATCTTAAAATTCCACCAGTCTAGAATTCATGCTGGATGGAGATCAGCAGTAGAGTGCCTACCTTGGGAAGGAAAGGCCCTGGATCCAATTCCCAGCCCCACAAAAAAAAAAAAAAAAATCAATTATTTTTAGCATTAAAATATTACACAGAATATTTTACTTAAAAAAAAACACATTATCTGAACTGCCTTTATTGAGAGACAATTACAAAATCAAAAATAGCTCTATTGTATAACCTCACATTGAATTGTGCATAAAGACTTGAATTCTGTTCTGACTTTTTTCATAACTTACCATGCTTCTTTTGCCAAAGATATTTATATTTCATTATTCTTCTTTTGAGTGCCTTTATATGTGAAATGAAAAACTCAGGCCAACCTTGGTGGTGCATACCTTTAATCCCAGTTGGAGAGGCAGAGGTAGAGGCAGGCAGATCTCTGAATTAGAGGCTAGCATGGTCTACATAGCTATTCCCAGTCACCTAGGACTATACAATGAGATCCCGTCTTTCAAAAAGAACCTATTCTGATAAAACTTAGCATAGTAAGATTGTAAAATTAATTGTAGAGATGTACACTGACTGGGCTCACTCAGGCAGCAATGGAACAGTGCTTGGAGCTCTCCAGGGTACTGATTCCAGATGAAGCTGGCTTCTGCCTCTGGACACAGGTATGTTTCCAAATATATTGACCACCTAAGCAAAGATGTGACACAAAATATACTGTATTTTCCTGTGGGTGTATGAAGGGACAGAAGAAAAGATGGTTACAGAAGAAAACAAGTTCCAAACAGGAGTTTACAGCTCATTTTCTCTCTATAATCTCCACGTTGCAAACTCAAAAACCATGACAATCTTACCTTATTGTGAACCCAAAAGACTGACATAAATTCTCGGGGTTCTAGATCTGCATGTGATTGCAAAATTCCTACACAGCCTGCTACGGTGGTACAGGGAACAAAGGACATGCTGCTCTCGACTGATGCGATTCTAGTAGAGAGTTAGGAAGAGGTCTGGAGCTGGGAAAACGCAAGCTTGAGCCCCAGATATCACTCACTAGCTGCACAACCTGAAATGTTACTTTCTAAAACTTGGCTTCACATTTTCATTTTCAAATGTGAGAGAAATAGTGTGTGTGTGTGTGTGTGTGTGTGTGTGTGTGTGTGTGTGTGTGTGTTAAAAACTGATAAGAGAATTTTAAAAAGACAATATAGTAAAAGTGTTCACTATTGAGAAACTCCTTAGATTGTCTTTGGCACTACAGTACTGGCACAGTGCCGGGCTCACTATAGAATACGTGCTACCAACTGATGCCACAACTAAAATAAAGACTTTATTGGTGGCAAATATCCTCATAAGACACCCACACTTTCAGAAAACAGGTAAAAATGACAAATATCCTCAGGAAAATAAAACATAGCAGACAAGACTGGCTTATTTTAAAAAGACATGGTTTCCCCAGGTCTTTAGATTCTTGTGATTTACTGACCTGCTTTAATTCTGAATGATGCACAGCAAGAGCATGTTAGCTGTTTCCTTCCAACATTATAAACTGCCCCCATAGTAGTGACAACAGCCAAATGAGGAAGGTGTAAGTGTTTTTGTTTTAAAAATGAATGCAAACGTCATATGAATCTGATGTGTTTGGACATTTACTATTCACTGTCTCAGTCCCTCACCTGCCTCTATGTTCGGCTTAACCATGGCCTAGGATTTCAATTATCCAAACCTTTCATTCTCTCCCTAAATCAGACGTTGGTCAGCTCGAGTATTGTTCACCTTCTGCATCCCCAAGTTGCTAAAACGCCAGGAAGACAAAAGAAACACAACAGAGTAGACCGTCACGTCACGACGGCCCCCAGCATATGACAAGTCATGCTTACTGGTCAAAGACGATCATTGCGAATCTTTCCTTTCCCTCAAATAACTCCCCTCCATCATCCTTCTCTTTCTCTGGGTTGACCCACCCGCCTACTAAACCGAGAAAATAGAAGTCAGCAGATGGAGGCATCCTTAACTTCCCACCATCCAATCTACACAACGTTCTGTAGCTTTGCCCAGTTTCCCCCACCACTTCTGTTAAAATAATAAATCAGGCACTCTCCTCTTACCCAAGACCAAAAGCACCTGTAAGCTTGGCCTTACTCGTTTTCCTTCTAACAGAAGTTCACAATATCATAATATTGTTTTTCCACTAAAATGACCTTTTCTTTAAATTTATCGTGGCATATAACTTGTGCCTCAGTATATTCAATGAAAGATCACTCCATCGTGATGAAAGGATAAAGTAGTTCTTTCTGTCCTAATATGGACCAGTCATGAAATATAATATGTACACCTGAACCTCAAACTTCTAAGCCTAATCCACTGCTCATCTCCCCCTAAAATCTGCTTATTCAGACTCCCTCTCTCAGTAAGGGTCACCTCTATACACCCAGCTGTGTGGTCAGAAGCTTCAGTATCTTCCTTCCCTTCACCTCCCATCTAATCAATCAAGCCCTGGCTATCTAACTTAATAAATATTCCTTAGACCATGCATGCCACTTCTCTCTGGTCCCATTTTTACCTGATAGTTCAGGCCCACCTGAGCAGCTTTGTAGTCACTTCCCTGCATCCCGCCTGTTCTCTCTCTCTCTCTCTCTCTCTCTCTCTCTCTCTCTCTCTCTCTCTCTCTCTCTCTGTTTCTGTCTCTCTCTGTCTATGTCTCTGTCTCTCTGTCTCTCTGTGTGTGTGTGCATATATATGTGCAAGCACATTTGTGTAAATATATGTGAAGATCAAAGGGTAGCTTCAGTGTAATTCCCCAGGCACTGTAAACCTTGTTTTTACATGAGGTCTCTTCTGGTTGAAGCTCTCAAATGACAAACTATCTGGCCTGGAAGCCCAGTGATATGCATGTCTCTGCCTGCTGGCACTAGGATTGCACACACAAGCCGTCACACACAGTTTAAAAAAAAAAAAAAAACATAGATTCTAGGAGTCAAACTCAGGTCCTTATGCTTGGAAAACAAGCACTTTACTGAGCCAGTGTCCAAATCTTCAAAAATATATTATTCTTACTGATTGTATCCCAGTAGAAACATATAGCACAGAATAAGCACTAAAGAAATAATTAGTTAATTGTAGTTGTAATTTAATACTAGAAAGTATAAAATGCCCTGAGATTAAATAATGTCTGGTAAAAGGGAAGGAACGAATTAAAATCCATGTCTGTTCTGCCTCTCTATACCCCAAGAGTTTTCCTCACCAGAATATGTTATAAATTGAGGCTGTCCCCCCCCAAAAAAAATAACTGATTTGGGCTTCTTTTCCCCTTTAGCTTCTCCACAGTCCAACCCTTTGCTTCCAGGAGGTGTTGTAAAGCTTGGTACCTGCTAATACGGCAAAATCCAATTCCATGGGGCCCACAGATCAATTCCTTATCGCTGCTGTCCTAGGAGATCACAGTGAAGCAGAGATTCAGCATAGCAGAAGCAAAAATGCAGAGGACAATGTAAGCACAAAAGACAAGTGGATAATTTTGCCTGAGGTCTGACGCAGTAGGGCTGTAGGAAGTGTAAAACGTGAATGTTTCCTATCAGCGATGGTAAGAACACTAGTGGTCTCCCAAAACAACAGAATCCCCCAAGGAAGGAAATAATCAAGTCATTTATTTAACACATAAATACCTAAAGTATATTTCTGTTCATCATTGTTTCTAAATTCTTGTTTTAGAAATCAAACTTCTACTTGCAGCAAAAGATCCATGAATTTATGTGTCCTACTTTAGCCACTCCCTTTTATTGCATCAGAAATCTCTCTAAACTTCTCACTTATTATAAATTATAATTACATCTCAGTCATTAAGCAGCTGCTGACACCTAAAAACACTAAACGCAAAGCAACAATCCTTATTTTCATGATACAGCATTTGTACAGCCCCCTGGTGGTAAGGAGTGTAAGTTCAGGCTTTTGTGGAGTTGCAAGTTCAGGCTTCAGATTCCTGGAATGAAAGCCAGGAGAGAGTTCCTGAACCTATAAGGATAATGAGACCAAGAACACTTAGACTTATCGCTTTAAACATCTATTAACAAAAAGGTAAATCTACTGCTTTTGAACCCAGTGTACATATTTTAAAGATGAGGAAGTATAAGCTCACTAAAGCTTGTCTAAATTTCAAATGCCAGTATAAATGAGTCAAAAATTCAGTAATACACATATTTTAGAAGTACAGGTTTTGAGGTAAATAACTTCTAGGGATTCAAAAGACCTAGTTTCTCACCATGTTTCTTTTGGTTTCACTTGTTGACCAACCCTTCACTATTTATGCCCATTACAAAATAATAATAATAATAATAATAATAATAATAATAATAATAATAATAATAATAATAATAATAAATTTATGCTCTGAAAATCAGAAGTCAGAATGACAAATTCAAACTAAACCCATCTTTGTGGATGAGAGTGCAGTGCTCTCATTATCAAGGCATGGCTTACATGCTCATCCTCAGAGTCAGAAATAAAACAGGCTCAATCCAAAGCCTGAGTACTGGGGAGGAAGTACTCCCCAAAAAACCTGCATCCCCATACTAAAGGAGGAAATGACACTCAGACACAAAAATAACAAATGTTCTCTAGAGGTATATCATAACAAGTCAGATCTGGGGACAGAGTTCACACTCAAAACTCCCAATTTAGGGGTATTTTTAGAGAGCATACTATTATAGTGGACTTCAACCAACTTTCAGTGTTAAATTGTCAAGGCTAAAAATATTTTGTCTATGGGTGTATCTCATAGGTAAAGGGCTTACCCATAATTCACAGGGACCTGGATTTGATCCTCACCACGGAAAAGAAAACTTACAGGGTATAGGGATGCCTGCTGGAGGCTAGGGCAAGAAAAAATGGCAAGATCAAAACTGACTTCAGCTGCAGAACATGCTCCAGAGCAGCCTACACTATTTAACAAGATCCTGGCTCAAAAGAGAAAGAAAGAAAGGAAGAAAGAAAAGAAAGAAAGAAAGAAAGAAAGAAAGAAAGAAAGAAAGAAAGAAAGAAAGAAAGGAAGGAAGGAAGGAAGGAAGGAAGGAAGGAAGAAAGAAAGAAAGAAAAACTGAGAGAAAGGGGTATTGAGTACAGTTTAGCAAGAGGCTAGGAGAGAAAAAAAAACTTGCTAGGCGTGGGATCAGGAAAACAGAAACTCAGCCAATAACAGGTGTGATAAATGAGGATTCCCAGTAGGTAATATAGAAATACAGAAATGAGCAGGAAGAGCTCCAGTCACGAGTAAGACAGAATTCACACTAGAACAGACAAACAGAAAAAAGGAAGAAAAAAGAAGCCGATGAACTGCTATCGACTTCCATGTCTGTGGGGCGGGGGGGGGGGGATAGCAACAAGAAAAAGAGGTGACGGGGACCTAAGAAAGAGGTGTCACTGTGTGGGAGGTGGAGAATAAGGTGTAAGAAAAGATGAGGCTGGAACAATCTCAGGGAAAGCAAAGGGGTGCAAGAGACCTCTGACCCCTCTTGGCTAATCTGCCTTTTACAAGCTTAGCCAATCCAGCATAGACCAGGCCATGTCAATTAAGTAAACTGAAAACTATGTCATGTGTGAAATGTGTTCCCCGACAGTCTCGGAGTAGAAACATGAGATCAAGTTACTGTCCAGTTCACTTTACTTTTGAAGGCAATGAGAGGCCAGCTGTGCCTTGTTCCTTCCAGATTCTATCAGCAATCTTTGCTGGTCCCTGGCTTGTGGCTGCTGATATGAAGTCCTGAGTGAATGTGTGTTGCTGACATGTGGACGACCATGTCATGGACTTCAGTGCCTTAGAATTATGGGAAATAGGTCTTCTCTGGGGTAAGTTCAGGGAGATGGCAAAGCTTTCCTCTGATCCAAGTAAGACTGTTGGCAATGTCTAAACATCTAAAAATGTTTCTGTAGCTTTCTCCCCCAGTCCTGCCCCAACAATATTCACTGCCTGAAACCTTCTTCTTTGGAGAGCTGAACCTGGCTCCTTGTTCACCCGTATTTAATAATCCTGCCTCCTGTTCAGCTGCATTTAATAACTGCCCCCTTCCACTGTGTGTAGCAAACAGACTGAACTTCTGTGCTGTAGCTTCTCCATCAGAGTCCAGCCCACCCAACCCCAGAGTTTCTTCTGTTCATCTGGCCATCATTTCTTTATTCCCTAGCCACCCCTAGTCAGGGTATCAGGACCCAAGCTTATTAAGGATGCAATACATGGCCTTCTCTCCTAAGAAAGACAAAGTTTCTCTGTGTATCCTCTCTGGCAAGGAAACACCATTGGATATATTCCCCATTTTGAATGTAGGATAATATAATCTCAAACTCTTTAGACAAGTATTTCTGAAAAGACTCTGTTGACGAAGGCCACATTCTGAGGTCCTGCATAAGCATGGGCAGAAACTGGAGGGTAGGAGCATTATTCAGTTCTCTGAAGTACAGAGTCTGTACCTTCCTTAATTCAGATCCACCTGTGTCTGAACATTTGAAAGTCTCAGCACTAGTCCAGTCTACAAAATGTTACCTTTTCATTACACTACAATTAGATGATATCTATAAATCCTTTATGGAAAATTAAAATTGTTTAGGAATTTCCAATAGACTCAAACCTCAGATTTTGGTCCTATCTACATAAATAACCAATTCCATTTTTTCCATTTTTGAGTCAGAGTGTCACACATTTTGTGAGAAAATTAAGAATGATAATAAATGTAAAAGCATTTTTGAGCTCTAAAATAATATGTAAATACCAGTTATTAGTTATAAAATGTTTAATATTAATTATTAATAAAATATACTATTGCTGTTAATCACAATTTTCTAAAGATTTGTACTCTGCGTGTGTGCATATGTGTGTTGGAATATGCATGTGCGTACAGGTGTCTGAGGAGTCCAGACGTATTGAATGACCTGGAGCTAGAGTTCTGGTAAGTTCTGAGTTGCCAGATATGGGACCTAGGAACCAAACTCGAGTCCTATGTAGTAACAGACACACTCTTTATTTTTCTTTTATTGAAAATAGATTTTTTTCCATATAATATACACTAATAATTTCCCCTCCCTCTATTCTTCCTAGATCCTCCTGTCCCTCTCTCCCCTCCCATCTGGATCCACCCCCTTTCTGCCTCTCATTAGAAAACAAACAGGCTTCTAAGGGACAATAATAAAAATAAGATAAATCAGGATAGGGCAAAACAAATAAACAGAAGGAAAAGAGGCCAAGAAAAGGTGCAAGAAACAGACACAGAGATCACACTCATGAATCCCATAAAAACCCAAAACTGGAAGCCATGATATATATGAAAAGGACCTATAGGGTAAAAAAAAGAGAGAGTGGAGGGAAAATGAAAGAGAGAGAGGAAGAGAGGAAGGAGAGAGAATATGAATTTAAAAATTAAAATATCAAGAAAAAAAGGAAGGAAGGAAAGAAGGAAGGAAGGAAGGAAGGAAGGAAGGAAGGAAGGGAAAGAAGGGACAAGGCCTGACATATTATGACACAGAAACCTCCAAGAATACAATAAAGTTCATTTTCTGATGGCCATCTACAGCTGGGCAAAAACAAGACCTTCTGAACACAGTAAGATGGTGCACATATGAATTCACAGAGCCTGAGGCAGCAGGCACAGGTCTTGCATGGGTCTGCACCAGATGGGGTCCTAGATCTGAAAAGAGAAGTAGATACATGCCCCATTCCCGACCCAGAAGCAATATCCAATTGATAACCATTTGCACATAAAATTTTAGTTTGCTCAAGGGAGTCCCATTGGGGAAATAAACTACTCTGAAGAATAATACACACTCCTAACCATTGAGCAATATCTCCAGCCTCTTGCCACATTTTAAAATAACGTCCATTTTTCAAATCATGTGTCTGCATGTGTGTTTGAGCACATGAGTGCAGTACCCATGGAGACCAGGAGAAAGTGCCTGATCCCCTGAAGGTGGGCTTACAGGCCGTTGTAAATTACCTAATATGGATAATGGGAATAGAACTCAGGTCCTCTGCAAGAGCAGTATACAGCCTTATCTGCTGAACCATCTCTCCAGTCATGGCAATATTGTAAATATCAGCAGAGGTAAGAAAAACAAAATAGTCTATGACTTCAAAGAGCTCATATTCAACACTAATACATCTAAAATATGATATAAATTACCATTAAATTATTTAGAAATTATTGTATGTGTCTGATAAATGGAGATATTAATCTAAAATAGCTGGAAGGAAGACTAAGTTAAGCTAATATTACAGGATAGACAGGACTTAGCTAGAGAAGAAAGAAATGTTTTGAGAAAGAGGTCAGGTAGAGATTAATACTCTATCTTGGGGGGGCAGGGAGGAGGTAATCGTGCCAGGAGCAAATGAGAAATGCTGGAAGGAATATAAGAAGCATGGCTAGACATAAATTTCAAAGCTATGCAGTATGATGGGCTTGGTGCAGATCAGCAGGCACTAGGGCACCTGAATAGCATGTGCCATAATGGAAGCAGGGATTTGCTGGGGAGAGCTTGGCAGCATTTCCAGACTAGATTAGCAAGGGAGAAGCTAAAGGGAAGGACACAAACTAATCCAAAGCATGCTCATCTTCACAAGTTTCTAAAATCGTGACTGGTTGCAAAGTCCATAAATTCTGAAAAGCTGCTTACTTGGAAAATAATTCTAAGCCTTTCCTAGTCCCCTCCTTCCCACCCACCCACAGCATGTCCTGTGCTGACTTCACTAGGCCAATCACTGGACATTTTTTATCTCTCATAATTCCAGAGGCAAGCTCCAATCCAATTTAAAAGTCCTCTCTAAACCAATATAGATTGTAGGATCCACTCTGCCTGTTTAAACATATTAGACTAAAAAATGTCCATCTTGCCAATCACATGTCCTTGTAGGACATGGGGTAAACACTGGAGAGTTTGAACTCTCCACTACTAGAGCAGGAAGAGGAATGCCACGATCAGATAGCTCTTGCCAGAGATGCAAACCATCCCCAGTGGAAGCTGGTTGCAGGAGGCAAGTCTGAGTCAGTCTGTCCCGCAATGAAATCCTCACTCCATCTGCTCAGAGTAAGTTCTCTGCCAATTTTTGATGCCTGGACACATGAGATCCCACACCCACGCCCATCCCTTTTTCTTCTGAAACAAAATCTGTTCATATCTTCATCTTTTTCCTCTTCTCCAGATTCCAGCTCTAAGAAATTACCTCTTGCCTGCAGGATATAGAAGACAGAAGCATATGTATCTCAAGGTAGATAGAGGATGCCTGGCTTTTCTACCTTTAACATCCCTTTTCCTTTATCCACGCTTATTTTCCCAACTCATTTTTGGGTGAAATATAAAGAATTCAGAAATATATGTGAGATACAGATAGATGAGACAGATGGATGGATGGATAGATGGATGGATGGATGGATGAATATGGGTGGGTGGGTGGGTGGATGGGTGGGTGGGTGGATAAATGGATGGATGGGTGGATGGATGGATGGATGGATATTGGACTGGAGAGATGGCTCAGCAATTAAGAGCACTGACTGCCCTTCCAGAGGTCCTGAGTTCAAATCCCAACAACCACATAGCGGCTCACAACCATCTGTAATGGGATCTAATGCCCTCTTCTGGTGTTTCTGAAGACAGTGACAGTGTGCCCACATACATAAAATAGATATCATTTTAAAGTGTGAAGCTGAAGTCCTAATTCACACTGTAAACAAAAATTTAGGCAAGACAATTCAAAGGCCCAAATAGAAGAGAGTATAAAAACATACAAGTATAAATCTTTGTGAACTTATACTTAATAAGAGTTCCTTTTTAAAATATTTGATTTTTACTTTTAATTATGTGTATGTGTATGAGGGGGCTGCATGTGAGTGCAGTGTCTGAGGAGGACAGAAGGCAAGAAGGCACTAGATTCTGGAGCTGGAAACCAGGCAGTTGTGACTTGACCTGGCCTTCCTCCCCTTCTACAGCAGTATCCACACCACAGAGCCATCTCTCCAGCCCCAACAACAGTTTCTTATAAATACACTAACAAGCAACAAAACAAGTGGTTTTTTTTTAAAAAAAAAAAAACTGATAAATTTGAACTATAAATTTACATCTAAAACTGTACTTTAGGCCTACCAAAGTGCCAAGACAATACAAAGAATGGTTTAAAATGTCAGTAAATTAGGGCTCTAGTAAGGAATTTGTACTTAGAATATATAAAGAGCTCTCACAAAGCAATAAAAAAGTCCCATGTTATTAAACCAACCCAATTAATCTGGTTAAATTAGAGACCAGGAACTGCATAGATACTTTTCTATGAAAAGAAAATTCAGAAGCAGACAGCAAACACATCAAAAGATGTTCAACATCGTGCATAATTAAGGAAATTCAAGCCACAGAAAGATGTCAATTCATACACATTAGGATGGCTATAATAGAGTTTGTTTTTAAAAGACAACAACTAGAGTCAAGGAGTTAATAAACTGATGGCGAAGACCCATGTAAAATGTAAAATGATGCATGCACCATGTAAAATGGCACAGCCATTATTGGAAAAACAGTCTGGCTGTTCTTCAAAATGTCACAGACCCAGCACCTCTACTCCTTTGCACATACTTATGAGTACACTGACCCTGGGAAGGGATGAGGAAGAAAGAGGCAGGAGAAGGGAGAGGAAGACAAAGGAAGAAACAAGAGGGAGGTAGAAAATGAAGAGGGAACAAGGAAACGAAGAGAAGAGGGAAGAAGGGAGGAGATGCTTGTGAACAAATGC
Source organism: Micromys minutus (assembly GCF_963924665.1). NCBI lineage: Eukaryota > Metazoa > Chordata > Mammalia > Rodentia > Muridae > Micromys > Micromys minutus. Next base: position 31,069,687 of record NC_137972.1, read on the forward strand.
TGCTCATAACAGCATTATTTACAACATATGAAATAGAAACATGGAAACAAATCAAATGTACACTAAATGCTGTGTAGGTAAAGAAAATGTGGTAAAAGTATACAAGGGGGTGCTCTGTAAAAAGAAATAAAATCCTAGCTAGATATGGTGCAACTCAGGGAGACCTTGACTCATTTAATGAATAAATAAATAAATAAATAAACAAACAAACAAACAAATAAATAAATAGGAACAAAATGTTGAAATATTGAAATATGGAAGAACATTGAAAATATTAGGCTAAAATGAAAGAAGCCAGACACAAAGGGCAACATATTGTATTATTCCATTTTTGTGAAATGTCTAGAACAAGGAAATCTACAGAAGGAGAAAAGAGACTTTGAGTTTGCCTAGGACTAGGGTAAAGGGAACTGAGGGTTGACTGCCAAAGGTATGGGGTTTCCTTTGTGGGTGAGAAATAGGTTTTGGAATTAGAGTTGTGATAGTTACACAGCCTTATAAGTGTACGAAAACCAATTAATTACATGTTTAAGCTGTGAATTTTATAATACAAAAATAATGTCCCATATTAAAACGCCCAAGCTTCAGATCAGTTTATATGTCCTGTTCTGCCTCACATCTGGAACGTAGCTAACTTACCAGCAGTTCTGGCATAATGCTTCGTTCCCATGGTAAGGGATGTGATGGAGCTGCTTCCAACTCTATATATACTTCATGAAGGCTGTAATTTTTGGTAATTGCTCATCCTCAAAAGGCCCTTTTCTAATACCTAAAGTCCTCCTCCTAAACTTTCTCTACTGAACTGTGAAAGTCTTGCTTAACAATACAACTGTTCTGCTGTTACGTACTGAAGCACAGAAGCACAAGCTGTGAACTCACACCTAAACTCAACTCCTCAACTCCTTGTTCATCAGTTTGCAGCTGAGGGAACTTAGTTAATCCACTGCTCGTGTGCAAAACGGAAACGGTGCCTCTGAAAACACACGTGTCCGGTGGGATAACATGTGCAGTGCCTGTCATCAGTAACATCTCAACCACCACCCATTCACTCCGGGTGATTAGCAAATGAATAAAATGGCACTTTCTCCCATTTAGCGAGGTACTGTACCCCAATCTGAAGCTATTCGTACCCAGGACAGAAATTTCACAGGACCCAAAGACACCTGAAAACCATAAAAGATTTTTAAAAGGCTAATGAGTGAAACATCCTTCCTATGTGTTTAGTTAGAGAGCTGATTTCTAACCTAAAATAATTCGTAGTCTCATTATATCAGGCTCTGAAGATCAACAGGCAGGGGACATAGTATTTGACAGGAAAATGGAAAGGCACTGCTCCAATTACCACAAATGGAATACATTACAAATAAGCATATGTTTCTAGGGACAAAATGAAGAGGGCCCTTATGGAGAGGAGCTGGAAAGTGAGCCAGGAGACCTACTCTAATTTGTTACATAGGAAGCTAAATTATAATCTTCCAGCTCTAATGATGAGTTTTAAAAGCCAGGGCACTGCTAATTTATCAGTGTGAGACTTGCTTCTCTTCAGCACAGCCTCCAACTCCTTACCCCTTGTTCGATACAAGTAGTATGCATATATCCAATACCCTTATGCTGAGAGGAAATTAGTATAGATCTTGTATCATCAAGGTTTTCTCTGATCAGCATCATTTATGAGTGTATGAACACTTTACCTGCCTGGGTTAACACCCAAATACTACTGTATAGCGGTCCTGCATCTGTTAGCTGCTAAGTGAGGCAGATTCTAATCCTTACAGTGAGAAAGCTAATACCCCTTTAAAGGTACCATTCAAATATAACTTCAGAGTTTTACATTAAAAAAAAATTTTAATTGGATATTCTCTGTACTTACATTTCAGATGTTATCCCTTTTCTCCAATCCCATCCTCCCTCCCCCTCCCATTGCCTCCATGAAAGTTTTACATTTTATTCAGCTAATACTCTTTAGAGAGACAAAGGTATCAGTGAGATCACATTACCTTGAGCTTATTCTTTAGGTGAGCTAGAGCATTGGCACATGTCATTTTTCACTTTTGAGTGTGTGCTCTGTGACCTTAAGCTGAACATGCTCAGAATGTGCCCATCATCTTTCTTTTCAAATATGTCTCTGTTACTTTGAACTAATTATGCTTAGAAATGTACAGCTGTTAGTTTGAAGCAGGGTCTCTCTATGTGGGGCTGGATGTTCTGGAATCTCTATGAAGATCATGCTGGCCTTGGACTGACTAAGATCCACCTGTGAATGATTAAAGGCCATGCACCATTATGTCTACCTCAGAAATGTATATCTTAAGTGAGCATGCTCAGAAATGTGCTCAGCCCTATCTTTGCTTTCCTATATGAATCTGTATAGATTTCCTACAAGCAACCCTCGTGCACTCCTCATTTGACAGAGGCAGAACATTCTCCTTTTATTTCCTCATTGTACTTTTAGATCTGACATTCATCAAGATATGAAACTGAGGTTCACCTAGTAGAGCTCAATGTTCATACAAAGATATTTATAATTCTTTATTAGCTATAACCACTATAATACCCAAACCTTTTATAAAGGAGTCCATGGACAATCCCAATCTTAGCTCCTAGTGTTTCTTAGTCCTGTCCTTCCCATCATAAATATTAGCCACATCACACACAGTATTCCACAATAGCAATATCTTTCTTTGCTTTCCTGCCTTGTTCCTCTCCCTGAAAAGCATTATTCCTTCAGTTTCCCAAAGCACTTAGTCAGCTTCTCTTCCTTCATATCCAGCCCAAACATTTCCTTTTGTCAAACCTTTACTAATACCAGTTCCCAGCAAATTAATTAAATTCCTCTCTATTTTCCTATGGTGGGGCATACATGAGGCTTTGTGTGCATGTAAATGCTTTGTGTAAGGAATGGTAAAGGCAAATATTTTGCTCATTTAAGTTTAACCATTCAGAATCTCTCACAAAGGTGACAAGACCCTTAGTGGAGAACTCACAATACAAACCTGTAATGAAAGAGAATAGACTAATGACATATAAAAGGAGACAGATGAGTCTCATAAAGACATGGACAAACTAACAAGACCAGTCACAAAGAAGGTTATGCTGTATGATTCTGAATATATAAAATAATCAAAATTAATATGTAGTGAAAAAAGAAAACCTGGTGGCCATTAGAAAAGAAGAAATGACAAGAGCAGGTATTGCAGAGGCTGAACAGGAGCTGGTAATATACACATACAAAAAGTTACTGAGCTACACAATCATTGCTTGTGTATTTTATGAATGTCATTTATAATACAATCACTTTAAAGCTCATAAAGAAACCTCTTGAAGAAATTAGCAGAATGAAGAGCATGAAGTCCACGAGCTCTTTTAACCCATGACTTCTCCACTGCTCAGCTTCTCTATTTCAAGCCTCTAATGCAACAGGGCTGCCTTGTTCTTTCTCTTCACACTTTCCATACTTTACTAAGCACTGAACTCATCAAATCAGCCTCTGCCCAAAGCCATCACCACTGTGCACTAGCCACGGGATAAAACACAAATAGTGATCCCTATCTAATCTCAATCTCACTTTAGGGTCGATACATTTTGACCAATAGCTTCAATAAAGTGAAACAAATAACTCAAACAAAATATATCCTCTACTTGGTCTTTTCATTGACCTACATGAATAATAATCAGGCAGCAATAGCTGTGTGCTAGCTAATGTGATACAACTTTAGCAAAGTCTATCGTCCTCACAAAGCCAATGCTTGACCTTCTAGCCTTCAATATCTCCTGACGGAGGTGGGGGAAAGAATGTTGAGAAACTGATTTCATCTTTCAATGATTAAAAAACTTGTTGCAAATCACAAAAACTAGCTCAATCTCCTAGGGGGAAAGGCAAATTTACTCTTGTATTCTTGTGTTCACTGCACTATTGTAATGGTGACAGTAAGTTTTTATCAATGCAGTACTTTAGAGTTCATAGAGCACTTCATAACCTTCTTTATTTCAGCTAAGTCTTAAGATAACCCTAGAGTATGATGTGATCACATACATTTACAGGCAAAGATACGAAGATCAGTAACCAGTAGTTATCTTCCAGTTTCACATTCTTGGGAGTCTCTGAAGTAAATTTTATTTCTGACATGTTCTTTGTGTTTGTGGGGGGGGTGTGTTTGGATATGTGCATGTGTGTGCATGTGTGTTCATGTGTGTGCATGTGTGTGTGTGCATACACAGGCTGAAGGTTGATATTAAATGTCATCTTCTCTCAATACTCACTTTATATTTTAAAGTAGGGCCTCTTCATGGAACCTGAAGCTCACAAAATGGCAGGCCAGTGAGTACTGGGAATCAACCTGCCCCAACTCCACCTAATGCTGAGGATACAGATGCACACGATTTCATCGAGCTCTTACATGGTGTTGAGGGACCAGATATCATTATTATGTAGCAAGCACTTTACCCACTGAACCATCTCTCCAGCACCTGAAAGCCTCTTATAATACTTAAGAGCATGTTTCCCACTGTGATGGCTTGAATATGCATGGCTCAGGGGGTGGCACTATTAGATGGTATGGCCTTGTTGGAGGAAGTGTGTCACTCTGGAGTTGGACTTGGAGACCCTCCTCCTGGCTGCCTGAGGATGCTCAGTCTGTTCCTGGCTTCCTTTGGATGAAGATGTAGAACTCTCAGCTCCTCCTGCACCAAGCCTGCCTGGATGCTGCCATGCTCTCACCTTGATGATAATGGACTGAACCTCTGAACCTGTAAGCCAGCCTCAATTAAATGTTGTCCTTTATAAAACTTGCATTGGTCATGGTGTTCACAGCAATAAAACCCTAACTAAGATACCCACAAATCTCCACTTCATTACTATTAGGTGATATTCTACCCCTAATGGTGGTGTTCTCCTACTATGGGTATAATTTCCAGTATACTGCCTAAAAGTACAATAACTCTTCTATTCATACTAATTTCAAAGAGACCTCTAATCAGGAAGCCCTGAAATTCAAAAGTTTAAATTGTAAAATCTTATGTAATATAAAATAATGTACAAATGATATTAAAAGAAAACTATTCACTGCTCTAAGATCTTCAATTTTTTTTTCAACAGTTATTTGAAGTTTACTATTCATCCAAGCTGCTAAATGTTAAGGAAAAAATAAAACAGCCCTTTACCCCCATAGGTCTCAGTCCTACCTGAAGCACTGACTTTATCTTAAAGAATGCCGTTGTAGGGCTAGACATGGTGGAGCATGTCCTTAATCCCAGTACTTGAGAGGTGGAAACAGGTGGGACTCTATGAGTTTGGGGCAAGCCTAGTCTGCACAGCAAGTTCTAGGCCAGCCAGGACTACATAGTGATGCTGTCTCAGAACTCCTCCCCATACACGCCTTTCTTAACCTCACAATTACTGATTGTTTTACCACGTCCACTGTTCTTCATTGACAACAAACATATCATTTAAAGTGTCCAAGTTCACATACTTTAAGCAAACATATATTAACATATTTTATTGTTACATTATTCTAATGTTACATTGTAACATTAACATATATTCTAATATAACACATATTAGAATATTTAAATTCTCCAGATAGAATTAAATAACAACCTAACTCTAGGCACAGCTATGTGAGGTAATTTATATTTGAAAAATATTGACAAAGATTATGGAAAGACGTGAGAGCCATTTCTCTTTGCTCTATTGTTTTGCTAAAAACAGAGAAAAACTTTCTATTTAAAACTTCCTCCGAATATGTTGACATGACAATAAAAACACTTTATTGTATTGCTTATTTAACTCAGACTTTACTGCTGGACTATAAGCAGTGTCATCCCTGCTCAGCCTTACAGCATCAGTTCCTATGGAGCAGTCCGTGGAAGAATGGGTGAAATGAATGGGAAACCCCAAGAAGAGGAGAGGAGTTGGAGCGGTTAAAACAAACAAAAGGCTCTTTATATCTGTTTCTAAGATTTAACCACAGAAAAACTGCATCAACTCACTGATGGTCTCTGGAAACTCGTTCTTCTTCTGAAGCTCCTTGGTCAGCCCTTTGTTCCTAAGGGTTATAGTAAAGCATGATGTCTAGGAAGTGTCCAGGACAGCAGGAAGTCCCCAAAGTTTTCAAGGAAGATTCCTGCAGAAGTAGGAGCTTAGAAATACTTTCTCCTCCTCCAAAACTTACCTTTGGGTTCCAGAACTTTCTGTATAACTATAGCTGGAATTAACTGGAGAAAGAAGGCTAGAGCAAAGACTTTGTAGGGTTAAAAATGATAAGAAAAAGTTTTTTTGTCTTTAGTGGAAACTTAATCTGACACCACCCTGAGCTCTAAGATATACATTTATTGTAAAGAAAAACAAAATGCTTTTTTATAAAACTGTATTCTTGAGTGAAAATTCCCTTTCCTAACAACTTAAAATCTGTCTGAAATATACCAGAAACAGAAGGAGTTCTAAGTTTAAAAAGTATTACAAGAATTAACAAAAACACAAGGAAAAGAGACAGTCCTTAAGCTATTTTTCAAACATCCTACGCAGCACCTGTCATAAACCATACAGGCTCTTTCCAGCTTAAGCATTTTTTTTTATCTAAACTTGGTACTTCCATGCAAGAGCATTATCAATTGACTAATGCAGAGCTCAGAACAGAGGTGAACTACCGAGAGGAATTGAAAGAGAAAGGGGTGCAAAGCAGAGTCTAAAGTTTAGATGCAACTTGATTTGATTATCATAACTTTAAGAAAACCAGACTTGCTAAACCTTAGCTTCCTAAAAAGAAAAAACATACTAGTTTTTTTTTCAAGATTAGATGACAATTAAATAAAATAATACACAAAGTCAATGTATACAGCAAATTGTAATGTTTCTCTTACATATATAACCTATTACAGAATCGCAATGGCCTTTCAGAGTCAGCTCAGTGCATTTTTTTCAACCAAAAATTCATAGTTCATCTAGATGCTACAAGAAATCAGTCACATTCAACAGCAGGTTGGCCTACATTTCCCAAGAAGCTGGCAATTCACATTTTCAATGTCATCATTTCTAATCACCAGAATTTCCCCAAATTTTAACACAAAAAGACTTCCAGAGTTGTTTTTTCAGCTGCTGGTTCCAGTGGTGGTAAGCCTAAGCCTCATGAAGCAATGGAAGTCTTACAAGTGAGCTGGAGGTAAGCAAGAAGTGTTTAAAGGAGGGGGGGATGGACAACAATCTGCAGCCATACTGGGCTAACTTAAAGTTGGGGTTCAAGCAAAAGATGAGTGGAAAGGAATTTGACTTTGAAATTTAGATTTTCCCCAAAGGAAGATATCCATTTACATGATGATTTTCTCCTGGCAATTCTCAGTGTTGCTAGATCTTGGGTTATACATCACTGAAGGCAAGATGTTTGCCCTAGACAGGGGTTGTGAAATCAAATTTGGAAAACTCAGGGGCGAAAACGAAACAAACAACAACAAAACTGTCTTTTGTCCCTTGGGAATCTGATTATAGTTTCAGGGCTCCTTCCTGAAGCTCAGCGTGATGTGGCAAATGGGTTCCAGGATGACTCATACAACAGTGCCTTTCTCTCAGTCAGCTTGAAGCCAAATGATGGACTCCACCTATGAGCCTGGGCTGCCTAACCACACTGAGGAGGTTGTCTCGCCTGTTGTAAACATGGCAGTTTCAGATTGTTCAGAAAGAAGGCTTACTGACTACAAGACACCTTCGATAGCAATGTGGTCCCCACAGTATAGCATGACTGACAGTTAAGTAGAAAGTATTTCAGTTTTTTCTGCTCCCAAAATTTTAAACACCCTCTAACAACACTGAGCCTCATTCCAACTGTCGTGCCTTGAGAGCACACTCCCTGTATCTTTGCTTCCATAAACATGTGCAACCTTTCAAGCTTTCCAGATATTGAGTAGTCATCCCTACTTATTCTATAAATGCACTTAACATTGAAAAGAGTCATCATCAAACTCTAGCATCCAAACTATAAAAATTACAACAATGATTAGCAGAGAAAGGGGTGCTTTTATTGGGTAAATCAGAGTTTGAAAGACTAGCACCAAATTCACCAAGATAATCAAATGCTTTATGGAGTCCATATTATAAGGCTGAAGTGCATGGATTATGTCTAACATTTCTTCTGAAAACATGATATTGAGTGCATTTTATGTTGCTAGTCATTAATATAAGTTTGACTGATTATGAGCTGTGTCCATTTACATGTTTCCTAGAATAGGGATATGCAGATATCTGAGGATATGTGTGTGTGTGTGTGTGTGTGTGTGTGTGTGTGTGTGTGTGTATTTATGGAGTGTAAGATAGACGATATTCTAGAATAACAAAACTGTTGTAATTTACCCACAATAATTAGTAATGTGTCTGCTTATTCACTGATTTGTACTCTGTATTTAGTAAATCTAAAATGTCTACTTCTCCTAATGAACTGAACTCTGCAAGCCTCTAGTGTCAAAGTCTAGATGCCTCTTTTGGTGACCAATTAGCAGCTATAGGAAGTCCTCAGGCAACCTACCATCTTAATACCACAGAAAATGAAACCTTGAAATTCTGTGCAATAAACAAAATAAATTCCTTTCTTTACATTTAAAACCTAAATCCAAACAAAAAATGCAATTACCCTTATAAAATATCTCCTATAAAGAATGTTTAGCATTATGTAAGTCTAAAGACTAACGAGTTAATCTATAAATTATTCCTATGTGAGGTACTTTAAGAAATCTCACAAAAATTGTTTAGTCTTGGTAATTTCCTTTATTCCTACAAAGCAAGTATTTCTTCTCATTCAAGTGATTACATGAAAATAACGGACACTTGTATTTTCAGTGTCACTGATAATCAGTTTTATTGTTCTAGAGATACACTGCTTTTTACATACATAGTGCTAATGAATAATTTGGAATGTATATACATGGGTTTGCCTAGGTCTAAATAATAGATAGGTATAGATGTATCATTCACATACCTGGACTTGTGTGTTTTGTTTTATATTTTTAGTGTGAGAGTAAATATTTGGGGAAGAAAAATATTCCACACAATTTCTTGCACTGGGAAATAAGACTTCAGAAATCAATTTTGTCTCAGAAAATATGTTCATCACAGGAATAGGCTCCAGGTCCTATGACATGCCCATGGGCAAAAACATGAGAGGGACAGTAGGGAGGGGGATGAGGAGATGGCTCAGTGGTTTAGAGCACTGGTTGATCTTCCATAGGACTTTAGTTTCAATTCCCAGAACCCACAAGGCAGCTCACAACTGTAACTCCACTTCTAGGGGACCTGCATCTGGAGTCTACAAATACTGCATGCACATGCTACAGATATACATGCCGATATACAGATATCATTTTAAAAATTCACTGGGCCAGAGAGATGGCTCAGTGGTTAAGAGCACTGACTGCTCTCTCAGAGGTCCTGAGTTCAAATCCCAATCATCTCACAACCATCTGTAATGAGATCTGATGCCCTCTTCTGGTGGGTCTGAAGACAGCTACAGTGTATTTATATATAATAAATAAATAATCTTTTAAAAATTCACTATTTCCTACAGCTCAAACTAGAGCCAGTAGCTGATACAAATGAGAAAACCATTCTCCTGAATTCTTACTCCTTATAAGTAGAAAAACTGCCTATAATGATACTTTAAAAAAAATAAGTAGAAAGTGCTTTTTTACATATCTACTCTACATTTCTCAAGTTGCTACAGTCTCCACCCATATAATACATTGAAATCCACCGTGTGTGCTATAGTATACAAAGCTCTCTGAGATACCATGGAGAAAGTACATCAGGCATCATAACTGGAACTTTAAGGAAATGGATGTTTAGAGAACTATCAACTTGTTATGACCTGAACTAAATGGCTCTGAACTTTGCAATCATCACCTTCCAAAAGAAGAAAATAAAACGGCTCCTCAGTAACATTTTTTATATCAGAATCTAGCAGTTCCACAAGAAAATTCTCAGGTAACACTAAATGATTCAAACAAATGATTTAGAAAACAAAGAAGTCCAAGAAGTGGCTTGAAGAACTGAGTTTTTGCCTATATGTATTTCCAACCAGAGTAGCCAATCACCTAGCTCTAAGACACCTGGGACTCAGTCCAGGGAGCCTGTAGAAATGAATACGGAATCAAAATTAAAGACTTAGATTTAATCCTGATGCCATAATTTACCGACTGCGTGGGCATCAGGTAATCATCTTAACATCCTTAGAGAAAATTAAAGGATTAAACAAATGGATTTGACAGTGTTCAAATGTAAGTATAAAGATTCTAAAGATTAGCCAGTTTAATAACATCTTTCCTGGACACTGTTTTAAAACACCAATAGTTGGTATTTTCTAAACTATATACAACAAACTATATCTACCAAAAGGTAATTTATTTCAATGGATCCTCCTAAGAACACTCTGAAATATATTGTATTTCCTCTTTACAGGTGAAGGACATGGAAAATGAATAAATATATTTACCGGAACTTGTTCCATTTTTTTAAAGTTGTTTTTGTGTGTGTGTTATATAACCCTGTCTACAAACAATATGACTTCAGCTTAGGACTCCCATAAACACTGGTGCAGTGAACTATTGTCTTAAAAGTGCTATAAAAATATGCCTGTTGCTGTGGAATAGTTGCTAAAATCTATCATGTGCCAGCCATGATGCCAGGCATTCCCAAAGTCCATTTCAGCTGATTCTTGTTCTTTTTTTTTTTTTTTTTTTTAACATGCCCTGTAGTTGCGAGATAGACAAGTTTTAAAATTCAAATTAATCCTAGGTAGAAAACAAGAAGTGAAAAACCAGCAGCTATCCCGAATTTGTATGCTCTTGTCACTAAATATCACAAAGCATAAAGACCATTTGAAAAAGACTTTCCTAAAGACACAAGAAGGGAGCTTGATCAGTGTAGTGTTTGTTTTGAATTTATTGCCATTTAAAGAAAATAAAGTTCATATTTGAAAACTGCACAGTAGATCAGAATAGTGCCAAGAAGGCTGGAGACTAAATGTACACTCAAAAGATGAGGTGACTCTTGCCCAGAGACAGAACCTCTATGAGAGGGCTGAGGTATTAGAGGAGGTAGGCGAACTTTTAGGACGTGATGTAGAGAGTGGAACAGGAAGCAAATAAGTAAAGGTAGATGGATTTAGGATTTCTTTTTTTTATATAAATTAAACAATTTTATTTTAAAAAACAAAGATAAATGTATAGATTTTAAACATTTTTGCATAAAAGTATATGAATATATTTTTGTCAATACTTGATTTTTTTAAAGGTTTGATAGTATGCATTAAAATCTTACTAGTTCCAATGAGTATAAAGTACATGTAAAACAAGATGTAACCTGGAAATAGTCAAAGGTTTCTTGGTGTGTAAAGATTTAGCATAATGGTTTTTCATTTTCTTTCTTTTTTTTTTTTTTTTTTTGGCCTTTGTTTTTCTTGAACTTCATATAGTCTATAAGTTGTTTCTGGGGTGTTCAGAGTTTTCTGGGGTTAGTATCTAATTATCAGTGACTGCATATTATGTCTGTTCTTTTGTGACTGGGTTACCTCACTCAGGATGATATTATCTAGATGCATCCATTTTCTTAAGAATTTCATAAAGTCATTGTTTCTGATAGCTGAATAGTACTCCATTGTGTAAATATACCACAATTTTTATATCCATTCATCTACTGAAGGACATCTGGGTTCTTTCCAGCTTCTGGCTATTATAAATAGGGCTGCTATGAACATTGTGGTGCATGTGTCTTTGTTGTATGTTGGAGCTTCTCTGGGGTATATGCCCAGAACAGGAATAACTGGGTCTTCAGGTAGTATAGTACTATGTCCAGTTTTCTGAGGAATCGCCAGACTGATTTCCAGAGTGGTTGTACCAATTTACAACCACACCAACAGTGGAGAAGCGTTCCATCAGCTGATTCTTCTAAGAACTCACTGAAATAGATTCTACCTTTTTAGAAAAATGAATAGTATAGAAAAGGAATACATTATCATCCACTACAGGGCAGTTGGTACAGCTCAACAGTAGTTACTTAACATATGCAAGGCCCCAGAGCCACAAAAATATAAATAAATAAATAGATAGATAAACAAACAAACAAACAAATAAATAAATAAATAAAAATACAAAGAGAAAAATGACCTCACCTCAGTCATCTTTCTCTATCACAGACATGAGCACACCTCCAATGGGGAGAAATATGCAACAGTATTACCTGGTGAATGGAGCATGACAGCAGGGGGCACGGCACAGGAGCTAGACTCCTGGTTTTAAGTCTGTGAGCTTTAGCTTCTCCATTTGCAAAATTAGGCTAATAGCAGTCATCTTTTTCATAACATGGTAAATGAGTTAGTACTTCTACATAGAGCAGTTCCTGTCAGACATGTTGTATGCAACTAATTAATAATGTATTATTATTGTACACATCCTCTTTTTCTCTGCACAACACCTTCTTAGCAACTAGCCTAAATCTCTACATATCAGACTCATCATCATTACAGTTTTGCTTTTGTTCTTGATCTTCTAAGTAAAACACTTTTCTTCTCAGTAATATAAAACACACCTGTCCTTCAAATTCTAGATATAATCTGTCTCTTCTGTGAAACATTTGCCAACCTCCAGTGCATGGTCATCTTCCTTCTCAGAACAACTTCTTATACTGCCAAGGGATTCAAATTTTAGAAATCCCTCAACTTCTAGAAATTAATTTGTTAGAAGACAGAATAAATCACATTTCTAAATTTTTAAATAGAAACTGGGGCCCCAAGAATTACATACAGTAGTGACACAAATCATTGGCAGTACAGAAATGTAAATGTTTGGACACTGTTTCCACTATACCACAGTAGTTTTGTTTTCCTTGAGATGCCGCAGAAATTCTTAGAACTGAAAGCATTCACACACAGGCACACACATATACATATATACGTATACACATACATAAGTGCACTCTACATATGTTTTTACCAAGTATTTTACTACTTTATTGCTTCTATAGGAGCTAACACAGCAGAATTAAGAGTTGTTTGTTTCAGGTTATTAAGTTATAGGAGCTAGTTGGGAACAACCCTAAGCTATAAGGTGAAGGCATAAATAAATAAACAAACAAATAATTAATAAATTAACATTGTTAATTTTGTTTCGTTGGAACTCTTTTTTTTTTTTTCTCTAAGAGTTAAAATGACAGAGAACACAGTACTTTAGACATTAAATTCCCAACAACAGTTTTTCATCAGAAGGAGACAGGGACTAGAAATCATAGTATATATGTATATATAGTATATATCCTTAGAGTCACATTGTAAGATGCAAATGAGAAAGGACTAGGTCTACATCATTGGAACCTAACAAAGTATAAAAGAAAAACAGTTTAGAGCTACATTATCATTTTAATATTGGGGTCCTCCAAAAACCCAAGCGCACGACAGAAAAGTGGATCTCTATTTTCTCCAAAAAGGCCCAAGTATCTATGTACAGAATTAAATCAAGCTGGAGTCATTATAGAAAATGATTAGGCTCCTTAAACAGAGAAGCAGATAAGAGGCTTATATCCTAGAAAATGAACTTCTAGTTGTTCTTCAAGAACTGGAATGGGAGAATGGGCCAACACTTTTCTTTCTTTCAGAAGAAGGAAAGACAAGACTCCATAGTGAGAAAGACACAAGTGAGGAAAGTCATCTCTGAGTCTCAGAAAAGCAGAGTATGAAGTTATTCTCTGGGAGGTGAAAGCAGGCATGGAAATATTTCCCTTCACAGGAGAGGTGACTTGGATTCACAGCAAGCTTATCAACATACTCACTACGGAAGGGTATAGGTGCAGATACCAAGCAATAACAATTAATGCTTTATAGCACTTTGCAGTCTATAAAAATGTTTATAAATATAGCCAGGTCTGGTGGCACAGGCCTGTCGTTGTAGATCTGTGGAAAGCTGAAGCAGGGTATCAAATTCAAGTCTTTCATGAACTACAGGGTGAGTGGAAGCTCAGCCTAGAGCTACTTTGAGAAACTATCTCAAACTGAAAGAAGGAGAGCTAAAGATTAAAATTCATTAGTCAAGCACTTACCTAGCACACTTGAGGTTCTAGGTTCAATCCATAGTACTGCAAAAATGAATAATTCCTTCATCATTGATTAGCTATCTTGGTCAATGTGACTGATGTTTGTTTTTCATATTTACAAAAAAAAAAACTGAAGAAAGGATCATCATTAAAAACTTCAGAAGTTTTTAATGAATCACCAATCAATTCTCAAGTTAATTATTAAAAGCCTTCTTTGTCCTACCTATATATAAATAAAAGTTATAGCCATTAGATCAAGGGTAGCAGCATATACCCTCCAGAAAGGCTGAGTGATCTAGAGTCAATATCATGAACCAAACATCCTAAGTCTCCTTGACCACTAACACTGGACTCCCATTGAGCTATGAATGGATCAAAGAGAAATACATGGTAGCTGAGCTTGAGGACCCCCAGAGCTCAACTGTTGTCAGGACTAACTTGATTTACATACCCAGAGTTTACTGTGCCTAATTCATGTGGCCTGGTCTGTGTCTGACACACGCCTCATGAATTCCTTCTGCCTGGGTTTTACTATGCATGTGTACTCTGTGGAGTCTGATAAGCAATACTGGGCACAGGCTCACCTTCACTACAAAGTGCCTGAACATTGGTTTTCTGATTATTTTTTTTGGCATCCTTATGATTATTATCTGAATCATCATTATCTCCACCAGGACCTCTATGGCAGACTTTGAAGCTATTTCATAAAAGATATCACATCCTAAATTTTGTGATATCTTACCAAGTACTCCACTGTTCGCAGCTGCCCCTCCCCTTGATGGAGGCCCAACCCTTTACCTCACACATGTAAAAATTTACCTCTCACATCTCTGAGTACAATGGTTTCAAAAAAAATATACATGGTGACAACATTTTTTTTTTAATGTTACAAATCATTCCCTTCAAGGGAATCCTAGAACTGCTGAAAGTAGAGGGATGAGACAGGCAGATATGGTATTTGACCCATAAAAGTATGTATGTGGAATAGGCAGGCAAGCCCCTTAAAATATACTATTACAACATGAGGGCTACAGTTACAAGTACATTCTAGTCAAAATGTTTGTTAAGTGGGTTTATTATAATTTCCTTGCTGTGCTGAGGAAAACTGCCAACTATGTGAAATGATGGGTGTATTAATGTGTTCCTATCATAACCATTTCACCATATGGGTACCACAGAACACCAACTCTGAAAACTAAGCAAGCCTTGCACTTGAAATTCTTCTCCCTCAGATTCGCACTAAATGGGATTATAGGCCTGCACCACCAGGGCTGGCTACATACATTAAAATCTTCTTAGAAATTGTAAAGTGGTAGAGCTATTAAAGCATCACTGTTAAATAAAACATTACGGGAGCTGGAGAGATGGCTCAGTGGTTAAGAGCACTAACTGCTCTTCCAGTGGTCCTGAGTTCAATTCCCAGCAACCACATTGTGCCTCACAACCATCTGTAATGGGATCTGATGCCCTCTTCTGATGTGTCTGAAGATAGCTACAGTGTACTCATATAAATAAATTAATAAAAATAAATAAATAAATAAAACATTACAGGACAGTGAGTTAACTATTATAAAAAGTAAACAAGCACATTTATTGACAAATTGAAACACATTTAAGGAAGAATTAGTGACAGCCCTGTGTCTAGAGGAACAATGATTGAATTTTTATTATTATATATAATTCCAAAATGTTTTATCACATATATTTAAGGTGTACAGTGTTATGTAATACCTATATGTAAAATGGTTTACCCATATTTTAGTTACCAAGAGCTACCAAGAATTTTCCATATTTGTAGTTACCAGTCGTATTGTTAATCTATCAAAAATATTGACTAGAATACACTAGAACCAGGGGCTGCAATGTGCAATATGTTTTTTTGGCCTTTTCATTCTACATATTTCCTATTTTGAATTTTGTTTACTTCTTTTTCTTTTAAAGGCCAAATATATATATATATATATATATATATATATATATATATATATATATATATATATATATATATATATATATATATATAAAGAGAGAGAGAATAAAACAGTCGGTGACAGGTAAGAGAATACAAAGCAACCCCAGACAGAATCTTACTCATTCAGAACTGCGTGGGCAACAGCAGAGGAGAAAAGCCTTTCTCCTGCAGTGGTAGGATAAATAAACGTGAGTGATGGCGTGGGGACATGGCACATTTGGTTAACTCCAGTAGTATAGCATGGCTACATCAAATAGCTGGAGAATCAAAGAGAAATAAAACTGCAGAAATAAGCAAACTCGGATCAGATCATGAAGGCTTGCTGTCTTTGACGATTTGTCAAACATAATGCTATTTTGATTCTCTAAAATGCTATTCTATCAGTACACAATTTTTAACTAACTTGTTTCTTTTGAATAAAATAAATATATTGTTTGTGGTAGTTTTGAAGAGTCTTTGTAGATCAGCAAATTACACAAGTCCCATACTCCCAGTAAGCAGGAAGCTTATGAGAGCTATCTGGAGAAGGTATACAAAGCTTTGGTAAAAATATAGGCAAAACAGTAACACACCGAAACTACCTCTCTAGAAAAAGAAATAAGTAACTTAGATGACCCAAGACTGAAGTTTAACACTCAGGGAAAGAATGAAGCAAGAAGGGAAGATTATCTTAAGAAAAATGGCTCCTCGAAAGCCAAGTGACAACATACGTAAGTAAGAGGGACTTGATCCTATACTTTATTCCATCTGCCTTCACTCAATTAGTACTGCTATGGTCCAAATGACATATCCCATTGGTATGGGATGCCATAGCTTTCACAAGCGAAGCTAAACCTCTAAAGATAGTTGATATTTGGAGTTTGAGAACTAGTAATTAATCTTTCATATACACAATCTAAAGCTTATATTTGAAGAGAAAAAATGGCTGACTTCCAGCACACAACATATATGTCTGTGGTAGTTTGAATGAGAATGGCCCCACAACCATAGATTTGAATGCACACTTACTTGTTACCAGAGAGTGGCACTATTTGAAAGGATTAGGAGGTGATGCCTTGTTGAAGGAAGTGTGTCACTGGAGGGGGGGGCGGGCTTTGAGGTTTCAAAAGCCCATTCAAAGCTCAGAGTCTCTCTCTTCCTGATACCTGTGAAACTGGATATATAACTCACAACTACTTCTTCAGCAGCATGTCTGCCTGCATGCTGCCACGCTTTCTTCCATGAAGATAATGGACTGAACTTCTGATACTGTAAGCCAGCCCCAATTAAATGCTTTTTTTATAAGAAGTGTCATGGTCATGGTGTCTCTTCACATCAATAAAACACTCTCTAGCAAAATGCTTCATCCTAAAATAATTCTCTGTGGACAATGTTCCCTTCTATCCTATTTTTTTCCCTTAATCTTCCAAATATTTTCTGCTCTGGTGGAACTCAATATGGTAATCAATGATTGATTTACTTCAAAGTATGTGAAGCCATTATGTTGTATGGTAAGGATATAAAAATTAATAAAATTAATAAAAAAGAACTCAGTCTACAGTTGAAAACAGAAAAATGGATGCTATGTTTAAGGATAAAGATATTCATGGACTTGGACTAGCCAGATGACTCAGAAGATGAAGGCATTTGCCATCAATACTGACAACCTGAATTCGATCTTTAGAACCTACCTGACAGAACTAACTCTAGAAGGTGTCCTCTGACCTCCACATGTAAACTATGGCATACATATACAATACACAAACAAACAAACAAACATGGAGAGAGAAAAAGAGAGAGATCAATCAATCAATGGAACCATGGGCTTGAAAGAGGATACCCAACATGAAACACAGTCTATGTAATTTGAAAAGGGTGTTTAGAAAAGTAGACCTGATCTCAAAGCAGAAATATAAATTTGCTCAGGCAACAAAATAAAAGAACAAAAGGTAATTATCACAGGGATTAACAGCTAAACAAAAATAAGAAAAAAATGGCACATGTACAGACTGGCAAACAGTTTAGAATTACAAGAAAATAATGTTTGGGAATGGTTAGAAGGAGGCTGGGAACAAAGAGGTCAAATCACAGGAGGACCATGAACTTTACCTACAGGACATAAGAAGCTACTGAAAGCTCTAAGCAAACAGCTAAAATGTCAAATTTACATTCAAATAGCTCTTCAAGTTGTTAAGTAGAAATTATGAAGTGTCTTGCAGATGTTCCAGGCAAAAGTTGAGGAAGCTTTCATTTCAGTAAGTAATCATTGTTGTGGTAGCTTGAAAGAGAATGGCTAAGCTCATATGCTTGGTCCTCAGTTGGTGGAACTCTTCAGGAAGGATTAGGAGGTGTGTCCTTTCTGTAGGAGGTGTGCCACTGCAAATACACTTTGAAGATTCAAACAACTAGCATTCCTAGTATGTCTCTCTGCCTCCTGCTTGTGGATCAAGATGAGTGGGTGTAGTAGTGTATGACACCATCCCTTGGAAAGCAGAACCAGGAAGATCTATGAGTTAGAGGCTAACCTGGTCTATACTGTGAGATCATGGACAATGAGGACTAAATAGGGAAACCATAGTTAGTTTCAAAACAAGCAAGCAACAACAAAAAGATATGAGCTCTCAGTTGTTCCTGCTATCATGTTTTTGTTTTACTGTCATAGATTCTAACACTCTGAAACTGTAAGGCCAATTAGACTGCTCTTTTAAAACTACCTTGATCATAACAACTCATCACAGTAATAGAAAAGAAATGAAGACATTGTGTATCTCTAAGTGAAATAGAGTATGAGAAAAACTGAGATAGAGAAAAAAAGAAAAGAAATTCAATATTAGAACAAATGACCTGGAGCTGCCTTTAACTACCTAGCTAGAAATGTCAAGCAGCCCATTGAGCCAATAAAGATCAGGATAAATTTCTGGCTAAAGGTTAAAAAAAGATGGGGATGCGGTTGATCACATTTAAGAAATGGAATCTTGAGACTAGATGGACCAGTGAAAAAATGTCAAATAGAAAAAGAAAGTGACCAGAAAATATTTCCCTAAGGAACAACTCTATCTCATGGGGAAAAAGCAAAGGACTTTAAGAAGACAGCAAAAAAAATGCAGTGTTCAGAGGCCAGGAGACTGACTGTTAAAGGTACAATAAACATTGCCAAACATCAAGAAATAACACTTTCAGTAGGTTTAGCAGTTCAATACCTGAGCAAGATCAAATTTCTGCATTTCAAAGCAGACACCCAGAAAGTGTGGAGATGTATAATTATGGGATAAGAAAGTAACAAAAGCCTCACTTCCAAAATAGTTAAGAAGTCAAAGAATGGTTTATTTGATTTCTTGCTTGCTTGCTTGCTTGAAGAGGCAATCAGTAGAAAATGAGAATATGAACAGGGTGGCAAAAAAAGGGGGGGGCAAGGAAAGGAAAAAAAGAAAACAAAAAGAAGGAAGACCAAAATGTGATGCTTCAGTCCTTATTAGAAAGGAGAACAAAATACCCACGGGAGGAAATACAGGGACAAAGAGTGGAGCAGGGACCAAAGAAAAGATCATCCAGAGACTGCCTCACCTGGGTATCCATCCCATACGCAGCCACCAAACCCAGTCACTATTGCTGATGCCAAGAAGTGCTTACTGGCAGGAGCCTGATATGGATGTCTCCTCAGAGGCTCTGCCAGAGCCATACTGATACAGAGGAGGATGCTTGCAGCTAACAATCAGACTGAGCACAGGAACCCCAATAGAGGAGCTAGAGAACTGACTGAAAGAGCTGAAAGGGTTTGTAACCCCATGGGAAGAACAACAATATTAACCAACCAAATCCCTTAGAGTTCCCAGGGACTAAAACACCAACCAATGAGTACACATGGAAAGACCCATGGCTCCAGTTCCATGTGTAGCAGAGGATGGCATTGTCTCTCATCAATGGGAGGAAAGACCTTTTTTTAGTGAAGGCTTGTTTTCGCAGTGTAGTGGAATGCCAAGGTGATGAGATAGGAGTATGTGGTTGGGAATGAGAGCATCTTCATGGAAGCAAGAAAGGGGGGAGAAGGGGAGGGGATAACATTTGAAATGCAAATACATAGAATATCCAATAAAAATGATAAGAAAGAAAGGAAAACAAAACAAAGGAAAAGAAAAGAAAAGGAAGAAATCTACAGAACAGGACTTTTTAAAAAGGTGGTACTTTCATCCTCTGAGAACAGAGTAAGAAAAACATTAAGAAATACACAAACCAAGAGCAGTCCAAACAAAGGCAAGTGAGCAATAATATCACAGGATCAAGTCCAGCGTAGTTGCAGAGAGAAGAGGATCAAGAGAAAAGGAGTCTGTAAAGATATGCTGCAGCTTATAAAGAAGGTAAGCACAATAAGGTAGGATGTTAGAGAAGAACATTAAGAAGAAAGTCAACTATAAGGTCTGAGGATGTTTTTATTTGTTTTGCTCATAAGTACTTGGAAAGTAATATGAACAATGTACTAGGTAAAAAAAAGAATATAAGAATACCTTTTAAATACATTCTGCATACCTTTCTTTCATTTCCCTCTTAACACCCTACCTTAATGGTCACATATGAAATGGAAGCTATTTTAGAATTTATGTTATTAAAATAAGAATTTATGTAATCCTGTCCCTAAATTGTTAAAGACGGCCAAATCAAATAAATAATGATTCTTTTTTAAAAGAAAATAAATAAATATTTAAAAAAAAAAAAAAAAAAAAAAAACAGAGGGACCCAGGTCTGGTGAGACTACACTGTGAGTAGCCGGGGTATAGAGAGGTCTGGGCCAAGCACACAGAAAGCGCCCCCCCCCATTGGTTCAGGGGAGCAGGAACTCTGCCATAGGGACTAGGTTTCCACCCGGAAGGCCCATGAGTGCAGACCAAACACTCAGGCCATCTGCCACAGGAAACAGCAGAGATCCAGGGACACAGGCAAAGTACACAGGAGAGAAGGGAACCAATCACTGACAACAAGACCACATATAATCACAGACAACAAGATGGCCAGAGGAAAGCAAAAGAACTTACCCAATGGAAACCAAGACAACTTGGCAACACCAGAACCCAGCTCTCCCATCACAGCAAACAGCACAATGCCTACCACTCCAGAAAAAGAAAACTCAGACCTGAAATCATACCTCAAGATGATGATAGAGATCCTTAAACAAGAATGGGAGAAAAAGCATGAAAAAAATAGAAGCTTTTAAAGAGGAAACAAGAAAAACACTCAAAGAAATCAAAGAACTAGCAGAAAACAGAACCAAAGAGATGAAGGAATTGAAGAAGGAATTTAAAATGGAAATGGAAACAATAAAGAAAACACTAAAAAAGAAATCAGTGGCCAAAGATGCAAGCATCACCAACATACTACAAGATATGGAAGAGAGAATCTCAGGGGCTAAAGACAACATGGAAAACATAGACAAAACAGTTAGAGAAGATGCAAAAGCCAAAAAGCTCCTAACCCAAACTATCCAGGAGATCCAGGACACAATGAGAAGACCAAACCTAAGGATAATAGGAATAGAAGAGGGCGAAGAATATCAACTAAGAAGCACAGTAAATATCTTCAACAAAATCATAGAAGAAAACTTCCCTACCCTTAAGAATGAGATGACCATGAGCATAAAAGAAGCCTACAGAACTCCAAATAGAGTGGACCAGAACAGAAATTCCTCTCAACACATAATAGTCAAAATGCCAAGTGCCCAAAGCAAAGAAAGAATACTAAAAGCAGTAAGGGAAAAAGGTCATGTAACATATAAAGGTAGACCAATCAGAATCACACCCGACTTCTCAACAGACACTATGAAAGCTAGAAGATCCTGGACAGACATCCTGCAGACCCTAAGAGAACACAGTGTCAGCCCAAGCTGCTATACCCAGCAAAACTCTCAATCACCATAGAAGGAGATTCCAAGATATCCCAGGACAAAACTAAATTTACACAATATCTGTCCACAAACCCAGCACTACAACTAATTATAGGTGGAAAACCCAATACAAGGAGGAAAATTACATCCTAGTAAAAACAAGAAAAAAACCTAAGCAAGAAAACCAAAAGAAGAAAGACACACAGGCACAATTCTACCTCTAAAAGCAAAAATAGCAGGAAACAGCAACCACTATTCCTTAATAACTGCTAACATAAATGGACTCAATTCCCCAATAAAAAGACATAGGCTATCAGACTGGATACATAAATAGAATCCAGCATTTTGCTGCATACAGGAAACTCATCTCAGAGACAAAGACAGACACTATCTCAGAGTAAAAGGTTGGGAAAAAAAACCTTCCAAGCAAACGGCCCCAAGAAACAACCTGGAGTAGCCATTCTAATATCGAATAAAGTAGATTTATCAACCAAAAGTTATCAAAAAAGATACGGAAGGACACTTTTTACTCATTACAGGGAAAATTTGTCAGGAGGAACTCTAAATCCTTAACGTATATGCTCTAAATACAAGAACATCCATATTCATGAAAGAACCCCTACTAAAGCTCAAAAAATACATTGTACCCCATACAATAATAGTGGGAGACCTCAACACATCACTCTCATCAACGGACAAATCATAGAAACAGAAACTGAACAAGCACACAGTGAAACTAGCAGAGGATATGAACCAATTGGAATTAATAGAAATCTACAGAACATTTCATCCTAAAACAAAAGAATACACCTTTTCAGCACCTCATGGCACCTTCTCCAAAACTGACCATATAATTGGTCACAAAACAAGCCTCAATAGATATAAGAAAATTGAAATACTCCCATGCATCCTATCAGATCACCATGGTCTAAGGCTGGTCTTTAATAACAACACAGACAACAAAAAGCCCATATAAACATGGAAACTAAACAATGCTCTATTAAACAATAGCATGGTCAAAGAAGAAGTAAAGAAATTAAGGATTTTCTAGAATTTAATGAAAATGAAAACACAACATACCCAAACCTATGGGATGCAATGAAAGCAGTACTGAGAGGAAAACTCATAGCTCTGAGTGCTTCCAAAAAGAAAATGGAGAGAGCATACACTAGCAACTTGACAGCACAGTTGAAAGCTCTAGAACAAAAGGAAGCAGATACACCCAAGAGGAATAGATGGCAAAAAATAATCAAACTCAGAGCAGAAATTGACCAAATAGAAACAAAAAGAACCATTGAAAGAATCTACAAAACCAAGAGCTGGTTCTTTGAGAAAATTAACAAGATTGATAAACCTTAGCCAGACTAACTAGAGGGCAAAGAGAGAGTATCCAAATTAACAAAATCAGAAAGGAAAGTGGAGAAATAACAACTGAAACTGAGGAAGGTCAAGAAATCATCAGATCCTACTACAAAAGCCTATACTTAACAAAGCTGGAAAATCTGGAGGAAATGGATGAATTCCTAGACAGATACCAGATACTAAAGTTAAACCAGGACCAGGTAAACCATCTAAATAATCCTATAACACCTAAAGAAATAGGAGAACTCATCAAAAGCCTCCCAACCAAAAAAAGATCAGGTCCAGATGGGTTCAGTGCAGAATTCTATCAGACATTTATTAATGACCTAATACCAATACCGTCCAAACTCTTCCACAAAATAGAGTCAGATGGAACACTACCTAACTCATTTTTCGAGGCCACAATAACCCTCGTGCCTAAAACACACAAAGACCCTACAAGGAAAGAGAACTTCAGACCAATCTCACTTATGAACATTGATGCAAAAATATTCAACAAAATCCTTGCAAACCGAATCCAAGAACACATCAAAATGATCATTCACCATGATCAAGTAGGCTTCATCCCTGGGATGCAGGGATAGTTTAATATACGGAAATCCATCAACGTTGTCCACCATATAAACAAACTCAAAGAAAAAAAACACATGGTTATCTCACTAGATACTGAAAAAGCATTTGACAAAATTCAACACCCCTTCATTTTGAAAGTCTTGAAAAGAACAGGAATCCAAGGCCCATACATAAACATAATAAAAGCAATATACAGCAAACCAATAGCCAACATCAAACTTAACAGTGAGAAACTTAAAGCACTAAAATCAGGGACTAGACAAGGCTGCCCACTTTCCCCCTACCTATTCAACATAGCACTGGAGGTTCTGGCCGGAGCAATTAGACAGCAAAAGAAAATCAAAGGGATACATATTGGAAAGGAAGAAGTAAAATCATCACTGTTTGCAGATGACATGATAGTGTACATAAGTGACCCCAAAAATTCCACCAGAGAACTTCTACAGCTGATAAACAAGTTCAGCAAAGTGGCTGGATATAAAATTAACTCAAACAAATCAGTAGCCTTCCTCTACTGAAAGGACAAACATGCAGAGAAAGAAATTAGGGAAATGACATCCTTCACAATAGTTACATACAATATGAACTACCTTGGTGTGACTCTAACTAAGCAAGTGAAGGACCTGTATGACAAGAACTTCAAATCTCTAAAGGAAATCAAGCAAGATCTCAGAAAATGGAAAGATCTCCCATGCTCATGGATTGGAAGGATCAACATTGTAAAAATGGCCATCTTACCAAAAGCAATCTACAGATTCAATGCAATCCCCATAAAAATTCCAACCCAATTCTTCATAGAGTTGGAAAGAGCAATGTGCAATTTCATCTGGAATAACAAAAGACCTAGAATAGCAAAATCCATCCTCAACAACAAGAAAACATCTGCGGGAATCACCATCCCTGATCTCAAGCTATATTACAAGGCAATTGTGCTAAAAACTGCATGGTACTGGTACAGAGATAGGCACGTGGATCAATGGAATAGAATAGAAGATCCAGAAATGAGCCCTCACATATATGGTCACTTGATTTTTGACAAAGGAGCTGTAAACATTCAATAGAAAAAGAATAGCCTCTTCAACAAATGGTATTGGTCCAACTGGCACTCAGCATGCAGAAGAATGAAAATAGACTCTTTCTTTGTGGGGAGCTGAATGCAGACGCCATTACAAGATGGCACTGGCTCCCTCACGGTTTGAGGTAAACAACTCCATATATAGTAATGCTCTTGTCAACTAAGGCGCTGCACCCTGCTCATGTGCAGTACATAACCTGTCTCCGGCCAATCCCGAGGCCTCTGGTGTCAGCAGACTGGTAACAACCAATCATGGCAAGCCCGTATGCACTTCTCCCTATATAAGCGGACAGCTAGGGTAGTTCGGGGCCCCTCGCTTCCTGCTCTCCCCTTCAACCAAGAGGCTCCCACAATAAAGAGTGATCTGAGAAGAATCCTCTGGTGGTGGTCGTCTTTCCTCGATGGTCGAGGAGCGCGCCGCATTTCTTATCTCTTTGTACAAAGCTCAAGTGCAAGTGGATCAAAGATCTCCACATTAAACCAGGCACACTGAAACTATTAGAAGAGAAAGTAGGGAAAACCTTAGAACACATAGGCACAGGAGAAAATTTCCTGAACAGAACACCAATGGCTCATGCTCTAACGTCAAATATCAACAAATGGGACTTAATGAGATTGCAAAGTTTCTGTAAGGCTAAGGACACTGTCAAGAAAACAAAACGGCAGCAAACAGATTGGGAAAAGATCTTTACCAACTCTACATCTGATAGAGGCCTAATATCAAAGGTATACAAAGAACTCAATAAGTTAGACATCTGAGAATCAAACAACCCTATTAAAAAATGGGGTACAGAGCTAAACAAAAAGCTCTCAATCGAGGAATATCGAATGGCTGAGAAACATCTAAGGAAGTGCTCAACATCCTTGGCCATCAGGGAAATGTAAATCAAAACAACCCTGAGATTCCACCTCACACCAGTCAGAATGACTAAGATCAAAAATTCAGATAACAGCAGATGTTGGCGAGGAAATGGAGAAAGAGGAACACTTCTCCACTGTTGGTGGGGTTGTAAACTGGTACAACCACTCTGGAAATTAGTCTGACAATTCCTCAGAAAATTGGACATAGTACTACCTGAAGACCCAGTTATTCCACTTCTGGGCATTTACCCCAGAGATGCTCCAACATACAACAAAGACACATGCACCACAATGTTCATTGCACCTCTATTTATAATAGCCAGAAGCTGGAAAGAACCCAGATACCCTTCAGTAGATGAATGAATACAAAAATTGTGGTATATTTACACAATGGAGTACTACTCAGCTATCAGAAACAATGACTTTATGAAATTCTTAAGAAAATGGATGCATCTAGAGAATATCATCCTGAGTGAGGTAACCCAGTCACAAAAGAACAGACATAATATGCAGTCACTGATAATTAGATACTAACCCCAGAAAGCTCTGAATACCCCAGAAACAACTTACAGACTATATGAAGTTCAAAAAAAACAAAGGCCAAAAAAAAAAAAAAAAGAAAAATCATTATACTTAATCTTTACACACCAAGAAAACTTTGACTATTTCCAGGTTACATCTTGTTCTACATGTACTTTATGCTAATTGTAACTAGTAAAATTTTAAGGCACACTATCAAACCTTTAAAAAAATCAAGTATTGACAAAAATGTATTCATATACTTTTATGCAAAAATGCTTTTAAAATTTGTACATTTATCTTTGTTTTTTAAAATAAAGTTGTTTAATTTAAAAAAAAACAATTGAGCCAGTGAAATGGATCACTGGGTAAAAATGACACATTTAACTCCAGCCTGATACTGGAGTTAAATCGCTAGCAACAAATATCATATGAAGAAAAACTCGCACAATTGTCTCTAACTTCCACAAGTGCACCGTGGCATGAGCACATACACATACTACACAAGTAAAATTTAAAAAGCAACTAGTCAGATTCAGTGGCACACGCCTTAGTCCCAGTATGCAGAGGCTGAAGCAGGAAGACCAGGAGTGTGAGGCCTGCCTGACCTACAACAGTGAGTCAAACCCAACCTGGGCTACCAAGAAAAAACACATCTTAAAAACAAAGCAAAACAAAAACCACTAACCAGCAGCACTTGGAAGGGAAAGACAGGAACTCCCTGGAGCTCCCTGGCCAAATGTCTTGGCGATTCTGAGAGTTCTAGACTCATTGAGAGATCCTGTCTCAAAAAACAAGGTAGAGAATCATTGGGTTATATAGCCAACATTGACCTCTGGCCTACACACATACACAAATATACACATATGCATAAGTACATGTATGCATATAAATGTGTATATATGTATATACTACACACATACCTGTACATATAGGAACATGTATATAAGCATATGCTACATATACACACATATAAAAGGGGGGAGATCCCCAAACAGGCTGGATACCTACAACTAAAAACAGGGATGTAGAATGAAGTCTAGCACAGGTGGCTCATCTTTTACAAAATGCTCTTTTGGAATCTTATTTATTTCTTGCAACAGTATTTGAAATATATTCATTCTCACAACAGCATTATGGAGTATATTCATTGTTGTGTTCATCTTTCAGATAAAAAAGCTAATTTTGCCTATTTTATTCCACAACCCAGAACAGTGTTTGGCATATAGTAGGCCCACACTGAAACACTGTCAAATAAGAGAAAGGGAAAGCTAAAGAGATTATATGATTCTGACAGTCACACTGTTAATGGTGGAGTTGGAGCTCAATTCTAGGTCTTCTGGTCCTCAGTCCTGTATCTTCACACTGTCTCAAACTGGTAAAGAAAAAAGGCATGGGCATCTAAATATAATATTAATTTACATTATAAAATTCTGTGAGATGGTTAAAATTTCTCAAATGGCTCTTGTTAAAAGATAAATACCAAAGTTGGCATACCCTCCTCTCTGTAAAGACATAGGCATGCGTAGAATTCAGAGATCTGTGTTATTTATTCATTTTGTTCTCTTCAAGGTAACTGCCCTGCAAGCCCTTCCTGTGGTACTGAAGCAATGCCATGAGGAATCACTCCTAGATCATCACGTCCTCTAAAGGTAGTAGTATATAGCCTTTGGGTTTTAGTTGCAACTATATGGGAACAACAGAGGCCTACAATGCAACCCAATGTGCACACACAAAAAAATGTCACTTAAAATATTTATAGAGATTTATACATGGTAGAAGTGCCTTGAAACAGATGGAGATACACAGAGAGTCCTCAACCTGAGACCACTGTATTTAAACACGTCCTTATTCCACACAATAGGCATGATCCTTAAAGCCCTGAGTATATCGCCTTTTTGTAAATACGGTAATATAAAAAACACTGGTGGCTACTACTTAAAATGAAGCAGATGGTAAATATTATTGCACAATAAATTATCTTTATATATGAAAAAGATTTATAGCTAGGTATGGTAGTTCTCATCTACAATTCTAGAACTCAAAAGGCTGAGGCAGAACTGCCATGAGTTCCTGAGTTCCAGGCCAGCCCGCAATACAGAGCAGAAGCTCCAGCTCAAAGGAACAAACAAAACAACTTGTGATGGAAGTGTTTGTAATTTAGCATCTAATCTAACCCACTCTACAGTATAAGCTGGCTAATTAACAGCTATTTTCCTGAGTTTATCTGTTAAGTAGATATTATACCTATTACTCAGGATCACTGTAGAGATGAAATGAGAAAAGGAATATGGATATGCTGAGTAAACTGTGAAGCACAGAACACATGACAGGAATCAACTAATAAATTTTGTTCAACAACAGAACACAGACAAAATGTCTTTGGTTGCTAGGTGCTGGTAGCACATGCGTTTAATCCCAAGACTTGGGAGGCAGAAACAGGAGGATGCCTCTAAGTCCAAGGCAAGCCTGGTCTACAGAAGGAGTTCCAGGACAGCCAAAGCTTTAAAAAAAAAAAGTCTTTGGTTTTATCAAAGGAAGAAAATTCAGCCAAGGGTTCCTTAATGAAACACACACAACAATCATTGCAGGATTGGCTCGTTTTCCACCTCAGAAACCAAGTGGCTGAGAAACTGTAAATTGGTACTAATTATAGAATACTCAAAAGTGTACTTTTTCATTCAAAAAAATTATAGATACTACCAACACATAAAAAGTTAGAGAAGAAAGGATCTTACAAAATGTATATTACAATTCTTTTAGTTGGCAAATTTTAGAAAATCAAAGCCCAGAGTTGCAAAGTTACGTAAGAATGCGTGATGTACATTTTGTGCAACGTTTCTAATCATAGTATATTCATCCTGATAATCTATCTCTGTGCTATTCAAACACTTTAAGCATACTAATTAACATGGTATATTAAAATGTCTGTCCTTTCCTCAGAGAACAGGAAGATCCCAATAGATACATATACCAAATCCATCCTATATTTCCAGCACTCGGTTTGTCTTAGATGGTATAATGAACCATATTCCAGTTAAAAATGTTTTGTACATTTTAGAAACAAGTAAAACCCTTCTGGAGATTTTCCTGTTTAATTAGCAAGATATTTTAGCAAGATATTTTAAAAGGCTAATGCTATAGACCTGAATTTGATCACAGGAAGTCAGTAAGTAATCTTAGATAGATAAGAAGAGTAAGATAGGAAAGGGATCCTGAAGAGAAGGGCATCATTATAACAGGTCCTAGGAACATTAGCAGATTTTGGGGTTTTTATGACTAGGTCTTCAAGAGCATCTTTCAACAATTTTAGAATGACTTACACTGAAACATCAACAACCCACTAACAATATGATTTCTGCCCTGGCTATTATGTGATATGTTAACTGCTCCTAACAACTGTTCAGTGACTCTTAAAAAAAAAAAAAAAAAAAAAGATAAAGGGGGCTGAAGAGATGGCTCAGCTGTTAAGAGCACTTGCTGTACTGGCAGAAGACCCAAGGTGGGTTCCCAGCACCCGTATCAGGCAGCTCACAACAGCCTGTAACTGCAGATTCAAAGAATGTGATGTCCTCTTCTGTCCTCCTTGGGCACCTGCACAAATATACACAGATAAATAAACTTTAAAATAAAAAAAGAATTGAAGGAGATACAAAAGTATTTTTCAGAAAGGCACGATAGCATAATAGATTAAGACATTGATAACACGTTTACTAGTCCAATCCCCAGGGTCCACATGATAGGAGAGGACTGACGCCCCCCAAGTTGTCTTCTGCCCTTCTGATGTGTGCCACAGTGTGTGTACGATCTCTCCCTCCCTCCCTCTCTCACATAAAAAATAAATGTAAATTTTTAACATACTTTTAAGGAGAGAAGACTCTAAATTGGAGAGTTTCCTTAAATAGTGACTTAAGAAAGAAAAATTATACTCTGAAAAATGTGTTCTAATTCCTCATTTTGTTTTTTACTTCTTTTTTAAGGTTTACAGGTGGGAAGGGGGAGGAGTGTGCCTGTGGAGGCCAGAAGAGGGCACTGGATCCCTGGGAGCTGGGCTTAGAGATGGTTGTAAGCTTCCTGACATGAGCCGAGATGCGAATCTGGTCCTCTGTAGGAGAAGCAGGTGCTTTCACTGCTGAGCCATCTCTCCATCTCTTTACCCTTTGACCCTGACCTTCAACAAATTGTTTCATTTCCCTTTCCTTCAAGCTTAATTATAAAATCAAAAACCCCCACCAACAGTTGAGAGAACTGAGAATAAATATGAAAGGATAAAAAGTTAGAGGCTGAAATTACAAGTTCTGGTTTTTGTTATGTCAGCTAATAGCCTAAAGTCACTTGACAGTCTTCAAACCAATATTGTCCTGTTTGTAAGTATCTCAGATAACCATATTTCAGCTATATCCTAGAAGTTTAATGTATTAATTACTGTTGCTATAAACAACGAAATTCTATAAAAATGTTATGTTCTGACTAATTAGGAAAAGGAGACATAATACCTGTCAAAAATAAAACCTAAATTTCCTTTGAATTCCACACCTCCGGAGTTCCAATCCAAATATTTCCCTATAGCCACTCATGAGCCCTGATCCAAACAGACTCCATATCTTTCATTCCACTATTCTTAATAAAATGTTCAAAAGCTAGCCATAAAAAATGAAAACTCTTGGACATAGTACTATCTGAGGACCCAGCTATACCACTCCTGGGCATATACCCAAAAGATGCTCCAACATCTAACAAGGACACATGCTCCACTATGTTCATAGCAGCCATATTTATAATAGCCAAATGCTGAAAAGAACCCAGATGTCCTTCAATAGAGGAATGGATATAAAAATTGTGGTATATTTACACAATGGAGGACTACTCAGTTATTAAAAACAATGACTTCATGAAATTCCTAGGCAAATGGATGGAACTTGAAGCTATCATCCTGAGTGAGGTAACCCAGTCACAAAAGAACACTCATGGTATATACTCACTTATAAGTGGATACCAGCCCAAAAAGCTTGGAATACCCAAGAAACCATCCACAGAACTTAAAGGAAGGCTATAAGGTGGATGCCTCAGTCTTTCTTAGAAGGAAGAACAAAACATTCATGGGAGGAAATAAAGGACAAATAGAGGAGCAGGGATTGGAGAAAGGATCATCCAGAGACCGCCTCACCTGGGGATACACCCCATATGTACCCAATAAACCCAAGCACTATTGCTGATGACAAGTAGTGCTTACTGGCAAGAACCTGATATGGATGCCTCCTCAGAGGCTCTGCCAGAGCCATACTGATACAGAGGAGGATGCTTGCAGCTAACCATTGGACTGAACACAGGGACCCCAATGAAGGAGCTAGAGAAAGGACTGAAGGAGCTGAAAGGGTCTGCAACTCCACCGGAGAACAAAATTATCAACCAACCAAACTCATCACAGCTCCCAGGGACTAAAACACCAACCAATGAGTTTGCATGGAAAGACCCATGGCCCGAGGTACATATACAGCAGAGGACAGCATTTTCTGACATCAATGGGAGCAGAGGCCTTTGGTCTAAGTGTAGGGGAATGCCAAGGTGCTGAGATGGTAGAGAGTGGTTGGGAGAGGGGACACCTTCATGGAGGCAATGGGAGGGAGAGAGAGGATGAGATGGTGGGAAAGAAATAACATCTGATAACATAAATGCAGAGAAGAGGGGAGGGATGAAAACTATGGGGCTAGAGAAATGGTTCAGGGGTTAAGAGCACTGACTGTTCTTCTAGCGGTCCTGAGTTCAATTCCCAGCAACCACATGGTGGCTCACAACTATCTGTAATGAAATTCAATTCCTTCTGGAGTGTCTGAAGACAGCTACAGTATACTCATATACATAAAATAAACATTTAGGAAAAAATTGAAAACTCTGAACCTGACATGGTGGCACATGTCTTTAATCCCAGCACTTAAGAGGCAGCAGGTGGGTCTCTGTGAGTTGGAGACCAGTCCAGTCTACAAATTGAGTTCTAGGACAGCCAGGGATACACAGAGAAATCCTGTCTCAAAATTAAAATTAAAAAAAAAAAAGCATGTAAAGTGTGGTGGTGCATACCTTTAATCCCAGCACTTGGGAGACAGAGGCAGGCAGATCTCTGAGTTCAAGTCCAGCCTAGTTCAGAGTGAGTTCCAGGATAGCCAGAGATACACAGAAAAACCACATCTTTAAAAAATAAAATAAAATAGAAATAGAAATTCTGTATATCATATCAATCTTTTCTCTTTGTGACCTTTTTTGGCACTATTTTTATTCTGTATGGACAAAGCCAAACCTGCTTCTCTTAAATCAAATTTCTTCGAAGTCTCATTCCCACCCTGGTCTGTGATTTTCCTTCCTTCCTTTCTACACAGTCGTATTAGCTTGAACTCAAAACAATCATCTTGCCTCAGCCTCTTGGGTGCTGGGACAGCAGGTATGAGACATGGCCACTTGTGGTCCAGCTCTACCACTCATTCTTTTAAGTCACACGGTGACTACAGAGAACCAATGATATTTTCAGAACTTAGTATAACATCTTTTATACAGTCATCACTCAGTAAACAATAGGAGTGGTCAAAGTGCCACACTAATAGCACATACCCTTCACTTCAGTATGTCTCAAGTTTGATTATGAGGATCTCGTTCAAATGCAAAATACACTGCAGTGGGTAGAAAGTAGGATCTGAGATTATGTTCTTCCAAATTCTTCTGGTTGATACCAATGCTGTTGATCCAAGGGCCATATTTCGAATACAAGAAGTGGGCTTTAATAAGTTTTTTTTAATGTATATAAATATTATCTGCTCAGCTAGATAGTAAGCTCTTAGGAGACATATTATTTATCATTCGTCTTAGCAGATGTAGCCTATAAAGATGCTCAAAAAACATCTGTTGACTTATTGTCTGTAGTTTCTAGATGATCAAGAGCATCTTTGCCATACTGATTTTCAAATAAAATGCTAAACTATGCCAACAGCAAAAGCTTACTTGACAACTGGAGTCACAGTTGCTTGATTGAATGGAGGCAGGGAGAATCTGGTGGAAAACTTTAGCTCTTCAACAGTGAGGGCATATTAGAAGCAAAAATGTGTCAACTGGTCACCCTCTCTATGATAAAGTGTAAAGATCATTAGTGTGAAATCTTAATTGCACTTCAAATTCAGCTATGAACCTTAAAAAGATATATATTTATGGCAAAACAAAAACCAATAATAATTAAATTGGGGGGCACTTGATTTAATTCCTGGTGGCACACATACATTTTTCAATAAACTTTTAGTGAGCGATTAATCTAAAGCTCTCAGGCTATGTTAAAATTTCAAGGAAAAGAAAGAAGTACCCTCCAGTTTTCTCATGAACCAGGTCAGAAGTCAGGGCTCCATTAGACTGCCCATAATCACACTGATAAGGAATTTACAGGAATCTTCTGTATATTGACACAGATCTGTAAAACTACCTAGTTTAAGATTGCTTTAAAATATGGAATTATTTAAATGTTTGTTAAAACCCTCTTTATGTTAGCATTCTATAATTCAGATGGGACCAATACGTTTTAAGTTCTACTGGGATACTACATTTTTCCTACTCAAATAGCATAAACATGGCATTGGGTATCTATAACTGCTTACTCAGTTCTGTCTAGGTAGCTTTAACTATGAGATAGATTATTTAAATTAGCCTTCAGAACAAAAAGCACCCTTGTAAGCTACTGTGTTTGTCATAAGCAGCCACCTGCTCCTTAAGAGACCTTTCAATAAAACCACTCATCAACATTTCACTAAGGTGTTTTAAACAAATTTAGACTTGTTAGAAGATGACAAAATTCTTGGAATTGCTATTACCTACAAAAACACAGAGGCACGGAGCTACCATCAAGCGCAGAATCAAGCTCAGCCTAAGAGTTTTGATAAATCAATGTTATTACTCCAGAGAAAACCCTAAGGCAGTTGAGAGTCAGCCCACAGGAAAGTGAATCCTTTTACTTCCATCAGAAGTCAAGTCTCTAGGGCAAAGCAGATTCTCTGCGTTATACCAGGCACTCTTCCTAGAAAATAACCCTATCCAAGGAGGATTTCACATCTCAACTCTCTCATTTCTAAATAAACAGATTCACTGTGAGCCTTGCCATATTTGTGCAAACACATATCTACCTATCTGTGGGTATCTAACTAGTAATTAGAACCAAGAAAATAGCTTCAGTGGGGTAAGAGATGGCGACAGAGCTCACAAGAGTCAGATTCTTGCACAGAAAAATGAAATATCAATGTTAGTCTCATTCCTCCCTATTTCCTGGCTTTTCTTTATGATTCATTTTTTAACTGTTCACCAGTAATTCTTAATGTGGCTCATTTCTGAAATAATCTTAACTCTAGATTCCTTTGCTAACTGTCTCAGGTCTCTATTAGTGTGAGTTTTCCAAAAGGCCCCCAACATTGCCTAAAAGGAAGTGTAGTATGTAACACAGAAACGTTTTAAATAATGAGACAGTACAGAAGGATGGCAGCAGTGAAGCCACGCAGTCCTAAAGTCAAAATGGTACTGTACCATTTGTTAGCTGAATGTCTGTAAGCTCACCACTTACCTTTTCTAAGTCTCCATTTTCTGGTGAAGACCCAACAGAAAATCACATTAAGAGTCCTTACTAGAGAGTCTGACATACAATGGGTGCTTAAATAGAGCTTGCTTCCCTCCCCTTCCTCCCGAACAAACACTTGTTGATTTGAACAGAGAGTTTCTTCCAGGAGACTGCCAGTGCCACTACTGGCATACTTTCCCCATTCCCTCTTGTTAGTCCCTATTACCTTGTTATATCCTGATAAAAGTCTTTTCTACTCTACTATCTTGAAAAATAAGGGCCAACCACACAACCCACCCAGCGGAAATGAGTACAGCAAGGTAACAGCAGGAGGGCGTGCAGCTCCAGGTAACCTGTCACTTCCACCAGCTCACACACTCAGCACTCCCTCCTTCCCTCCCTCCCTTCCTAGTCTCAGTGAAGGAATGGCAGGGAACACACAAGAGGGAAGCAGCTAAAAGATTACAGCTCTGGGGTCCCTGTGTCTTCCTCTTGGGAAGAACTCTCAGGTGTGGGCGCCAATCAACCTCATCCCCTTAGGAAAAGCAAAATAAACAAAAACCCTTCCTCACTCCTGGCCTTTTCCAGTTTCCATACCCACCAGTCAGCCCACCATCTACCACTGCTTCCTACTGCATCAAAGGAACAACTCTGAAGCTCTTAATTAATTAGTCTTCAGTGGATTTCATTCATGTGTTTCTCAGCTAAACCTAACACCTTCCCCAATCTTCCCCATTCCCGAAATCTCTTTAAAAAGAAAAAGGAAAAGCATTCTTGAAGTTTCCCCCTTTACTGCATTAAGGCCAATCATTTTATCTGTAATATTTTTACTTAGGTCTTCATCATTCAGCTGAAAAAGCCACCCATCGTTTACACACACAGGAGCATGCACACACACTCAAACACACTCGAGCGCGCACACACACATACGGGGGGGGGGGGGGGGAAGAGGGAGGAGAGAACAAATTTAAAAACATACATTCCCCTCCCTGCTGCATATATACAATAATCTCATTATTTTTAAACAGATGTCAATCACACTCAGAGAACATCTGTGATCTAACTCGCAGTGATGCCAATACAGGTACAGGTTTACAAACAAACAAACAACGACAACAATAACAAAAACCCACCTATCGACCTTAAATACTAATATCCACTCCCAATTCATTCCAGGCCTTACAGACTAGAATCTTTTTTGGTGTCCTTTATTTTGATGGCCATCTGGGGCCATTTTCACCTTAGCTTATATGTGTCTAAACTGTTAAGTCTGCATCCCCCATAAGTATTTCTGTTTTGTTTTGGTTTCTTTTTTATTATTATTATTAGTTCTTTGAGGATGTTGTACAACCTGTTTTGATCATATCTGCCCTCCCTCCCCCAACTCTTTTCTGATCCATTTCCCCTTCTCTCTCCACCCAACTTTGTAGTGTCCCCACCATCACCGTCATGGCCAATATGTGCTGCCCAAATATTCTTGGCTGTGTGGCCTTCCTCTAGAGCATGGTTGACTTTACCACTATTTTCAAGCCCCATCGGTGCTTAATGAAGTAGCTTGCTCTGCCACGGGCCTGGAGGCCACCTAGTCCTTTACCTCCTGGACCCACGTCTCTGGGAGGTCGCTGCCTGCCCTCGCCCCTCCCACACACGGACACCTGCTCGTCCCGGGTGCTCTCCCGGGTGACCTCGAGGGTCCATCTTCACACCCTGTCCCCGGCGGACCCCACAGGGGCCTACCAGTCGGTGTGCGGCTCGTCGACCACCAGCAGCACCTTGGCCTTCCTGGAAGCGGCCGAAGGCGCGGGTGCATCCACCAGGCCGGCGGAGGCGGCCGTCTGCTTCACGGCTTGCGACAGCGAGCTGAAGAAGCTGCTGCCCACCGACGGCGTCGGCGCGGGCTGCGGCGCCGGCTGCGGCGCGGGTGTCTGGGCGGGTGGCGGCCTGCGTTCGGGGCCAGGCGAGGCAGCAGAGGTGGCCGCCGACGCCGTGGCGGCACCGGGGCCAGGGGCGGGCGGGGGCTGCTGCGGATCCGGGCGCTGAAGGTCAGTCATGTAGCCATTGGGCAGGTTGGCGATGAAGCTGCTGTCCGACAGCCGGCGCCTCAGGAAGTTCATCATCTGGCTTGAGGGACTGAGGGCGCTCGAGGCGGCGGGCCAGGCGGCTGCAGGGAGGACGGCGCGGGGCGACCGAAGGTGGTCCGCGTCTCCGTGAGCCCAGCAGACAGCCGCGGCGCTCTGGGTCTGGGGAGCGAGCCCGCTAGCGAGAGAGCAGTGGGCGGTGCTGAGGGCGTGGCCAGTTCTGTCTCCGCCCCTCTCCGCAGAGTCTGCTCCTCCCCTGCCTACGGGCGCGCGTGCGCCCCGCCTTCAGGCTCTGGCGCAAAGAGAAGGGAGAGTCGGCCCTCCTGCCACCTGAGCGTGACTGTGTGGGAACCGGGCGCTCTCGCCGTGTGGAGGGAAGGGAAGCCTAGAGTCTCCCACCATCATCACCTTCGTGGTTTGAAGAGGAGAGTAGCGTCCCAGTTCCAGGCGAAGACACCATCCTAATGCCATTTAGGTAGAAGAGAGGTGTCAGCTTCCCTACCCTGAGGTGAGAGAAAAGAGCTACACACACCCCTCCTCCAACCTCTGCCCACCCTCACCCCCGCTCTGCCAAGTGTACACGCGCTCACGCCGAGGCACACCATTCAGTGAGCAAAACGAAGCATCTCCTTTCCTGAAGCTAAGGAGAAAGATGCGAATGGCCCCAACTTTCAGATGAGAAGGAATAGACTAATCTGTTGCTTCTAACTCACAGCCAATATGCTGAGACCTAAATGGATGGATGGATGGATGGATGGATGGATGGATGGATGGATGGATGGATGGATGGATGGATGGATGGATGGGTGGATAAATAAAAGCTGATTATCCATGCTGAGTGACAAAAACCTTTCCCTGATCCAAGAAGAGAGAGTTCAGACCACAGTGAAGTACAGGACTTCATCCTCCTTGAAGAAGGAACCTGAGCAGACACTCTCCACACTGCCCCCCTCGGGGGCATTTGGAGGCAATTTCTGTGGCCCACCTAATAGCGCACAATTCTTTCACTAACCAGAGAGAGAGAAAGAGAAAGGGGGGAAGGGGCTGAAGAGGTCTTCTCAGGACCCCTTAAACAGATAGCCAAGGCTACCCCCTCAATTTGCTTCCCTGACATACATTGTTTTTGTTTTGTTCCCAGTATTGTACGGAGACCTAGTCCTCTAACTGACCATCTCCATGAAGGTTTATCTGGTTACCAACTTCTCTGTGCACTCTCTAAAATTTGTGGGCTCTTTGGACCTTCGTTTTGATCTGTCCTCAGGTATATTCATCCCCTACACTGGGACAAAATACAGTAGATGTGCTTGACAGGCAGACCAGCTGGAGTGATGCTCGACTTTGGACAAATTACTCCTTTGAACCTTTTTCTTCCACAGCTAACAAAAATAGCACTTTTCAAAGCTGTTGGAGTAAACGAGAACATGTAGGTAAAGCATCTAGTACACAGTGGATATTCTCGTAGTGGTGCCTAAATCCTTACTATTATTTGAATTCTCCCACCATCATCACCTTCATGGTTTGAAGAGGAGTAGTGTTAACTAGGTTGAGTGGGATCAGTGAGTGTCTTGACACCAATGTGAGCAGGATATTGCTATTTTGCACATCCCAGCTGGTGCTCAGCTCTAAGGCAATGGCATCAGAAAGGCCTGCAGCCAATTGTGAAAATAAATAAATAACCAATAAAATTAGAAAGCAACTCTTGTCTCTGGTAAACTCACAACAAAGAGCTAGGGAATCAATATAGAGACGGGAACAATTAACCACAGTGAAATGTGAGAAAGTCTGTAAATCAGTTGGATAAGGTGGTTTAGGAACAACAAAGATACAGGATTTATTTACCTCTGAGGCTTATGCAAGGCTTCTCAGAAGAAGTAATGTTTAAGATAGGACTTGAGACATGTGGTTAAAGTTAACAGAACTAGAGAGATGGCTCTGTAGTTTGGAACACTTGTTACTCCTCCAGAGGAGCCAAGTTTGGTTCCCAACACCCAGGTCAAGTGACCTATGGTCACCTGTAACCACAGCTCCAGGGAATATAACCCCCCTCATCTGGCCTCCAAGGGCACCCGCACACACATCATAACATTTACACAGATACACTGTCTTGGTTACTGTTCTGTTACTGTGAAGAGACACCATGACCAAAACAACTTATAAAAGAAAGTATTTGATTGGGGGCTTGCTTAGTTTCAGTATCATCATGGCAGGAATCATTGCTGGTGGCAGGCAAGTAGACATGAAACTGAGAGACAGAGACTGGGACTAGCATAGACTTTTGAAACCTCAAAGCCCATTCCCAGTGACCCATCTCCTCCAACAAGGTCTTCTAGTTCTTTCCAAACAGTTCCAGTAACTGGGGACTGGGCATTCAAACATATGGGGCAATGAGAGCCATTCTCATTCAAACTACTACACACACATATACATAAGTAGATGAAGTCTATCTTTTCTTTTTTTTAAGAAAGTATCCACAGAGAAGTAAAGAAAGCATTCAGGCAGAGAAATGAATATTTGTCAACTCATGGCTCCTCCTCCAGAATGGGCTGTTTCATATACTAACTTTATCAGATCTCCTGCAGACATTACAATAAAATATCCTAGTGACTAAGATGTGAGTTTTCTAAATATAGAACTTTATCTTAATCATCTTTGAACCCCCAACAACCAGTGTAAGCATTCAATTGTTTTAGAATTGAACTGTATGCTTACATAATTTAGTTCTTTCCTACTGAAGAATAAAACTTATATCACTGATAATCAAATAAATATAATTTATCATACTTTCCTTCCTAAAATTTCTAAAAGTATTTTTTAAAGAAAAATCAAAAAAATATTTCCCAAACACATTTCTCTATTGTCAGGATTTCAGATTGTATATGACTTAGGTTGCTATACTCTGATGAAACGCCATAACCAAACAACTTGGAGTAGAAAAGGGTTTATTCAGCTTAGACTTCTACATCACAGTTCACCATCAAGGGAAGTCAGGATTGGGACTCAATCAGGAACCTGGAGGCAGCAAATGATGGAGAGACCATAGAGGAATGCTGCTTACTGGCTTGCTCTTCATGGTTTACTCAGCCTGCTTTCTTATAGAACATAGGACCATCAGTACAGAGATAGTACCACCCACAATGGGCTGGGCCCTCCCCATCAATCACTAATTAAGAAAATGGCTTACAGCCAGACCTTTTTGTTGTCATTGTTGTTGTTGTTGGACAGTTTATATATTTACATTTTGAATGTTATCCCCTTTCTCCAGTTCACCCCTTCCTCCATATCCCCTCCCCCTGCGTCTATAAGGATGCTCCCCCTCCCACCTCAACATCCTGGCATTCCCATACACTGGGGAAACTTTCACAGGACCAAGGGCTTTTCTTCCTATTGATGCCAGACAATGCCATTCTCTGCTACATATGCGGCTGGAGCCATGAGTTCACCCATGTATACTCTTTGGTTGGTGATTTATTCCCTGGGAGCTCTGGGGGTCTGGTTGGTTGATACTGTTGTTCTTCCTATGAGGTTACAAACCCCTTCAGCTCCTTCAGTCCTTTTCTAACTCTTCCATTGGAGTCCCTGTGCTCAGTCTGATGGTTAGCTGCAAGCATCTTAATCTGTATCAATAAGGGTCTGACAGAGCCTCTCAAGGGCATCCATATCAGGCTTCTGTCAGCAAGCACTTCTTTGCATCAGCAATAGTGACTAGGTATGGTGGCTGCATATAAGATGGATCCCCAAGTGGGAAGGTCTCTGGATGGCCTTTTCTTCAGTCTCTGCTCCACTCTGCCCCTGTATTTCCTCCCATGAACATTTTGTTCCCCCTTCTAAGGACTGAAGCATCCACCTTTTGTCTTCCTTCTTCTTGAACTTCATATAGTCTGTGAATTATATCTTGGGTGTTCTGAGGTTTTGAGCTCATATCCACTTATCAGTGAGTGCATACCATGTGTGTTCTTTTGTGTCTGGGTTACCTTACTCAGGATGACAGTTTCTAGTTTCATCCATTTGCCTAAGAATTTCATGACATCATTGTTTTTAATAGCTGAGTAGTAGTACTCCATTGGATATATTCATCACAATTTCTGTATCCATTCCTCTGTTGAAGGACATCTGGGTTCTTTTCAGGATTTGGCTATTATAAATAAGGCTGCTATGAACATAGTGGAGCATGTGTCCTTGTTGTATGTTGGAGCATCTTTTGGGTACATGTCCAGGAGTGGTATAGCTGGGTCCTCAGGTAGTACTATGTCTGCCAAACTGATTTCCAGAGTGGTTGTACCAGTTTACAGTCCCATCAACAATAGAAGAGTGTTCCTCTTTCTCCACATCCTCACCAGCATCTGCTGTCACCTGAAATTTTTATCTTAGCCATTCTTACTGGTGTGAGATGGAATCTTAAGGTTGTTTTGATTTGCATTTCTGATGACTAAGGATGTTGAACATTTCTTTAGGTGCTTCTCAGCCATTCGATATTCCTCAGTTGATTGCAGCCAGATCTTGTAGAGGCATTTTCTCAATTGAAATTTCCTCCTTTAGACAACTCTAGTTTGTATGAAATTGACATACAACTAGCCAGCACAGTGTAACTTCTATTTTTAGGTGATTTTGGTATTTTTCCAATATATTTCATTAAGGAATTCCCCTTTAATATTGAGCTTGTAGTATGTGCACCATTTTTTTTAAACCAGCCTATTTAAAACGTATTTTAAGTATCTAAATCACATAAAGCACTGGCTAGATGATAGAGGAGATTCGGGTATGAATCAACCCCAAATTCATGCCTTAAGAAGACAGCTTATAATTAGCAGTACCAGAACAGTCTGTGAGTAACCAGAAAGTGGAGCAGGCAGTGAGTGTTACAGGAGCCAGAGGGAGAAGCATTTTCAGGGATGGGGGATTTTACAGGAAGACTAAAGAAATTTTCATGGACAAGAGAACATGGAGAAAAGAAGTGATGTGGGGGAAGAGCAAAAGATTGGTCAGGGAAGCTGGGTTGATATTAGCATTGTGTAGATCTATTGCTGTCTGTGTTAACTCAATCGTTGGACTTTTGTGTAGTATGTAATATGCCCTACAGTGTTCAGGGAGGCTTAGAAAGATTGCCCTTGTGTACAGTATTCTGCTATTATCTATAGAACTGCTCTTCACAGTTCAGTTACCTGACGTCAACTGCGATCCAGAAATAGTATGTAGAACATTCCAGGGAGGACACTGAGGTGGCTCAGTAGGTAAAGGTATTTGCTACCAAGCCTAACAACCTAGTTCAACCCCTGGGGCTTACATGGTGGGAAAGAAAACAACTCTCACAGGTTTTATCCTCTGGCTTCCACACATACACCATACATACATACATACATGTGACACACACAACACACACTGCATAAGAAAATTCCAGAAAGTAGAAAGAAATCCATTTGAAATCTCATACCATTGTGTGTTGTGATGGACCCTGCGGACTATGGCTCCCACCTTTGCCAGCACATGGATGCTGCAGAGATCACTAGCTCATTATGTCTCTCAGCTATTATCTTAGCTATTATGTCTCAGTGCTTGTGTTCAAGTGAACCAGACTCCTTAATATCCTCAAAGCACAAGAATAGTGGTGCTGACCACAGAGGAAATCCGAAAGACAAGCCATAAAGTGCC
Organism: Micromys minutus; assembly: GCF_963924665.1. Classification (NCBI taxonomy): domain Eukaryota; kingdom Metazoa; phylum Chordata; class Mammalia; order Rodentia; family Muridae; genus Micromys; species Micromys minutus. The sequence continues at coordinate 31,112,261 of NC_137972.1, forward strand.
TTTAAGAGAAAAGATAAAAGGCTCAGTTTTATATGGAAAGAAAAAACAATCATATACTTAGGTTGTTAACATTTATAGTAAAGTATGGGGGGGAGACCACATTCTCAGGATTTTTATGGTAATATAGTGTTGTAATTGTATCATTTTATTATAACTATTAATTTCTCGCTATACTGAGTTTACAAATTAAACTTTGCCATTGACATATCTGTATAGAGAACCAATCATGGTGTATGTAGAGTTCTGTATCACCAGTGGTTTGGGCATCCACCGAGGGTCTTGGAATATATTCACCTCAGATAGGTGGAGACTTCTCCATGTGCTTATGCAATTGTACCAATTCAGTTTGGTTTTTGTAAATCACCTCAACATTAGGTATTGTTTCTGCTTCTTTCAGGCTGGTAAAATAGCTATGGGACATTAATGTTAGAGGTGACAACTACACCAAACTATTCTCAGAAAACTTCTTGGCTTTAGATTCCTCCATTAGAGCAACAGAGATCCAAGAGCCCATCAGAAACTTTTATTAAATATTCTACTAAGTCACTCATTAGCTTCTAGTAGGTTTTAATAAGACTATGCTCTAATGGAGATGACACGGACTATTTTCTCATACTTGTATATAGGTGGCCATTGTCTAGTTGCATGTGATCACAGTGGGTACAGTTGTGAGTCACCTGTGTTTCCTCTGTATTCCAGTGGTCCTTGCAAGGATGTGTTTTTTCATCCTGTGCATTAGTCTAAGCTTGGGTTTTCTCTTTCCCTGATCCCTGCCTGGGGTCTAGGCTCCAGAAACAGGTAGAATACCCCCTATCATTCTTTCTTATGCACTGTGTTTTACTTAGAATTGAAGGAATAGTTGCGTTTGAATTTAGGAAACTTTAAAAAATATAAAATCCTGGCAGCATTAGGGACTCTGGTTCCTGTCTGTCTCTGAAACCAACGACCTTTCCCCACACCCATCTCCTGCTAAAAGGTTTTTCTCTCAGAGCAATCAGCAGAGGAGTCCCTCATACTTCTCTCAATCCCTTTGTGACCAATTGAACCAACTGTCAGAATCTCAGAGGTGCTTTCCAGTCAAGGCCCAGGATTCTTTGCATTCCTTCCTTGTGTAATCTTTGTCTTCTCACTGAATTGTAAGCACAGGTAATCATTCAGCAACTTTGGATCAAATAATCATATATTTGAGTGCAACAGTGCAATAGAGAAAGCTGAGTGTGCGTCCTTGGGAGGCCTTGGTTAAGCAGAATCCATAAGCCTAGTTTAGGCTAGAAGTGGTAGTGGCTCACACCTGTAATTCCAGCACTCATGTAGCAGAGATAGCAGGGTTACAGCAAGTTCAAGACCAGCCTGGTCTACATAGTGAGACCTTGTTTCAAGAACAGAAAGGAAGGTTGATGGCCCAGCAGGTAAAGGTACAAGCCTAGCAACCTGAGTTTGGCTCCCAGAATCCACAAGAAAGTAGAAGAGAACCAACTCCCCATGTTGACCTTCTTGATCTCATATATAAATTATTGTTGTTATTACATTTCTAATGAAACGAGAATGGAAGGAGGTATGGGGAGTACAGAAACCTAGCTTAAAGGAAGACCTGTCATACTCGCTACTGAGAAAAATGCTGTTGCCAGGTTTCTAAACATGGAAGTTGGCCTGAACCACCGGTTTTTAGCTCTTGCTCACTTTCTGGGTCCAAGAAGCTCATTCAGACTCATCTGCTCTAAAGAAAAGTGGGAGTGTTCGGGATTCCAATGTTGTGTACCTTTGTCCTGCCCTGTCACTAACTCATTGGCTTTGCAGTTCTCCACAGGCTGTTGAGGATTCTCAATTCGTATGTAAACAGGAAGTAGTAGATCTACCTGGATGGTACCTCTCCTGATACGATTAAGGAGGATAGTAAAAAGGCAAAGCTCTACCAGAAGAGACATCTTGGTTTCCTTTCACACTGTTGTGCGGTGTTTGAAGCACCTCCCAAGGATCTATCATGTCCACTGAGGTTGGCCTTCTTGATGCTGCTGGTCTGGGTTCCGTCACTGCTTTCTTTTCTGCTTCTGAAGGGTCAGCAAAGAACAGCCGTCCCCCAGCTTCCAATCAAGGTAGCCACATAAGCTGAGCCAATGTGCCGTAATTAGGAACCACAGAACTCTAAGTCAAATCCTAAATCATGTTAGCTTATATCTTTGCCCAAGTCATCCTCAGCCTCAGTTTCCTCAGGCATGAAAGAATGTGACAACTGTTGGAACTACCTTGGAAGACTACTGAAAAGATTAAGATTGAGCGAGTGAGTTTTTTAAGCTGTAAAGCACTGTGCAAATGTTAGCTACTGGTATTTCTCACTCTTGTGGATCATAGAGCTGCCAGCAAAAGTAAATTACCAAAAAAAAAAGGGGAAGAAAAAAATCTTCCTACACATAATTATCCCAGCGTTAAACACTAAGGAGAACTCAGGCAGGTGTGGGGTGTAAGGTCGTCCCTCTCGATGCCTCTCAGGCTTAGTCATACCTACTAAAATAAATGCAACAACTGCTTTGACTGACAGTTTCTACCTTGTGGGTTAACCTTGAACAAGCACCCCCCCCCTTCTCTCTCTCTGTCTCTCTCTCTGTCTCTCTCTCTGTCTCTCTCTCTGTCTCTCTCTCTGTCTCTCTCTCTGTCTCTCTCTCTCTCTCTCTCTCTCTCTCTCTCTCTCTCTCTCTCTCTCTCTCTCTCTCTCCCATTTTCTAGTGTGGAAAATATGGGTAAGGCTGCTGAGCCAGGTGATCCCCAAGGTCTGATGATGTAAGTAAGATTCTCTGGGAGGAGTCTCACAGCCAAACAAAACCTGATGTCAGCAGGCTGAGCAAGGAAATACAGCAAGGGTGGGGCCTGGGGAGCAAACACTGAACAGGTGGTTCTAGAGAGCAAGAGAAAAGGACAGGCAACATGGGTTTTGGTTCCAAGTTGATTCTAACTTTAAGGGAGTCAGAGATAGTCCCCCTGCCAAATCTCTGTTTATTGGGACCTAATGATAACTATAATTAGATTCTGACTTCATGCCAGAAACTGTCCATGTGCTATCTCATTTTATCTCCCACAAGGGAAATGTTAAATTTTCCTTTTTTGCTGATAAAGCAGTTGACAATCAGAGAAGTCACACCAGCTAATGTTAGCTCTTAGAACTACAATGAAGCAGAGCTGGCTGGCTGCAAAGCCCATGAGATTCTCCATTAGGATATACTGACAGGCTCCAAAGAAAGGTGCCATCCATCAGCAGCTTGGCAAATGAATGAACTTATTGGAAACCATAGCTGAAATAACATGCCTTCCTGGACTTATTGTAAGCTTCTCTGACACCTCTTAGTACCCAAAGTCTTACAGACATAGGAGGTTTCAGGTAGCAAGGACCCCATGAAAATCCTCCTGTCATGAAACCAGCTCGATTCAAGCCAAAAGTCTAGCTGAAGAAACACTCCCCCTCCCTCTCCCTCTTGCTCCACCTCTCCCTCCCCTCCCTCCCCTCCCTCCCCCTCTCCCTTTCCCTCCACTTCTCCCTCCCCCTTCTCCTCCCTCTTCCTCTCCCTCCATATCCCCCTCCTCCTCCCTCCCCTTCTCCTTCCCCCTCTCCCTCCCCATCCCTTTCCCCTCTCCCTTCTCCTCCCCTAGCATACCCCACTCTTATTTTCACCCTGGGAAGACCACAGCTCCCCAAAGAGCAGCTCTGGCCTCCTGCAAGATGCTGGTGTGTTGGCTGTTGCCATGGTGATGGAGGAGCATCTCTGTCATGCACACATGAGCAGCACAGAATGGGTTTCCTCTGCCTGGGAAACTCAGAGGATCTATCAGCAGTTGCTTTCCAGTAGCATCTTCACACTGCTCCAAGGATGAGTGAAAGTGCAGCCCTTCTACTTAGAATTCGAACCACACCAGAAGCAACACTAAGCTTCTCTCACCCACCAGGTCTGTGTTTAAAGCAACCCCCTCCCTCTACTGCTGAGACAATTCCTGTTTGGTGGAGGGACCTTCCAGGTGGTAGGAAAAGGAGGGAGGGAGCTGTTGGGTTTACTGAGTAAACAGACAGTCCTTGGCTTCCTAAGCTTTCTTGGCTAATACCAGTTATGTGCTAATTAGAGCTTCAGTCAGACCCAGGTGGGTTTGTCACTTGCCCCAGTCACTTGTTAGCAAGTAATAGAATACCATTTCTTTTATAAAACTCTTTATATGGAGAGTTAAGTATTGCTTGCAAAGCTGTTTTACAAAATATTAAATGAGATTTCACATAAATAGTATCCAATATCAAGTCTGGCATATGGCAGGAACATATTTATGAAAGAAATTATTTTAAAGAAAGTGTAGGGCTGTGGCTCACACAGCAGAGTGCATGCCTCACAGGTGTAAAGCAACAGGTTAAATGCCCACTGCTATATAAACCAGCTGACAAATGTCCATAATCCCAGGACACAGAAGATAAAGCCGGAGCATCCAACGTTCAAGGTTATCTTTCATGACACAGTGAGTTCAAGGACTGCCTGGAATACATGAGACCCTGTCTCAAAACCAAAAATCTTAGAAATTATTTTTTAAAAAGTAACTTAATGAGACATATGTTCTAACTTTGAGACAGTCAATTTTTGAAGCCTTGGATCATCCCTTGATGGACTGACAGCTACGTAGTATTTTCTCTGGAGTAAAAAGATGAAGAGATTGGAGCAACCTGAGACTCTGAATATTTTAGTTTGAAAACATGGTTACAATATCTCTGATGGCAATCTCAGGGTTTGAACTAAAAGGAAAGGAAAAGGGTCCTGTGATCGGCGATATGGCATGTCATGCTAACTCTACCTTCACTGAGCACCATCTGTTTGCTAAGCATGATGACAGTGCCGTGTGTTTGCCAGCCATTTAATCCAGGCAAGAGCAGTTATGAGGTAGGCATCATTTTTGCAAATGAGCAGTGTAAGGATATGTGTAACCTGCTAGTGAGTGGCAAAATAAAAATGAACAACTTCTGATTTTGTCCTTACTGTATCTGTACATTGAAAAGAAATGTTCCTCCAGTGTCAAGCCATGGCACAACATCATGTGAGTACCTACATGGCTATCCTCAAAGCACGGCTTCTTGGTACCAAAGCCAACTTGGAGCAGATGGCCCCATTTTTTTTATTGAAAAATATCCAGCTTCAGGGAACTGAGACAACAGTCATATTCCAAGATCTCACACTTGACTGCTGTCTCTGTGAGTAGGATTCTGCCCCATAAGCCTGCCTGCTTCCTCTTCTGTCCTTTTCTGCCCTGTGTCTTATCTGCCAGTAAGTAAGTATAAGGTAACAGAGGGTTCAAGACATCTGATCGGCTTACCTGCCCCCCATTTCTGATCAGGAATAAGTCCATATTCCTACTTACTGGTTTTTCTCTTCTCCCTGTACTGTTGGTGTCAAAAGAATGTCTTTTCTCATCTCCAAATAGCATCTGGTCCATTTGAAGCTGGCTAGCAATAGGCTGTCTGCCAGCATCCTCATGTCTTGGCGGAGAGAAGGCATTCCCCATCCAATTATCTGAAAGTTTCCTTGCCTGATGATTCAGCCAACCTCTCCATCATGAGCCAGACCTGGGTAGCCTAAAGTCACCTTGAACAGATCAATAGTGATGAGTGTTTTGTATCTGAACCTGAATTCTTGTATCTGTTCTACTAGGTAGGAGTCTCATTCTCATTTAAGCAAATGAGGAAATGGAGGCTTTCAGGAGATTTCTCCAAGGTTATACTGCCTGTCACGAAGAAGAGTGAGATTTAAATTTAAATTTCAAATTGACAAACTTTTAAAAAAAGTCGTGTATTATCCTGTGTGTACGATGTAGGGGGTAGCATGAGTCAGTTTCTTTCCTACCACCTTTACATTGTGTTCTAGGGATCAAATTCAGGTCACCGAACTTTCATAGGAAAGCACTTTGCCCTCTGAACCATCTCACTGGCCCCAAATTCCCAACTTCAGAAGGAAGAGTTGAACATTCACTGAACCCTTACTTTTCCTATAGGCTATAATGAATGGTTAGAAATGTGGATTACCGAACATGATTATCCAGGGCATCTACCCCTGTGTAGTCTGTAGTACATCTCTAAGGCTTCATCTTTGCTCAGGACACCCTTCTTCATGCCTCAAAGCATGGTGCAGTTGGACAGCCACAGGTTTTGTGGTAAATCCAAATGTTTTGGAATCTTAGTGCATCATTTGCATGCATCTAATCATATGTAATTTATCCAAGCCCTCAACTTCTCTCAGTATAAAAGGGCTACCTACCTCACAGTGTTGTCCTGAGGATTCAAGTTCCAAGTCCTCCTATGGCTCCCTAGTGGTTATTAGGCACTCACTAGTATGACGATCCCTGACAATTGCTGTCCACCCACTATCAAGTGCTGGGAAACTCTCTGCCTATGTTTCCCTCCCCTATACCCCGACATCTTTTTAATGTCTTAAGTTGAACTCATCACACAACAGTTACAAGTGGGTCATGTTCTCTACACTCTCCCACCTTCCTTAGTCTAGAATTTTTTTCCAAGGGCAAAGATTCTTTTCATCTCTAAATCTTGAATGCCTAGCCCTTAGTCATGCAGGAGGAAGGAATGGAGGGAAAGAAGGGAAGAAAACAAAGGCAAAAGAAAATGAAACCAAGACACAAGACTGTTTATGAAACACGGCAGCAAAAACACACCCTGTCTCTGTATCCAGGCAAGCAGGAGAAGCACCTGGTCTTCTCCCAGCCTCCTTTGCAAATGCCTCCCAATTCCCCCATTGACAAGAGCCCACCAGACAGGAATACCAATGACTGCCTGAATAGGAAGTCTCTGAGGAGCTCCACACCCAGGGAGCAGACAGGCAAGGGATGAGTGGCAAGGCACAGCTGCAGCAAGGAAAATTCCATCTGTTAACCAATGGGGACAGACTGCAGCCCCAGGCCTGGTAACAGTGTGTGTGGTGTGGCTGTAACTGAGCTCCTCCTACCTCCAGCAAGTGTAGCTGCAGCCCCAGCAACAGCTCAGCCTGGCAGGTGATAAGGCAGCTACGGACTCAGAAGGAAGGCAGGTGGTTGGCTGAGGCAGTACAGGGCTGCTGCTTGGAGACCTGAGCTTTAGGCAGAAGTGCCAGGGATGAGGAAGGGAAGGTCTTTTCCCTGACTCCCCAGACAGTGACCGTGCCCACCACCGAACACATAAAGGCTTTTTTGTTTGCTTGTTTGGCTGGTTTGGTTTGCCTTTTTTTTTTTTTTTTTTGTTTTTTTTTTTTGTTTTTTTTTCCAAGACATGGTCTCTCTGTGTAGTCCTGGCTGTCCTGGCGCTCACTCTGTAGATCATGTGGTGCTCGAACTCCAGAATTCACCGCTCTTGTCTCCTGAGTGCTGGGCTTAAAAGTGTGTGCCACCACCTCCCCCTTAAGTGTTGTTGTTGTTTTTTTTTTTTTTTTTTTTTTTTTTTTTTTTTTTTTTTTAATGTCCATTTTAATCTCATCCTTCACAGAGGCTAAAGCCACTTGTTAGCAATGCATTCATGAGTCTCCTTTCTGCCTTTCTAGTTCACTCCCTAGCTCCCTGTCTGTCACACCCTTTGTGGATGCTGTTCCACTCGAGATGCTCCCTAGTCATTGTGACTGGACCACTTTCCCTAAAGCAGATCCCAAGGCTGGGATTTGAGTGCAGATAACTTATTAAATGTGCCATCCAAAGAAGCCCCAACTGAGGTCTGAGAAGGTATGATCATGAGCACCTTTGAGCAAATGGCAGTTCCATTCAAGGGCCCTTGTAGATATAGGAGGACATATTTGGGGGATAGACCACTAAAGAGATTTAAAAATTCATTAAACTCCATTCAAGATGGTTAAGTGCTGCTCCTGGCAGCACTAACTCCACTCGGAGCAATAGCCAGATACAGCTTTGCACTAGAGCAAGAACTGAACTAGGCAATTACAGAGTGCTGGGACCATCTGCTGACCTTACTAATCTAGCTAACAACTCCACATCCTTCACATCTCAATCTTAAATCTCACAGCTCCCTTTTCTGCAATGCCAGAACAAGGCAAACACATTCCTATTGGGTATTTCTCCTAACTGTTGGAGTGACTCTCTGCATATCTCTTCTCCGGACTGTGGGCTCCTCTAAAGGAGGAAGTATGGCTTAATTCTTTTCATCTCTGTGTTTTACCTCCCAGCACTGAACACGTAGGTGCTCAATAAATACCAGTGTTGCTGGCACTAAGATTCAGAGGCGAATGAAGTCACTTTGCCCATTAAATATTTGCCCATGAAATAGGGAACTGTAGACAAAAATTTTGAATGTGCTCAGAGCCATTAAGGAGAAGAGCCAGACTTCTTTAAACTAAAACTCTGAGCATCAGAGAATGTTCCACAGCCTTAAATACTCAGGCCTAATTCTGCATTGCTGTGTGACTGTGCCTCTAATCACCCCAATGTAGCTAGGGTAATTATCCTGAAGCCCTTGACCTGAAGTCACAGTGGACATTATAATTGAAGGGGATAGAGCTGGAAAGATGGCTCAGTGGTTAAGAGCACTGACTGCTGCTCTCCTTTAGGACCAGGCTTCATTCTTAGCACTAACATGGCAGCTTACAACACTCTAACTCTAGTTCCAGGGGATCTGGTGCCCACTCATATACACAAAATAAAAATTTAAAGGCAAGGGACACCCATGTGACTCAGTCACTGGCTCCAGGAAACTGAGATCTAGGCGCTAGAAATCTCTAATTTCCAGCTAAAAACCAGGCAGGCCTTCTTTTTTTTTTTTTTTTTTTAACAAAACAGGTTCTTGGGTTAATGTCAAGGTAATACATGATTGGACAGTAGAGAGTGGGGCAGGGACAAAGTTTTCATAAGGCAGGAGAGAGGAGGAAGGAAGGAGAATCAAGATGGAGACAGTGAAGGAGGATGGTTCAGATCATGGTGAACTAGATCGATTTTTTCTTGTCTAGGTGGGCAGTTTATATTATCTTTATTAATTGGCAGTGAATTTATTGTTTTGATGTATTGTGGATTGAGAATTTAACATATGAATCTGATTGATAAAACAAACAAACAGCTATTTGAATACACTAGGCCAGATTCTGGTCTCCCTGTTTTGCCTCAGTGGGCTCATAGGCTCAAACACAATTGTATGGGTAGGGTGAGTTGAACAGATCGTTGTTGGGGTACAAGACAAGAGATTTGGTTGATGACACTTCACTTTCCAAGGAGTGGATGTGGGGAGGAACTGAAGGGTAGTGGCTAAAACAAGCTCTTATAGAAGTCAAAATCTAGCAGAGGAGGGGTGTTGTTAGAAACAACAGTGTATGTTGGGCTGCAGAGGTTGCTCAGTGCTTAAGAGCATTTTCTGCTCTTGCAGAGGACCTGAGTTCTGAACCTAGCACCCATCTCAGGAGACTTACAGCTACCTATAACTTCAGCTTCAAGGAATTTGACAACTTATTCTAGACCTGCACCATGTGAACATACCCTACACAGACACATATACACATAAGCAAGAATAAAATTTTAAAGGAAAAGAAATGGCAAGTGTTAGCCAAGAATGCCAGCACACACCTATAATCCCTAAACTCAGCAGGTGGAAGCAAAAACATTGTGACTTTGAAAAGAAATAACTATTTTGTCACAAGTAACAAAAAATGTATAAATTTTATTAATTTTCCATTTGTTTTAATGTACATTAACAAGTAAAAAATAATAGTTAGTTGTTTTCTAAGTCACTTGAGTAAAAAAAACTTGAGTACTGTCTTCTGTCTGCCCCAGAGGGAACTACTCCCAGAATTTTAGTAAATCCTGAAATCTATTTGCTTTCTAATTTTGTAATAATCACCCCGAATAAAACCAATGGGGGGGGGGAGAAAAGGGTTTATTTGGCTTCTACTTCATACCACAGTTCATCATTGAGAGAAATCAAGGCAGTAATTGAAGCAGGGGCCATGGGAAAGCACTGCTTACTGACTTGCTCCTTCTGGGTTGTTCCATTCTCTTTCAAATCCACCCAGGACCACCTGTCCATGGGCAGTACCACCCACAGCACCACTATGGGCCCTTCTCTGTGCACTGACAATAAAACACCCCTACAAGTGAACTAATGGAAACTTTTTTTTTCCTACTGAGATTCTTTTTTTCCAATTCTTCTCTCTATTTGACTCTAGTTTGTGTCAAGTTGACAAAACTAACCAGGAAACCTGGCTTTGCGATTTACTGTTTTGATCATTTATGTATTTATACCTGAACAATAAGTAGTGTGATTGGCTTTGTGTGGTCTTACTGTGTTTGTTCTATTTGAATTTTGCTGAGCTTCTTTAATATGAAGAATTCTCATCTTAATAAAATTTAGAAAATGACTTGTGCATCCAAATGCTTCGTTTATCAGTCCTAATAATGGCTATAGAACAGCTAGAGGGGTTTTCCTAAGAGCTCAGGTTCTACTTGGAAGAGGACAGTAGGCATCTTTTTGGCTCCCATGATTTGAGAAAAAAGTAGATCTGTATGTTTATGAACAATACTGAATGCTACCTCAGTTTCCTCAAGGTGACTGATTGTCTGGACACCAAAGGTAAGTCTACTCTCAGAGTCTCAAACTGAAGCAACACAAGTTTTACTTTTTCACTTTCTGCCATGCTGTGATTACGCTGTGGTGGATTAAAAGGCCTGAGATTCAGCAGTGTGTTTTAGTGTGCATAAACTCATAGGTGTTGTGGTGTATGGATAGGCCACTTCTATAGCCAGACTTCTCCTGTGACCTCTGTATCTAGGAAACTGTGCTTTGCTGACAAGCTAGGGCCAAGAACAAGAATCTAAGTCAAATGATGTCTCGAAGCACAGCCTAAGACAACATGGCCAGGATGGGGATTTTTAAATTGTTGCCAAAACAAAATCCATTCAGGAATATGAAGGAAAAAAGAATAAATGATTTATAACAGTGGTAGAAAAGATATGTTACCTAGTAAGTTAACAAGATGTGTGCTAATTCATTTGTGTGTGGGGGAGGGGGGCACATGACTAAGGGACAGGAAAGAACCTTTGAACAACAGCAAAAAAAGTATATTATGGTCTCAGGTAGAAAGACACAGCATCCTAAAGGTGTCATTCCTGCCTAAATCATCTTGGAAATGTAATCAATCAAACATAAAATAAAAACAACAGATTTGGGGGGTATTAACTTGGCAAGTGGTTCTGAAATTCATATTTTAAAAAAAGAATAACAAGAATATTTCTAGAAATAGGCAGTTGAAAGAGATGTGGTGTCTGTCTACACAGCTAGAATGGATATTAAGCTGCAGTGATGTAAACTGTGGTGCTTACATAGCATGAGACAGAACAATAAATAGAAAGCCCAGAGACGAGCCCAAGTGTATCCAGAAATCTAGTATGGAATAAACATGGCATTTCAAGCCAATGAGGCCAAAATGATAAAAATGAAAAAACGTTGAATAACTAGTTATCTCAGAAGCCAGTCTCCTTGGAAAAAAAACTTCAGTTAGATTTATTTCTCACATACAAGGCTAGAAAATTCCCAGATGGATTAAAACCAAAATAGTAGAAGAAAATAAGAAATTTTATTTCATAACTTTGGAATAAGAAATAGCTGTCTAAGAATGATAGATTGCAAAAGTCATGAATCCAAAATCTGATGGATTTGACTGATTATATTTCTCCATGGAAACAAAAACTTTCATAAACTCCAAAGGCAGCCAGGCATGGTGGCTCACACTTGTAATCCTAGAACTCAAAAAGCTGCAGTGGGAGGGATGCCGCAAGTTCAAAGACAGTGTGGGCTATGATGGATGTGGGAGGACCTAGCCCACTGTGAACAGTGCCAGTGAGTTCTAGACTAGCTTGAGCTGTACGGTAAAGTTCTGCCTCACAAAACAAAAATTCAAAAAGTAGAAAGCAAATTTAGAAAATTATGTCCAATCTATACCACAGGCACAGGACAAGCATCCTTAATGTGCTAAGCATTTCTACATTCAATAAAAAGAAAAACCAAGGACCTATGAGATGGCACAGTGGATAAACACACTTGCCATGCAAGCCTGAGGGCCTGAGTTGGATTCCCAGAATTTAGGAGTCTTGGGGCTGGTTCCTATTGCTGAGATAAACACCATGACCAAAGCAGCTTGGGGAGGAAAGGGCTTACTTCAGCTCACAACTCTTTAGGGCACAACAATTTTAGGTTGCACTCCATCACTGACAGAAGTCAGCGTAGGAACTCAAGGCAGGAACCTAGAAGCAGGAACTGAAGCAAGGGCCATGGAGGAATGCTGCCGCTTGCCTTACTAAACAATTTTTGTTCTGCTGGCTTTCTTATACAAACCAGGACTACCAGTTCAGGAATGGCACTGCCCATAGTGGGCTAGGCCCTCCCACATCAATCATCAATCAAAAAAAAGTTCCACGGGCTTTCCTACAGGCCATGAAAGTGTTTTCCCAATTTATGTTCCCTCTTTTCAGATAACCCTAGCCTGTCAACAGCAACAGCGACAACAAACGAATCAGGATACCATGTATACCAGCTGGTTTTTGTGACAAGCTGGAGTTATCACAGAGCCTCCCTTGATAAAAGTCTCCTCCATGAGATCCAGCTGTAAGGCATTTTCTCAACTAGTTATCAAGGGGGGAGGGCCCAGCCCATTGTAGGTGGTGCTATCCCTGGGCTGGTAGACCTGGGTTCTATAAGAAAGCAGGCTGAGCAAGCCAGGGGAAGCAAGAAAGCCAGTAAGTAACATCCCTCCATGGCCTCTGCATCAGCTCCTGCTTCCTGACCTGCTTGGGTTTCAGTCCTGACTTCCTTTGGTGATAAACAGCAATGTGGAAGTGTAAGCTGAATAAACCCTTTCCTCCCCAACTTGCTTGTTGGTCATGATGTTTTGTGCAGGAATGGAAACCCTGACTAAGACACCACACGAATGTAAAAGGAGAAAAAAAGATTACACAAAGTTGTTCTCTGCCTTCTACATATGCACTGTGGCACATATTTGCCTCCCAAGCACATCTGACACACACACACTCACACAAATACTACTAATGGTTATGATAGTAATCAATAAGATAAAATTGTTTAAAATTTAAAAAAAAAATTCTAAAACAAAATAGGTTATGGATGGTGTATTAGTCAGGGTTTTCTAGAGTCACAGAACTTATGTATACTCTATATAGTTAGGGAATTTATTACGATGACTTACAGTCTGTAGTCCAACTCCCCAACAATGGTCAGCTGTGAATGGGAAGTCCAAGGATCTAGTAGTTGCTCAGTCCCACAAGGCTAGTAGATTCCAGATGTGCTGAGAAGTAAATGTGAGCAGGTGAAAAAGAACAAATCTTCTTCTTCCAATGTCCTGTTGTAGGTCTCCAGCCGAAGGTGTGGCCCAGAATAAAGGTGCATACCACCATGCCTAAATCTAAGACTTGTTTTGTCCAGGCTGACCTTGAATTCGGAGATCTCTTTGCTTTAGTCTCCTGGGATTCATGGCCACCTTGCCTCAAGATCTCCATGCCAAGATCCAGGTCAGAAACCTTTATCTCCCAGCCTCAAGACTAGGATCATAGGTGAGCCTTCCAATTCTGGATTGTAGTTCATTCCAGATATAGTCAAGTTGACAATGAGGAATAGCCATTGCAGACATGAAAGGAAGTAAGTATAGAAGGCTATTAAACCTCAGTATAATGAGAAAATAAATGCTGTGGTTTGTTCCCCCTCTCCCAATGGTCAGTGTGGTGGCAGTCAGTCTCCAGTGTGACATTGTTCAGGTGATGGGGTCTTTATGAGATTGAATCTTCTGCAGGTGGTTAGATTACTAGTGCTCAACATTCAGAAGAAATCACTGTAGAAGGACTCTGACTAATTTTCTGCCAAAAAAAAAAAAAAAAAAAGAATTTAAAAGTTGTAATTGTAGGAGCAAGTATGGTCTCTGAGTCCCTCTAGCTTCCAGCATTGACAAGTGATCCCTTCCATATGTGCTCTCACCATTGTGATACCATCCACCATGAGGCTCTCACCAGAATGGGATGGCCCAATCTGGAACTTTACACCTTCATAACTGAGCAAAACAGACCTTTTTTTCTTTATAAATATCCAGCCTCTGGCATTTTGTCTAATGTCTCCATTCTTTTGTGAAATCCTAAATGTTGTGCCATTTGCAACCCCCTCCCTGCCACACACACTGCCTATGGATCAGGATATAAAAGTTTCTGATACTGATTGAATGTCCGTCTGTGTACCACCATGCTCCCCCACACACACCGAGATGCTAATAGACTAAACACTGATACTGTAAGCAAGCCCCCAATTAAATGCCTCCTTTTATTGTGTTGGTCAAAGAGAGCAATCAAGGAAGGTACCCAACACTGCCTGGTGGCCTCCATCTGCACACACTCATGTGCACTTGCAGTTGCCCACGTGTGTTCTCACACGCAGAAGAGATGATGCAGAAAAGTGCAATGTCTGGCATAAGCAAGACGTGTGCTCAAAAGACACATGTGACAGCTTAGTGGCTGTATCACCAGCAAGCAGATAGCTAGACTTCTGACTTTCCCAACTTGATTGTAAGGTTGTGTCCACACTTCCTTGCAGTCACAAAGCTACTCCTTTATCTCAGAATATGTGTAAGAAATAAAAACCTCAGATAACCCTTTGCAATGGTTTTCTTTATATCACTCAACGCTTCTGGTAACTCAAGAATTGACAGATTTTTTGTTGTTGTTGTTGATGATGATTTAAACAGAGCTCTCTGGCCCTGACTGCTCTTGGAAAATTCCATTACAGTTCTAAATATACTAATCTATAATTGTGGCTGAATTTGGTTTACATTTAAAGAGCTCAGTATATGCATTTTGCACCCTGCCTTGACTGATTCACCCCTAGACCTGTCAGCAAAGCCACCCCACCCACACATCACATTCCTGCCAGACCTTAAAAGCAAGCTATAAGTGGTAGCTGATACCTGGGGTGATCCTCGAGGTTCCTGGCTTCTGATTGATACCTCTGTGCCATCGGTCCTGGCTCTCTGTTCTTTGATTGATACCCCTGTTCCCTTTTGGGTGATGATGATGGTAATAATGATTACTGTTGTTATTTTTAATAGATAGTCTTTGGGATGGGCCACTGGGGAGTCTCAAGCAAATGTAAATCATGAGAGCCTAGTAGGTTTCCAGGACTATTCCTGCTTTAGTACCCCTGACCCCACTGATCACTGGTTTGCAGAGCATGTAGGAGGTAATGTTAGAACAAATGCAGGTGATGAACCTCAGCAGTATAGCCAGTGAAGGGCTCTGGAGTTGCAATTCTTGGGCACATTCTCACAAGCATCTCAAGGAAATCGAAATGGTGTATTCAAAGAATGCTAGCTTGCTATAATTGTGATATCACTATCCCGAGAAGAATCCTACAAAAGCTCCCGATGCCATTTCTTCCTGAAATCCAGCTTTCTTTGCCTCCAAATGGTGTCACTGTTCAAAATTGCCTTGCTGAGCTGATCATTTTCTCTTTTTTGCTGACGCCGGGTTGAACTGCAACCAAAGGGACCTTAATTGATACAGATTAAAGAAAACTAACTTGAATGGTGAAATCTGGGCATCTGTGGTCAGCTGTTAGGGGAGATATTTTTGGTGAGAGAATTCAAATCAAGTCAAATAACAAGGCCTTAGAAAGTAGGAATGCATAGACAAATGAGAAATGATGTGGGTATCTGCTACCACGATGACATTTTTTGCATTGAATTTATGTATAGCTGAGTTCCTTGAGTCAGCACCATGCACTGTAGCTTTTAAAACTTTAGTATGTATTGGAGTTCCCAGCACACAACCCTCCACAAGTTGGGTAAATGAGATGGAGTCTTCCCCGCCCCCACTTCCCTGACCATGAGTTCACCATCTGGAGGCAAACTGACAACACAGACACACCAGCAGTAAGTGCCACAGAGAATAAGGTACAAGAATTAGATTACAGGCTAGAGATAGTTTTGGTTAAGAATGATTCTCATGTAAGAATGAGGACCTGAGTTCAAATCCCAGCTCTTACATAAAAAGGCCAGGCAAGGCAGAGCACATCTAAAACTCCAGTATTGGTAGATGGAGACTGAGATTTCAGGAGCTTGCTGGCCAGCCAGCTTAGCTGAAGAGGTAAACTTCTAGTTCAGTGAGAAGCCCTGTTTCAAAGACAATAAAGTCCTGACATTCTTTGCTGGCCCCCACATAAAGGCACACACATCCTCACAGCCATGTGCATGCAGTATACATACATACTTGCATACATACATACATAATGCATACACACATACATACACACAAGAGAAACGTTCTACAACTGAGCTGGACTATAAGAAATCAATAAGCTTATGCTAATAAGGGAAGAGTTAAGCAATGGGAAGCATCACCAGAGTTACAATGGCAATGTACTGGCTGGTTTTGTGTCAACTTGACACAAGCTGGAGTTATCACAGAGAAAGGAGCCTCAGCTGAGGAAATGCCTCCACGAGATCCAGCTATAAAACATTTTCTCAACTAGTGATCAAAGGGAGAGGGCCCAGCCCATTGTGGGTGGTGCCATCCCTGGGCTGATAGTCCTAGGTTTCATAAGAAAGCAGGCAGAGCAAGCCAGGGGAAGCAAGCCAGTAAGTGATATCCCTCCATGGCTTCTGCATCAGCTCCTGCTTCCTGACCTGCTTGAGGTCCAGTCCTGACTTCCTCTGGTGATGAACAACAATGTGGAAGTGTAAGCTGAATAAACCCTTTCCTCCCCAACTTGCTTCTTGGTCATGATGTTTGTGCAGGAATAGAAACCATGACTAAGATAGGAAGAAACGTGACAATTTCAGAATAAGCAAATGCAAGTTAGCTGAGCCATAAGTTTCCATGCTTTAAACAGAGTCTTGCTCTTTAGTGGTTATCTAATGTTTAATAAAGGTTTAGAACACTATGTGCTTCATACCCTTTTAGAAGTGGTATTTCAAAGCAGTCAACCTGTGATGGTATAGGTGGGATATGGAGATAGGTAACATCAAACAGATTAGGACCAGCTGGTGATAGTTTTAAATGATAGAGTAGTAGTAACTGAGCCAGTGTTGTGACTTGGTTGGTAGCATGCTTGCCTGTCATGGACAATAAGGCCTTTGGTTCTGTCCTCAGCAGCACATGTAACTGGTGGCACATAAAACATGGTACCACACACCTATAATCTCAGTACTCAGGAGGCAGAGGTAGGAGGGCCAGACATTCAAAGCCAGCCTGGGCTTAATGAAATGCTACCTCAGAAAAAAATACATGAATGTTGTGACATAGTCACACTGGATGGGGACACCAAGTCCATCAAGAAATGCAGGGGAGGGGGACACAAGGAAATTACCTAAATGACTTTTTAAAGACCCTGGGTAGCCCTGTGTGGTCTGCCTATGCCTCCTGAGTGCTGGGATTAAACATACGCACCACCGTGCCCTGTCAGAAACTGATCTTAGAACCCACTTTCCCTTTCAACTATTGATGTATATATAGTTCTAGGCCAGACCCTGCCTCAGTCCGTCTACCAGCTGCATGGTGATCCTGGAGTTCAGAAGCCTGTGCTCAGGTTCATTTAGTCAGTGACTAGCAAGGTGGGGAGTATAACCAAGCATTTCTAACCCTTGAACTCATGTTCTGTACACAACACGAGACAGCATATTTCTGGTGTTGAGTTGTTTTGCTTTACTTTGTTATGATGGCCTGCTGTCTCGAGGGTCGGAGGAGGTGGGTCAAGCCCTCGGTTTTAGCAACCACACAATGACATCATGTGGTTTAGGTGTTCCTCTACGGTTAGCTGTCCAGATGGAGTCACTGTTGTTCTTCAAGCTGAGCCACAGTCTGAATCCGGCTGCTGCAGGAAGGGTTTCTTTCACCTCTCCAGTTTTGGAGAATTTCCGAACATTACTATGATTGACCTTCACAGAGAAGGCATCTTTGTGATGCCTTTCAAGTCTGTGTTACTGGTGAAAAAGCACTCGTTCAGCCATGTTTTGTCACGAGGAGTGCTGCTTAAATGTGCCCTGTAAAGCAATGCTCTGATGAATTTGGATCTATAACTGAAAAGCTCTCAAGCGGGGTGGGGGAGGGGGAGGTGCAGAAACAGTAACAACTTCTAAACTAGCTGTCAAGAAATGTGGTAATTGGAGAAAAAATAAGCTTGAGGCATCGGTGTGATCACACCATTATGTAAACTGTTTCCTTCTCCTTCTGCTTCACCTAGAGGTGAAAGGACCCTGGTAGAAGGAGCTTGTGGGTATCTTTCTGGCAGAGCAAGAACACTAAGGAGAGAGAGTGTTCTGCCGGCCATCATCCTGTAATGACTAACAGGCGAGTGGTGAGGAATAGAGACACCGGTGGGAGTTGAAATCTCTGGGAAGATGTTTCCTGTCACCCTCATTTGAGGCATGTCTAGCATGGCTCAGCTCTGAGAAGACATCATCTAAGGATATTTAGAACATTTCAAAAAATATCTGTCCAGCAGTCAGGGCAGCTCTCAATTCTGACCTTTCCGGTCATATCTGACCTGACATTAAAACAAAATGGTATGCACGTGACCTTGGTGAAGGTCGTGAACCAAGGAAGTGGCAGAATTGGGGCTTATTTTTCCAAGCTATTTATGGCTGGTATTTACAGATGATTTTTTAACAGTTTTTCTTTTTACTTTATTTCATTTTACACAAATGGGTGTTTTTGCCTGCATACTTGTTTATCTGGTGCCTGTAGAGGCCAGGAGAAGGCATTGGATCCCCTGGAACTGGAGTTAAAGGTAGTTTTGAGTTGCCATGTGGGTGCTAGAAACTGAACCTGGATCCTCAGGAAAAGCAACCATTGCTCTTAACCACTGAGCCATCCCTCCAGCCCCTGTAGATTATCTTAAGGCAAAAACTTGGTCTTTTAATATTGGATTTTTCTCTATTAAGTTCAAAGTTTTCATGAACCTTAAAAGGCTGCCTAACTTTAGTCTCAATCAGTCTTTCTGCAAAGTAGGTAGGAGATAATTTGTTGATCAAGTACTCAGATCTCTAGTTTTTCCATCTCTCGCCTTTTCTGTCTTCCCTCTGAACTGAGACTCATCTTGCTCCATCTCTCCTCTCCTCTCATTCCCTCTCTCCACTGAAACCCTGCTCTCAGGAAAGGCACACATATTAACATACAACTATGGATACCTAGGATTTTAACAGAGAGAGAAGAGTAGCTTTTGTTCAAGAGATGAATATTCAATGGCAGAACTTCAGCTGCCATGTCTGAGAAAGCCACAGTGACCCCAGGAAGAAGCTACCAGGGTGCGTTATGGTTCAGATCACTGTCAGGAGTCACACCGGTGCAGTAATCTTCTACACTTGGTTTGCTCATGTGCATGCATTGGATGCTGTGCCTCATAATCTCCTGCTTAATGTGTAGTGTCCAGTGGTACCTCCTTCACTATACAGAACTAGGGGTAGATATAGCCTTAAAAGGCTCATTTGCCTGAGTCAGGCCCTTCCTCCTAAATGTTCCATGGCCCTCAAGGTAATAACTGCAAGCTAGGAACCAAGCCCTTAAAACGTGAACCTATAGAGTACTTTCAGATTCAAGCCTTAACAGCTATCCACTAAACCTCATATTCCCCATCTGTAATCATGAGAAATAAAAACACCACCTCATAGTATGGAAGAAACTCACAAAGCATCAGTACATGGGAAAGTTCAGTCAGTGCTGGTTATAACCACAGTCTCCTACTGCAGGGTGGCCACCTGTTTGCTGGGCAGCAGCCTGTCATCTGTTGGGTGAACACTCTTTCTGTAAAGTTTGGGGATGAAGCTTTCATTAGGTTTATTATATTATCTAACTGACTCAGAGAGACTTTTATATCCAAAACTATTGGGAGTCTGATGAGAAAAAAAAAAAAAAAACCAAAATGCTTTCTTTCTTAAACAAATGGAGCTTTAATATTCTAACTCTTCACCCCAGCATGTTTGAGTCACTGAAATTAATTGAGTTTGAATATTGAAAGAAGCAAATTATCCTTTTCATGTTTTCATAATCAGCTCCCCTGAAAGTATTTTTAAAGAGAAATCAGTATGTCACACCTGGTCAGCATTATAACACAATTAGTTCTTAAATTAACAAGAAGAAAAAGTATCCAATTTTTATTAAGTGATCTTGGGGAAAAAAATCTTGTGTTCTGGCAGCTCAATTGCATGTGATAAATTTAGTTCTCGCTGTTCAATACAGATAACATCCAAAAAAAAAAGGCCTATATAAAATTGCATGTTTTGTACCAGGGAGATGTATGTGCATCTGTGTTTATTACTGCAGTATTCATAAAAGCTCAGAAATAGGGCCAGTCTAGATGCCCATCAAGAGATAAATGGATAAAGACAACGTGGTACATAGTAAAACTTTTCCGGCTTAAATAAAAAATGCAGAAACACTGCAGAACATGGAGATGATTGGAAATCATCGTGATAATCTGATCCTTGACTTTTCCTGGCCGAGTAGGCATGAATGGAGTACTGATGACAGACCAAATAAATAAGTCATCTTACCCAAGTCCAGCCTTGAGAGCCAGTGAGTCTGTTGGGTTACTTACCTGAATTTGACAGCCACATCACACCCCAACATGGATGACAGCTTATAAAATCTACTTACCCTACCCCACTTGCAGGCAACTCCACCAAAGAGTCTCCTCTTCCCTGTCAATTGTCTGCTGTTTATATGACCCTGGGATATGACCTCATCAGTCTTTTTTTTTAAGATTTATTTATTTATTTTCTGTATATCAGTATACTATCTCTATCTTCAGACACATCAGAAGAAGGAATCCAATCCCATTACAGAAGGTTGTAAGCCACTATGTGCTTGCTGGGAATTGAACTCAGGACCTCTAAAACAGTAGTCAGTGCTTTTAACCACTGAGCCATCTCTCCACCCCTCTCATCAGTCTTGTAACATTTCATACTTTCTGAATCTTGTGTGTTGTTAGCTTCTTGAGCCCTGTGACTTTCCTCCTCTCTCCAGGAGGAAGAAGGGCTTCAATTTGGAGAAAATAGCTACACAACATAAGAAAAGCTAGACTCAGAATAAGTACTGCATGTTTTCTCTCATATATACAATCTAGGCTAAGGAGTGGGGACAGGAGATTATCTCAGTGGGTAGGAACAAGTGTGAGGACATGAATCTAAATCCCTAGATTTATGAAAACCCACACGTGCCTGTAACCCTGGGTTACAGAGACAGGGCATGGGAGGTGCAGAGACAGGGCGGTCACACAGGCTTTTTGAGCTGACTACCAGGTTAGCCAACAAACCAGTTTCAGGTTCATTGAAAGACCCCGTCTCAAGGGAATGAGGTAGAATGAGCAGCAGAGAATGCCCAACATCCTCAGCTGAAGAGGAAGAGAATTTAAGGAAGGAAGGCAAACTATTGGAGGTAAGAGGACCAGCAAGAGGGGCACATAAGAATATCTAATGGAGTAAGGGAGGAATAAATTAAAAATATAGTTATACATAAAGATACAACACACACATACACACACACACACACACACAAACACACACACACACACACACACACACACACACACTACCATAATGGAGTCCTAATTGTATGTATATTCAGTTGTATCTTTTGTCCATCAAAAGTTAAAATGTCTATCATCTTTTAAAACATCCTGATTGCTTCAGTGAGCATCTTACAAAATCGTTGACTTCTTTTGTGTCTCCTTTCTTTAATGTGCCAGTAAACGGGTCTTAAAAATAGAGATTAACAAAAGGGGAAAGAAATTCTTAAACTCTTCATCCATTACCCAAAGCAGACACCAACAGGGTGCTTTTCATCTCTCTGCATTTCAAAATAGTCACTTCATCTTGTCTTTCTTCCTCCTTGTTATCTCTGGGGTCTGGAGTTTCTCCAACATATGGCCACTAGACTTAGGTCAAGTTCTCTTTTCTGACCTAAAAACAAGAACCAGAAGTGTTGGTATCACATGAGAACTTGTTATAAATGCAGAATCTCAGGCCCTCCTCAGACCCATGGATCAGAATTTTCATTTTAACAATATCCCTGGATAATTCATATATACCATAAAGTTTGAGACATAGTAAGTTGTGATTATCTTTAGTTTTATTTTATATTGTTGCTTTTCCTTGTGTTCGATACAGGGTCTCACTACATATCCATGCTGGCCTGGAACTTACAGAGATCTACCTATCTCTGCTACTTTCCATGTGCTGGGATAAAAGCCTTGCCTATATACTGAGCTACCATGCCTATAAGGTGGTTAGCTTTTATTGTCAACTTAACACAATCTAGAGTCACCTGGGAAGGGACCCTTAATGAAAGATTGTCTAGATCTGCCATATGGGGAATTGTCTTGATTATGTTAATTGAGGTAGAAATACCACTGTGTGTGGCACCATTCCCTAAGCAAGAGACACTGGGTTGTGAGAGAGTAGAGAAAGCAAGCTGAACATGCATGCATGCATTAATTATCCTCTGCTTTTGACTGTGAATGTAATGACTAGCTGCTTCAAGTTCCTGCTGCTTTGAGTTCTCCATTGTAATAGACTATAACCTGATTTCATGAGCCAAATAAACCCATTCTCCTTTAAATTGCTTTTATGGGGATATTTTATCACATTTAAAGAAAAGATATGAAGATGATTTCTCAAAGCCCCAGGGGCCAATCAGTATGATCATTAGACAGACTTTGAGTGGTTCTGTCTTTGTTTTCTTGTGT
Organism: Micromys minutus; assembly: GCF_963924665.1. Lineage (NCBI taxonomy): Eukaryota > Metazoa > Chordata > Mammalia > Rodentia > Muridae > Micromys > Micromys minutus. The sequence continues at coordinate 31,134,978 of NC_137972.1, forward strand.
CCTATATGGCCTTTCCCTGATCCAACCTATATGTTAAAAATGAGTAACATGTAGTCTACATCCCTTCCTCCCATGTAACAGTATCTATAATGGACATGTTTTCCTAGTCAAATCACTAATAATAGTTATAATTATTATTATTGAAGAATTATTGTCTGTGTTTGGGAGGTATGGTTTGGCTGACCTTCCTCGCTTGGAAACACCAACTCACTCTTCAGCTCTTAATGGGAGGCAAAGATGGACTCACAAGATAGATACTAAATGTCCCAGATGAACTCTTTTTCAGCCTTTCTGGCAACCAGAGCATAAACACATAACTTGTAATTGGCCAGGCTTATCTTCTTGAGATTTTGAATCTGGGGTTAGTGATAAAAAGAAGGAAGCAAAGCCAATCAGTCCCAACACCAATTTCTAGGCATGAAAATGTAGAGATGACCAGAGATTCTGACGTTCAGCAGTGACAGCAATGATATTATCATGGGGTAATCCCAAGGCTAATTTTTATGTGTAGTTCTAGCTGTGTATTTTCTTTTGTTCCTTTGCATCTGCCAATCCTAGATCTTTAGCCTTGTTCAATGAGCTCTCGAGAATCCTTGGCTTAATTCACTTCTTATTGATATCATCAGCCGTGTACACACACACACACACACACACACACACACATATATATGCATATTCATTTACCTATTATTTAAAAAGTAATTTCACCTGTATTCAATTATTAGTATTGAGTATGTAATGTAGTTTTCCTATTGTTAATATTCCAGAACAAATATACCACAATAGTGTTCCCATTGTTGTGGTAAAAACCATAAACAAAAGCAACTTAAAGAGGAAGGGGGTTATTTGGCTCACAGGTTACAGTCTATCATCAAGAAAAGATAGGGAAGGAATTCAAGGTAGGAACTGAAGCAGAGATCATGGAAGAATGCTATTTGCTGGCTTGTTTCTTTTGGTTTGCTCATCTACCTTTCTTTACAACCCAGGTCTACCTACTTGGGATAGTCTACTATCAATCAGCAATGTCACAGGCCAATCTGATAGAGGCAATTCCTCAATAGAGATTCCTTCTTCCCAGAAGTTTTAGTCAGGGTTTCTATTCCTGCACAAATATCATGACCAAGAAGCAAGTTGGGGAGAAAAGGGTTCATTCAGCTTATACTTCCACATTGCTGTTTATCACCAAAGGAAGTCAGGACTGGAACTCAAGTAGGTAAGGAAGCAGGAGCTGATGCCGAGGGCATGGAGAGATGTTACTTACTGGCTTGCTTCCCCTGGCTTTCTCAGCCTGCTTTCTTATAGAACCCAAGACTACCAGCCCAGGGATGGCTCCACCCACAATGGGCTGGGTCCTCTCTCCTTGAACACTAGTTGAGGAAATGCCTTACAGCTGGCTCTCATGGAGCTCCTTCCTCTGTGATAACTCCAGCTTGTGTCAAGTTGACACATAAAACTATGTCTACCTTGTTGTTGTTGTTGTTTAAGACAAAATCTTTCACTGGCCTGGGACTTACCTAGTTAGCTGCCCAGTAAGCCCAAAGGACTCACCTGTTTCTGGCCTCCAGCACAGGGATTACACATGTGTACCACCACACAGAGATTTTTTTACATAGGTTCTAGAGGTCAATTTTATATCCTTGTGCTTGCAAGGTGGGCACTTTACCAACTAAGTTATCTCCCAAGCTCCCAACATATGCTTGACAATTTACATAAATTTCTTGGATTTCAGCTTCCTTTTTTGCTGATAAGGATAATGATACCTTATGTGCCTTTCTTATGGGTTTGTTGGGAGGACCCAATGAGAAGTGTAGTGTCCAGTGAGTAGAAAATACACATCAGATATGAGCTGGAGAACACCGTACTGGTAGTGATGTGTTCCTCTGATGTTTTCCTTCTTGGATTCCTCATTGGAAGTGGGGTTGAGGATGTGAAAATTAGGTGATGGGAATGGAAAGAACTAGATCCAGGGATCCAAACAAATTATTAGAATGACATGGAATTCTATCAGGATGTTATTTCTGGGTATGCTGGAAGCAAAAGAGAAAATATTTGATATTTGGCCCCAATACCCCTCCAGTTATGAGAGGGTTATAAGCAACAGCTTTTTTTACCCAAATTCATGTTGCTTCCTACAGTGAATGTCTCATTCCATCACCTGGGCTTTTCTTGGGTTTATCTCTACTGGCAAACAAGTGAATTCAGAAAGTTCACAGGGTAGTTCTAAGGCATTGACTCATGAATCCCCTCAGCATGAAGTCTTTCTCATAGTTCTTTTTCATAAATGATACCATGTGGGCTCAGTGGGTTGATGACGTGGCCAAAGTATCAGAGCTAGTGAATGGAAGAGCCATAGTATGACCCCATATTTGTTGGACTCAGTGCCAGTGTTCTTTCTCTAGACACATACCTGGTTCTACAGCCTCAAATTCAGTTCTTAGTGATGGTGTTACACAAATCCCATGACTTTTGTGACTGCAACCAATGGTTTCATGTCTCAAAAAAGCTTACAAGGCTACAGATATTTAACAGGGCAGAGTGCAGTTGTGGGGTTATTCAATACAGGCCATAAGGATTTTTGTTGTTGTTGTTTTAAAGGCAGGGTCTAGATTTGAGGAATTAGCCTTTGAGCTGTGGTCTCAGCTTCCAGACCTTTCAGTGCATAGAGGATAAAAGATGGCTTTCCCCATGTACATTCTCTGGAAAGAGAGAAGAGGGCTGAGACTATGGCTCAGTAGTAGAGTATTTGCCTAGTATAAGTGAGGCCCTAGAGTCAATCCCGGGGGGGGGGGGGAGAGAGAGAGAGAGAGAGAGAGAGAGAGAGAGAGAGAGAGAGAGAGAGAGAGAGAGAGAGAGAGAGAGAATCAAAGTTTTCTCACTGGCAGGCAGAGAGACAGGGTGAAAAGGTAGCCATTTGTGTCCCAGATTAGAGCCCTCGCCAGAACCCAATCATACCAACTCCCTCATAGCAGATTTGCAGATTCTAAATCTGTGAAAAAAAAATGAATTTTCTAAGGTGTTTTGCTAGAATATCTGAAGGCAACTAATATACAATTTAACAGTTAATTTTCCTAGACCACAGAGTGCCTGATTGGTTGAGTGCTGTTTCTTCTGAGGGGTCTATGAAGCTATTTCTGGGTATGAGTAGCATTTAAAGAGGCAGATTAAGTAAGACAAATTGCCTTCCTAGTGTGGGCTGGCTCATCCAATATATTGAAGGTCTCAAGAGAATTAAATGACAAGCAAAAAGGAACTCTTTCTCATTAATAACTTCAGCAACATTAGTCTCCACTTTTGAACTCAGATCGAACAAGAGCCTACACAATGACTTATCCTGATTCCAGCCTTCATAACTGTCAGCAATAAACCTTTGTTGTTTTTAAATCATTTTGTTGTAGGATTTTTTTATAGCATTTATAGCTAAGACACATACTGAAAACCAGATCATGGCTATAGGCTTGGTTTTTATAAATTTTCTTAAATGTATGTACAGGGAGAGAGTAAGGAATAAGAAGTACCCTCAGAGGCATATCTCATATCCATCATGGTGGGCTGGATAGGCATAATCAAGCCCCCAAGTGAATAAATGTTAGGTATAGTCTGAAAGGACCATCTGGTTGACCCAACAGAAGACTGGGTGAAAATAAATGGCTGAGGTCGGATGCAAGATTTGTTACCTGTTTGTCTTAGTTAGAATTTCTATTGCTGCTGTGAAACACCGTGGCCAAAAAGCAAGTTGGAGAGGGAACGTTTATTTGGCTTACAATTCCATGTTACTGTTCATTATTGAAGGACACCAGGACAAGAACTCAAACAGCAAGATCCTAGAAGCAGGACCTGATTCAGAAGCTGATAGAGGTGTACTGCTTACTGGCTTGCTCCAGCCTGCTTTCTTATAGAACCCAGGACTACTAACCCAAGAATAGCACCAACTACAGTGGCCTGCCTACCCGCTCCACCCCCCCCCCCCATTGATTACTAATTGAGAAAAAAAAATCCTTAAAGGTAGATCTCATGGAGACCTTTTCTCAAATGAAAATCGTTCCTCTTTGATAACTTGTGTCTAGTTGACATAAAGTTAGACACTATTTCTCCTTTCAACTTGTCACTATATAGTCCAGATCTTCATGGACTAACAGTTCCTTGGTGTCTTTTCAAGATCTTGGAAAGTTCTGGACTGTCTGTATGCCACCTATTTCTTCTTTCCCCACTCATCCATCACCATGCAACTAGAAAGATCTTATCTAGACTTATCCCTTCATTTCTTAGTGGTTAAGAACATGGTTTTGGAGACAGACTGCTTAGATTCATACCTCTGCCCCCCTATTACTATCTCTATTGCTTTAGCAAGTGACTCCGTTTTCTCATCTATAAAATGACAGGTATAATTTATTGATTGATAGCTTCCTAAAAGATATAAACATGTCCTAATTCTCAGAAACCTCTAGGAATATAACAGTATTTTAACAAAGGTCTTTACAGATGTAATTAGGCTAATGGTTTTAGGATGAGATCATCCTAGATTATCAGTTGGGCCCTAAATTCAATATGTATCAAAACCCAATTGGTAGTAAAGATATGACTTCATTTCTGGATTCCCAATTCTGTTTCATTGATCTATTGTATCTGTCCTTGGGAGTCATTTTTAATGGGCATGATTTACACACCATAAAAAAACATCCTTCTAAAATGTCATATTCAATGGCTTTTACCATATTCACAAAATTGTGCCATGTGCAATTGTCACTACTAAGTATAGGCATTTTTTATCATTAAAGAATCCTTTAATGATCCTTTCTTTCCACATAGATTTTTTGGTTTGGAGGTCATTTGTGCATACATCTATTGATAGTGGATATAGTATTTGGTTCTGAGAATCAAATCCAAATCCAAACTCAGACATGCTAAGCATACACTCTATTTCTAAGTTATATCCACAGGTAGCTGATGGATGGGCTTTGAGGCCTCTGTTGCTTTGCTTTCTGACTTTAGGTGAATATCTCATTCTGGTTTCTTAAGGAGGGCCTTTTTAGTTCTGAGGCCCACCAAGACAGTCACTTTCTGTCCTAGTTGCATTCTTTCACTCTGATAAAACACTTTGATCAATGGTTTGAATGAGATGCCCATAAATCTCAAGTATTTGAACGTTGGCCCCCTGTTGGCTATTTGGGAAGGATTAGGAGGTATGGCCTTGTTGGAGGAGTTGTGTTACTGGGAACAGCCTTAACTTTACAAAAGCCTCCCACCACCCCAGTATGCTCTTTACTCCCTGTGTGGTTCAGTATGTGAGCACTTCTTGCCTGCTGTATGGATTCCTATCCCTCTGGAATTGTAAGCCCCAATTAAACCCTTCCTTCCATAAGTTGCCTTGGTCACGGTGTTCTGTCACAGCAATAGAAAACAAACTGAGGCAGGGAAGAAAGTGTTTGTTTAGCTTCCAGGTCACACTCCATCACTGAGGGAAGCCAGGGCAGGAACTAAAGGCAAGAACAACAGACAAATGCTTCTTGCAGGCTTGTGTTTATATAGCCCAGGACTGTCTTTTCAGTTAATGGTACCTTCCATAGTGGACTGGACCATCTTATATCAACTAGCAATTAGGACAATCCATAGACATGCCCACAAACCAACCTGGCAAGTACTCAGTTGAAACTCTTAATTTCAGGTGATTTTAGGCTGTGTCAAAATTAACAGTTAAGTCTAAGTTTGATACTTCCATAACATGTGCTGTCAATGTCCTGCCCATGTGCATCACCAGTCAGATGTGAACCAGCTGCCTTCTTAGTATCTGTAAAGCCATGGAAGCCTCTACTGCTCAGAATTACAAGCTGTAACTAACCTTGCAGTCATGATGGCAGCTAGGGTAAACACACCCAGCTCTCCCACTTTGTGTGTGTGTGTGTGTGTGTGTGTGTGTGTGTGTGTGTGTGTGTGTGTGTGTGTGTCAAGGGTGGGGTGACTCTGAAGCAAGAGTTTGATACTAGCTCCCAGAGTTTCCAGAAAGGATGAGCTCAGAAAGTGCAGTGGAAGCTGTATTGTCTGTGCCCTTTCTTGACTGCTCAAATCATTTTTCTGTGCTTAGATCCTTACTTCAGAGTCCTCTTCTGTAACAGACCCCACTTCCTGTTTTTTTTTTTTCAAGTAGACAACCAATGCTTTCTGAAACCTGCACAGTGTCATGCAAACAGAACTTCTAACCCTTCTTCTAGTCAAATTGTTGTTTTTAAAGCCACATATAAAAATTCTAGAACCACTGGGCAGTTGTGGCACATGCCTTTCATCCCAGCACTCAGGAGACAGAGGCAGGCAGATCTCTGTGAGTTTGAGGCCAGCCTAGTCTAAAGGGAGTTCCAGGACAGCCATGACTACCTAGAGAAACCCTGTCTCTATGTAGACATTAATTCGTTGATTCTAGAAAGGCTGTGGCACTGTCAGACTAATCCTCACCTTTCTTTGCTCTCAATACACATAGCCCCTTACCCTATCCCTAACCCACTCTCCATCTCTGTTGGGTCAGGGAAAGACCTCCTACCAAGCAGGAAATCATCTAGTTGTGGCTAGCTGGGCTCTACTGGATGGCACAAAAGTAGGTCAACATTTCTTATTTCTATTTATTGTCAATTTCAGGTCCTCTTGGCAGACAGAATCCCTGACCTGCCTATCAGTGTCAAGGGCTGTCTGAACCCTCTGAGGAAAGTGGATCACAAATGAACGGCTACATAAATGCATAGAACAGCAAAATAACAAATCAGGCAGCTACAGCAAAGTGACCCTAGGAGGGATAGGATATGAGGCATATCAAGGGGACCCCCAACTGCCCACGTCCTACCACTAGACACTGGTGCCTTCAAAAGCTCAAAGTCAGCAGTCCATGAGGCAAGGTAAAGTCAAGGTCAAAGTGGCATCCAATTGGCAATATGAAAAGCCTATTGCCAGGCAAGGATAAGAGAGGCCCAAGGGAATCTGGCAATTGAGCTATATACCATAGCTGTGAGCAGGGGCAATTAGAAGTGCAGCCAGTAACTAGTACATGAAGTGAAGTTCCACATGGAAGCAGATCATACTTGGAGCTGGATCACCTGGCTTACAAATCCCAGCTCTGCAATTTCTCAGTGGTACCAACCTTGGGCATGTTCCTCAGTCTGCCTCGGTCCTAGTGTTTGCATCTGTTAGGTAGAGGTGAGCATCATAAGAGCATCTATTTTCTCCCCTAGTGCTGGGGATTGCACCTGGGGCTTCAGCCACATTTAGTTACCATCCCCCTTTCCCCACTGCACTGTATCCCTAGCACTCTTTTATTTATTTCTGTTTTTGAGACAAGTTCTCTTAGTTACCTAGGCTATCTTTGAACTTAGTCTGTACCAGGTGTATTGGTTTCTTTTTTATTGATGTGACAAAGCACCATGACCAAGGCAGCTTAGAAACAATTCAATTATGGGCTTGCTTACAGTTTCAGGAGGTGAGTCTATGACTTTGATGGCAGGCAGGCATGGCAGCAGTCAGGCAGGCATATCAGTAGCTGAGAGCTTAAATCTAATTTGCAAGTTGGCGACAGAAAGAGAGACTGAGCCTGGTGTGGGTTTTCAAAACCTCAAAACCCACCCCCAGTAACACAACTCCTCCAATGAGACCACACCTTCTAATCCTTCCCAAAATAGTCTCACCAAGCATTCAAATATATGAGCCTATGGGGGCCATTCTTATTCAACCACCATTCCTAACCAAGCCTTAAACTTAACATCCTTCTTTATCAGCCTTCTCTAAGCTGGGATTGCAATGACACAGAGTTTCTATGAAGATCTAATGACAGTATGAGTTTCTTCCATACCCAGCTGAGCAATTCTAGTCAATGTTTCTCAAACTCGGAACATGAGGGTTATAGACACAACCTTAGGAGGAAAATTTACCAGTTGGTTCTCTCTCTCTCTCTCTCTCTCTCTCTCTCTCTCTCTCTCTCTCTCTCTCTCTCTCTCTCCCTCTGTGTGTGTGTGTGAACGCGCACGCGTGTGCCAAGGTGTGATTCCTCCAAAATTTAATCTGGAGAACCAATGAATTAGTTCATTGGGCTTTCTTACAGAGTATAAGGGAGGAGTTACCTACAGGGTTGTGGATACCCTCCCCACAACAGCTACATAGATGAACCCCCATCCCCAAGACTTCTCTAGCCATGTAATCTAGTCCCTCCCTGAGGTCACATGCAATTAAGAAAGTGTTACATAAAACAGGTGTAGCAAATGGCTGGATTCCCTCCCGTCCCCTCCCCACTCCTCCATGAGGTTTAGATTGGATTATCCTTTTGCAATGGGACACAGTAGAACTTCCCAAGATGGTAGTTGCTGGCTCAGGAGAGTCATTCACAGCAAGCATGCGTAGGGTCAGAGGAGTAATTTCTCTCCCTTCCCCTTGTGGGATTTGGGTCAAAATTTAAATTACCAGGCCCTGTAGCAAGCATCTTCATGCACTGAGCTTTCCCACCAGCCTCAATTTACAGGTTCTTTCTTAGAAATGTTTTAGTTTACATATATAGGTGCTTTACATATATGTTTATCTGTGCATGACATGTGTGCAGTACACTTGAAGGTCAGAAAAGGGCACTGGATCTCTTAGAACTAGAGTTACAGTTGGTTGTGAACTGTTATGTAGGAGCTGGGAATCAAACCTCAGTCTTCCAGAAGAATAACACATTCCCTTCACAAAGAAGCTAGCCATTTTCCCAGGCCCCAACTTCTTTACATAAAGTCACATGCCACCTCCACCACAACCTCCCCACTATGCAAAACAAATAAATAAACAAACAAAAGCATGCTTGAAATATTTCTATTCTCCCTTTCCATCCTTCTCATTATTCCAAGGAAGCACCAGCCTGGTACCCTACGCCTTTGATAACCATCTAACTATTGCGGGTTTGCAAATGCACTGTCTCCCACCGGAAGTGCAGGACAGAGAGATCAGGACCTTCTAAAACAGGTGTCTCACTCCAGTGTATTCACATTCTGCTCCAGTACTTATTTCTATGGTTACCTTCCCGTTAAGGGGTTCCTGGGTCTCCCTTTCTTTTAGCCATCCAGCCCTTTTTTTTAAACATCAAATGTGCTTCTTAATCAAGAATGTTTCACAATATTAAATACACTGTGTTAGTTTCAAAGTGGGCCTCTAAAACGCCAGTGCCACTGACAATGTCTTCCAGGATAGCCGAACTCCAGTCAGGTAAACAAGAGGGTTTTATCAGGTAAATAGACACTTTTTTCATTAGATACTCTCTGTATTTACATTTGGAATGTTATCCCCTTTCCCAACCTGGCTCCCATCCCCCTTCCACTTGTCTTCATGAAGGTGCTCCTAATCACCCTCCCCACCTCAGTGCCTTGGCATTCTCCTACATTGGGAAAATGTTCCCTCCCTGGACCAAAGGCCTCTTCTCACATAGATGGCAGACACTGCTTATCTTCAGCTACTTATGTAACTGGAGCCATAGGTCTCTCAATGTGTGCTCAATGGCTGGTGTTTTAGTCCATGAGGGTTGTGGAGGGTTTGGTTGGTTGATGATGTTGTTCTTCCCATGAGGTTGCAACCCCTTTCAGCTCCTTCAGTCCTTTCTTTAACACCTTCACTGGGGTCCCCGTGTTCGGTCCAGTGGTTAGCTTCATGCATGCTCAGCTGTATCTGTATGACTCTGGCAGAGCCCCTGGGGAAGCATCTCTATCTGGTTCCTGCCAGTAAGTACTTCTTGGCATCAGCAATAGTGCTTGGGTTTGGTGGCTGCTTAAACTCAGTGTTTCTCAAAAATCTGAAGCTTACTTCTGTCACTGAAGCTATTGTTTCTCTTATCTGTTCCCTACTGTCAACTACCTCAACAAAGAGCATCTAGTTCCGGATTAACCCAAACAAACCTGCAACAGATCAAAGTCCCCACAATAGCGCCCCCCCCCCCCCCCCCCGCTCTGGCCTGTGCCCACAGCTCTAACCCCTAGGCTGTTCTGGTTTACATGCCTTCCATCTGCTGCTACCTCCTCCCCATAAGCTGGCTAGGTTTCCCCCCATCCACCCTGCCAGTCACACTGTTCTCTGCCCCTGAGAAACAACCTGTCAGTTTGATCCCCCAATAAAACTTTTTTTTTTTTTTAAATCCACGGAGTGGTTAGTTTGGTGGTTTCACTGCACCTCTAGCTTACACTGTGGATACTTCCTGATTATGAAATAAAAGCATCAACAAGACACCGACAGGAATGAATGCCAGAAACCATGTTGTTAGCCTGAAGAAAGCAGAGGCATGAGTAACACCTCCAGGAGTCATCCTTAGGGTTTCTATTGCTGCAATGAAACATGACCTGGGGCGGTAAGGGTTTATTCCCTTTATACTTGCACATTGCTGTAAAGTAAGTCAAGACAGGAACTCAAGCAGGGCAGGAAACTAAAGGCAGGAGCTGATGCAAAAGCCATAAAGGGGTGCTGCTTTACCTCCCCTGGCTTGCTCAGCCTGCTTATAGAATTCACAACCACCCACAGTGGGCTGGGCCCTCTCTCACTGATCAGTAATTGAGAAAATGCCTTACAGCTGAATCTCATGGAGACCTTTCCTCACCTGAGGCTCCTTCCTCTCTGATGACTCTAGCTTGTGTCAAGTTGGCACGAAAGCAGCCAGTACACCAGGAATGTGCACAGATTCCTCCACAACTAAACACATTCCCAAGTCTGAAATGTGCCGTGTGTCCCCTGTTCTTGTCCGGAGTCCCCAGAGACACACTTACACTCACTCATACTCTTTTCATCATTTTTTTCACTTGAACAAGGCAGGGTCTTGCTACATGGCATAGCCCGGTTTTGAATTCAATCCTCCTGCATCAGCTTCCCATGGAATGGGATGACAGGTTGGTGCCACCAAGCCCAACAAGATTTTTGCACTTATAAGCCAGAATTTAATTTCTAGAGATGTGTTTTCATAAACAGAAGAGGTTCAAAGATGTCTGAGAGGATGTAGGGGGTCACATTATTTACGACAGGGAAAAAAACCTAGGTACCACCTACAAGAGTAACAACAAGGGACAAGCATCACTAATGATAGCATTGTGTGTGCCTCCAGAGATGGCTCTGATGACAGTGATATGTCAGACTACTCAGCACCTCTCTAGGAACCTTATATGTCACCACACTTGATCCTTACACTTGCACCGCAAAGGGCAGAGACTTGGACAACAGGTGGCGAAACAGAGGTGCCCCGGGCCACACAGCTGGCAAATGGCAGAATTGACATTGGAAACCAGGCTATCTCAACACAGAGCCCATGTTCTTAATTACCCTGTCACACGCTCTGCTTGAGGCTAATGTTGTGGGTGAAAAATGACAAACAGGAAAGTGAGGACGAAAGGCAGAGGAAAAAAAAGGTCTGTAAAAACATACACCATATGTCAAAGAGGGTATTTCTGGTTGCCACGGTTGTTATTTTTATTACTTGACTGTTCTTATATGTTTTCCAGGTTTTCTGTATTAAGTGTTTGTTAACACTTAATTATAGAAGCAAAACTTAGTCAGGGGCAACTCCCTGAATCTTTGCTGCTTTTAACAGTTGGTTCTTAGTAATAATAAAAAATTATCATAATGACTGGTATGTGGATAAGTTGAGAGGGTGCTTAGCATCCAAACTGGGTATAGTGGAGCTTACCTGAGATTCCAGCAACTGAGAAGTGGATGCAGGGGGATCAGAAGTTCAAGGTCATCCTCAGCCACACAGGGAGTTAGAGGCCAGTTCAGGCTACATAAGACAATCAATCAATCAATCAATCAATCAATCAATAAATAAGCAAGCAAACAAATAAGTAAATAAGTAAAAATAAGGCCAAAATATCACAACAACAGCCAACATTTAGTGAGCTTTTTGTATGCTGTGGAGTGACTTGCATGAGCTCATTTGACCTTCAGAACCAGAGGCACAGTGAGTACAGCTTCACCGGGTCTGTGTTCTTATCAGAAGGGAGATTCATGAGTCAAAGAAAGATCTGGACACCTGAGCACCGATTCCAAGCTGATGGGGCACCCACAAGAGGGTACTGACCAAGACACCCTGACTTCCCTCAATCTCCATCCCTCATGACTGTAGGAAAAGTCCCCCTTTTCTCCCTCTGGGCTCAGCATCGCCATCTGCGGAACAAGAGAATTAGACAAGATGATCTTTAAGATCTTGCAGCTTTCGGAGTCTGCAATTACAGATGGCATCTCAATGTGCGCCCAGAGTCGTGCCCTCCCACGCAGCACAGCCCATCTCCCTCCTGCCTGCTGGAGGCAGCCTCACTAGAGCTGACCTACTTTGTAAGGCTAGAAGAGAAGGACAGAGAGTGGGGCTCCCTCCTCTCTCCAGACCCCTCTCCCCTCCTTTGTGACCTGTCCCCATTGATCCTCTGGTAGCAGGTGATTCCACACGTGGCTTTCCTTGTTCATCACTGGTGATTCACCTGGAGAGCTGCCTTTTTTTTTTTTTTAATGGCCTGGCTCTTTCAAAGCCAGGCTTTGTGATCCACAGGGTATTCAAGCACAATGCAAAGGCAAGCAGGGGGTGCAAGGGGGGGGGGCAGGGAAGCCTGGATAGGTGAGCAAACCATAAACCTAAATCCATCTGGGTTCATGCCAGAGGAAGGAATAAGAGACCCTGGCAGGCGTTGTGAGCCGGGTGGTCATTTGTCTGTGAGAAGGAAGCTGTGTGAAGATGGGCAGGAACCTTGCCAGGTCTCTCTACACGCGTGTTCTCAGGTTTTAAAACAGCAGGAAGCAGACATTCCCTCCCCAGTGCTTCCTGACTGCATAGAACAGCCACCACAAAGGGCCACAGACAGTGGTTTGAATATGAAAAATCTATTTTCTCCCATCCCAGAGGCTAGACGCCTGAGCCCACGGTGTTGGCAGAGTTAGTTCTCAGTGAGATGAGATGGCTTCTCTTCTTGTCAGTCACCTTTTCCACATGGCCACCCTTGTGAAGGGCCCACCTTAATGACTTATTTATTTATTTATTAGTCAGGGTCTCACATACCCCAGACTAGCCTACAATCACTATAATCAAGGATATGCTTGAACTTTGGAACATCACACACAAACACACACACACACACACACACACATTAATTGAGTACTGGGATTTCAGGTATGGACCACATAAGCTGAGACCTTATTTTAGTTAACTAACAACAACAACAACAATAACAATAGCATGTATACAAAGCCATCTCCAAATGTAGTCATATTCTGCAGTACATGGGTATTTAGAACTCCTATGTATGAAGCCAGGTACTGTACTGATAAGCCCAGTCCTATAGGGCCAGGGGCCTCCAAGGGACAGAGACAGGCTTTCACATTCACTCAACTCTCTGAGCATCTTTCATGTATAAAGGTGTGCTTTAGGTTAGAAGCTAATGCCAAATTGAGATTTCACTCTGGCCAGGAAGGCAACAGGTAAATGAAAAAGAATATTGGGCTCAGAGCTTTGGGCTGGGAATGTGCCTCGCTCAGTGGTAGAGCTCTGAGCTCCAACCCTAGCACCAAAAAGTAGAACAAAAATAAATTTAAAAATTTTCAATCCAGGCTCTGTTGCTTACCCACTGTGTTAGTACAAAGAGCCTCTGGGCCTCTGTGCTGTCTGTAACGTGTAGATCATAGTACACGCCTCCAAGGGCTGTCGGAGGGATTAAAGATCAGGTCTGTGAGGGCCTGCAGTGTAGCTGGTGTTCAGTAGACAGCGGGGTCTTCCACTTCATCTCCTTTGTTGTTACCTTTTCTTTGAGCAAACTGCTTATTTTATGTGTACAGGTGTTTTGCCTGCATGTATGCCTGTGTACCGTGTGCATTCCCAGTGCCAGCAAAGGCCAAAGGAGAGCATTAGATGTCCTGGAGCTGGAGTTACAGGTAACTGTGAGCCACCTGCAAACGTACTAGGACCCAAACTCCAGTCCTCTGCCAGAGCGGCAAGTACTCTGAATTGCTAACCCATCCCTCCAGCACTCAAATTTTATTTTTTTAAGTGATAAGTACAGACCTAAAATTTGTACATATTTATAGGGTAAGGTATAGTGTTTTAATACACATATGCATTGCATAATGTTTATGTTGGAATAAGGTTATTCCAAACTTCCTCATACATTCAGCATTTCTTATATGTGTGTGTGAGAGAGAGAGAGCATGTGTGTATATTGGCCTGTATATGCAGTGTTTTGAAGGTTAGAGGACAATCTTGATGTCATTTCTCAGGTACCTTACATCTTTTGTTTGAGAAAGAGTCTCTCCTCAGCCTGGAACTTCCCCAAGTAGGCCAAACTAGTAAGTGTGCTCCAGGGATGCCCTCTCTCTGCCTCCCAAGTGATGGGGTTATAGATATGTGCCCCCAGCTCCGGGGATTGAACTCAGACCCTCCCACTTGCGATGTAAGCACTTAACTGAGCCATCTCCCCTGGCCTGTTTATTCTTTCTATATATTAAGTATTCAAAATCCTTGCTCCTAGCTGGATTTCATGGTTTAGACCTTTAATCCTGGCTACCCTGAACCTGAGGCTGCACAGATCAGTCAAGTATAGGAATTCAAGACCAGACAGACCAGCAATACAAGAACTTGTCTGCTAAGGAGAAATCAAAACAAACCTATCTTGCTTTGGGTTTTTTGTTGCTATTGTTGTTTTGTTTTGTTTTTAATACTACTTTTTCATCATCTATAGTCACAGACTAATGTCATCTCATGTCCCTTGCACTGTGGGTTCCCTAGAGCACAGTGGGTGTCATGGCCATTGTTAAGGCTCCACAGTGCAACTGTGAACAAGGCACTGACCATTCCATTTTCTGAAAGCAGCTCACCAGACTGATTTGGAAGACCATGTGAATATTCCCCAGAGGGGCTTTCAAAAATGCCATATAGGCCATGTCTAAAAGCAGGTTTTCTAAATGAATAAAATATGAGTATTAATGTAACATGACCCTCAAGGGAGCCAGAAGCTGAGGATCTGAAGGTTGTCTGAGCTATATGTGAAACTGCCTTCCACCCTGCACAGACCTCCCCAGCATCATGGGCAGCACATCAGATTGTAGCAGACATCTGGAGTTTGGGCCTGCCGGGTAGACAGCACTGTTACATCCTCCAGAGAAGCAGAACCAGAACTATGGAATATATATAGAAGAGGCATGCTACAGCAACTGGCTCATGTGCCTTTGTAGTCTGAGACTCGCCACAAGCATCTCTCTACAAGCCAAAGAGCCACAAAGCTGGTGTCCTTCAGTCCAAGTGTAGAGGCTAAAAATGGGAGCTTAGGAGAGTGGTCCCAGGCTGAGAATCAGGAGTACTGATGTATAAACACGGAGAAGACAGGTGTGATGATTTGAATGAAATGTCTTGGGGATTTGAACACTTGGTCTCCAATTGATGGTACTGGAGGCTTACTCCAAAGCCTTGTTGGAGGAAGTATGACACTGGGGTCAGGCCTGAAGTTTCAAATCCTTGAGCTGTAAACTCAAATAAACTCCTTCTGTAAGTATCTTTGTGCTCTTATCACATTCACAGAATAGTAACTAAGATCACGAAAGTATCGGCCCAAGTGGGAAGAGATAGTCTCTGCCTTCCTGTCCATCCAGCCCACGGTGATAGGATGATGTCTGTCTGTCTTAGTTTTGGGTTTTACTGCTGTGAACAGACACCGTGACCCAATCAACTCTTATAAAAACAACATTTAATTGTGGCTGGCTTACAGGTTGCAGGTTCAGTTGATTATCATCAAGGCAGGAACATAGCAGCATCCAGGCAGGCATGGTGGAGGAGGAGCTGAGAGTTCTACATCTTCATTTGAAGGCTGCTATCAGAATACTGGTTTCCAGACAGCTAGGATGAGGAGGTTCTTAAAGCCCACACCCACAGTGCCACGCCTACTCCTACAAGGCCACACCTTCTAATAGTGCCACTCCATGGGCCGAGCATATGTAAACCATCACGCTGCTCATGCTGTGGAGGACTTCTTTCCTCATGTGCTGATCTACAGGCTGCATTGACTTAGGCTTTGAATGTCTCCCAAAAGTCCTGTGTTGAAGCCTTGGAATCTTTAGATTGTTTCCCAGCTCCCAAGAAGTTAGTTCATTGTGGGTGTACCCTTGAAAGATATAAGTATCTAATCTCTTCTGCTTCCCCCTCACACACATACCTCCTTTCTTTTCAGCTGTTATGGAGTGAAAAGGTATCTGCCTGTTCCCACCACGAGATGCTATGCCACCCCAGGTCTAAAGCAATAGGGCCGATAAACCATAAACAAACATCAAACTATACCTTTCCTCTCTTACAGCATAACTATTGAATGTGGTGGGTATATCTGTAATCCCAGCAATTAGAAGTTCTAGTTAAGTGGATCATGGGTACACGGCCATAAGATTTGGGCTACATAAAAAGATCACATTGAAAGAAAGAGAAAGGGTAGGGATTTATGAAAACACATATTGCTGTCATTTACACCCTTATAGACACCCTCAGAGACCATACCTGTTTAGACATCCCTTAGCCAGTCAAACTGACACACAAAATTAACCATCACTGCCCCCCTTCTTCTGCTAGTCAAACTCCACTTTTCCCTCAGGGACCCACCAGCATGCATTCTCCAGCCTTGTGCTTAGATGGCAGACAACATCTTTATCTCTGGGAGTCCACACATGGTTCAGACCTGGCCTGAGGGAGTACTCTATTTCCCAGTTCACCATAGGTGACGCAGAGATTAGCACGTGATCTCAGGTGCACCAATCAAATCAGTTTCTTCAAATTTCATGGGAATTGTCAGAAGATATAAAAGCATTCTTGTTTTCAATCAAGACGAATAAACTGGAACTTCTGGTGGCCATTTGCCACCAAGAAGGGAAAACATGTCTGAGTTCCTGCATACTTTGTTTAAGCACTTGAATCTAACTGTTCCTGAAGGTAGCAGACTAAACAACCTGGTAATGTGGGTCAGTGTGCTTTCTTTATATTATACCTTATCATGATTTTTCTGTCATTCACAGCCAGATGAGTAGCAGGCAAGGGATTATTTCTCCATGACTTCTCTCTGTCTTAAGTCCTTTCTGAGTGACCTAGAACCATTCCCTGTTAAACATCAATTCACTCAGCAAACAGCTTATGAGAGAATATACCTTTTGAGTTTATAAAACCCTTTCACATATTGGGGGAAAACAAACATGGATAGAGAGATATAAATAGATACTGAAGCCAGGAAACAAAATCACAACCCCATCTGTCAGGTGTACTCAGCTGCTGATGGAGACCCAGCTATACCTCACTGTCTAGTGGTAGATTTGCTACTCTGGTTCAGTGCTGGGCTTGCACTTGCTAGGGAGATGATGTGTTAAATGGTAAAGAAACTGGTTCCTGTTGATCACTTGACACAGCCATGGTTGTTTACATTATAAACATTACTAAGTTTATACATCAAACCATCGCCTCTGAATGCAAAATTATCTAATGAGTGAACAACAGGGCCCAACTTTGTTTCCATAGCGCACCAAGTAAGTGGCAAGAAGGGATGATGACCAGCAGTGATAAATGCCACCGATATCTATGTAAGCGTGCACATGAATGTGCAAGTACACCTGCCAATGTGGGCATCTATGAAGGCCAGAGGTTGGCATTTTGTGTATTCCTCTATTGATCCATCATATTTATGAAGACAGGGTCTCTCGTTGAACCCAGAGCTCACCAACTGAGCTAGACTGCTAGCCAGAGAACTCCTGGCCTCTTCCTGACTCCTTCTGACATTCCTGCCAGTGTTGGAGTTATATATGTGTGGTGTTACACCCAGTGTTTTATGTCAGTTCTGGTGATCTGAACTCAGGTCCTTCTCTTTACTGCCTGAACCATCTCCCCGGCCCTCTTCCTTCACAATACCATCACCACTCCAGCTGTGGATGGCCACAGAACTATCACTCTCCTCTCTTAGTTAAAGAACCAGAGCCTGGCAGGTACTGAACTAGGGTCCAGTGGCAGAACTAAGAAATAAATACAGGTGTTTGGACTCTACTACTGTTTCATACTGCCTGTGGGCGGTGACAGGGACATTAAAGCAGGATCTAAACAACTAATTTGGTTCTGGGTCTTTAAAAGGCTGTTTCTGTAAAAACAGCATTTTAACAATGTCTTTCTGAACAGAGGTGGCCAATTAGCAAAACTGTTGCTCAAGGATTAGCAGCAACATGACATATTTAATCTGCTGGGAAAACAGCACTACCTCTAATAAATTATATACCTCACACTTGCACACAAGGCTTTGGGGAAAGCCTTCCAAGTCTGTCACTGCTGTGGACCAACTCCCTTTAAATCATTTAAATACTTGGCAGATTGATAAGCCTAAAACCCACGGCCCACACTCCTCTCCCCTGATTGTATCTATTAAAACAACTGTTCCCCCCCCAAAAAAAATAAACATTTTTACATTTGTGATATCCCTCAGAGTCCTACAGACTTGTGATTTGGCTTCTTCGTTTGGCTATTTCTCAATTTAATCAAGTTGACAAACAGACTAACCGTCACCAACCCTCAGGACACAGAAACCAAGGAGTAGCCTGCGACAGGATCCTTCTGGTTTCTGCCTGCACCCTGAGCTGACCCAGTCCCAGAACACTCTGTAGCCAGACCCTGCTGGGAGAAAGCTGGTGTTACACAAGTGCTGACACATCTGAGAGCACAGGTGAAACCAAGAGGAACCCACCCAGAGCCTTCAGGATACAGGAGCTAAGGAACAGTCTGGGATAGGATCTTTTCCATTTCTACCTGCACCTAGAGCTGACCTGGTGCCAGAGCACTCTGTACCCAGACACCTCTGGGAGCACAGGTAAGACTACCACTGTTGCTCTGAGGGACAGCCCAGAGTCTTCAGGACTCAGGAATCAAGAAGTAGTTTGGGACAGGATCCTTCCAGTTTCTGTCTGTGCCCTGTGCTGACCCTGTGGCACAGCTCTCTATACCCAGACCCTCTGGGAGAGAGCTGGTTTCCCAGAAGCGCTGACACACAGGCTTACAGGAGGGTCAAGACACTGTCAGAATCAGCAAGACCAGCTAACACCAGAGATAAGCAGATGGCCAGAGGCAAATCCAAGAACCTAAGCAACAGAAACCAAGATCCCCTACCACAGCAAGTCCTGGATACACCGGAAAAATCAGGATTCTGATTTGAAATCACAACCCATGATGTTAGAGGGCTTTAAGAAGGTGATAAATAACTCCCTTAAAGAAATACAGGACAAAACAAGTAAACAGGTAGAAGCCCTTAAACAGGAAACACAAAAGTCAACCAAACAGGTAAAGGAATTGAACAAAACTAGAAAATCTGGATGAAATAAACAATTTTCTAGACAGATACCAAGTACCAAAATTAAATCAGGATCAGATAAACCATCTAAACAGCATCAGAACCCCCAAAGAAATAACAGAGATCATCAAAAGTCTCCCAACCAAAACAAGCTCAGGACTGGATGGGTTTAGTCAGGGAATGGAGGTTGGAGGGGCTGGGTTTGTAGGGGCACCCCCACAAAAGCAAGGTAAGGAGGAATGGGGATAGGGAATTCAAGGAGGGGAAACCAGGAAAGGGGATAACATTTGAAATGTAAATAAAATATATCAAAAAAAAAAAAAAAAAAAAGACTAACCGTTACCAATGTGGTACCTGAGATCATAGCTGCCACTTTGTAACCATGAGTTGAGAAGACAAAAAGCTATCTATGTACAGTAAGGCAGATAGACAACAAAGAGGTGCAGGGGAGTAGAAAAATGATGAACAATAGAAAGTTTCTGAAATAAATTATATGGCAGGTATATATTATATACTATTCAATTATTTTAAAATTAATATTTATTTCTTTATTTTTATCTGTATGAATTCATTTGTTTGAGTTTATATGCATTGTGTGCATGGAACCTGAAGCCTGAAAGGAGCAGATTCCCTGAAACTGGAGTTACAAACTGTTGTGAACCATCATATGCTAATGGGAACTAAACCCAGATCCTCTGCAAGAGTAGCAAGAGCTCTTAACCACTGAGCCATCTCTTCAGTCCCAAATTATTACAAATTGATATGGGATTCTTAAATCTATATTCTTAAATATTGTCTTTAAATCATACATAGGTGTTTTATGTAAACATATATACAGCTGTCCTGGGTATGCTGCTCATATCAGACTTTTAAGGGTTTCAACAAAACACTGAAGAATGTTTATATTAAATTGATATTTGCAGTTGTACAAAGAAGCCCACAGTATCTTTATGGAAGTTTACAAAACTATATTCTTCCTTACTAGAAAATTTACATATATGTTAGAAGTGAAGGCATATGAGCCTTATTTAAAGCATTGATTTTAAATTATTTGATTTTTGATTTCTTCTGTTCTTGAGACAGGGTCTCACTATATAGCCTTGACTGACTTGAAATTTGCTCTGCAGACCAAAGTGGCCTCATAGTCACAGAAATCTGCCTGCCTCTGTCTTCTAAGTACTGGGGTTAAAGGCATACACCACCATACCCAGCTCACGGATTTTAATATTTTAAAGATTTATTTCTCATTTTATATGTGTGTCTGTGTGAGTGTTTGCCATGTGTGTCCTCAGAAGCCAGAAGAAGATGTTAGATTCCCTGGAGCTTGAGTTACAGAAAGTTGTAAACCACCAACATGGGTGCTGGAAACAGAACTCTTGTCATTTGGAGGAGCAGCAAGCTTTCTTAACCACTTGAGCAATCTCTCCAGATTTAAAGAAAAAAAAAATGTTTGAGGGTATGTAGTTCAGCTACGACACACAAGTGAAAACCTGGGTTAAATCCCCAGAGCTGAAAAACAAAATTCATTAGGTTCTTTACCATAAACATATCTTCTGACCTGGAGAGTTCATATTGGTACCAACTATCCTTGTGCTCTCTACTCCCCTGCCCCTCTGCCCTCTGACTCCACATTCTCTTTTTGGTCTTTCCCTCCCACCACGGCCAGCAACTGTCACTCAGTGGAATTGGGGTCCAGTTTTTCTTCATTCTCTCCAGAGTCCGATTCCTGCTCCTTCTACTTCCCACCCAGAATACCAGCAGGGGGATACTCTGCTTGTCAGGCCTCAGATCCTTTATCTGTATCTTGACAAAGTCATTACTTATCTGGTAGGACCAATTTGGTGATTTACAAAACAGCTGCCTGGAGCTTTCTTTGGACCACAGGGGAGCTCATCACACTGATAACTTTAGAAGTTCTATGGCTTCTGAAATCTCAGCCTGTAGCCTTTAATGAGGAACTCTCTCATGAGGAAGCTAGAACAATAGATCTCAACTACACTGTCTGTCCACAGAGCTGTCACTGTAGACTCAGGGAAGGCTGATTTCTGAGAAAACCTTAAGAACCCTATCCGTTGGTTGGTCAAGTGTGTGAGTCAGCTTTCTGTAATGGTAACAAACACCCAAACACCTAAGTTACTTATAAAGAGGAAAGATTTGCTTTGGCTCCCAGGTCTTTAACTGGTTGGGCCTACTGCTTTGGGTCTGTGGCAAGACAGCACATTGCGGTAGAAACACCTGAAGGAAGGATGCCAGAGTGTCAAAGGAAAACAGGAAGAAAGACCAGGGTCCTACAATTCTCTTTAAGGGCATGCTCCTGATAGCTTCATGCCCTCTCACTTGACTCCACCTGCTGAAGGTTCTGCCACCTCAAAGTAGCATCTTCGGCTAGGGGCCTTGGCCTGTGGATGACATTGCAGATCCAATACTAACAAGTGGTTGAAGCTGTGTTGCTGACACTCATTAGCTATGGCCTTGGCCAGATTACCTGATGTCTGTGGGTCATGGCTGATTTATTTAAAGAATGAGGGTGACAAATGTAGGGACTTTGGTCTCTATGATGAGTACAGGACAATAGTTCAAGGGCCCACCCAATCAATGACCAAGCACAGAGTCCCTAGGACAGTGCCTGACACATCAGTGTGTCACACAGCTCTTGGCTGTTAGTATAATTATGGCCACAAGTGCAGTGAGTGAGTTCATCCTTGGTGACAGGCTTGTTGTAGAATTTGAGCTTGGTGCTGTCTGGTGCTGTCCATGCTCCCAACCACTAACTTGTCCCAACTGCACTCTCCAACTACCTTTATAGCTCCTTCTACTCCCCACAACCACCTCATCTCTTCATTATCCTGGGGATACAGGCCTTTGCCCTGCCCTTATCCATTCCTGAAGTTGTCTCCTTATAATTCTTCTCTGTCTCTTTCCCTCTGCCAGTGCTAAGGACTGACTATAACACCAGTCATATCAGAGAGCCAACTCCAGTGGCTCAAACACATTTCCTTCTCTTACATCAAAGAAGAGAGTACTTTAGAGCAGGTACAGTGGCTACATCATTAAACAGACTTTAATCACATGGCTTCCATCTTCAAAGTCACAGTGACAAGTGTTTCATTTCCAACCATCACATGCTCATTCCAAGCAGTAGGAAAGGCCGAGAGGGCAAGAGGTGACTGCACCGTCAGTGCCCTTTAAAGAACTTTCATGAGAGCCTCACTCCGGGTTCTGTCTTTTGACCACTCTTAGCTTCGGGGGAGAGCTGTGGTCTTTCATGTGGGCACACTGTTCTTTCAAACTGAAATCAGAGACTTTCTAAGGAAAAAAAAAAGCAGCCAGCGTATATGGCCACACAATCTCCTGTAAGCATTGGGGGAAACTGAGGACTTAACTCAATTGGTACAGTACTCACCTAACAGGCAGGAAGGTCTGGGTTCATTGCCCAACATCACATAAAGGGGCATGGTGGTGCCTGCCTATGATCCTAGCACTTGGAAAGAGGAAGCAGATGGATGGAAAGTTCAGGATCATAGTTTGAAGTTCAGTTATAGTTTGAAGCCAGTTTGGACTACTGGAGAATGCTAATGAGGAAAAGAAAGGGAGAGGGAAGAAGGGAAGAAGACAAGCCAGCAACTAGCTGTCTCTACAACACTGTCCTTAAAATTCCTGCTAAGGACAATACTGGACAGGGTTAGGAAGAATTCTTTTAGGGACTTTTAGGAAGGATGCTAAGACACCAAAAAGTGTGACCCAAGATGTATACGTCCTTAACTCACCTCTTAGAGGAGAAAGCTGAGATTGGTTGAGGGCCTTTTGTTTTGCTAAATGGAGATGTAGTTTGACACCCTGGCTGTTGGACAACAGAGAGAGTAAATCCTGCCAAGAGCCTATTTGTTTGCATTCCCAACACCCAACAGCATCCAGCTCAGCTCCAAACACTCCCTTAGACATTCGAAGAATGCGGGCTTAAAGAGGCGCCTGATTGATTATTAGTCTGCTTGGAAGAATCACTTGTACTCGCCAACGTCTGGCTCTTTTCCTCCTTCTGAGTACAGAGAAAGAGGCTCAATTCCAGCCTCTGCAGTGACACAGGGCTTGGTGGCTAATGCTGGCTGGCAGGCTGCTAGCAGAGGTAACAGATTTCAGGTCTAAAACAGAAGCTTACTGGAGCTGATAGGTGAGCCTGGTTTCTCTCTTCACCAGTAGGGGGTTTTTGCTCGGGGCTTGGAGCCATAAACAGAAGCAACCTCTAGTCTCCAGAGTCTTAGTAAATGGAGCACAGATCCTGGGGTATCAAGTCAGGCTCCTTGAGGACCTCTACCACTCAAGAAATAAAAATTTTATAATAGCATAGAATCTGATAAATAGGTTAATAGATTGTGGTATATACATACAGTTGAACATACAACAGAATAATCAGCAAAAAAAAAAAAACAAAAACAAAAACAAAACAATGCTGCAAGGATAAAAGCTGAATATACATACATGTATATATGCACACACACATATTTTTTCAAAACATTCTATGCAGCTTGCCTGTCCTGTAGACCAGGTATTTGAACACACCTTTAATCCTAACACTTGGGAGGCAGAGGCAGAGGCAGGCAAATCCCTGTGAGTGCCAGGCTAGCCTTGTCTACATAGTGAACAACAACAAATTATGATAAGTAAAAAAAGTGCCAGACATAAAAGGTCACATGTTTTCTGACTCTATTTATATGAAATTCCCAGAAGAGACAAAGCCAGGAAGTAGGTTGATGGCTGCCAGGAGCTGGGCCAAGAGGAGTCATAGAGGGACACCATTCATTTATGTATTCCTGGGTATAGAGTATCTTCATAAAGCAGGGACATTTTTTAACATTAGGTATGATAGCCTCATACCTCTGTGAACATACCAAAAATCATTTAACTGAGACATTTAAATAGGTGAGTTTTGTCTCATGAATGTTTTCTAACATAGTCATCAGAAGAACAAATCTTTGTTGTCCTTAAACACTGAGACAGCAGGGCCAATTTGCTGCCACTGCAGCATAATCTTGTCTGGCCTAGATAAAATACTGCCTGCGGTGCCACCATGTCTCCAGGCAGCCTTTCCTCCTTCCTTTAACAGAGTATAAAGAGGTCATATGGGAGTTAGCTAATTCTGTCCTGTCAGAGGTGGAAGAAGTAACATCTGGGTTCTGTAACGAAGAATGAGTGGACTCGCTCGCTGCTCTTCCCCAAAAATGGATCTTCCCCAAAAAGTGGGTAAATAAGATGGGTGGACGAATGGATGGATGGATGGATGGATGGATGGATGGATGGACAGATAAGCAATTGAATGTGTGGGTGGATGGATGGGTGGATAGATGGACAAGCAGACAAGCAATTGGATTGATGGATGAATAGATGATGAACAGATGGATGGATGGTGAATGGATGATGGATAGATGGATGGATGGTGGATGAATGGATGAGTGGTGGATAGATGGATGGTTAATGGATGAATGGATGGATGATGGATGGATGGATGGATGGATGGATGGATGGACAGGCAGACAAGCAATTGGATGGATGGATGGATGATGGATGAATGGAGGATGGATGGATGGATGATGGATGAATGGAGGGTGGATGGATGATGAATGGAGGATGGATGATGGATGAATGGAGGGTGGATGGATGATGGATGGATGGATGGATAGATGGAGGATGAATGGAGGATGGATGGAGGATGGATAGATCATGAGTAGCTTATTACATACAGGATATAAATTCACTGAAAGAAGATCTTAAAGAAACTGGACTTCACTGGACATAACAAAGGATGATGTCTACACCACCCAAGATGGAAGCGGTAAGACAACAAAGGGCTTGAGCTCCTGACCCAGATGCTGAGGACTTGAGAGAGCAGAGAAAGAGGACTTTGGAAGGATTTTAGCAGAGAACAAGGGTGGGAACAAGACTATTTCAGAAAAGATAGGACTAATGGAAGGAAAATACTAGGTTTGGGTGGCCTGAGGTGCCTCAGCTTTTCCTACCTGCTGATAGGTCCACTGGCTTTTCTTGCCTCTTCTCCTAGCTACCTATTCCTACCTCTATGCTTCAGTATCCAAGTCCTTCCCTATAGGAAGCCCTCCTTGCTCCACAGACGAGAAAGGCTGGGTGCTTTTAAACGATATTATCCTAGCAGTTGTCTTAGTGGGGGCTTTCAGTAATCCCTTTGTCTACAGTTTCAGTTTCCTATGGTCAACCATGGTCTGGAAATATCAAATGGAAAATTCCTGAAGTAATAATCGAAGGATAGCTTTGAACCCGTGATCCTCTTGCCTCCACCTTCCCAGTATTCAGCTTGTTCGTTCGTATTGTAAGCACTCCAAGGTGCTGGTGTCATTAACTACTGTTGGAACTCTTGGGTTTCAGCTGTTTCCCTCTCTCTCTCTCTGAGCCACAGGCACACTGGGCTTATCCTTCTGCTGTATCCTCAGTAGCCAGCCCACTGGCTTCCCCACAGCAGCACCCGATGCTTTGTGAATAAGCCAAGGAGGTGGATGGGCCTCTGTGGATCTTCATCGCCACAGCCCCGTAGAGAACGTTTTTTTTTAACAGCTACTGGTTTATGTCAACACCACACCATTCAAACCAATAAAATGGCCATGGAAAGTTGTGAGCTGTAGCAATCTTTACTGTCAACTTGTAGGGATTTAACATCATAGGAGATGCAATGCACTTCCTTGTGTGCCCGTCTGTGAGAGCACTTCCAGACAGGTTTGGCTGAGGAGGAAAAAGCCTTCTTAAACGTGGTTAGCACCATCCTATGGGTCTTAACGAGATGAAAAGGAAATAGGAGTCAGTAAGCTGAGCACCAGCATTCATCTCTCAGCTTCCTCACTAAAGAGGGAATGTGAGCAGCTGCCTCAGGCACCTGTTGCTATACCCTCCTGCCGTGATGAAGAGGCAGTAGAGCCAGGGCAAACCCAAGACTCTTCTGTCAGATATTTGGTCAAGGCAATAAGAAAGTAACTAAAATGTAACCCAGCCAGGTATCTCTGAGACAAAGTATAAAACTATGTCCTTACTCCAAGTATTGTCATTATTGGAAGGGGATGAGAAGACTATATATTGGGGGGGGGGGAACAGCAGAAATCTAGGTGTCCAACTGTGGTCTATGGCCATAGTCACCAGCCCCCAACAATCTAATTTTGAAAGTTAAACAGTCATCCCTGGTCAGTTCTTGTCTGACTGCTAAAACTTCAGCAGGAGATGGACTGGCAACAAGCAGTGTGGCCTAGAGACGCAGGCTCCTACTCCCCCCAGCTGCAGTCAGACAAAAGCAGACAATTGTGGGTGTGTGCCACCTCCTCTTCCATTGGCAGATCTCCAAAGGGCAGTTGCCAAGGCCCAAGCTTACCTCACACCCATGCTTCCAACTTTACCCAAAGACGGGGGAGGGGGCGGGGGGGGGGAAGAAATAAGTCAGTCTGCCTTGGTCCTGAAGAGAGAGAAGACAATTGGACAGCTTTGAGAAGACTGTAGCAGCCCCTAACTCAATTTCTTGCCTATCATCCTGGTGAAGTGGCTGCAAGGGATGCAGGTTTGTGTTCTGGGTAATGGGAGCACCGCTGGTCTGGAGGCAGACCAGCATCCCAGCCACAGGATTCATCCGGGAGACATAAAGGGGCCCCCGAGGGAGGGGGTGAAGGGGGGAGTCACAAAAGATTGACTGTAATTTCAGAATCCATGAGAGAGACCACACAATGCAAATAAACCCCACACCCGAGGCTGGGGTGCAGCTCCTCAGTGGTGCAACACATAGGATTCAAGCCCCACCAAATAAACGAACGAACAAACGAAGCAACTTTATTAATTGCTTTTCTCATGACTGTGATCATGTCTGTGATAAAATACCTGACAAAGGCAACTTCAGGAAGGGAGGGCTTACTTTGGCTCACAGTTTGGGTAGAGTCCATCGGGGGAAGAACTCATGACAGGAGGAGCTCGTGGTTGGCATTGGCGGTTTGAACCCACAGTCAGGGACAGAGAGATAAATGCCATCGCTCTGCTTGGTCCAGGATCCCAGCCCACAGAATGGTGCTGCCCACATTTAGGGTAGAGCTTCCCAAATGAAACCCATCCTAGAAGCTCCCTGACAGGCATGCCCAGAGCTTTGTCTCTTAGGAGATTCAAGAGTCCGACGAGGCGAGGCGGTGGTCAGCATTAACCATCAGAGCAGCCCTTTGAGTTGCAGACTGGACTCGGGGCAGTACTAAGTGCTTTCCCAGCACCCTCTCATTTAATCCTCACTTCCACCCTACAAAGTAGATCCGGTAGGCCTTCTGAATAGAAGGGAATTCAGGGCCACAGGAGAGGGCGCAAGGTCGCCATTGGTCAGCAGAGCAGCAGCGGTCTGAACTCAGTGCCAGCCTCCAACCACTTTCCGTTTTCTTCTCCTATATAGCTGCACCTGTACATCACTGCCTGCTTTGGCCTTTCAACAGAAAAAGACGCATCCGTTCTCTAACTATAGAGCTTGATGATCTCCCCCGCTGCGTCCAGAAGCAGAGAGCTGCAAGCCCTTGCTACCCACTTCTATCTGAGTTCCCACTCTGCCGCCACGAAGGGGACGGGCTTAAAGATGGCTACAGCACCGAGACTACAACCTAATGAACATCGGAAGCTTTGAAGGCTCTGTGTACCTGAGCGGGGAGGCTTTTCTGAGCAACTGTCTTTAGTTCAGCATCAGAGCTTTCTGCTGTTTGAATTTGCCCTGGGGATCTGCAGGGACAAAGCTTCTGTTTGAAAGGGCCATGCTGAAGTGGCCACAAGCACAGACATTTCATTTCCTATGTTTTTTTTTTTTTTTTTTTTAAGGACCCAGTGACATTTTGAACCATCTGGCAGGTTTTTGTACTTTAGAACAGTATTTTCAATAGTTCTTACTTCATGCTTCCACCCCAGGGCACTCCATGGCTCAGTGACCTCCACCAAGGTGACTCTGCCCCCACCCCCACCCGTCTGGTCTTCAGACCACTGGTTGAGCTCAGAAGCTGGAAAGCCCCAGCAGGGGAAGACAAAAGGTCTCTTTCCATAATGAGAAAAAAAAAAAGACTGAACGGCAGATGCCAAGAGGAGGACAAGGTGAGATCTTTCCAGACCATCAGCCAGCCAGGGCCTCGCATCAATCCTGACTCTGCCCTTTAATGGCTCGCCCCTCGGAATGTCTGGCTGAGACCTGCAGCAAGCACAGAGCTGGAAGCAGACTCAGGTCAGCCTTTCAGAAAACCAACAGGTTAGTGAAGCAGGAAAACAGCTTCCCCCTTTTTTTTTTTTTTTTTTTTAACCTTTGCAAGCTAATGAGAAAACCTCTTCCCTGAGGGCTAGAGCTAGCTAATAATCAAGGGAGCGGCTGGATTCTGTAGTAGACTCCGAGTTCATCTGCTCTCTTGCATCCGGGCTCAGGACCCAGCTCACTAGCAAGTTAAGCAAACTCTTGGTTAGGGCTCAGCAGGAGAACACTTAGCTGGTCCCCAGCATGCACAAAGCCTTGGGTGTAAACTCTAGCAACAAAATAAAAAGGCCAGTTCAGATTAAACACTCACTTTCATCTTTGAAGCTAGTTGTGACGTTTCAGATAACAAGCAACCGCCACCCCCACCCCCTTCTCCTCCTGTCTAGTATTCCATGACATCAACCAATCTTCCACTCTGCCCAGGTAGACTTTCCGGTCATGTCCTCACCATCACTTCAGTTCGCACTGTTGTTAATACGGCTGCATCGGTGTTGCCATGGCTTTGTTGTTGTTGGGCACATGCATGTCCCATTTTGATAATCACTACCAGATTCTTTTCCATTAGCAATATGTAAGAGTTTCAGGGTTGGATGCACAAGGTCCTAGGTTTGATTCTTAACACTGGGAACAAGGTGAAAGGAAGGATGAGAAGGAAGAGAGAGAGAGAGAGAGAGAGAGAGAGAGAGAGAGAGAGAGAGAGAGAGAGAGAGTATCTCCAGAAGCTCTGTCTTTGCTGACGCTTAGGTCTGTTAATGTGGGTGTGAGTATAATATCAGTTTTTTATTTGGAGAGTAGGCATTTAGTTTTGTTTTGTGTAGTGCAGTGCTGAACATCAAACTCGAGTCTTCCCCTGTGCTGAGTTGCACCCTGGTACTCAGACTCATTTTAAATTCTACTCCACCAAAACTGATGAAATTGAACACCTTCACAAAGTGCTTGTCCATTTTGACATCTTCTTGATAAGATTCCTATTTAACTCTCCTCCTCCTCCTCCTCCTCTCCTTCCTCTTCTAAATTTTGTGTGTTTCTCTTATTTACTTACAAAAAACAAAAACAAAATAAACCTCCCCAGTGTTCTGGATGTAACTCCTTCGATAGGTCTATTGCATGTGTGGCTTTCTTCCTGCTCCCTGCCACCTCCCTAGATGTAGAAGTCTCAGCTACCTCTCCAGCACCATGTCTGCCTGTGTGCCACCATGCTTCCCACTATGACAGTAATGGACTAAACCTCTGAACTATAATCTATCCCCAATTAAATGTTGTTCATTATAGGAGTTGCTGTGGTCATAGTGTCTGTCCACACCAAGTGAACAGAGACCAAGACACCTCCTTTAAGCTGATCCGGTGCTTGTTGCTGTAATAAAGGCCATCCAACACACTAGAGTCTAAGGATAGATTCTTGCTCACAGGCCTTTGTACTCCAGTGAACCAGGATCCTGATCTGAATCCACATCCACGTTAAGTAAACTGAAAACTAGAAAACCATGTCAGTTTCAGGAGGCTTTTGAAGGCAGATGACAAGGCAGTTTTGATTTGTTGGTTGGTTGTGTTTGTATGTTTGGTTGGTTGGTTAGTTGGTTGGTTGGCTTGGTCTGTTTTTGTTTTTGTTTTTTGTTTTTTGAAATGGGCTCTTTCTGTCTAGTCCTGGCTGTTCCTGTGCTCACTGTGTAGACCAGGCTGGCCTCATATTTACAGAGACCTGCCTGCCTCCATCTCTCGAAAGCTGGGATTAAACATATGCATCACCTACCCAGCCACTTCATTTGATTTTATATACATACATCTGTATATAAAATCAAAAGAGAGATGACAGGAAACCACAGGTCTAGATACTCAACAAACATAAGTAGATAATATGGCTTTATATGTTTAATCCAGTTCACCTCTATTTCATGTTCTATGCCCCCCCCCCCGTTAGAATTTGTCCTGTAGAATTTATCAGCTTAGATCCTGGGTACCCTAGGAAGAGGTCTTACTATTATCCCTCATTATAGATGGGGAAACTGAATCTGAAAGGAAGGCAATTTACAGCTATTATCCTACAGACATGGGATATATGGTTCTTCTAGTAGCCATGCTTCGGGTTGCACCCAGGGCCCTACACACACTTGGCACACACTCTGCCTCTGAGCTACGCCCCTGTCCTGGGTTCAAGATTTGAAACCAGATATTGTGACTATGTTCCAGGCTCTGGATTGCTCTAATCTGTGTCCTGTACCAATACTACCTCAGAGAATTCTGCCTGAGAATGAAGCTTCTGGAAGAAACTGCGGGTCTCCTGGCTGCAGCAATGTTCTGGCTTCTGGTTGGAATATAAAGAGCTCCCAGGTGAAGGGCAGGGCTGTCATCCACCCACCCATCCCTCCTGTGCATTGTCTGCCTACACTGCTACATTTTCCTAAGCCTTCAGCTTTCCTTTGCGTTCCCCCCCCCATGGCTTCTTTTTTATGGTTTCAATATAAATAATTTACCAGGAATTGTCATGCCCTCAACTGCTCAGACTGCTAGAAAAAATTACTTCTGGAAATCTACAGTGCAATTGGATATTTGAAACCCAATTACCCTTACCTTTAAGAGTCCACAACAGAGACAGGAGGGGGCTGCCACACCAGCCACCATGTAAAGTGTGCAGCGGTGCACCTCAGAGCCTGCCTCAGGGGATGCTGTGAACAAATTCAGGGCCATGCCTTCGGTTCTCATCTCCATGGGTGACTGTTGGCAGATGCTAATACTTCCAACTCTGAGCTTTTCTGTGAAAGCTTACATCTTATTTGTTGAGCCGTTGACTTCTTTCCTTAAGCAGCCAGACTTTGAGGAACACAATTGCAAGGATAAAAAAAGGAAAATATTCAGTTTATTGACCATTTTCCTCAGACCAAACGATCAGCAGGGAACTCCTAAATCTGCCACCACCCAAAGTCACCAAATGCAGACATCTTCTGGGGATTTGCAGTCATCCAGACAGCACCCATCTCTTAAGACTGTATTGCTTCTGATGTTCATCAGCTTTGAATCTTGTCCATCCTAGTCAATGTCTCAGGCAATACCCCTTAATGTCCCTAGTGAAAGGCAATTTTCCCAAGCTGTCATGACCAGAAACTTTCATAAAATACAATTAAAATGAATTACCAGGAGGAAAATTTAAAGACATGAATAAAAGCTCTGACATTTTATTAGATTAAATAGATGAAAAATTTACCATCCAATTGCTCTAAAATTTTCTAAGCACTTTTGATTTCAATTTTTATCTTGTCTTAGGCCATTTTCAAATGGCTGCTCCACAAATCACAAACAAGCAGCCCTTTTACCAAGAAATAGAAAGCAAATGTGTGGTGTGCATGCTGAAACCAAAGCAGGCATTACTAGCTGATCACAGTGCCCATTCTTCATCGGTGCCCTGAATTCCTTTCCAATATGCTCATCCCTACCCTACCCATCATCAGACTGGGTGTACAAAATGAAAACTGCTGTCCTTGGCTCCTTTTGTCCAAAGTCACACTCTGTCTTTTTTGATAGACAAGAAGGATGTCCTGGTCTTCCACCAACCTCCCCTTCCTGTTCTGCCTCATCTGGGGAAGTCATTACTGTCATGGGATTCATGGAGGGAAGGCGAAGCAATACAAACCTCAAGTTTCAAAAGAAGAAAATAACAATCAAGAGAGAGTTCTCCATCTAGTTCTATTTTCAATCTCTTTAAAAACCTTCTAGAATGGTCTGATCATATGCTTGGCATCTTTTAGTAGAGGTGCCATATGTGGAGCACCTGCACTGTTCCTGGCCTTGTTTTTGGTGGTGATTTTTGCTATCTTAAGTTCTTACGTAACGATCCATGAAATAGCCATCATGCTGACCCCACTTTAAATGGATGATAACAATGACTAATTAAGGCCACGCGGTTAGAGCTGGAGCAGACACAGGGGTGTGCTGCATGCCAAAGGCGCTCACCTCCTTGCCTTCTCAGCGGGGAAGGCAAGCTCTAGTTCCCCCTGTAGGTGACCCTTTACAATGCACAGCCTTCTCCAAGAGGTACAACCGAGCAGGACATGCAACACTTCCTCTCCTTACACCTAGAGGGCGGTAGAGGGCCGGCCAATGCTCAGCTCCGCGTTCATGCTGTTGATCTTAAACATCATAATTTAAGATCCCTGGAGGGATAACAATGGATGTCCACGCCCTCAGCCTGTGGGTGTTGCTGCATTTCCCTGACAGTATTGATTTGCTTCTCGGGGACCTGGAAGCTTGACATTTTAAGGTAGGAGTTAGAGCGTCCACCCAGAATAACTGAGGGAACGAGTTCGTGTTTTAGCAAAATCATTGGCTGGAGAATTCACCCATCTGGCCGCAGCAATCTGGCTTCCTAGACAACCGCAGAAATAAATAAAGCCAAATAGGCGAATGATAATAACAACCAGTACTATTTATTGAACTCCATATGCTGAGCTCTGCTGAGCAGATATATGTATACCTAAAACTAGACAGGATCCTCTCCCCATTCGGCGGCGAAGGGAAATTCATTCTTTGAGAGAGTGAGGTTTTTTTCCCCCACAAGACCCTTGGAGTCGTTTCGGTACAAAGGCAGATGAAGAAGGTGGGCGACGGACATGAATCACAGCTGTATTTATGTGAAACGAAGCCAATGACTTCAGAATAATGAGAACAATTTCGTACGTGCTTTAGAAAGTCGATCTGAGGACTGCTGAAGAGAAAGCTCTGGAAAATTTTTTGAACAGTGGCAGCCCTCCAAGAGAGTATTCGTAGTTAAGGATTTTCCTCCCTCCTTTCCAAAAAGCTGCCTTTGTTTGTTTTCTGAATTACAGGGATGATTTATCATTACTGTAAAAGGTAGAAAATAGAAAAAAATTTAAAAAACAAAAACATTAAAATTTCGTCATCCCGCTGCAATTCTTGTGTCCAGATTTGTCACTAATAAAATTACGCTGCACTGAATATTTTCTTAGTTATATATTTCTTGTACATCTCTGATTATTTCCTTAACACAAGCCTTGAGAAATCAGATGTCTGGATGTTTCAAGGCTTTGAAATGCATTACCAACACGGCTAAGTGAAAAATCTTACCAAATTTAAGGTGAGTGTTTTGATTAATTATAACCTAGAACTTGTAATATTTGGGAGCATTTTCTTGTCTGTGGATTGCTGGTTTGTCGCTTTGGGTTTTTTTTTTTTTTTTCCATTAGTAATTTTTGTTACTTTGGTGAGTTGGTTGGTTTTCTGGGGGGTGGGGCTGCTTACATACTAAAGAATCTAATCCTTCCTGTATCTTGGTTTGTGCTTTCCCCCATCTGTTGTTTGCTTTCTGATGATACGGATTTTGTTTTTCCAATGCTAGGACTGGATCCTGAGGCCTTAGCCACGTTGTTTACCCAGAAGATCACTAGCACAGACTGAAGAACAGCAGTGCATGTCACTGGCATAGCCCATGAGGCACGCCCGCCATACTTTTTAAAGGCTTTTCATTTTTTTTGACAGTTTCATACGTGTATACAATGTATCTTGGCTGTAGCAACCCATCTAGGCCTGGAGCCTCCTAACTCCTTCTCCCATCCATGTTGGAATGTTGACTTGATCTTGTGCAGGGAACCATAGCCCAGGTGAGATCACCAGTGCAGTGGCTATACCATGGCAGAAAACAGCATTTCACAGTGCTCCTCCCCATCCTCCTGGTCTCACTTTTTTCCTGCTGCCTCTTCTTTCTTGTGTATTCGTGTGTGTGCATATGCACGTTTGTGTATGCATTTGTGTATGCGTGTGTGCATTCGTGTGTGAGTGTGTGTGTACACTTTTTGCTTCTTCACAGTAGGGGCTGTAAAGCTCTTCTTACATTGCACTTGTTCTTACTTATAGTCTTTTTCTTTCTTTAACAGGACTTACTTTATTTTTGATTCTGGGTATGTGTATGTATCTGTGGGTGAGTGTGCATTGAACTCCCTGGACTGATGGTACATGCAGTTGCAAGTTGCCTGATGTGGATGCCTCTGAAGTCAACTTGGGTCGTCTGCAAGAGCAGAACAAGTTCTCTATCTCTGAGCCATGTTTCCAGCCCCTTTGTTGTTTTATTGAGAGGCCTTTCTTACACAGAGCTGCATTATCACTGGGGTGAGTGTATTGTATGGAACCGCATGTTTTGAGATGTAGTTTCTGAACAGTTATATTGTTTTTAAAGTCTCACATGTTCAGGATTATTTGATTCCCACCCTCTTCATTAAATTCTCACAAACATCTGTGAGTCCCTATCCTACTCAAATTTCTATTACTGTGATAAACACCATAACCAAAAGCAACCTGGGGAGGAAAGGGTTTATTTCAGCTTACTGTAGTTCATCATAAAGGGAAGTCGAGGCAAGACCTGAAGCACAGACCACTGAGGAGTGCTGCTTACTGTGTTGCTCTCCATGGTTTGCCCAGTTTGCTTGCTCAGACAACTCAGGACCACCCACCCAGAACAGCACTACCCACAGTGGGTGAACCCTTTCATAGTAATCCTCACTGAAGAAAATACCCTCAGGCTTGCCTGCAGGCCCATGCAGTGGAGACATTCTCTCAGTTAAGGTTCCCTCTTATTGGATAACTTCAGCTTAAAGTTGACAAAAACCCTACCCAGCATAGTCCCTCTATTTGTCAGTAGCTGTAAATTCAGAGATGCCAATTCAAAAGTGTTTTTGGACATAGCTGACCTTCTTCCACACTGGCCACGGTCCAACTTGATGACAGAGGAAGCCACAGAACGAGGAGGGGGCTTAGTGAGCTCTCTTCATCCTCCTCCCATCCTTGACCTCTGACTGTACTTTAAGTGCCTGTGCTCCCTGAAATTTTTGTACAGGTTTTCTCTTGTGCTTCACAAGGTGTATAAAGACACCCATGTCTAGCATCAGAGTTCTGTGTGCTGTCTTCATGTCCACATGGGACACTGAGTGTGTCAAACCCACATCCTCTGATCGATTGCATTTCCAAACTCACAATAAAGACCTTGTTCTAGGTCATTTTGACTTTGTTCTTGAATTGCTGCTTAGCCTCCTAACAAAGCCACTTGCTTTCTGTCCTCTACAGCAGCCCGGGGCGGGGGAGGGGGGAAACAATGACCATGTCACATGCTTCCTTTGAGACCTTTTAGTCATCAGCCTTAGGATGAAAGTCATGCTTCTTAATCTGTAGAACTCTTATAATATGACATCATTTTTATCGATTATTTTATTTGTTTACATTTCAAATGTTTTCTCCCTTCCTGGTTTCCCCTCTACAAGCCCCCTATCCCCTCCCCCTCCCCATGCCTCTATGAGGGTGCTCACCCACCCACCCACCCACTCCCACCTCACTGCTCTAGTATCTCATTATGCTGGGACATTGAGCCTCCACAAGACCAAGAGCCTCTTCTTCCACTGATGCCAGATAAGGCCATCCTCTGCTACATCTGTGGCTGGAGCCATGGGGTCCCTCCATGTGTACTCTTTGGTTGGTGATAATATGACATCTTTATACTCATCTGTCTGTAGTCTCTCCGGCCCCTCCCTCCTCCTTCCAACCACATGGACATATCTCTGGATAAACCAGGCTTTCTCTTGACTCCTGAGCATTTGAAATGCTGTTTCATCTGCTTGGAACACTTTCACCAGACACCTTCACCTAAGTCCTCTTCAGCCACAAGGCTTAACTTAGAGACAACTTCCTCCAGGAAGCATCATTCAAAATCCCCCTTCATGCTCATGCTTGCCTCTGCGTTCTCACTTCTTCTTTTTTTTTTTTTTTTTTTTTTTTTTTTTTTTTTTTTTTTGCTTAGCATCAATGCTGCTGTGTCTATTTCCCAGTTTGGTTTCTTCAAATGTACGGGCACATTATTGCGCATCTCACAGAAGACAATGACATCATCGAAAGTGACCTCACACTACCATGAAGAGAAAGAAGACTTGGTCTCCTTCACTTCTGTGTAACAGAACATACTTATTAAATACTAGAACATACTTGGAGTTCAAGAGCAGCTTGGGCTACAAGAGGCACTGTCTCAAAAAGTAAATTAAATAAATAAATAAAAACAGGAGCAGGTGTTATGGCTCAATAGTTAAGAGCACCAGGTAGCTTCTTTTGTAGAGGACCCAGGTTAGATATCAAGCACCCACATAGCAGCTCACAACTATTTGTAACTCTATTTCCAGGGGTTCCAACAACCCTCTTCTGATTTCCACAGGCACCAGAAACTCACAAGGGACACATATATACATGTAAACAAATGCTCATACACATAAAACAAAAATAAACATTTTAAAAGAGACTATTCTAAAAATAAAATAAATCTGGGTATGGTGGTTTATGCTTTTAAGGCCAGCACACAGAAAGTAGCAGCAGGATGTTCAGGAGCCTGAGCTCCATATTGAGGTCAAGGCCACACTGAGTTTAGACCTTATCTGAAAACACAAATAAATTATTACAATAGAAATAAGAGCATATTTGTTGGCTTTAGGGATGAATGGACAGGTATGTAGGAGGTGGATGGGTGGATGGATGGATGGATGGATGGATGGATGGATGGATGGATAGATGATGGATGGATGGATGGATGGATGGATGGATAGATGATGGATGGATGGATGGATGGATGGATGGATGGATAGATGATGGATGGATGGATAGATGGATGGATAGATGATGGATGGATGGATGGATGGATGGATGGATGGATAGATGATGGATGGATGGATAGATGATGGATGGATGGATGGATGGATGGATAGATGATGGATGGATGGATGGATGGATGGATGGATGGATAGATGATGGATGGATAGATGGATGGATGGATGGATGGATGGATGGATGGATGGATTGGTGGGTGAATGGGTAGATGGATAGATGATGGATGGATAGATGATGGATGGATGGATGGATGGATGGATGGATGGATGGATAGATGATGGATGGATGGATGGGTGGATGGGTGGGTGGGTGGATGGGTAGATGGATAGATGGATGGATGGATAGATGATGGATGGGTGGATGGGTGGATGGATGGATAGATGATGGATGGATGGATGGATGGATGGATGGATGAATGGATGGATGGATGGATGGATGGATAGAGGATAGATGGATGGATGGATGGATGGATGGGTGGATGGGTGGGTGGGTGGATGGGTGGATGGATAGATGGATGGATGGATGGATGGATAGATGATGGATGGATAGATGGATGGATGGATGGATGGATGGATGGATGGATGGATTGGTGGGTGAATGGGTAGATGGATAGATGATGGATGGATAGATGGATGGATGGATGGATGGATGGATGGATGGATGGATACAGAACATGCTCCTTGGTCTCCATGTCCATTGGTGTGGCCAATCAAAGCCCACACTCTTCATTGTCCCTACCATCTCCCATTTGTTTTCCCATGGTCAGTTTATTACCATCTCTTCCTTCCAAGACAAGCCTGACTCATACCCAGAAATCATTTGCTTATAGTCAAGACAAACATTTTTTAAATTGATGACCCAACTCTAAAATGAAATCAGAAATGACAGATCATCTAAGGTTTTGTTTCTGATACCATTGAAAACTAGCCAAGCTCTGCCTGTGCCCTTTAGGTCACAGAAGGTTTAAAGAGAAAGCAGCCTGCACCTTCCATTTCCTCTCTCTTCCTTTTTCCACTGTCTAAAGTGAAGCTGCCTTTGGAAAAGTACAGACATTTTCCCCCACGTGTGAAAGGGGAGGAGGATCTGGGAAGAATTCTGCCCAGAGGTTTGAGCCTGGGAGGGATGTTTCTCAGTGGCAGTCGCTTACCTAGCAGGTGCCAGACCCTGAGTTTAATCCCCAGAAGTGCCAGAGGGAACACTGAAGTCTCCTAAATCAGATTCAAAGGCTCCCTCTTAGCTCTAACATGGTTTTAAATCCGGTTATGAAACAGTCAATATTGTGGAAAGTAGCATTGCTTGTGACTTGGGCTTTCTTCATTCTGTTTTTCTACACTTTCCAAATCTCTCCACGAACATGTGTTGCTTTTTAATGAGAAAGGAAATGTTGCTGTTTCAAAAGCCAATCTGTACATTACAAAGCCATATTGGTAAAATCAAAGCTATAAAATACAAGTATATCTAGACACAGACATACACATAAATCTTGTATGTTATATATGTCTATAGTTACAAATCTTCAAGAAAAACACTAGAAGGCTCAGCATCAAAATATTAGCAAAGATTATCTCTGTGTGGTAAGGCTCTGAATGATTACAATTTTCTTCTATTTGTTAAAGTGTCTTTTTAATATCCAATAAGCATATTTTATGTGATGGTTACTGCTAACTGTCAGCTTGAGAACCACCTGGAAGACGGGCTGATGGCCACGCCTGGGAGGGGTTATCTGATTAGGTTCATTGATGAAGACCCACCTTTACTGTGGGTGTGGCCATTCCCTAGGCAGGAATCCTGGACCCTATAAAATGGAGAGGACTGCTAAGCAGGCATAGTCTTCTCACTCTGCCTCCCAACTCGGATGTACTGTGACCAGCTATGTCCAGCTCCTGTTGCTGTGACTTCCTGCCATGGTGGGCTGCAACTTCTCAACAGTAAGTCAAAACAAAACAGCTTTTTGTCCTTCGAGTTGATTCTACCACTGCAACAGGAAAGTAAAGATAGTTAATAATCATAATAATATTATTTTTAATAATTTGAGGCTTTTTTTTTACTTCAGTATCAGAATCCTCTTACAGAAACTGTCAGTATTTTTAAAAGCCATTTTTTACCTCCCCCCTCCCCCAATACACACAAAGCTAATCTCGTTTTTCTGTCATGTCGTGGGGTGGCATTTTCATCACCCGTGGAGGGCTGAAACCTGAGGGGCTTCCTGAAAAGCTGCCAGATGAAGCCTTGGGTTCAGGGTTTGGCTGCAAGCATGCTGTTCTAAATAAAGGCTAGAAACGAACACTGCCCTTCATTACATAACAGCTGAGCTCTTCCTAATGCATGCCACTCTTCTCGCTAAAGTACTGACTCTCTGCGCATCAGGGTCGATCCTCCCTTCTTGGCTGTTTTGATTTGAACACAAAGTGCCTCATACATTCCTGGCTCCTGGAACTTTTTTTTGGAGGGGTGGGGGAGGGTGGAAACCTTAGGAGGTAGGACCTGGTTTAGAGGAACTAAGTCACTAAGGGCTGGTTCTTGCAGATATTTCGTCCCTGGCTTTTTTCTGCCTGACCCCCCCCCCCACCCTTGCTTCCTTGTCTTCCATAAGATGAGGAAAATCTTCTGCTCACATCCCTGCTGTCACCATGTTCTGCCTACGTTCATGGGGCCAAGCATAGGAATTGAGCTGTCTGAAACTAGGAGCCAAAGCAAAGCTTTCCCCTTTTCAGTTGCTTCTATCGGGTACTGGAAAGTACCCCAAAGATTGTCTTCCTTGAGGGTTGTAACACCATACAGACCTAGTCCAAACTCTGACTACTGACGGGAGGGGCATAGATTGACAATAAAGCACTTGCCTAGCAACTGGGAGGCCCCAGATTGCACACTCAGCACACACACACACACACACACACACACACACACACACACACAATCAGTGAAAGTAACAAATAACTTTCAAGGTCACTGTAAGAAGCAGTAGAGGCTGGAGAGATGGTTAATTAGTTAAGAGCCCTGACTGCTCTTCTAAAGGACCCCAGGTTAGATTTTCCAACAGCTAAATGGGATCTTATAACTGTCCAGAACACCAGTTCCAGAGGACCTGAGGACCTTTGACCTCTGATGGCACTGCCTACTCTTGGTGCACCGACACACAGACAGATAAAACACCCATACACACAAAGTAAAAATTCTTAAAGAAGAAGCTTAGGAACACTCCTAGGTTAGTTAACACCAATGCCTTGGGCATTGATTCTTTCTCAGAAATGTGTGTTTTGAAAAGGGCTGCTTAACTTGCATTTCCTCATTTGTCACGGGAGGGTGTTTCCGTTTGTCTCCATGCTGATGTAAATGAACGTGAGGATGAACTGTCCAGAAGCTACTTCAAGGTGTGGCTTGTCCCTGCACGGTCAGTTTGGAGGTGAACCTGCACTGAAGACTGAGCTTAGGACCCGAGGGCCAGCCGGCTCCAGTCACTGCCACGCAGCTCCGCAGGCATCAGTCAAGGCCGTTTGGTCTGCATTATAGCTCGGCTTCTCTCTCTTCCAAGTCCTCTCCCTCCCAGCTATTGATCCCTGATCAATATTCCACATGGCAGCTCCATCTCAGAGCCTGGTTGGTGGCAGTTAGTATCCAGGGAGTCTGATAAAGCAGGCAACAGAGTAGGACCTCAATCCAGATGACTAACCATGGTGAGGACAGATAGGCCCAAGCACAAGGTGACCCTGGTTTGAGTGCTGTGTGCCCATCTGAAGGGACTTGGGGCAGAGCACATGTGTGGAAAGGATGCACTAGCTTGCATGCCGTACAAGGCATAGGAGATGTGCAGGCAAGTTGTTGCCATAGAGACAATACAATTAGATGAGGCTTAGTTTCCTGACTGCCATAATAAATTACCACAAACTTGGCAGCTTATAGGAGCAGAAAAATGTTCTGTAGACCAGAAGTCCAAAGTCAAGGTGTCACCGTGCCTGCTGTTCTGGGAACTCTGACGCAGAGTCTGCCCAGTGCCTCTCTCCTCATGGCTCCTGAGGAAGCCCTGGGCTTCAGACTCTATGCCTGAGTCTGCCTTCATTTGGTGTGTTTCCCATGTCCTCTGGGTCCCAAATCCTCTTCCCTTCTCTCATGAGGAAAACCTCTCTCACCTGAAACAATTCTCATCTGAGCATGGGCTCACGTTGAGGACTTTGAATCATAGCTGCAAATGACCCCACTGCCGCTTTCAGATGTCTGCCATCGATTTGTTTTGGAGCCACCACTGAGCCTGCTGCAGATGCTTACTGAATAATCCCTTACTGTTAGTACCTATTGTTCCAGCTGCTTCAGAGGCTGAGGCAGAAGATGGCTTGTGCCCAGAAATTTAAGGCCCACCTAGACAACGTTGTGAGACCCTATCTCTAAAACAAAACAAAAGAATAACCCCACTAAATATGAGAGAAAGAGAGGGATAGGATAAGGGAGAGGGAGAGAAAGGCTGACAACTACCTATTAAAGTCAAAAGACCCATCCCCCTGGGAGCCTACAAAGAAGATGTCATCTACAGGTGGACAAAGGGGCCAGGCGAGATCCTGGACTTCATACTCAAAAGGGCCAAGCTCCAGAGAACATAAACTGTTCAATCAAGGCAAACTCATATGACAGGGCTGGGCCCTGTCTAAGGAAAAGGGAGGGGGTGATACTTGAGC
The DNA here is from genome assembly GCF_963924665.1 of Micromys minutus. Classification (NCBI taxonomy): domain Eukaryota; kingdom Metazoa; phylum Chordata; class Mammalia; order Rodentia; family Muridae; genus Micromys; species Micromys minutus. Next base: position 31,176,845 of record NC_137972.1, read on the forward strand.
TGGGGACATCTGGCCTGGAGTATTTATTTGCCTGAGAAGCTCTAAACCAGCAGCAACAGCCCAGACTTTTCCCAGCCAGGACAAGAGCTGCCCCTCAGGATCTGATTCTCCTCCCTTCCTGACCATATGACCCACATCTAGATGGGTTTGGTGGGGAAAGAGACTGTACACCCCCCCCCGAGAGACCAGGAAAGCATGTGTTCATATACAGACAGAACAGGGTATACATCAGAACAGGTATATACAGGTATATACAGAAGAACAGGGTAGTAACAATGTCTCGTTATCAGGCCTAGGAATTAAAAAAAAAAAAAAAAAGTAAGGCTGGGTCCTGGAGAGTTTAGTAATTTCTAAACACACTCTCAAAAAAAAAAAAAAAAAAAAAACAAAACAAAACAAAAAAAAAAAAAAAACAAAAATTAACACTCTGGGAAGAACAGTCAGGAATGGAGGAAAGACTATGGTATGTTTGTTCTTGAAAGCACAAAAGGAACAATGGTGCACACTAAGTAAAGTCATTGCCAAGGAAAGCTGCAGAGGAGACGACGAGAACACTCAAAAGGTCTGGGAAGCTGGCTCAATGGTCTTCAGCACTTACATAGATGCCAGGTAGACATGTGGCCTGCCTGTGACCCCAGTGCTTGGTAAACAGAGACAGGGTCAGTGAGAACAAGCGGGCTAGTTAACTAGCCAAACCAGCGAGCTCTGGATTCAAGTGAGAGACCCTGCCTCAAAATATAAGGTAAAGATTGATCAAAGAAGATGCCCAATGTTAACCTCTGGCCTCTAAGTGCTTACATAACAACACACATGTGCACTCACACATGCAAACATGTATATACACAGGCATATATAACATATGCACAAATACATATACATATACACAAATACAAGCAAAATCATTATTTTTTTAATGCTCAAAGAAGATGATGTGTCAGAGTCTGCAGAGAAACAAAACCAACAGAATACAAACACCAAGAACTAGCTTACAATACTATAGAAGCTGACAGGTCCTAAGATCTATACTTGGCAAGCAAAGTACCCAAGGGAGCTGGTTCTGTAGCAAGACCCAGGAGGAAAATGTCTTTAAGTTTGAGTCTTAAGCAGAAAAACCTAGGCATGGCAGCAATAGTTACCTAGTAAGCTGCCACAGGTGGATCATGAGATTACAGGAATTTGAGACCTGGCCATGCTTCATAGCAAGACCCCGACCCAGAAAACAAAAATTCAATTACAGCTCTTTTGTGTAGCCAGGACTGATGGTACAGTACCAACTCCAGAACAATGGATGCCAGGGAGTGGCAACCATTGCCAGAAACCAGGTGGAGATTATTACACTTGGAATGATGCCCAAGGGGGAATGATTCAGAGAGCAGGTCAGTGAAGGCAGCACAGGTGATAGACGTGTGCTACCTGAGGAAGAAAAATAGGGGTGATCTGCAGGTTTAGCATGAGGCTCCGAAGTAACAGCACAACCCTATGCACTCTTCCAAACCTGAGCCAGTTTGGAGACTTTGAATTGCACAAATTGTGGCTGAGTTAGGATCCCTGCATCTTCACGCCAGAAAACACACTGAGGACTAATTGCATGCAGTAACTAATTCTGTGGCAGGCTTGGTGTGTCCCATCACTGCACCTTCTTTTGAACTCAATTAAGTCACCACATGAAGGAAAACACCACACAATGACCTTTAATCCAGTTGTTATACTTTTCCCATCTTGACACATATCCCTTACAAAATATTCATAAAAACCTGTATCTATGCACAAAGAACAATGTTTACATCTGCCTCCATGTTGCTCCCAGTTTCTCCCTCTTGCTCTCACTTCTTCCTCTCTTTCTAAAACATTACTCCCACCCATCCTTCCTTCTCATCCAATGACAGGCCTCGTTTTATCTTATATCTGCCTTCCTGCATTTATAAAAACATCGTCTTACAAAGGTACCCAGGGTGACCATTTCCATCACACTTCTTTTGAGGATAGATGCACTTAGAAGACTTGAGGGCATGTGGTCTGAGTTGACCTGCAGTGCCCTGGCCACCTCTGACAGAGCAAGGGACATATAGAAACGCAGTCATAATTGGATTCCTGGGTCCAGAGACCAGAAAAATGGCTCTACTTTCTTACTTCTGCCCAGCATCTCTGCTTCATCCCCCCCATCTCTCTCTCTCTCTCTTTCTTCAAGCTTATATCTCTTCTCCTCTCCTTCCTTCTCTCTTTCTCTATTGCACTTCTGTTTCTACAGCCCTCACCCCTCAGTCTTACACATTCTCCCACATCTTAGACTCTAGAAGCTTTTTCATCAGTTCATAAAGCCCTCACCCCACCCTTCTTGCAATTACCTTCTCTTATGCCTGCACTCAGCTCAGAAAGTATCTCTGGGGCTTCAGGAGAACTGTCTTGAGGTCTCCGTACCTTTCTCAAGCATGATAGCAACTAGACTCCAAGCACCAGAATTCCCTACACTGATCTAGAGACTCGGGGAAATCGTTATCAAAACTCAAGCTGACTTCCATTCAGAAACTGAAAAGTTGTTCTAAAACTCATGCAGAAATACAGGTAATCCTCAATAGACAAATCTACAGCAAAGCAAGGCAGCATAGATTGACCTAAGGCCTCAAGTATAGGTCAATGGAAGAGAGTCGACTGAACAGAATAAAACCTCAAGTGGACACTGAGTTTTGCCTGGATAATTTAATGAAGACCTGGTCATCCCTTTAACAAATAGTGCAAGGACAAAGGAAATCCACATGTGTCCACAGTACACAAAAAATGGCAAAAATGGCTCAAAGACCATAACTGAAGAGATGAAAATGCCTACACAAATATAAAAGCCTTTTTTCATCAGGGAAATACAAGCCAAAACCATGAGATCCCAGAAAGGGACTACAACAAAAAGACAGTAAATATAATGTTTCTTAAAGAAATTAAATATAGCAGGCAGAGTGGTGCAGGTCAATAATGCCAACACTCAGGAGGCAGAATCAGGGAGATCAGAAGTTCAAGGCTAGTCTCAACTACATAGTTAAATGCTGTCTGAGTATAATGGTTTGTGTTTAGAATTGCCAACTTGACATATTCTAGCATCACCTGGTTAATGGACCTCTGGGCACACCTGTGGGAAGACTGTCTAGATTTCATTAACTGAGGTGGGAAAACACCTCCCACACCCACTGTGGGTGGTGTCATTCACCTGGCTGAGGTCTTATGGTGTTTAAGTAGAGAAAAGGATCTGAGCAGCAGTGTGTATTCACCCCCCCCCCTCTGCTTTCTGACTGTGAAGCCTGTGTCACCATCTGCTTCAAGCTCATGCTGTCTTGTCATCCCCATCATGTTGGACTGGACTCTTGGAACCATGAGCCAAATGAAAACTTTCTCCCCCTAGGTTACTTTTGTCAGAGGTTTTGGGTTTTTTGGTATGTTTTTATCACAGCAACAGGAAACAAATGAAGGTACTGGGCTATATAAAACATGGACTCAAAACAACAAAAAGAGAAGTAAACAAAATTACCCTATGATTCATCAACTTCACAGCTGGGAACTTAAAACAGGAACATGAAAGGATGTATGTACACATTCCTTCAGCTGTTGATGTGGCCAAAGTGTTGAAGTTATCCCAGTGTCTGCCTATTGAAGGGCTGTGAGGACTTCATCTGTTCAGACAAGGGAATGTTAGTCCTTTTATGGCATATTTATTTACTATGTGTGTACATGCACACAGATGATGCACATGTAGAGAGGTCAGAGGATGATTTGAAGGAGTCATTTCTCTCCTGCTACCACGGGGCTCCACGGATTGAATTCAGGTTGCCAGACGTGGTGACAAACACTGTCACTTTCTGAGCCTTCTCACTTGGCCTATACTCATGCTTCAAAGGGAAGGAGGGACTGGGGAGATGGCTCAGTGGTTAAGGTACTTGATACTCTCACATGAGGTCCTAAAGTTGAGTTCCAGAATCCATGTTGTGGGTGTGGAGACCCATCTGTAATTCCAGCCTCAGAAGTTGGAGACAGAGGATTCCCAGGACACACTGGCTAGCAAACCTAGGTATTTTGACCAGATCTGGGTTTGATTAAGAGAATAAAGTGGAACCGTGATAGAGAGTGACTCCCAGCATCAACCTCAGGACTCCACATGAACATACCTACTCTCCTGTGCACCTGCACACACCTGCCCACAGCATAAAACATTTGCACCAAAGAGGTATGGGGTGGTCGGAAGGAGATTCTGGCATAGGCCACCACATGGATGAGCCTTAAGGACGTTGTGCTAGGTAAAATAAGCCAATCAGGAGGAGAAAATAAGATAAATGCTGACTTCGTGGTAACAGCACCTAACATTATAAAACTGGTAAAATAGACATTTGCCAAGGCTGGGGGGAAAAGAGACTGGGGCACTCAGCATCAAAGGGGAAAGAATCACGTTTAGGATGATGTTGGGCTTACCAATGGATGGTGATAGCTGAACAGCATTGAGAGTTTACTTAGTGCCCCTAAGCTGTGAAGTTAAAATGGAAAATTCCATATTATATGTGTTTTGCTATACTATTAAAAAAAGGGATTTTTATAGTTGCCTAAACTTACCCATGATGTTCCAAATAAACAAGCTGGAAGTAGCTCAATAGAGTTAGCATGTCAAAGACCTGGAACTCTATCCTTAGCATACCTATCTAGGCACTAAGTACGACTAAAAATCAAAACGTGTAAAGATCATTGAAAGAATCATGGATCGAGCCCTGCTCCCCCAGCTTGGAGTCTCAGGAAATGCCCTCTAATCACTTTACAACCTAATAAAACATTCCCTTGCCTTTCAAAAGGCTTCCCAGAACAATGAAGTACATTGGTTTCTTCCCTGTAGACTGGGATTATATGACTTCAGGGTGAATCCACAAGTTATTAGTTACAATATTTTTGGAGAAGGAAGGGATGAATCTGTGTTGCTTGCTGCTTACATAAGCTGCTGTAAGAGACTGTGAGCCTGTAGGCACAGTGGGGGGGAGGTTTTTTAATTAATTAATTTATTATATATAAGTGCACTGTGGCTGTCTTCAGACACACCAGAAGAGGGCATCGGATCTTATTACAGATCGTTGTGAGCCGCCATGTGGTTGCTGGGAACTGAACTCAGGACCTCTGGAAGAGCAGTCAGTGCTCTTAGCCACTGAGCCATTTCTTCAGCCCAGGGGAGGTGGTGAAGAACCAGCAAAGGTACAGCAGTCTGGAGCTGGGACCACTGCAGCCACAGCTTGAGAAGGAGGGAAGGGCATCACACCTGAACAGGCAGAGTACCTGAGTCCCAAAAAAAAAAAATCATCATAGGGGCTTTATGACAACAGCAACAGGAGTCTCATCTCAACCTATCATAAGCGGGAGAGATGGAGAAACAGCTCTAGCTGAGGCAAAGAGCTGTTCCCAAGACTCTTGATTCCCTGAGTCACTGGCTCTCAGAGGGCTTGTTAAAGAACAGAGAGCTGGGCCACCAGAGATGCTGTTTAATAGGCTGGAGGAAACAAGAGAGCATACAGGGAACAAAGTCCCAGACAAGGCCTCTGGTGCTGCTGCCTTGAGGACCACATGTTGAGAACCCTGCCATCCTGTGCTGGGTACAGGGTATGGTGTGCTACAGGAACAAACTCGTTGGGGCGTGCCCAGTGGCTTAACCCCCATGCAAGCTTATCTCTGGCTAACATCACTGTCCATTTCAGCCTGGCTGATCCTCCAGGTTAGAGGAGGGAGTACTGGAAAAGTAGATGAGAAGGCTGGAAAGGCAATGCCAGACAGAACGTGCTAGCTTACAGTCAGTTACAGGTTCCTCCCAGGGAACTAGCAAAAGGTTGCCTGCGGCTGCCACGTCCCCAAGTGTGGGCTGCATATAAAAAGATTGCTCACCACTACTCCACCTCTTTCTGTCTGTCTCTATCTCTCTGTCTCTGTCTCTCTCTGTCCCCACGTGTTCCTGGGCAGCAGTCTCTCTCTTTGCCGCCCCCCTTTCTGTCTTCTGTGCCCCCATCCTTCTCTCTGTCTCTGCTCCTGTCTATCTGCCCATCTACATGACCTCACATCTGCCTCTACCACTTCCCCAGGTCCTTACTCCCCCCCCTCCCCCCCCCCAAATAAACCCCCTTATGCCAGATCTGTTGAGTGTCATGATTTCTCAGGGGCGACATCTTGGCATGGGTCTACCAGGCCCCGCCTCGCTGCATTATATTTCATAACAGAAAATGTTCTAGAATCTCTTGCTTCCCACTAGCCAGACCTAGCCTCATTGGTATACAGCCTTCCTGGATGCCTATGAAGGAAGTCGTGTGACCACGCAGTTATTCCTACCACACCAGCTCATACTGAACTCCCACTGATTCCCGCTCCTCCTCCTGTTTCTTTCTCCAGGAGAGGGATGGCGACTCATGTCAGTTCTAGAAGAGGGTCCCTCAGAATAAAATGAACACCTACCTACTTTACCAACAATGCCACCAGGAACCCGTGTTCAAGCCAATCAGTACCTGCTTTTCTCAGCTTTTCTCATTGGTCCAGGGGTGGTCATGTGACTGAATCCAGCCGTAGCAAATGCAGGAAGAAGTATGGCGTCAGTTGCCACTGTCAATTATCTCTGGCCAACCGAGAGGATGACTGGACCTAGAGAAGACTGGAAAAACAGACCAAAGCCCTGCTGTCTACTTGAAGCCTAGCCGAGCTCTGAATTAATTTTAAGCTTTCAGAGTCCAAATCTGTCACAGGTACCAGGAAATGAGTAGCCAAGTTAGTGACTTCTCAAAGCATCAGGATGAAAACAGAGATAATTTGTTTCCCTGCTCCATGCCTTACTTTTGGCAGTCTTCTGCAGAAGAAGAGATGGCGTCGTGTTCTGCAGCAGAAGAGATGGCGTCGTGTTCAATAAAGGCAGCCAGAGTTGTTGCTGGGCCAGGTTCTTGTCACATCTACAATGCCATGAGAACTGTCGATCCAGAATTCTACATGCAGCAAAACAAAACAAATTTTTAAAAATCCCCAGAGATGAAGATACCAAAACAGTCTCAGAACAGAACTCACCAGGTCTGGTCAAATGGAAAGCATCTTCTTCAAATAGTAAAAGAAGACATGGAAAGGAACTTAGGGTTTGGGAAAAAAAAAAAAAAAGAAACCACAATAAACCTATGTGGGAGAAATGTAACAAAATAACAATATTTATTCATGACCAGAATTTTCAGTATCATCAACTTAATAACAACAATAAAACAAAACAAAAATACGGAGGTAGCCTGTAGCATGTCCTTGAAATCTCTCAAATGATGAAGGACAACAGGACAAACAAAAGGATGTCCTCTTTCACCATTTCCACTCAAGGTCAGTGAGCACAATGAAACAAGAAAAGGAAAAGAAATCAAAAATGCCGGATGAAACAAATTACATTGTTCATAGTCACAGACAACATGGTTTACTATGAAAAAAAAAAAAACGGAATCTACAATAACTTACAGAACTAATAAGTTCAACAGGGTTATAGATTATAAGACAGGTATACAAAAATAAAAAAAATTTTAAACAGCAGTGAGCAGTCAAAAAATGTGTAAATGTGTGCTATTTACTAGAGCGCAAAAATCTCTCAAGTATTAATCTAACATACCATGTATAGAATCTGTGAGCTGAAGATTACAAATGAGAATCCCTGAGTCATCTCCAGCAGGAAGACAGCTCGGGTGCCACAGCTTCCATTCAGACAAGAAATTGAAAAATACAGCTTTTTTCTGAACCAAGGTAAAGAGCCCTGCTCCCTGAGATATGGACACACACACAAATCCAGAGAAGCACACAGGAGAGCTACTTCCCTGAGACAGAAGCTTCTGGAAACAGAAGACTGTGAGATCATGTTAAATGGTAACTTCGATAAACTGCTGAAGGGTGAGTTTGAGCTAGCACATTAATGAGGGAACCTTGGGGGACACTGTCTCAGATTCAGCTACTTCTGTGAAGCTCACCAGACTATCGTAGTTATGAGCCTAAAACATTCTTGTCCTGTTTGAGGAGAGGAAAGGGGAAGCAACCACCCTGAAAGAAGTCAGAACATCCTCTGCTTCAAAGTACCATATCCTGGGCTCTTTCAGAGTCTTGGTGCACATGCAGAAAGGACATTTCCCTGACTCTGGCGCCCCCTAGCCTTCCTGCATCAAGCCTTGTCCTCAAGTCTAAGAGACTGGGATTTGATCATTTAATCCCCTCCCTATGATCTCCTGGCTTGCCAGCAGTGCCCCAGGGCGGTAAACAACAGATGACAGTCACAAAGACTTGGAAAGACACAGACTCAGTCTGACAAGGAATAGCTGGGAAGGACCAAATACAGAAAAGGGACTTTAGAGGAACTAAAGGCTGCAGTACATGCTGCTTTAGCAAACATTTAAGACCTAGTGATACTCCATCTCATAAGAAAGAAAAAGAGAAAGAAAGAAAAAGGAAGGAAGGAAGATATAGAAAAAGAAAGAAAAGACATACTCCACCTTCCATTTTCTGACACTCTTGAACCACTTCCGCATAATATTACAAAGCATGCTAAAAAGCAAGAACCAGTATCAGTCTACGGGCTGGGGGTGGGCATGGCTCGTAAGCAAAGACCTCAATTTGAACCCACCAAACGGGGGAGAGGCTAAGGCACGGTGGTGTGCCCATACTCCCAAGGCTCCTATGGTAAGACAGGATGTAGTGAAAGGGGAATTCCTGGACACTTTTGCCTGGTGTACTCAGTGACAAAGGAGAGACCCTGCCTCAAACAAAGTAGAAGGAACGCATGGACGCCTGAGGTTGACCTCTGAGCTGTATTTCTATGCCAAAGCATGCACATGTACACACTTGCCCCCCCCCTGTGTGTGTGTGTGTGTGTGTGTGTGTGTGTGTGTGAGAGAGAGAGAGAGAGAGAGAGAGAGAGAGAGAGAGAGAGAGGTGGGGGGGTACAGACTTGGATATCTCATGTGTCACACAGGTGGTGGAACTGCCACAAACTTAAACTGCTCAGCATTCATGTGCCAATGGCTTTAGTGGAAAACGTAGGCTGCGTGCTCAAGGTGGGTCACATAAGTGCAGTGGTGGGAATTCTGAGAATCAAAAGATAGTCTGAAAAAAAATTTAATGCAGTAAACAAACAAAGGAAAAGGGGATACCTTTGATGAGGCACTGTACTGTGTATGTGGCTAAGAAAAGTCCCCAACCTGAACACAAGTCAGTAGAAATACCTGATACTAAATTGCAAGGAGGAGATGGAAGAGGAGGGAGTAGAATAGTGAGAGGGGGAGGAAAAGAGACACAACACAAAGGGAGGACCGGAAGGTCTGTGTGCCCACCAGGGAGAACCCAAAGCATTCGTACACCTGCAGATGTGTCCTCTTCCATTTTGATGTGTTTATTGACCTTGATGTTCATCACTCTTTCAGAAGGTTTAAAAAAATTCATTTATTTTTAATTTTATGTGCATTGGTGATTGCCTGAATATATGTATATCTGTGTGAGGGTGTTGGATCCCCTGGAGCTGGACTTACAGTTGTGAGTTGCCATGTGGGTACTGGGAATTGAGCATAGGTCCTTTGGAAGAACAGGCAGTGCTCTTAACTGCCGAGTCATCTCTCCAGCCCTCTCTATGAGAGTTTTAACAGTACTTATTCTCCAGCTTCTATGTCACCTTTGTAGATCTGGCCCAGGTGATGGGGCTGAGAGTCCCAATCCTCAATCATCTGGTCCTTCCTGTGACCTCATTCAGAGTCTATCCAAGATCTTTACCTTGAGTCCCCTCATATGTGACCAAAAGGGGGCTCTTTTATTTTGTCTTGGAGTGTGTGTGTGTGTGTGTGTGTGTGTGTGTGTGTGTGTGTGTGCCTGGTTTCAGTGTGCAGTGCATATGTATGTGTGTTATGTGTAGGTGTACATATATGTACATATGTATGGAGGCTTGAAGTTGACATCAGGTGTCTACATTGGTCATTCTTCATTTTTTTATAAAGGTGGAGTTTCTCACTGAAGCCAAAGCTCCCAGATTCTGGATAGTTTAGCTGGTGATCATAAAGGGCTCTTTCTGAGTAGTAAAAGATGCTTAAATCTCTCAGAAAGTTCCAAAGATTTTAGGAGTGCTGTGCTAGAAATCAAAGATAAACAGTAAATTGACTTACCCTCCAGGGTGCTTGTGTATTGGTTGTAGCATGTCTTCTCTATTCCTCTGTCCACGAAGAGGCCCTAGTGATGTCCAAAGCAGTAAGATGCCAACTGGAAGGCTCACAGACATAGTCTACAAATTATTGGAATTTTACATGAACGTTGATGAAAAGGACAGGAGGCACTATTTTGGATGGAGCTCCTGAATAGGTCAAAGCTCAAATAGGAGTTACTTGTGCTAAAGACACCAACCGCTGATTGAAAGTTACTGACCTAAGAAGACAAAAGAGAAAGACAACACCCAATCCCCCAACCATGGCAGCTCCAGCTGGCATGACAAAATCCCCTCTACCTTACTTGTCACACAGAAATGGAACCTGAAATTACTTAGTTAGTGTTACCCCATCAACTACCTGCCTATTGTTCTCTCTCCCTGTCCCTGCCTGACCCAGAACTGGTTTTGAAATAACCAGTGTGACCAGTGTGCGTTACTTCTTATGTGTGCTCTGTTCACTTCCTTCTCTGTCTGTAACGTTGACCCCACTTGGCTCCTGGACCCCGTTTTTATAGAATGAAATATTGCCCTGCACTAGAGTGAAGCCATAAAGCTGATTAAGAACTTTAAAACAACTTCATGTCATTTTGTTCTCTAAGGGCAGTAATTAACGCATTGGGAAGCTGTCCAGTTTTTCTCACAGCCACAGACTGCTCCAGGGCCTTCGGGTGAAAGAAGTCAGGAGATAAACTGGGAGGGAGAAGGAAGAAGACCAGTCTTGGAAACTGCAAAATGATACCTGTTCTTGTGAAGATCCCCTGTGCTTACTGACTGTGGTACTCTGAGAACTCCATGACAAAGTCACCAATTCTTCTCTATTTACCCAAGAATTTCCAAATTTCATTGAACTTTGAAATGTTTTCAAATTGTCAGTAACAGTTCAGGTAAACCCATCTTGGAACAGACTACAGGTCTGATAGAGTACAGACCTCCATTTCTGCAAATGGACTTTGTATGTAGCAATTACTTCTTTCTCTTTGGACCAGATGCTTCACCATCTCAATTTTTCCCAAACTTTAGGCCAGTTTTAGGGACACAAAGTAGCCAGTTGTTTCTTGCTTGAACATCTGGGATAGTAGAGAATAACAAGAATCCATTCATAGGGTTGGAGACGTATCAGGAGTCGTCAGCACTCCCTATATGTTAATCGGTTTTTTCTCATGACAACCCTATATATGTCCTGCACACGTATGAAAATAGAGGACCAGAGTGACTTGTCAAGTAGAGAGTCAAACATTTAGAGAATTTTTCAGTTTTATTCTTTTCCTTTCAAAGTTTAAATGATTTCTGCCCATGAAATAAACCAACACACACCAACACCAACAACAAACAGAGAAAAGAATGCACAGTTTTTTTTTCTATGTTTAGCAGAAAAGCCTCACATATCCAGCATGAATCTCACAGAAGGACAAGATGGATTAACTTTCTGCTAGGGTTTACAGAGCAAAGGGGGTGTAGCTTTTAGCCTGTGAAAGGCCAGAGAGAGGAAGAGGACAGTGGGCAAGGGTTCGATTAAACTCAGATCCTCACGTAAATAAGCCACAGCCCATGGGTTACATTAACACACATAACATCTCCCAGATAACAGTCCATCTGTCTGGGCTGCAGCTGTCAAACCCTCTTTCTCCCATTCCCCAACTTCTTCCAGCTGTTCATGCAGGCAAAACACCACTCATAAAACAAATAATTTTTAAATATATACATTTAAGGGCAAGAGAGCTGGCTTAATGGTTAAAAACACACGCTACTCTTCCAGTGGACTCAAGTTCAGATCCTAGCACCCACATGAGGCAGCTCCCAACAACCTGTAACTTGAGTTCCTAGGGACCCAGTCCCCTCTTCTGGCCTCTAGGGGCACTCACATGCACATACATATACATAAACACACACCTATGTTTTTTAAAATAATAGTATATATGTTTATTTAAAAAGAAAAAGAAGGGCAAATCAGACCCCTCTCTTCTATTGTCACAAATGGCTAAATAAGTGGTTCAACTGTAAAACACACACACACACACACACTCACTAGATCTCAGGGGACATCCCAGAACATGAGGCCCTTAGGTTCCAATTCCAATATCACAGAACAATAAAAGAATAACAGAATCAGACTTTTGTCACCAATCACCTTTCCTGTTTTTTTAAAACACGATGAAAGGCCTAAGCTTACAAGCTCCAGGCCTTAGACCGAGTTCTAACACCCAGGTGAGTCTTCTCTGTAAACGCAGCCTGGCAACACCCTTGTTAAGGAATACAGAGACACCTGCTAGAGAGCTAGACAGTGAGGTTCAGCCTTGGCTGAAATCAAGTGGCATTTATCTTTGGAAATGGCTCTCAAACATTTTTATTTCCTCGGCATGAGCTTTCCATCAGAAGCTCAGAGCTATTAGATCGAACACGAGGGCTTTTTAATAGCTCTGAACGCAGTGAGCCTCTGTAATTTAAAACAGCGGATGAGCTGAAGGGAGCAGGGGGATTTCTGCTGAGGAATGCAAATGTGTTCTCTGCTGTTCGGCTTCTGCCTCTTCCTGAACGGAGGCACACAGGAGTGGGATGGAACTTTCCAGCTGCTGGTTTTGTGTTAGGAGGGAGTGTGTTGTGAAAATGAAAATTGCTGATAATTAGATGTAAATGCCTGCAAGGGAGAAAAATGGTGATGGATTAAAGGCTTTTTATTTCTATCAGGGGCTGAGGCCTATTGGTGGCTGTGAGAACCTGTGTGTCTTTTCTAAGGGAATTTAGCAATGGGCTGACGCTTGCCCCCAGAAGTTCCACATCTAGGCAGCAAGCTTTTAGAAATTATTTATTATTGTGGTGTGTGTGTGTGTGTGTGTGTGTGTGTGCGTGTGTGATGCATAGGGGGTGCATATGCTACAGCCTATGGGTGAAGGTCAGAGGGCAACTTTTGAAGAGTCGTTATCTCCCTCCATCCATCTGCAGGGTTCCAGGACTTGAACTCAGGTTGTTTGATTGTCTTAGCAAGCACCTTTACCTGCTGAGTCATCCTGCCTTTACCTGCTGAGTCATCCTGCCTTTACCTGCTGAGTCATCCTGCCTTTACCTGCTTAGTCATCCTGCCTTTACCTGCTGAGTCATCCTGCCAGCACTGGAGCTTGAGGGTCCACAATCAATTTTATATTAACAGAGTCCTTGGTATGTGCAAAAAGAAATATCCAGAGGGCCGGAGAGCTAGCTCGGAGCTTTCCCTCTGCCTTCTTCCTCCGGTCTTGAGATTCCCTATCCACTTGTCATTGAGCCTTATTACGTAGTCCTAGAATCCGCACAGGGAAAAAAGAGAATGGATTCCTCCAGATTGTCCTCTGACCTCCACGGGCATGTCACAGCCTGTATGTGCTCACACGAAGACACAGAAATGTAAAGACATTTAAAGGGACAGCCAAAAAGACACTCACTGTCTCATGTGAGGAAACTAGAATGGGGCTGGGGGTTGGCTCGGCGTTACAGCATTGGCTACAGGACTCAATCCTGTGTCGGATTCCCAGGATTGCAAAAAGGAAAGAAGAGAAATTATCTGTGGCCACCAGTATGACATACCCATATTTTAGAGTAATTCTTTGCTAGCAATACATCTACATGCTCTGGTGAAGATGCCCTTGCTATGTGAGGTGGTGAAAAAAAGTAAACTGGAAAATAATATCTTTCATCCCTTTCCACTTAAAAATGTTTTCGATGTTAATATATTCGTAAGACTATCCGGAAGAAAATGTACTGAAGATTACCCGTGGTTTCCTCAGGGATGAGATGCAGAGTTTGTAATGTTTACATTTTTATGAGCATGCAATGCTCTTGCCAGCAAAGGGGTGGGAGGAATGTTGAGTTCTTTCCTCAAGGGGAGAGAGAAGGTAAGAAACGGCTGGTAACAAGTTTCACTGGGTCTCCATGTGCTTCCACGGTGAGTGCATCTCACAGTCAAGCAGTCTGAGCAAGAGTGAGGGTTCCTTAGAATAAATCAAGATGCTGTTGCCAACACAGGAAGCCTGAAGCCCCGAGCGTTACCTTCTTCCTCCAGTTTCGAGATTCCCGCTCCATGTTGCTGTCCTGAAAACTCCTCACGGCTCCCACCCGGCTGATTTCTCACACCTGCCATTCAAGACCTGGCTTTGTGGCCCACACTTCTTTCTCTGCTGCCCTTCTGCTCCCACAGAACCGATTCGCTGAAAGGATATTATACTCTTAGCACGAGATGCCTGCTTCATGACTGTACATTTTTGTTTGCTTGTTTAACTGTCTGCCACAGACCCTGGCTTCTGGCATAGCCGAAAGCTATAACCTGTTCACTGCGAAATTCTCAGCACCAACCTCAGTGCAGTGTGAAGAATGTGAACCTAAGTAACCATCTTTCCAATTGAATTAAACAGAGCTAGTCCTACACCCGCCTGCTGGGCAGACCAGTTTTTGTTTTTGTTTGTTTGTTTGTTTGTTTGTTTGTTTTTAAATTCATGGTGACACTGTTGCAAAAGCAGGATCTTCACTTTCCCTGCATTTTCTCCATAATTGGCTATTTGACCCCACTGGGTCCCTGCACAAAACCCTTCAAAGATGGACTAGAATGAAAGAGGTTGGTGTGTGGCCGGCCCTGAATTTGAACTCTGCTTTTACCACATGTTAATGGACATGCAGTGTGCTCAGTCTCTCCTGACTGTCACCTGCTGTAGGTGATGTTACTACCTATCCCCTCTTCTCTCTGTCTCTCTGTCTCTGACTCTCTGTCTCTGTCTCTCTCTCTGTCTCTCTCTGTCTCTCTGTCTCTGTCTCTCTGTCTTTCTGTCTCTCTGTGTGTGTGTGTCTGTGTCTGTGTGTGTCTGTGTCTGTGTGTGTGTGTGTGTGTATACATACTCATGCATACAGAAGTTCCACCACTCACACATGGAAGTCAGAGGACAACCTCCAGTGTAGGTTTGATAAAGGGTCCCTTGGTGTCCTCCAGTGTGGGACCCTCAAGCTCTTCTCCTGTTTCTGCCTCCCATCTCACCATAGGAGTTTGGGGATTACAGACTTGTGCCACCATGCCTGGCTTTCCATGGTTCTGGTGATCCAGGCTGAGGTTCTCAGACCTGCATGGGTTAAGCATTTTTCCAGCAGGGCCTTCTCCCCAGCCCCTTAGTAGGAGGTTGGTTGTTGTTTTAAGATTTAAAAAAACGAGTTTCATTTTATGTGTATAAGGGATTGCTTGCATGTGTGTGTGTGTGTGTGTGTGATATATATATATATATATATATATATATATATATATATGTCACGTGCATGCCTGGTACCTTTGGAGCTCAGTAGAGGGCATCAGATCTTCTGGAACTTGAGTGACAGATGGTTGTGAGCCACCATGTGGGTGCTGAGAACTTATCATTGAGCCACAGCTCTGACCATGGTATGTTGTCATTTGCTGTGTTGGGATGGAAGCCAGGGCTCTGTGCATGCTGGCAATCTCCCTAAGCACTGAGCCACACCACCCAGCCCTAAGCACTGAGCCACACCACCCAGCCCTAAGCACTGAGCCACACCACCCAGCCGTAGCAGTTCATAGTTGTTGTTTTTGTTTTTGTTTTAGAGCAGTATCCCGGTCCAACCTCAAACTTGCCAAAGCTTGCCCAGAACTCACCGCCCTCCTGCCTTAGCCGATCTTTGAGAGGCAGTGCAAGTTAGAGAAGAAAAGCACAGCTTCAAAGAGTCTCCTGAAGGCTTCTGCCATCTTGAGCAAGTTTCTCTCACTGTGTAAAGAACTCTATGATATCTTCTACCTCGGGATCCCGTTTTCTCCAGAAAAGGAATGGAAATTAGAGGGCCCTTGGTGAGACCATCCCTGAAGGGGCAAGGAATCTTCTCTGATCCTAAAATTGAACAAAAATGTGAGGGAATGCTTTTTCAATATGTTTCCTTTTATGGAGCATTTTATCTATTATCAGACTTGAAGGGATTTTTACCATGAAGAAGCCATCCATGGCCAGTTTCTAGAAATCACAATACGCTGGGCAAGCATATTTTAATATATATATTAAGTATAAATATATGTTATATATATATATATATATATATATATATATATATATATATATATCTTCAAATTCTTCTACAACTTGGTGCTAGAGGTAATAGCTGCACAATGTTGTGAATGAGGTAGTTCATGCCTTTATCCTAGCCCTTGGGAGACAGAGGCAGGTGGATTACTGTGAGTTCAAGGCCAGCCTGGTCTACATCACAAATTCCAGGACTGTTGCACAGTGAAAACCTGTCTGAAAAAAATCTTATGCTTCGAGGCCAGCCTGATTTACAGAGAGAGTTCCCGGACAGCCAGGGATACATAGAGAACCCCTATCTCAAAACATAAAAGAAAAAACTTAAATACACGGATTATTTAATTGATTAAATTAATTAAATGTTTTAATAACCATTCGAGGTTTGAGTGTTAAAACAGATTTGCAAAACTCTATATAGCAGGTTAAGTCCCAGGATGGACATGCAGTGTGCTCCTCCGCTGGCTAGAGGGCGCCACGGAGCCTCGGCCGCCCCGCTGGTCGCCAGCTGCCGCTCTGAAGCGCGCGTGCGTGGAGGGGCGGGGCCGGGCGGAAGCGCGGTCCGCACGACCGGGAATTGCGAGCGCAGGGTCCGTACGGCACCCTCGGCCCTACCGGCGGGCCAGCCTGCCCATGGCGCTGCAGGCGCTGCACAGCTCGGGCGTGGGCCTGCGCAGGATTCTGGCTCACTTTCCGGAGGACGTGAGTTTGGCCTTCGCCTATGGCTCCGCGGTGTATCGCCAGGCAGGACCTAATGCACACCAGGAGGTGAGTCCGGGGCTCCCTCTTCCCCGACCCAGTCCCAAGCCTGGCACCTGTTCACCCTCGCCGGTCCCCGTGTGCCTTCCATCCTTGCAGAGCCCCGGACACGCCATGGGCCAACAAGTAAAATGTTCATCCTACCAAAGTGTCCCTCAGTGTGAGCTGAATTTGGATTTTCTTGGTCAGGGTTGGCTGAAGGCTGACCTCGAACTCACAGTACTGGAATTAAAGGTTAGGCCAATATATATGTTTACATTTACTTAGTGGTTATGTAGCAAGCGCACATGCACCGCTGCGCACACTTGAAGGTCACAGGATGACTTGAGGGAGTTGTTTCTCTCCTTGCGCCACGTGGGTCACATGGTAGATTGAACTCAGTTTATCTGGTTTGGCAGCAAGTGCCACTAGATGCTGATCTGTCATCGGCCTGAGCTGATAGGATACGTGAGGGACGAATAGTCTATGTCAGGAGCGGTGATGAAGATGTGGTGGCATTGCAGAGACTTGGTAGGAAGGGGAAAACAAAGTAGCAGGTCCTACTGAAGTGCCTTCAGCCTTTGGAGTTTTCCAGAGCTTTTTAGAAATACAAAGACTGATTTTGTCTACATGGATTGATTTCATTGGCCTAGGACTTTAGCAGTGTGTAATATCCCAGGTGACTAATTCGAAACCAACTTTGGGAATTCCCATCCAAAGACAAGGAAAAAATACAGAATGAACTGGGTGTAAAGCCCAGACAGGTAGCTCATTTATTCAGCTCAACACATTGAACAAGATTCTAGTTGGGATCAAGCCTTGTTACTCCAGAGTTGACTGAGAACAGCAGTACAAGTCTCAGTTGGTCTGCAGAGATCACTGTACAGATTCCAGTAGGATATCCTGGGGCTAAGCTCCTAAAATTCACCTCCTAGTGTTTCTTGAATTTCTTCTGTATCCTACCTATTTTTTCTAACTTGGCCACATAATGGGAAAGTATGGATCATGAGAATATAAGAAATTGTGAGTTGTCCAGTTACTTCATATACATTATCATATTTATAGTTTTTTACAATCATTCATCACCCAGACATTGTGGTACCCACTTGTAAGCCCAGCCTTAGGGAGACAGAAATGAGTGAATCTCTGGAGCTTCCTGGCTTCCAGCATACTTAACAAGTTCCAGGTCAGTAAGAGACCCTGACTCAGAAAAACATACTGCATGGCAGATGAGAGCAACAGACTCTGACCTGCAAACATATAGACTCATACATCTGTACATACACATAACCGTGCCCTGTTCATGTTACCTCCAAATCTTAAATAATATCACACATAGTTTAAGATCTACCCGGGAAACCGTAGCATTCCTGAACCTCCTGATAGCTACCTTGGGGTTTGTCAGGGAAGTTCTCCTTGGAGCTGACCTAGGATTCTCCCCTAGAAAAGACCCTTCTTTTCTCTTTTTCATCTCTACATTCATGCCAATGAGTCTGGTGTATTCTCCCACAACCAGAGTGCCTGAGCTAATAATGCCATTTTATTTCCTCGTGTATAATAAGCTCTCCTCCCTCCATTCAGCTCCTCTGGAAAGTTCTTTAATGTGGAAAGTCACCCTGATCTCATTTAGTACTCCATGAGTAAGTTTTGTTACACCAGCATCAAACTGTGGGGCTCTGGAACACACCTGCCTCACCCCCCCCCCCCCCCCCCGTAGGGAACAGTTTCCACTCACCTGACAACCTTTTTCTGTGCTTCCTGCGTTACTTCTCCATGTTGCACCTCCCTCTTACATTCTTCAGAACTCATAAATGTCACATCCAAGGAAAATCCTTCCTCCTTATTCTCTTGATCTAATTTGTTCTGAGTGAAGTTGGTATGTTAAGCGTTCCTAGGTAGAGTCAACTTGAACATAATTTGCCTATCTTTAGCAGTGGGCTCTTGAGTTCTCTGAAACCTATCAGCTTTTTTTTTTCTTAATATTTTTTAAATACTCGTGTGTATGAGTATTTTACCTGTGTGAATGTATGTTGACCACATGTATGCCTAGCGCCCATAGAAATCAAAAGAAGGTATTTGCAAGCCAACATGTGTGTGCAGGGACACATCAAACCCAGGTCCTGTGCAAGAGTAGCCAGTGCTCTTAACCACTGAGCCACCTCTCCTTGGATCTCCTCAGGCTCTGCAGCTTCCCCCAGCCCTTCCTTTTCTTTCCAATATGACTAGAATAGGATACTTGCCTGGTGGGATCATTTTGGAGATCAACAAAGTCATTCTATGTCTAGCGATCAGACAAGGGCTGACACATAACACATGGTAAGTGAATGTGTGATGTCATTATTTGTATAGATGGAAGGCAAGTTCGAGTTGCTCTGTGACACCTGCTCAGGTTTTTAATGGCAGACAGCCATTTTATGGTCAGAAAATTCTAACCATAAAATGTAATACTGTAGCACTTTGGAACTTTCAGTTAGTTCTCCGGTGTTTTGTTAAGTGGTAGTGCTGAACTCTTTGTTCCTTCACTTTCCCAGAATCCCATGTTAGATTTGGTGTTCACAGTGGACGACCCTGTTGCCTGGCATGCAGTGAATCTGAAGAAGAATTGGAGCCACTACTCTCTCCTCAAACTCTTGGGGCCCAGAATCATCTCATCTGTCCAGAATAACTACGGTGCGGGAGTCTACTTCAACCCCCTGATCATGTGTGACGGGAAGGTAAGGGCCTTCCCACCTTGGCCTTACCTGAGGGCTTGTAAGTTGGCAGTAGAATCCCAGCAGAATATTATGTCCACATTCTCAGGAAACAGCCTTACCCCATCCAGCTTTTACTTGGAGCATGGCTGCCATGATTTGACTTTATCTTATCTTTGACCTTTGGCCAAGTAGTTCTCAGGTTTCAATCTGTTGGCCACACTGCTTTATTGGGTCCTGGGTAGGGATGCACATTTTGAGGGCTGCTGTCCGGGGAGTCTGGAGAAGTAGCAGGACCACTGAGGGCCAGGATAGAGCGTGATGTCATCTAAGAGGAGGAACAGGTACTATAGTAAAGAGGGTGTCAGGTGACTGAGAGCATGTGATGTCACATGATGGAATGGAAGTTTTGGTGTCTGTAGGTGGGTAGGATTTGAGAGTTGCATGTTAGAGGACAGGTAAGATATCTGGATCCTCCCAAAATAGATTGTCTTATTATGTCAGGAGCTCTACCTGTTTTACATAGCACGTCAGGCACTGGCGATGTAGCTTAGTGATTAGTGACCGAGTACTTACCTAGGTCCAGGATTTGATCCCAGAATGAAGAGGGATCAAATTAAATAAAACATCCTAGTTTCTCGGAGGGCAACTGGGGAGGTGGGAGATAGGGTCAGGGATGACCTGTGGGTTTGCCTGTGCCAACACTAATACCGATTGCTTAGGGCAGTCTAACCTTTACAGGTGTGTGAGTCTCCTGGGGATCGTGTTAAAATGCAGGTCCAGATTCAGTTGGTCTGGGATGGAACCTGAGATTCTGCATATTTGACAAGCCCCAGGTAATGACCCTACCGTTGGTCAAAGGTCCAGGCTGTAAAGAGCAGAGGCATGGTTGTCGGCCTGTGCAGTGGGACACCCATCACCTTAAAGGCACGCCTTAACTTTTCTTCTTTATTTTTACTGTGCTGGGGTTTTTTTGTTTTGTGTTTTGAGACAGGGTTTCTCTGTGTAGCCCTGGCTGTCTGAGAAATTGTACTGTAGACCAGGCTGGCCTCAAACTCAGAGATCCACCTGCCTCTGCCTCCAGAGTGCTGGGATTAAAAGTGTACACACCACACCCAGATATGCATTAGCTTTGCTGGTCCTTTGTGTACCTGCCTGCTGCTCTATACGGTAAAGGAAACCTCAGTTCAGAGAGGGGAAGTGACTTTGTAAGGCCACGCAGCACGTGACAGTTCCCTGAATTTCCAGTCCTGCAGTGTCCCTGGGGCCTCCTGGCTGCCACTTGTCCAAAGCAGCACAGGCTCATGCTTCCTTTGGTGTGTTCTCTCTTCATAATTAATAATCTGCCAAGCCTGTCTTTGATAAGTCATTTCCAATCATTACAAGTTCATGTAACCACGTTTGTGTGTGATTGTGTGCCACAGCATCTGTGCTCTCTAATTGAAATTTGATAGCTACTTTTAAAATATTTACAGTCTGAGAAGTCTACTTAGATATTTGTTAACACAATTAGTAAGCTGGGAGATCCAAGTTAGAATTTCATACAAATTATTTTGGTAATGGCCTTGTCTGGGGGTTTTCATGTTTGGATGTTAATTTGTAATTGTCATCATTTGGAAGACTAACAACACTGAAAGTCACTGTCAGGAAAAGGCCAGTGAAGCACTTTTTTTTTTTAAAGAATTACTTACTTGTTTTATGAATAATAATAGTATACTGTAGCTGTCTTCAGACACCCCAGACGAGAGCATCAAATCCCAATAGAGCCACCATGTGGTTTCTAGAAATTGAACTCAGGACCTCTAGAAGAGCAATCAGTACTCTTAACTGATTACCGCTGGACCATCTCTTCAGCCCCAGTGAAAATTTTAATGAAAGAAGAATTCTAATATTTTGTAATGCAAAGAATATTAGAAGACCAGGATGCAATTCTGGGGTATAGTTGTTAACCCCTTAGGGTTGTCTGTTATTTGAGACACTTTGTCATCCAGGCTGGCCCCAAACTACTCCTGGGTTCAAGCATTCCAGTATTCCACCAGGTTCTGGGATAGCAGGCCTGTGGGCATGCATTACTGTGCCCAGCTGCAGGAACTGTGGGCATGCATTACTGTGCCCAGCTGCAGGGACTAGGGGGCATGCATTACTGTGCCCAGCTGCAGGGACTAGGGGGCATGCATTACTGTGCCCAGCTGCAGGGACTAGGGGGCATACATTACTGTGCCCAGCTGCAGGGACTGGGGGCATGCATTACTGTGCCCAGCTGCAGGGATTAGGGGGCATGCATTACTGTGCCCAGCTGCAGGGACTAGGGGGCATGCATTACTGTGCCCAGCTGCAGGGACTGGGGGTATGCATTACTGTGCCCAGCTGCAGGGACTAGCTCACACTCTGCAGTGTCACCGTGACTTACCATTACTGTCATTGGACCTCAGTTTCTATTTAAGATTTATTCTCTGTCTCTCTGTATGTCTGTCTGTTTGTCTGTCTGTCTCTCTCTCTCTCTCTCTCTCTCTCTCTCTGTGTGTGTGTGTGTGTGTGTGTGTGTGTGTGTGTGCATTTCAGTCAGAAGACAACTGGTAGAATTCAGTTATCTCTTTCCATCTTATGGGTTCCAGGCTCACACTCAAAGTCATCAGGATTGGCTGCAAGCAGCTTTACCTACTGAATTCTTTCACTGGTCCCTGGTACTCAGATTCTTATTTCTCAAATGAGGAACATTACCTGAGTCATCACTTCTGAAACTGGGAGGATCTAGCATTGTGGATTTATACTAGATGGTGTCTAAGAGCCGCTCTGCCTTTAACAATCATACATATTTAAAGTACTGGTCATCTCACCTCTGATACCTTGGGAGCCAGGTCAGTCTTGGCACTAAATCTCTGGGCAGTTTTGATAGACATGTGGGTTTTCTTTTTGTTTGTTTGTTTGTTCTGTTTTCTTTGTTTGGGGAGGGGGGTTTTTGTTTTTCCAAGACCCAGTTTCTCTGTGTAGTTTTGGCTATCGTGGAACTCACTCTGTAGACCAGGCTGGCCTCGAACTCAGAGGTCTTCCTGCCTCTGCCTTCTGAGTGCTGGGACTAAAGGCGTGCACCAACAACACCTAGCAAGATGTGGGGTTTTGAGGGGTAGGTGTTTTAAGTTGCTTAGGAGTTCAGCATCCTACTCCTGGACAAGCCCTCGGCCACTCCCTTAGGGCTGCTTGTGGAAGCAGCAACCTGGTAGCTTGCCTTTTGTCATGTCCGTGTCTTCTCTTTCAGCTTATCAAATATGGGGTCATTAGCACTGGCACTCTGATTGAGGACCTTCTGAACTGGAATAACCTATATATCGCTGGGCGCCTCCAAAAGCCGGTGAGTCTGTGCCCTTCAGGGTGCCACAGTTGTCTGTGAACTTGACCTCACTTGATCTTTATGAGCTCATAAATATGGAATTCCAGGAAATAGAAATACAGGTAGATCATCTTACCCTCCGTGATGCTCATTATCCCCACTGTAAAGAGACTACCCTGTGATGTTGTGCCCTAACATGATGATATACATAACATGTGTACATACATCTTTATGCATGCAATATGCACACAAGACACATAGTGGCTTCTGTCCTGGCTCCTGTCAGAGGGTTCCTAAACCCTTGAAATTCCTGGATAGAACAAAGATACCATGGCTCTTACCTCTGAACCACACTGCCAAGCTGATGACGCTGGGTGAGCCTCTGCTTAGCTTCATGATAGGGCTGATTACCAAAGGAACCAGTCATGTGATGAGGGGGCTCTCCTGCCCAATTCCAGGAAGCAAAGGGGTGCTGGAGACTGAGTAACTCAGAAAAGGCTGGGAATTTATCAGTCACAGACAACAGAACAGCCATCTGGAGAGAGAATGTGGTTAAAAGCACTGGCTGCTCTTCTGGAAGACTTGAGTTCAGTTCCCAAACCCACATGGTTCCTCACAGACATTTGTAACTTCATTTCCAGGGAATCTGAAGCCATCTTCTGACCTCATGTACTGGGAATGCAAATGGTACACATACATATATTCCACTAAAACACTCACACGCATTAACATGGCCATAACTGTGTCTGTGGAGCAGTGTGACACACTCATGTGCCTCTTACACATGAGTGTGCATATTACACATGCATGTG
Organism: Micromys minutus; assembly: GCF_963924665.1. Taxonomy (NCBI): domain Eukaryota; kingdom Metazoa; phylum Chordata; class Mammalia; order Rodentia; family Muridae; genus Micromys; species Micromys minutus. The sequence goes on from NC_137972.1 coordinate 31,200,628, forward strand.
TTTAGAGAAACACACAGTGGTGCTTTCCCTGTGTTCTGTAGTTTCTGCTTGAGCTGGAATGTGTGCGAACCCAGGGCCCAATGCAAGCTGGTTGACACTGTGTGGCTGAGTGTCACCACTGTTCCGGGATAGACAGTTTTAAATGTCCTAGGGCAGTAGGCACACAGAAACTGTTTCACGGATATTCACAAGAAATCATTTTTTGCTTCACAATCACATCATCTCAAGGTCCTATAACTAGCAAAACCCGACGTTGAGGAAATTACTACAAATAAAGGTTTTTTAGAAAACAAATTTTAGAAACCAAAAATACCCATTTTCTGTCCCAAGTTTTCTTCCTGTTTCTTGCTTTGCTTTTCCTTGAGACATGGTCCTATCATGTTCCCCAGAGTAGCAGGACTGCAGGTGTACAGCAGTGTCGTGTCCCGTGAGTGTGAACAGCGGGTGCTCTGCCCCTGGGAGATGTCTAGGATTTGGTTTCGGTGGTTTGGTTTTTTTGTTTTGTTTTTTTCTTGAGGCATGTCTGCTTTTGCAAACTCTGCAGCTCAGTAGGGCAGTTGTGGGAGTAAAACGAGACGCCTCAGGTCTGTCTTCTGCCACTAGCTCCCTCCGTGTGAACTTACACAGCTGGGTTTTGTCTCTCAATCTTAAATCTCCCACCTAGACAGTGGAGGTAAGAATCCTGCCCTGCCTGGAAATTAGAAGCAGGGTTGTTTGCTCGAAAAGGCTCAGCTTTTAGAACCCGGCATACCTAGTCTTCAGATGTCTGCTGGCCGCTCGCTGGCTAGGCCTCCCCCACCTCAGGCTAGTCCACCTGTGGACGAACATTCCCAAGTGTCTGATGTAGAGAAACTCAGAAGTGCTGTTTCCCTCTCAGTGTTCTTGGCTGGCTGTTACTTGTACATAAAAGGAAATTGAACCAAAATGTATGTGTACAAATGTGTCTTTACTATACTTTTGCCAGGAATACTTTAAAACTTTTTCAAGAGTTATTTTTTATTTTCTGTAAATGGGTGTTTTGCCTACATGCATGTCTGTGCACCACAAGTATGCAGTGCCCCTAGGGACCAGAAGATGTTGTCTGTTCCTTTGGAACTGGTGTTAGAGACCGTGTGGGTACTGGAAGAGCAGCCAGTGCCCTTAACTGCTGAGCCATCTCTCCAGCCCTTTAAAGTAAGCTTTTTTTCAGTAGCTTTTAGAAACCAAAAATACAATGGACTCACAAAGTAAACAATGGCTTCTGAGTTGTCTGTTATGCTAGAGGTTAAACCTAGAGCCCTAGAGCCTCCTTTGTGCTCAGCTCGTGTCCTGAGATTGGGGGCCACAACTGTCTGTTCTTCCCAAGGGGCTGACATCTGGTCTCCTTGGGCAGTATGCACATATGGTATGTGTTCCTAATGGATGTAAAACTTACTCATACACGTTAAAGATAAATAAGTATTTTGACGTAAATCACTGATGCTGGTATGTCAGTGCCCTCCCCTTCTCTGTCCTCCCCTCCCCACCCCTTCCCTCCCATCTCCTTGGCTCTCCTGTGGGAATAAATCTGCCTACCTCTTCCCATTAGAATCCACAGTCAAACTTTTTACCTGTAGGTGGCAGCAAACACTTTTGACACTTGAACAAAGGCGGCATCTTCTACAAGAAAAGTGAGCAGTGTCTTAAAAAAAGAATTCTGAACTATGTGAACTCCTCGCCTTTATGTTTTAAAAGACATTGTATCAGATCATGTTATCTAAAGCTTCCAGAGTGACTGGGGCTTGCAAATTGAAAGGGGATTTCTCACCCACTAGCAAGTGTTCAAAAGGAATATGAAGGATTTGAAAAGATGGGCATTTCTAGAGGGAGTTGACTGTAAATTAAACTTTTATTACCTGTGCTTGGCATGGTGGTGCATGCCTTTAACCCACTTCTCAGATGAGGGCAGGTGGATCTCTGAGTTCCAGGACAGCCAGGACTACATAGTAAGACCCTGTATCATAAAAAAGAAAAAATATAAATAAAACTTTTATATTATACTTTCCTGTCAGCTTCCTTTACAGTTGAGAAGATGCCTATTTTATTTCCTGGACAGCTTTCAGTTCTGAGTCCCTTGCGCTGTGGGTGTACCCATGCATAGTACAGGGCCTGGAACTCAGAAGGCTAACATTGAGCCATATCCCAAACCCTACAACAGGTTTTTTTCCAGAATCATGGAATTTGAAGTGTCTCATGGAGCTAGGCATGGAAGTACTCGCTTTTAATCCCAGTTCTGAGGATGCAGAGAAAGGTGGAACTCTGAATTTCAGGCTAGCCTGGTCTACCTAGCATTTAAACCAGCCAGGGTTAAAAAATGTGCACTGTCCCAAAAATTATAAAGTAATTATTTAGAAAATATCCACAGGCCATATGATGGGTCTGTGTAAAGCATAAAATTGAGTGGGTTTTTTGGTTTTGTTTTTAGTAAGTTTACCCTTAGGTGATTTTGCCATGTTGTAAATTTGTTGATTTACATTCTGAGGATAGAAAAACCCCAACAAACTAGGAATTGGGAGACTGGTTACAAGTTCTGGCTCTGCACGATTGTGAGCCAGCTTTTGGGCATCTCGCCTTTGAAATGCAAAGACTGGGCAGTTCATTTAATGACTCAGAAGGCAGCCAAGTTTCCTCTGTGCATGCTGAAGGAATAAAAATGGAGACCCCAACATCATCAGTTGTCCAAAGAGCCCTCAGTCCAGCAGGTAGACCAGTCTCCAGCCTTCGTGGTTTCAAACAGTGACAGCTTAGAGCAGTCCCTGCCCTGGTGTTAATGGCAGTGTCCAGGTGGGAGCCCAGTGTCACAGGGCTGCAGGCCTGGGTTCTTTGAGACTAAAAGCTCACTCTGCACTTCAAGTAGACTCTGCAGTCACCGCGTTTCCCTCCCCTAACTCTCCTTTTTCCTGACTGAAAGGTGCTCACAAATATCGCCTTTGAAAGACCCTTCCTCCCTGCAGGCAGGATTGCTAATGCCGTGTGTGCAGTCCAGGTCAGAGTGTTCCCAGTAGGTACAAACAGCTATTCACAAATGTGAGGACTTTCTCCTTTTCCCAGGCCTCTCTGGCGGGGTCCCAAACGCTTGCTGCTTTTCACTCTGAACAACAAATAGCCCTGCTACAGGGACGAGGTCCTAGTTCACCTTTCGCTGGAGAACCAGATCTGCACATTTTCCCCTTGAGTAAGGATGCTTTTATTTTCACTCGCTTAACCTCAAATAGCAAGCAGACTGCTCTCTGACAGCGCAAGCAGGGGCAGCCATCTCGGAGAACAAGTGGTGTTTTGTTAACCAGGAAAAGACGCCCAAGGTTACTCACTTCTTTGCGTGTTTGAGGTATTCACTTCCCAAAATAGCTTCTCTGTAAAAGCCACAGAAATGTCCACAAAGGAGATATGACGACACTATTAAGAAGGATCTGGTAGATGACAGTAAGAATGGGAATATGGATATTGTGAGGCATCATGGGGCAGATTGGGAGCCCACTAGACCTGGGCTGTTTTCTCTCAGGGATTTCATGTGGAATGCAAGGTTTGAGAGAGCTAGGGAAAATTCTGGTGAGGTGGCTCGGTGGGTAATGAACAAGTTTGACTTCTGGAACCTACATAGTGGAAGGGGGAGAATAGACTCCCTCAAGCTATCCTCTGATCTCCACATGTGAACATACACACACATTCACACATTAAAGGTAGGGAGTGATAATAGGAGTTATTTTAGAACGCTAAAATGGAGGCATGAGGGTGTGGCTAAAGGATAAGATGCCTGGATGTGGATCCATTCCTTAGCACTGAAGAAAAAAGGGGGGGGGTTGTTTTATCATCTGTCAAAATGAGAAGTACCTGACTAAATCCATGAGGAAAAGCCCAAACTCGTGGGACTTGGTTTCCTAGCATAGGCTTCACCTCTGTTTTGCTGAATCTTCAACTCTCAGCTTTAGGCTGCCCTACACTGTTTCCTTTTACTCCATGAATGCAGTGACACTAAACTCACCAAGTGTTGAAACACTTAATTATGGACTATTATGTTCTCATCGGGAGGGCGGAAGAGGTGTGTTGAGTCAAATGGCTTTGCCTCACCTGCGGTGTATGAGGCTTGAATGTTATAAATAGTTCCACTATTTATAAGAGGTAGCACGATCCTGTAACCTCAGCACTTAAGGGCCAGTGGGGTCATATCACCACAAGACCAGGGCTTTCCTGGGCTCCAAGACCATATTCTCAATATCAAAGAGTAGAGCATGGTGGCACCTGCCTTTATTTAGTCCTCAGGAGGCAGAGCAAGGAGGGTCTTTGAGTTTGAAGCCAGCCTGGTACATAGCAAGTTCCAGGCCAGTCAAAGTTACATGGTGAGACCCTGTCTTTAAGGTAGATTGTTTGGCTTATTTTCAGGGCTCTCCTGGGCCTGCCTAAGAAGACATGAAGAAAAACTGCCATTAATGCTAGGGAGGTAAAACCAGAGAAGGTTCTGGTCTGCAAAGGAACCCAGAGGCTCGAGACCGCCAACCAACGTGTGCAATTCCTGTTAAGACCATTTTCTTGCTCACTATTGTGCCTGTTGTCACAGAGTTAGAAAACAGCAGAGCTGGGGACTGGAAAGATCCTGTTAACCAGGCTTGAAAACTGTCTCAGAGCAGACTAGGTGCCGTGTGCCATCACGTGGAGTCAGGCAGTAGCTCCTGCTGCATTGGAAGGAAAAGGCTCTTTCATTAAGCAAGCACAGCGGCCTGTGGGCTTGATCACGCCTGTGTGGTGGCTCTTTGGATAGATTTGGATCTGGACTTGACTCCTGAGAACTCAGTGACTGGCCCCAGGCTCACACGGTTGATAAATGCCTCAGGCTTCACCCCAGACAGCTTCAAACCCCTTTGTCAGTGTTTCCTTTATTTTTATTTATGTGTATGTGTGAATGTTATAGAGCTGTGAGCCACCTGGTATAGTGCTAGAATTAAATCCTAAACCTCTGAACCATCTCTCTAGCCCCGTGATTGTACCTTTAGAGCTGGTTTTGTTTCTTGTTACTTGATCAAGCATAAATCTATGTAAGAGAACAATGAAGTAATAAAATGTTGAAGCGTAATTCTCCCAGACATTTGTGCCTTTCCAGAGCCTATGGTGAGTTTCCTCGTTTAAGAATATTGGGGGGTGGAGAGATGCGGTTAAGAGCTCTGGCTATTTATTCTTCCAGAGGACCTGAGCTCTATTCCCAGCAACCATTCGGGGCCTCACAACCACCTGTAACTCCAATTCCAGGGCATCAGACACCCTCTTCTGGTCTCTGCAGACACAGCATGCACATGTTACATGTGCTTACATGCAGAGAGGCAAACATATATAATATGAATTTTAAAAATAAGAATATTAATTTTGTTTCCCTTGAATTGTTTTCTTTTTTCCCCCTGTGTCACAATTTCTCTGACTTTGACATTCAGCAGGCGACTCTGGAGTCTTTCGTTAAGAATCATGATGGCGTCGTGTCACTGGGTTTATGGTTGATGGTAGACAGAAGGGATAGTCAGTGCTTGAGCCATGCCTGCTTCTGCAATGCCACTTCCTAACTGTCTGCTTTTGCCAGGTGAAGATTGTATCGCTGGGTGAGAACGTGGTTCTTAGAACTGCCTTGGATAGAAACCTGAAGAGCGCGGTGACCACCGCCTGCCTCATGCTGCCCGAAAGCTTCTCCGAAGAAGACCTATTCATAGAGATCGCTGGGCTCTCCTATTCAGGTTTGTAGGGCGCATCCCCCACCACCCCCAGGGAGACTTCCAGAGAGTATACAGTATCAGCCTCATACCCAGACAGCTGTTAGTGCATTTGGGGTGTGGCCCAGCACAAGTATTTCTAGCCAGTTAATGGATGGCTGGTCCTCCTCCAGGAATCCCAGTTTGTGTCTCCTTATGGCAGCAGTGGTCTCTGCCTCCAGTGACGTCTGCATGTGTGCAGCCTGTGTGCATGCCCTGCTGCTTCTCACACTGTCTCCGGCTTATTCACCACGTAGGACTCTCACCCTGCACGTCATGGAACCAGTGACAGGGTGGCAGGCCCTCAAAGTCCACTGCTTTCTGCACTTATACTGAAGGTTCTTCTTTCTCCTCCATTGATTTCTCTGTGTGCTTCTTGTCTAAATGCTCACTTTTCTTTTCGCTGTGTCCCTCCATGTTGGCGAAGCCCCAGTAAAGTCAAGAGGGTAACCTGAGAGGGCAGAGCCCTGTCTCACCTCAGCTGCATGGGGATATCACAGTTGTTGGTCATCTCAGTGTAGTGAGGTTCTCTCTGCAAGCCTCCCTTTACAGGGAAACCTAGAGCCCTTCCCGTATGCTCTGGTGCCGTCCCAGCACCATATGCACACACAGGTCTTATGGACATTAGAAAAGTTGTTTATAGCCAGCCAGCAGGTGGCTTGGTGTGTAAGGGTGTCTGTTAGTCTCTCTCTCTCTCTCTCTCTCTCTCTCTCTCTCTCTCTCTCTCTCTCTCTCTCTCACATACACACACACACTACATACATTTAAATGTAGTTAGTTTGCTTGTTTTTTAGTTTGAGGGCTAAGCATACAGGCAGAGCAACGGACTCACACCACACAAAGAAGGAAGGGCTTGAAAACGACTCATTAGATACCATTTCCCAGTGTTTAAGTCAGGAGCCCAGAGTGCACAGCAGCGTGTGCTTACTCCCCGAAGCCCAGTGCAGATAAGGTTTGGTGGAAACGTACGGCTGTGAGGGCCTGGGGGTGTGGGGGGTCTCCAGTCTATCTAAAACTCGTTCATCACTGCACAGCTGTAATTGCCACTGCAGAGAGAGGAAATGGGCTCAGCTCCCCCCGGCTGCCTCTCACCGTGTCTGGCAGCATCCTGCCTCCATGAGGACACAGAGGCCGAGTAGTCTGCACACCACACGAATGGGCCTGAGAGCACCAAGTGGGAAAGAGCCTCTTATTAGCCCAATTTTCCCTCCAAACTGTGAGATGGAAAAAAAAAGGGCCCAAGTCCTGTGTGCCTGGCTGATTGTGGCTAATGCAAGACTTCTGTCTGTGGCCCAGAGCTCTGCAGTCACTCCACTGTCCCACAATGAATGCTACCATCATGCTATGTGGATCTATCTACAATGGAGTACTTATCATTAAATGGGAACCTTGGGGTTTATCAGTTTATATAACAGTCTTCACCTGTTTGTGGACTCTTTTCCTCCTCTTTTTTTTTCTTCCTCCTTTTTTTTTTTTTTTTTTTTTTTTTTGCTTCTGGGAATAGAGCCCAGGGCCTCCTGCCTTCAGAACACATACTCTAACACTGAGCTCCAGGTCCTCACCTTTTAGAAATATATTTGTTTGGAGACCATGTCTCCTATAACATCAGCTAGCCTTGAACTTGCTCTGTAGTGGAGCTCTGGGCATGAGGCTGGTGCCTTTAACTTCGTCACCGCCCGCCTCTACCTCCTAGGATTATAGGCAGGCATCGCCGTTCCTGACCCTCATTTCCTTAAGTGAACATTCGAACTTTCCCGACCCTGTGGCTGGTTTTTCTTCTGGAGCTCAGGGGAGGAGGGAAGATCCATCTGTACAGTGAGACCTCACCGTGATCTGCCTTAGGCAGTGTGTTGAAGGGCTGTGTTTCCTCCTGTACTTTCCGGGGCTTCTGAGAACCCCAAGTCCTTGAACCGCTCAGTTCCTATATCCCTTTGGCAAATACCCAAATCTCCCAAGTTTTCAGAATGTTCTAGCATTTAAATTGCCCCATTTAAAAGTCTTCCAAGTTGAAAGCTGTGAAGTTTAATGTTTTTTCTTGGGGGTGGGAGGGACGGCACACTGGTTGGACAGGTTCCTGCCAGTACTTACTGGCAAAGGCAAGCTCAGCCAGTATTAGCAGGAATAGCATACGCCTGTACAGTTGATGAGGCACAGAGGACCATTTTGCTGGCTGCATTCACACAAATGGGAATCGAGGAAGGAATAAGTTGAGGGGAGAACCACCAAAGCCCTTAAGTAGTTCTGAGAAGTAACAGCAGAGAGACTTCAGTGAATGACAGATCACCTTAAGCTTTCTCATGTAGGCTCGCAGCATTAAGATGACTAGTTTCCAGCAAGGATTCTGGTGTAGCATTCATTGGGCCATTCTGCATCCCTGCCTTAAAAAGCTGGAGATAAAATTCTGCTGTACAGGGTCAGAGATGGCTCAGATCCTCCTCCTTCTGTAAAGGACCTGAGTTCAATTCCCAGAACACATAAATGCCTATAATTCCAATACCCTCTTCTTGATGCCAAAGGCACCTACCTTTATGCATGCACACACACAATTAAATCTTTATGAAAGAAAAATACCAGCATATGAAACAGACAAAGGACAGGGAGATCAGCTGGTGTGCCTACAGCCTGTGCCTTATGGCAGGAGAAAAAGGCATTTATTATTGTACAACAGGAATAACCCCCAGTAATTATAGATGTGATAACTGATCTAACAGTGACTTTTCACTTGGGCATTGTGTTGTTGCCCCATTCTACAGATGGGAGAACTGAGGCTCACAGAGATTACCAATCCAACACACCTCATCTAGTAGCTGGTAGCCTTTCTGTGGATGCTTAACCCTTTCAAAGCCCCCCTCCACTTTATTTGTAAAACAGAATTGTGTGTGTGTGTGTGTGTGTGTGTGTGTATTGTAAAGACAATTCCAATGAGATGACACAGAGCTATACTGGCTATCTCATTGATAGCTGATACTCAAAAAAATGACTGCTATTATTTTTATGAGCAATACAGACTTCCTCAAGCTGGGGCACTGTTGTGCACTCTACCAACCAGTGATTGACACTTAGGTTAGCTCTCTATCGTTTTTATTGATGAGCCCTACAAGTCCATCTGTGTAAAGCACTGTATGTACTGTTGGAAAGAGCAGAGGGGCCTTGGGTATATTTCCAGGCTGGAGTTCAGCTGTCGCTCATAAGTCCTACACACATGCTGACAGAAAACCTTGGGCACAATTAGGTAAGCATTAGATCATGGGTTGATGGGCCTTATATTCTTAGCTCCTTAGGTCTAATGGATGAAGTCTCTCTGGTGCTTATGTGAAAGAGAATGGGCTGCCTTTAATGCCAGAGCTCAGGGGAGACCCACAAGATTCTGTTGAGAGCTCATTTTCCGGGCCTGGGTGAAGTCATGGGTGCCGTAGACTAGCGCACAGGAGCCTGGCCTGGGCTGCACACAGCAGCTTGTGGGCCCCTGGGCTGAGTCTTTAGTCTTGAGATTACAAACTGTGGGTCTCGGCTCTTTTTCTGTGCTCGGGCCCACAGATGCTGAGTGCTGAGCTAAAAGTGGGCCCAGGATCTGATCCTCCAGGGAAGGTGTAGCCATGGGTGCCCCTGGGATACAGCCTCAGACCACCCCCACCACCCCACCACCCCGCAGCCCTCACACCTTCCCCAGCTTTTGTTCAGTTTCACTTTGTTTTCTGGTCAGACATAGTTATGTGCCTACTTCTTTGATTTCTCTAAAGGTAAACCACTAGTAGGATTTTGTGTCACGTGTGCATGTCCAGCACACTCTGCAGATGCTGGGCTCTTCTGTGCTTACCAGTCATACCTGACACCTGCACCTTAGGTGCTCAGTCAGCATCTGAGGGTGAGCAAAAGGCTAGTTTTTCTTTTTTCTTTTTTTCTTTTGGTCCTGGTCTGAACCGTATGGCCAGAACTCGGGGTTTCCAAGACAAATTTTCCCTCCGTGGCTTATCCTGATGGCTTTCTCCATAGAACAGCCGAGAGTTAAAACCATCAGCAGAGATAGAAAATACAAAGTAGTAGTGTCTCTCGGTGCCTGTTTGATTGCAGAGGGGTTTCTGAAGGTAAGAAACTTAACCATCAGCTGTGACCGCTGCACCCGTTTGATTCATTCTGTTCTGAAGAGAAGAGTAACAGTTCCTTCCTTCCCTGCAGTGGGAGAATTCAGCTCAAGAGGTGGCTGTCACCTGAGGGCCCACAAGTTGCCAGAAGTCCAGAGCCAAACCAGCCCAGTCCTTGTTCTCAGAGAAGAGAGTGTTTCCTGAGGTCTTTAAGCTCAGCCATCACTTTGTGGGAGGTTTTGGGTTAGCTTGCATCTACAGTTGGTCTGTTAGAAAGTTACTGCCTCAGCAGGGGATTACAATAATTTTTTTTACTGCCTCATACATAAAAACTTGAGATTACAGGACCTACAGAGAGGGCAGAAAAGATACAAGCTGGCCTTACACTTCAGTGCTGAGCTGCTCCCTCGGCCTAATGAGCAGATTTCTTTCCTTCTTTCTTTTTCTTTCACTTTTTTTTTTTTAATTTTGTAATTATATTTATGTACAGAAAACTTAAGTGTACATTTAACCCAGTTTAGTGGCGAGTTCTTTAGCCTTTGCCTTTTCTAGCTTGGCAATGCGAGCCACAGACTTAGGACCCAGAATGTTGCCTCCCCAGTGCTGGCGGATCTCGTCATATCTGTCATTATAATTGGTCCTAATAGCTTCTACCAGTTTAGCCAGAGCACCCTTGTCTTCTGAGTTAACCTGTGTGAAGGCAACAGTGGTGCATGTCTTCCTGTGGACCAGGCGCCCCAGCCTGGCCTTTCCCTTGATGATGCAGTAGGGCACCCCCATCTTTCGACATAGGGCAGGCAGGAAAACCACCGGCTCAATGGGGTCTACGTCATGGGCAATCACCACCAGCTGAGCCTTCTTGTTCTCCACCGAGGTGGTGACTGTACTGACTGCTCGGAGGACAGGTGGTCTCTTAGTTGGGACGTCCCCTTTGCCAGCAGCTTTCTTCTCAGCACGGGCCAGTAGCCTTTGCTTCTTCTCTTGCTTTGTCTCTGGCCTGTACTTGTGGGCAAGCTTAAGCAGCTGGGTAGCTGTTTGCCTGTCCAGGGCCTGGGTGAACTGGTTAATGGCAGGAGGTACTTTGAGCCGCTTATAGAGGATGGCCCTTTGCCTCTGCAGCCTGATGTAGCGTGGCCATTTGACAAAGCGTGTTAGATCTCTTTTGGGCTGGATGTCCTGCCCAATGCCGAAGTTCTTGGGCCTTTTCTCAAACAAACGATTGACCACCTTTTTGGCCTCTTGCTTCTTGATGACGGCGGGGGCCGGGGCCACCTTCTTCCCCTTGGCCTTCTTCCCTTTGGGCATCTTGCTCGGCTGGAGGAGAGAGCTTCTTTCACTTTTTTTATTACTGTTATTTAGGGGGGGTGTTGTTCTTGTTGTTTACGTTTCTAATGTTACAAGTGGCATGCTAACTTGCACCCCGGGAAATCCCAGGCAGGTGACCCAGTCTCTGCGTGCACTCCATGGGGATTGAGTATTCTCTTCCTGAGACGGTGCACTACAGAAAGGCAGTTTTCAGTCTCTCGTCACATTCGAGACTACATACACCCCGATACAGCCTGGGAGCAATCATGCCATACACGTTCTATGGCACACAGCTTTGCAATTCTCCCCACAACAAGCCAGCAGTTTGCTCAAGGAAACCCCAGTAGGCCATTCATAGCCTTAGAGACATCTTCTAATATAGTTACCCGTAGTATGCTCCTTACCCCCACAAGTGACCTCTGAGTGACGGGCTCTCTCACCATTCTGCTCCTCGGCAGCTGTGGTGTCTGTCCATCCATCTGTGCCCACTGAGGCCTTCAGCACATCGCTCTCGGGCCACTTCACCCGGGAGCTCTAGCTGCTCTTTTCTGGCAGCACCAGGATGTAACCCCAGGGCCTGTGCCAGCAGGAAAGGCTCCACCCCTGCAGCACATATCCTCCCTGCCCCCAGCAGCCTCCTGACTCCAGCACGGCATTTTACCGGTCTTCCCTCTAGGTTTGGCTCACCATCCTCAGGGATAGAGGAGTCACCTGTCATCTGCAGCAAAAGTTGCTGCAGTGGGTTTGGTGGTCTGCGCTTAGAACCCAGCAGATCGGGAGTTGAAAGACAGCTTGGGCTGCATAGCAAGTTCTAGGCCAGTCTAGGCTTATATGAGGCCCTTGATCAAAAAGTCAAAGGTTCTCAAAATAGAAGTTGCTCTGGAAATAAATGATTTTTTTAATCCAGTTTGTCCTGTAGCAAGAGTTGTATCCTTCATTTCTCTCCACTTGAATTTTTAAAGGTTTATTTTATGTGAATAAGTGTTTTGCCTGTGTGTCTTCACATCATGTGCATGCAATGCCTTCAGAGGCCAGAAGGTGGCGTCGGAGTTACAGATGGCTGGTTGTGAACCACCACAGAGTGCTGGGAACCTAAAGTATCAATCAACCACTGGCCACAGGCACGGTTTTCATGTTTATCAGTGCAGAGGTTACCATACTAGAAAACCAATAAAACCCTGATGGTCAGGCCAGTACCTTATGTGAAGAGATCACTGAACTATAGCCAGCACACAGGGCTTTTCCCCAACTCTTGAATTCCTCATATACCACAATGGCCATTTTAAAGCAGAAAAGCCGTACTGTGTTGAGGGATCCTGCCGAGCTGCACCCGTGAGCAGGGTGGGAGTTCTTTGAAGGAGACTGACTTCTCTGGTTATATTAACTTAGGTGACTTCCGCATGGTGGTTGGCGAGGATAAAGCAAAAGTGTTGAACATCGTGAAGCCCAACGTAGGCCATTTCCGAGAGCTCTACGAGAGTATATTACAGAAGGACCCCCAGGTGGTGTATAAGATGCAGCAAGGCCAGCTTGAGGTGAGCGGTGCACGGGCCCTTGTTCTATTACCAAAGGAAGAGCCGGTATTTGTTTATGTTTTCTGAAGTGGGAGTAATTGAACCTGTTCCTCACACATACGAGACCAGATCCTACCCCTCAGCTACATCTGGTCCTCTCGGTACTTCTTATTTTGAGACAGAGCCTTTGTAAGTTGCCTGGGATGGTTGTGAACTTATTCCAATGCCCTAGAAGCCTTGAACCTGGGCAGTCTTCCTGTCTCAGCCCTCCAGGACGCTGAAGTCGGGCCACTGCTAGAGGCAGGTGGCAAGAGGGTCTTTGTTTACTGTTACTAACTTTTACGGAGAGTAGCAAGCTCCAAGGCTGTTTTCATGCATGTGGGTCCTTATACTTTGTTCTTTTTCACACCCGGACCCTGAGTGCCCTGCCCGCCTCTGACCACTTCCCTTTTGTCCACTAGTCAGTCACCCTCTGCTTCTTGTCATGGGCATTCTGTCACCTGTCCCCTTCCTTTTTCTTTAAGATGCTGTTGAGTATCTGTGCCACATTTGCTTTTTGCTTTTGTTGTTTTAGATGGTCAGTGGCAGCCCAGGCTGTTCTTCAAGTCCCAATGTAGCCAAGGATGACCCTGAGTTCTCTGGAGCTCTGGAATTGAGGCTTGCGCCACCATACCCTGCTTATATAGGGATGGAGCTCAAACCTGGGGCTTTTGCATGCTGGGCCTACAGTCCAACCCTGTACCACACTTTCTTCATCCACTCATATGGTGGTGAACAAAGCTAGTGTGTTCCCTGGCTGTTGTGAATAGTTCAGCAGGAAGACAGCTGCGGAGGTTCCTGTGGTGCGTTAACTTAGGCTCCTTCAGGTGGCACCCAGGAGTTAAGGCAATGCCAGGTCTTTTGAGAACTTCCTTTCAGTTCATTAGACCCCATATTGCTCAACAGGTGACATTAATGCTATTGAACTGACTGGGCTGGTGTGCTGGCTCAGTGGGTAAAGACATCTGCCGAACCTGACAACCAAAGTTTAAGCCCCAGGATCCCGTGTGGTGGAAAGAGAGAACTGACTCCACAAGTTGTCTCTGGCCTCCGAATACCCATCATGGTATGTGCACCCAGACCCATAAATAACTAAATGTAATTTAAAAATAAACAAGTAAGCAAAACATTCTGCGTTTGATCTCATAGACAAACATGCATACGGAATACCCAGGTTTCCTTCTACTGTCTCATCACAGGGCTGTAAACATGACCCCATCCCTGAGGCAAACCCCAAGGTTTAACTGTTGTTTTTATTGTTTGTCCATTTGGTTTTGGTTTTTGTTTTTTTGGGTTTTTTTTTTTTTTTTTTTTTTTTTTGGTTTTATTTTTAAGACAAGGTTTCTCTGTGTAGCCCTGGCTATCCTGGAACTCACTCTGTAGACCAGGCTGGCCTCAGACTCTGAGATCTGCCTGCCTCTGTTTCCCAAATGCTGGGATTTAAAGGAAGCTGGCTGACTGTTGTTGATGCTGAGCTGATTTTGACTCTCCTTCCCAGCAGGATTGAGTAACAGTCCTTTGCTCCCCAGGTCTTTGGCCCCAGATAGAGCTGTGACTCCACTGAGATCCACCACAGCTAGTGCTGCAGACACCTCAGGATTTCAGCTCGGTGGGGTTTGCAGAGCTGTGCTGTAACCCACTAAGATTCGTTTCCATCTTGGCCAGACTTCCTGGGGACATGACTAGGGCCATCAGCACTTTTCTTTGCTGTGGCTCTCTAGAGAGTTGGCACGGTTAGGGGTTTGGAGGTGGGTAGGAGAGAGACCAGTCTATTAGTTCTGGGATCTGTGGAGCGGTGTCCAGTATATAGGACAGGCTAGAGACTGGAGACCCAGGAAAGAGGTGGTGCTGCAGCCTTGAGCCAAGAGGCAGATTACCTTCCTTAAGGGACCTTGGCCTTTCTCTTGTATTTCAGCTGGTTCAGGAGCCGTATCTACTGTGATGGGGGTAATTATATTCACCTGACCAAAATGTTAATTACATCTTTAAACTTACCAAGTGTCTGAGCACTGCAGATTAATCGAGGTACACAGAATGGCCACCACACCCCTACATCTTCTCAGTACAGAGACAGCACTAACTTCTCCCTCCTAGAATGTGGTTTTACTTTTTCCTACTGCTTTGGCCAGTGGGAGAGAGAGCTCAAAGCTCCCGTTTACTCTTCTACGGTGGCAGCTCTAACATGCCTCCGGAGTTTGCTCACTGAAACACTTCTATTGCCAGTCTTCAGGTGAGGCATGTCTGCCCCCAAGGGCCCCATCTGGCTCTGTGAAAGTGCTGTGTGTAACAAGGGCTAGAGGGCCCTTCAGAGTTCTCTCAGCTTAGGGCAGGAGGCTGGCTCTGCATCTCCTGATTAGTGGATACAAGCAGCTAGCTGTTCATGCCTGAGAGCAGCTCTCAGGGCACACTGAACCAGACTATCCGAACAGCAAGTAGGATGAATACCTTCATCTTGAGACTGTTCTTGTTTGTTATTGTTTGGAGACAGGGTCTTGCTATGTAGCCCTGGCTGACCTGGAACTTACTGTATAGACTAGGATGGTCTCACATGACTTTGTGAAGTTGGTTCTCTCCTATCTGACATGGGTCCTGGGAGTGGAACTCAGGTCGCCAGGCTGCTGAGCCATCTTGCCTGCCCTGAAGCTGTTCTTTGTTTACTCTGGTTGAAAAATACTGTGAGCAAGCTGCTGAGGGGGCCATTGTTGCTTCTGATGGAGCAGGCAGCTGCACTCACAAAGAGCTTCCATGTTTTTATATCTTTAATTCTGTGAAGCAAAATGCACTGTATTAGGGAACTAGTCTCTCAGCGGTGGGGTTAACTTTTGAATGAGTGGTCTCCAGGCGATACATAGTTTTATTTGTATCTTTGTCCTTGAACAACCTAAACAGAACCTGCATAGTTCAGTCATATGTAACAAGTGATAATAGCTAAGTTATGTTGATCAGTTACTAATTCACTCACCTGGGTTCTGGAGGACTTGGAGTAAGACTGGCCTTTGTCATCAGTGTGTCCCTAAGTCATTTGTGAGGTGCAGCATTGCATAGAAGAGGCCTCTAGAGCAGGGGTACAAATTCAGATCGAGTTGTGTAATTCCTCATCACACACATTCAGAGTGGCAAGGGAACCTGAGTTTCTGGGTTGGATCTGGGCTTCTCGATGCAGCCCCACCTCCGTTAGCTGCTGGCTTGTGACAAGTAAGACATTGTAAACTGCAAGTCAGAAACTGACCCACCAAAAGGGTTTCTCTTAGAGCCGGTGAGGTGGCTCAGTGGTTAGGAGCTATTCTTACAGAAGACATGGATTCAGTTTCCAGAATCCACATGGTGGCTCAAAACTGTCTGTAACTCTAATTCCAGGAGATCTGACACCCAAATCCGGGCTCTAGGCACACATGGTGCACATACATGCATTCATTCAAAACACCAATGCATAAAATAATGTTTAAAAAATGTTTAAGAGGCTTCTTTTCTTGTGTAGAAATAGAATATTTGTAGAATCAAAGCTGTCCTTTTTGAAGAGACCTATAATCCTGACCATGTAATACTCAAGTTTCTTATGCCACCTGGGGCAGGTATGGTGCTTGCGTCAGAGGAAGGAAAACCTTATTTAATTACAAATGTATGCATAGGGGTCCTGCATAATATGAGACTTGTTGTGTGGTTTTTAAATAGGAACCATGTGTCCAGCTGTGTCTAGACTTCAGAGCACTTGCAAAGACGTCATTCTCTCTCTCTCTTTCTCTCTCTCTTTTTCCCAGATAGATAAAAGCCCAGAAGGACAATTCACTCAGCTAATGACATTGCCTAGAACCTTACAGCAGCAAATCAATCACATCATGGACCCTCCTGGGAGAAACAGGGATGTGGAAGAGACTTTACTGCAAGTGGCTCAGGACCCCGACTGTGGTGATGTGGTGCGACTAGGTGTGTCCACGGGTCTGATGCTGAGCAAGGGCTGGCTGTGGGTAAAAGCAGCCTTTGTGTCATTCAGACGAATTATCTCTTCCTTCTTGCCTAACGAGATCAAGAGAGAGATTGCGTCGGGGTAGAAGAAAAGCATGAACAGTTTGGGGTTTTCCAAATCTCAGTGTTCGCTTGCTTGAAGCAAGCAGTGAGAAAACCACCCACCACAGCTGCCTCTGGTTTCAGGAACATAACTTCTAGATGTTATTTGAAAGATGTGTCTGTCCTTTGTGGAGGTCTGAGAAGAAGACTGATGATATTTTTTAGGCTTTGCTGACATCTCCAACTTCTCTCTGACTGGTTCCAGGCTGTGTCCAGACAGCCACCCTCTCTGAGGGCCCTCAGGCTGAGCTTCTCTGCACTTCCCCCGGGACCTCCTTAATGTTTATCAAAAGATCCGACCTGCAATCTCAGCACTCGAGTTGGGGCAGGGGATTTGCTGCTAGTTCAAAACCAGCTTGGGCTACATAGTCCAGGGCCATCCTAGATTAATTAGCAAGGCGAGGCTCTTCTCTAAAAACAACAGAAAGATTGCACCTTAAAACCTGAGAGACCCACCTCTCTCTTAAGTAGCAAAGGACAGTAGGGGAAGGCATAATCAGGAAACTGAAATGGCCCTGTCTCTCAAAAAGTTCATTCTCTCTTTGTCTCTCAGAATATTTGTTGATTGGAAATGCAGTTTGCAGTAAGGAATTTGGCAGGTGGCTCCACTCTCCCTCTCTTGGGAACCTGCACCACGTTTCTTGAGCATGCCCAGATATCCGCTCCCCTAGGGCCAGCACAGGCTATGTGACTGCTGCCCTGAAGTGATGGAAGACTTAGGCCCTGTATCTTAGAATAAATATTCTCTTCATTCACTTTTACTATGGACACTTCCCCTGGATAAAAGACAGATATCTCTTTACCTTTCTGTGCATCTTAGAACTTTGAACTAGAAGACATGAACAGCTTGGATGACCTTGGAGGGTCGGTGACCTTCACCTCCCACCCCTCCTGTTTTCAGGTGGCCAAGTTGTACAGCAACCCAGGCCTTTGCCAGTGCTCAAACAGCTGGGCCTGGCCACAGCTGGCCTCCACAGGACCCCATCCCCCTGTTGTGATGGCCTTTTCACGGTCACTTCCCAACAGGGCCAGCAATCCTCCACTGGTTCTGTTGAGTAGCTGGGAATCATATTTGGTTTCGGAATTTTAAGACCTCTAAGATGACCGGCATCGGTCTGGCGTCTCTGGTCATTCCTTTTGTTTGTGTTTGTGTTTTGCAGCAATCTCATCAATCGTCAGACCTTCCAGCATCAGGCAGAGCACCAAAGGCCTTTTCACTGCTGGTAAGACCTTTGGAACCAGGCTCCTGTGCTATGCCCGTGGGATAAAATGGCCTCAGTGCTGTAGGTTGAAATACAAAGCTTCAAGTCTGCATCTCCCTGTACCGGTGCAGTTCTGACCCTTCACCACCATATACCCCAACACTGTGGTACCCTAGATAGTCATGTCTGCAGTGTGACCTGAACTTCTGCCAGGTCACCACCCGAGGTGCCGGCAGGTGGCTCGACCTCTCCTCTCAGTTCCTAAATAACTCCCATGTGGGGGTTTTGCCCTCAAGTTTCTATATTGAAGTCACCCCTGAAAAGCACATCAAAAACAGCGGAGTAGGGTGCTTCCTCCTCATCAGCCTGTTTTCATAGACACCTACTTCCTTCTCTTAGTGTGGTGTTTCTGTTTTCCCTGCCGTCTCCTGAGTGATAGGTTTAGGTTACCAGTCCTCTGCTTCCCGTGGGTGGTCAAGGCACTGCTAGAGCCATAGTTCTGCCCTCCCCTCTGCCTCGGCCTCTGCCTGCACGCCCGGGACCTCCCTCCTGCCTCAGCTCTCTTTTCCTACTTGCAGTTTGGACCAATTTATGATTGAAAGTTCAACACTGAGATGAGGCATATGCTGTGTTTTCCCTCCCCTGCCCAGAGACTGTCTTCATCTGCCCAGCAGGGACGTGTCTATGCCCTTCACTCTTGGTGCATAGCATCCTTTGGATGAGCAGATTCCTGTATTTGAAACCTCTTTTCTCTACTCTCACATGTGGTTGATATCTAGGTCAGTAGAGAATAAAAATAAATCTCCCTGTGAACCTTGAGGTCTGTGGGTCTGGTGGTATACGCCCATAGTCCCCCTACTCAGGGACTCACAATTCCAAGGTCATCTTTGTCTTCATAGCAGGGCCCTGTGTCTGAGGGAGAGAGAGGAGAAAGAGAAGGGGGAGGGGAGAGAAAGACAGAATCTTGAAATAATTACTGCAATTATTCTCACTTTCAGGACTACTGTTGAAGTTCAAAGCTATTCTGATCTTTAATTCATTGTGTGTGTTCTTTCTGGAAGCTCACTGGGTCTTCCTTCTCCCTGGGGCTCTGGAGTCTCGGTGGCATGCTTTGCTGTGGCTGTTTGATCTCTTCTCCTGGCCTCTCTTTCTGGGGAACCCAGAGTATTCCTTAGTTCCCACTGTGAGGTTCTTTATCCAGAT
The DNA here is from genome assembly GCF_963924665.1 of Micromys minutus. NCBI lineage: Eukaryota > Metazoa > Chordata > Mammalia > Rodentia > Muridae > Micromys > Micromys minutus. The sequence continues at coordinate 31,219,785 of NC_137972.1, forward strand.
GCTCCTAGGCCAGCGGTTGCTGTCCTTTTGCCTCCCATGTGACCTCTGCTCTCTGTGTACTGGTTGTCACCCAGGCTGTGCAGGCACTTTCTCACCCAGTTACTTTTCTGGCCTCCGCCCCTCTGTATGTCCAGCCCTTACATCAGATATCTCCTTAGATATTGCCAGATTGCCCACCAAAGTGGCACTGTTGAAGAGTGAGGTGTGGGAAGCCTTCTTTCTCTTCACTCTTTCCAGCACTTGGTACCATCACATAAATGCCTGCTGTAGCTCTTTGTCCCTCACACTGAGCATCTCTCCTGTGCTGGCTGCTCAGGCATTTGGCCATCCTGCCTTCTGAGCCAGAAAGGAGATGGCCCAGAAGTAGGTAGCCCCCAAACAGTGACTTTTCACCCTAAGCCTGGCACACTTTGGGTGTGAGACTGCCCTGGAGCTGGTGTGGCCCCACTCTACCTCACAGCCCAGTGACTGCCCCTTGGAGCATCTGTTCCCAGTCTCTGACTAAGGTGGTGTATTCTATGCTCCTGCTGGTAGACTCTGGTGAGGCTGACATGGGGTGCTTTCGTTTGCTTGAGTGAGTCAGGCTGTTGACTTGTGTTGTACCTGTGGCTGGTTGAGATGGGCTTCCCTGCTAGAAGGAATGTTTTGATACTTTTAGTTGCGATGATGGTGTCCTTTCGGCTTGTTTGCTGTTTCTGTTGTTCTTTCAGAGGGACACGCTAAAACACATATGGGCGAGGTAATGATGCCCAAGTTTGCTTTATAATAAACAGCAGAAGACGGTGGGTTCTGACCGTTTCTATAAGACGGCATCATATATCTCTGGCCAGCCTCAAACTTGCTATGTAGTCCAAGATGACCTCAAACTCTCAATCCTCCTGTCCCACCTTCCGTGCGCTGGGATGACAGGCTTGCACCAGCACCCCTGGTTTTAGTGCTGATCGGATCTCACTTGCCAGACATGTGCTCTCTGACTGAGTCACATCCAGCCCTTCCTCGTTTGGTTTCTGGAGACCGTATATTGCTATGTAGTACAGGATGATCCTCCTGCCTTAGCCTCTGAGTGCTGGAATTTCTGTCTGTTAATACCAAACATTATGTTTATGCATGAGTATTATTTACTATTTTTGTGACTTGGGGTGGAAGATTTTAGAAAAAGTCCAAACTGTTTATCTTAATTGGTCTCCTTTGGTCAGTGAAAAGCTTTACTGCTCCATACACTGTGGGTTAAACTAAGCTGTTTGCCAATTAAAACCTTGGGACCCTTTGGATCCAAACAAAAACTGAAGGACCCCATTCCATTATGTGCTTGATTTTAAGAAAAGTTAACTTTAATTATCTTACTAAGAAGAGCAGCCTCCAAGTGTAAAAAGTGAATAACAATACAGTCATGAGCCACACCAAAATAAACCTAAAATTGTTTTTTCAATTTGAACAGTGAAGATTAGCCAGGGGTGAAAAAAAATCAGTGTGAATCCCTGCACCACCTCCTGATAACCACCCTGAGATAGGTCCTGGGCATCTTCCCACTAATTTCTCCCATATGCCAGCAGAGGGCAGTGTTGGCAGAACCTACCACCCAGGTTCGCTCAGGGCAAATGATGCCTGGCTTCCCCTGAGCAGTGACTTGCTTCACTTCTCAGGGGCCCACTTTGTACAGCGTGAAGGAGGCCATGGGCAGTGGAAACGGTAGAAAATGATGACCCTGCAGGTCTGTGGGTCTTCTGACTTGCTCCCAGACTCACTGTGTTTAGCGGAGGCTCATGACATCTGTAACCAGCCCTTCGGATTTTGTTGGGAAGCAAATTCCGTGCGATCTGTTTGCAAACAGCTCGACCCCTCTGTCCTCATAGCTTCCCTTTGCCGTTTGTCCGATACACTTGTATTCTGGTTTGAAATCAGAAATTTTCTTTTTTCTTTTTCTTTTCTCTGAAGTTTCTTCTTTAGGAGCTAGAATCCTCTCTCTTACACCCAGTCTGTTAGCAGAAAGTTTACTGGATCATCAGGAACTAGCGCCAGCAGGGTGCCCTGAAGAAAGTCGTTTGCCACTGAGGGTATCCAGTCTCTGCTAGAAAAAGACCAGCAGAGCCAACTGTCTCTGTCTAAGCGGCAGCCCTTTACAGTCTCTGCTGCAGCAGTTTGAGCAAGCTGCTGTTAGTAGGTAGGAAATTGGAGAGTCTGTGACCAGTCTGAAAGATAGGCCAGAGCTGCACAAAGATGGCCCTAAAGCTGCACTCAGCATTCAAGGAATGCTGAGCTTCCCTGAGGACAGAGGGAGGCCACTGAAGGATGTAGGGAGAGGGGGGAGATCTGTTGCCAGAGAGACCAGCACATAGGGCTCTAGTCAGCCAGCCAACTGAAAGACCCTGCAGCCCAAGCCCAGGCCAGGGCAGCACAGTCAAGAGAAGAGAGCCCAGAATGGAGTGCCTGAACACAGGAGTAGAGGGAGGCAGGAGTCAGACGAAACCCCCAGAGGCAATGGCGCCACCCTCTAAGGTGCTGGAGGCTGGGGGTGCTGATGAGTCTAATTTTCCCCACCCGTCTTTATGGTCAATCAGAATTAACTCCGGGGGCAGATCCCTCTCCCAGCTTCAAAAGATTCAGCTGAATTAACAAGACACGTTTAGTCTTGTCCCTAAGAAATATCCCAGCATGCCTCACTGCTTCTCATCCCTTTCCTGAAACACAGTGGAGCCAATCATTATTTTCATCTTACATCATCTTTCTTATGACGTGTTTATCACTTAAGCTTAAATATCCTCCCTCCCTCCCCTCCTTCCTCTGTTCTAGTAGGGTCTCTGGAGCCGAGGCTGCTGTGAACTCAGTTCTCTGGCTTTGGTCTCTGGGTTCTAGGATTGTAGGTGTCCACTGCCACACCCAGCTTATGTCTAACCTTTCAAATTAAGATGAAGCTGTGCCTCGGATGGGCTTTTCCCTGTGGACAGGTCAAGCGGAGGCTCACTGCAAGTGTTTGGAGGCTCACTGACCTTGTTCTTGTAGGTGTGGAGTGTGTGCTGGAGAAGTTCACCCACTAATGGCCCCTTCTTGAGGCTTTTTCTTTCTGAATTGAATACATGGTTTAGATGGGGTTTTCCCTCCTTTCTCCTGTCTTACCCCTTGGTCTCCAGCAGCTCCTAGACCCCAGGCCTGTTTGATGTGGTAATACAAACAACTAACTGCCCTGGGGTGCCACTCCAGCTTCTCCACAGAGCCTTCATGGGGCTTTCCACTTCCCCAAGTCAGGTCCACCCACCTGTCCTTTGAAGAACACTTTGTTTCAATTTGATGAAATTGGTGGCTGAAATATTTTAAGCCTTTGGTGAAATTATTGTTCTTAACCTTGTGTAAACCTCAGCTCTTGTGAAAACCTGATGGCATCAAGTGTGTTCAGAACCGTGTGGCTATGGTCAGAGCCCATGGAATGCTAACCTCGGGCCCCTCTGTGTGGAAGTGCACATAACCAATCATTTCCCATTGTTCTTTGTGGCGCAGTCCCCTCTGCAGTCTTTCAGACTGCTGAAGGAGGGAGCGTGTTCAGCCAAGAGAGGCTTCTAATGCTCTAAGAAGCTGAAGGTGGCACCCAGGCTGCTCAGCCATGTTCCGTGTTTACCTGACAGTCTCAGAGGATCTTGTCACTAAGCTATGGGAAGAGGAGTCAGCCTCCAGCCGTGACTCAGCAGCCTGGGCTTGCTGCGCTGTCTTGCATGTGTAACTGCCTGGCTTCTGCTTGGTCTTCTGGTTGGTTCTGCTAGAATTTGAAACAGTACCTTATGTAATGATCTTCCAGCCTTAGTGCTCAGGTGGGTGAATCTGACCAGAGTCATTGCTTCAGGGAGAAAATTAAGAGGGGTGGAGGCAGTGAAAACTCTGAGTTTCTCAACAAGATGTCAAGCTGAGAGCACACAACCAGACACATCTGCTAATGATTTTGGGAGCCCTGCCTTTCTTCCTGTCACCGCCTGCAGTAGCCACAGATTCCAAGCTGGTAGGCAGCTTCCAAGTAAAGGGCCAGGTAGTTTAAAGATTCCTCCCACCTTGTTCAACAAGCCACAGCCAGGAGCGTGCACTTCCAACCCAGAGCACAGGTCATGGCACACAGCTCAAAGAGAAAAAGGCTTCAGTTCCTCAGGTCACACCCTAAAGCACCAACTGACCTCATCTTCAACAGAAGGAAGTCAGATCCCTAATGTCCACGGGCAGAGCCAGAGAACACTAGCACCCCATTTATCCCTTGGTATGCGTTTTCTGTATGCCTCAGAGAGCTTCTTCTCTGGGACCTTGTAGTTGGGATAAAGTCAGAGGCCTGTCAGGGCCAGCAGCCTTTACTGCCACTTCAGAAGACTCAGCTGAGCACCTACTGTGTGCTGCTGGGTACCAGGTAATGCACCAGGTGACAGGACTTGCGGTGAACAGAACAAGGTCCCTGTCCTGGGGGAACTATTGGTCCAGGCAAAGACAGGAGAATTGGCTACAAGTGTGGAACAGTAGGGTAAATGCTATTCAAGAGGCGAGCACCAGGCATGAGAGCAACCTGGCATGTGTAGTTGGAATAACATCTGCTCTAGGAAGACAGGTGGCTTGCGTGGGACACAGAACAGCAGGTGCTGTAGAGAGGGTGCACCAGAAGACTCTTCCCTTCTGAAAGACCTGGGAAGCTCAGTGGCTGACAGAACCTCCACAACTCAAGGCTTTTTCGATCCCAGGAATCCCAGTCACAGGAATAGCGTGAGAGGCCCAGCTCAGAGTCTCTGCTACACATCACTTGGCCTTCAGCTCCCAGGTCCTTTAGAACACCCCAGTCAGCCCACTGTAACCCCAACCCAAAGACAAGCCTCTGGTCAGACTGGGACTGTGGCTGCATGTCCACTGACCAGGACTTATTTCTCATTCATGCTTCTTTTCTCTTGCAGGCGTGAAGAAGTCTGTGATTTATAGTTCACGGAAACTGAGCAAAATGTGGAAAGGGTGGGTGACACAAACGTCCTGACTTGACTGATGTTGTGTTATGTGTAGATTATGAATAAATGGCTCCATGCTTTTGACAGAGTTGCTTGTCACTCTGGCCAGCTGCTTGAAATTGAAGAGACCAAGGTTGTGTCGTGCTTGGTAGAGTTTGGTTTTGGTTTGGTGTTTGGTCTTTATAAGACAGGGTCTCACTTTGTAGCCCTGATTGGCTTTAAATTCACAGAGATCCACCTGCCTCTGCCCCCTGAAGCTGGGATTAGGTATGTGCCATGATATTTGGCTATGTTTGATTTTTTTTTTTTTTTTATTCACTGTCTGACACTTAGGTACAACCTGAGCATAGAAAAGAACTTTGCATTCCAAAGAAAGTCTTCCAAGTACAGGGTTGTGATTGCGTTTTGTAATCCATGTTGGACAAGAGGTTCTGACTTTGAGGATGCAGAGTTGGGCATGACAGGTTCCACTGTGCTTTTGAACTTGTAGCCTGGAAAGTCTACAAGGTACATAAGCTGGGCTCCCTTCTAGTACCCCACTCCCCATTTGCTTAGTGGGGTTTTTGCTTTTGTTTTTATCTTTCGGTTTGTTTTTTGGTTTGGTTTTAGGTTTTTGTTTTGTTTTGTTAGGGCCTGTTCTATATGAAAGTGTGTAGCAGACTAACAATTGGGTGCAGAGCCCAAGACGACCCTTTGCAGATTCTGCCCAGCTGTACTGAGACATGTGTACGCACCCAGCAACACAGGACAGACTGATTGACCCTGCTTTCTTCTCTCTCTGCCCTTTGCTGTGTTGGCTCCTCTAAGGCTGGCTCCAGTCACTGCCATCTTCTTGTATCAAGTCATCAGAGAATCCCCCCCACCATCTAATATGACCCTGCTGTTGATACAGAGAACCTGCCCTCATGCTAATCAGCATCTTCCAGTCTCAGCTTTTACCCCATATCCAATAAAGCCTTTCAGTTCCATGGTAACTTCTGGGCAAAGCAGCTACTCAGAGAAGCTTGGGATGGCAGGTCCATTTTTCTGATGTGGAACCAGGTCTCTGGAGAGGAAGATGTCACCTAGGGTCATGACACAGCTGAGTAACAGCTGAGATGTCAGCCCTCCTCGCCTCTGATCTTCTGTCCCCTGCCTTTTCTCATACAACCTGCGGCTTTTACAAGTCACAGGCACATGTGCCTTCCCTCCCCCCTGCCCTGGATACTTCCCTATTCCTCTGTGCATTAATAGCAGCAGGTTTATATCTAAGTTGGGATTCATTAAGCAGGTATATAGGGTGAAAAATGAAGCATACTATGAGGAAAATGTCTGAATAGGGAGTCTGGGGGAGAGAGGGCTGGCTTTCCTCAAGTCTCTGCAATCCTCTGTCTGTTGGTACTGCTGTGAACACTGCCCAAAGGATGGACCCAGCTTGATCAGTTTGTACCTGAGCTGCTCACCCTCCACAGGAGGCAGCTTCCTCCCAGGCTCAGCTGGCAGAACAGCAGGAGCCTCCTAAATGTGAACAGAGGAGGAAGGACACCAGGAAGCAGTTACATCAACCAGCACACATGTCCTATCTGTCCCATCAAACCTCAGGGGCTTTGTAGCCTTGTGCCCTCTGTCCACTCAAGCACTGTTTCCATTGCTCAGTACTTTAGTGCTGACCCTGGGTTCTGATGTATATTCTGACAACATGGATTTCTTGCCTTAGAATTTGTCTCATTGCACACTAAATTAGCAGCCTTGTGCCATATACTTAGTGCTCTAGGTTGGCTTTCTATTACTGGGATAGGAGACCATGACCAAAACCAACTTGGGGAGGAAAAGGTTTATTGCAGCTTGTAGTCCATCATCCAGGGAAGCCAGAGCAGGAGCTGGAGGCAGGAACTGAAGCAGAGGCCCTGGAGAAGTGCTGCATCCTGTGTTACTCCCAAGGCTTACGAAGCCCGATTTTTTTTTACAGCACCCAGAGCTCAAGGGTGGCACTGCCCATAGAAGGATAGACTTGCCCATATCATCAATCAAGAAAATATCCTGCAGACTTGCCCGCAGGCCAATCTGATGGAGGCTCTTTCTCAATTGAGGTCTCTCTTCCCAGAAGCCTTGGCTTGTGTCAAGTTGAAAGAATTATTTAGTACACTGTAAGTCTTTAGGGAAGTTGTTTTAGACTGAACAGCGTTTCCCTCTGTGGAATAGGGATGGTGTTACTGTTCCTTCAGGTGATCTCTGGCGCTCATGTTTGTACTGTAAGCCCAGAATTTTCTTTCATTCATTGGTGGTCACTGCCTTCGTCTTCCTGTATCAAGTCATCAAAGACACACACACACACACACACACACCCCAGATCTAATATGACCCTGCTGTTGATACAGAGAACCTGCCCTCATGCTAATCGGCATCTTCCAGTCTCAGCTTTTACCCCATATCCAATAAAGCCTTTCAGTTCCATGGTAACTTCTGGGCAAAGCAGCTACTCAGAGAAGCTTGGGACGGCAGATCCTTTTTCTGATGTGGAATCAGGTCTCCGGAGAGGAAGATGTCACCTAGGGTCATGACACAGCTGAGTAACAGCTGAGATGTCAGCCCTCCTCACCTCTGATCTTCTGTCCCCTGCCTTTTCTCATACAACCTGCGGCTTTTACAAGTCACAGGCACGTGTACCTTCCCTCCCCCCTGCCCTGGATACTTCCCTATTCCTCTGTGCATTAATAGCAGCAGGTTTATATCTAAGTTGGGATTCATTAAGCAGGTATATAGGGTGGAAACTGAGGCATAGTGTGAGAAAAATGTCTGGGTAGAGAATCCTTTCTCAACCTGAGACAAGCTCAGCTTTGCCCTTCACAGCTGTGTCCCGGGTGTCCAATCTGGGATGCCCCAGTTTTTTGTGTTCATAATATTATCATCATCATCATGTCAGTCTATCCAGTTTGGTGTCAGAATTAAATGTGACGGCATCTATAAAGCACCTTACATGCCTCATAGCATCTACAGGTGTCTGTTAGTGTATTTAGATGGTAGTTTTCTATAGCATAACCACAGGTAAAACCAGATGTGTCTGTCAGAATCTTTGTGTAGCAAATAGAGTTTAATACTAGTTCCCAAACATTGGAAGAGCTAGTAAACAAAAGAGAGGGTACTTCAGAGAAGGAAAGAGATGGCATGCAGAAGGCCAGGGAGTTGCTGGTAACCCTGGGCTAGAACCTACAGACAGGCCCATGCCTGCTTCTGTGTTGCTAAAGTTACTGCCTGTAGTGGTTCCAAAATGTTTATAAACGCTGGCCCTCCTCCCACCAGTGGGCAGAGTCTAATTCTTCCTTGAATATGAGCTGGCTTTAGTGACTTGCTTCTAACAATACAGCAAACAAGATGTCAATATGATTTTAGAGGCCAGATCCTAAACAGCAACACGGCTTTCACTCGGCTTTCTAAACACCTACTCCTGGAACCACACTGCCATGTTCCGAGGAGACACCTCCATTTAAAGGGTCAAATGTGTTTGATCTGGCTGGTAAATGAGTGAGCAAAGCTTTGTGGTTCTCTAGCCTGGCCCCTCTGCCTAGCTCGGCCCAGTCAACTCCATGGTCTATAGCTGAGTATGCAAATGAATGTTGTTCAGAATAGTTTGCTTGAGATCTGTATGCCAGGTTAGACAAAGGGGACAATGTCTTTCCACTGCCAGATGCCACTTGGCAACCACCATGGTTGCTGCTGCTGCAATGGGAGTCAGGCCAAGCACCTCTCTCTCCTAATCTCTCACACTGCATCCCCAGTGGGCAAAACCTAGTGGAAAGCTGGCTGCTGAGAGAGCCTGGGACGAGGAGTTTGCAGGCCCTGATCCCAGAAGAGCAGGGTGGATGGGTTTAAAGCAGGATCGCCAGATAGCACCTAGCCCAGCCCCCTCCTGGCTTGACTCAGCATCTGCTGTGCCCTGCATTCCACATGGAGACATCTGTCCAGCAACAGCTGCCGCAACAGCTTCAGACAAGAAGCAACTGCAAGGAAAATGCACTCAAGCTGGCCAAAAGGAGCAGACATGTGGTCCTTAAAGCTCTTGGCGATGGTGACCCTCGAAAATTACAACTCTAGGTGGATACTGCTTCTCCTGGTGGACAGTGTCCATACTCACTGTAGAAGTGTTGGGGAGCAGGGGAAAGCAAGTGCTTTCACGAGCGTGTTTCTTCATTCTGCATCTGTGTTTCTGCCATCTCAGCCTGTGCATCAGTGGGACAGAGACCTGGCCTGTGGGAAGGACCTGAACCCTCATGACTGAAGAGTGCCATCAGAAACTACTGTTGAGCAATGAGTCAGATGAGAGCCTAGGATTCAAAGCATTGCTCATGGTTTGTTTGTTTTTTTAAGGATTGTGAAATCTGAGATTTATTTATTTATATGAGTACACTGTAGCTGTCTTCAGACACACCAGAAGAGGGCATCTGATCCTATTACAGATGGTTGTGAGCCACCATGTGGTTGCTGGGAATTGAACTCAGGACCTCTGGAAGAACAGTCAGTGCTCTTAACCACTGAGCCATCTCTCCAGCCCAGCGTTGCTCTTGTTAACTTCATAACAACCCTATAAGGCAAGTGCTGTTTTATTCTAATAACAACCCAAGGAGCTAATAATACTCAGCTGTTAAGTAATTCACACTCAGAGCCACTCAGTCACATGACAGACTGGGCTCAGAGCCAGCTCCACTGAATGGGGAAACCTTAGCTAGGCAAGCAAAAAGGCTCCAAACAGTACCTGCCTCTTAGAGTTACAGATCTTTTACTCCTGGCAAAGAAGCTGTTACCCTAATTTCTGGTAGAATTTCCTAAAACACTGCTTCAAAAGTCACAACTGGCATTGCAAGTATGTCCCAAAAGGTCTTGTCTTTCCATGTTGGTCCTGTGGATGGATCCACCCTGGTTAGGAAACACTGGCCTGGGTTTGTTTCCCAGCACTAACATGCTGCTGTATGTACACAGCCATCTGTATCTGTTCCAGGAGATCCAACGCCCTCTGCTGGCCTCTGCAGGCACCGCACACGTGTACATATGCATATAGGAAAAATAGTATTTAGAAGACTTACTTTTAAATGTGTGTGTGTATAATGTGTGGGTTCCTGGGGAGGCTAGAGGTGTTAGATCGTTCTACAATTATGAGTCACCTCATGTGGGTGCTGGGAACTAAACTTGGATTCCCTGGAAGAGTAATGCATACTCTTAACCACCTCTTCAGATGGCCTTATCTCCAGACCATCAAAAATAAATACTAAGAGAGAAAAGAATAAATCAGCAATTGAGGAAGACATTGACCTCCGACCTCCCCACATGTGTGCATACGTACCACATGTACACATAGATGCTAACTTAAAGTTTTTAAGTGGAGGCTGGAGAGATGTCTTTGAGGTTAAGAGCTCTTGTAGAGGCCCTGGGTTCATCTCCCAGCATCCACATGAGATGACCCACAGCCACCGGCAGTTCCAGCTCCAGGGGCTCCCATGACCTCTTGCAGGCTCTCCAGGCACTGTGTGCACATGGTTTATAGTTGTGCATTCAGGCGTAGGCAGTAAATGGGTAGGTTTTACATTTTTAAATAGGGAGAAGGACCTAGCAGCAATGGGAGGCTGATAACACAATGCATAACTGGCCTTATCAATCCTGCAATGAAGATGAGACCTTCTTTTCTTATCCTCCGTCACTAAGGTCAGTTTCCCAATGGACTTTTGCAGGACTGCAAAAGGAACAGCAGCAGTCACATAGCAAAGTTCTGAATTCAGTTCTGACCAACTCAAAGCCCGACTCTCACCACATGGAGCCTTTGGGCTTCACCTTCAAGGTGTGGTCCTTTCTCATCAGGTTTATTTACCCCATGCAGTCTTCTGCAGCTGCTCCCCACTGCTGTCCACGGTCTAAGGACACTTGGTATGTTTCCTTCCATTTGCTATTTCCTCTTGATATCAAGGTGGCAGAAAGTTCCCTTCAAATGCTGCCTAGGAGGCAATTCAGTGGCCAGACTCATAGATGTAGAGGCCCTGGACTCTAGAACAGCTTACCTGTGTGCTGAGGGCCATTACCTCTTAGTAGTATAGAGGTGCCTGGGGTTCCATCCCCAGCATCACCCCTCCCACAAGATCTTTTAGAATGATCCACTTTGAGGAGATCATGTATGACCTGTCAGAATTAATAAGAGATTTTGAAACCAGTGGAACACCCTCCCTTTGTAGGCAAGACAGGCCAGTCACAGAATGTGACTTCCAAGGTCTCAGCTGTTTGTTGACAACCTGTACCAAACCCATGTCTCTTCCTCCTTCATGCCCCTTTCATTCACTGCCCTGGGTTACCCCCCTCCCCCCAGCACACAGGTAGGTTGTTAGAGTCCAGGGCCTCCACATCTGAGTCTGAAAGTCAAACTATGGGCTCAGTAGTTTTAGACATAATAGGACTTCATAAATGGAACTCCGTCCTATAGCTTGCATGTTACTGTCCTCAACCAGTCCCTGTGGAACTAATTAACCTACGAGTGAGCCACAGATACACGAAGGCCAGAATTGTAGGCTACAGTGGTTGTGTAGAAGTCAATGGCAGGATGTGGAAAGGAGCAGAGTTGAAAGTAGTGGTCTTGTGAGTCGGAATGTAAATATTGGGGATGTGACACCAGAGGAGGTCGCAGCCCACAGGCTGAAAACCACTGGAAAGGAGAGAGTGTTCCACCTGGTTTCAGTTAAGTGTCTGTTAATAAAAAAAAATTTTTTTAATTTAAAAAAGCCACTAATCAGTGTTGGCTTGGGGAGAAGGGTGTAAGATCCTGCCGTCACAAGACACTAGGAGGAGTTATGGGAGACAGTCTTTTATTTAGTGAAGCAGGTAATAAAAACAGCAAACTCAACCAAGCTGTGGTGGCACAGGCCTTTAATCTCCACACTCCAGAGGCAGGCAGGCAGGCAGGCCTCTGTGAGTTCAAAGCTAGCCTATTCTACATAGAGTTAGAGTGTTCCAGGCCAGCTAGAGCTGCACAGTGAGACCCTGTCTTCAAAAAAAGGGGTGGAGGGGCAGTGGTGTGCTAGGGTCTGGAGCATTGGTCCCAACTGTAATGATCTTACAGTAAAGAAAGTAGTCACATGGGTAAATTATGGATTCTGCTTCTCTATAAGTACTTAATTGTAGGAGTAATTATAGGTTGCTGTGGAGTCTCATCAAAGCAATGGCAAACATTGACTGAACCATTACTGTATGTCAGGTACATCCTAAGGACCTTCCACATACTCACTAATCCTCACCACAGCCTTATGTAATAAGACTTTTTATCTCTTTTCTGCGTGAGGCAGCAGAGGCCCAGAGATGTAAGACCTTGGGTACAGTGCTGCAGGCAATACACAGCAGCCAGGATTCAAAACCGGGCCATCCTGCTCTAAGCCCTTTCTCTTTTACCCTCTGGGTTAAAGCACTTTTAATCACTTACTGCTGTAGTCAGGAGGGAAGAGCTAGTGGTGCCTGCCCATCACCGTAAGAACAAGAAGTTGCCCGGAGAAGAGCCAAGTGTCCCAGGCATAGGCTGCAGGTATTCAGGAACTCTGCGTATGGAGTAGAAGAGATCTAGGAAGCCATAGGCCAAAAGTGAACAAAGTAGAGGGTGGACTCTGTTCAGGAGCAGGGCTGTGACAGGCCCAGGGAGGAAAGGCCTTACAGGCTTGGTAGGAGGTCGGTCCTGATCCCCAGAGCAGTGAGATGTCTACAGCATGCAGAGAGGACAGCCAAGGTCACATTTATCAAATGCACCAGGAAGGGAGCAGGTAAAGTCCTCAGCGTGGTGCCCAGAGGTCACAAGAGACCTGTGTGGTGAGGGTGTGTTTGTGCCAGGTGCTTTCCCTGGACAGCCTGTTGCCTCTTGCGATGGGCTCATCCCAGTGAGAGGAGTGAGTTTCCTCCCTGACTGCCCTCAGGTTTGGCCTCATGACTTAACGTTGGCAATGGCTGTTCCTAGCATCCTCTCCACAATAGTTAAATTAAAAATGATCCCATGTTTTGCATCCAGCAATTAAATAAACGAATGTCATTCAATGGAACATTAGTCAGCAACAACCAAAAAGAATAAACAGGCTGAGGAGATGGCTTGTCCAGTAAGCCAGTAACATGCTTGCCATACAAGCCCTGAGTTCGATCCCCAGCACTCAGTAAAAACTCTGGGCGCAGCAGTGTGTGCCTGTGATCTTAGCACTGTGGAGGCGGAGACTGGATGCTCCCTGGGACTCGTAGCCAGCCAGTCTAGCTGAACTGGTAAAGTCCAGTTTCATGGGATAGGCTCTCAGAAAAGAAAGTGGAGGGGCTGAGAAGGCAGTGGGTAAAGTGCTGGCTGCACAGCATGAGGAGCTTAGCTTGCATACCAGACGCACACGGTTCATCTGTAACTCTGCAGAGCAGTGTCATCTGTAACCCCAGCACAGGAAGCAAGAGGGCAAGTGCAAAGACGGGGATCCCCAGAGCTCACTGCCAGTCAGGGAATTTCTCCTCAGTTCAAGATTGTGTTTTCGATTCTGAGCCTGAGCTGCCTGTCCTCGTGAAGCAAAGCTGACTTTGGAATACGTGTCGGTGTACACATACATCTCTTCAGATATACACATATACATAATTAAAATCTTAAAACTAGCATCTTATTTAGTGTCTGTATGTATGCAAACATGCTCCTAGATCTGAGGGCAATTTAAGACACTCCATTCTAACACGTGGGTCCCAGGGAACAAACTCCAGCCATCTGTGCTCTCTGGCTCGTGCCTTTACCTGGAAAAAAAAATTTTTTTTTTAGATTTTTAAAAGGTTTTTCTTTTCTTTCTTTCTTTCTTTCTTTCTTTTTTTCTTTCTTTTTTTTTTTTTTTTTTTTTTTTTTTTTTGGCTTTTTGAGACAGGGTTTCTCTGTGTTTATTTCTGGCTGTCCTGTAATCCAGGCTGGCTTTAAACTCACAGAGATCCACTCACCTCTACCTCCCAAGTGTTGGGATTAAAGGCATGTACCGATTTCTGGCTCCAAAACTGAATTTTAAGACAGACAAAAACTGGGCGCATGCTTTTAATCCCAACACTTGGGAGGCAGATGCAGGCTGATCTCTGACTTTTAGGTCAACCTTGCCTACCGAGTGAGTTCCAAGACAGCCAAAGCTACACAGAGAAACCCTGTCTGAGAAAACCACTATGTTTATATGTGTGTGTACATATGTGTATATGTAAAAATAAAGACAGACATTAATCAGAGACTATCTTATCTCTTTCCTGTCAAGTGCTGTGCAAAACTCCTGGTGCCCACCCACTGTCTCTAGCACTCTGCCAGAAGATAGGAACCATTGGCCATCCCCAGAGCTGGTAGTGCTCTGGGGACTGTCTTAGTCAGGGTTTCAATTCCTGCACAAAACATCATGACCAAGAAGCAAGTTGGGGAGGAAAGGGTTTATTCAGCTTACACTTCCACATCACTGTTTATCACCAAAGGAAGTCAGGACTGGAACCCAAGCAGGTCAGGAAGCAGGAGCTGATGCAGAGGCCATGGGGGGATGTTACTTACTGGCTTGCTCCCCCTGGCTTGCTCAGCCTGCTTTCTTATAGAACCCAGGTCTACCAGCCCAGGGATGGCACCGCCCACAATGGGCTGGGCCCTCCCCCCTTGATCACTGGCTGGTTTTGTGTCAACTTGACACAAGCTGGAGTTATCACAGAGAAAGGAGCCAAAGTTGAGAAAATGCCTTACAGCTGGATCTCATGGAGGCATTTCCTCAACTTTGGCTCCTTTCTCTGTGATAACTCCAGCTTGTGTCAAGTTGACACAAAACCAGCCAGTACAGGGATGGGTGGGTCAGGAAGTGATTGATGAAAGCTTCATGTCTATGGACTTCATGAAGTGGGTGGAGGGACTGGGCAGAAATGGCAGTCCTGTGACATCTAACCTCCACTCATTTGCATGCTGAATGGAAGATTCCCACCTGTCTTTATCAGAGTGGTAGGATTTCTGAAGCTTTGAGGTTTAAGAGGCAACCTCTCATGATTGCATGTGGTCCTCCCTTGCTGCAGATGTGTAGCAGTCATCTTGTCCAGAGACCCACAGACCTGGGCATCCTCCTCAGTGGGACTAACAAGTCCTCATCTATTCTTGCCCCTGCTTTCCTGGAGGGTAGCAGACCACAGTGGTGTGCTGAGGTGCTGGGCACTCATATATGTTCCTGGGGGTACAGACTCTGAGGATGGTATTCACTTGAAGACACTTAATGGGGAGGCACCTAAGACTAACACCTGGGAGAAGATAAGGGCAGAGATATATCTGTACTGCTGGAGCCCTCATGAGCCACATGAGGGCCAGCTGCAGCAGGACTGCTTTAATTAAGTGTCCTCACACATCTGTGTTAAAGACCTGGTTATCAGTCTGTGGCACTATGGGGTGAGGGAGACTTAGGAGGAGGAGTCTAGTGGGAACAGCAATTAAAGGGGTTTGAGGGAGCCCCACCCTTTTTTTCTCTTTTTGCTTCACCATGAGTTGAGTATCTTTGCTCAACCATAACATGACATTGCACCACAGGCTCAGAGCGTGCCACCTCACCGCAGGCTCAAAAGCAACGGGGCTAATTGAGTATGAATTGAAGCCTCCAAAACAGAGAGCCAAAATAGGCCATGAATTGAGTCTCTCAAGTATGTTGCTATAGTTTTTGAAAGCTTACAAACACAGATGGTCTTTGAGAAATTGGTCCCAAGTGGAGGAAAGCGGGGAGCCTTTATAGGACACTCTCCAGATTAGCAGAGCTGAAGGCTTAAGTTCGGCAGGTAACTTCCTTCAGTGCACAGTAGGACCCAGCTGGGGGCCATCAGTCTTGGCAGCTGAAGGGGAATACCTGCTCTGTTCTAGACAGGGAATCTCAATGGTGCTGAAGTCAGAAAGCCTTCTGGACTTTTTCTTTGATGGTTGGAAAACCTTGGTACCTCTGTAATGCAGGATTCTTTTTCCAAAAGATCTTCTTTCCTAAATGTCATAAAACAGTATAGCAGGAAGGCAAGTCAGTAACCAGTGTTCAGTGTGTTCTCCGCTCGAGCGCCTACCGTGAATGCTTGCCTTGGTGTCTCTGGATGATAGACTGTAACCCGGGAGCTGAATAAACCCTATCCTCTCCTCCCCTCCCTTCTTCTCTCCTCTCCTCTCTCTCATCTCTTCTCCTTTCCTTTCCTTTCAGTGTTTTCTCACAACAGAGAAACGAGCTCTAACACGTGATCTAACATGTTCCTCTGACTGTGGGAGGTATCTTTCTTAATTCAAAGATTATTTTAAAGTTTCCTTTGTGGGAGTAACAGCTGGTATGTCTCAAATTTTGGAACTACTTCCAAATATGAAACTATTGAAAGCAGAAAGTGGAATTGTTGCGAGGTGGGCCACGCCAGTTCAGTAGGTGGTAGCTTGTGTCTTCCATGCTTTTATTGAGATGGAGGCTACAGCTCACACGTGCGGCCATGGCAGTGGTTTGATTTAACTAGAACAACAGGCATATGTTTTGCAGATATTTTTATTCAAGACAAAAAAAAAAAAAAAGCATTTGGCCTTTTCCCAATAATGTGAAGACTTAACTTGTTTATAAGTGTGAAATGCTCTTTAAAAAATATAGTCACCCCAGGGGAGGAATAGATGACATCTATATGAAAATGCCATCATGAAACCCATGGCTTAAAACAGGTTTTGAGGCAGAGCATATTGGTGCATACCTTTAGTTCCAGCTCTGAGTTCAAGGCCAGCCTGGTCTACAGAGTAAGTTCAAGGCCAAGCTCTGCTATACAGAAAGACAATTGTCAAAAAACCAAACCAAACAACCAAAGAACAAATTCAGGTACGTGCATACACACTTGCTACATAAGTACCATGTGCTAACAGATTAGGCCACTGGACTCTTCTCTTCCCCTCCCCTTTGCCCTGGGACCCTGCTTGCTAGTTGTCGAACCTCTGGCAGGCCACTTCAAACTGTACTTCAGTTACACCATCCTTGTAAATGAGTACATCTGTCTCTCGTTACCTACAAGCGATTGCCTCTAGGGCCACAAAGATACGAAACCCTGAAGGTTCTGCTCTTGCACAGACCCTATGAACATCCTCCAGCATGCTTTATCTCTTCCAGGATTCCATTCTGATTCCATGTGTAGGCCTTGTAAATAGCTGTGACACATTACTTAGGGAGTAAAGAGAAGGAAAAGGGTCGCAGGTCTTTATTACAGAGACAACCATCTTAGGCTTTCCTGTGTACATGGGACAGTGCATGGTTGGGGGACTTTGGCAGATGGTCTCACCAGGCCGGCACATGTGGTTATGTGGCAGATGGTTACATAGGTACACAGGGTCCCACAGCCTTGATTTCAGTCTCCTCTAACGCCTTATTAAGAGGCGATCACATTTCTATGACGACAGTGTAAAATAGCATCTGAATGCCGCCCTTCACTTCCCCCACCTCAGAAAATGACAGTGGGTTCCCCAGGCCTCAGTGGGTAGTCAGAACTCAGTCCAAATCCCAACCTATGGCTCTTCAGTGGAATGGTCCTGGGAGGCCTTTATCCTCCAGGAAGTTGCCTTTCTTCCTCTGGAAAATGAGGATAGCATCTACCTCCCGGGTTGGCTTGAGTCTCAAATAACTGTCATAGTATTTTATTCATCCTAAAGCGTTTTGATGTTGTCTTGTCTTTGATAAAGCCGGGTGATTATTGAGGTTGTGTCTTACAATAAAGAGAATTCGGGAGACTTTAAAGTGCCCACTGGCAGACCAGGACCTCATGGAAGTCACAGCAGCCGTCTGGCAGCCCTGGGGGAGGCTGTCAGTATTTCCATTCTGCAGCCACCCCCATGTACCTCGTAGGCTTAAGTTCAAGTTTCCACTCACCACTTACTGAGTTGCCTTGGGGATTTCATTTATCCTAATTACTATGCTCGGGTTTTCTCTGCGAAGCTGGGGCCTCATTAAGCCTGACACTACCCAGTAGTAGCCCCTCCCCTCCTTTTCAAAAACTCAAACACCTTAGAGCTCCATTGACTCTGGAAAACAAACAAACAAACAAACAAACAAAGCTCAAGTGGTCCTTTGTTTTCCTTCCAGCTTTACTAAGATATGAGACAGCTCTGTGGTTAAGAGTGTGAACTGTTCTTACACAGCACCTGAGTCCAGCGCCCAGCACACAGGGTGGGAGGCTCATAACTGCCTGTGACTTCAGCTCCAGAAAGTCTAATGCCTTCAGCTGGCCTCTCTGTGCTCATGTGTACATTCCTACCTACAGTCTCTCTCTCACACACACACACACACACACACACACATATGGGGTGGGGGGGGAGAGAGGGGTTAAGTCATTGATACTTTGATTATCTCTGTTTCATGCCCACTGTGATTCAGTCTGTTCAATCAGATGTCCAATCAGACAACACCCTATGATATCTTGCTCACAACTGGATCATAGTAAGTCATTAATAATCCAAACCTGAGATAAGTCACCTCCACCATATTAGTGTGACTTTCTATAAAACCTCTCAACATACAGACCTCTCAGAATTCGTTTACAGAACAGGAAATGGCTAGGTCTTAAAGGACTCTGTACAGCATAGGAACTGAAAGGCCAGACTCCTGGGTCGGGGATCCTCCGACCTCAAAGTGCGGGTTCTCCACACCTCCCAGGAAAGGCGACACTCCAAATCACTCACGAGAAATGGTCTTGATGCAAACTGCAAAAGGATTTTTATTCCGAGCGCACTTGGGGCCCACAACCTGTATGCCATGTTGGAGTAGAGGGCTGCGGACCACGAGGCTGAATCGAGACAGATTTTATATGGCTCACAACAAAGCCCACCAATCATGGCAAAGCCCGCGAATCACAAACCAATCATTTCATAGCAAAAGCCTGTGAGTTACAACCAATCATGGCAAAGCCCTCAAATCACAAACCAATCATTTCATAGCAAAAGCCTGTGAGTTACAACCAATCATTGCAAAACTTGTGAAGTACAACCCAATCATTTCTCTATAGTCTCAGAGGTCTGTATTTGCGTGGTCTCCTGGGTGGGGGTGGCAATGGTGGTCAGAAGTCACTAGGGCAGGGGGTTCTTAGGTTCGGGGTTAAGACTCCTTTAGCTTGGGGTCCTTGAAGGGGTTAGGCTATATTTTTTATCCTTTCAGAACCAAGGCCTGACCCCCAAACCCCACAAGTTTAAACAACAGTCACAACAGCAAAGTTGTGGCTGGGCATGATAACACACCCCTTTAATCCAGCACTTGGGAGGCCTAGGCAGATGAATTAATCCCTGAGTTTGAGACTAGCCTGATCTATATAGTAAGCTCTAGGCTAGCCAAGGCTACATAGTGAGACCCTGTCTCAAAACAAAATAAAAGGCCGGCTGGGCCCTGTAGAGTGTACCTAGAATCTGAGGATCCCTAGGTTCTCTGGTCGGTCAGTCTAGTGGAATCGACAGTTGCAGGTTTGGAGGGAGCCTGTGTCTCAACAAATAAGAGAAAGAGAAATTGAGGAAGACACCTGACAAGGACCTTGACTTCCACATGCATGAATACAAGCACAGACATGTACAAAGACACACAAGTGCCCACACACACATATGCAAACACACACATGCACACTTACATGTGCAGGAATGTGAACATATACAGACCAAAGCGCGCGCGCGTGCACACACACACACACAAGAACATACACACAGATAGACACACAGAACAAAACAAAATGTGTGGGTTTGTATACAGCAGTTGGACATGAATGGACAGGCTCCCCCATCTTGATGAAGGTATAATGCTGTCCTGAGAAACACAGCACAGGGCAGGTCGTTCACATGGGTATTGGAAAGCACCCAGATGGAGTCAGGAATGGAACAGAGATGAAGAGGATGCTGGGAGCTCAAAGCCTGGGGCCAGTATAATGGGTGAACAATGATTATTCAGTGACAGCCATGAGGAAATGGTCTTGTTCATAGCTTGAACCTTGCTATGTCAATGAAGGGTTTTGTTCCCCCAAATTCCCATGTTGAAATCTTTGCTCTTGAGATGGACTGTGAACTAGAGAGAAGGCTCAGATGGTAAGAGCATGCGCTGTTCTTCCACAGAACCTGAGTTCTGTCCCAACACCCACAGGAATCAGTTCACAAGTGCTTGTAACTCTGGCTGCAGGGGACCTGTGACCTTTGACCTCTGTGGGTGCTGCACTCAAACCTACCCCTACACATACATTAAAAGAAAAATAAGTCATTACAAAAAGAGGGCCTCTGGAGGAGGCACTGGGGAGGAGATTAGTCCTTTATAGGAGACCTGACCCAGTTCTGCCTCTGTGAGAGGTGAGCCTCACCAGACACCAGGGCTTCCAGAACTGTGAAAAAAAAAAGTTTTTATTGTTTCTAAGCCATTCTGTTACAGCATTTTTCCTAAAAAAGCCAAATGGATGAAGACAAAACTTCAAAGGGCAAGTGGTAAGGTCAGGCTCAGGGCACATCTTCTGTCTGGGGACTGCAGGTTCTAGCTGTGGGACAGTGGCATGTGGCCGTTCTGTGGAAAACACTCCCTCTCTGCTCTTGGTACAGATGGAAAGTCCTGTGCCAGCCTTACCTTCCAGTTAACAGCTGCTTCCCCTTCACTGTTGCTCTTAGAAGAGGGAGGATAGTGGGCCTGGTCTGTTAGGCCGGTTCTGAGGTGAGCATTCTCCTCAGACAAAAAGGCTGTTGTACCTACTGGTTCTCTGTGCCTTCCAAACTAAGAGAGCTCTCCCTGGCCCTGTTTTCTCCAGGAAGTTCCCTGCATGTGCACGGAGCACCCATCTAATCAAAGCATAAGGTGCCCAAACCTGTTTTAAGTGTCTACTTAGCCGTGAACACATGAGTGGGTTTCATGTTTCTGCTTAATTAAATATGTATGCTGTTGTAAACTGAGAAAAATTACAGCCATAAGAACACTGGCTCTTGAGAAAGCAAGCTGGTGAGGTGGCCAAGACCATGTTTGCAAGTGTCTCCCTGTCAACCAGTGGTTTGGGTCATCAAAGGAAACATCAAATGGGCACTGGCCGTTTGCTTTTGTATGTGGGTTTTGTTGTTAAGTATTTTATTTATTTTTTATATGAGTGTGTGTGTGTGGTCTATGTACATGTGTGAGGCCCTGGGTGTGGAGGCCAGAGGAAGACAGGTATCCTGTTCTACCACTGTCCACTGTATTCCTTCAAGCCAGGGTCTCTCACTGAACCTAGAGCTAGGCTGGCAGCCAGCAAGCCTCAGTGGTTTTCCCAGCTTTGTCCCCTGCAGCCCTGGGGTTACACACTCATGCAAAGACATGTCCACCTTTCATGTGGGTGCCGGACACTCACCCAGGCTCCCAGGCTTGTAGTAAACACTCTTACCTGGCGAGCCACCTCACCTTCCCAGCCTTCTGTTTGTCCTGTTATGTGTTGATTTAATAAAAAAAAAAGCATATCATATTTAGGAAACTTCAGAGTCACAAAGCCAGAGGTTTGAGTCAAAAGCCTTAGCTTTGTGACACGGGGTGAGGCTCTTAGTCCTAGAAAGCCACATTCTCCTCTGGGGGATCCCCTGCACTTGGCAGAATTCTTGGGATTAGCTTCATGCATGTGGATCCCATAGCAAGGTCCCTGTCCTTGGCCTGGCCTGGTAGTATCAGCATCAGAACACGTCTAGCTCATGAAACACCAGGAGGGCTAGGCTGGGCTGGAAGGGTGGGGGTATCCTGCCTAGAATTCCCCCATTAGCAGAGGGGGTGGCTGAGGTCATGCACTGGGTACCCAGGGTCATATGAACACAGCAAGGTCCCAGAGAGCCCCAGCCCTCATGGTTCTCCACTGGCTCTGCTGTCCTGTTCTGCAAACCCTGCTCTCTTTAAAATGCCCCGCACGACTCCCCGGCTCCCCGGAGGCCACAAGCTGTTGCCTGCACGCTCTTCTCTTCTGGTAGTCAGCCAAGAGGAACAAACTTGCAGTGACTCACCAGGTGAGCTAGTCCCCAGCGAGTCTTCCTGTTATACTAAACACTCCTCTCAGACTGTGTCTACAGTTCTACAGTTTGTCTTCCCTGTTAGCCTTTTGCTGGGAGAATCTATAAAGTCTGTAAGTGTGTGTGTGTGTGTGTGTGTGTGTGTGTGTGTGTGTGTGTGTTGAGGGGTTACCTGCCCTAGCATGAGGTGGGGATGCAGCCTGACATGCTGACCTTGTGGCCACCTAGAAGAGAAAAAGACTGGGTAGGCAGGTTGGCATGCGTTCAAGGTAGAGGCTGATGGCAGCCTCAGGGCATCGCAGAGCAGGTTTGGGCAGTAGTAGGAGGGAGGGAGGGAGGGACTTGTCAGCTCTTGTCTGTGTGCCTGGCCTGCTCTCTGGGGAGAAAGAGACACCTGGCATATGCCAGACTGAAGCAACACAAAGGAACCCAGGAGGACCTGGGGTGGCATTGTTTCTGGAATGTGAGGCTCTCTTTTATTGTTTACAACACGCCATGTACTTTAAAACTCCTGGTTGGCTGCCCCCATAAGCTCCTCAAATATACTGTCAACCCCCCACCCATCCCTGCCACCAAGCATGCTATCAGTTTGCACACCGCCTTTCTGCTTCGTGGCTCTGCTGGTTAGGAGTGGCTGACAGCCCAATGGCTCTCCTGAAATCCCCATTAGGTCATCAACAGCCAATCAGAGCTTCTGATCAGCTTGGCCTAACCTGTGTTTCTACCTGGGTTGGCATAATCCTAAAAGCAAAGAAACTTGACAGCTTTTCTGGGCTAGCAGAGTCTTTCAAATGGCTTTTTGAAAGCTTACAAGTACTTGTGTAGGGCAGGGGTGGGGAGGTCGTTACTGCCTTGGGGAAATCTCAGTTGAGGGCCAATATGTAGCCCAGACCTATTCTTAGGCTCAGCTAATGAACGGGGATTCCCAAGAGTTATGAGCAGATAGATCCCAGGCCCATTCAGCTACCCCCCACCCCAGCGTCCTCTGCAGAGTCATGTTTTCCAGTCCAGGGCTAGCCATGGGGATCAGTCCTCAGCTCTGTATGAATCAGATACCATGGTCCCTACTACAGCTCCATCACCTAGAGAATGGAGACAGGAAAATGAGAAACTCAAAGTCATGCTCTGTCTTCTCCTGGCAAACTTACAGGGATCCTTTAAGACCAGATCTAAGCAGCTGGAACAAAAAAACAGTTAGGGGTTCTCACAACTCTATCAAATCCCAGCATCCACAGGGCAGCTCACACATGCCTATAACCACAGCTCCTAGGGACATGACACCACACTTCCAATCTTCCTGAACACCTGAACCACATATACATAAGTGTATACACACACACACACACACACACACACACACAAATAAAACAAATCGTTAAAGGAAAAAAAGGCCCAATCAAGCTGGAGCACGATGTAGCACACATTGATCCCTGTACTCCAGAGGCAAGGGCAAACAGATCTGTGGGAGTTTGAAGCTAGCCTGGTCTACATAGCAAGACCCAGGAGAGCAGGGGCTATGTAGAGAGACTCCATCTTTGAAGAAAAAAAAAAAGAGTTGAGGGTCATCGTCAGCTATGTAGAGTCTGTGACATGTGAGACCATTGTCTCTGCCATTTCTATTACTCCTGGAGCTCAGTGGGCTGAGATCAGGGATCTTGTTTCACTGACTTTCTATCCCTGCCAGGAACAGACAAACTGTCTGGACACCAGCCAAGTTAGGTTCAGACTTTCATTACAGTGCCAGGAACCTGAGTGTAGCATTTTGTCTGACTTGATTCTTCTTCCTTTCTGTGTCTTCTGGTAGCTGGAGCTTCAAGCTCAGAAGATGGTTGAGTGGATGTGTGACTTGAGACACACATGGCATTTTCCCTGTAACACCAAGATGCAGAAAGTTCTAGTCATTTCATCTCAAGTACATTCTGGACCTACCACAGAAGGAATGCCAATGGCCAATGAGCTCATGAAGATGCTCATCAGGGCAGTGCAAAGCAAAGCCTCAGTGGTATAATCATATCACGTGTATGGCTCTTGAGGTCAAAGGCAGAGTCCTAGCACAGTGCTGGTGGGGCTGTAACACAGGAAGGCTGATGTAGTGGCTCCACGTGGCTACCGGGGCTCTAGTAATCCTGCAGCTTTGGCCTTTGAGAAGTCTCGGGGCTGCAGGCAGGCACCACTGTATCCCTCTAGCATGTATGTATACATCCATACATCCATCCATCCATACATACATACATACATACATACATACATATACACACATACATATACTCACCCACGCATGTATAAATACCACTGTACCACATACAGAAGTCAGAGGACAGCTTCTACCCCGTGATTCTGGGAATCAAACTCATGTTGTCAGACTTAGTGGTGAACCATCTCACTGGCTCCAACAGCCAAGAATTTCCAGTGGTGTTTCTGCTGGATGGCATTTTACACTTGTTAGGTTGAGCCCAGAGAGCCTATACAATTTTTCACAGTAAACCAAAGTGCTAGATGCACTGGTTAAATTATTTATTTATTTATTCTGTGCTCATAGATTCTTAAGCACGTTTCTACCATCGAGCAACTCTAGCCTTCAAAGGTAAGTAAGTAGGTGGGGAGGGAAGAGGGGCAAAGGAGGGAGGGAAGAAAGGAAGGAAGGAGCTATAATGTCAGTGTTAGATCTGTCAAATATGAGCTTATAGAATAGCTACAGCAAGTCCTGTAATGTCTGTGTGCATGCATGCGTGCATGTGTGTGTGTGTGTGTGTGTGTGTGCGTGTGTGTGTGTATGTATTGTATGCATATGTGTATTGCATGTGGAATATTCTAAGGATTTGAAACTAGAAGTGACTTGGTTCATAATCTTGTCTTCACCTCTTGTGTATCTGTAGCTAAAAGTTTCTTAACCTTTTTGAATCTCACTTTGACTATGTGTTAAGAAGGAAACTAGATGTGGTCACCATAGACTCATAATGCCTAGAATTTAATGAATGAGTAACACACATCAAAAGCCTGATAGGACCTGCCCTTTGGTTAGGACTTGACACATGTCAACTGCTGTGAGATTGGGATTGTGCACAGCTGCCTCCACATATGTTTGTGTGTGATGATTAAGGGCATAAAGGCTGGAGCCCAGTGGGTCCTGAGTCCACTTAATAGAGACTGTCCCTAAAGAGAACCACACAAAAGGCCATATTCTGTTGTTGATTCTGCAGGAAAACAATGGGAAGAGATCAAAGCCTGGTCCTATTCCATCCAGCACATACGATTTTAAATGACAGTGGAACATCCAGAGAGCACAGAGGGGCAAGAGCAGGAGTGGGGTGGCTCTGGAGCAGAGTGGCAGGTCCCACCAAGTCAGAGCGTGGCCTGTAGGTCCCAGTCTCACAGGTCTGAGCTCTCTTTGCTAGCACTCAGCAGTACTGGATTTTTCTTTTGTTTTGGGGGTGTGAGGTTGAGACAGGGTTTCTCTATCTCACCCTGGCCGTCCTGGACCTTGCTCTGTGTAACAGTCCTGACCTCAAACCCAGATTCACCTGCCTGAGTGCTGGAATTAAAGATATGTGCCACCACTACCAGGGTCAACAGCACAAGGTTTTAAAAGGTGTGTGTGTGTGTGTGTGTGTGTGTGTGTGTGTAGTCTAGAAGAAAATACAGTTTAGAATGTGTAAATACAGAATAAATAACTTCAGGATGCACCTGACATTTGGTTCCACATGAAGGTTCATGTGGAGACAACTTGGTCCTGTCTGTGATAGTACTGGGAGCTGGTGGAGTCCCAAAGAGCCGGGGCCAGTAGGGGGTTGATGGGCCCCAGCCCCTCTTTTCTCTTTCCCTCCCAGCTTCCATGAGCAAAGCCACTTCTTCTGTCATAGTCTGCATAGCAATGGAGTTTGGAAAGGGGGTTAATAGGACAGTGGGAAAAAGAAGGAGACAAGGCCTGAGAGGGAATTTGCTCAACACACACACACACACACACACACACACACACACACTCATACATACACACACACTCTCACACACATACATACACAGATATACATATATACACTCATATATACACATTCACATACACATACACACATACAATTATATATATACATTCATATATATGAAAAATTAATTAATTAGAATTTAAAGAAATCAACTAGGGTTGCACTGTGTTCTTGAGCAGCCAGCACATAAGTGAGCTTGAAAGAGACCATGAGTATGTGCTGTCTCCAAATGCACTATTGTCACCCTGCCCTTAAGTAATGACACGGCCAGCAATGGAAGTTGCACAGAATTGCTTCTAAATTGTGGAATTGGAGCAAAGATTAAACAGCCCTGTGATTTACTTCTAGGTGGCCTTCAGCTGAGAAGCCTCTGGTGGCAGAGAGAGCATGTCACAAGGCATTGTCATTTTGTTGTCTGGGGCCAGCAGTTCATCAAGCCCTGTGTGGGCCTGATTCCCACTCAGTGGATAAACAGGGTGACATCATAATGCCATGATCTCAAGGGACTGTTTGAGATGGCCTATTCTTCGCTGGTTCCAAGAGGCTGGCTGTGGTCCCTGGAGATGCTCGTCATCTCTACAGCTCACAATCCTGTGGCTCTCAAGGGATAGGTGACAAACTGCAGTCTTTCAGTCCCTCTGGCCTCCTCGTGGCCCTCTCTACTGAGCCTACTTGTCTCCACAGTCCAGCCAGAGTTCTAGCTGTGTGACCCAGGACTCGTCCTGAGCACCTTGAGCCCACATTTTGCTCATATAGGGGGCAGAACACTAAAGACTTCAAGGAGGCACTGTGAATACCAGCTCAGAATCTATACAGAACTCCCAGATGAGGGTCAGAAAGAGAGTGAACCCCAAGGAAACGATGGCTCCTGACTGCTCTGCATAGAAAACACACCACTTCACATGTATACTGGGGGCATGGGAGAGATGGACCAATGGTTAGAGCACTGGCTGGCTGCTCCTGCAGAGGATCCAAGTTAGTTACCAGCACCCACACACCCAACTGCCAGCAACTCCAGTTCCAGAAGACCCAATGTCCTTGACTGGCCTCTGCAAGCAGTGAATGCAGCACACCACACACACACACACACACACACACAGCACAGCACAAGAATTCTTCAAATGGCTATTAAATGAGAACAGCATTCAGTGACCAGTAAAGGGAAGAGAAGTCACACTCTCAGATCCCTGTTGGCAGAATTCAATATGCAGTAGCTGTTCAATCACTGTGACATTGAGAACCAACACTTACTGAGCACAAGAGGCAACAGCACTTAGTGAGCATCTACTATACTTCAGATCCTATAACGATCTGAAAGAACTTGTTTTTAACAGGAAAGCTGGAATTTCACTTCAAGATTACCTGATGATCTATGAGGCTGGCCCATGATACTATCACTATGAGGATGACTAGACATGAAGCGGGATCCACCTTGGGGAGGACAGATTTTTATGAATGAAATCATTGTGGGTTGTGAAAACACTCTGGCAAATCTAGGATCTATAGCCAGCAGCCCCCACAGAGTGAATGAATCAATTAGCTCTGCACTGTTCAGTGGTGCGACCTGCAGGGCAGAGCTCCTTAGAGGTTTCTCTGTGGCTCTGGGGTCTCTTGGTTGTGACAGGATGGGTACTTTGGTGGTGTTTTAGCAAAGGTGACAATGCCCTTCTCTTCAGAGGCAAGCTAAGCATTGTGGCTGAACATAATCAAGTGTTCCTAGCACTGGAAGGCTGTTCTGTTTGTCCATGTCTCTCCCCATCCTCTTAGAAAGATACTGTGTTAATAAGTTGTTGTCAACTTGATACAAGTGAGGGCCATCTGGGAAGGAGAAGCCTCAGTTGAGAAAAAGTCTCCATTTTATGGCTTATGGGCAAGTCTGTGGGCTTTTTCTTGATTAATAATTAATGCAGGAGGGTCCAGCCCACTGTGGCTGGTGCCACCCCTGGGCAGGTAGTTCTGGGTTATATAAAAATACAATCAAATCAGAGAAGCAAGCCAGTAAGCAACAGTCTTCCATGTTTTCTGCTTTCGTTCCTGTCGGCTGGTTTCCGCCTTGAGCTCCTGCCCTATCTTCAGGCAGTGGCGGAGTGTGACCTGGGAATTGTAAGCTGAAATAAACCCTTTCTTCCCCAAGCCACTCTGGGTCATGGCATTTATCACAGCAGTGGACAGCTGACCGCTGGGCTTGTTCTTTGGGTTACCAAGGGAAGATGTCTTCGAGGCTCAGACTCCTGACAATTCCATTCTTTGATAGATTCCTAGATGTTGGGTTATCTGGTCTCTCTAACTGTGAATACCATTCCTAAGGCATCTTTTGCCAGTATAGAGTAGGCATCTGTCCAGTCTGGGGCTGAAGGAGCTAGGGAGGCAGGAAGAAGGGACCTGCCACCCAGGATCAGGACAGTAGGAAAGATCAGG
Source organism: Micromys minutus (assembly GCF_963924665.1). Taxonomy (NCBI): domain Eukaryota; kingdom Metazoa; phylum Chordata; class Mammalia; order Rodentia; family Muridae; genus Micromys; species Micromys minutus. The sequence goes on from NC_137972.1 coordinate 31,248,095, forward strand.
ATCTTTCCCTGTGTTTCCCAGGTTAAGAGGGCATCCTTAGCAAGCTTCCTATGTGGGCAATGTGAAGATTGGAGAGGAGCAAAGTTTGGGTCAGATGTGCTCAGTGGCTGCTGTGGCTCCCCAGAAAAGTGTTGTGGGCATCTAGTTGAGATGGTACTCTGCACTTCTGTTGGGCTCTGTCAGGCCAGCTGTGCGGCTTTGGAGAAATAGCTGAACCTCTTTGAGCCTTGATTTGCTCTGATACAAGATGGTGAGTGATACCTGTGTCATCAGGTCATTGTAAAGGTGGACTTTGATCCCCACTGTGAGACACTGAAGAGGGATATGGGATTTGATGCTTGATGCTTGGAGGAGGGATTGCAGGGGGTAGGTACTCAGTTTGATTGTCAGGTCTTCAGGGTACAGCCTCTATGGTCAAATGCAGATAGCTATGCAAAGATGGAGACAGGGCCTTGGATACAGTTGGCTGGTTGAGTGCTTGTTAGCGTGCAGAAGTCCTGAGTTCAATTCTAGTACTACCGAAATGACTATTAAATTTATAAAGGAAGAAAGCAGGACTCATGTGTGCCTCTCCCTATCTGCCATCATGATTTCTGCACCATCTGAGACTCAGCCAGCAAACAGTCCCTTGCCAGACACCTGGCGCCGTGTACTTGAACTTCCCACCTCCTAAATTATAAGTTGAATAAACCTTTATTCTTCTTAAAAATTAAAAGTATACTTATTTATTCATTTGACTGTGTGTGTATATTTATATGTGTGTGTATGTATGTGTGTGTGTATTTATATGTATGTGTATAGGCCAGAGGACAACTTGTACAGTTGGTTCTCTCCTTCTAAAAGGTGAGTTCTGAGGATCAAACTCAAGTCATTAGACTTTACCCACCAAATCCAAACCTTTATTCCTTATAAAATCACCATGCTGGGGACGGTTGGGCATAACAACAGGAAACTGACTAAGATGCTTGGTTCAGATCTTTTTCTCCTGAAAGTAACCAATTCCTAAGACAACTTCTCTTCTCTTCCTTTTCTTTATTGTCATGTTCTCTTGTAGCCCAGGCTAGCCTTGAACTTCCCACACTGCTGAGAATGGTCTTCAACATCTGACTCTCCTGCCTCTACCTCCCAGGTGGTAAGATTACAAATGCTCACCAACACTGCACATCCAGATGTTCACTTCATCTCTCCTCTCTTCCCATGTCGCTCTTGGCACTCTCCAAGACTTTCCTGAGATAGAGTGTGAGTCTAAGCCCCAAGACCTCGGTCACCATGTGTGTGTCCTGGAGCTGTTGGCAGAGGTCAATATTTATGAACATTACAACCCAGGGGTTGTTTTACAGGGATGGTCTCAAGCCTAACTCGGGTTGTACCTAGAAAGTATTTTACAGCTAACTCAGTACAGAGGCTGCTTCCTTGAGATGGTTATCTAGGATGCCTTTGGCTCTATGAGCACAACTGAGATGCTCTGGTACCCTAACTGATCTGAGCAGAACCAACTCTTGCCATCTTTAAGGCCAACATGCAAATGAGCCGTAGTGAGGTGTCTCAAGTTGCTGTGGGTGCTAAGGAACCATTCCTGCTGCTCCTAAAAGCTCATTCTGTTGGCCTGGTCATGTTTGGATTTGTAGACATTTCTTACATTATGGGATTGATTTATATTGAAGAGAAATATAAATAAAACTAAATATGTAATTGGGAGAGAGAGAGGAAGGGAGGCAGGCAGAGAAGGAAAGGAAGGGGGAGGAGGGAGGCCAGATTGCTGTCTCCTGGGAAAGGCTTTTATCCCTCAAATTCATTGCTTCCTTCTGAACAAAACCCTGAGCCCTGCATCTGTGAGAACCCAGATCCCAGAAAGTACAGGGACCATTCATGAAAATCTTTGAATCTGCAAGTCAAAATAAACATTTCCTCCTAGGAGGTCACTGCATGTGTGTATCTGTGTTTTCATATCTTGTATGTGTATATATGGCAAGTACAGGTTATTAGTAACTTTTCTCATTTTTCTTTAAACTAATTTTTTAAATTTTTAATTAGGTGTGTGTGTGGTGCGTGTGTGTGTTTGGGGGGTTTTACACATGAGTGTGGGTACTTTTAGAAACCAGAAGAAAGCATTGGATCCCTTGGAGCTGGAGTTACAGGTAGCTGTGACCCATACATTCTGTAGATACTAGGAACTGAACTTAGGTGGCTCCTCTGCAAGAGTAGCAAGTGTTCTTAATTCCTCAGCCATCTCTCCAGCCACCCCCTTCTCATTTTATTCTAACAAGAGCAACTTAAGGAAGAGAGGGTTCTTTTGGTTCACAGTTTGTGGGTTCAGTCTGTCAGAGTGGAGAAGGCATTGCAGCAGGAGTGTCAGGCAGCAGGTTACATTGTGTCCCAAGCCAGAAAGTGGAGGGTTGGAGAACCTGGTGCTCAGCTCATGTTCCCCTTTTTATTCAGTCTAGGACCCCAACCTATGGGGTGATGCCACTGACATTCTGGATAGGTCTTTCCTCTTCAGTTAAACCACTCTAGAAACACTCCTACAGACACACCCACCATGTGTTTCCATGGTGATTCTACATGTCAAGTTGATAATGAAAATGAACATTTACATGCATGAATGTTCATCACTAGCTTTGTGTGTATAACTTAAAACCAAGATGAGTCTTAGAGGTCTGTCCACAGTTGAGTGACAGCACAAATGGTCTACACAACAGAGTCTTGCTCAGCAAAGGGATAGATTATTGATGTATGTAACCATATGGATGAATTTGCCAACAAATTACACAGAGAGAAAGAAGAAAATACCCCTAAAGACTGTCCCCATCCTGTATAACTCTATATAGAGAACATTTTAAGAAGACAACACTTTAGAAATTGAAAATATATTAGTGTTTTCCAAGGGTCAGTGATGGTAGGATACAATAGAAGAAGAGAATAGAGTGTGATTACATCAGGGGGCTGGTTATGGTGGCACATGAATTTAATTGCAGCACTCAGGAGGGAGAGGCAGATGCATCTCCATGAGTTCCAGGTCAGCCTGGTCTACATAATGAAACCCTGCCACAAAGACAAACCAACCAAACAACCAGACAAACAAATAAACAACAACAACAAATCAGGAATTTTATGTCTTAAGTGGCGAGGTACACATGTAGACTTATACATGTTGTGATACTGTAGAACTGAACACACACATACACACACACACACACACATACACACACACACTGCTGTGGTTGACATGTATGTGCACCCATTGAAACTTACCCACCACAGTGATGGGATTAGAAGGTGGAGGCTTTCTGCAGTAATTTAGAACCTTCTGTGGAATTAGGTACCGTGATATAATGACTGTTAATTGTCCACCCAGGTGGACGATTAATTTGAAATGACCTGGGAGATAGACCTCTGGGTATGCCTGTGGGGAAATATATTGATTGCATTAATTGAGCTAGGAAGACTGGCTCACTTGTGGGTGGTACCATTCCCTTGGCTACAATCTTGGATGCAAAAGTAGAGAAAGGAACAGCAGCATTCATCCCTCTCTTCTCCTTGATTGTGGATGAGACAAGACCAGATGCTTCCAGGTGTGTTGCAGCCTGGAACCATGAGCCAGAATAAACTGTTTCTCTTTTGTTTAGTCAGAGTGTTTTATTACAGCAAGTATTACTTAAGTAACTTAGTTACTATAAAGTAACTAAGACAGGAGCCTTTATTAAAGGGCTTGAGAGTATTACACCAGGTGAACACAAAGCAGCAGGCACAATCTTGAAAGCAAAAAGCAGGTCCTACCATACACCAAAGCCAATGAGCTTTGATATTGGACTCCCAGGCTCTTGTGAATTGCGTCAACATTAAAGTCTTAGTTATGAGAAAGTGGTACCCTGTGGGATACTACTGGGGGTGGGTTTTGGAATCTTACTGAAAGCTTATCACAAGTATCTCTAAATCTAAAATTGTCTCAATTAAAAAAAAAGCAGTGTGTGTGTGTGTGTGTGTGTGTGTGTGTGTGTGTGTGTAGCAGTAGGGAGCCAAAAACACTAGGAATCTGGGGTTTTATTTTAAGGGCTGTGGGCAACTGTTGAGGAATTTTTCTCAGGCATGACACATGTCTTCATTTAGCATCTATTTTCTGTCCAACACTAGGATAATATTATCCTGGCCTGACTTACGACTGTGACATTTAAATTTAAAATATAACACTCCCCCCAGCCCCCGTGTTCTTTCCCAGATCTTCTAGGAAAGCAGTTTCAGGCTCCATGTACGAACTTGGATTCTTTCTGTAGCAGAAATAACCGGGAAGGGTTCTTCCTCTCATTCCTTCCACAGACATTTCGTAAGCATCTGCAAGAAGCCAGGCTTCATGCCAGCCACCAGAGACTGCAGAAGAAATAAGACAGCCCTTCCTACAGTTCAGAAGCTGCATTGTTAGCTCTGTGTGGAAAACAAAACAGGCTCCAGAAAGAAATGGATGGACTTGAGCCTTGTACTTTCTAAAGTCTGGGGACAAAGGAGTAGAGTTAGGGCTGTGGCCTTATAGGGTCATCAATGTCCCAGGTCCCAGGTCTTACCGTCTTTAATATGTTTTCCATCCTCATTTGTGTCTTCTGACAGGTTCTTGCCTTAAAGATCAAGCTAGCCTAGTCTAGTCTTGAATTCACAGTAATCTTCCTCCCTTAGCTTGGCATGTGAGCAACTTAGTTCGTGATTATGAGGGCATCGATATATTTTCTGTTACTATAATGGAGTACTTGAGGCTGATATACATGTTGAGTTTTCAAGACAGGGTAAGGGTTTCTCTGAACTGTAGCCCTGGCTGTCCCGAAATTTGCTTTGTAGACTAGCCTGGCCTTGAACTCAGAGATCTGCCTGCTTCTGCCTCCTGTAATCCCAACTCTCAGAGAGTGAGACAGGAGGACTCACTTTCCAAGTGATTCAGGCTAGTCTGGACTACACAGTGGGTCTCTTGAACAATATAGAAAACCCTGCTTAAAAAGCTAAAGGCTGGCAAGCCCAGTGGTAGGGTTATAGTTTAATTCTTGAAAATCCCTGAGCTTTGGTCCTAGCACTACTAAAAATGAAGACTAGAGATTAGGGGGGAAAAGTAAAAGTCTCACTTAGCTCGCAGTTCTGGAGACTGAAGGTACTTCATGAGTTCTACTGAGGACCTGAGACAGGAGCATTACAATGTTTGCCATCAAATAACATGCTCCCTGATTTGAGATTCCCGGGTATACGGAATAAAGGAATTGGGGGGGAGTCATCCATACTATTAATTCAGAAGTAGAGTGACTTCCTAACTCAGTCTCTGTGGGCACAGGTCTGAAAGGCAGACAGCCGTCACTGAGAGCAACATAACGCTCCAACATAAGGTGTTCTGGTCTGTTTTTCTTTTGCTATAACTGAACGCCTGAGTCTAGGTAACTAGTGAAGAACAGAGGTTTATAGAAATCATGGAGGCTGGAAAAATCCAAGAGCAGGGCAGGTTTTTTTTTTTTGTTGACTCTTAATATGGTCATGAGCTGGCATGTATGTGGGCTCAGGGTTCTTCTGTAAAATCCTGATGCCATCACCCGGGGGCTTACCCTCGTGACTTCATCTAGTTTTTATTACCTTCTGAGATGCTGCTAGTGTGTAACCTTTCAGGTTAAGTTTTTAGTGAATGAGTTTTTGGTGAGGAGACATGTCTCAACCATAACGTTTGGCTGGAAGTTAAGGACTTTGCTTCTGTTTGGTCTCTGTGGCCAACTGGCTTTATAAACAAGGGCATGAGCAATAATAATCAGTAATATTGATTGACATAGTTTCACGGTGTAGGCCTGGCTCTTACTCTGTAGATTAGGCTGGCTTCAAACTCACAGAGATCCTCCTGTCTCTGCCTTCCAAGTGTTGGGAATAAAGGTGTGTGCAACCATGCTCAGTAACTCCATCTTAATATGATTTCCTTAATACTTAATATGATCCTCCCCAAAATGAACATCATGATTTAATTTTTTGGGATAGGTAATTAAGAGACAGAGGATAAGTCTCTACCTTAAGATTCTAAAACTACTAAAGAATGGAGCAAGCATTCAAAACCAGGGGTTTTATTTGAAACTCCAAAGCTGAGCTGCCTAACTTCTTTGTCATGATTTATGAAATTGAGGCTTACAAATACATTCATGGGAATTTATGAGTTGCCTAGGAAAGCCTTCCAATTTAACATTTTTAACCTTTTTTAGATTATTTAGGTTTACTTTATAGGTGTTGGTATTTGTTTGTGCACTATGAATGCATTACCCCTGCAGCTCAAATAAGGAAATCAGATTCCCTGGAAATGGAGTTGCAGACAGTGGTGATCCACCATGTGGGTGCTGAAAATGGAACCTGGGTCCCCTGGAAAGTGTTCTTAACTGCTGAGTCATTTCCCCAGCCTCTCAATTTTGTAATTTTTATATTTATCTTTAAAGATTTGACGTAGGCAAGTACCAGGTCATGCAGACAACTCCTCTGGCTGATTTTAGGCCTGGCATTTGCACTGGCACAGGCTGGGCAGTTATCAAATGTGTTTTATTTGGTTGTTATTGTGGGGTGGGTTTGGGCTACCGTAGATGTGTAGAGGTCAAGGGCACAGCCTTGAGTTAGCTCTCTCCTTTTATGTGGGTTCCAGGGGGATCAGACCCAGCTCCTCAAAAAACTTTTACCATTGAGTCATCCCACTGAGCCATTCACAGACCCATGCTGAGCAGTGTTAATTGTTCTGGTCAAAGAACACAGCTGGCTTCCAATAGGATGACCCTCAGTAGAGAACAATAGCTCTAAGGTCAAGTTTGCACAGGAATGCAAAAAATATCCAAGGGAGCCAGAGACAAGCAGAGGGAAGAGTTAACTCAATGAGCATTCACAACAATAAAAGAAACCTAGTCAGGGTGTGGTGGCGCATGCCTTTAATACCTGAATCTGGGAGGCAGAGGCAGGTAGATCTCTGCCTGTTTTAGGCCAGCCTGGTCTACACACACACACACAGAGAGAGAGAGAGAGAGAGAGAGAGAGAGAGAGATTCTGGACAGCCAGGGCTACACAGAGATACCTCGTCTCAAGCAACAAACACTACTCCTTCCCCCTAAAGAAACCCACAAGAGCTCAGCTGAGTCATTCCTTCACAATTCTAGGAAGCCAGGGCACCTGACATGTCCAGTTAATGCTGAAGTTTGGTAGCTTGTGTCTCAACTGTAACTATGTTTATGGTTTACAGGTATTTAAAAGCTGAATGCCTCTAGGGTTTTCTCTGGGTTTTATGATGTGCGTATTTGAGTTACAGAAAAACAGAAATAATATGTCAGGCTAGAGAGATGGCTTAGCAGCTAAGACTACTTACTACTCTTCCAGAGGACCCAGGTTCAGTTCCCAGGTCCCCACATGGCAGTCTGTGACTCCAGCCTCAAGAGATCCGAGGCTCTCTTCTTGCTCTGGTTTTGGTTGTAACCCTCTACTGAAAATGTGGCATTTGGGAACAGGAAGTTTCCTTTGTGCACTTTTGTAAGATCTGCACCTAGAAGCAGGTCCCCCCCCCTTCCTTCCCACCCAAGTTACATAGAGGTGTTGGGAAAACCCATCTGTTGAGGGTCCTGCAGGGTCTGCCCTTTTCCTTGCTTTCTTGGATGTGATACCATCTGTCATCTGTTTTTCTCTTTCTTTCTTTCTTTCTTCCTTCCTTCCTTCCTTCCTTTCCTTTCTCTCTCTTTCTTTTTTGAGATAAGTTCTCATGTAGCCCAAGATAGCCTCTAGTTGACTTTGTACCTGAGAATGACTTTGAACTTCCCAGGCTCCTGCCTCCACCCTATGGGCCCTCAAGTACTGGCATTACAGGAGAGTGGGAGGCACAAACAGAGAGACAAGGAGAACAGGAAAAAATACCTTTGTGACACAGGTGAGAGGAACAGCGCTGGTCCACGCAGTACTCTTGGGCCCTGTGTGTGTTCCTGTTCCTTTTATTTAGTTAGAAATGATTTATGCATTTTTGTTTCAGGGACACGAGTATTTTGCTTGTATGTATGTCTGTGTACCATGTGCACACAGCATTCACATAGACCAGAAGAGGCTATCAGATCCCCTAGAACTGGAGTTATAGATGGTTGTGAGTCACTATGTAGGTGCTGGGTAGGGGGGTGGGGGTGAAACCCAGGTCCTCCTCAAGAGCAGCTAGTGCTCTTAACCGCTGAACCTTTTCTTGAGCCTCTATTTTAATTTCTTAATGATCAAGTGGAAAAGTTTAAACAGAGGTTAAAAGTAGACAGGACACCCTGTTGAGCATGCACCCTCCGTACACCCTCCTCCCAGTGCCTTTCCTGGAGCTCTAAAGAGGACCAAGCCAGGACCGATTCTCTCTTCCCCAGCTCTAGGCATTCATCTCTTTAATTATGTATAACTATTTTTTATGTATGTCCGAGCCAGCCTTCGCTTATTCAGTGGGTTGTATGAGTACTATTCATGTACTTTTTAATTTTGTCCAATATTTTTCTGGAGTTTCTTAGACATTAAACATGTGATAAAGACTGGACGTGGTGATATACACCCCGTTAGTTCAAGTGGTCAGGTGGCAGTGATACCTGTGAGTTTCAGGCCAGCCTAGGCTACGTTGTCTCAAAAAAGGGGGCCGAGGGGAGGAGGTTTGGTCAGATGACTCAGTGGTTAGGAATACTAGCTGGGTTTTGCAGTGTTCCCAGCACCCACAAGATGGTCCACAAGCACCTGTAACTCCAGCTTCAGTGAACCTGGGTCTCTTTGGGCACCATAGGCAGCTGATACTCAGTCATCCATTCAGGATAAACATTCACACACACAATCGCACAGAACATTTAAAAGCAGTAAAATAGGTATAACAGGTCCCATTTTACCTTGTTGTTATTGCTAAGACTGTGCCTTTCTATGTCACCCAGGCTGGTGTTTAACTTTTCCGCTTAGTCTCCTGAATAGCTCAGATTACAGGTGCCAAACACACATATTCTCCCAAGATTATTTTTCATTTCATTTGTAGCATTACCCATAAGGCCCTTTGCCACATGCCTGAGTTGGCCATTTAATACCTATTTCAGGACACTGTGCCCTGTCAGGCTGGTGTACTTCACACAGGACCTAAATTTGGTTCTATTTTTTTCTGTTCTTTACAGATTCTCCCACCCTGTATTTTCCATGCACCTGCTTTCACCAACACAGTGAAACCGCCAGACTTAAGTTCACTCCTGCTGATGTAAGGCAAGAAGTAAAATTAAGTCCCACCAAGGTCAAAGCTGGTCACATCCATGAGAAAAGCCCTCGGTCCCCATGATTTATGTACAGAGTAAGGATCCGTCTAGCCAGTGATGGAAATTAAAGAGGCCTTTTAGACCTCTGCACCAACCCCAGAGGAAAACCAGTTAGCAGACAACCAACGCCAATGCTGTCATGAAGATCAAATGAGATAATGATGTGTAGGGTCCTTTGCCCACCAGAGGTCAGTGTCTAAAATGAGCCAAGCAGCTCAGTTTCAGTCAATAAAGAAGCAGAGAGATGGAACTTCTCTGCCTCTTCCTTAGCCCCTCCTGAGAAAGAAAGTAACAAACCAGGGTCCATTATGGAATAAGGCTATTGCTACTTTTTTGGCACCTGTCCAAATTGTTCCTTGTAGCCTTCATTACCTATTGGTGTATTTTGCAGACTTTCTTTTTTTTTTTCTGGTTACTTCAGTTTTATTTATTTGTTTTATATATATATATATATATATATATATATATATATTTAACTTTATTTTAAAAAACAAAGATAAATGTACAGATTTTTAAGCATTTTTGCATAAAAGTATACAAATATATTTTTATAAGGTTGTAATTAAGTATTTGTGGGTACATATACATACACATATGTATATATGTAACAATAATATAGGAAAAGAGGTTATTAATTTGAGGAGATAGGAGAGAAACTGGGAGGGGCTGTAGGAAGGAAAGGGGGATGTTATACAGTTCTATTTTAATTAAAATATATTCTTTTTTTTCTCTTTTTTTCTTGATCTTCACACAGTCTGTGGGTTGTTTCTGGGGTGTTCAGAGCTTTCTGGGGTTAGTATTCAATTATCAATGACTGCATATTATATCTGTTCTTTTGTGACTGGGTTATCTCACTCAGGATGATATTCTCTAGATGCATCCATTTTCTTGAGAATTTCCTTAGGCCATTGTTTCTGATAGCTGAGTAGTACTCCATTGTATAAATGTACCACAATTTTTGTATCCATTCATCTACTGAAGAACATCTGGGTTCTTTCCAGCTTCTGGCTATTATAAATAGAGCTGCAATGAACATTGTTATGCATGTATCTTTGTTGTATGTTGGAGCATCTCTGGGGTAAATGCCCAGAAGTGGAATAACTGTCTTCAGGTAGTACTATGTCCATTTTTCAGAGGACCCACCAGACTGATTTCCAGAGTGGTTGTATCAGTTTACAACCCCACCAGCAGTGGAGAAGTGTTCCTCTTTCTCTACATCTTCTCCAGCATCTATTGTCATCTGAGTTTTGGATCTTGGCCAATCTGACTCGTGTGAGGTGGAATCTCAGGGTTGTTTTGATTTGCATTTCCCTGATGGCTAAGGATGTTGAGCACTTCCTTAGATGTTTCTCAGCCATTCGATATTCCTCAATTGAGAAATTTTTGTTTAAGTCTGTACCCCATTTTTAAAATAGGGTTGTTTGATTCTCTGGTATCTTGCTTTTTGAGTTCTTTGTATACCTTGGATATTAGGCCTCTATCTGATGTGGGGTTGGTAAATATCTTTTCCCAATCTGTTGGCTGCCATTTTGTTTTCATGATAGTGTCTTTAGCCTTACAGAAAATTTGCAATCTCATTAAGTCCCATTTGTCAATCTTTGACCTTAGAGCTTGAGCTACTGGTGTTCTGTTTAGGAAATTTTCTCCTATGCCTATGAGTTCTAAGGTTTTCCCTACTTTCTCATCTAATAGTTTCAGTATACCTGGTTTAATGTGGAGATCTTTGATCCACTTGCACTTGAGCTTTGTACAGGAGATAAGAAAGGGTCTATTTTCATTCTTCTGCATGCTGAGTGCCAGTTGGACCAACACCATTTGTTGAATAGCTGTCCTTTTTCCATTGAATGTTTACAGCTCCTTTGTCAAAAATCAGGTCACCATATACGTGAGGGCTCATTTCTGGATCTTCTATTCTATTCCATTGATCCATGTGCCTATTTCTGTATCAGTACCATGCAGTTTTCAGCACAATTGCCTTGTAATATAGCTTGAGGTCAGGGATAGTGATTCCCGCAGATGTTTTCTTGTTGTTGAGGATAGATTTTGCTATTCTAGGTCTTTTTGTTATTCCAAATGAAATTGCACATTGCTCTTTCCAACTCAGTGAAGAACTGGGTTGGAATTTTGATGGGGATTGCATTGAATCTGTAGATTGCTTTTGGTAAGATGGCCAATGTTTACAATGTTGATCCTTCCAATCCATGAGCATGTGAGATCTTTCCATTTTCTGAGATCTTCCTCGATTTCCTTCTTTAGAGGTTTGAAGTTCTTGTCATACAGGCCCTTCACTTGCTTAGAGTCACACCAAGGTATTTCATAGTTTTTGTGACTATTGTGAAGGGTATCTTTTCCCTAATTTCTTTCTCCACATGTTTGTCCTTTGAGTACAGGAAGGCTACTGATTTGTTTGAGTTAATTTTATATCCAGCCACCTTGCTGAACTTGTTTATCAGCTGTAGGAGTTCTCTGGTGGAAGTTGTGGGGTCGCTTAAGTACACTATCATGTCATCTTTTTGCAGACTTTCTTTATCTACTCTTTCTGAGGACTCAAGGCAGAAGGAGGGGGATTGAGACGGGGTTTCTCTGTGTAGCTTTGGCTGTTCTGGAATTCACTCTGGAGACCAGGGTGGCCCCAAACTCAGAGATCTGCATCCCTCTGCCTCTCTGGTGCTAGGATTAAAGGTAAAGGCATGTACCATCACTGCCTGGCTCTTTATCAGCTTTTAAATCTAGAATTAGAGTCTAAGTTTAAGAACATCTTTGTGAGGCTCAGAGAGTAAGGATGCTTATAGTCAAGTCTGAGACCTAAGTGATATCCTGTGTCCAACGTGGTTGAAGGAGAAAACCAACTCCTACAAGTTGTCTTTTAATACACACACACACACACACACAGACACACACACTATCATCATCAGAAAGTCTGGGAGCCTTTCTAGCATTGACCCATTTTTTTTCAAGATTTATTTTTATTTTTAAATTATGTGCATGTGTGTTGTCTGTATGTGGGTTTTGCACATATGAGTGCAGGTGCCTGCAGAGTCCAGAAGAGGGTTTAGATATCCTGCAGCTGGAATTACAAATAACTGTGAGCCCCTGACTTGGGTGCTAGGAGTAGAATTAGAGTCCTCTGGAAGAGCAGCCAATCCCCTAACTGTTGGATTATTTCTCCAGCCTTTTGCTGAGATCCTGAACCATAAGTTTTAAAGGAGGAATAGGAAGTCTGAGTGTGACCTCACTGGAATCTTCTCACCAGGAGGGGCCACAAGTCCCCAGGCAACCTGTTTTGCAAAATAAACTGCCCCACCTCTACTCTTATCCCACTGGGCACAGAAACATGCTGGGGATGCTATATGAACCAATAACAGATGGGAAAATAGCTTGGGACCTGGAAAACTTTCCCCCCAACATTGAAGTACACTACTGATTGTATTTATGGCATCTTGGACCCTTTCCCCAGGGAAAGCCCTAGTAACTGGTCCAAGCTGACGTTGTCTAGTGTGCTTGCTCTGCTGTTATAAACTCATTGGTCAAAAGCAGCTGGGGAAGGAAGGGTTCAGTTCAGCTCATGCTTGTAGGGAAGTCAGAAACTGAAGCAGAGTCCAGGAAGAGGGCTCCTAATACCCCGCAAGGCTTGTTCTGCCTGCTTTCTCACTTCATCCAGGACCACCTGCCCCGGGTGTTCCCATCCATAGTGGGGCTGGGCCTTCCCGCATCAATCACTAATAGGAAAAAAAAAAAGCCCCACAGGCTTGCTCATAGGCCTCTTTCTCAATTGAGGTTCTTATTCAAATGATTCCTGCCTCAAGTGGAACACCAAAACCCCAAACCAAAACTCTCTCTCTCTCTCTCTCTCCCCCCCCCCCCCGCTGTGTGTGTGTGTGTGTGTGTGTGTGTGTGTGTGTGTGTGTGATTTCTAGACAAAGGTTCAAGGACAGCCAGAAGGCATGCAGGTGGATCTGTAGTAAAACCAGTCAGAAGTCCAGCTTCGTTTGTTTTATGAAGTTAGTGGCTGGCCATACTAAGCAAATGTTTTCCTTAATTGTGGCAGTAACAGAAAAACAATGGAGAGCCCAAGGCTGCCGGGCGGGGACGTGTCCGCTTCCCCCACCCCAAACATCTTCAGAGAATGACAGCTAAAAATTAAAGCCAGGCCTGGCCTTCTCCGGGTCACGTGCCCTAGCCAGAGCCTGCACCAATGGGAAGCATTTCCCTCCCCCGCCCTTGCCCGTCCCACTGCAGAGCTGGCCGGTGGCGGCGCGAGTTTGCCCAGCGCAGCAAAGTGCTGCGCGCGCCCAGAGCGCCCTGTCCGCGGCTCGGATTTTCCAGCGTTTCCTTTTCGCGGCTAGGGGATAGGGAGGCCTCGCGTGAGTGTGAACGGGCGCGCGCGCGCGTGGAGTGCTGGAATGGGAGGGAACCCAGCCTGCTCAGAGTGTTCTTATCCCAGGCTGCCTTTCTGACTCTAAGTGGCACCCAGAATCTCTACCTCCCAAGCTTGTGCGACAGCACTGTGCCTTCAGGTACGTGTGGCTGACTGCCTGTCGCGTCCCAATGGCTTTCGGCGTGGGGTTTGGGGTGTATGACCAGAGAGTGAGGCTGCAAGTAGTCCCGTGTGGCGCCCCATGGAGATGTCGCCGCGTGGGTGCAAACTCAGAGCCCAGACTCCTGGGCGGTTACCGCTGCGCCTGTCTTCGGGCTGCAGGGAGGCGGATTGGTATGGGGTCTGCGAAGGTGACTCGGTGCCTTGCGTGGCTGACTAAGCAGGATGGTTAACGGGAGACAGGGGTACAAAGCGTGGGGAGGACGGTGGGGCGAAAGCCTGGTGTGAGCGCGTGGGGATGCCCGTGCCTGGCGGCGGCGGGCACCTGGACACGCATCAATGTCCGTGAGTGTTCACCCATGTGTCGGAAAGATCGGTCGGTGGGGTTCGGGGGCGTGGCAAGTGGGGGAGGAATGCCGTGTCCCTGTGCCCTGCGCCGCTGGAGCTCCTCGCGGGGAGCAGCGCGCCTCGAACGACGTTCAGGGCTGAAGCTTTGGATTCCGAGCGCAGGGCGCCGGAGGGTACGCGCCGTTCGTGGCCGAGCAGCGCGGCCGGGCGGGTTTTACCTGGGCGCGGCTCCACCTGCCCGGCCTGAGGGGCGTGTCCGGGGCGTGTCTAGGGCGTGGCTCTGCCTGCCTGAAGGAGAACCAGGCGCGGGCGGGCTGCGCCTCATTCCAGGGATTCCTCGCGCTCCCGAACGTGCGCGCGTGTTGGAGAACCCGGAGCGGGAGCGCGTTCCCGAGTCCGCGCGCCCCTGAGTGTGCCCCGCCTCCATCCTCAGCGCCCCCGGCGGGGCCCGGCCGGCCCGAGGCGCGCAGGCGGTGAGTGCGGGGGGGAAACCCTAACCCAGGTCCGGTGACTTTAGAGACAAGGAACCGCCGCTGACCGAGGGCAGCTACTCGAGCTCGCCGGACGGTCCAGCTCCAGCTGACCCCGGTACCGGACTCCCGCACAGGCCCCGAAGCAAGGCACCCGCTGGGTCCTCGTCGCGTCGCTTCTGGGCTGCGCGGAGGCTGCGGGACCCGGCTCTTTCCGAACATTCCCTGCCCACTGCTTAGAATTGGGCTGTGGGACCCTGTGTGAGGCCTCCCCGGAAACCTCCGGTCTTTGCCTTTTTGGGGGGTTCTGTTTTGCCTTGCTCAAGAGTCTTGAATTCATCACCCAGAGACACAGGTCTTGGGCGAGGATGACAGGACTTGCCGGGCAGCCTCGTCGTTAGCGCTTTCCTGGCTTTGCGTTCGCTGCTCTCAAGGAGATGATTAAAAAGTCGGTTTCACTTTGATCGTTGGTTCCTCCTGTTTCCTCCTCTGGTTAATAAGAACCAGCAGCCTGATGTGGGGGAGGTGGGCGGTCTTGGAGTGTTTATCAAAACTCGCTTTATTTTAATTAATTAATTTATTTAGAGACAGTATCTCTTTTGTAGCTTTGGCTGATCTGGAACTCGCTTTGTAGACTAGGTTGGCCTCAAACCCAAAGAAATCCACCTGTCTATGCCTCTGGAGTGCTGGGGTTAAAGGCCTGAGCCACCACGTCCAGCAGAACTCTCTCTTTGAAAGCTTCCACCCTGGCTGTGGAGTTTTGACATTTTTTTTTCTAAACCCTAGAAGGTAGGCGCCAGTTTTTTTTTTTTTTTTTTTTTTCTTTCATTCTGAGAACAAAGTAAAAACCAATACAGGTCCATTTGCGATTTAAGATTAGAAGGCCAGTTTTGCATATCATTCTGGCATGCCAAACTTTAACTCCTCTCCAGTCTCTGCAGTCTTTGTTCCTCGCAGAAGCTAATTAGGAGTCCGCGCATGCCCACGAGGCCAAAGAGTGAGGGAAGACCTTAAGGCTTGGTGGCGCTGAGCCCTAGCTGATAGTGCCTTCTAGCTCGCTCTTTAAAAGATGGATGTGTGGGTAATTTCCTCAGAAGAGTTTACACCCTAGATAGTTTGTAAGTCCCTCCTCCTCCCCTGCGGGGGTGCTCTTGTTTCAGTTATATTTGGCCGAGAAGCTGTCTCTCTTGCTTTGTGTTTTATTTTTATTTTTTCATATACTTATTTGGCTTTTTGAGACAGGGTTTCTCTGTTGTAGCGCTGGCTACCCTGGAGCTCGATTTGTGGACCAGGCTGACCTTGAAACTAAGAGCTCTGTCTGCCTTTGCCTCCCAGGTGCTGGGTCTAAAGATGTGCTGTGTGTGTGTGTGTGTGTGTGTGTGTGTGTGTGTGTGTGTGTGTGTGTGTGTGTATGCACGCACACGCACACATGCTTAACATTTCTGGGCAGTCTGCCTTTGCTTTCAATTTGGAAGAGAATGTGAACTAATTTTTGTGTTGACCAAAGTGCAGTACAATTAAGAGGACAGTTCTGCTGTAAATAACTTTGTCTACATTCCAGAACTGTGAATGTTGTAGTAAAAAAAAAAAAATGGCTTCAGAGACTTGATTTCTAGCCCTGCCACTTGCTGGTTCCACCCCAGGTAAATCTAAATATCCCAGATATTTAACAATCTGTATTCGTTTTTTAATTAAACCTTTTGAAGGTTTATTTTATATGTTTTGATGTTTTGCCTGCATATATACCTATATACCATGTGCGCACAGTGCTGGGAAGGCCAGAAGACCGTTTCAGTTCCCTGGGACTGGGGTTACAGATGGTTGTGAGCCACCATGTGGGTGCTGGGGACCAGGTCCTCCTGCTGAACCATCTCTCCAATGCATTTTATTATTATTTTTTTCCTGTGAGAGACTGATACTTTATTCCAGTACACCAGAGTTTCAAGAATTCCAGGAAAATAATTTTGTGCCAGGTTTGGAAATGCCTCTGAGAAGTGCTTCCATAAACCTGGTCCTTGGTACTGACTCCCCAACTGACTTCCCAGTGAGTTGAAGATTTCAACACCTCTTGCAGACATAGCTCTGAGAGTGAAACTTTCACCTTTAAATATTCTGTAAGGGAAAGTTCCTTTCAGTCCTTCTGGGAGTCAGCCTTGTCACCTCCAGCGATTGCCAAAGCAACCAACCCAGCGGCAGAGTCCTTTGTGTCTCCTAGGGTTGTCTTCTGTATCGATTATAGTTGTATGGATTGTCTGCACAACTTTAGAAAGGAAAAAAGGGATGAATAATGGTAATAAAAGCTGGGTCATGGTAGATGAAGTCTTCACTGAAGAAGTCTGAGGACCTGAGTTCAGATCCCCAGGACCCATTTAAAAGCTGGGTATGGGGGCTGGAGAGATGGCTCAGCAGTTAAGAGCATTGCTGCTCGAGGACTGGGGTTTGGCACCCCACAGCCACAGGGCAACGTTCAACCATACATAACTCAAGTTCTAGATGGTCAGATGTTCTCTTGGCTTCTGCAGGTCTGGCCAAAGAGTGAGTTCTATATTGGGTGGCCGACACCATCTTCAAAACAAATTGTTAGGAAACAGGAAGATCCCCCAAACATGCAAAGTTTACTTGGAACTTTGAATATGGTTTTGTAAAATAATGGGAAATGTAAGGAGATCAAGGACACTGGCGATGTCTTATTCAGTGCCGGAGATAAGGAGAACCAGGAGGAAGAGGAAAGTGTGGGTAACTTTCTGAGACTCAGTGTAGCAGCACACACCTGTGATCCCTGCTGAGGCAGAAAGACAGGCTGTCCCCTGGGCTGCATGACAAGTCCTAGGCAACACGGGCAAAGGAGACCTTATCTGAAAAAGTAAAACAAACAAGCAAACAGCCACCTCCAGAAGGATGTGCTAGTGGAGGGTTGTTCGTGGCTCTAAGAGGGAACCTGTGGAGTTAATTCAGGCTACTTGCTGGAGTTTTAATAGACGACCAGATGAGCGGGTTGAGATAAGGTGAGTGGTGTCAGCTGGCTGGCAGGGGTTTGTCCACCTAAAGAACAAATAGCAGTGAGAAGAAACTTAGGGCAGGGTTGGCAGACCTGGAGGGCACAAAGTGCCAAGACAGGAAAGTAAGGAAGTGTTGACACCAGAGGTAGGAGGCAGAAATCTATGTGGGACACAGTTCTTTGGCAAAGGAGGAAAACCTTTCAGAATCTTCTTTGTCTTGTAGTTGATTGTCACCATTCACATTTACACATTTGCCCAATTACCTCAGTTTGTGACTTGCAGAGCTTGCACTGTGGGTAGGTGGAGGTCAGGCAGGTTTGAGTCTCTCTGTTCTTCCCAAAGGAGGCTTAACAGGGTGATGCGCAGACTTGTTCCAGTGCTGGCACTGTAGGCGAGCATGCTGTGCTTTGGGGGAAGGGGCTGGTGTGAGTACTGTGTTTTCTCCATTTTCTTGCTTTTTGTGGGTAATTTGTTTCAAACAGCCTCCAAGCATGATGGTGAAGGTGCCTCTGGCTCTTCAGCTAGGGAGACTGGTGTGCCCTATGTAGAAAATGTGTCTTGTGAGAAAGATGAGGTTCTGGGATGCGTGGTAGAACTGAAAGATGGTAAATTCCATGTTAATGAGTCCACAGATGTCCAGTAAGTTGTGTTTAAGCAGAAACACACTTGAAACAAGGCTGCCTCTTATAATTGGTCAGTCAGCAAAACATGTCTAGAGGCTGAAAGGAACCCAATTGAATATTTATGGAGTTTGAATTTTTTATGTTATTTTTATTTATGTGCAAGTGTGCTTGTTTGTGTAGGTACCACATGTGTGCAGAGTCCACTGAGACTAGAAGAAGGCACTAAAGCCCACAGACCTAGATTTATAGATCATGTGTGCTGCCATGTGGGTGCTGTGAACTGAAGCCAGGTCCTCCAAGAGCGTAGCGTTAACTGCGGAGCCAGCTTTCCACCCCCCCCCCCCCCAAGGTCATGGTGGTTTTACAGAGCTTCGTTGTAGTGAGTTAAGAGAACTAACTTCAAGTAGGACTATGTCCAGTTTTCTGAGGAACCGCCAGACTGATTTCCAGAGTGGTTGTACCAGCTTACAACCCCACCAACAGTGGAGGAGTGTTCCTCTTTCTCAGCATCCTCGCCAGCATCTGCTGTCATCTGAGTTTTGAACCTAGACCTTAAATCATTAATAACTCAAGAGCTAAGAAGATAGCCTTGTGGCAATTTTTGGTATTTAAAAATCATTATGTTTAATCTATACACATCAAGAAAATCTTGACTATTTCCATGTTATGTTTTGTTTTACATGTACCTTATGCTTATGGTAACTAGTAAGGTATCAATGCATACTATCAAACTTTTAAAAAAATCAAGTACTGACAAAAATATATTCATATAGTTTTATGCCAAAATGCTTTAAAAAATCTGTACATGTATCTCTTTTTTTTTTTTTTTTAAATAAAGTTGTAAGGGAAAAAAACAGGAAAAAAAAAGAGAGAGAGAACCAACTTTAGTTACTAGTGGCCAAGGCCAGTATAGCCTAATGGTGTTGCATAACCTAAGTTAGAAGACTTATCTAGGTTTTGACAGGCTGGGAATTGAGGCCAGAAGAGGGTGTGGGATCCCCTGGAGCTGGAGTTACAGGTGATTGTGAGTCACACAGTTCACTTTTATGCAGGATGACAACAATGTTGAAAAATGCCAAGAATTGGGAGTCTGCTCACGAAATCATAAGCATTTAGACACAGTATGTCAGTGAGTGCCGGTCACATGGTTTACTCTCCATGGTTTCTCGGAGGGAGATGAATGAACTTCCGCCAGCAGAAAGAGTGTATGCTGGCACCAGGTGGCACTACACGAGGGTCATGTCGTGTACAGAGTTTGGCTTCGCAGCTTTGAACCTGTGCAGATAGCTCACAGCCTGCTTCCTAAGTCCATGCATTTGTGCTATGGAGACTGAGAATGAACTGTGTTGTCAGTGCTGAGCATGCAGCTCAGGGTGGAGTGGCTTCCCAGTGTGCTCAAGGCCCTGGCTTGTATGCCCAGCACTTTGAAAAGGCAGTGATTTTTTTTTTTTTTCAGTGATAATGGCATTGTGACTGAGATGTTAGACATTGCATGGTAGCACTGTCCACTAGCTGAGGTCAGTGAGAAGGCGAGACACAAGTCACATCCTTCTCTGTGGGGCTGAGGAATGCTGCAGAGTCAAGCCTTGGGCCACTGCAGCATGAGGAAACATTACACACTTAAGCACTGCATTCCTTTAGGATTCTGGCCCAGAACAGTGCCCCTTTGTTCAGCACAAGTGCACTGAGGTCTTCTCTAGCTAGGCAGTGGGAAGTAGAGACAACTATGGGTGGAGATGAACTAATGCAGGGTCTTGCTACTAATTTCTGAAACCCATCGAACCCAGCTTGAAGGGCAGGAGGATGAAGCAACCTAGAGGATACTCATCTCCTGCAGAGGTGTCATGGGCGAGGCCTTGAGCCCTTACAGGAAAGGGGACATACCTGGAGCAGCTGGACCACATTATAGCACATGGGGCCTGTTGCCAGCACTGGCTCTTGCTGTGCAGTTTATTATGGAGGTTAACAAGTGCCTGGAAGAACCCTCATGAGGACTTTAAGTATGCATGTGTATTTTTAATTCATAGGCCATGTGGGGATTATTCCTGTATCCTAGGCATCTGCCCTGATAGTTTTCAGACATGATGATGTACAGACATAAGGAAATAGGTGTTGGGATTCTGTAAACCCCACCCCTCAATTACCTGGCAGTAGCCAGGTATGCTCCACCCCAGTGATCTGACACTATAAAAGGGGCTTCTTGCCCCCTCCTCTCTCTCTTGCCTCTCTAGGCCTCTTGGCCTCTTGCAGCCTTGCTCTCCCACCCCTACCTCTCCTCTTTCCCTTCCCTTCCCCCCTCTCCCTCCACATGCTCATGGCCAGCCTCTACTCCTCTCTCTACCTCCCTCCCTCCCTCCCTACCTTCCTTCCCTCCCTTCCTCCCTCCCTCCCTCCCTCCCACCCTCACTCACTCACTCACTCACTCACTCACTCACTCACTCACTCTCTGCCTCTACTACCCTCTTAACTCTCCCATGACCTGAATAAACTCTATTCTGTACTATACCGTTGTATGGCTGGTCCCTCAGGGGGAAGGGATTCCCAACATGGACCCCCCAGAGGCATCTCCCTTGCCCCCAGGCCTCACCGCACCTCCATGGGCCATATGCCCCCGACTCTCTTTATCCTTTTCCCTAACATTGGTGCTGAAACCCTAGATGTCATCTTTTCACAACATTGGTGCCCTGTGACTTTTCCTTTCAGTGACTTTTCCTTTCATTGGTGCCCCATCATCTTCTCCTTTCAATAGGTCTAAGTCAAAGCTGGCCAATTCCCTGGCACCCTGGGTACCTCAAAGGATAGCTGTGTGGATCAGTTGCCATGCTTGGACATACCCAGGGATGGGAAGCTGGGGTGTCAAAGGCTCTCCTGTAGATGGTCTTTAGTGGCACGCCTGCAGAAAGAGTGTTAATAGTCTGTAGTTCACTGCTGAGGAGATGGAGACAGAAAGATATCTGGCTAGCCAAGTTTAGCCAAATCAGCAAGGTCCAGGTTAGTGGCAAACCCTGTTTCAAAAGGTAGGTTAGAGAGTGATTGTGGAAGACACCTGGTGCTGACTTCTGCCATGTATATTGCATGTGTACACTCACGTGTACATTCGTGGTCACCACACACAACACACACATATTTAAAAAAATAGTCAAAAGAGGAAGGGGTGGATGGGGAGAGATTGGCTTATGGGTACCAAGTTACAGAGGGGAAGTCATTCTGGTATCCGGAAATCTGATATTAAAGGCCAGTCCCACCATGCCCGGCATCTTTGCTTTTAAGGGCTGTATTAGATACTTTTCTGTTGCTGTGATAACACATCATGGCCAGGAGCAGCTTGAGGAAGAAAGGCTTTATTTTGGCTGACAGGTTCAGAGGGCCAGAGACCTTGAGGCAGGGAAGGCCATGGTGTGGTGGGAGCAGGAAGCTGGATGGACATGCTTTTCTCCACAAACAGGAAGCAGAGAGAACAGTAAGGTAAGGCTACTGAGGCCCACCCCTCAGTGATCTGGCAAAGGTTTACCTCCCAAAGCTTCCATAATCAACCCCAGACAGTGCCGCTGTCAGGGACCAAGTGTCCACATGCTTGGGGTGTTCTTTTCTTGTTCACACTACCACAGGGACAGGGGACCTGCAGAGAAGGGAAGGGGCTGGCCATCAGGTTGGCTACCTGTGGCAAAGCCTAGCACACACTGGCCTCTCTGTGATTAAATTGGCTTTCTGATACCAGTGCCCTGGCTGTGTTGACTTAACAAAGGGTAAATCATGCGAAGACAGGAAAAAGGGACACAAATAGGACATACGTTTTAGCAAGAAGACTAGAGAGAGGCGGTCTGAGGCATGGCTGTGAACGGGAAGAATGTGTGTTTCAAGAAACTGGTGGGTCCTTGTGGAGCCACAGTCATCTACGGTCTCTAGAATTTGGTGACAATTTGGCCGTCTTTTCGTGTCAGCTTCCTAGTTAGCCATGGTGTGGTCTGCCATGAGTATAAGCTACTCCCCCAAAGGGAACTTACCTTTTGGTTTCTGTGCTGCTATTGGATAGAAAGAGAAGACCCCTCTAAGCTCTTGATGGCTAAGAAAGCCATGGGCCCAGGCAATGCTCACACTCTGGCCGAGGTGAGCTAGCAGTGGCCCTGGCAGAGGAATGGTTTGGACTGCTGATGGAACAGGACCAGCAGGATCTGGGTAGTATTTAACTATGTGCAGCTGGAGGTTGGGGACACCATCAAGTATCCCCGGGACAGTTTCTAATGTGTGGCAGGAATTTCAGACAGCCTGACTGTAACTTCTGCCATTTCTACCAGTGACCATGCTGGCTAAAGAAGGGTGTTCCAGGCTGGAAAATCTACATGAAAGGTGGACGTAGTCACTGGTGCTCCTTGGACAGAGCCAGCCATCTCTCTACCTTCCATTATGGAAATCTCCTGGAATACTTCCACCGACACATACCTTGAATTCCATTCCTTTACTTGAAGAAAAAATGTCAAATATCTGTCAGAATTCTGTACCCAAGGCAGGTGCTACTGTCCCCTCTGGTGGCTGAAAAGGCACAGATTTTCATTTTGGTGTGGAAGGGAAAAAAAAAAAAACAGCTTTTAGGTTTATAGTTGAACTTCACAGTAACACTGAGTGCTGCTGAGTTTTATTAGTTGATAGCTTCAGAGTTGGAGACCTCTTCCTCCCTCACAGTAAGATGACTGGGGATAGGACAGTCTTAGAAAAGGAGTCGGGCTGGTAGATGAGCGTTGGCTGTGATAGACACACAGACACACACAGACACACACACACACATACAGATACACACACACAGATACACACACACACAGACACACACACATGCACACACAGAGAGAGAGCGAGAGAGCGTATGACTCCATACACAAATGCTCTGTTCATCATGAATTGTGCTTGCATTTGAGAGCAGCCCTGAAGAAAGGTCTCAGGACTGTCCAGAATGGGCTAACACAGTGTCTACTGTGTTCTCTCACTTCACTGCTGGCCCAGGTGTCAAACCAAACAACTATCTTTGGTCATTGCTACAGCATTATAGGGCTGCACTTAGACTGCAGACTGCATTGCAGTTAGTTCCTGAGACTCCTGTGAGCTGACATTGATGGAGTTTTAAGACGGATGGAGATGGGCCAGGTAGCTACTGGACTGATGAGAGGTCCTCCAGGTTTGCCTCCTCTCTCCTAATTTCTCCCATCTGTCAGGCCTCTGCCTTTAACTCCCATGTTTAGGGGGAGCACCCTAGATCACTCTGTGGAAAGCAGTCACTGATACTTGGCCCAATTTAGTAATTTTCCTCTTTTTATGGTAGAAATTACTTTCTCATTTTGTTTTTACCTCCTGCGGACCACCATGTCCTGGTCCTCTTCAGGAGCACATGCTGGTATCTAGAGTTCATCTAATAGACTTGTACATGTATTGGCAAATACTTTCTTTTTGGTTCTTGTTTTGGGATAGGCTCTTGTGTAACTCAGGTTGGTCTTGAACTCTTTTCTTTTAAGAAAAGATTCTGAGTTATCTCCATGTCTGTGTGGCTGTTGTGGATGTGCGCAATGAATGCAGATGCCCACAGACACTGGAGGTGTTAAGAGTCTCCAGAAGCTGAGGTTACAGGTAGTTGTGCGCTGTCCAGTGTGGGTGCTGGGAATCGAACTCAGGTCTTCTGAAATGGAGTACAAACTCTACTTTTGAGGTATTTCTGCAGTCCTGAACTCTTAGTCTCTTGCCTTGGCCTCACCCCCCAGTGCTGGGATGACAGGTCTGCACTTCTTGTATGCAAGCTTCGAGAGCCCACTTGCTCTTTTCTCTGTCGTTCCCACAGATTTCCTTTTATTAGGCACCTTAGCAGCTTCCTCTGTCAGCCTTTCAGAACCCACCTCAGTCTCTCCAGGGCTTGGCTCATGGACTGTATTGGAATGTTACACAGCTGTTTGCAATCCACCATCACCGTAGGCGATCTTCAGGTTAGCATGGCTGGTGGATGTGGAGCAAAGACTTGTGTGCAGCCCTCTGCTAGGATCCAACAGCACAAAAAATCTGCTCCTCACTAGTTTGCTTCAAGAGTCTCCACATGAATTTATCAAAGAGTGTATCACCCCCACCCCAACTCCCTGCTGTGGGCCAGCAAGATGGCTCAGCAGGTAAAGGCACTTGCTACCAACTATGATGACCTGAGTTCTATTCCTAGGACCTATTCTCAGGAAGGGGAGAACCAACTGTGAGTTTTCCTCTTGCTTCCACATATAGGCCATAGTGACCATGGGTTGGGTGCTGGGAATCAAACCTGGGTCCTCTGCAGGAGCGGCAGGGGCTTTTAACCACCAAATCACCTCAAAGCAAGGCTTTGGAAACCCACTCCTGAAGCTTGAGCTCTTGGAGTGTCATGTGCCACGCAGACCACAGGCTATGGAGGCAGTAGTGTGTCTTTGTCCTGTCCTTTGTCACCAAGTACATGCTCCGAATTTCCCGAGAGAAGTCACACTGCAAGGTCATGGAGGCCTGAAGTACTTGTATTAGAAAGCAAAGTCTGACTCCCAGTCTGACTCCCATGCACTGTGTGACTTTCAGGGTAGGTCATAGTTAATGCTGACACGTACTGGATAAATGCTGGGTGTCTTTTAAAAGTGCAGTTTTGAACTTTCTCCCTTTAGTTCCTGAATTAATAGTGTGTATTCCCATGATAATTGAAAGTGTTTATTTGGCGGGGTTGTTTTATTCAGAAAGGGAAGCCGGTCAGAACCAGCCTCATTTTTTTTAGGGATTTCTTTTTCCTTTGAATCTCTTGCAGCCTCTGCTTTTACTTCGATGTATGTCATAATCTATGGGAACGGTTCCACCGGAGGTCCAGTGTCCATACAACATGGCAATCTGGGTTGGGGTAAGGCATAGCATGCCAGGCTGGGGTTCACTGCACAGGGCTGCAAAGCAAGCAAGCTCATAAAACACTGTGGTACAGAAATCGGCACTAGTCCTCACAAGGTACACCGTGTGACAGCCATGAGCGCCACCACCAAACTCACAGACTGGTGCTAATGCCGTGATCACAGCGTTTGTTCTCCAGACTAATTTTTATGGGGTGTGTCTACACAGACTGCTGTGAATGCACATAAACATTTATAAACATTGGTGACACAGGTGTGAACATTCTCAGTCTCTCTCCTCTGGCTCTGACAGGACTTCTGGGCTTGGCAATTTAGCTCCAGTTTCTGTTCCTGACCAGGGTCCCACCGTGTCTGTAAGGTGTAGCAATTGTACTCTAGAAGAGAGAGTTGTGTTTGGAGGAGGCAGCTTGCTTGTTGATGGAGGAGTTACTTTGCTGACTGCTAGAATTATCTTCAGTTCTCTTTTCAGTGCTAGGCTTGAACCCCCGGACCTTGTGTGTGCTAAGCGCACACTTCAGGCTGTAGCCCTAGTACGCTGTGAGCTACCAGAATTCCAGACGGGTCTTGCAAATTCTGCTTAGTTTTTTGTTTTTGTCTCCCTCACCTGTTCTTTTTCTCTGCAGGCTCAACCAGGAATGGAGACGCCGTTGGATGTGTTGTCCAGGGCAGCCTCTCTGGTGCATGCTGACGATGAAAAACGTGAGTCATCTGTTTCCTGAACTGAGTTAAAACCACCCACTTCTCTACCTTTGTGACTGTGTGCTCGTAATTTTGGTTGCTTTTCCAAAACGATAGCACTGTGTTGCTCTCATTCCCATTTCCAATGAGATGGTTTATTTGTATTTGTGGCAGTTTGGAGGATGGAACCCAGAGCCTGTGCATGGCAGACACATGCACAACCGCCGAGCTTCATCCCAGAATGCATATTTCAGCGGTTTCTTTGGGTGCTAGGGTTTGAAATGTAACTTGTTCTCCTGCAGCTTGTTTTTTGAGATTGGCAAAGATTTTTTTTTTTTTTTTGGTTTGAGACAGTGTTACACTCTGTAGCTCTAGCTAACCTGGAATATATTCTGTAGACCAGTCTGACTTCAGAGTCACAGTGCTGGGAAGAAAGGTGTGCACTACCCATGCCTGATGTTCAGTGAGTTTCACGTCCTTGTGGTGCTCAGTGTTAGCCACGCTGGTATGGGTTGGGCCACTTTTTCTAACCCTGGTTCTGTAATCAAGGATGGGAAGTGATGTCTGCCCACCAAGTGCTCTGGGGTTGTGATGGGTTCTTATGTGTTTGATGCCAACCTTTGCTTTTAGTCTTCAATGTCATCAAGGGGTCTCCCCGCCCCCCAATCTCTCCAGTCACACAAGGTCATCATGACGTAATTGCACAAGATAGCCATCAAGTTCCCATGCCAGTTGCTTGTATAATTCTCCCGTATTGAGCATTTGATTACTGGGGGCTGTGACTGAATGAATTGGGATGAGGTGTAATTACCCCTCCCCGGGGAAAAGGAAGCTTTGGGATGCTGAGTGTCATTTCCAAGGCCACAGGGAGAGGCAGCTCTGGTGACAGGATTTTATCCAAACATCAGAAAGCTCCTTGGTGGCCTAAGACGGCAGCACACAGGGCTGACTTGAATAGCTGTCTTGGATGTGTCGAATGTTGGCATGGCTGATGGGAAAGTTCCCTCTAGGTCAAATTTGCCTTTCCGTATGTTAATACCCCAGTCTGGGATCATTCAAGACAGTGGTTCTCAACCTTCCTAATGCTGTGACTCTTTAATACAGCTCCTCACGTTGTGGTGGCCCCCAACCATAAAATTATTTTTGTTGATAATTCATAGCTGTAATTTCGCTACTGTGATAAATCATAATCAAATTTCTGTGTTTTCTGATGGTCTTAGGTGACCCCTATGGAAGGGTCATTCCACCAGCACAGATTAAGAACAGCTGGTTCAAGGCAATGCTGAGCATGACCCTGCGAGTGTGGACTTGAAGAGTTTTCTTGTCCCCTTTGTACCCCTACCTGATGCTACCGCTTCTCAGGTCCCCCTCCTCCAAATTTATGAATCTCTGTTCCAGGATCACTTTATTCAGGAACTTATAGGTTCCCATTCCATGATGTATAAGGGGGCACATAATGATGACAGGACAGCCCTTCTCTTGTAGAGCATAGAGTCATATCTTTACAGAAGCTCACAATGTGTAGGAGGGGAGATGAGTATTCAGGGCAGAGCTACCTTCTCAGACAATGACTGCCAACGGGGAGATGGCATCTTGCTCTCTGCCTACAAGGCCCTGGCCTGGAGGTGTTCCCCAGAATGAGAGTGAATCACATAGAAGGGTGACCAGAGAGTAGACCCAGGAACATTTAGAAACATTCCTTTCTTCTGGTGACTCCTGTTGGTTCAGGAATGGGCCGGTGTGCTTCCATAATCTTCTGTGTTGTCCACATGGTTGTAGCTTCTGGTTTTGCAAAGAAGAGGGGCAAGTGCAAAGATGTCTGTGGTTGCTATTGACATGTAGACACTTGTTTTTGTGTGTGATCTTAGGGAATGAGCCAGGGAGCCTCACATGGGCGGCACACACTTTGCTGCTGAGCCACACACAGTCCCTGGTAATGTTTGAGAGGGTTTTCTTCTGGTCTTGTCCTGTGTGCCACAGTCAGGTCCAAAGGACTGAAGACATAGCATCGCATTTTCTGTGTCTATCCAGTACAGAAGTGGTGTATCATTCTGTGAGTGCATGAGAGTTCATGCAGCCTAGAGACACGGTTGACCCCAACGCCCAGCGTCTCACTAGATTTCTTAAGACTTATCTGGACCAGACCAGCCCGACTCAGCTTACTCTGCCCTAGATTAATTCTATTTTGGCTTTTGTTATAAATTGCCCTTACACTTTAGGGGTGGCTAACATTCTCCCCAACACTTTTAAAAAGCCTTGTGTGTGTGTATAATCTGATTTGGGTGTCTTGTTACGAACACAGAACTGTTTCTTGAGATCGGCTTCCCGGCACATCTCGGTGACCCAGATGAGTCTCCACTTTTCTTCGGCTCTCAGAGAACCGAAGACTTGGGGCCTTCTGGAGCGTATGATTGTTCTAGTGTTTGGGAACGAATGGAAGGTGTGTGGTACCTGATAGCTTTAAGGCTTCATGAGGTCATCCAGCAGAGAATAAAGACAACATCCAAGGCTCCGGTGAAAGTAAATAGAGAAAGGGAGGTTTTGTAGCAACACAATAAATAGTGGCTTATCTGGGCAGCCTAGATGGAATAAATTTACCCAGAATAACCATCCTATCACTCATGAGACTTTGGTTAATTTCATGAGCAACCAGGGCATGTCTGGAACGTACACAGTGGAAATACTATTCTTGTTCTTTTTGTCTGGGAGAATCTCTCCTCCCAGAATTGTCCATGATGAGGTTGGGGCATCCTTAGCTTATTATTATTTTTTAATTTTTATTCATTTAGCAGTTAAAGTGATCAAAATAAAGGGACCAGACACCCGACATAGAATAATATAATTTTGTGTCTCTATTTTGTGTTTGTGTGGATATTTGTATATGTGTGGGTGTGTGCATGCCATGGCACACATGTGGAGGTCAGAGGACAATGTTATGGCATTGTTTTTACCCCTTCTACTATATGGCTTCTGGGGACTAATCCCAATTTATCAGTTTGGTGACAAGTGTCTTTTCCTACTGTATTAGTTTTTCTATATTGGTGTGATAAAATATCATGACAAAGGTAACTTGTAGAAGAAAGAATGCATTGGGGTTATGTTTCCAGAAGGTTACATTTCATAATGGCAGGTGCAGCATGGCCACGGGCCACAGGAATAGGAAGATGAGAGGGCTCTCGTGCTGAACTGCAAGTAAGAAGCAGAGAGTATGGACTGGAAATGGGTGAGACTAGGACTGAACACTTAGAGTCCACCCCCAGTGATGTATTTTCTCCTGCAAAGCCACACCTCCTAAACCTCTCCAAACAGTGCCACCAACTGGGGACCAAGTGTTCAAATGCCCAAGACCATGGGAGACGTTTCTCATTCAAAGTACATTCAAATTCTCATTCAAGGTGCATCCACCATTCATCTTGCAAGTATCTTTTATACCATACCTTATCCTATTGTGATGCTTTACAAAATGTTGTTTGTTATCTTTTTTCTTGTATATTTTAGAGTATAAGATTTTATAACTGGTTTGCATGCTTTGCTTCTTTTCTGAGAAGTCCACACCTGTATCCTAGGTTATGTCTTTTCTCCCTGAATGCCTCTCTTTCTCTTACCCCTTATGCTTAAAGAATGTATTAATACATCTTAATAAACCCATCACCACTTAAAAATCAAAGATCTTGCCAGGCAGTGGTGGTGCACGCCTTTAATCCCAACACATGGGAGATACAAGCCGGTGACTCTCAGTGAGTTTGGAACCAGCCTAGTCTACATAACGAGACCCCATCTCAAAGAACACAACAACAACCAAAAATTAAGCAGAGGGGAAAAAAGTAACAGATTATGCCCCGGTGCAAATGCTCTCAGCATTTTCTCAGCCCTGTAGACGGTGATGACCTGTATTGGTTCCCACAGCCAACCAGCCAGGGCAGGGAAGGTATTTGCTTCTTTCTCCTTGATTTCTGCTCATTATCTTGCCTTTTCTTTTAACATCTAAGTTTGTGGTTTTACAACAGTTTGGAGATGGTACCTATGAGAAAGCAGTTCATGTCATGCTTGACCCCATGCCCTTGTCATGGAACTGATCTGGGAAGCTCTGAAGAGAGCTGCACACTCTGACTCTACAGCGTGGTTCCAATAAGGTCCAAGGTAATGAACTGAGACCCACATTTAAACAATCGTGAGGACATCTCTCTCTGCTTTGAGGACTTTGTCCTCACATGTACTAGGAGGACTGACCAACATATGAACTGTGGAAATGCGACTAACTGGGGCATCCAGCCTGGCAGAAGTGAACCTGAGCAGCTAGCCAGGAGCAGGTTCTGTTGAGATGTAGAATGCAAGAATTATATACAGGCACACCCGGGAGCTTAGCATGTGTCTGCCTGAAATCTGGCTCCATGAGATGAGGGGACAAATTGATCAGGAACCCCATAGCTGAATGTGGTAGTTATTTTACTGTGTCTGAATTAACAGAATCCTGGTTTCATTAGTTTGTACTCCAGAAAAGCAAGATGTCAAAATAGTCCCTTGTAACAAAAGGCCTGGATTCTGAGAGTCTGTTTATTGGAACCTCTGCCTGCTGAGAGTGAGTTAGTTCCCTTCTTTCTGTCTATGTCCGAAGCATAAGTCCACACTATTTGCTGCACATGGTAGGCACTTAAGAAACATTTATTAGCAATAAAAGTGCCACCAGAGTGTGACTCCTCTCTGTGATTAATTTAACACCAGAGAAACAGGCTTATAATGACCATTGTCATTCTGAGCCTCACCCCCATTCCATCGTATTTGATAGCACACTGTAGTTTAGAAAACCTTTTCTTTTAATTCGTACAGCAAGAACACGCAAGCAGGTTATCTTGGAAATACCAGAGAAGATTAAGTTTGTAGAAGCTAGATCCTTGTTTAAAGATTAAAACAAAGAAACACACACACACACACACATACTATGCAAAACCCAACATGCTTTCTCCCTAGCATGCCATCCTCAGAAGGGGTGTTATAACTCCAGTATTTTGAAAGTAGAGAGGATCAGAAGTTGAAGGTCCTCCTTGGCTACATAGCAAGTGTGAGGCCAGCCTGAGCTACATGAGATCTGGTTTCAAATAAACAGAACAACTGCTAGATGAGGTTAGCCACTGCTGAGTATTGCAAAGCTCTTCAGAATTGGATATCACTGAGGATCTTTCTCTTGGTCCTTTTATTTTTGATGGTATCTGGAGCATGTACTAAGGAGCTAGGCACAAGCTCTCATTACTAAACGCCCTCTGCCCTCCAAGCTTCCTTTTGCTCTTAATGTAAACACAAGAGATGAGGTAGTGTTCTTGAGCTTACTTAAGCCACTTTCTGGGCACGGGCAGTTACCCTAATCAAATTTGCATCCCAGGCTAGGCATTTAATCAGAAGGGCTTTCCTCCAGAGGCAGCTGTTTAAAATCTGCTGTTTTTATAGTTTCATATCAGATCTGATTAGCATAATGAGTGTTAGGAATGGATCTGTTCGGTGGGGAAATAAAGTGGCTTGTTAATTAGCATAATGGATGTAGAAAGCAGCATTGAATAGCTCTTCAGACACTGGAGACTGGGTTATGTTTCCCTTAGACAAATATTTCTCAATCTTTTAGAAACCCATTTTCCTTTACTACATATAAAAAAGTTACAAGCTATTTTCATGTCATTTGCAATTCAAACTATAATATCAGGGCCCAGAATCCATGGAAGTAGGCCTTAATTTTAAAAAATTAACATTTTCTTACAGTGTGATAGAAGTGCACTATCTGGCATCATTGGTTTCTCGGCTTTGTCCATGTTAAACCTGGTATTTCTAATGATACAGTTTAAAAAATGAACATTTTCTTTTCTTTTATACGTATAAGTGGTTTTCCTGCATGTCTGTTCATGAACCGCATGCATACCAAGTGCCCATGGAAGTCAGAAAGATCCCTGGAACTGGAGTTACAGTGGCTGTGAGCCACCAAGTGGTTGCTGGGAAGTGAACCTGGGTCCTCTGGAAGAGCAGCCAGGGAGGGCTCTTAACCACCCAGCCGTCTCTCTGGCCGCAGTGAAGGACCTTTTTGCCATTTTGTTGACTGATCTCCCTGCTCTTGGTCTTTCTTCATTGTGAGGATCCTCTGCCTTGATCAGATCTGTTAACCCTCTCAGCTGCCTTTGTTAGATGCGTCTTCTCCACCGGCCCTGGGCTGCCACTGCCCCCTGTGGTACATGGTCTAGAAGTGTTTTTTATATGCTCTCCGGTGGGCATAGTATGCCCTGGACCACATTGCTTTTAAATAACCCATGAGGTCTAGTAGTAATGGGGCAGAAGCGTGGGGCAGGCTGGTTTTGCAGAGGCAGCCTAGCTTCAGCAACCTTCTGGCTGTGTCTCAGAGAGCTCTGGTCAGCCCTGGTGGGTGTGGCAAGTTCCTGGACCTTAGTTTCCTTTCCCTTTGTAGAGACTGTTTATTTATTTATTTTTTATTTAGTTATTTTTTATTTACCAGCTCCAGCCAATTGATCTTTCATGGATCCCGGGGTTAGCGTTGTCAAATTCTGTACTTGTTGAGGGAAAACTGCTTTCATGCAAATGAGCTTCATGCAAAATTTATGCTAATTCATAAATTTTAGAATCCTGTGAGTTCTCTAGCTGGATTGGATTTCATAAACGGCTTCTGGTTTAGTCACCAAAGGTAACAGTAGGCTGTGTGCTTGTTTTGTTGTTGTTTTTTTTTTTTTTTCTCCACTTTGAAGTGCTAAGGATCTACCCAAGCCCTAACATGTGACTCAAGTGAGCTACCACTGAGGGAACCCTCAGTCCTATTGGATTTCTCCTAGAGTCCCCCCACTCCACCCACCAGCTGATCTCAAAGGCTCTGTATAGACCAGACTAGACTTGAACTCACAAAGATCCCTCTGCCCCTGCCGGGACTAAAAGCAAGCCTAACATGGCCAGAATTACTGCACCCTCATTGCATCCCCCTTTACCAGCGCCCCATCCTAGGTGTGAGTGACAAAAGGAAGATGCTCTGCCAGTCCTCACAGAGCTCTGTTACTATCTCCATGAGGAAATTCGTTCAAAAAGAAAACGTTAACATGTATGGATCCGTGTGTGTGTCTGTGCCTATGCATGTGCATGTAAGTGTGCACGGATGTGTGTGCCATGGTGTTAGTATCGGCTGTAGTGTCATGGTTTTTAGTATCAGAGGGCAGCGTGCAGGAGTTGGTCCTCTCCTACCGTGTGGTCTCTGGGAGTTGTCAGGTTGTTAGGTGTGGCAGTAAACACCTTTTACCACTGAACCATCTTGCTGGCTTCAGTTTGAAAAATAAAAGTTTTTTTTTTTTTTTTAATTTGAGAGTTTCATGCATAACTACTTTATTTTAAAAAAGTAAGTTTTCCTACCTGTGTAGTTTCAGCTGGCCCCTGTTCATCTTGAATGCACGGATTGTAGGCGGTCACTAGCTCCCCAGACTCAGAAATTAATTTTGCCGTTGCATATTTTTTCTTTCCATTCAGGCTTTCCTCTTGCTAAAAGACTAATGCTGCATCCCTTCCTGCCTTTTGCTTTCTTAGAGATGAATGTCACAGGCTTCCAGAATTCTTGTTGCCTGAGCTTTTGATGAGGGCGAAATGTGTAACAGTATTACCTTAGCCTTCCCACTTGCAGAGAAATCGAATCAAGTCTGAACACTCAAACGGCTGCATCCTTCTCGGGTTGAGATTTACTGCAGCTGCCATTTTATTGAATTGAACTCTTGATTTCTTGTAAATGAAATGAATAAATCTTTGCCTTTCACACTGGGTAAAGGGCCCAGGCTCCGTTCACACTGCCTTCTCTTCAAGCCTTATGCAGTTTCTTTCCTCACTTTGTAAAATGTTGCTTAAATGTCTCTTGTTTCAGAGAACTTATTTCATTAATTAGGCTGGTCTAGTTTTTTAAAAAGTAATTGAATACAAGATAAATTGCTTGTGTGTGTCTGCACACTTGAATGTAGTTTATCTGAGGGTGTGTGTGCGCGCGCGAGTATAGCGTTCATAGAAGCCAGAGCCGCTTGAGATGAGTGCTGAGAACTGAATTTGGGTCCCCTGCAAGATCAGTGTATGTGCTTTGAACTGCTGAGCCTTCTCGATAACCCTTGAGGCCCAGTCTTTTTGAGATAAAGCCTTGAAGCCCAGGCTGGCCTTCACTGTTCCCTGCTCCAGTCTTGCAGGCCACACAGCCAACATACAGCCATATTAGACTCTGTAGCTGATACATTTGTTTTAGACAGAGGCTCATGTAGCCAGCCCAGGCTGACTTTGAACTCGGCACACTACCGTCTTTACCTTTCTGCCGCGATTACAGGTGCACAGCCCTGCACCTAGCTTGTGTTGACCTTCAGAATAAATTCCACTGAGCAGAGGAGCTGTAACCCCAGGGTGGGGGGCACTAGGAAAGGCTTTGCAGTTCCTAACAATTTGAAATTGAAATGAATATCTCCATTGGGAATTCTAGAGGACAAACTGAATTCTGAATCCATGGATCCTTGTCAAAAGTTTTTTAAAACAACATCAAAATAGATGTTTATTTAAAAAATAAAATGCTGGGAAATTAGGAAGGGGGCTACTTTCCTGGTAGAGGGGAGGCAGGTAGGTTTGGATGAAAGAAATAAATCAAGGGGGAAGAAAAAGAAAAAGCAACTTAAAACACAGATCTAAAGCAGAGGGCGTTAAAGTCTGTATTGGCAGTGACCCATGTGGGTCAGGAGCTAGAACCCCGGGTCTTGTGGAAGCTGGACTAGCACTCTACTCTGCTGTGGCAACCCTTGCCTTTGCCCATCTCTGCCCCGCCCCCAACTTCTTCTTCTTCTTCTTCTTCTTTTTTTTTTTTTTTTTTTTTTGAGATAGGTTCTTACCATGAGCCCTGGGTTGCCTGGAATTTTTTTATGTAGACCAGGATGTCCTTGAACTTTGTAGGTCCCTTCATTAAAAACCTAAACCCTAAACCCTGGTTCTCGGGATTGCACTGAAATTGTACATTAAAGCATCATCTTTCCTTCCTAGGTTTTTTTTTTACTTCAGGGTGAAAAATGGAATGCTCTGAAAACTTGGGGTCTCAGTTGGAGTTTTCCCTGGATGGATGAGAGCTATGAGCCCCTATTCTTGAGAAGTAAACCCAGAACTATGCATTCATTGTTCAGTGGCTCATTTTGGTTGAAAAACAGTGTGTCCAGGGTCATGACTTTGTGGTAGAGTGCTTGCCTTACACGTGGAGGACCCAGGTTCAGTTTCTGGTGCCTCAAAACAATGACAACAACAACAACAACAACAGGTACTCTTCCTCTGGAAAGCCTCCATGTTCAGCGTCTCTATGGTCCCCGCTGCTGGAATCACAGAGGCCAGAGAAGCGTCAGGCCAGCAAAAGTACAAATCAAAATGAGAAAACAAAATCCCATCTCTGCCTAATTGCCTCAACCCAGTTTCTAGGAATGTGCCCTAAGAGCATAATCTGGTATTCACATCACTCACTGCAGAGACGGTAAAAATGGAAAGACCCTAAAACACCCACAACCAAAAGCTGTGTGTGAGCCGCCTGCAGTAAGTACACTTGGGGGGCAGAGGCAGGGGCAGGGGCAGGGGCAGGGGCAGGGGCAGGGGCAGGGGCAGGGGCAGGGGCAGAGGCCGAGGCAGAGGCAGAGGCAGGCGTAGCTCTGAGTGAAGCTCAGCCTGGGTTACACTTAGTGGCTTTTTCTGTTCTCTTAGGTTTCATACTTTGGGGAACAAAATTTTTAAGTAACAATTTTATTAATTATTATTCGGGTAGTGCAGGTGCAGATTATGGAAAAGAAAGAACTGAGAATGGAGGGGCCCCTTGGGAGGAGTACCCCAACATTATTGTTATTACTGAGACAAGATCTCCAGTAGCCCAGGCTGGCCTTGAAGTCTGTGAAGCCAAGGATGACTTCAAGGTTGAATTCCCAACCACCTTGGCTGTAAGTAAACACCTTCTTTTTAAAAAGAGAATATGCTTTATTGATTTTTATATGCATGGATGTTCTGTCTGTGTACCACATGCATACAGTGTCTGCAGAGGTCAGAAGACGGTATCAGGTCTCCCGAAACTTTAGTTTACAGAACAGTTGTGAGCCACCATGTGGGTGCTGAGAACTGAACTTGAGTCCCCTCTGCAAGATCGGCCGGATCTGCAAGATCTAGCTTCTGCACCGGAGACTCAGGCCAGGGCTGCTTGCATGCCAGGCAAGCAGTCTATCAATGGAGTTACATGCTAATTGGTATTATATTAAAATGTTTATTTTATTGTTAAGTATATGTATGTATACAATTGTGGGTGGGCATGTGCAGAAAAGTGCAGATGCCTAGGGAGGCCAGGGGCACTGGAGATGGAGGGAGGTGCAGGTGGTTCGAAAACCAAAAAAAAAAAAAAAAAAAAAAAAAAAAACCAAACCAAAAAACCAAACAGAAACGAAAACGTATATGCTTTTCTTCTTTGTGTTTGAGAATCTCATTCACACATACAATGTATTTTGTCTGAGCCTCTTCCAGTCAGTCCCCTGGCTCTGTTTCCTTTGCCCACCCTCCAGCTGTTGCCTTCCTTCTTATCATGTTTTCTTTTTAAGCCATTGAGTCCACTCAGCTCTGCCAGCATGTGTACGGAAAAGGGTTTTATTGTTGTTTGGTTTTAAGACTTGGGCTCTTTATCTAGCCCTGGCTGGCCTGGAACTCACAGAGATCCACCTGCCTCTGCCTCCCCAGTGTTGGGATTAAAGGCTTGTGCCACCATGCCGGATGGGAAAGTGTATTTTATGAAAGGGAGGTGGGAAGTTCCTGCTACTGTGTGGGAGGGAAATGCCGGGAAGATAGCTGAGTCCAGCCTTAACCTATTAATACCAATTAGACTTTGAATAGGCACCTCTGCTCCTCCCTGGGACGCTTATGCCTTGTATCTGCTTTGATTGGAAATGATTAACCAAACAGTGTTTTTTGCCTCATCTTTTATGAGATCTGAAATTAGTTCCAGTTGGCTATTCTGCAGAACAGGTGTCAGACGTTATCCAGATTCCTTTTTGTGACGACAGATATCGTCTTATTGGGGGGGGGGGGGGGCTGGCTTGCTCTGTGGTCTAGGCTGGACTTAAAGACCTTTTTTCTCTTCCCCATTGTTAGGATTGATTGCACGTGCGATACCACACCCAGTGGCCCTTGTTCCAGTGAGCTTCTGTAAAGGTTTATGGAGCAGATAACATATATTATACATTTATAGCTTTGCTTTCTATCTGGGGTTTTACCCTCCCATGAACCACTTCACTTTTTAACTAACCAGCTGGGGTGTAAGTCAGGAACTTAGCATGCTTCCTAGCTTGTCTCTGAGATCCCAAATTCGGTCTCCAGTGAAGCTAAGCATCTGAGGAAAGCCTTGAGCTGGCTTGTGAGTCAACAAGCTGGCGGAGTCAGATGAGCCGCACTGCAGCGCCTAGGAATGTTTCTAACAGCAAGTGCAGCGGAAGGCAGTAGGCAGTGTGTTCCGTTGTTTTGTGATGAAACTGTAAGATGTGCTTTGAAGAGCATGCTGACTTAGTAAGGAATAAGGCTTTAACCTGGTGCTACCTTGGTAGGATGCTCTAAAACCACCTTGTAAATAAACTCTGAGGCCTGCATTTCCAGCCTTTTTCCTGCCATTTTTGGAGAAGGAACCCAGGTCCTCTGATATGCTATGCAGGTGCACCCCACTGGGTAATGCCCCAGCCCCAGGGGTATCCTTTACTTCCTCTCCATTTCCTCTCATTTCCCCCATTCCTTCCTCTTTACTTACCACTTCTTCCTTTTCCTTCCTTTGTAAATTTGGGAGAGGAGGGACAACAACTTTTTAAAATCAGGAAATAAGCATTGCTAGTCTTTCATTCCTGGGTTTTTTGTAGTGGGTGCATTCAGGTATCTTGAGTTCAGTGGATGGCTGCACATTCATGCACATGAGAGCCGCACCGATTGGAAAGTCCAGAGGGAGATAGGATGGGGACAGTGAGGGGGCTGGAGGGAGGGCATGATGGATTGGATCTGACCTGTATACACGGTATAAATTAATGAAAAGTTCAAGCTAGATAAACAGCTCCACGGTTAAGAGCACCTGTTGTTCTTGCTGAGGACCCAAGTTCAATTCCCAGCACCTACAGGGAGGGTTATAACCTTGGGTAACTCCAGGGAATCTGATATCCTTTTTTGACCTCCAGAGGGCACCAAGCATGCGCATGGTACACATACATACATGCAGGCACCACGCACACACATAAAATGAATAAATCTAATTTTAAATGTGTACAATTTAAAAAATGTGATATTTTCAAAGAATAAAAAGTGTCATATATTTTAAAGAAAATATCAAAACAAAAAATTGTATCTGTGTTGAACATGTGCAGACTTTTTTCTTACTCAAAAGAACACAGCAAGACATGATTGGTGCACAGTTTGTATTGATTGGATTTGTATTTGGCATTTCTGAGGATCTCAGAATCCAGTCCCCTTTGGATACTATCTGCCCAGGGTTCATCTCTTTCTCAGCCTTCTGCTTAGTCCCTCCAGCTCCTTACCCGTTTCTTTGTTCTGATTGTAGATATCCGAGCATGTGCTTCCTCTTAACACCCTGCTGAGGTCATGGCTATACTTGCAAAAGACCTGCTGCCTGAGGTTGCCTCTGACGGCCATGTGACCCTGGAGAGTAATCTTTCTAAGCCTCAATTTAGTAAAAAGCCACGTCTGCTGCTAGATGTTATCTTCTACATATGGCAGGGAGCTACTCCCAAGAAATCTCAACAATATAGCCTCATAACTAAGACCTGAACAATGAAAATACCAATAGACATTTCGGGGGTGGGGGGAGATATCACAAGCTGCCCCCCTCTAGATAAGAAGCCATAGGCAATTAATGGCTGCTAAGAGAGGGGAGTCTACTTCAAGGATAACCCCCCCTCAATCAGCATTCATGTATGAAATTCTCAAAAAGGAGAAAAAGGCACAGTAGCAGTGAATGGGGGCTGGTATGTCAGTTATGTTTAGGAGTTAAATGAGACTGTGCAGGTGTCTGTGGCTTCTAGAGTTGGAAAGGACCAATGTAGGGCCAGGCTGGTGTGCTCAGGTGACTAGATGCATGCTGGGCTCTCTTCACCCTCATTCCAAGAAGTCTTTCATCATCCTCCGGTTGGTCTTTTAGGTTTGCTCTATCACTTTGCCCTGAGGAAGAGCAGAGGGAGGGCAGAGGTCCTTGAGATGCTCTGCTCCCTTTGAGTGACACTTGACTGAGCACAGCGTTGTTGGCAGCTTTCCTTGAGGATTGTGGATGCACATGAGCATCTATTAGGAAATGGGTTTACCCTGTAGCCCAGGGTGGCAGTGAATCTGTGGCTCCTCTCCTCGGCCTCTGGAGTGGGGCCGTACACAGCTCCGAGCTCTTCAGAGCTTTTGTCCGGAATGAGCAACCCACTTTTTTCCTTTCAGAAAACTGGCAGGATCACCCCTTTGTCACTCTTGGTCTGAAAATTTGCAACATTGTCCTGTGAGCTTATATTAAGGAAGCAAGACTGATACATAGCAGCCGTACATATTTTGGGGGATACTATGTAAGGTTAGGGCAACTGGCTTACTCATTGCTCAAACTTTCTTTTTCTTCAACTTGGGAACATTCAAAATGGTTTCTTTGAGCTGGGGGTAGAGCTTGGTGGTAAATTGCTTGCCTAGCATGTGTGAGGCCCCAGGCTGGGCTCCCACCACCCTGCTCTGTTAGTTATTTTAAAGCCTGATTGTTGCCAACCGTAGTTACTCTGTACCAGATAGGACAGCAGGACTTACTCCTCGGCCAGCTGTGTCCCCAGCCTCAGTTCTTGTAGATGGTTTTGGTTTGTTTGTTTGTTTTTTCCTCCATTTGGCAGCTCAGACAACCCTTCCACCTGTGAATTCTTTCCTGGGTGCCTTGTACATAATTTCACTGTTAAGTTTGCTCGTGTCTGTTAACTCCTTAGCAACAGAATTTTTCTGGTTTTGTGTCCCTGACATGGCCAGCTTTTCATCTGTGTCTCTTTTGCCATCTTGCTCTGCTCCAGTTGTTTTGTTTCTTTGCTCACCCCCCCCCTCCAAGACAGACCCCTTGTCTCTTACACAGGCCATTCTCGACGACTGGCCTCACTTTATGTTCTACTGCTTCTATTAATTATTTTTTAAAAACCTAATGGTGTTATTTTGTTCTTATAGTTATTTAAAGTGCCATGCTTGATTTGATGGCAACTGATTTTTTAAAAGTTCATTTCTTTTTCAGAGGTAGGTGTGTGTGTGTGTGTGTGTGTGTGTGTATGTTGTATGTGTGTTGCTGGGTATCAGACCTAGGACTTCATACATGTTAAGCACACGCTCTACCGTTCTCACCCTACCCTGCTTTCTTTAATTGTATATATACACTTATATATTTTAATACTTTAATAAAATATTACATATAAACATCATTATGTTTATTATACACATTATATAACATGCATATTATGCATATATACAGGTCCTCGCTGCCCCGGAACTTGCTGTATAGACTAGGCTGGCCTTGAACTCAGAGATCTACCTGCCTCTCTCTCCCAAGTGTTGAGATTAGAGGTGTATGCCACCATATCTGGCTTGTGTTGTTTCTTTGATATGAACTTTGCCACATTTGAAGTTTGCTAAATATCTATTTTCTCAGGGAAGGATGGTTAAGTTCAGAAATTCTGTGTATAGAACTTTTGGTCTGAGTTCCAGTATAGGGTGACCCTTGAGGGCCATCTGGGGAACCCTCAGCCTCAGGGCCCAGGCCCTTTCCCTGACCTGGGCAGGTTTCTCAGAGGTCCCCAGGATTCAGAAGTCCAGCTGCCAGCTTTCTGGGATCTGAGCTGCATCACCAGGGTGCCGTTTTTACTTGGTGTTTTAAATAGCAGAAAACAGGGATACTGAAGACT
Organism: Micromys minutus; assembly: GCF_963924665.1. Taxonomy (NCBI): domain Eukaryota; kingdom Metazoa; phylum Chordata; class Mammalia; order Rodentia; family Muridae; genus Micromys; species Micromys minutus. The sequence continues at coordinate 31,288,848 of NC_137972.1, forward strand.
CAGCCTTGCTCTCTGGCCCTCGATTACTCCTCCATCCTGCATTACTGACATACCGGAGCACGCGCACTGTTCAGTTGACCTGCAGCCCAGTAGTGTAGTCTGCTAGCAAGGCTGTCCATGCTTATAATGTTGGTTACTTCCTGATATAACCATGTGCTGGGTTTTTTTTTTTTTTTCAACTTTACAGAAACCTGGACATATCTGGGAAAAGGAAATCTCAATTGAGAAAATACCTCCATAAGATTACCCTGTATGCAAATCTGTGTGGCATTTTCTTGATTAACTATTCATATGGGAGGGCCCAGTCTCTGTGGGTAGTGCCAGACCTGGTCAGAAGATCCTGGGGTATATAAAAAAGCAGGCCAAGCAAACCTGTAAGCAGACTTTCTCCATGGTCTCTTGCTTCAGTTTCTGCTGCCAGGTTTCTGCCTTGGGCTCCTGCCCTGATTTCTTTTGATGGTCAACAATAATCATCAGAGCACATAAGCTGAAATAAACTTTTCTCCCCATGTGGCTTTTGGTTATGGTCTTTGTCAAAGCAATGGAAGCCTAACCAGGGCACGCAGTGTGCCAGATTTAAGCCCCTCGCTCCTCGCTGGAGGGGAACCCTATAGGGAGGAATTTATAGTTAACTAATTCCTATAGGCATGGATTTAGTGTGTGTGTGGGGGTATTCACAAGCATGCATACATATCCACACAGATGCACAGATACCACACTGCACATGTGTAGAGGCCAGAGGTTAGACAACTTGTGGAGGTTAGTTCTCTTCTTCTACCCTGTGGGATCATTGCTCTCAGGTTGGAGGGGTCGTGTCTGAGAACCCCTACCCATCCATTCTCTTGATTTTTTTTTTTTTTTGCCCTGTTTGAAATAATGTTACTTAGTAAAATAAATAAACAAAAATTCTCCTTTTTACTTAGTAGCATAGTTTTGCTAAGAACCTATCTTGGTAGGGCAGATGTGGAGGACTTGCTTTTTTATGGTGACGGGCTCTGTCTACCTGGACAACCAGCTCCAGCTGCACAGGGCAGAACCTGAAGGAAGCCGAAGGCAGAGGGAGGCCCCACAGGCAGGGAGATCCTTGTGTTGGTGGGGATCAAGAGTTTTGACTAGAGTTTTAGGCAGATGATATTTTAGAAAAAAAATTCCAGGCATTTTTGAAAATCTGTTTTTGAGAGGCATGTGACTGGAATCCTGGGCTTCCAGCCAGGGTCTAGCTTTGTGGAATTTACCCAGTTGAATTTAAAACAAAACAAACAAGCAAAAAGCAAAACCAAAAGTAAAGTTTAGCTTACAAACCCTCAGACTGATACCCCTTAGGGTGTCAGTGCTCAGAAGTAGGTGGTGGCATGCTTGACACCAAGTCCCAAGAGTGCCTGTTTTGACAAGATCCAAAAGTGAGTATGTGCTGGGCACGTTGGAAACCTCGGGGCTTTGTCAAGGTAAGAATGCTTTTGTGATTTTCTCAATTGTCAATTATTGCAAGATAGTATTTTGATGTTTTCTTACGGAGGTCTGGGGTGTTTATCTAAGTGCCCTCTTTTTCAACAGACTTCATTTATCTGTGCTTGAGGCTATACCATACTCTTCCTAAACACAGGATGGGTCCTGTTTACTGTAGTATAGGATCCACCAGAGAAGACTGCCCAGATGTGGGCTTAGCCAATAGAAAGTCTTAGCTGGTGGGTGACTACATTTCAGGGAGAGCTTTTAAAAACAAAAGCCATGTTCTGGGCTGACACACTTCAGTTAATAAGAGTAGTTAGCCAGAAGTAGCCCTACTGGAGCTAAAAAGCTAGATTAGGGATTTTCCCAGAATTATCAACTCTGATGGATCAGATCGTCGCTTTCCTTTACGTCCTAATTGGCACTTCCTTCATGGAGTCAGCTGTGCTGAAGCCCAGAGCCTGCGACACTCACTGTCTTTAATTCACATTCATACCTTTACACACTGTCCTGCCACCAAGGACGTGGGGAAACGTATAGGAAGTTGACAGAAGTTGCATTCATGTTCACTAGTCTCAGAAAAAAAAATAAGTGACTTTTACTACTGTTTAAGGGAGATATTAATGGTATCACTTGTATATAACACGGATTGAAAACCTGTCTGGGGTATGGATTCGCACGCTGCATGCTGGCCCCCTAGTTACGGCACAGTAAGTACCCACATGCATCCAGGAGGGGCCTCTGCAACTCAGCTGACTGAGATCCTTGTCATTCAGAGCTGGGGCATGTGACACTGGAGGGAGCAGAAAGATGTCTTACTTTAAATATAAAGAAACTGCCGTGCGCCTGGGTGCTGTGGCTTGCACCCAATTATCATGGCTACTTGGAAGCTGCGGCAGGAGGATTGCTTGAGATCAGGACTTTTTCGGCTAGCCTGGGTAATATAGTGAGTGTCTTTCTCTTCAATGTAGGGGGCTATAGGTTGGGAAGGATGGAGAAAGGGAATAAAGTCTGGGGCTGATGGGACACATCTGTGGTGGGACCTTGCCTGGCAGGGGCAGAGCCCTGGGTCCTGTAGAACCAAACAAACAACATGGAAGCTTCATCTGCTGAAGTGCGATTCTGTTTGGCGTTGCAGCATCATGTCAGAATTAATACGATAGAAGGATATCTTAGAATCAGTACCTAGAATAAAAACATGTCATGCCAATACCATTCCTGTGTGGTGCCCAATAGTCAGCTTTTCCCAGCACTTGAACTCTGTTTTTGAAATAGCATTTGTATTTCCAGACATCACCTACTTACAGATAACACACGTTCGAGTAATTAGACATTTCCTAGAATCCTAATTAAGCCTACTAAGGATATATATATTTCAATGAATATGTTATTTCAATAAAGAATGTCACTGGGAGGTGGACACACACACCTTTAATCTCAGCACTCAGGAGGCAGAGGCAGGTAGATCTCTGAGTTTGAGGACAGACTGGTCTACAGAGTGAGTTCCAGGACAGGCTACACAGAAAAATCCTGTGTTGGGGGAAAAAGGGAAGGAGGAGAAAGAAGAGGAGGAAGAGGAGAAGGAAGAAGAGGAGAAGGAGAAATGTTAGACATAGAGGAAAATTAGATGTTTTCCCAAGAAACATGAACAAAGGCAACATGTGAGCTGCAAGTAGAAACCACTTGGTGACATGACTGTCAGGCACTGGGTACCAGAGTGAGCCATGATGTGTGGTCCTACTCTTAAGGTGTTCCACCCAGAAAGGAGGAGGAGGCGTACAGGTGTGAGTCACGGTATGGCTTCGCAGGAGCCCAAAGAGAGGGTTATTTCTTTCGGCTTGCTTGGTATTGAGTTGACAATAGAGGTTTAGAAAGTGGCTTTAGTGGAAGATGAATTGAAAAGAAACAGCCGTGTAGTGACAAATGTATGCTGTGCATCACGATGGCTCAGACTGTGTGAAACATGGGCCCAGCAGCAGTTCCAAATGATTATTAATGAAGCAGACAGATTCCTGCCACCTAGTGATGCTGAGGTCACTGGTGGACTAATTCTTGACTCAGGGGTGTATAGTGATGCTGGTTTAAACAAAACAACCATGCTGAAGTTGTATGAAATCACACATGTTCTCACAGGCAGTGGAGGATATTTGATGACAATGACTAAGGGTTTTGTGTTCACTGTGCTTTTGATGGTTAGAATTTACTCTTCCTGCTTAACTTAGGGTAAAGTTTTATTGGGCCAGCAAGATGGCTCAGCAGGTAAAGGTTCTTGCTGCCAAGTCTGAGGACTTGAGGTTTAATCCTGGGACTCACATGGAGAGAAATTACTTCTGTGAGTTGACCTCTGATCTTCACACATGCACACAGAGTTCAAGCCCAGGAGTTTAAGAGTTTAAGACCACAGATCACACATACACAGACACAGACATACATACACACACAGACACACACACACAGACACACACACACACACACACACACACACACACACAGGCTCTCTCTTTCTCTCACAAACACATACACATACACTCATATAGAGAAGTGCACACACAGAGAGGCACATACATATATACACAGGCAAACACACTCATAGACACACATACATATACACACAAATACACATATTCTTATTTATTTATTTGTTTGTTTGTTTGTTTGTTTTGAGAGCTCACTATGTAGCCCAATATGGCATGGAATTCACTATGTAGGTGACTTCTCTTGTCTCTGCCTTCCTAGTGTTTTGAAAATTATATTGGTGTAGTCTGATTTCTTCCTTTCCCCCTTTTTCCCTTTCCTGTCTTGATTTCCCTTTTTATCTTGTAGAAATGTGTTGTTTCCTATAGTTTAAAGACAGGAAATCAAGATGGTAATGCACATCTTTAATCTCAGCACTTGGGAGGAAGAGGCATGGGGGTGGATATCTCTAGAGTTTGAAGCCAGCCAGGTCTACATAGTGAGTTCCTGGACAGCCAGGGCTGTATCATGAGACCCTGTCTAGAACAAAACAAAACAAAACAAAACAACCCCCTGAAACCCAAACAAACAAAACCAACCAACCAACCAACCGAACAAACAAACAAAAATCCAAAAGATAGGAACCCCATGCCACAAGGACATAAGTCAGGGGAGTCCTGTTTGCAAGGAACCTTTGTTCTGGGATCAAATGGCAAGCCAGTACTGCCAAGCTCTGGTGTCAGCTCTCCTTACCTGGCTTCCATGCTGGATCTCCTTTCTGTTCTGTTCTGTAGGATGCTCTACCTGAGCCACAGCCTAGTCCAGTATGAGATTCACTGTGGTTCTTCTGTGTGCTGCATTTGTCCACTGGCAACGCAGAGAAACTATATAAAGACAAATCAAAACAATCCTGCCTGACTTAGTGGGGAAGATAAAACCAACAGATAAGACGTAGGCAGGATTCTGTCGCAGATTGAAATGACGCATTCTGGAGATGAAACATGTGTTAATGTTACGCAAGATGCAGGGATGGTATCAGAAAGCTCACCTGCCCTTTGTTGCTACAGAAAGGGGTACCAGCTATGGCTTCTGTCTCCAGCCACATACCCCTGGCTGTCTCAACAGATATTGGTGGAGGTGAGTGGCTCAGAGTAGCTCTAAGCAAGAGGGCTGGAGATGCAGGATGAGTACATGTATCCAGGATGCAGTTTCAGTATATAGCAATGGTTCAGGGAGAGTCTGTGGGGATGCCCGTGGTTCCTTTCTGCAGGGATTGTTGCTTGGAGCGATGGGAGTTGCTCAGTGAAAGAAGTAAAGGTGGGTAGGGAGACTGGGCATGGTGGAGCACCTCTCTCATCCCAATACTAGGTAGGTTCAAGGCAGCTACGGTGGGCACCCTTTCTGTAGTTTCCGAAGGTGACCTGGTATTGCGGAGGTTTCTGGGCTTGAGCTCTTCTACCCTCCTCTCAGTGTGTGTAGACCATCAGGCTGGAGAGATAGCTCAGTAGTTAAGAGAGTTTGCTGCTCTTGCAGAGGACCCAGGTTCAATTCCCAGCACCTGTGTGACTGTTCACAACTGTTTGCAACTCCAGCTTCAGGGGATTTGATGCCCTCTTCTGGCCTCTCCAGACCCTGTAGACATGGTGCTCATATACACATCCAGGCAAACACTCATAGGTGTGCATATAAATAAACTGAAAGGCTTTTTCATTGCCGTTGGTGGCAGAAGTCCAGTCTTAACAACTGGTAAATTTGCTGGCTCTGCCTTTACTTATGTCCCAAACCTGGCCACCTTTTCCTGCCCCCATTGCTGGCACCCATGTTTTCATACCTCTGGCCTGGATGATTGCAGCAGCTTGCCTGATGCCCCCATTGCTTCTGATCCCATGCCCTTTCCCTCGGGTCTCAACACAGGAGACTTTAGAAATGTCAATCAGGTTGTGTAGCTCCTGCTCAGAATCTTCCTACGGGAAACTCAGAAGCTTCCTTCCCTAAGCTGTCTATCCCACACAGAGGTGATGCCAGAAGGCCGTAGGCGATCTCTGGGCTAAGCTGACTTCTCCGCCACACAGATAAGCATCTTCCTCAGGACCTTTTACAGCTCAGAAAGTTCTGCCTTTACACATCTCTGTGACTTGATGTGCACCCTTCAAAGTGGGAGGCTTTGAAAGGCAGTTGGCTTAGATAGTGATAGAAATAATGATTACTGATCTTCAAGTAAAATATCAAGACTATGGCTGTGTAAGTGCTGCTTTTGTTGTGTCTGACTGTTTAACTTGATGTATGACTAAAGTAAAGAAATACAGGTTTGGGGTTGGTGGGGTGATTCAGGGAGTAAAATCACATGTGCATTCCAGACAACCTGGTCACCCAAAACTCACCTAAAGGAGGAAGGAGAGAACAGACACCACAGACCTCTGACCTTTTCACATGGGCACCATAGCACCCCTGGCCATCATATCATCACTTATGTATACACACACACACACACACACACACAGAGAGAGAGAGAGAGAGAGAGAGAGAGAGAGAGAGAGAGAGAGAGAGAGAATAAGTACAAAAAATTTAAGAGGCAATAAATACATCTTTAGCTGTTCTTGGACACACTGTGTTTGGGAATGGTACATGAAGATAAACCTGGTTTGGGAAATCTGGGACACGGTGACCATGAGTTACCCTTGCCTGGCCCTGGTCTGAGATAACAGACCCCTTGTGATGGCTGGGGGGCTAGGGGGCGTGGCAAAGAGGTCTAAGGAAGGATGTTTATTCTGCAGTATGTCTCTGTGCCATGGCAACTCCTTGTTAAAATGCTTGTTTTGTGGCTGTCTTCTAAGTTAGGAGATATTTTTATATGGGGACTTTGATCTGACAAGAAGATTCAATTAATATTCTGTTCCAGAAAAGTTCTGGTATGTAAGAGTTTGTAGCAATGGCATCCTTATGTGCTTGTGTGGTGTGTGTGTGTGTCCACATGCATGCGTGTATATGCATGCATGTGAGGAGGCCAGATGTTGATCAATTTCCCCTTTTTTACTGAACCTGGATCATGTGGATTTGGCTAGCACAAGTAGCCAATCAGCCCAGCTCCTCTTGAGCATCATAGGCAGGTCACCACACCCTCCTGGTCTTTTTGTGGCTGTTGGAGACTGAACTCAGGTTTCTTCTGCTTGTACAGTGAACACTTTAGCCCCTGGCTGACCTAGTTAGCCCCAGAAGCTGCTTCTGATATGCAAACTGCACGGTTATGTCTGCGTCATTGAATTGAGATGTTCATGTCACTTATAGGAAGATATTAAAATGTGTTGTTGAGATACCGAGTTTTGAGGCGTCTCCTTCCAAGCATGACTGTACCCTGATTGTACTTGGCCGAATTCCATGGCCTTTAGAATGTCCGCCACCGCCTCCGCCAGTGGCTCCGATTCCTCTGCTGAGACAAGCCTTGCCTGTTGGAATCGCATTTTTCTCCAGTGGAGTTTGCAACTCACCTGGAGCATGGTACGGCACAGGGTCTTGGCTTTGTTTCTGCCTTCCTCTCCTTGATCTCAGTTCAGCAAGGAGTGAGGGCCCGAAAGGTGAGTCAGGGAGACATAATCTCACTGGAGGGAGTAGAGAGGAGGCAGAAAGGATAGTGTGGACATACCAGGTCAGAGCCAGCAGGCATCCCACGGTACTGGGCAGTTTCTTCTAAGACACCATGTGTGATTTATGTGCCAGTTTTAAAGGAAGGGCAGGCTGGAGTTCAGTTCCCCGTGCTGTGTCAGATGGCTCACAATTGTATGTAACTCTAGCTCCCAGGGACCTGATACTTCTGTTCCACCCTCCCGTACTCAATGCTACAAAATAAAAATAAATCTAAAAATTACAGAGAGGATCAGGAACAAGTGTAGTTTCACAAAAAGAAGGCAGACCCTTTCTCTCAGCTGTGCTTCCAATCCAGCCCCATTCTATTTTTTTTACTAATGAATGAATTATACAGACTAGATTTAATTATGACATTTCAAACATTAACCTAATTATGTTGGTCAAGTTCTCCCCCTCTTTAAAGATTTTTTTAAACGACTTTTTAACAAAAGTTTTTATGTCTATGAGTATTTTGCATACATGCATGTATGTGCACCACACGTGTGTCTGATGTCTGAGGAGGTCAGAAGGGAGTGTCATGTTTCCTAGAACTGGAGTTATACACGGTTGTGAGCTGCCAAGTGGGTTCTGGGAACCAAACCCAGGTCTTCCCCAAGAGCAACAACTGCCCTTAACAGAGTCATCTCTCCAGCCCTACGCTCCCTCTTTAATTATAAGTGAGTAAATAAATCAATAAAAGCAGTTATACAGAAGGACCCACTGAGATGGAGACATGAAGACTCCTGCACGGTTAACTCAGAATTTGAAACTAGTGTGAGCAGCTGCAGGGCAGCACATCGAGGCAGAGAGTAACAGGCAGGAGGAGTTTAGAGAGCAGGGCATTGTGAGGTCTGCTACAGGTAGCACTTTGGGGCAAACAGCATACCTAGGACCCCAGCTAGCTCCCTGGGAGATAAAAACCTCAGGGTTCGATGCTGAGAAATACTGTGGCATCAAGGGAGAATGGCCAGCCAGATGTTATCTTCATTTTCTAGGATGGGGAAGAGGTAACATGCCTGAGCCCACATCCTCAGAGGACCCATTCCTTCCCACCTCCAGCACTGGACCTTTGTGTTTTCAGTAACTTCTTGTGGTTTTTACTTTATTTATTAAAAGATTTACTTATTTTTCATATATATATATATATATATATGAGTATCCTGTCTTCATAAACACCAGAAGAGGAAATCAAATCCTATTGCAGATTGTGAGCCACAATGTGGTTGCTGGGAATTGAGCTCAGGTCATGTGGAAGAGCATCCAGTGACTCTTAACCCCTGAGCCATCTCTTCAGCCCCCTCCTGTGGTTTTTATTGAGATGAGGTTTCTGTATGTAGTCCAGGCTGTCTGTGTGTCTGCCACCAGCTTTGGGCTCTCAGTAGTGCTTGATAACTAGTCAGCCAGCACTCACCCAGCTTCTTGTGAGATGACGATGAATTAGCACAGGTGCTTCATTGATAAGGTTCTCCATTTTCAAAAACTTGCTCCTCAACCCTGCTCTGCAAGTCTCTTAAGGTCTGGGACAGATGCCATTTTATTTAGGAAAGCCACACCTAAGTCCCAGCACAAAGTGTGCCTTCTCCCTGGTCCTTTAGTGTGTCTTTGTAGTTATTGTAACACGGGGCTTTGAATTCTTTCTGTCTAGACCCTAAAAGCTTCTTGGTCAATGAGGTGGGAATTTTTTTTTTTTTTTCTTTTTGCAGTGCTGAGCAGAAATCCCTCTGCTGAGCTAGAGTTCTGGCCCAGACTCGAGGCAGCATCTCTCTGTCCGCAGGCCCCAAATCTGTGATGTCTTCTCTGCCATACTTCCGGCCACCAAAATCAGCACACGATACTTGAAACCATAAAAACTGCCTGTGCCCTGGGCTTAGTACGTTCCAGATCCTCATGTGCACCTTGATCTTTCCTGTTCAGGGTGGATTTGTGACCAAGGCATGGGCAGGCAGGGTCAGGTGTGCATGCTGTGACCTCGCTGCTGGGACTGGGCTACTTTCTGTCCAGTAGAAGACAGTCTAGGTGTTTGCTGACTTTGAACTCTTGAAGATATTTTCATGTTCATAGCACATTTCATGAGTGTACAGGGGCCACTTGCTCAGCAAGCTGACTTTCTTGTTCATCATTTAAAAGTGCATTCACAAGGGGAAACTGAGGACCTGAGTTTTCTCGTGGATGAAGAGCCCTTGGCCACACGCCATGCCAATAAAGTGAAAGATCCAGACCAAATTCCTGTGTTGTTTGCTGCGGCCTCCCTAGCGTATTAAAACTGGCAGCCGGCTTTTGTTATTTTCGTCTTAATTAGTCATGCTACTGAAATCAGGCATGCAGCCGTGATCTGCCGAGGGTGTGGAAGGGGGGCTCCTGGCTCAGTGATTGGAGGGAAGTGGTTGCTGTATATGTCAGCCTTCCCTGGGAGGACACGGGGGTGGGGGAGGGCTAGAAGCTTATACCTAGGGCTCTGGTGGCAGCTGTGTCTAAATTGGGTGGCTTGGTTACTGCTTTGGGGAGGGGATACCCCGAGCCTGCCCACACAGGCTGAGCTTTCTCTTCTCCCTTACTTCCTATGTGCTTTACACCATTTTGGGGGGTGTAATGTGAATTGGAAGCATTGGGGGTCATCGTTTTCTTAGGCAGTGGGTACAATGGGAATGTTTATACAGGAACACCATATCCGAAAGCCTTGAGTGACCATCTCAGAGTGGACGGCAGAGCCAGTCACAAGTAATAGGATCTTCCCTGAAACTTAGGTCAGCAAAGTCCATTATAGCCACTATTCCCTGGGACTGGCCTCATCCAGATCTGTGTGCAACCAGTCCTTCATCCCAGGTAACCATGTGTCACTCAGCGTGCTCCCCAGAGGGACACAGAACTAGCAGTTAATGACAAACCGTTGCTGCAGCGCTAACCTGCCAGGAGACTGATCACTCCACGCCTGTTACGATCAATAACACTCCCTTGGCCTGTCTCTGTTTTTCTCTCTCTCCCTTGGTTTGCAGGAAGCAGAGTGCTCCTGTGTTCCTGTAGTAAGACAAACGATGTGACCCAGCAGAAGGTGGCAGTCACCGCTCTTATGTGAGCCAGTGTTCTGTGTGGAGATCACACATGGCAGCAGGAGGGGATGAGAGGCTCAGAGGAAAGGGGAGTTCCCGGAACTCGGGTTTTATTCGGGCACAGGTAGGGTAGCAGTGGAAGGGAACCTGCTGTTCTACACTACAGTCTCCAGGAGACTTTCAGAGGACTAGAGAGGAGGGGAGGCTGGGCTGGGTCAGGAAGGGAATGAATGATTTACTTTTTGTGGGAAGTCATGAGGGGAGGTGTACCCTCCATTACTGCTGTCTACTTAAGTGACAGATGAAGGATCCATGTGAGTTCCAGGTAGTTGGCAGCTTTTCAGAGCAGCAATCTTACATTTTTCTGTGCAATCTACCTGACTGTTAACTCCACCCGAGCGTTAGGGAAGCCGTTAAACGGGCAGTGGGAGACCTTTGTTCCTGCTCCCCCCCCCCCTTTTATGGCTGGTTCTGTTTGAAGTTCTTTGGAGCTGGAGGTGGGGCACCCTATCACTCTAACAGACTTGGCATCTTTTATGGAACAATGAGGAAACCTCTGTGCAGGAAGAGCCCTGGGTCTGAATCCTCTCTCTTTCCAAAGCTATTTCACGTGTCAGATGATTCTAGACTTGTGGCTGGCTATGAGGTCACTGTGGTAAGAGCTGCTCCCCTGTGCCGGGGAGATTGCGGTAAATTTTCAGACCCCCCATGTGAGATCTGGGGCGAGGTCCTCCACTTCTTGAGAACTGGACACCGCTGGACTCTCTCTGACCTCTACAGGATTATGTTGTCACTGCAGCAAACACAGACATCCAGAAGTGGACAGAGCCTGCTCTGGAGGCTCTGCCCTGTAATGAGGGAGGGTCACATTGTCCCCCTGGGCTGGGTACCATCCATACACTTCAAACCTCAGGGGCACCACCACCCAGGTAGCACTGGATGATTCTCATCTACCTCATCTGTCTGCTGTGTGCTTTCTGAAGTCTGCCCAGTTATTCTTTCCTTCTTTATGCACTGTGAACCCAAGGAAAAACTTCTTCTTCTTCTTCTTTTTTTTTTAATGGCAGCAGAAATAAGCCACAGAGCCATGATGTCCACGTGACCACCTCTGCTTTCTAACTGTTCAAAGCATCAGGAGCCATAGGGTGTGGAAGACAGGGGCTCCTTTCCCGTGTCTCAATCAGAAACACTTGCTACCTCTGGAGCTTGGTGGCCTCCCTTTTAGCCTTCGAGGTCCTCATTCCAGTTTGTCTCCTCAGAAAACATTCATGGGCCACCTAGCAGTGCCAGGTGGTGTTATTGTTAGGTTCTGGGCAAAGTGACGTAAAGACAGGAAGTGTGAGTGGGAGGCCAGTCCATGAGGGGTACAGCTGAAGACAGACAATTCCCCCTTAGTGCAGCCAGAGAAGACTGGAAATTCTCCACCAGCTGCTTTGAACCAACAGCCTCTGGGAGGGACCTGAGGACAGGTCCACAGGAGAGCCTGCTAAGCCCTGTTTCCCAGTTTCCTGATGGTGAGTGTTACATCAGTTCCAGGTGGATCTGAGCCGGGAAGCCTACCTAAAATGTCAGGCTGGTGGCGTGTGTGCCCCATGTAAAGTAAAGGAATACTGAAGGCCGGAGTTGAATGGGGATTATGTCTTAGGTTGGCTCACAGTGCCCCCTAGCTATAGTGAAGAGCACTGCACCAGCAAGGCTGGGCCTGCAGTCAGGAGCGTCCCACTAGGCCACTAGTTCTCAACCTGTGGGTCATGACCCTTTCACCTAAGAGCATCTGAAAACACAGGTATTTACATTACTGCTCATGACTGTAGCAAAGCAACAGTTATGAAGTCTCAACAGAAATAATTTTACGATTGGGTCACCACAACATGAGGAACTGTATTAAAAGTTTGCATCATTAGGAAGGTTGAGAACCACTGCTCTAGGAGAAGCATTTTAAAACTCTGGGGTGTATACTTGTAAATCCAAACTTTATCTCTTTGGGGTTCCTCGGGCCTGGCTATAGAATTAGGGACTGGACAGTGCATGGCTTAGAAGGCTCCTGACTGGTTTCAGTGCGTAAGAAAACACCTCTCTCCTTCTTTTGTGTTTTTAGGAACAGGGTTATAGTATAGCCCAGGCTAGCCTAATGCATCTGCTCTTTCTATCTCCAGCTCTTATGTGCTGGGGTGACAGTTGTGGATTATAACAACCGACTCTAAAAACTGTAACTTCTATTGATTTACATTTATTTATTTTGTGAACATGTGCATGGCTAGGGTTGGTTTTGTCCTTCCACCCACCAGGGTTCCAGGGATTGAACTCAGGTTGTCAGACTTGGCAGCAAGCACCTTTACTCTCTGAGGTGCCTCCCAGGACCCAAACTGCTCTGATCTTGTGGACAGAATTCTGGTGGCCATGTTAGTGTCCATATAAATATAAACACAGCATCAGTACAAATGCTAAAGGAGTGTCTACAGGGTGACACTGGGGAATCCATCTTGGAAAACCAGGGCTCACTTTGTGAGGAGACTTCAACACTGTTGGCCATTATTTGACTTGATGGCATTTTCAACAGAAATATTTACTTCTCCCTTACAGTACTGAACACAGGATTAAAAAAAAAAAAAAAACTGAACATATGATTAAAAAATTGGGCTGAAGAGATGGCTCAATGGTTAGGAGTGCTTTTGCCTTTGCAGAGGATCTTGGTTTGTTTCCCAGCACTCACCTGCTAGGTTCACAACTGTCTATCACTCCAGATCCGGGGATCTGATGCCCTCTTCTGGCCTCTGAAGGTAATGCATGCATGTTGTACATGCCATACACCCAGGCACAAACACATACACACAAAATAAAAATAAATAAATCTTAAACAGAAAAGAGATCTGACACCACTCTTGACAATGCCGTTGAGAGGATTAAGATTGGAACTGGGCTGGGGTGCTGCTCAGGGTGCCTCCCTCGTGTGGATGGAGCACTGCTTGCAGAGATCCTCACACCATGTCCTCTCCAAGCCCTTATGTCCCTCAGTTTAGGAGAGGTGACAACTCTGGGATAGTGGGCAGCAGACCCTGGAGTTGCATCAGATAGTTATGTGTGTGTGAGTGCAGAGGCTTCCCAGTGCCTTGTGGGTTGTTGGCAGCACCCCAGGCTTCATCCAGCATGTGGTGATAGCACCCCCAGTTGATAACAAGATGGGGACAAGAGCGGCTCTGTCAAATTAAGACATGCTTTTCAACTTGTAGGTGGGACCTAACTGAGGTGGGAGGCCACCTCTGAAGTACATTCCAAACCATGGTGTGGTTAAAAGACCACGGGTCTCATATCAGCATGGCGGTGAGCTTAAGCTTAGCTCTTCAAGTGCTGACCCTCTGGGAAGCCCCACCCTGGCCTCTGGGAAGTGCCTCTTTCTGTCTTTTGCTATAGAAGTTCTTGTCAACCTTGCTGGATACCCATGGATAACTGGGATTTGTTACAGTGTGAGTGTCCTTTGGATAGGATTCCATGAACCCTACATTGCTTGTTGTCCTACTTAGAGTTTCTGTTGCTGTGACGAAACACCATGACCAAAGCAACTTGGGGAAGGAAGGGTTTATTTCAGCTTACACTTCCACATCACAGTTCATCACTGAGGGAAGTCAGGGCAGGGACTGAGACAGAAGCTGGTGCAGAGGCCATGAAGGAGTGCTACTTACTGGCTTTCTCCTCATGGCTTATCCGGCCTGCTTTCTTACAGGACGACTCCACCCACAAAGGCCTGGTCCCTCCCACACCAATGTTTTTAGAATGCTCTATAGGGTTGCCTACAGCCCAATTTTATGGAGGCATTTTCTCAGTTTGGCTTTGGCTTACTTGTATGACTTTACCCTGTAATGAGATGACATAAAATTAGCCAGCATAGTTGTAGAAAAAAAAAAAAATCACAGTAGTCATTTCCAGCTGTGCACATTGTTGGGCATGGGAAACAGTAGCTGCAATAGTGTTGCAACAGTCCTTCCCACAGCACTGATTCATTGTTGTGGTGGGGGTGGTGGTGGTGGGGGTGGTGGTAGTGGTGATGGTGGTGGGGGTGGTGATGGTGGTGGTGATGATGGTGGTGGTGATGGTGGTGATGGTGGTGGTGGGGGTGGTGATGGTGATGGGGGTGGATAAAACAGAGCTTCACTGCACAATCCACTCTGGACTAGACCTCACACCAATCTTCCTGGATCAGAGTCACAGGTGCTAGGATTACAGGTATTAGCCCCACCACACTTGGCTTTTTCTAGTTATTTTAAACACCAGGAGGCTGGAGTGATGGCTCAAAGGTAAAGAGCACTGGCCTCTTTCCCGAGGGTCTGGGTTTTGATTCCTACTCACATGATGGCTCACAACTTTTGTAACTCCAGTTCTAATGAATTGGCGCCCTCCTCTGGCCTCTATGGGTACTGCATGTACATGTCAAATAAAAATAAAGCTAAAAAGAAAAGATAAACCGCTATTCCGAATGCGTACTCATGTGCTCAGGAAGTTTGCTTGTGCCTTGAGTTCATCTTTAGTCATGTGTCACCAATAGGAGTTGTTCTTCATGGCATTTTTATTTTAATTTTTGAGACATTTAATAAAGGCGAAGCTATTTGGGAAAAGGCATTTTCTTCTTTTTAATTTTTTAAGAGGTGTTTTCTATAACTTGTCTAGGTTAAAACAAGAGGCTATTGTGTTTAAGGACAGCACACACTGGGAGCTTCACTTTTCTTCTGAATTGCCAGTGTGATTTAAAACTGGCCCCTAGAGGGAGATGTTGTATTGAAATTTTACATCCTGTTTGAAGAGATGTTTTACATTGTTTTTTCCAAAACACACAATGTGTGTTAGACCCCTTTCAACTCGGCATAAAATGATCCTGTGTTGTCTAAAGGAAGTAGAGTGTATTTGAGCTTACCACTGGTATTGTTTTGCAGGGAACAAAATTTAAGACATAGGTTAATTATATATTTTGTGGAAATTTTTTGACAAAATATAAATTTAAACATGTCAGTTTGAGCCGTTCCATATCGAAGAAATAGTGTGACATGCAGGGAAAGTGTAGCGGAAGGAACTTAACAGGTAATTTACATTTACCTTGTTGGAGCTTGGGACCACTTGAAATTTGATTCTACCCTTTCTCTATGGCTCAGGTAACTACCAAACCAAGTTCAGTCTCCAGAGGCCATGGAAAAGTGGAAGGAGAGACTTCAGAGTTGTCACTGACCCCCCCACTTCCCCAAGTTCCTCCCAGACAGAGACACATACTAATAAAAACATTCTATTCTTCCCCCTCCATTTGGATAACAGGTGTGCAACTGTTTAAAGACCCCAACCCACACAGTAGGTCATCACCAACTTGGCTGAAGACCCATTGTGTGTTGATTGGACTTTATCTACAGTCTGGCAGGATCTCAAGTCCAGTGGCCTGGGCAGCTTAGTTCTTTCCTGGTCCTGGTTCCTAGAGGAGAGTTCCCACCAGGTCTTCAACTTTGCATCCTAAAAAGTCAGTCTCAAGTGTTGTCTTTATCATCAATGCAAGGGCAGTGTGTGTTTTGTTCTGAGAGGTTTCTCTGTGTAGTCCTGGAACTCTATTGATCAAGCCAGCCTCAAACTTAGGATTGGCCTGCTTCTGCCCCCAGTGCTAGGATTAAAGGCATGTGTCACATGCCTGACACAAGGTTTTAACTTAAAACTCTTTGTAGCACTGTGGCTGTGGCTGACATTCCTGAACTTCTGATCCTATCCTGGGCACCATGATTTCCTTCTTACAACAGCATTGTGGGTATTCAGATAGTTCAAGGGCGAAGCGGCTTGGCCAGCGCAGTGTCTCGGTTGGATGTACTCATCGGAGGAATGCGCACTGGTTGTGAGCATTCTGGAGACGCCTGTAAGCCTGGATTCTCACACATCCAGCTGTTCAGCTGATTCTGGACACCAAGTCATTTCCTAAAATCTTTTTTGGGTTTTTTTTTTTTTTGTTCACATATGAGCTTAGGCTGATTTTAATTGCACAGATGTGATGGGGAACCACCTTAGGACAGAAACTGTTGTCTGAATGTGTAGCCACTGTGAACTTTAAAGAGAACAGTTGATTGTCCTGGGGGCAGGGACCTGATAGCTCAGTGGGGCTGTGTTCCCAGAGTCTTCCCAGTCTTGATACAATGTTCTCTTCTCTGAAAGGCTCATGTAGGAACATTGGACTGTAATAGGTATCTGAACAGTACTGTCAGACGCCTGGCTTTTCTTAAGCAGCCCTTGGGTTTTGCTGGTGTCGACTAACTCAGTAGTCAGTTTTCTGGCAGGTAGAGTGAGTGGTTAGCCTGGGCTTGTGTTTGTGGTGGTAGCACCATCTCTGTCCCACCAGGAGGCTGAGCCGTAACCAGTATTTGTAAGAGTGCCTATTGTGGGCTATGGCGAGATTTATACTGACTACAGATGGGGCTTGGTTTCCATCTTTTCCACAAGTTGTCTACTTTGATCATCCAATTCTAACTGATGTTAGTATGTGAACATAATCTGTGAATAGCACACACACACACACACACACACACACACACACCCATATGGACATTTATCTCTGCAGTTCTGAACCTTCACAGTTTCCTGTCAAGTTTGCTTGTTAAGACAGATGCTTCAGTCTTGGTTCTTTGAAGGTCTCGTTAATTGCTTAGGATTGTACTGTCTTTAGAGATACGGTGGCACGTGGTTGTGGTCTTGGTATGAGCAATGCTGAGGCAGGAGAATCATGAGTTGAAGGCAAACTGTAACTATAAAGTGAGACCCTATCTTAAAACAAAACCACCACCACCACCACCACCACAAAGAAGTATAGGAGCTGAAGGGCTGACAGGTGGTTGGTAACATGCACCGCTCTACAGAGGATCCTACTTCAGTTCCTGTCACCCACGAGCATCATCACCGTCTGTAACTCTAGCACCAGAGGATCTTCTGGACTCTGTGGGCATTGCACTCACACGCACAATCCCCCACTCTACACGTATATACATAATTAGAAATAAAAAGGGAAAATTTTAAACAGTGACACAAGTCTTCCCAAAGAGTATTGTCTTGCCCTTTGACTTTAAAGTGGAGAACTTTGTCTTTCATGTTCATGGCATGAAGAAAACACCCCTTGTGGGTTGATAAGCAATGTGGAGAAATGTGAAATCAGGCAGTCATTTAAAGCCGAGCATATCTGAGCGGGCTGAGGGGCGCACAGATTTAATCCCTGCACTGGGTGAGCAGAAGCGTGTGAATGTCTAGAGTTTGAGGTCATCCTGATCTATACAGTGAGTTCCAGGACAGCCAGAGCTTTAAAGTGAGACCCCTGACTGCAGTACAGTCACTTAGAGCAGGTCTTCCTCTTCCTCAGGTGATGCTGCTGAAACTCAGCGCTGCTCTGGAGTCGAACTTGGAAACAGTTTGAAAGTTTCCATGATTGGTCACAAGCTCCCAAATGAGTTAGGAAAACAATTAGACTTTTTCCCTCATTTTTAAATTAGATACTCTGTATTTACATTTGAGAACAATTAGACTTTTAAAAAATATTTTACGTATATGGTTGTTTTGCCAGCATGTATGTCTGTGCACCATGTGCATGCAGTGCCTACCGAGGCCAGAAGAGGGCATCTGGTCCCATGGAGCTGGAGTTCCAGGCGCTTGTGAGTGCTGGGTACAGAGCATTCTGGGAAAAAAAAAAAAAGGCCAGTGCTCTTAGCCACCTCTGTCCAGTTCTGTCCCCCCCCCCCCCCGCCCCGCTTTGTGTGTGTGTGTGTGTGTGTGTGTGTGTGTGTGTGTGAGAGAGAGAGAGAGAGAGAGAGAGAGAGAGAGAGAGAGAGAGAGAGAGAGAGAGAGAGAGAGAGAGAGAGAGGTAGGGAGAGAGGTAGGGAGGGAGGGAGGAGAGAGAGGGAGAGGGAGAGAGAGAGAGATCTGTGGGCCACTCTCAGTTTCCTCTTACGTGGAAAGATTTACCTCTGGTGTCCTGTCCATCTGTACAGCTACAGAGCTTAGGAAGGAAGTTCCGTGTAACATTGACTTTGAAAATGTAAACACTCACTGTGTCCCTGGACATAATAAAGCCATCTTACAAAGAAACAAAGAAACCTTGTACTGAGCAGAGCACACCCCCGCGGCAGCCCTGGATTCCCAGCCCCTGGAATGAAGTTACCGAAAGTTAAATTCCATGTACTTTGCTGCCACAGCAGATTTTCTTTTTTTAAACTTTGTGCTTAGCCTCCCCCACAAACAAAACACCCCAAAACTTGCTGGGTTCTCTTCCTCGGCCGGCTGCTGGCTCTGGCGGCCTCTGGCTCCTGAGAGGAAAGACTCTCCTCACCCCCTGCGCCTCACTGTCCCCTCCTCTTTCTGCTTCCTGCTAACTCTGCGTGCGCCTGGATCCTGCGCCGAGGCTCCAGTGAGCATGCTCACAACACCCCCCTCTCTCCAAAGCCGAGGAAGCTGGTTTACATACGAGTCATACCAGGCATAGCCAGCATGTCAGTGCAGTCAGCTTGCAGCGGGCTGAGAGGAAGAGTGCCTTTGTCCTAAGAAATGTGCTTTGTGTTTTTCTTTTTTTACTGCTTTCTTTTTAAACCCCCAAGACAGGCTTGAGAAGACTTCTGAAATGATTTTTGGAAGCTGAATAGAAGACACAATCAGACACCTTCCACAAACCCTTGATGGGTTTTGTTTGAGTCTGACTTTTTTTTAAAAAAAACCTTTTACATACTTTGTTTTGATCTTTTGAGGCTGGGCCTCTATTTTTCTGAAGTGTTAGGAGAGCCCGGAGCTACTCAGCTAAGACTGAATTTTGAAACTTTCTTTTTTTTGCGGGTGAAAGCAAAGAACTGTTTTTCTTTGCTAGCCGGACAGATAAATGCTGTTTATGAAGATGGACCTGTTGAACTACCAGTACTTGGACAAGATGAACAACAATATCGGCGTTCTGTGCTATGAAGGTAGATGTTCTAGAATCTACTCTTTTGAGTTTGTAACGGTCACTCCTCCTTTGGGAAGGGGGCTCTGACTGGGCTTATGAATATTTTCTTGTCTTTCTTGTGATGGTGAAGTGACTGGAAAGAGAGTTGTACACCATTTCAGGACAGTTTGCTTTTGCTGGGCAGGAGGGTGGCAGCTGGGAAGGGCTGGAGGCGACACATTGTTAAAAGTTTGCTTGCAATGTTACTAGCAAGATCTGACAAGATCGTTATGTCTTAAATGACTTTCTCTTTTGATTTTCTTGGCACTTTATGCATACGAGGAATTTACAGAAGCAAAGAAAAGTAAAACATGTGGGTGTTAGAGTAGAGGGGAGGGGCGTTGGGACTTATTTTTAAATGTATCACGGTGTACAGTGTTCTGTGTGGACCCTTGCTCTGCATTTTATGTGGTGGAGAAACAACAGAAAGCCACAGTAAGTTCTGGTTTTCCTAAGCCATTGTCTCAGACATAGAGGGTTTCCCCCCCATGGGGTTTGTGGACCTGGCAGGGCCGGGTGTCAGGGAGCCCGGCCCGGCTCTTTGTCTGCCGCCCCATTTCCTGTGTAGAGGGCTGACAGGGAGACAGGCCCCTCCAACTCCAGCCCCTGGCAATTGCACAACAAGCAGCCAGAAGGCTGAAGAAAGTGGAAAATGCCCCCACCCCTAGGTTGGCTCATTACCTCCCCCTCCCCTGGGCACTCCCTGTAGTATTTTGAGCTTCTCTGGAGAAAACCTCAATTCCTGTCTTTTGGAATCTTACCTACATGCGACTTGAGCCCAGGGAAATGGGGGTTGAGTTGAGGTACTGGAGAGGCAGGGAGAGACCTGGGGCTGCCGGGGAGTCTTTCCTGGTAAACAAGTAGGAATCAGGGCACATCTTCCCACTATGGGCAGCAGGCTCTGGGTTTTGGCCCCTAGTAAGCCTAGTGGGTCGCCTGCTTTTTCTTGAACAGAAGTTAGAAAGGGGAGCAGCGCCGCCGTTTGTGTTTCAGATCTGCTTCTTAAGTTGTTGAAAACATAACCCTTTCTCTTTCGAGCTTCTTTAGATTTAACCCTGTGGGGGGAAATCTCATTTAAAGGGGGTTTGCTGCTGCTGCTGTTGTTTTTTAAATAAGATATCACGTGAGTTTGACAAGTCTCCTCCACACATAAGAAGTGTCTCAGCTTCTGAACCCTCTCATATCAGAGGTCGGATTCTCCAGAAGCCACCAGAAGTGATTTCTGGTGGGATTCATGTACTGTCAAACAAACTACATCCCAACCCCAACAAAAGCTGAACACTTTTAATATAATTTCTTTGTCAACAAATAATCTGACATTTAAAAACAAAACAGAGTGCGCACTGGCCGGGGCGAGGAGCTGAGGCTGCCGGGACAGTGGTTCCTTCCTTGTGTCCCCGGGAGGAAGTTCTGTAGCTCCCCCAGGTGGGTGTGTGGTTCCACAGAAAGCGAAGATGCCAACAGTTAGTTAGCTGTCTTGTTTCCTTCACTCTCTGGAAGAACAGACTTAGAATCTGAGCCCAGGGGATGTGGAGGGTCATCTGCTTAGTTTTTAGCATCTGTTCCTGTTTTCCTTATTATGAAAGGTAACATTATTCTAACACCAAGATAAATGCACAGGAAATGAAGAAAAGTGCAGCAAAGCCCGAGTGGCACTCAGCTAGTTGTTTGTGTCCTCTGGGTTCCTCACTGTAAATCCCACACACATCTGCTCAACTGCCAGGGCCAGGTGGGAGGACGGGTATGAGTCTCTCCTGTAAAAAGTCTGAACACAGCCAAGCATGGGGGCATACACCTTTAATCCCAACACTGAAGATGCAGAGGCAGGTGGATTTCTGTGAGTTCGAGGCCAGACTGCAGTCTATAGTGAGTTCTAGGGCAGCCAGGGCTCTCTTGAGAGACACCCTGTCTCCATCAAACAAAAAGAGAAGTTGGTCCAGTTTAAGTGCAGAAGTGCGCTGTGATTGTTTGCACTGAGCATACACCAGGCCTCCAGTGTGCCAGGGCAATGATGTGGAACGTGAGTGGATGGGGGTGGGTGGCATTTGATTTCATCTGGGGCACAGGCCAGTCTCCTGCCTGTCCATAGGGGACAGACTCAGCGTTTGCCCTGTCGGCTTTGGAGGTGAAGGTGTAGGTGAGACTTTGCTTCCTGAGGTTGGTTCAGCAACAACTGGAGGTGTTTCAGGTGGACGGTGTCCCCACCGCTTTCCTTCTCTTAGCAGCTGCCAGGAAGATGGGTCAGCCACTTACCCTGCAGCACACGAGGATCCCTGGATCTCACCTTTGACTCCACTCTGAGTTACCCTCCCTCCTTGAGATACTGGGCCGGAGCCTACATTATCTTCTGCTAAATTCCCCTTCTTGCACTGAGGAACCCCATGTAGCCCTGTTCTAAATGGCTGGGGTTGTTCTCTGCATGGCAACCCCATCCTGGTGCCTGCCCTCATAGTCACCTCGAAGGAAGATTGGAACGCCAACAAAGGAAAACAAATGCCCTAGTGCAGGTTCTGGGGAGCCTAAGACGATAAAACAGAAAATCCGTCTAAGTCATGAGAACCAGTTTCTTAGTTAATGGAAAGTGACTCAACCTTGCTTGTGTTGGTAAATAGGCTCTCGTGGCCTCCTAGCACCATGCCCCACAGATAACTACCACATCCTGCCTTACTCTTCCGATTGGTCCCATTGTACTTACAGAAGTTCACTTTTGCCTCTGTCTCCATAAAAAAGGCATACGGCAACCCCAGCCAGCCCCCCCTTCCCCCTTGAACTCCTGAGCATACCCCACTGGACGGCCAGAAGTCTCACGAAGGCTTGGTGCCTTGGTGATTGGCACAGCCCCAAGGTGTAGCTCAGGGCTTTCTTGGGCTCCAGGAAGTGGTTTATGGTGAACAGAGAAAAGGTCTGCAGGCCTTCCCCTGGGCTGTGGTCACTGCTGTGTAATGTAGTCTTTAATTATAAACTGTTGTGTTTTCTCTAATTAACTCGTCACCACAGAGCCAACCAGGGCCTCAGACATCACCTCATACCTTCGCCTTATTTTGGCTAATGAAATTGAGACCCAGATTTCCTTATTCAGGTGGATTGATGGTTTGTTGCAGGACTGAGCTGAGGTTGGAACCCATCTTCCCATACCACCTTTCCAGAGTTACTGTCTCTCCTCTGCTCACACCGTCAGGACCGAGCATGCTGGGAGGTAGGGGCAGGTCACACCCAGCATTGTCCTGACGCCAGCTGGTCCATGTTCCAAGGCTTGTTTGATGTTCAAGGAAGAGTAGTGATGCCAGCTTCCGACAATCAGCCTTCTAGAACTTTCTTTCCCAGCTGCAGATGACTAGCCTTCTAGAACTTTCTCTCCCAGCTGGAGATGACCAGTCTTCTAGAACTCTCTCTCCTACCACTATAGACTGTGGGGGTGGGATGGGGTTGGAGGAGGAAGAAAAGGCCCTAGCTAGGGGCCAGGTCCCCAAGAGTGAATCCTTCAGGAAACAGAGAAGAGTGGGATGTTTCAAGATGGCGGGCAGCCATATTTACATAATTACTAAGTTCTGAAAACTCAGATCCTAATGAATGCTCATGGTTGGCCGTGGCTGTAAACTGCTGTTAGTGATTCTTCAATTATGGGTTAAGAGCCATTAGTGTGTAATTTGGTAGAAGAATTCTCTCCTTTTAATTTAATAGTGTGATTTGTCTTGGGAGAAAGTAAGGATGAATTGCATATTGTGATGAACTCAAAGCTTCAGAGAAGGCGTGGAGAGTCCCTCGGGGTTTAGAACTGTTGGCTGTTTTAGACATAATTACACTTGTTTCACCACAGGCTGCATTCAAATCCATTTTCCTGGATTGGAAGGGAGCATACGCACTTGAGCTGCCCAGCAGATTGAGGCCCTGCAAGTCTGGGCATGGGGCTCTTTTGTTTCTTGCCAGTCTACCAGCAACAGGTTGATGAAGGCCTAGCTTCATCACTTTTTGTTTGTGGAAGCTTTGGAACCTCCAATGCTGTTAGGTGAAAAGGCCAAAGGAGCCAGTCTACAAGTCCCAAGGCTGGTGCCCCGCCCACACGCAGGTCAAATGACATGGCCTTGACCCTGATATATTTTGTGGTGGTGCATCTGTAACCATTTTACTGTGGAAATTGATTTAGTTTTAGCATTTTACAGGTGTGTGTGTGTGTGTGTGTGTGTGTGTGTGTAGGGAAGGGGCGGTGGGGGGGCAGAGGGAGGGAGAGAGAGAGAGAGTGAGAGAGAGAGAGAGAGAGAGAGAGAGAGAGAGAGAGAGAAGGAGAGAATGGGAGGGGATTGATAAAAGCCCAGGTGGGTGCTGAACACTTCTGTCCTTGTTTCCCTAATTACAGCTTGTGCCCGGAAGGTATGATTAGAGCCTCCTTCCTTCCAGCTCCACGCCCATAATTTTCAATCCCCTTCTGGAAGGATTGTTTGACTTGGCTGTTATCTGTGGGAGCCAGCATTTGGCTTGTTAGAAGTCAGCCCTAGAAGGCAGCTTTGTCCCCTTCCTCCTCTGCCTCGTGTTCCTAGGGTGTCTGGGTTCATTGCTGTGAAGCAAGCTTTTAAAAGTCACACCGTATAGACACATAAAGATCTCTGCGCACGCACAGGAGATTGCCTGGTGGGTAAAGGTAATTAGACCCAAGCCCAGTGACCTGATTTCAATCCCTGGGACCCGCATGGTGGAAGGAGAGGACTGGCTTCCAAAAGTGGTCCTCTGACTTCCAGAACACACACATTCGCCCTCCACCCACTTCCTAAATAAGTGTAAAAGGAAAGGGGGCGGGGAGGTGTCTCTGCAGCGTGCTCAGAGCCTCTGCCGGAATGCGGCAGAAAACTAGGGTTTGTCAGGAAGAAATTAGATCCAGATTTAGCTTGTTGCTTGTATACAAATATATATAAAAAAGTCTTCCCGGGGAATGTTCCTGGCTGTATCTGCCTCATCTCTGTGTGTTTAATGTTTATTTAATGACGGTTTATATTTAATGCTATTTGTATATTTAGCTCATGGTAATTATTTTTTAGCCTTGCTCAGCAGTGCAAGTCTGTAGTGTGAAGCAGGCCTCCTCCCTCTTTTATTTGAAAAAGAATCGAGTTAGTTGTCCTCCTGCGACCCCCACCCCCCAGCCCACGCACGTGCTTCATGTTAAAAATGATTTCCCTTCTGTTTGCACCATACTCCCCTGCATATCCCTGCCAGGCTCTCACTCTCAAGTGGATACCACATGCTCACTAACTTTATCTTCATTTTTTAAAAAGGACTAAGTTTTCTAATATCCGCACATGGGTATGTGCACCACACACGCGCTGGTGCCCGAGGAGACCAATAGAGGGCGTCCTCTATAACAGAGGGAGCTGGGGTCATAGGCAGCTGTGAGTGCCCAGTATGTCAGCTGGGAAACAGACTCTCCTGTAAGGCCAGTGGGCACCCTTAATCTTAACCACCTCTGAGCCCCAAGGCTTTTTGTTTTTGTTTTTTTGTTTTTTTTGTTTCTAAGTCATGCGTAAGCTACGGAGCAGGGGCTTGTGTGTGCCATGCACACAGATGGCGGTCAGAGGTTACAGGTGGTGTCAGCTTTCTTCTTTCACCTGTATGTGGGCTCCAGGGCTTGCGTGGCACCATCTGCCCACCCATGTTCTAGAAGTTCTGAGAATTCTTTCTGCCTGTTTGCCTCACTGTGCCAGCTTCTTAAAAATGTTAAAGCCGTATTTCTATTAGTGTGCTTGTGTGGTTGGGTGCGGATGGAGGTCGCATCTCTTGAGCTGATATTAAAGGTTGCTCTGAGCCACCTGGTGTGGGCGCTTGGGAGCCACCTGAGGTCTGGAAGCGTAGCAAGCATTCTTAGCTGCTGAGCTATTTCTAGCTACTACTATACCAACCTTCGAACTCCGTGGATTGTTTCAGCCTTGGGCCTCATCTCATGTAGGATATTTTTCAATAACAACATTGTGACTCACTGCTAGTTGAAAGAAAGTCTACTTACCCTAATAAAAGTAGAAAATCTAGCTGGGTGGTGGTGGCACACTCTTTTAATCCCAGCACTCAGGAGGCAGAGGCAGGCAAAGCTCCGAGTTCAAGGCCAGCCTGGTCTACAGAGTAAATTCGGTGACAGTCAGTGCTACATAGAGAAACTGGGCCTCCAAAACAAACCCCCCAAATGTAGAAAACTCATTGTATTTACTTATTTATTTTTGACAGGTTATATAGCCCTGGCTGGCCTAGAATCCTCTGTGTAAACCAGGCTGGCTTTCAAATACACAATGACCTATGGGCCTGTCTGTCTCCAGTGTGCTGGGATTAAAGGAACATATCACCACACTGGACTGTAAATGGATTTTTAAAAATACTTTTATTTTTAACTGTGTATGTTTGTTTGTGCATGTGGGCATAGTGCCAAGGGACACCAGAAGTCAGTAGATGAGCTGGAGTCACAGGGGCTTGTGAGCTGCCATGTGGGTGATGGCTCCTCTCAGCAAGTGCTCGTACCTGCTGAGCCATAGCTCCAGCCCTAGCAAAGGAGCTTTGTTTTATTTTATTTTGCTATTCTAGCTCCCTGTAATTGGAATTCTGTATGCCATCTTTTGGGGATTGTGGAATATGCTGGGGGTGGAAGCCCAGGGGCCACCCACATGCATAGCACATGCTCTAACCCTGAGCTCTTGTGTTAATGAAACCTTGTCAAGTGGCCGAATGGTCCTGAAGTGTTGCTGTCTTTCCCATGGGCCGCCTCAGTTCTGGGATTGACAGCGCCTTCCTGTTCATTCACTAGTGTTAAACATCTCCTGATGCTCTGGTTGGAATTTTTTCCCAGCTAGGATCTCATTCACATTCCCCACCACCTTTTAAGTCCTCTTCCCACTTATAAACATGGAAGGATGCACGTCCAGACCATCTTGAGTCGTTGTTTTGGAGGATGCATTTGGGTGACACTTGTGAAGCCAGACTAAATTGGGGACCTGAGTGGGGATACTGATTCTGTATCAACAGGCAGGTGGCTTTGCTGTAGCAACAGCCTCTGGTGGGCCGAGAAGGGACTTTAAGAGACACAAAAGAACTTATACGGAGCCATTATCCAAACAGTACTCAATCCGCTTTGTGGGGGCAGGAAGGGGACATTGTTTTCAGCAATAGCTGTGGATTAGTCATGGTTTTATTTCTAGAGGAACAAAATCTGTCTGTCCGTCCATCCGTCCATTGAATTTACTAGAATGGTTTACAGGCTGATGTCCAGCTAGTCCAACAATGGTGTCTACCCATAGAAGGTCTAAGAATCCAGTAGTTGTTCAGTCCCCGAGGCTGGATGTCTCAGCAGGTCTTCAGTGTACACTGGATCCTGAAGAAGTGGGCTCTAATGCCAGAGAAGGAGTGGACTTGCCAGCAAGGGTGAGAGCGAGCAAGCTTCCTTCTTTCACGTCCCTTTTAATAGGCTTCCAGCAGAAGGTGAGGCCCAGATTAAAGGTGGATTTTTGTACCTCAAAAGATCTGGATTAAAGGTCTATCTTCCTAGCTCAAAGATCAGGATTAGAAATGATTCTTTCCACTTCAAAGGATTTAATTAAGAAAAAAAAAAAAAAATCCTTCACAGGTGTGCCCGGCCATTTTGGTTTTAGTTAATTCCAGATGCAGTCAAGTTGACAACCAAGAACAGCCATCACAAGTCCCAGGCATGCATCTGCTAAAAGTTATGAATGAAAAAGCATTATCCATGTGCATTGTTCTTAATCTTCATCTTAGGTCTGTTTCCCATGGAAACAGTGCCTGTTGATTCCCCCCGGCTAGTGATTGGACTTTAACAGAACTAACTCTGGCATTGAATGTTTTCATGCAGATGTGTGCTGCCAAACAGTTCAGCAGAGTTGTTTGCTCTACCCATAATCCAGCTGGGCAGCATTCGTGTTTCTTCCCTGATAAATTAAGAGGGCCATGAATGCAGCTTTTGAGCAGGTTTTCTCATCTTCATGATATGTCACAGCCATCCCAGAGTCGGGCTGGCTTGAATTTTTATTATTGGCAGCACTTTTATTTACCCAT
Source organism: Micromys minutus (assembly GCF_963924665.1). Classification (NCBI taxonomy): domain Eukaryota; kingdom Metazoa; phylum Chordata; class Mammalia; order Rodentia; family Muridae; genus Micromys; species Micromys minutus. Next base: position 31,316,424 of record NC_137972.1, read on the forward strand.
GCTCTTTCCTCCTTACTATGCATTTCAGAAACTGTTTTCAATGCACTTATTTAGTGTGTTTGTGTGTGTGTGTGTGTTTACATGCTTACACAGATACCACAGCTTTTGTGTAGAAGTCAGGGGGCATTTTGCTTTCCCACCTACAAACTCCTTTGAACTCCCTCCCTCCCTTTTCCCTCTCTTCCTCCCTTCCCTCCTTCATTCCTCCTGGCTCTGTGAAAGTCCAATTCACCCCCCTAGGCTCAGGCTCATCCATTAAGCTCATGGTCCCAACCCTAAGGGCCTCAGAGATTAAGGGTTGTTTCACCCTTTTCTTCTCCTATTTTTTCTCTTTATGATGTATGACCACTGGACTTCACACTATTCTTTGTGCCGTGTGACCTCTTCAGCTTCAGGGGTCAATTAGACTCTGCCTTGCAGTCAAAGTTACAGGAAGGAGAAAAATCAACTTAACCTCTGCTTCCATTCTGGCCCCTTGTTCTTCAATTTGCTGTCATCTGAATGGGTTTTAAAAATTATTTTTAGAGAGCTAGACAGTGTGATAGCATGTGCCTTTAATCATCCCAGCACTTGGGAAGCAGAGGCAGGAAGATATCTGTGAATTTGAGGTCAACCTGCCAGAACTACATAGATGGACCCTGTCTCAAAAAGAATGATTTTTCAAGGCTGGGGAGAGAGCTCTGTGTTTAAAGGGCTTGTTGCATGTGCCTGAGGACCAAAGTTCACATTGTTAGAAGCCATGTAATTGCCAAGTGGGCATGGTGGCCCAGTGGTGGGGTGATATTGGTGAGCTGATCTTGCCTCTCAGTGATTAATATAGAGGAGTGGTTGAGGGTGCCTGTTACCTACCCCACGCCTCCACATGCACACAGACACATCCGCACCTGCGCACGAACACACATGTACACACTTGTACAACACACAGGAAAATGGAAAAAGGAATTGAAGCTATTTTCATCATATATATTGATTATGCACATCAACTGAGTTCACTGTTACGTCTCAGTGCGTGTGTTGTGATCTGGTCTCTGCTCTCACAACCCCTTTGAACCTTCTGGACAAGGTCATGAAGTGATCACAGTGGCCTGCTCAGCACACACATTTTATTTCTTGTCTGTGAGACCTGGGACTCCCCTGTTAGGCTAGGCTGGCTGACTTACAGATCTTCTTGTCTCAGCCACCCTGTTGCTAGGATACCGAGCCATCGTACCACTCTGTGTTTGAATGTTTGCTTGCATAGTATGTCTGTGTGTCACTTGTGAACTGTGCCTGTTGAGGCCAGAAGAAGGTGCCAGCCAGATCCTCTGGAACTCAAGTGGCAGGTGGTTATGAGTCACTACATGGGGGCTGGGAGTCAAACCTGGGTGCTCCGCAGGAGCTTCTTGAATTGGAGTTTTAGGCAACTCTCAACCAACTGATGTGGGTGTTAGGAGAGGATGAGGTCCTGCAAGAGCAGCCAGTGATGGAAACTGCTGAGCCATCTCTCTAAACCCTATGCAGGCTTCCTTAACTCAAAGGGAGGTATGTGAGTGAGGTGCAGAACATACAGGGCAGAGGAGCTCGCTCTGTGTAGGAAACGCTGATGAGCACTGTTTGGAATGCAGTTGCCTTGAGACACTGGTGTCTAGCCTTAGTGCTGTAGTCTTGGTGTTGGTCCACCTGTGACTGACCTCACTGTTTATGGGCAATGGCTTCTGCTTACTTGTGTACCTGGCACTATTTCATGTGCTAGGGATACAGCTATTAACCAGATATATGAACCTCAAGATGCTAGCCTAAACTCCAGCAGTAGAGACAAGTCAGCACGGAAGATTGGGGCAAGTGCCACCATTATAGGTGGGTGCCTATGAGCGAGGTACTGTTGGCAGTTGGCCGTAGTCATATACAAACTTAAAAAGTCACTAGTTTTTTTTGCAAGCTGTAGAATGTAGAGATGAGTGGAAATCTCTATGGTCCTGTGAGGGTTTTAAAAATATATGAAGGAAATATTAAACAAGCTTACTGGAATCTTAAAAGTATGGAGGCCTTTTATTTGGTTTATTAGCTATGGCCACAGTCTAAGAGTTGCATGTAATTATGGTGTTAGGAGGTAATTTTTTTTTTTTTTTTTGCAGTGGCATAACAACTTTTTGTTTTTAATAGGTGGTGTGATTCATTAGGACTCCCACTAGGGACAAAATATGTTTAGAAAAAGAAAATTCAGTGAACTTAAGAAGTCCCAAGAATGATTTAGTTGTATTCTTCTCAAACCTTTAAAGATAATGCCTGACTCTTAATCTTTCTACTTCCTGTTCTGCTTAGATCTCTGAGCCTTGAGGGATTGGGGTGTGATAAGGACATTTCTACAAAGTCTTTTACTGTGTGCACATTGTCCAGTTGTGGGTCTCTGTTGATTTCCATCTACTGCAGGAAGAAGCTTCTCAGGTGAGGACTGAGATGGCAGATCTGTGTGTACAGCAGCTGGTCATTAGAAGTTATTTTATTGCTATGTTTGTCTGGCAGAATAATAGTTTTGGTTTTCCCTTAGGCCTATGACTGACATAGTCTCAGGTTATTGGCTACGTTAGTGTCAGGTGTGGGTTCTTTCTCATGGAGTGAGAGAATCCGGTCAGAAACTGGTTGGTTACTTCTATAACATTTGTGTCATATTGCACCTATATTTCTCACAGGCAAGTCACTTTTGTGGATTACAGGGTTTGTAACTGGGTGATATTGATGACTCCCAGAACCGTGGATGCTAGTGAGTAGGGGTGAAGCTTCAAGTTGGGCACCAGCTCAACTTCTTCGTATTATGACATGAGTATTTTCTTCACTGAGAAGACATTGTCATCATGGAGGGCAACCAGTAAGTAGCCTTGGACAGTAGTTTGTGATGTTTGGGGAGTTTCAAGGTCAACAACTCATGGTCAACCCTTGGTCAACAACTCAACAAAGTATAACCGATTCTTGGCACCGGAGGTTTTTCTTTGTGGCATAAGATGTCTAGTTGTAGTTCTGTCTTCCTTTATTATTTGGTGACACCATTTAGATTCCTCTCATATGTTTATCTTTTGGAAGCTTCTACAGTAGTTTCCTTGTGGTTCTTCGAGTGGCCTCTAGTTATCCTTCCCGTATTCAGTTAGTTATCCACGCCCTCTCCCATCTCCCTCCCTATTCAATCTCCTAGTTTCTAGCTAATTCTGCTTTCCCTTTTATCTCTCCATAATCTTATATTTTATTTGTCCTTCCTTGGGAGAGCCTCTCCTTTTTCCTGGTCTCTTACCAGGTTCCTAAACCGGCTTGGCTTTCCCTTTTACTTCCCTGTGCTTTTATTGAGATGCCATTAACTGCTCGAGAGAAAGCTTTATCACTGTTTCCCTTTTCCCCATCAAAGATAGCATCCTATTAAGTGAGAATTTTACTTTTAAAAGTGTAATTATATTGTAATTATTTTGCGTGCATGTATGGCACACATGTTATAGCTTGAGTGTGGAGGAGTTTGGGTGGAGATTGAACCTAGGTAATCAGGCTTGATTATTACCTATCACCTTTCTCCGCTGAATCTTGCTGGCCCATCAAGTGAGAATTTTGAGTTTGTTGTGCCTGAGAAACAACAAGCTGTGAACTGGGAGACCTCAAAGCAACAGATGGCTGGAGTCTGGTTTCATGGTGTACTGTGGCAGTTTGTGGATGGAACTGTTTAGCCCTGGAGGTTTGAGCAGGGTTGTGTGGAGCTGCTTAGTTCCGGTGAGTCACGATAACTGTGCACAGAAAGCTTGGGAATGCCCAAGATTTTCATTATGAGTGCTCAGCCCTAGCTAGCATCTCTAGACTGTACCTTCTGTTTTTAATTGTTTATTTAAACAGTTTATACACATTTATTTTGGTTGGGTATCAGACAGAGATAAAGGATCCTTTAGGCTGTGTATGGTGCCTCAGACTGTTATCTGAGGCTAAGGCAGGAGGATGAGAACTTCCAGGCCAGCCTGGGATGCTTAGTGAAAGCCTGTCTCATCCAGTATGCTGTGTGAGGCATCTTTGCCACAGGCTGTCAGGAGAATTCAAGTAACACTAAAGCTGAGTGTTTAAATAATAATGGCAACCGTCATTTGACTAGGTCCACTTTGTGAGCTAACCCTCTTCCCCATCACATCATCTTAAGTGTAAACTTCTTGAGGGCAGGCCAATGGGAACACAGCCTGGGCAGAGAGGGCAGGGTGGTGGGGGTAGGAGGACATATTGATATGACTCTCTGCGTTTGCGTATTCTCTTTGCCAGGAGCACATGTGTAGTCCTATGTGCAAGTATGGTCATAAGCTAGCATGCAGAAGAGTGAGGTCAAAGAGCCGTCTGGATAGAGGGCAGACATATCTGGGTTGTTACCCTGGGACCACTGATGTCTTTGGCCTAATCTTTATTTTGTTTGGCTTTGCTCATTCATCTACATGTCATGGAAAACAGCTGACTGCATGACGCACCAGCTGCTGTACCTCACCTCTCTTCGTGGGCTTGGCGATTCCCCTCACGTATATTTCTGTAAGCTGTTTTCTGGAGGCAGAAAGCCCTGGTTGAAGAGGTCCCATGGTGGTGTTTAGAGCGAGGGAGTGAATGGCATCTTAAATGCCTATTAGTGCTTTAAAGGCTCTGAAAACCCCATCTGAGCTGGATCTCTGTGATGGTTTAAGTAACGACTTGGACATTTGGACACTGAGACTCAGCTGGTGGGGAGGTGTCTTAGTTAGGGTTTTATTGCTGTGAACAGACACCATGATCAAGGCAAGTCTTATAAATAAAAACATTTAATTGAGGCTGGCTTACAGGTTTGGAGGTTCAGTCCAGTATCAAGGCAGAAGCATGGCAGCATCCAGGTAGGCATGGTGCAGGAGGAGCTGAGAGTTTCATCCTACTCACTGCTTTCTCTCTCTCTGCAGTTTGCTTGTGATTGTGTGTATGTGTGTGTGTGGGGGGGGGAGAATATATGATTCATTTATTTTTGTGTGATTTCTTTCTTTGGGTTGAGAAGAACTTCAATGTATTAGTCACGTTCTGTGCTCAGCTATCCTGACAGTAGTGACAACAGCTGTCATGGGAAAATATGATGGCCCCAGGGGCAGTAACACTGTGGTTTGTTATTGGTGTCTGAAGGACATTTCCCTGATGTTTTGTTTAATTCAAAGTGGAGATAAAACACTAAGTGTATGTTTCTAAAACCTCAAAAGCAGGCATCACCTAACCCGTGAATGATAGCACCAGGTGCTTTATGGTTTTGTTTCAGTTGTCATGAAACTAGGTTGTGGACCTCCCGATGTAAGTAAGATGTGTTACCATGGTGAATTTTCTAACATGTGTGGTCACACATTGCTATGACAAGTGACTCTTCTGTCCCCAAGTGGTAGCCTTTGAAAAATATTTGCGGTCTGAAGGTAAAGCCCTTGGCACTGTTGGAATTCTGGAAGGATGCACCTGTCTAAATGTGTTAGCTTTTCGGCCACAGTAAAGCACCTGAGAGAATAAACTTACTAAGGAAAAGGTCTACTGTGGGTTTCAACCCTGCTCCCTTGGCCCTGTTGCACTGGGCCAGTGGTGAGGCAGCATGTTGTGTTGGGAGTACATGGTGGCCAGGAAGCCACACCCCCTTCAAGGCCCAACAACCTAACTTCCTCCCACTCACAGACTGGGGATCCATCCTTGATCACATGGGCCTTTGAGACACCTGAACCACAGCACTTGTCTTACTGCTCATTTATAGCCACAGTGTGTAAGCATCACAGTGTGGAAGGAGAGGTTTCCAGAGGTGGGTCTTCAGGGTATGAACCCTGTTCTGCACCATCCCCCAGAGGAAGGTGGCAGTGGCTTTGTGGATGCTTTAAATATTGTTAGGCGGTTCCGAATGGAGAGACTGGGTATCAGCCAGGTAAAGGGAGGCCACCTGCCTGAGTTCCTATTTATAAGAGGTAAACATTTGAAAATGAGACAATGTCTGATTCAGAGGGGATGTGAGTTCCATGGGGGAGGCGGGGCTACAGATGCTTCACGAGGTCACGAGAGGCCGGGGTCTCCACTTGGAAGTATTGCTCATATCCTTGCCTCTGCCACATTGCAGCTCAAGTGTCTGTCAGTAGTTTGAAAGGTTAGGTATGGATCTGATTGATCCTAGTATTGATCATTTTGGAAGTGGAGGTGGTGGGAAGGTATGCCAGGCTCTCCTGAAAGTGTCATGACCACAGACTTCTGATGTCCCTGTAATAATTGTAATTGGGACTGGGGTCAGGTAGAGGAGTGTGCATTGAGCTCCAGCCTGTCGGGTCATTCTGCTCTGAGTGGTCCTGGAAAAGCATTGCACTAAGCGAGGAAGAAGAGCTTTGCCAGGAAACTAACCAAGAACGATTTGGACTTCACACAGGAGCGCTGTGGTAACAGTGTTATGAACTCAGTTGAGCCCAGGTCTTTAGAGCCCGTTTGACCCATGCAGATGGTCAGCTGGGTGGACATGTGCAGCCAAACATCAGCACTGTTCAGAAAATCTTAAGATCAAGAAAGCTCTAGTGTCCAACACTCGCTTTAGATGGCAGAGACGCTCACTGGTTCTTGACTGTGTCCATCTCATGAATGCTCTGCCCCCGCCCCCAAGATGTTGACAATGCTACCACATGCATCTGGGAAGATCAGGCATCATTGTTAGAGAATGCATGGGGCAATGGGACTGGATATGTGTGAGGTACCTGTCTCTCTGCATTCAGCCTCTATTAAGATCCATAACAGTGAGTCTGTAAAGAGCAGAAAGGTTGGTATGATTGCTGTCTGAAGTTATCTGCTGAAATGTGTGTGTGTGAGTATAGTGGATTGTTCTAAGATGACAGTTCCAATGAGAAACAAAGACAAGAGTCCTCAGGTACAGCCCACTGTTGCTTCTGTATCCAACAGGACAGGGCCTGTGGTGGAGGATGCTGTGCATTGCTGCCACCATCCCTAGAAAGCATGCTTGAAGTGAGACAGACAACCAGCTAGACCCTTGAGGGTAACAGAATAGTGAGACTGGCCCAGAGAACTCATCATGGCATAGCTGAGCCCGTGCTGCAGACCACTCATCCACTTAATTTGCCAGATGTTAACACGCTAAAGCATCCCAGATCAAAACATTTCACTTTTGCTTTATTTCTTCATTAGCCTAATTCCCATTGACCTCATGTGAAAGCTACATCAACTTAGGAACATTGTGGCAGGGATGTTTCAGGCTTTGTCAGGGAGGCTTTAAAGAAAAGTCGGCAGAGCACATGCAGCCTCTGCGTTAATGAGGCTGGAGAGTGACACCACTGGGAAGGAAGGCTTTGGGAAGGAAGGAGGGCTTTGGGAAGGAAGGAAGGCTTTGGGAAGGAAGGAAGGCTTTGGGAAAGAAGGAAGGCTTTGGGAAGGAAGGAGAGCTTTGGGAAGGAAAGAGGGCTTTGGGAAGGAAGGAGGGCTTTGGGAAGGAAGGAAGGTTTGGGGAAGGAAGGAGGGCTTTGGGAAGGAAGGAGGGCTTTGGGAAGGAAGGAGGGCTTTGGGAAGGAAGGAGGGCTTTGGGAAGGAAGGAGGGCTTTGGGAAGGGAGCTGAGTTGCTGAGACGTGGGAACGTCTATGGGGAGCTTCTGTCATTTATTGTCCAGAGTTGAACCACCCATTTCTTAGGGGGTAGGAATTTAGCTATGGATCACGTGGGCTAGCCTCTCAAGAAACAGGGCAAGTGCATAATGGCCTTAATGCAAAACCCTCATCTTAGACTCATACGCCTGGTGAGGGGGTAAAGAAGGTCTCATCCCTTGGAGATTTTTGCTCCTAAAATGAAAACTGTGCTTACCTGTAGTAATGAAGGATAGGATAGTTCACAGGATGGGAGAATGTTTTCATAAATGATATCTGGAAAAGGGACTGTTCAGAATATGCAGAGAGCTCAGAGCTCTCAAGGACACAGCCAGAGCGCTGGAGGGATGATGGCTCGGGCAGTGGTTTAGAGCTCTGGCTGCTCTTGTAGAGGAGCCTGGTTTTTAGTTCCCAGCACACATGGCAACTCACAACCATCTTAGCTGCAGTCCCAATGGATCCAATGCCCTCTGCTGGCCTCTATGGGTACTCCACATACACGCATGCACACACGCACACACAGGCAAAAACACTCATACATGAACAATAACGAAATCTAAAATCAGATGGTACTAGTTATTGCACTACTCTGAGGACGCATATGATGTGATTGCATTGGATGCTTTAACAGGTATGTGACTCTCAATAAAGCTACTATAAAATTTAGAGATTTGAAATAGAACATATTCAGTTATTCTGCATATATTGGAACGTTCTGTGTATATGCATCTGTTTAGGTTACAGTATTTGGCTAAGTAATGGCAACTCAATTAGCAACCTTATTGGTGGTATCAGTAGGTCATTTCCAGCTCAGCATTCTTGGCTGAGCTCTGTGCTATTACCTCATCTCTCAGTGGATGGTCTGGCATGGCTGCTTACCTCACCACCAGTATCAGCTGTCTTAATGAGAAAGAGATTGTCATCATACCTGTTGAACATTGAGATCTCTATAGAGCATGCATAGTGGTGTGTGTGTGTGTGTGTGTGTGTGTGTGTGTGTGTGTACTTACAGATGGAGTCTGTCAACAAGGCTGAGTCACACAGTTTGCCACAGAATCATATGAGTCTCAGGTCCAGCTCAGACCTTTTCATTGGCTCCCTATGGTTGCACCTGCCGAGGGTCAGCATATAAAGCATCCTTTTAGGGTGTGTGTGTTGAGACAGCGTGTGCTGGGCTGCCCTGGAACTCACTATGTAGTCCAGATTGTCTTTGAATTCTCAGAGATCCACTTGCCTCTGCCTCCTGAATACTGGCATCAAAGGTGAGCTCCACTGTGCCCAGCTAAATGGTGGCTTTTAAGTAGGGGTGTAAGAGGGTTTTCGTGGTGGCAAGTTTGGAAGTGAGAGAAGAAAGAGCACCCAGCTAGCAAAGGTGTGCTTGTCTCGGCACCTCTGGCCTGCAGGATCTGTCCACTGGCAGACTTCTGCTCACCTGCTAAGGACATGCTCTGTCATACCCCTCTGAGGGGGCACAGATATTGCAGATGTGATCTTTTGAGCCAGGCCTGGGTGGCATTCCAGGTTTTGCTTTATTCAGACTGCGACCATGGGTATTTTATTGAACCACTTTGATCTCCATCTCCCCCAAATGATAGAGCCCGCCTCACTTGACAGAATTCACAAAATAAGTACGCGTGTATCAAGCCTCCTCGGCTCTTAACGGCTCTAAAGAGACACTTCTGGATGCTTCTCGTGGTTGAGTCTTCATCCCAGTTACCGTGGGCTGCTCTCTCCTCTGCGTCCTCGGCCTGGACCTTATCTTCCCTTAGTCCCTTTCAATCTCCCCCAAAGCCCTTTCTTATTGTGACCAGGATGGCAGTAAAGACAATCTGAGTGTTAAAGTCAATGGGGGGGGGGTCTGTTTTAGGGACAAGAGTGTGTAAGAGGGTCCAGTCACACTTCTGCTTTTGCAGCTCACGGGTGCTGAGATGCAAGGGCGGGCCTGTGTGGCTGGGGTGGATTGGAGGTATTGTGCAGGCCTCAGCCAGCCTAGGTTTCTCACAGGCTTGCTCTGTGCCAGCCCTAGTGCAAACGCTGAGGGCCAGTCCCAGGCCAGGGCAGCATGCCCACCCGTCCTCGTCAGACTGCTGGGAATGGAGGCTTAGGACCATATCCACCCTCCCCCAGAGCTCACATGGCTTGAGCTGCACACTGTGAGGCCAAGAAAAAAAACCGCTGAGGTGGAATTCTGCGTGCCTTCTGAGATGCCAGCTCTTTTAGACTGTCCTTGAATCTCGTTGTTTTAAAATGACCAGTATGGAAGTAATGTTCCCCTTCTTCTCCCATCCGGGCACAGGGATCTGGCCATTACCCTTGAGTTTTGTACAGTGTGGCTGCAGGAATGTCATTCTGTCCATTAAGCTGCCCCTTGTGCCTGTGCCCCACTACCCTGCTATGCGCTCAAGGGCTCACTCCGGACCTTTGAAGTGGCCGCCAGCCTTTCATCTTCCATCATTTTCACTTAATGACAGCCCGGCCTTTGATCAGCCCAGGTCTTGTCTGTCTTTGGCTTCAGGCTTAGTCACTTGGAGGTAAGCAGAGACCTCAAATAGGCCTGAAAGTGCCCGGCTTTTATGAGCACAATGACTGCTTAACCTTCATATCTTAAGCAAATACACGGAAGGGGAGCTGGCCCTTCCTGCCCCCTGGGTGATAACGTCTGCTCGCTGGTAGTGTAAACTGGAAAAGAGGCCTGAGTGTGGAGTGTGGAGAGAGCCAACTGCATCCCGCTGTCCCCACCCTGCCGCCCCAGCGCCCAGTTTCAAGTTGCAGTTACCCGCCCCCACCCCAATCTTGATGTTTTCACACACACAGCTTGCCTGCATGCTGGGGAGGATTGTGTGGAAGCACACTAAGTGCCCAGCGTTGCTTTTCTCACCTTAGACTTGTTTATCATTTCTCTTCCACAAGACATGTCTCTTAGATAACGATTGTAAGCTTTGAACAGATATTAAAATCTTGGGAATAATCTATATCTCATTAAAATATGCAGTCCTGTGGTGGAGTTTGCCTAGCATTGTGAAGTCCATACTATTTCCCAGTATCGAGTCTTGAATGGTGTGTGTGTGTGTGTGTGTGTGTGTGTGTGTGTGTGTGTGTGTAAAACCTTGGACAGTCAGGCAACTTTACCCACAGAGCCTTCTCACTGCTGTACAATTATTTATATGTGTATATGTGTATATAAGCTGCACATGCTGTGACATGTGCGTGAAGATCAGAGGACATCTTTGTGGAACTAGTTCTCTCTCCTTCTTCCTGTGAGATCTGAGGATCAAACTCAGACTGTTGATCTCTCCTGCCAGCTGCGTTTACACACTGAGCCACCCCCTAATTCTTAATAGAAAATATATATTCTTTTTTGTATGTAGAGTTAGTTATCTGTCCCTCACATAAATCTTCACTAACATTTTAACTCAGTTTTCAGCTAACAAGCATACTCCTACTTCTTTATTTTTTAATTTTATTAAAGACATAGGACCTTGCTGGTCAGGGGCTGGCATGCCCCTCCTCTGTGGTCCAGGCTGACTACAAACTACAGCAATCCTTTTAGCTCAGCTTTTAAGTGCTGAGATCCAAGCAAGAGCTATTACAGGTCACTGGCAAGCCTTAACACAGCCCCTGCCACCAAAACCAGCGCTCCTGGGTTTACAGAGAGAATGAGGCGCAATGAGAGGCAGGGCTCAGGTATAGAACACTTTCCTTCTGTGCGTGGCTTCAGTCTCCAACACCACAGGCCATGACAAGGAATTAATGAAAAATAAAGACAAAAGGCGGTTTGGTTTGTCTGTGCGGATCCAGTGCTGGGGGGGTGGGTGCAGGGCCTCACCATGCTAAGCCAGTATCCTGCCACCGGCTCCACACTAGCCCTCTTGCTCTGGCCATAAAAAAGAAATTCGTCCTCAGCGCAGCCACCCTCATCTTGGACACACAGTTGTCCATGCCTGGGACTCCTGGATCCACCCCTACTTCCAACAATACCAAATGCTGCTATTTCCCAGAGAGCTGCCTCGGATCTAATGTCTGTAGCCCTCCCTCCCTTCCTCTCCTGAGTACTTTCCCTTCGTGGTAATGTTTCAGAGCCGTCCCCCATTGCAGTTCTTAAGTGGGATATTAGTTTTCAGTGTTTCCGTGATGGGATACCCTGACAAAAAGCAAGCTATGGAAGAAAGGGCTTATTTGTATTGTGGCTTACAGTTCCAGAGGGGATACTGTGAGTTATGGGGAGGAAGGCATGGCAGCGGGAGAGTGAGACTGTCAGGAAACAGAGATCCAATTTTACTCACACACAGGAAGTAAGGACGGGCCATAAAAACTTCAAAGTCCATCCCTGATGATGTACTTCCTCTATGGAGGCTCCACCTCCTAAAGGTTCCGTTACCTCTCAAAACAGTGCCACTGGCTGGGAACCAAGCGTTCAAACAAACACATGAGCCTTGGGGGACGCCTTGGGGGAACATTTCTCATTCAAACCACAGTGTATAGTAACCCTTAACATGCTTGTGGAAAGGGAAGTGCTTGCATTCCCAGTGATTTCTCCCCTGCGGTGGTGTTAATACTTCCTTGAAAGGTAATCTATATGCCTTGAATTTCCCCCATCTCAGGAAGGCTGGGTGACCTTTGTGGAGCTCTCAGCCTGGAATTTGAGGGCAAGGATGGGGAGGACGAGATGGGTACCCATCCCCCGATCTCTATAGACTACTTAGTCTGCAGACAGTTGTGGTCACCTGCTGTACTCCAGATGGTGTGTAAGCCAGCTCAGCTTGTTTTGAGCCATCGTTTCTCCATATTCACGGGACAGCAGTTTTAGAGCTCTATGGATGGAGTTGGTTCCTGATGGCAGCACCAGTGCAGCATTATGAGAATGGCTGACCTGGTGTTTTATTTATGGAGTCTTGAGGTGAATGAATCCTGTACATATCCAATAACCACAGTCTCTGAATGTTTTAGATCCACACTTGGTTGAATGTGGGACATGCTAGGGAGGGTGGAGGACCTACTGTGTGTTGTCTTTTGAGGTCACATCCTGATCAGACTTGCTGTTTCGTGCAGCTTAGCCACAGCCTCTGGCATTCCCACCAAAGGCACATGAAACATAACATCAGTGGATCAATAGAGACAAGGGCATAGCCCCTTGCTCTTAGTATGAAAAAGAAAATGTTGGTCTATTTAAAGTTGATCCATTTGTTTGTTTGGTTTTGGTAATGGAGAAGTCTGTGGGTACCACCCTCAGCTCCGACCCCCAGTGTGGTCTGAGCTTGTGTCAGGTTACGCTGATGTAGCACAGGTGAGAGTACTTGGTGTCACCTCTGTGGGTTCTTGTCAGAGGTGTTTCTGGACTCTAATCATGAGGAGGTGACCAGACCAGCAAAACACATGCCATAAAAGAAGAAAAAACATTTTTTTTCCTTAAAGGGAGCAGCTCAGGCGACCTTTACATGTGAGTTGTTGATAGTCAGTGAGCTGACCTGGATGGTCACGGTGCCACAGCTGTGCACTGTTTGTGACAAAGTATAGTGACGCCAGACTGTGTCCTTCCAGGTTACTTTCAGAAATTATAGCAGTTATTTGTAGGGGAAACATTTAGAAAGCTAGGCAAAGTCAGCGGTAACTCTGAAGTTTAACAAGTGGGATCACATGCAATTGGCAAAAAATGTGCAGAGTGAAGGGTGGTGACAGTGAGGGAGGAGGGGTGTACTTGGCAGCCCTCCACCAGGCAGGAGATTAGTACCTAGAATGGCCATCAAACCCCCATCAGTAAACGGGCCAGTGAACTGAACACATAGTTATTAAAAGAAGAAACCCCAATGGCTAATAGACACATAAACATCTTCAACACTGTTACAGAAATGTGAATTATAGAACTAATGTGAGATTCCATCTCATCCAAGTCAGGATGGCTAAAACCAAGAAAATAAATGACAACAAATGCTGGAGACGATACAGGGGAAAAGGAACCATATTCAGTGCTGGTGAGAGTGTGAACCACTGTAACCACTATGGGAATAAATCAGTGTAGAGGTTTCTCAAGAAATTGAAGATAGAACTGCTATATGACTCAGATACACTGCCCCTGAGCATATACCCAAACGACTCTAAGTCCCGTCACAGTGACGTTCACACATTCTTGCTTATTGCTGCTCTATTCACAGTGGCCAGGAAATAGAACCAGCCTAGAGCGCATTTGTAGATGAATAGATACAGGACACGTGGAACATGTAGAATTTTATTCAATGGTAGAAAGAAAAATCTGCAGACCTGGATAGATGGAAATGACTGTTAAATGAAGTAACTCATTCAGAAAAATCAATACTGGGTGTTTTCTCTCATGTGGACACTAGACTGTGTGTGTGAGTGTGTGTGTGTGTGTGTGTGTGTGTGTGTGCATGCCATTGTGAGTGTGGTCAACATTATAAAGGGGACTATGGGATTGGAGAGGGAAAGAGACTGATGTTGGTGGGATTGGATTCACTGGACAGGATTACCGAGAGATTCTGGGCTCCCAAAGTCCCTTCTGAAGGCATGTTCTCCACTGATATGCAGAAGTCCCTTTAGGCATTGCTTGCCAAATGCCCTGCCTCTCAACATTGTCCTACTGGGGGACAATCTTTCAACTTCAGACCTTTGGAGGCAAACTACATCTTGGTTGGTCTGTGTATTTCTAAACCTCTGGGTTTACACTGCCCTTGTCACAGGTGTGGAGAATTCTCTACAAAGTCAGGTAGCTGACCCCAGGTCTGTTGCCCCAGTTTGGCTCTGCAGAATCACTTAGAGTATTCATTGTCCCCTGCTTGTGGTCATGGTGTCCCTGACTTTTTATGTTAGTTGGGAGAAGTAGCCAATAGAGCAGGAAGTGAGTGTTGTCAGCGGGCTCTTTGGTGACATACTCTCGAAGTGGGCCTGTGTCAGTTGAGAGCACCATAGACTCCCTGTTCTGGCCAGGGAGGCTTTCTTCTAGTTCTCAGATTCTCACGGTAAATGAAGAAAGGAGGCTGGAGGGATGACAGGGCCATTTCGAGCACACTTTCCATTTCAGAGCCTAGTTTGTACATGTCCCTGTCACTGGGCCAGGATGAATGAGAAGCCCAGTGCCTCCAGAGGTAACCTGTCCTGGGCAGTGACACTCAGATTAGGTACTATTTGGAGGATCAGTGTCCCATCCCAGGACACTGGAGGAGGGCAGTTTGGTTTTCCAGTCTCTTTATTCCCAAGATTCTCTGTCTCTCCCCCCCCACCCCCGTGGTCAGTGATGGACTTCAAGTTGCCACCGTCCCAAGACCTGTGACTCTATCTCAGAGAAGGCCCTCCCATTTCCTCTGCCTGACCTTTCTGTCTGAGCTTCATCCTGACCCTTAGGAGCTGGCCTGGTGGGGAAGAGGTCCAAGCAAGGCCTGGCTGTTTACATTCATTCACCAGCACTTTCTTTTCTTTTTAAAAATTTATTTATTTATTTCATGTGAGTACACTGTAGCTGTTTTCAGACACACCAGAAGAGGGCATCGGATCCCATTACAGATGGTTGTGAGCCACCATGTGGTTGCTGAGATTTGAACTCGGGAGCTCTGAAAGAGCAGTCAGTGCTCTTAACCACTGAGCCATCTCTCCAGCCTTTACCAGCACTTTCTAAACACTGAGAAATGGAGTCCAATTCCAGAACCTTCTGAAGATAATTTTTTCCCGTAGTTCCCTTCCTCTTCTTCCTCCTCTTCTTCTTCTTCCTCTTCTCCCTCCTCCCCAGCAGTATGATACGAGTGCGGATGTGCAATCGGCTCTGAATAGAAAAGCTTCCTGATGAACACAGAGCCTTCTCCACTGAGGAGGGCTCAGTGTACTGATATCGCAGGGGCCTGAGCCACCCTTGTCTTGTTGACACTTGTGGCCCATGGCAGGACATGTGACACATTGGACGACTGCCAAATGTTCTCCAGTTCAGATGGACACCAAACCTGTATGCCTTGGTCAGTACAGAAGCGGGCTTGTCCACCTTCCACACCACTCTCCTGGGACCCTCTGAGAAGGGAGGGAGAACCCAGAGAGAAGAAGAGCTGGCTAAGTGAGGGTCAGAAAGCAGGGATACCAACAGGTGTTGGGTGTTTTGAATCCCAGTTAAGATTTATGAATCCCGAACTCAGGTTTAGGGCTAGACTCCAGCTTTGTATGTAAACTGTAGATTTTAACCCTGTAGATTGTAACCCATATAGGAGCTGAAGATGGGGGCAGGAACACTTACCAACCACTAAAGGTTTCTGCACGCATGGTGAATCTGAGGTGTCTCTGGCCACACTTGCCTGTATCTTACCATGTGAGTTCACTGCACCTTGTTCTGAGCATATAGTGGGCATATTCCACAACAGTGTACAACGCTGGTGATCTCTGGAAAGCACCTTGGCTCAGGTTGGAGATGGCTTTGTTAGGATCTTCAGATTTCTTACTGCATCGAGTTTTTTGCTCTTTTGGAAACTAATTATGGAAAACAGATTTCTTTAGTATCTTCCTGTCGTCATTCCTCAGCATGTATTATAGTGTCTTGGCTACAGAGATGCCTCAGTGTTAGGAGTGTGTCCTGTCTGCCTCACAGGGGCCCAGAGTTGTGTTCCCAGCACCCAGGCTAGATGCGATATGCACATCTTCATTGTCACTCCTGGAGCTACAGATGCTGCTACACAGTGTGGACTCATTGTTCCTTCTAATGACAGCGTCTGGGTCCGATTGTAGCAGCTCTGTGTTCAACGTATTTTAGTATCTTTTGATATTCAGATTAACCTTTCCCCCCAGTGTTTCACGCTGACTTTAGCATAGTGGATGTTGATTAAGAATCATATGGTTGGAGTTTTTTTTTTTTTTTTTAAATAGATTTTTGATGCTCTTGGGCATTTGTATCTATGCACTGTACCCAGGCCGTGTCTGCAGAAGCCAGAAGAAGGCATTGTTTTTCTTGGAGCTGGAGTTCTAAAGTGGTTGTGAGCTACCACACATGGGTATTAGGAACTGAACTCTGGAAGAGTAGGAGGTGCTCCTAACCTCAACGCAGTCTCTCCTTCCCCTTGTTGAGAGTAAACAAAGTCAAACAACTGTTGTCTTTTATCCTTTGTGGAATTATAGGTACTTAAAACCAGGTAAGACTGTGGACATTGTCTGGTCCTCATGTACCAGCTGTGTTCTGTGTCACGCTTGGAGCTTCTCTATCATGGTCTTCTGAATAGAGTCTGTGTGTACCCCACACCCGCAGACAGCCACTGGATCCCACCGTCTCCTTGCTTCTTGGGCTCTGTACATCTGGGTTGAGTACAGCGGGTGTCTCTGTGCTTTTCCACTCTCTGCTGTTTTTCCCACTGCCCATTTTGCTCTTCCTGGCTTGGGTAGTCGTAGTCTCAAAGTGGCCTCAGTTCCATAGGCTGCCTTGGCTCAGCCAGGCCACCAGGGTCTCCAGTGAGGCTCAGGAGATCTGCTCAAAGTTGTATTCAGATGCTGCCTGTGTCAGTCTGTCAGCTCCCCTGTGGCCTTGTTAATGACCTTCCCTGTTGTTAGCTGAAGACTATTCAGGTAGTAGTTCTCCTAAGTCTCAATGTAGCAATGCAACCAAAGGCCTGCCCAGGGCTGGACCCTGCATGGCCAGACAGGCTGTTTGACTGAGCTCAGCCTCCTGGTTCTAAGACCTGGCTTTGAACACTGGACCTGTGGTTCTGAGCAGCAGTGAGAAAGGTGCTTTTTGTTATAACCAGAGGGATGGCGGACAACGGATTGGTCACTGAGCGGTAGAAGCTTGGGCCAGACTTGTGTCGTGCCAGACAGTATGTGTCCCATCTTTTATCTCTACTAGCTTGGGCCTTCACACTGAGTTGCCCGACAGCCAGTCTTAAAAAACAAAAGGTGACCCAGAACCAGATAGCCACAGCTGAACTGCTCAAGAGTCTGATTTCTTTGCACTTTTCCCCCAGCTGTTCATCTCTGTGCTGGAAGACTCATTATTTAAAAGAAAATAAATGTGTCTCAGCTGCCTGGGCCCCTGCCCCACAGGGCCCTGGACCTATGAGAGGGTTGTGCAATGTCACAGGGCAGATAGTGTACTGGGGTGCCTTTCCTCCCACCGAGACAGTGACGTCAGCCTGGTCACCACGGCTGTGGTCAGACAGGAGACACGCCAGTGCAGCCGAGTGGCTGGCGTAGGGAGCTGTGGTTTGATGTTTTGACTCTAGGTTTAAACATGGTGGAGGGCATGTGGGGGATGGGAAGGAGAGCAGGAAGCTGTGGAGCAAATTGGAAGTCTATTGTTGAAAGCTGGCTGTGGGGGCAAACCTCTGTCATCCCAGAATGTCGAGGCCATGGCAGGCAGAAGATGGGTTTAAGGCAGCCTGGGTCACACGGTGAGACCCCATCTCAACCAGCAAGCAAGCGAGTGAATACATACAGTTGCTCTGAAAGTTAAGTTCTGTGTTTTGTTGACTGTAAAAGGCGAGAAAGGAGCAGCTGGCTGGTAGTGAGTCTGGCTATTATCACTGTGTTTAGAAAGCGAAGTCTTAGAATCCTCCTCGTGCAGGATTTCAGATGCGACGGCGTGCTGGTCTCCCTGGTCCGTGAGTTCCAGCATGACCTTGGTGTTGACTGCATGTGTGTGACATCATGATCTGGCTTTGTCTTTTTCCTCCCCACCAGCGCACATGTGCATTCAGTACTAGGGCAGTGCTTGGCCTCCAGCTTTTCCTTTCTATTCTTTTTCTTCTTAAAATAAATATATGCTAATACTTATGATATCCTAGGCCAAGGGAAAAATTTGCTTATTTGTAATTGGGGGACGATGATGTTTAAGAAGGGCTGTTGTGATTGGAAGTAGCAGGTATATAGCATTTGCATGTGTCTGGAGTTTTCTTCAGTTAACAGTGCTAGCGATAGAACTCAGGTCCGTCCTAGGAAGGTGCTCTGCCCCAAGACCCTGCTGGAAATCATTCCACCCTTGCTCTGCCACATACAAGAGTATAGCAAATAGGCTTTAAAATCTAAGCATTGGGCAGCTTTCCTTGCTTTGGGGATGGACCCAAAGATGAGCAAAGGGGTGTCAGTGACCAAACCCAGCCACCATTGAAGATCGCTGCCCTTCCTTCAGCCTTGTGTTAGGGAGTTTTCTCCCTGCAGTTCACTGAACAAGCCATTCCCTTCACCTTAGTCATGTGCGGAACGAGACTTCAGACGTGCTCATGAGGTGCCCCATGCTACACAGGGCTCACACCCTCATCCATAATCTGCAGTTCCTTCAGAGTCCTTTGTCCCCACTCCATTCCTGGAAAATCTCCTATGGACTTTCCTTCCTCTGCACTGGGCTCGCTGAAGCTCAGCCACTCTGCTGTGTGAACTTCTGATGGAGGAAGTGCCATCGTTGCTTTCTGCCATGGCCTGGGGGTATGGGGTGGAGGGTTTCCTCCATCAAACATGTGCAGTGTAGCTACCGAGTGACTGACTTTTCTGTGGGTACCTTCCCAAGTGATGGGGCCTGTGGGTGGTTTCTGTTCTGGGGCTGGGCCACCCCATAGCTGCTGTCCTGAATGACTGCTCCTATTTTGGACCCCTTGGAACTTGTTGCTGTGGTGATTGTTCCCATAGCAATGTCTGTTGCCCCAGCAGGCAGCTGATGAAATGGCTCCTGAAACTCTGGGGTCCATGCTGAGCCTGTGTCCTCCCCACTCTGTGGCCCCTGCCAGGAGTGTTGGGAAACACTGGGCACAGAGTGTATGGTGTAGGCTGTTTTGCGTGGGTTGGTCTGCAGGGGTAGTGACTTCCTCAGGCTTTATGGAGTTCTTTGTCTGCTCACCAGAGTCTTAAAGAGGCATCTAAGAAACAGGGTTAGGAGAGGAACAAGAGGCCAGGGAAGGAAGAAATCTTACACCTTCTCAAGGTCTGAGGATGAGTGCTGCTTAACCAAAGGTTAGGAGAAAGGAAGCCAAGGCCTATCCAAGAGAGTGGCAGGCCAGTACAGGAGTCATGTCGAGCTACTTTCTGCAGTGTGGAAAGTTCCAGTCTGCCCTGTGGCCAGAAGTGGTACAAGAAATCCCACTGGGGTGTGCTACAGGTCACTGTATATTTGCAAGTTTATATCTTGCTGTCTAAACTGGCAGAGTTTTTATTTTTCCTGGTGGATATTCAGAAGGTCTTTCCCTCCCTCCTTCCCACTAACAAAATCGCATTTGTCGCTTGTGTGTGAAGCTGACGCCGGTTTGACGGCTGACTGTGCATCAGTGATGATATGAAGGGAAGTGAGTGGTCACAAAGGTGGCTTTTCTTGGGTACCGCAGCGCCTCAGATGAAACTGACTTCACGCTAATATGACTCTTAATTGTGACCAGTGGAAATAAGATTGGTCAGGCCTCAGAAGCCAGTGTGTAACTGCCCAACAGAAGGCTTTCTCTGTTTGAAAGAGTTAGCTCCCTTAGGACTTAGAAGTTACTTTGAGTTTCACTCAAAGTCATTATAACTCCTGTTATAAATTTTAGAAGATACAAACCCCTTGTATTTGAGAAGCCATACTGTGTTGATTCACAACCAGGCACAAATTTGTCTCTCAGTTCAACACCCCTGACAACAGCCCAAAAAGTCAGACTGACTGTCACAGTAGATCTGTGTCACAGCCCTCTTAGGCTCCTAACTGCGAAACACATTTTGAGAGTTGCAGCTTGGGACTGGAGAGGTTGCTCAGTGGTTAGGAACATTCGTTGCTCTTCCAGACAGCTTAGCTTCCGTTCCCAGCATCCATGTTGGGCAGCTCACAACTGCCTGTAACTCCAGCTCCAGCGGATCCAACAGTTTTTCTGGCCTCCATGGGCATTGTACACACACACACACACACACACACACACACACACACACACACACACACACACAATGTAATAAAAACAGCAACATCAGCTTGTCAACAGCAGTTTTGTGCACTTTCTTATAAAGGTATGGGGTTGAATTCCTGAGAATCAAAGGGCCTTCCGAGTTTTAACTTCCCTTTGGGGATTGCTCACGATCAGTTTTCCTCTCTCTGCTGTTTATAGCAACTTTTCGTTTTAAACTCTACCCTAAAGACCGAGTGCTGGCAAACCTTGTTGATGTCAAATGTCCCCTGCTTGGCAGTGGCTGCATGCCCAGACCGTGTTCTGAGAATGGCAGGCTGCCTGCTGCATTGCCAAAACTTTCCACAGAGAGTTTTGCAAGGGGCCGGGCGGGACGCCAGGGAGCTAGGGGGACTGCGGAGACCACGATGGTGCGCGTGCTTCTCCCGCCTGGTGATAACATCCTAATTCTCTTTGCATAGGTGAAGCCTCCCTCAGGGGAGAACCCAGAATGCAGACCCTCCCGGTGGCCTCAGCTCTCAGCAATCACCGTACAGGTCCGCCTCCCATCAGCCCCAGCAAGAGGAAATTCAGCATGGAACACGGGGACAAGGACTTGGACTGTGAAAATGATCACGTCTCCAAGATGAGCCGTATCTTCAGCCCCCATTTGTAAGTCCCACCCTCTTTGAGATCTTGCTTGCTCTGGGCCGGGCTGTGTTTCCTTTCACCTTTCTTCCTATCACGTCATTATGATTTCATGAGTTATTGATAGAGGACGTTGTTTATAAAAGATCGGTAGTGTTTATATGCCAGAAGGGTGTCAGTTGATCGTAGTGACTGGTGCAGAGATGAAATCTTATTTCCTTTCAACTCCAACAACCTTTCAC
The DNA here is from genome assembly GCF_963924665.1 of Micromys minutus. Classification (NCBI taxonomy): domain Eukaryota; kingdom Metazoa; phylum Chordata; class Mammalia; order Rodentia; family Muridae; genus Micromys; species Micromys minutus. The sequence continues at coordinate 31,337,713 of NC_137972.1, forward strand.
GTTGGAGGGCAGCAGCCCTTAAGGTGAACTACGGGTACTGTTTGGAAAACTGCTGGTCATTATGCAAATGGATACGGGGTGTCTCTGAGTACCTGAGTGCATGGGTGTCCAGTATTGTGCCCTGATGTGATCGTGCAGCTGGGGGCCTGGAGCCATGGTGAGAAAGTCCCTCTTGGTGTCAGGACTTGGCAGATCCTTGATTGGCTTGCATGCCCTTGTGTCTTCTCTGTCCCTCATCTTCTTCTTTTTTAAGGAAACTTTCTTTTCTTGCTTTTATTCTTTTAAATATGTTTATTTATTTTCATGTGCATTGGTGTGTTGCCTGCATGTGTGTTACATGAGGGTGCCAGAGTCACTGGAACCGGATTGCAGGTAGCTGTGAGTCACCATGTGGGCACTAGGGATTGAACCCAGGTCTTCTGCAAGAGCAGTCAGAGCTCTTAACAGCCTAGCCTTCTCCCCAGCCTCCCTCTTAAACCCATTTTCTACATGAAGAGGCTTAAGCTGCAGTTCTCTGAATCTGACATGGGCTGGCTGCATTTCAGGAGTTGGTGTCTGGGCGGTGCCAGTCATATAGCCAGTCCCCGTCCCCAGGTGCAAGCGAGTGCTTGCCATCACTGGACTTGCTGCACACACAGGGCTCCCTGGTGCTGGCAGCAGGTGCAGTGCAGGGTCCCTCCTGCAGACTGTGCTTTGCCGCTGGAGGCGGCCCTGGCCTCTGCTGCCTCAGCCTAGTCCTCGCATTCCGCGAATGCCAATCTGCCTGCTCTGTTGTGTTCAGTCATAAGACACTGACAGAGGTATTTATCCTCAAATAAATCACTGTAGTGTTAGTCAGAGACTGAGCCTGCAGTCTGCAGCCTGGAATTTGCTACACTCAGGAATCCAGCAGCGGAGGCTGCGCAGAACAGCACCCTCTCTCACTCTCTGCCTGGGAGGGACTCCATGGCACTCCTCACTGAGAGGCCTGCCGGCCTGCTTTACTCTATCCAACTTTCTCAAACCCAAACAAGAGACTTTTGACTCTTTGTTTTTTTGGTTTTTTGTTTTTTTTTCAAGGGAGGGGAAGGGAAGAAGAGGCAGCCTGGTAGACTGGGATCACGCTTTAGTTGAGGCCCTCCTGTGACTTACCAGCTGTGAGGTGTAGGCCTGCTGTTTCTGGGCCCAGTGTCCTTACTGTCAGATGGCAGTGATCGGGCAAGCAGACTGAGAGCCTCAGAGTTAAAACAAGTAAATCCTTAGTTGGTAGAAGCTACTGTTTTATCATTAATAACCTCATTGTGCAGATATTGGCTGTGACAACCAACCGCAGGAAGCAAGAGTATGTTCAGTGTTTGAGGACGTGTGTGTCTTAGGCTGGGTGCCCTGGCTCAGAGGCCACCTTCTTGTCCCACGAGGCAGTGAATATGTTTTCTTGTTAGAGTGTTGTAAGGACTTAGTGCAGTGCCTGGTAGCCAGCCTTATTTGTTTCATTTGAGGCTAGATCTTAGGTGACCCAGGCTGGCCTTGAACTTACTAGGTAGCCCTAGCTAGCCTTGAACTCTTGATTCTTCTGCCTCTGCCTTCCCAACTTGGGGGTTATAGATGGCCACCACCATACCTGGCTATAGTTAAACAATGTGAGATGTTAAAACAATTGAAAAAGAACTTGTAACTTCTTGGTGATTGAAAACAAGAGCTTGAAATCCTGGTCTACGCTGACACTCTAAAGATTGTTAAGCCTCTGCCTGGTGCACAAGGTCCTCATAGCCCCAGCAATGTGGAAATGAGAGAAGAATTGTCAGATTTGGGGTGCAGCTCCCAATTAGTGTCATTATTATTATAAAACTGTGCCCTTTATTCTGCCAGACTCTCTGTGATCCCAACAGGTTGGTGGCTTTCCTCCATTTTTTTAAATTATAGTAAAACACACATATAAATTCTGTGTGCATGTTCCTGTATGTGCATGAAGATGTGTAGGTATGTGTGGAGGCCAAAGACTGACACTAGGTGCTTACTCAGTCTTCCTCACTCACGTTGTTGGTCCTCAGCACTTATGTTGACTGACTTGTAGATGTGTCCTGGGGCGTGTTTCTTCCTTTTTTATTTTGGGGCTAAGAGGACAATAGGGTTACTGTCTATGGGGTCAGAAATGATTCTAGTATACTTGTATCTCAAAAGGGAATGAGAGGTGATTTAGTACCTGTGTTTGGACTTTATAGAATTTGCTAATGGTGTGTAAGCAAAATGTGTCTGGTTTGCTTTATCGTTGAGGGGGTCGTATTGATGCTGAGGCGGGCGTGTTGCTGCAATAAAGTTTGAGCCACTAGCAAAGAAGGTCTTGAAGATGAGGTTCTTTGACCCCATGGTGTGATGCTGTCCAGGGTAGGTGGACCAGTGAGCGGTTCTGAAGTACAGTGGGAGCTTCAGGGGGAGGGGGCATTCCTCGGGATTCCTCTGGTGTTTAGTCCTTGTCACCTGACTCAGTTCAACCTTGCTAATTTTCTAGCCAGACTGATGACACTGAGGAAGACAGACTTCTGAAGAAATGTGCTACGAATGTGGATGTCAGGGAGTTGGGCTGGGTGGGGCAGGATTGCTACAATGGAGGGGTAGGTGAGTGAAGGGTTGGTGAGTGGCTTTGGGGCAGCCTGTCTTGGGGGAGGTGCCTGCTTTTCTTTTTGCCTGTTCACACAGCCCCATGAGTTCTATTTCATCTAGCCTCTCAGTTGACACACAGTCCTCCTTTTTCCCTAGTCTCACGGTCACTGTTGCAGAAAGCCCTGCTTCCTTGGCAGGTGTCACAAGGTGATTTACTCTTACTAGGAGGGGTCTTCTGATACAATGGACACCAGCCACAGCCTGGGCTACAAACTTCACAAGAGAGAAAATTTGGGGACTGGGGATGTGACTTAGTAGCTGAGCATTCAAAACATTTGTTTCAGTCCCTAGCTCCAAGACCTTAAAAGTTAAGAAAAATTTAAGGACGTGGAAAGTTCCACGACCTTAGTTGCCCCAGCTACATTTTAAACTCAGGAGCCTCTGTGGGCAGCAGTGTTTATCGTGGGCAGCCAGCACTAAGGCAGCCATCTTCTCTGGGATCCCTGCCCTGCACTGTTTTGCCATTAGACAGTCCTGAGTTCCCGTCCAGCACTGCCATTCCGTCCCTGCCCAGCCCCGCAGTGTGCACTCCAGATGCGCTGCTCATTGGAGTCTGAGGAAAACCCTAATAGGAGGTTTTCTGTGTTTTCAGGTCTCTTTTCATGTTCTGGTGACTCCATACATTCTCGCCCCTCCCCCATCCATACGGTTTCAATTGTCGGCTGCTGCTTGCATTGAGTTCTAGATTTTTTTTTCCTCACCTTTGTTGACTTCATATTATCTTGTTTGTTTGTATTTTGTTTTTTGAGACAGGGTTTCTCTGTGTATTCCTGGCTGTCCTGGGACTCATTCCATAGACCTGGAAATGAGAGATCCACCTGCCTCTGCCTCCCAAGTGCTGGGATTAAAGGCGCACATCCCCACAACTGCCTCGCTTTACTTTTAAGATGGTAACCTGCTTGCAGCAGAAACCATCTTAGAAAGTGCATCTGGGCGAAGTGTGACTCTATCCTCTGTGAGCCACCAGCATTCCAAGAGCAAGTGTGTGAATTCTCACTTCCCCTTTCCTGACACTGAACCACTCAGTTTTTCAGCTCATATGGGCATTGGCAGCAGGCCACCATGGTGACTCTTCATAGGAGCTCCCTGTCTTGTTCACAGCTGCATAGCACTCTGGGCCCACAAACCCCTGAATTCACTGGCTAGTCCTCTTGTGTATGACCCCTAAGGTCATTCCCAGTATTTACAGAGTAATGCTGCCCAGAAGGCTCTGCATCAGGAGCAGCATTGGCTTGCAGTACCACTGTGCTGAGACCCTGGCTTTGGGACTTGTCTGGGGTACTTGACTGGTGAGACTTAAGGAGGGCTCTTTGCTGACCAGCAAGCGATGCTGGTTTCCCCTGCACATTACAGCCGAGTGTGCAGGGTAACTGTGGCGTTAGCCTGGGAGGGGCAGGACTGTTTATGGAGTGCTTACCCAAGGCTAGTTCTGTGTTAGACACCCAGAATATTCCACCTCAACAGTATATGTAACCTTTTTTTTTTCACTATAGGTGGACTCCCCCTTCCCCCATCTACTCCCCTGCTTTCCTGTCTGCTAGCTTATTTGAGTTGTTTTTTGTTTGTTTTGTTTGTCTGTTTTAAAGAAGCAGACATTAGGGAACTGGAGAGATGGCTCAGTGGTTAAGGGCACTGACTGTTCTTCCAGAGGCCCTGAGTTCAATTACCAGCAACCACATGGTGGCTCACAACCATTTGAAATGGGATCTGATGCCCTCTTCTGGTGTGCACGAAGACAGAATACACACACACACACACACACACACACACACACTGATGGCACAAGCACAGTGACTTCTGTTTGGGTTGTGTGACACCTCTACCCAGGTGTGCCCCAGGTGCAGTGGGATTACCTTTTGATCACTGACATGTGTGTAAACTAGCCACCCTAGCCTTTGAGCAGGCAAATCCCAGGGGCTCCTGCTGGAGCCAACACCATGTTGTGCCCCATGTCATTCCTGTGAGCTGCTGTCCTGGTGTGCAGTATGCCTTCCGTGATCTTGTGAACAGCTCTCTCTTGTCCTTTTCTTCACTTCCTACTTGGGCAGATCTGGGGAGCACTTTGTAGCCTGTGGGCCTTTTTTTTTCTCTTTTTCTATCTGTTTCCTTTAGGGATCCACTGGCTGTTTACTCTTCTCTCTGTTGGTGTGAGAGAAAGTTGAAGAAGATGTTTGAGGGGTCAGGCATCTGATGGGATTCATGGCTCCCTGAGGGTTTGTTTACTAATGCAGGGGAGCTAGTGGCACCCTCTGCTTTGCAGGGCCCGTGGTTCTTATTGTCCCAGTCACTGTACACCCTGTCACCGAGGTGACCCTGCTTCATGTTTCCTGAGTCCCTTTGCTGCTGGTGTGTGCTCCCAACAGGCTTTTCCACCCAAGAGCCAAGGAAACAATCCTGTGTCTCATTATAACCAAACTTAGAGGAGGTCGAGCATCGGGCACATGTTGCTTCTTTAACTCTGCTCAACTGAGAGTGGAAGCCAAGGAGCCTTCCCAGGGTAGCTGGTCGGCTGAGGTGTGCTGTGGGGGGGTGGACGTCCTGCCATCAGCTAGAGAAAGCTTCTCTGTGACAGCAGCCACTGAGTGTGCTCTACACCAGCTGTGTGCCGAATCATGGGCATGACCTTGTTGGGTCCTCTTATTCTGGGATGTCAGTGTTCCTGTTCTCCCCCTTTTAAGATAGCAGAATGGGCCCTCTGTAACTTGATTCAGAGTCTACCTCTGGCTGGTGATACCTGTGACAGGCTTTCCCACATCTACTCCCAGCCACTGCCTTACCATGGCACACTCCTGAGTCTTAGCTCTGTCATGAGACTTCACTGTTCACCTTTGGACAGATTGAAGTTTCAGAACGATCAAAATGTAATTGCTTGTACTTTGAGGGGTAACAACTGCTCTTGATGGCCCCACCCACAATGGCTGACCCCTCCCACATTAGCCACTAATTAAGAACATGTCCTACAGGCTTGCCTACAGCTTGATCTTAAGGAGACATTTTCTTATTTAGGGTTCCCTCTTCTCAGATGGTTCTAGGTTGTGTCAAGTTGACATAAAACCGTCCAGTACACCCTTCTTATTCTTCTTCTTGTTCCTCTTCCTCGTCTTCATCTTCTGAGTCTCTTCCTGAACCCTGAGCTCACCAGTCGTGCCAGTATCTCTGGAGGTGTGCCAAGATACTGCTAAGTTGGGATCTTTTCTTTCTCACTTACATGTGTGTGAATTGCAAACAAATTAGAAGAGAGACTGTGTCTTTAAAAAAAAAAAACATGCTTTCTGACAGAGAAGTGTGATCTCGGAGCTGGTTTGCCTGAGATTAACTGTGCCTTTCACACTTCAGTGAGAGCTGGGCGCTGGGCAGTTGGGACCACGCTCCCTGGGTTCTATCCACAGCCTTTGCTAATGAAGTTCGGTACCTTTAAGTAAAGGTCACAGGCCTGACCTGGGCTGTGTGGGTTTCTTGTTTGTGAGGCTGGAGGCATTTTCTCATTTTCACAGTTGAGCTGAAAACAAAGGCAGCCTTATCCGAAGCAGGGAGCTGTTCTCAGAGAGCTGACGTCAGCCTTCTCCCAGCAGGCATCGCCTCTGCCTTAAGAGTCTCTGCAGAGAGCTGCTCAGGCAGGTCGCCATCTTGCTCCTGGCATTTTTTCTGGCTGAATAACGGATAACACATGAAATGAAGAAATGTCAAGGGTGTCAGGAGCCAGGGGACATAACAAAAGCAGTCAACCAAGTCCATTCCAGGCTGTGTGGGGACTTTACAGTTCTGCGGCTGTAATCAGTCCTGGGAGTTACAGAAGTGGGTCAGAACTTTGGGGAAGGGAGACTTACCAGGAGCTGGAGCGTGTGCAGAGTCATATTCTAAAGGGAGACACTGAAATCAGAAAAGTAGGAGTGATGTGTTAAGTCAAAGATATTTATTCAAAATTAGAAGTTTCCCTCCCTGGGCCCCAAGGCGTCCAGCTGGGGACACATCACAGCTGTTTGGAATACAGACAGTTAATCTGGGCATTGCCTAGTTCACAGAACTCTTCTTACTGGGACACAAAGCCAGCCTGTCCCAAAATAAAATGTTGTTCTCTTAGGTCTCTGAAAGATCAAACTGAGGGAAGAGGAAAGAAAGAAACTGCTGAGGGGTTGGCCAGGCACCTCCTCTCCTCTGAGGCCTCCCTACTTACTGCCTCTCTGGGCAGGAGGCTGGAGGAGCTCTGGTGTTTATACTTGACCAGGGCGCTTGTCTCCTGCCTTGCTGTATTGTTCTGTTGAAACACGTTCTATTGTTACTATATTGCACAGTGTCTCCCTGCATACTCAAAGAGCTTAAAACTGTCCTGGGGTCTGGTGATGGAGAGAAACCTGCGTGAAGGCGGATCTGAATTCTGGATCCTCCGTTTCCTGGCCGGCAGAGAAGCAGGGCCTCTTCTATTCTTGCTGCTTAGCTTTCTGTTGCCTCCCATGAAGAGAACTAAGAGATGGCACTAGGATGCCAGGCCTAGTGGTGCGTACCTGTCACCCTGCACTTGGGAAGCTGAAGCGGCGGCAGGTGTGGGGTGGGTGGGATTGGAGAGTCCATGGCCAACCTGGGCTACATAGCAACCAGTTCTCTGAAGTTTAGGCTAGTGAGCATTGGGATGAAAACCTGCAGAGTTTCTCAATCTGAGTCTCGGAACAAAATGATGTGTTTATAAAAAGATAAAAGATGTGTTCTGGGTTTCAGCACCAGCATTAGGAAAAAGATAGAAGGAGATCAAATCCTCTTCAGGGTACTCCTTCCCCATACCACCCCATCATATCCAGCTTTCAGTCTGGCGACAGGTAGCCTCTACATGTGGCATTTATTGGTCTCTCTGTGCTTCCAGGCTCTCTCCTTCCCATTGCGCTGACCCTTTAAGTGATATGCAGGCTGTGGCTTCCATTGCTACTGCACATGGGAAAGTCTCACTGTTATCTATGGTGAAGTCCTGCCAGTCACACAGATCTGCCCCCCTTTGCATGTGCACCCCATGTAGGAGTTTCTCCATGTGACACTCCTCCATATCCATGGTTGGTAAAGAGCTTTCTAGTCACCTCAAAAGTCACCTCTGCCTCCTGCCCCCATCTTCTCTCTCTCTCTCTCGCTCTCTCTCTCTCCCTCTCTCCCTTCTTCTCTCTCTCTTCCTCTCTCTCTAGCTCTCACTCTCTCTCGCTCCTCTCTCTCTCACTCTCTCTCTCTCTCTCTCTCTCTCTCACACACACACACACACACACACACACACACACACACCTCCTTTCTGGGTCAGGTTTCTGAAGTATTTATGGGAAATCACGGAGTGCCCAGGCTACAGCCTGCCTTAGGGCCTCACTTGGCCTTACTTGAGGACTCTAGCTATTCAGAAGGCCTTCCTCCAGAGATAGCAAATTAACAGTCTTCATTGGACATTCTCTCTGCCCAACTCTGATTTTTTGTCTATTCCAGGACTGGGCCTTGTTCAGTCCATAGCTCTGTACCTAGTGTAATACCAGATAATCCTTGGGGCTAGGTCATTCTTGGAATAAGAATGGAACAAGAGAAGAGACCTTGAAGCTCTCTTCCTTTTGATGGAGCTGAATTTTAATCTCACCACTCAGAGTTAGAGGCAGGCAGATCTTTGTGAGTTCAAGGCCAGCCTGGTTCACATAGCTAGTTATATACTATCTTAGGTAGCATTGCCTAGGGTACCTCCTGTGTTCTGCAACCAATGATGCTCATTTCCAGACCAGGACAGAGTCAACTACAACTTCTCTGTCCCCCTTTTGCCTGTCCCCCATCTTCCGGAACAGAAATCCACTGGTCCCCTTGGACCTGTGGAGGCACCTCATTTAGCCAGTGTCACAGCCTTGTGTGGTGTCATTCTTATCCTGGTGTTGACTTGGTTCCTGTCTGGATAAAATGCCTTTTTTTTCATCCTTCTATTTACATTTTTTTTTCCTGCTGCTAGCGCCAGGCCCGGCAGATGTGAGGCGTGTGGAAAGCAGGGGTTGAATATGTTGAATGAAGAATGCTGGTATAGCTCAGGACTTGCAGGCCAGCAACACAGACATCTGAGATAAAAAGAAGGGGAAAACCTGTATGTGTGGCTGGAGAGATGACTATTCTTCCAGAGGACCAGGGTTCAATTCTCAGCACCATGTGACACTCCCTTTCTGGCCTCCCTGTGTACCATACATACATATGGTTCATATGCATGCATGCATGTATATTTACATACATGTAGGCAAGCACTCATACACATTAATTTTTTTTTAAGAAATCTTTGAAAAGAAGTAGACAGACTCTCATCTTGGGAAAACTAGCAGGTCTGCACCCACGTTACCTTCACATTTGCCACCAACCCTCCATCAGGGCTGCACTTTCTAGTAGGTTCTCCGTGTTCATTTGCTTGATTGTCAGCTAGTGCTTACCTTCCTACCCTCCTGCTTTGGATCATGCTTGGTTATGTGTTTCTAGGCAGAGCTGCGAGTGGGGGCACATGAGAACTGGACCTTCAGAGCCTCCAGGAGCTGCCCCTTGGTGAGCTGAGCTGAGCTTGACTGACCAGTCTTACTCCGGTGCCTGGTCTGTCCATTGGCTGTGTCTCCTTGACTAGAGAATAAAAGCCACACTCCTCGTGTGACCCTTCAAGGGTGGAGGTGCCTGTTGTGATGAACTCCCTTCCCAGTAAGCACCTCCCCTGGACTTCCATAGAAATGGCGTGGTTAAATTTTAAAAGAATTCTCGGAAATCTCCATCCTCTCTCGTCTTCAGGCCAGCTAAGCATTTGTTGTCTGCCTGTGTGACAAGCAGCTGTGACACAGTCAGGGCCAATAAATACACAGGATGGCTCTGCTTCCCTTTGTGACCTCCACCATTTTAAACCGTTATCCTTGGCTTCTTCATGCAGTCATTCTCTGTTCCCACTTGGGCTAGTTCTAGTGGCTGCCCAGAGAGACCCTGGCAGAGAGATCTCCATACATTCCACAGCCTCGACTTCAAATCAGGTTGTTCTAGTCTGTCCGCCTAGCATTCATCCTTCCCACCCATCCCCATGTCCCCCACAGTGACACTGTATTCTGAAAAGCATTCATCCTGTGAATTACCCAGGGACTGCCCAGTGAGCAGGCTGCAGCACCTTCCTGTGCCTCTTGGCTCTCAGCTGGTAACTGCCCCATGACCCAGCATCTTTGTATATTACTCAGCACCTTTGTATATTACTCAGCACCTTTGTATATTACTCAGCACCTTTGTATATTACTCAGCACCTTTGTATATTACTCAGCACCTTTGTATATTACCGGTGTAGATGGTGATGGTCTGCCCTACCCTTCTTCACTGTCAGTGATGCCTTCTACACATTGCTTGTGTATGTCTCTTTGTAGTCTAAGTTGCTTGAGAGTCACAGAGCTTCTGCCTCAGACCCCACGCAGCTGGGTGGGACTCATGGCTTTTCTTTTAGCTCTCTAAAAATGTGTTTCCTTAAGTTTATTCATTTTTTTTAAATAGATGTTTTTAGGGCAGGACGCAGTTACAAACATGTTGCTTCAGAGATTTTTATATAGGAGAGAAGTTCTAGAAAGGTTAGGTGGTAAGTTTTGATGCTAAGTCCTGGAGGGTTAGTGATCATGAACTGTCCTGTTGAAACCAATGGCAAGGACTGCTTGTTCATCGACACCAGGGTGACATCCCAGTCAGCCCGTCCTGAAGTAAGGATGTGGCTCTCGGCCTGCTTCGTGTTTTAGCTCCTTAACAGAGCTGCTAGGGCTGATCCAGACACTTTGGTCTGCAGGTGCCTGAGAAGACACTACATAGTGCCAGGCCAGGACGGGAGAGCAAACTTCAATGCCCAGAGTACAGTTTCTACTGAATGCACCCTCTCTTTACATCATGGAGAAGTTGAGGACCCTCTAAATAAAAATGGATTTAGGGCTGGTGTGTGGCTGGGTTCTCAAAGAGGGCACAAGGAAAGCCAAAAAGAGAGGGCTTGAAGGAGGGAGCAGGTTTGGAGGTCGCACTGGCCGAGATGCCAGGGTAAATTCAGCAGCTCACCTCTGCCCTAGGGTGGTTCACCTTTGCATAGTTTTGCCCAGTGCTCCAAAGACCACTCTTCCCAGGCAGCTTGTTAGTTTCACTTAAACAAGCAGGCAAACTCCCAAAACAGTGTCTGCTTATTCACGGCAAAGGTTTCTTTTCCTTCCTAACCAAAGTGGACTGTTTTCCTGTGATGACCATCAGTTATTCACTTATCGGAGCTCAGGTTGGCGACCTCCTCCTTCCTTCTTTGCCTCTGCCGTGCTGGAGATGGACCTGGTTAGACAGGCTCTGAGGTATAACTCATGTGGAGGCAGTTCACTGAAAGCTAGAACCGTGGGCACGTGTGTAGTGGGGGAAATGTGTGCATGTACGTACTGGGGAAACGTGCATGTGTGTACCAGAGATCTTCAATTTCCAACAGTAACAGCACACTTGATAGGTAACTGACATGGCTTCTTATCCTCCTCCTCCTTCTTAAGAGAACAAAATGGCTTCAGATTCACTATGTTGTCAAGGTGACCTCTGATCCTTCTACCTTCACCTCCCTAGTACTGAGGTGACAGGTACGCCATTACACCTTGTTTGTCTGCTGAGATTGAACACAAGGCTTCATTCATACTGGGAAAGGGTCCTACCACCTGAGCTATAGCCCTTGCATGGTCTTAGAACTTTGGGCTTGTTTGTCACTGTTCTTTCTTGGGGCTGTAATCTGCATGGATGTGAGCATGTTCCCCAGTGCTGGGAGGGGGCAGGGGACGGGGCATCTCTCCCAAGATTCCCTCAGTCTGCCTTAACTTCCCTTTTTTTTTTTTTTTTTTTTTTAAAGATTGCAGACACTTGTGGGGTTCAGGTTGTTTGGGGTTCGCAGGCCTCCTTGGCACCCCCATCCTCTTCGTGGCTCGTCCCCATTTTTCTGAATGTAGAACATGTGGGTCTGAACCCGAGTGTGCCTACCCCTGCTCAGCATCTTCCCAGCAATGACTGCATCTTTGAGTTAGCATCCTCACTCAGAGCCCTGCAGCACGCCCTGTGTGCCTGCCAGCCTTGTGTCTTCTGTGACTAACTGCATGCTCTGTCTCCTGAAGTCTTTCAACTATTTACAGTGTTTGTAAAAGAAAGACCTTTCAGGCTATGCTGATAGCTCTGTTGGTAAATGGTACTTTGCAAGCATCCCTGGAACCACGCGGAAAAACTGGTTGATGGGGCACACACTACAACTCCAGTGCTGGGGAGGCAGTTCCCCAGAGCTCCCTGGCTGGTCGGCATAGCCTCCTACGATATTTCAGGCCGATGAAAAAAACACTGTCTTTAAAAACAAAAAAACAAAAACAGCAGCAGCAGCAAAAGCCAAATCCAAGGTTGATGGCCCGAGGTGAACTGAAAGGCACTGGAGCCTGACCTCTGTGCTGGCATACACACACGTCACACAACCCTGCCCCCAACACACAGAATGTTTTGTTTGGATGTGGTTGGATCACTCCCTAGATCTTTTTCTTTAGCAGGAAAACCTTCCAAAAGTGTCCTAGAAAGGACAGAGCTGTGTTGAAGAACACCCATGACACGTGGCTAGGATGGGGGTTGGAGGGAGAGTGACTGCTCAGTACACTGGTGATGGAATGAAGGACCTCTGTGGTCTGCTTATCTGTGCTCTTCCCGGTTGCTTCCACATTGGAGGCTGTGGGAGCTTGAGGGGATTAGCCCTGGGTAGAGAGGAGGGGTGTCTGTGCAGTGGAACTGAGTGGTCGAACAGGGCTCCTCACCCCTTGGAGAAGGGGTAGGTTTGCATCCTGAGGCCTCCCTGGCTGTCGCCCCTCCCTCTCTTTCCTTTCCTGGACCTTTCCTGCTGAGCTGAACTGGGAGTGTGTGATTCTTGTCTCTTGTTGGGTATCCTCAGTAAACTCTGAAATCAGAAATGAAATTGTTTTTATTTAACCGTTTTACCAGATGCTCCCTTGGGCTTGGTGGATGCAGCCTTTACTAGAAAGTCACACTCCTGAGACACAGTGTTATGACCACGGTTGCTACACAGTGACAGGTTGGCAGGTTTGGAAGACAGCCTTTGCATCTTTTCTTTTTTGAAAATGTGTTTTCCTCCCACAAGAAATGCTCTTTCACTGGGGGCGTTCATCTTCTGTGCTACAGGTCTGGCTTATGAGAGCCTACTAGATCTAAATGTTGTTCTGTTGCGGTGTGAAAGAAGCCAGCGGGCCCATGCATGTTGTAAGTAAGCCTCCTTAGGATCTGAAGGAACCAGGCAGGCAGGTGACTCCCCCTAGAAACTGAGGCTGCTGGCCTGGAATAAGGTTCAGAAACCTACAGTGCCTTCAGCACTTTTAACAGAGCGGCCTCTCAAGTGGGGATCTTGAGGAGGGCAAGAGGACCAGAGGACCCACAGAAGCTGAGCTGCAGGCCTATCCCCTCCCTCCTGCCTCGCCCCTTCCTGCCAGCATTTCCTTTGGCCAAGTTGTAGAGTTTGCTAAAAGCCTGATGTTATGGAAGGTAGGGAAACAAAGAAAGAGGAAGTGGCTTGCTGTAGTTCTGACAGCAGATCTGTTTTCTCTGAAAATGGAACTGCAGTGATGCATGCAACGTTCTTGGCAGGCGGCACTCTGTAAATAACGCCTCCCAGGAGTTCCCAGCCTCTCCCAGGCCCGCAGGAAGCTTCCCCTGCAGCGCAGGGCAGGCGGCCCCGCACCTCACACCCTCCTCCCGGGGACTCTTATTCTGACGGGGTGCGCGCCCGCCTTGCCTGCCAAGTTTGTGAGGCCCCAGGCTTTCTTGTGGGAGGACGCTGGGCTGTCTTCATGCTCCTTGGCAATGATTAAAGTGAGGTTAGTACCAAAACCCCCTTTCATTTTATTCCCTTATCCTGCCGTTTTCAAAGCAGATGGCAGCGCTGTATTTTCAGCTGTAATTAATTTAAGCTGGGGAGGCAGAACTGATGGGCGCAGCAGGGATGTTCCTTGGGTCCCTGTCTCCTGGCCACCCGCACCTTGTCCCAAGCCGAGCCCTGTAATCACCAGATCTCCCTGCTAGGGCGAGGGGGCTGTCACAGAAGTGGAGCGTGGAGGGAGGTGGCAGGACTAAGGAGCACCCAGGTTCAGGTGAGGCAGTCACGTGACAGCGTCTAGTTAGAGGGGAGCAGATGCTAGGGCCCCTGTTCCTTCTCAGCCCAGACGCCAAGCTTGCGTTTCTGCTCTCAAGTTTATCCTAACAGAAGATAATGAGAAAAGCACTTGGCAAGGTCTAGAGGTGCTGACCTCAGCCGCTTCTCCCTGGACGCTCCACTCGGGTTCCCTCGTTGCTCATCATCAGCCTGCGACCTCTTGACCTCTCGGGGTCTGATAGAAAATGCTTTTGTCCCAACTCTGGGGAAATTGCACAATAGTTCTCCCAAGCTCTACCCTCATCGACTCTGAGACCTGTGCCCTGCCCCTGGGAACCTGGGGAGGAACCTGCTGGTTAGAGTGCCCTGGTAGGAGTGGCGCAGACACACTGAGGGCTTGGTCCCACCACATACTGCTGCCACACAAGTGGTAGCTATTACTGTTAACATTTAGCCACCCTCTGAAGACTTGAAGCAATTGTTCTGGGCTCATAGTGAGAAATGAGAACCACAGTTATGTGGCTGTGAGTCTCCAGAAGCTCACAGCTGATCGCAGGCACTAGTCCGCACTGTTTTGTGTCCTGGTGGTTGGGAGGAGGGTGTGCACTAACTTCTGTGGGGTATGATCACAGTGTTTGTGAGTGTTGCTCTCACAACCTGGGAAGGCTGTCTTATGAAGGTTTATCAGTTCTGCGCTCGAGGACCAGACCTGTGCTCCTGGCAACCTTCCTTTGGTTTCTCTGTAGTGAGGGACAGCTGGTGAGTGAGAGACACGGTCTAGAGATCCAACCTTCTGGTGTACTGCTGGTGATTTGTCAGAACTCTTAAGAACTGAGTGTTAGGCTGAGAACCACACTGTGACCCGCCAGCTCCTCTTCTGAGGATTTACACAGAATGATTGAGTGTGTATTGGGTCCTATCTGAACACCTACACTCACTGTGGCTCTGTTCACACAGTCAGGAAGTGGTAACAGCATAGGGAAATGCCCATTAATGGGCGGGTAGCTAAAAGCATGGGTCTCTATGTTAGAGTGGAATACAGTCAGAATTATAGAGGCAGAAAATTCTAACACAGACTAACATACATGGCTGAGCCATGAGAATTTGCTAAGCAAAATAAATCAGAGTCAGAATGATGGTGGTACATGGGCTGATCTAATACAAAGCCTCTGGCATGGAGACCGGTTGGCCCATCCTGAGGTAATATGGACTGGCTGTTCTCTGGCCTGGCCGGCCTGGGCTTTCAGTGCTTAGTGGGGACATTAGAGAACTCATGGGGGTGGGTGGTGGTAAAAGATTTGTATAGCTGTGTGAATACACTCAGTGCTACTGGACAACATGTTTAAATACAATATTGTAGGGGCCGGGGAGATGACTCAAGAGGTTAAAGTTCAGTTCCCAGCACTCACATGGTAGATAACAACTGGCTGTAACTCCAGTTTTAGGGTACTCCATGCCATATTGTGCAGGTAAACATTTATACACAAAAAATAAATCTAAGGAGAAAATTAATGGTATTATATCCCTTACCATAACCCAGAAATAAACTGCAGGGCTAGTGGCGAACTTTGGTTCAACTGACGAACACTTAGGAGTGCCACGGGAAGCAATGTCTAGTGCAGAGGGATGGAAGGCCAGCTGTCCACTGCTGGATCCCCACACACAGGTAAAGTCAGAGGACTCCAGGGGCAGTGACTGCAGTTGAATGGGTTCTAGAGAGGAGCCATAGCAATCTGGCTTCTGGAAGCTCTTGTAGGGTGGACAGGTGTAGGTCTTAGAATCTCCTACGTGGCTCTAGGGCAAATGCTACATCAGCGTGGCACAGAAAGTTGGTAGGGTCCCTTGCTCATTGATTTCCCTCTTCAGAGCTCCAAGGTAGCTCTAAAGAAGACTGTAACAGCCGGGGCATTGCTTAGATGTGAGTAACCACCCAGGAAAGCAAAGTGCACAGCTCAGGGAGAGAGAATTGTAGATGCTGACGAATGCCTACTGTCCTAACAGTAAGGGGAGCGGGGCGTTGAAGCCAGAGAATCTCAAATTAGAGGCGAGCTTCAGCTATATAGCAAGATCCTGAATGGCAGTTGGGAAGGGCAGTTTTGTGATTGAGAGATGAAGTAGACCTTTAGTAATGGCCTCTGTGTTTATGGGGAGCTTCTAAGATTAGAGGAGAACAGCTGGGTGGCGGCGGCACATGACTTTAATCCCAGCGCTCGGGAGGCAGAGGCAGGTAGATCTCCGAGTTTGAGGCCAGCCTGGTCTACAGAGTGAGTTCCAGGACAGCTAAGGCTACACAGAGAAACCCTATCTTGAAACCAGGAAAAAAACAAAAAAGAAGAATGGAAAAGTCTTGAGACATAACCAGCCTAACCAGTTGCTAGCATACTGGAGTGTTTCCAAGGACCAGGGTAACACTCAAAAAAACATTTTTCCTTAAAGTAATTTAAAGCTTATTGCTAAGTTCCATAGATGTATTAAAAGAAAGCCCCCCCCCTTCTCCAGTTTTTGGAAAGATGAAGTTCAGCAAGGACAAGGCAGTCTCAATACCTAGGTCCATGGAGCTAGCTCTATGGTAGGTAATGGCTGCCTTTTGTTGTTGTTCTCGGTTGTAGTTTATAATCTTTAAGGCCAGTCAGGGTTCTTGGTGACCGAAGAAGAAAAACCTTCCTAGTTTTTTTTTTTTTTTTCCCTTGTAAAGATTTATTCTATATATGTGAGTACACTACTCACATATATAGAACCCATTACAGATGGTTGTGAGCCGCCATGTGGTTGCTGGGAATTGAACTCAGGACCTCTGGAAGAGCAGTCAGTGATCTTACACACTGAGCCATCTCTCCAACCATCCTTTTTAGTTTTTATTCGGTGTTGAATCAATGTGTGAAAGATCCCAGAGTCATTCTGAACCTGTCATCTCCAGCCAGACTGTTAGCTCTCCTGTGCAGGATGTGGCAGTGTGTGGTGTGTGTGCGGCCAATGGGGACTACACATGTATATGGGAATGCAGGGGGTCTGCCCCAGAGCGAGTCACAGGTAGAGCTGAATTGAAAGAAAGCTTTCTGTATGACCTCACCTTTCATTTTAGATTGTTATTTTTAATTCATGTGTGGGTGTTTGGTTTGTACAGTGCCCATAGAGGCCAGAAGAGGGCGTCGGATTCTCTGGAACTGGAGTTACAGCGATGGCTGTGAGCTGCCCTGTGGGTGCTGGGAACTGAGCCTCAGGCCTCACCTTCTTATGGGACACAGGCACAGAGCACTGAAGGCCTGGGCCAATCCTCATGCTGGTCTTGTTCTCACCTATCATACTTCCTGGTTTGCAGTTCAGAGATTACCACTGTGCTGAAGGAGCCAGCCCTTCCCTGGGCTTGGGTCCCCTGGGCTCCTCTGTGGTGACGTCCAGTGGCAGCTGCTGTAGGACTACTAGTTAGTGGGGTGTACGGCACCATGGATGGGCTGGTGTTTGTTGCCTGTCTGACAAGGCCTGCAGGGGAAGAAGGAATAAAGTTCCCGAGTTTTTCCAAGAGGAAGACGAGGCAGAGAGACATGGTCTCTGGAGGCACCTGTCACCCACGCTTTTCTGTTCTGAGGAAAGAAGTCACATCCCAGCAGCCATTCGTGCCACCGCACGTGCCCACCCCACACCTTGGGCAGGGTGAAGAAGCCTATGATGCTCTCACCCACAGTCTGATGTTATTTTTCTAGCAATTTGCTGCAAATGTGGGGAGGAAAAACTAGGAGTGAGCCTTCCTAAGATTTAGCTTGAAGCTCTGAAAGCCTTGTAGCAGCACAACAGTGGGGAGTGTGGCTCACTTTCCAGACCTTTCCTCTCTGGTGGATGTCATGGTAGATTACCCTCCTAGAGTTTCTCCTGGAACCCCTGTCTGCTCAGCCTCATGGTGCTGGTTTCTCCCAAGAATACGTTTGCTTTTTGAAAGCCCGTTCATTCACAAATTTCCTGGTGCTTCGCAAGATGCCGGCTGGTCTGAGTCTAATGTATCCCTCCTGGTGGCTGGAGGGACTGTCTCTACTCTCCTGGTCAGCCATGACCGTCCTAAGCGTAGGGAACTTTGAACCTGCATACTCTATAGGAAGCTGGGGGTAGGAGATGGAGGCGGGGGAAGGTCTGCAGGGGACAGGTACTGGGAGTCTGGCATATTCCCAGCCTCTTCGTTTACCCTGTTTTTCAGTCTTCATCTTAGTGGTCCGGGTTCCCCCTAAAGGGTGGCGGTATAAAAGCCAGCCCAGTGGTGCCTGTCATTGGGTGGAGAGGGAGTGGTCTAGAGGTTTCTGCCCATGGCAGATGTGGCAGCTGGATTCGGGCAGGAAGAGCCTGATGCTTTCCATCCCTCTCTAGTTTGAGGACTGCTTAATGCCAAAAACATGATAGTGGTTGTACTTTTTAAGTATCATTCATTGAGAGACTGCATAATGCCAAAAACAGCTGTAGACCCAGGAGCAGCAGGGATCTTAAATGAACATTTATTAATCTCAGCAGCATCTCCATTCATTAGCATCTGAGTGCGCATGTGTGCAGCACATGATCTGCCGGCTCTGCAAACCGTGCTTGGCATGCACATGGGTTCTTGGCCCATTTGTGTGTAGTCCCCAAGGGCTTGTGGCCACAGGTGGACCAGCTCTTGCTTGGCTAACACGGGGTCTCCCCATCCCCCAGTCTCATGGCAGACCTGATTCTCAGGCTTCCGTTTCTTTCTGTTGTCTCAGCTAATGATGTAAAACACATGCAGACAGTTCTGGTCTGGGGAAGCTGGGGCTGGAGTCAGAGCGGAGCCGAGTATGAGGCCCAGCCCGGGGAAGCTGGGAGAGCTTGGCTTGTGAGAGGGACTGTGCCTCTGAGACACAGAGCTAGCGCCACCGTGGATTCACCTGGTTATTTCACATCTTTTAAGTAGATGGGTGTGTGTGGTGTTCTGGGCAACACAAGGAAAAGGAACTTCAACTGTCCCCATGGTTTGCATTGGGAGGAAGGTGAGCAGGACTCTGCCTCTGTGGGGAGTGCACTGTGCCTTCACAGAGGAGTGCTTGTAAGAGCCCTGCGGTCGCCATGACAGGAGGAAGTGAACTGGATGATGCTACAGGCTCTACAATCGTATGGAATTGCTTCTCTCCCTTAAATGAGGCTCACACTTGAGCTTCCAGGAGCCTGGGTATGCTGCAACCCTGTGGCTGCTGGTCACAGCTCCTAGGTGTCCTTGCTTTCCTGGGCTCAGTCATGGAGACAAGTGACCCAGCCCTCATCAGAAGGGTGGCAGGATATGTGGCTCAGGCTGCTCTACTGGCTGCCTTTACCCCCAGCTACAGAAGGTGACTCCCAGGTCACTGGGACCCCTGCACTGTCACCTGCCTGCTCTGGGACTTGGGAAGAAATGTCCCTCCTCCTACAGTTTAGCATTGGGGGAAAGTGGGGTACAGTGCTCCCCAGTTGTGGTCATGGCAGGTTGCAGTGCCATCCAGAGTTGCTGAGCTGAGGGTCACAGCATGTGTTATCTGAGGGACCAGATATTTACATTATGCTTCATCAAACAACGCTATGGGTCACCGCACCATGAGGAGCCACGGCTCTAAGGGTTTAAGGTGCATTAATTATGGGTCAGCCAGCAGAAAGCATCACTGTAGAGAATTTCTAGATATCCAAAGAGCAACAGAGTTGCAGGGGTGATGGCAAAGCAGTGGAAAGACAGAACTGTGAGCCTGAGAAGCCAGCCATTGCCCTTAAGGGCAGGCATGTCCTGAGGAAGGAGCCCTTGGTCACTGGGTTTGCAAGGCAAGCAAGCTCTTGCCCTGAGTCATCTTGCTGGCTCCAAAATTTTAATTTACATTTTTGAGTTTTATGATAACAATTAGCACAAAATTATTATGCGGCTAGACCAAAAAAATGTTTTCTTCATACCTTTATAAGCTTAAAAACTAAGGCACAAACACATTAGTAGAGGCTAGCCCAATATCAAGCTCCCAGCAGCACTGGTTTCTAGCCCTTTTATCTGACATGCTGAACCGGACTAAACTCTATGCTTTTCTTGTAAATAGCATTATTGAAGGCTGACCATGGTGCTTTTATTGTCTCCACAGACCTATCTGTGACCTCCCAAGGTGACAGCACCTTTTGGAGTCTTCCCTCAGGTACCCATCTGAGGCTGTTTTGCAGCACACATACTGGCATGCTCCAGAACAGTCAGGAATATGGGCAGATCATGAGCCCAGGAGTGCTTGTGCCATGCCACTATGAGGGCTATTCAAGACTGGTTTCTTCAGCTGGCTTTGGCCTGTACCTTTAATCCCAGCACTGGGAAGGCAGAGGCAGGTTGATCTCTTGAGATCAAGGCTAGCCTGTCTCCATAGAGTGTTTGGTTTCTTCTGAAGGATTTCTTAGTATCATCTTCCCTGTGAGTGCCTGCTATCTTATCCACCCTCCAGTGGCATTGAGTTGTGACTCTGGTGAGCTCATCTTATTAGCTCTGGTCACATATAACACCTATCAGTGGACCACATTCAGCCTGTGACAGAAATTAAAGGCAGTTCATGAGAGAGTCAAACACCTTGCTGAGAGATGCACAGAAACAGTTCTCTACCCCAGTGGGGAAAGGGAAGGTTTTAGAGACAGTGAGCGGTGCACTGGAGTCCTTGACAAAGCAGCTTGGTAAGTTCAGATAGTGCCTGGGCCCCTCTGCATCTCTTCCCCACTTTGGAGTCATAGTAAGGGATGAGCTCTCAGCAAGGGGTGAATAGTGTGGGGGCTGTCCTATCCAGTGCTTCAATCCTAGCCGGGACTTAGGACTCAGCTTCCTCTGGCAGAGAATGAGGTCTGTGTTGGTTGGTTAGCTCCCTGAAGTTGAGTTTTAAAATTGCACTGAGCAGAAAGTGAGACAGCACCTTTGTGGGCAGGGGACAGAAATGTCAGGCAACCTCAATGGCACTCATGTTTTCTTGGCGTTGAGGTAGTGGTGACGTGGCTTTCTTCCTGATTGTCAAGGGCTGGGAGCTAGGGTTGGGGGCACAGAGGCTATGATCGGAGCCATCATATCCCCACTAATGACACGATTCATTCCTGGTCAAAGCAGTTGACCTCTAGGTTGGTCATGGGAGGGTCTAAAGGCTTAGCTTCTGTCCCCACAACTATTAGTGCTAGACTGTGGGAAGGCTTGAGACTGTCATCCAGGTTCCCAGGGCGCAGTGCAGCGAGGACAGCACAGATTAGCATCAGGAAGGCTCACTGTTACCTCCAGGATATCCTGTGGGAAGCCTGAGGCTGGGTGGGTCCTTCCTTACTCTTTTGCCCTGCCAATGTACCATGATTCCTGAGGCTGAACAAGATGATGCATGAGGCTAGCCCTCTAGTCTGTACCTGGTTAGAGGCCAGACACTTGCTTTACCACGTTTTCTTCAGAAATGTACTTCTGGTGATCTAGTCTATTTTCTCCAAATTCTGTTTGTCTTCAGAGCACATGGTGACTATCCCTAGAAAATCCTGGGCTGGATGAGTGTGGTGGTCTCTCTTTAGCTACCCTCCTTTTCTCTTTAGAGGTGCCCACCTTGTTCCAGGCAGCCCCATGAGTCCTCTAGGTTCCAGCAGAGTCCGTGTTGGTTTTCTGTCCACCAACTTGGTCTTTAAGGAGCTGCAGGATGTGTGTGGTTTGGGGTTAGCATCCTGACGGCACAGGACGCTCTGGGCTGTGATTCATTCAAAGTGGGAGGGACATGGAAAACAATGTCTGTCTTTAAGCTCCAGGAACCAGGAAAATGAGCTGGAAATAAGGTGATGTGTAATTTTACTAAAATTAACTAGCATGTTCCCAGGCTTGCTCTGTTTCATGGTATTTTGTGTGATGATGTACTATATACCCAGTGCCAGTTGCCTGGTTTCCTAGGCATAGTCCTGAAGGCCCCTCTAGGTACCACCCAATTCTGGTCTCTCTATGCATCTCATCTTTGATGTTGGTGCTTGGCCATGTGAAAATGACGTGGGCACCGAAAATGGGAGGTGATAAGGACTGGTGGCCTTGAAGTGAAGGGAACAAGAGATGTCAGTCTGCCCAAGTCTTCTTGCAGTCTTCCTCAGATCCCCAGCCCTCCTCGTGTCGGGTTCTTCTGTACCCATTGCCTGCCACAGGGTCTTCTGGGAGCTTCCTGTCTGTGCTAAAGTCTGCTGCTTGAGCCTCTGTGAGTGTAGAATCATGTGAAGGCTGTGGATGCACTGTGGTCAGCTTTGGTTCCCCATGAGCCTGCCCACCCCTTGTTCTGCACTCTGTTGTCTTTTCTCTGTGCAGATGGTCTGCAGCTCAGGGCAGGCAGGATTTCATCTCCCCAAAGGTTTCAGTGCTAGTGTAGGACAGGCAGAGGTGACCAGCAGTAGTGTGGTGGATTCTGCCCTGAGGGTTACACTGAAACTCAGGGCCAGCGGACATTCAGGCACAATATAGCTGCAGCTTCCTGGCAGGTGGTTATGAATGGTTTGCAGCAGGAGCCAGAGGTGAGCAGAGAAAGGCAGTTGGGAAGAGGGGTTGGCTGCTGATGTGTGTGACGAGAGCTTTGCTTAAGATGTACTGCAGGGTAGTTTTACAGGCCACCTGTGGGAGAAAGGGATACTGGGTACCCAGGATGTGCTGTGCCACTTCTTACAATGGGAAGTTAATTGGCCACTAATAAAAGGTATCGCTGTCACATGTGTGGTCTGTGTGACATTTGCTGGTGTTACATTTAGCTGGCCCAGCAGGCAGGCATGGCTGCTTTTTGCTCACAGCAGGAGTGCACATGACCCACTTCCCTGATAGCAAAGAACAGGCCAAGCCGGGGTTAAAAGAATAACCTGAAACTTCCTACAGTCTTGGGAATCGGCTCCCATTTGCCTTTCAGTTGTGAGGTTGAACAGGTTTGCTCTGTTTAAAAAGGGACAGACCCCAAGGGGCTCTAGAATCAGTAGATGGAGGGAGGACAGAGCTGAGTTTGGACCATCTTGTGTAAGCTGGGCCTGCGGGTTCTCACTCCATAGTTGTACTGACACTCTCTACGGGCCCTTGGAGAGGAAGCAGCAAGGAGGGGCTGGCCTGTGGTCCATGGAGCATCTGCTGATGTGTAGGCGCTCACAGCTCAGGGGAGCTGCTGTCTTCTGCAGTGTCTGCTGCTCTGCTTTCTGGGTACAAGTGCTGCACACTGGCTGCCATCTTACAGAGTAACGAGAAGCAGACCCGTGCAGGAGGAGACGCAGTGCTCATCACTGTCCTCTCTGGACAGAGACAGAGACACCTCTGAGAGCAGGCACCACTGTGGTCCCACTCCAGAACTGCCTTATAAGACTGCACCATTTCTCTGGGTCATCAGCATTTCCATCCTTCCCAATGACCAACTGTGCCCAAAGTTGGCCTTGTATGTAGATCTTGTATGTAGGTGGGCAACACTTCTAAGTGACATGTCTGCCAGCAGGGAAGGAGGGAGGCCACAAAGCCAACTTAGGTCCAAAGGTGCCTCTCCTATTCTTGGTCCTGCTCTTAGCATTAGTGTGGGAACCTTATGGAAAGCACGTGGCTCCTCACCAGGGCCTCCTTTGCCAGTTATCCCCCTCTGAGCGTGGCCCTGTCTTGCAGGAATAAGACTGTCAACGGAGACTGCCGCAGAGATCCCCGGGAACGGAGCCGCAGTCCCATTGAGCGGGCTGCAGCCCCCGCTGTGAGCCTGCATGGTGGCCACCTGTATGCATCCCTCCCCAGCCTCATGGAGCAGCCTCTTGCCCTGACTAAGAACAACAGTGACACAGGAAGGTCAGCTGTGGAGCGGCAGCAGGTGTGTATATTGTCAAGCAGCCTGGCCAGTTCTTATATGGAGGTGGCCACCTCAGGCTGGATGTTGGGGACCAAGAGCTCCAAGAGCAGAAGTCCTGAAGTGAAGGGACCTTGATACCCTTATTCTCTTTGTCTCTGCACAGTGCAGGGTTGGTTCAGATGAGCCTGGCCCTGGCTTGTGTGCGCATCTTCCCTGGTACTCTTCCTCAGGATCGGTGTAGCAATCTTCTTGAAAGGTCCTTATCCCCTATGATTTCATAAGGCCTAAGTTAAATGTCAGTGGTTTGCTTAGGGCTCAGATCCTATAAAGTCAGTGGTCATATACCTGTGATTAGGACACAGGCTGCTGCTGCTACTACTACTACTACTACTACTACTACTACTACTACTACTACTACTACTTCTACTACTACTACTTCTACTACTTCTACTAAAGGAAAATAAAATTATTCGATATTTAAAAAACAAGGCCAGGCCTGATAGTATAGGCATATAATATCAGCTACCTGGAAGGCTGAGGCAGGAGGATTACAAGTTTGACGCAACTTCATAAGGCCTTGACTTACAAAGAGCAAGAGGGGTCATGGGAACTTGCCTAGTATGTACAAGGCTTTTACCCCCACACAGAAAGCCCCAGAGACAACAAAAGGGTAAGGTTTCTAACAAAAATTGTAGCAAGAGACTTTAAAAGCACAGAGGCAGCTTGGAGGGAGGGGGGTGGTTCCATGTTACCCTTGGTGGACTCTGAGCCTTCTGGTCAGTTTGGGGAGGAAATCCTGGCCATTAGGCAATGCTGTGTGTCAGGGGCTCACCTGCAGGGCACCCTAGTCTAGTCTCCCCATGTAGACCTGCTGTTGTGTAGCACAGTAGACTCCAGGAGGAGCTGACCTGTTGTCCCTCCCACAGAACCGGCCCTCCGTCATCACCTGTGCATCTGCGGGTGCCCGCAACTGCAACCTCTCTCACTGTCCCATCGCACACAGCGGCTGTTCTGCACCTGGGTCTGCCAGCTACCGGAGACCACCCAGTGGTGAGTTTTCCACCATAACCTGTGGCATGTGGGAACCCTGGATTAAGCTATGGACTGTAGCCTCTCCTCCTAAAATTCACTTAGTGTAGAGTTTGGAGCATGTGTGTATCTGAGTTGGCCAGTGGTTCAGGTGGGATGGAGAACACCTTCTGTCCCTGGCCCCTCTGGGCTCCAGGATCCACCATCGTTGCTTAGTGCCACAAAACTCTCTGGCTTTACACTTGAATAGTGTGTATCACTGGGTGGGATACGGACCCACTGATGCAGCTATCTGTCCTCTGACCCCTTTGCAGCAACTGCCACCTGTGACCCTGTGGTGGAAGAGCACTTCCGTCGGAGCCTGGGCAAGAACTACAAGGAACCAGAGCCGGCACCTAACTCGGTGTCCATCACTGGCTCTGTGGATGATCACTTTGCCAAAGCACTAGGTGACACATGGCTTCAGATCAAGGCAGCCAAAGACAGCGCATCAAGCAGCCCGGAGTCAGCTTCACGAAGGGGCCAGCCAGCCAGCCCCACTGCCCACATGGTCAGCCACAGTCACTCCCCCTCTGTGGTGTCCTGAAGGGGGAGCCACACTTTGACCACACAGGAATCTGCATGGTTTGCCTGAGCTTTGAACAGTCAGTGCTTAAAAAGAAAAGAGAAAAAAAAAAAAAAAAATCCTGGGGGAAGGGGGTGGGTGGGTGGTTTATTCGCAAAACCATGTTGTCTGGACTTTTGTTCTGCTCTGTTTTTATACTTGCTTGGTGTTCATACAATGTGGCAACAGAACAGCACAGAGCATTAAGTCCAGCAGAGCATCCTTGCTTCCTGCCCTGGTTACCAAAGAAACCTCTGCAGGTCGGCCACCTGGCAGCCGGGACCCTGCGGCCCTTTCTCAGTCACAAGCCATGACGACATGGGGATCCGGACGCTTTGTGCTCTTAGCTTTTGAGGCCAGGTCTGCACAGCTTGGCTTCCACCTGGGGTCTGGCTCAGTCTGCATTTGCATGTGTCTGCCTGAAGAGACCTGTCCTGATTTGCACTAGGGAGGGCAGGGCTGCCTTCTGGGCAGCCGTCTGAGATGCCAGTACTGGGGGCAAACTGCTAGGGAACACTTCTGACCATGTGTGCTTGCATTGTTGCTGAACTTAGAAGGTCTCTAGCAGGTTCTAGGTCTTTCTCTAGGCTTGAGGTGCTCACAGCTGGACTGCAGACTTCCCCTGACCATGGGCATTTACCTTCTCTGAACACTGCAGTTTGTGAGGCTGGTGCCAAGGCTGGAGGACTCCATAGTGCTTCTGACATGGTGCATGTCTCGCTGGTTTCTATTGACTAAGCCCAGACTGTAGCACTGGCTGGCTTCTGGTCTAGCTTCTTGTCGGCATAAGCCTGTTTCGTCAGTTTCAGCCCTAGATACATTCACTGCTGGACAGCTGTGCTTCTGGATGAGTCAACGCTCACTTTACTCCGAAGAGGAGCGCACAGCCAGTGGGTGTGGTAGGCTGGGGAAGCCCTGTTGCTGCTGATTTTCTGCATCCTGGGCTGGGGACTTGGAGTGCATGTCTTTAGGGTCCTTGATACACAGACTGCTTCTTTCCAACTCCTGGCCAAACTTCAGGTGCCTGACAGCCTGCAGCATGGGGCTGCGTGCGTGCCCTCTTCTGCTGGGGCCAAGGCTGTACACATTCCTCTGACCATACAGTTATTCCTGCACCACTATTCCTGCACTATTAATAGCTACTAACTAGACATTAGAAGCCAGCAGGACAGACACGGCTGGGGATGACTGACAGCTGCTGCTTCTCCCAGCCTTGAGCATTTCTGTCCCCTGGCCTGGCCCACCTAAAGCCATCACCTGGCCAGGAGCTCCTCCCCCACAAGGCATTATGGACTCCTGCATGTGGGAGCCCATGGGGCTGACTTTCAGTAGGAGGAAACAGGTTAGCTGTTGAACTTGGGACACAGGCATGGATGGAAAGGTGGGGACTGATTCCCGTAGTCACAGGGTGGCTACAGGCCTTTACAAACATGGACAGCCCTCCTACTGCCCCGTACAAGGTTCACTCCACTCTCCTGGGCTTCCAAGCTTGGCATTCAGGCCCCTATATTTTCTGTAGGAAAAAAAGAATTGTTCAGAACACTTTTTTTATATAGGTAATTTTAAAGACCATCATTACGCTGTGCGTAAAGAATGTACAGAGAAATTTGTAGGTATTTTTTGAAGAACAATTAATTTGTTAATGATATGTAGCTATTTAATTTTCCCTTTCCTATCGTAATCATTCATTTTTTTTTTGTTGTTGTTGTTTGGGAAAAAAAAAAGTTGATCTTTTTTGCCGTAGGTGTGTCTGTAATCGTGCAGGTACACAGTTACTCCAAGACAACACTGCCTCCGCATTCATAGCCGCTAGTTTGTTATTCTACAGGCTACTGAGGTTGTCACAGGAAAACAACCGCACCGCGGACTGGCTCTGTGGGCAATGGGCCTCAGATACCCGTGGGTCAGCGCTGTTTGGGGCGCGGGAGATGGCAGTGTGGGTGGCGGGGTCCCTGGTGCACTGACCTATCTGGAATAGGCTGTGCCCTGGAGTAGGACACCACACATGTCAGCTGAGGAGTGTGCCATCCTGCCTGGGCAGGAGCTTGTGACCTCCCCAGAACCAAGCCATCTATGTACGTGCTGACCCCTCTCTGTGTTTGTAAATCTGTAAAATACCATTTTCTGTGGCCTGTTTTTTTTTTCCTGGAGAAGAAGAAGAAGAAAAAAAAAGGTTTGGCAGGCCATCTTTTTTTTTTGTTTTTTTGTTTTTGTTTTTTTGTTTTTGTACTTAAAAGTAGCCTTAAGAACAATAATAAAGTGCTCTTAAACCAAGGCTGTGTGTGGCTCTTGAATCCTAGGGTGGCATGTGGGGTGTGGGGTACTGTGCCTGGGTAGGCCTGGCTACTTGTGGGAAGTCTTGTACAGATGGGTAGGGGTACTTGTTGCAGCTAGGCCAAGGTTTTCTGTAGTCCCCCTTCCTGAGATCTGCTGAAGTCAGCCATTCATGGGTTTCCCCACGTGAGGGATCACAGGTGTGGGAGGGGGCCTGCTAGGAGCCCACCCAGGAGCAACCCAGTGAGGCACCTGGACACACCCCGATGGTAGAGCTCTGCCCTGCTCTACCAGGGCTGGGCTGTGGCAGGAGCTTCTCCCATCCTTAGAGCGGGGTGGCACCACAGCATGCTCACAGCTTGGTCTGCCACTGGAACACTTGAGGCTACAAGCTCAGCACTCACTGCTCTCCAGGGCTCACAGCAGGTGCCTTCCCTGTGGGGCTCCTAGCACAGCACGTCTGATCTATGCTGGGTCAGAGACCATGGTGAAAAGATCCTTTTGGGGAGTCCTTTGGCAACAGTGTGTGGAGGTTGAGAAGGGATCAATGTACACGGAAGGACCTGAGCCCCAGATCAGTGGCAATGCCAAGGTTATTATTGGGTTCAGAGCTGGTGAGATGGCATAGGCAACTGTGCAGCAGAGGGTGTACCCTAGTCCTCAGAGGTGTGGGGATAGGGACCAGGGAGGTGGCAGATCACCAGTCCTGGGGTACAGTCCTGCGTTGAGGGCCAAGTACTCCTGAGCTGTGGTTGCCTCAGACGGTCTCCTCGTCACTCATGTCCCAGATCTGTGTAGAAAAAGGGAGATACTCAGCTGAGGGGGTTCTGCTGCCCCACGATGCTCACAGATGACATTTCCCAAGTACCATCTGCTATGACAACAGAGGTACACACTCCCCACAGGCACTTCGTATGCCTCCCAACTTGGGGAGGGACTGACATCCTGGTTTCTTGAACAATGGGTTAAACCTCAAGTTTCTTCCTTTCACATGGCCTCAAAGGCAGAGTGAATGTGAACATGGAGCAACAGCTGAGCAGCCCCTCCCTTCATCCTCTTCCACATCCTTGGTGTGCCCCGCTGGCCCGACTTTTGCAGCGTGCATCACTGGCCCAGTCAGCTTGTCCAGCTGTTCCCTGTGCTCAAGAAGGGCAGGAGCTCTTGTTATCCTGTATGCCCTACTGTCTACGCTTAACTTTAGGTCAGGTGCCAACAACACTCTGGGGCAAGGGTACTTAGAACAGCCCTCCCCCACAACCTCAGGTCACCTACGAAGGCTAACAGACCAGAGACTACAAGATCTTCCCTCTGTCCCTCAGTGTGTCCCTCAGTCTGACCCAGTGAGGCACCTGACTGTGGCCAGCCGGACATACCCATCATACAGAACTCTGCCTGGCTCTCCTAGCACAGGTCTGTGGCAGGAGCTTCTCCCATCCCTGGAGCAGGGTAGCACCACAGCTGGGGAGCCAAGGGGTATAAACTGGAGAGGGAACCCACTCTAGCAACACCCTGAGAAGGAGGTAGCCCCATAGGCCAGCCCTCTGTCCCAGTAACTCCTGGCAAAAATTCTGCATTGAGGTGGCCTGAGGTCAATACAGCAGGTCCCAAGACTCTGGTGCCCTAAGCAGTCCAGGGCCCCTAGAGAGCTATGCCTTCAGAGCCTTCCAAAATTCTTGGAATGGGTTGCACAAGGATACCTCAGCCCTTGCAGAGCTGCGGGAAGGAACAGCTTGTTGGCAGGAGGTGGGAGGTCTGGTCAAGTTATGCTCATAGCAGCACTGGCTGTCAAGGATGTGGAAAGCAACACAGAAAATGACTTCTCTCCTGCAAGGGTGGCAGGGTCCTTCATACTGTCCCTCCATTTTTATACAGGCCCTGGCCTGAGAGAAAAGGATTTGCCACCTGTCTTGTAGGGCACTGTCCTTCTGGTCCCAGATCCTAACCAGGGCTCATGGGTTAGGTGGCCTTGCCCATATTTAAGAGCCCCTGGACCTGGTCTTTTGGGTCTAAGAC
The DNA here is from genome assembly GCF_963924665.1 of Micromys minutus. Taxonomy (NCBI): domain Eukaryota; kingdom Metazoa; phylum Chordata; class Mammalia; order Rodentia; family Muridae; genus Micromys; species Micromys minutus. The sequence continues at coordinate 31,367,171 of NC_137972.1, forward strand.
TAAGTCGGGAGATAGAGCCATTCAAGTTGCAGCATGATTCAGCTACTCCTGAATCATACTGGCTCATTCAATAAGCACGTCTGCATAGCCATCTGTGACGAAGGCTGTGTGCAGACTGCTGAGCTGCTACTCCCATTCTGTCTTACTCCTGCTCAGAGAAGTAAAAGTTTGCCTGAGATCACACAGCCATGCTGGAGAGACCTTATGCAGGGAAGGCCGGGCAGCTAGTGTGTAAGGGAATGCTGAGGAGGGGGATGTGGGAGGAGGTATCGGAACAAAAGGAAGGTGAGCTCTGGAATCTTCTGCCTAGCCTTCCTGGGCAGTGGCACCCTCTGGATGGGCAGGTAGAGCTTGCCATGGTTAGATTGCTTGTTTCTTCTGAACCAGGTGCTTAGCTCAAAGGGTAACCAAGTGGGACTGTTGCTGCTGGCACTGCCTGGGCCACCCAAAGTGTTTACTATGAAACCATTAGGATTTTCCGGACCCAACTTTTAGGGCCAATGAAGGGCAGCCTGGCCATGCTCCCTGTGGGGTTCACATGATACCCAGGACGGCACTGGCCTGAGCAGGCTCCAGTCATCTTCTGCATGAAGAATATGGTGACTTGTCATAACGGTTGGTGCTGGCATAGAACAGTTACCAAGTTTCATTCAATAGCCCAGGCTAGTCTCAAGCTCACAGCAATCCTCCTGCTTTAGCCTCCGAAGTGCTGGAGTTATGATGAGTCCACCATGCCTTCCATATTTTTTATAAAGCTTTTAAAATTTCTCTGCTGTTTCTGTTTTTGCTGCCCTGACATGAGTTAGACTGACTTGGGAAGAGAAAACCTCAACTGAAAAAAAAAACAAAACAAAAACAAAAACAAAAAAAAAACCAAAACTCTCCAATCAGAGGCAAGACTGTGGGGCATTTTCTTAATGATTGATGTGGGAGGGCCCAGCCCACTGTGGACAATATAGCCACCGGTCACAAAACTTGTTTAAAAGGCTGCGATCCTTAGAAGGTCCTGCTTGCAGCCAGAGAAGACAAAGATCTCTTAAGACACACAAAAAGGAGAAAGGAAATTTTGACATACATTTCACATCGGACACCTGTTGGTCTTCAGGGATATGCCAACCAAACCACATGGTTTAGTGGATAAAACACTTGCCATGTAAGCATGAAGACCTGAGTTTCAAGTCCTTAGAAACTATGTAAAGCTGGACATGGTGGCATGTGTCTGTGACCACTACAGAGATGCGAAGGAGAGACCAACATCTTCAGGAACTCTGGGCCAGCCAGCCTGTGGCACTGTGTCAAACAGAACTTGCCCTCAAATGAGGTGGAAGATGAGGACTGATGTGCCTTATCTCATATGTACATGGGTATACACAGGTGTGCACACACACATCATATGTGTATATTTAGTTAGGATTTCTATTGTTGTGATAAACACCGTGACCAAAGGCAGCTTGGAGAGGAAAGAGTGTGTTTCACTTAGACATCATAGTCTCCCTGAAGGAGGGCAGGGCAGGAAAGACCGCAGGCTATGCCACGACTCTGAGATGAGAGGGGGCTTATGGGAGGTGCCAGTGGAAGTGTGCCTGACTCCACAGCCCCACAGCCATCAAGGTTACCAGTCTGCAGCACTGGTGTGAAGGCTCTGGAAAGAAGCTGCCAGCAGCCGGTTTCAGCCTGGGTCTGCTCTAGACCACACTGTGGTGTACACCATGGGCCGAGGGGCCTCTTCCATATACACTGTCATAACCCGGGAATGGCACAATTATATTTTGGGGTGTGTTAAAAGTGCTCATTTGCTAATATAAACATCTTAAACCACACTGCAACTTGTGAAAGTTGGGGTTGGCAGTCCTCATGCCTTACTAGACCTCCATAAGCCTCTGCACAGCCTGCTTCCCACCTCTACAATATATCTCTCTTCTGCAAGGGACAGGGACTAGGAACCGAATAGACTGTGCTGAGAACCCCCTGAGCCTCCTCCATAGACACCCCAGGAGGAATCAGAGAAGTGAGAACCCCTGAGCGAAGTGGGAAGGCCTGTCAGTCTTCCTTCTGAGGGATGTGAACCTACTTACCCTCTTCTTGTGCGCCACCGTCCCTCACAGACCCTTTTCAAGGTAAGGGAGGAGCCTAGGTTTGGGGTTGGGGCTATCAGCAGGTAACATTAAGACCAGGAGGGCTTCCTAGGATAAAACACCTAATTGAAAAGTGAGGGCCAGAAGAGGACGAGGCTTATGAGATGATGAGGCTAATGGACTGTGGACTGGTGTATGGTCCATGACATTCTAGGTTGACAGACAGGCAGGAAGCAAAGTACTGGGAGGGTCGTGGGGGGAAGTAAGCAGAGAGTACACAGCCTGGAAAAGCTGGGAGCTGAAGACAAGGCTGGCTGTGGGTGCTGTACAGCCACCTGGTGCCCATCTGAGAAGCAGGCAAAGGATTCTGCTGATGCTGGGTCTCCACTACCCCTCTGGAACAGACTTCCAGATGAACTTGCAATAGTGTGAAACAGATACAGCCTGCCTGTCCTACCCAGGGCAGAAGATAAGCAAGGCTTCCCATGTGGTGGGGTCAGATGGGGGCTATCAGATTACAGACCCTTTAGCAGCCTTTCCTTGTCTTTGGAAACCTAAGCCACACACCCTACAGTTTCCATCCTGGTGGTTCCCTTCCTAGCACTTTTGGCTATGAGAAAGCCTAGCCATAGTTCCTTGCAACTGCACTGTAAGGATATATATAGCCCATGCTCATTGGCAGGTAGACTATGCCACATGGACAAGCATCATATGCAGCTCCCCTCCATCCCTCAAAAAGCCTTTAAGTATCAGAAAAGCCCCTTAATTCTTTTGGTCCCCAAGCACAAATTGAAGGGCCCACCTCTCCCTTCAGGACTTTCACTCTGTGCCGTAGTGTCTTGTCAGCTTACCAGGTTCTTCCCTACCTCTCGCATCCCCCTCATGCTGCCCCTGCAGGGCATGTCCTACCCATCCCACCTCTCCTACCTACTTCAAGGGTGGATTACACCCTCACAGTATAAAGTTGGCTCTGAGGGGTAACCTTATGTCAACTCCTATCCTGGATGGTTTTATGTCAACTTGATACAAGCTAGGAGGTCTTAAAGGAAGGAACCTCAGTTGAGAAAATGACTCCATAAGATCAAGCTGTAGGCAAGCCTGTAAGAGCATGCCCTTAATTAGTGATAGATGTGGGAGGGCCCAGCCCATTGTGGGTGGTGCCTTTCCTGGGCAGATAGTCCTGGGTTCTATAGAAAAGCAGGCTGAGCAAGTCATGGAGAGCAAGCCATTAAGCAGCACCCTTCCATGGCCTTTGCATCAACTCCTGCTGCCAGCTTCTTGCCTTGTTTGAGTTCCTATCCTGGCTTCCTTCAGTGTGAAAGTGTAAGGCAAATACCCTCCCCCCACCCAACTTGCTTTTGGGTCATGATGTTTCATCACAGCAAAAGAAACCCTAAGATATCTCCTTCTGGAACTTTCCACTTAGACCTATTTTTTGTTGTTGTTATTCTTGTTGTAATAGAGATGTGGAGGAGGTGGAGCAGCAAAGGGAGTTGATAGCTCCCTACACCTAGAGACCTACCCACCTTCTTGCACATTCTCTATGGCATGGAGATCAACTGTCCCTCCAAGGAAGGGACACTGTCCCATGAAAGCCAGGGTGAGGTGCATGGAAAAGAGGTAAGGCAGGTCCCACAAGCCTGGACTGGAACTTCTGCCTCCCACCTCAGGGAGAGCCAGAGCCTTCATCCCTGGCACAGGGAGGGACGCAGGGTCTGTTTGCAGGCAAGATTTAAGATAAACATGTTTACAAATGAATTAGAGGAGAAAATCAACCTGAAGCCTGTTACCAAGCACAAGAAGAAGAGGCCAGGAGGGGAGAACAAGATTCCTACTGTTGGGACCCTAGGTGTGCATTCACTCCTCTTTGCTAAGTGACACACACTAGGGGGTTTCTCCAAGAACTGGGGCTGGGGGCCTTGTCTGTAGGAAAGATCCACACATCTACTCGTTTCTCCCAACTTCCCAGGAACTGCTGAGCAAGAATTCTCAGGGAAGTTTCAAGATGGGAGATCCTCGCATGTTTGTCACCTCAAATGAGCCACTGAGGTAGGAGATACCTGATACAATGGGAGCAGACCACCTGCAGACTTTGCCTTCTCTGACCTTCACTGACCTTCAAAAGGAGCAGCCTAAGCACGGCCCACCAGAGTGTGCAATCTGTGCTTCAGCCCCTCTGTGGCTTGAACAGGAGGTGGGATGCGTGCGGAGACAGACAGCAGAGCCTGGGCTTGTTTGCACTCTCCTAAGCTTCAAAACACATTTTTTAAATTAGGTGGTAAGAATACAGGGTAATTTTTGTGGCACCAACATACTTTCTTTCAAGATATGATTTATATGTTTGGCCCACATCTTAAATGTACTGGTGATTGAGATAAATGGCCATGCTGGAGGCTGCAAAGTGGTTTCCATTATGTAGCTCTGATTTTGGGTTCCTTAGAAAACCTTAAAGGGGCAGGCACATTCACTGCCTGTGCTCTACCTCACAGGGCTTTTAGGGTCATCATCAGAGGGTAGAAGGGAGGAAGGCAAGATCCCTCAGAGTTCTGGGGAGAATGTGGCTTTGTACAGGTTTTCTGGGAGCTCATTTTAATACTTTATATACAGTAACAAAGGGGACCTTCAGGATAAGGGACCCATTCCAGAGGAAAGGCTTGTGCTAGGTTTGTATCCTCTGATCAGAGTCCTGAGGGCTCTGCCTCTGGGGCTGACCATCATCACCTCCAAGACACAGTACAGACACTGGTCTCCTAAACCCTCTCTAAAGCTACATCAAGCAGACAGCGTGGCATCCAGTAAGGACAGAAACACAGAGGGGTTTGGTCTACTGGGCCCAGCCCTGAACTCCTCCTGAGTACCAGAGAAATTAAGACAAGGGAATGGAGACAAGGGGCAGCTAACCTTCACCAAAGGTGCCACAGGATTCAACAGGTTAAGTAGCTTTCAACGGAGAGTATCATGTAGGACCATGAAAGGCACTGTGGTTCCTGGTTGAGCTAAGGCTTGATACCCCAGTGACCCTGAAGGGACAGTAGGTGTTTCCCCTGATTCCTGGGCACCAGGTCCCTGTTATTAGCTGCAGTCCTCGATAGATTTGTGGCCATCAGTCACAAGGGCAGTGCCCTAAGCCCCTCCACAGGTAGAGGATGTGACCAAGACTGCTACCTGCTACCATCAAGCCAAGGACTCATTTCTGTGGGATCAGCCAGAGCTCCTCTTCCCCCTGCCCCGGCTCCAGGCTAGGTCCAACCCACGGCCTCCCCCTCTGTTCGTAGCTCTTCCGTGGATCCCAGTGGCACCCAGGTGATGGTGTGGGGTAAGCATGGTCAACTTCCCACATCTTGCCTCCCTGAGTGGCAGAGCCATGTGGTGGAGCAGATGTGGGACCCTCAGCCCTACAGTGCCAAAAGGACAAGATGTGTCGGAAATAGGAGCTGCCTCACACTGCACACCACACATAAGTTCTAGCAGGCTGGAAAGATGGCTCAGAGGTCAAGGGCACTGACTACTTCCAGACAAGCCATCCACAGCATACAGCAAGTCAGCATCCGCATGTGCTAAAGGCATGGCATTGGGTTGTTTTCAGCTTAAGGCTTTTCTTAGTGTGCTTCTGTTGCTGTAACCAAAGATCCCAAGATGAGTCATTTATAAAGAAGAGAGGTTTCTTCAGCTCCTAGACTTGGAGGCTGGGAAGTCTGAGCAAAGAGCCTGTCACACTGCATCAGAGCATGTTGAGGCAGAACGTGGGCGCTGGCTCCTCTTATGAAGCTCCTCAGGCTGTCCTGGGAGCATCTGTGCTGAAAACAAGTCTTACAACTTGAGAAAACAATAGCTGTTGCTAGCACTGCTGCTTTCTGTGAGCACTGGGAGTAGAAGGTGAGCAGCCTCACACAGCAGCTCCAGGGCTCCGGCCCTACACCAGCAGGGTGGTCCTGGCTGCCCTGTGCTAGCTCACAGCAGCTGGGTCCATGCCTGCGGATACTGAGGCCAATGGGCCAGCTGTCTAAGGATGCACCCTATCCAAGGGTGACCACAGGAGCATTTACTCTGAAAGCAGACAGCAAAGACCTCCCTGAACACAAACATCCTCCACCAGGTGTGCACCAAACTCTGCCCTTTGCTTGGGAAATGGAAAGTTTTGATTTCTTCCTCTCTATCTGGCCAAAGAGCATGGGAAGGAGCAGACCTATCGCAGTTCCAGACTCCCTCCCAGGAAAACAAAAAGGGGTCAGAGCACAGTTGCCAGGCCAGGCTAGGAAGACTCTGAGCTCCTGGTTACCCGGCCTCATTCTTCTTGAGCCTGGATTGGCAGGGGCTGGAGAGACCAGGACCTGTAGGATGCTTTGCTCAGCAGCAGTCTTCAAAGACAGCGGGTTTTGTCCAACTTGCTCTAAGGAGCTATCTGCAACCCCCTGGACCTCAACCTCTGCTCTCCTGTTCTTCTGGCTTCAGGGGCCAAGGCTGAAATGTACACTTGTAGCTACCAAGAGCCCATAGGCATCCTGTCCCTACGGCAGGAGCCGTAGACTATGATGGATGCCTGAGGACCTATAGTATATAGGCACAGGACTCTCCTTCCTCCACATGCAATCATCCTTTCCCTGCTGGGGAAGTATAGAGACGCTTAGGTTTTGAGAGAGAGAGAGAGAGAGAGAGAGAGAGAGAGAGAGAGAGAGAGAGAGAGAGAGAGAGTGTTAGGGTGGGGTAGGGTGTGTCTTTAATCATTAGAGTAAGAGGTGAGTCTAGCAGGATCCCCAGGACTAGAAGGTTCTTGGGAAACCATTGAGAATCATACACTCTCTCCCTCCCCTCTCCCTCTCATTAAAGCCACAGCTTAAGGGCAACAGTGTTCTGAAGGGACATGAGTATATCTGTTCTTACCCTGGCTGTCTGACGCTCCTGCTTAAATATAGAGACATCTCAGAATGAGCATCCATGGCTATCACAGGACCTCATGACCAACTGATGGTGGCAGGACACAGTAAGTAGAAGAGTGGGGGCCTCAGGGAAGCTTTGTGCTTCCCCATTGGCTCCTGCCTAAGAAATCCAGATGGGAGTTGTTATACCACAGTCACACTCCTAAGCCTGATGGGAAGCTACTTGGAGACCTGTGTGGTTCCCATTCTTGCTTTTTGAGTGCATTTCCACCTCCTTCAGGGTAAGGAACTCAGGAGACTGAGGCAAAGATGTTTGGCTCAATCTTTCCCTTGGGAAGTCTTCAATCCAATCAGGGAATCATCATGAGTCCAGCGAGGGTCTTTAGATGGGTGCATGGAGAAGACTGAGCTAGAGGGAGCAGAAGGCTGAGTGTTCAGAGAAGGTTCTCAGGGGATGGGACTGGTCTAGGTCACAGAGAATGGGAAGTTCCAGCAGAAATGTCTACATGACCCCCAGAGATGTCCCCTAAGCAGGACATCCAAGAAATCTGGCCTTTCAGGAAGGCTTCCTGGAGGAGGGGTCTATAAGGAGACAGTAGCAACAAGGGAGCTGAAGGCTGGCTAGGAAGAGCTGTAGGAAGAGCCAACAGGGCAGCTTGGGCATGAGCTGTCTGGGCTGAGCCAGGAGAGAGAAGCAGAACTGTTCCTCCCAGGCACGGAGACTTTGAAGGCCCATATGAGAAGACAGGGACTATGGCCAGGAGGCCACCAGGCCTCGGGAGGGAGATAACAGTTTCCACATGTACTCCAGGACAGCAGATTTTGAGAGATATAGAAGACAGTGGACAGGGCCACTCAGAGCTCTGTGTCATGCTCTCCTAACATGGAGTATGCGGTGTCCCTTCAGTACAGCAAATAGGAAGCCACTGTGTGTGGTCCCTGCCCAGTGGCACATACCCGCCCAGCATCAAGGACTGCCATTCAGGAAGGGCTGATGCCGTCCAAGCTGTTGTGGTTTGGGGGCGCTGTCTTTACACCATGGCACACAGGGCCTGTGGTGAGCAGCAGATGCAAGGACAGACAGACACAAGACTACAGCTCCAAGGGCAACAGTGTTCTGAGGTAGCTCGGGGGTGTTTTTCTTTACCTTGGCTTCTCAGGCCCATGCCTAAATATAGAGATGTCTCAGGACAGGCGCCCACGCCGTCAAGCCTCACGCTGCCCAGCCGACAGTGGCAGGACACAGCGCTAACACTCATGGCTTTTCACCAGAGTTGTTTCACTCACGTATCTTGATCTATTTCAGACTGGTGCATCCTTGGCAGCAGGTGCCCAGGCTAAGACTTGGACCAAGGGGCACGACCATGCCAGCTGGTTTAGTGGCTTCCCCTTAGGACCCAAGGGTGGACAGGTTCTGCTGGGCAGTACTTTTCCAGCCACTTGGACTTGTTCAGGCTGGGCATCCTCTGAGGAGCCTGGGCCATGCCAGCCTGTGTGGCAGTGTCTCCCTGGTACAGGAGGCTGGCCAGGTTCTGCTGGGCAGTACTTTTCCAGCCTCTAGGTTTGTGGATCCCAGCTTGCCCCTCATGGCGGCTCATCCCCAGTGGTGGGAAACATGCCTCAAGCAGAGTTCCAAGATTTGAAACTGGCTATAACATGAAAGCCTTTCTGTTTTGAAGAGCAAAAATGAAAGGGCAGTTGTTTCCCTTAATAAACACTCTTTTAACCCATTTTACAAACAGACCAGCTTTCTGCTTCTAGTTTCTTTCCTGTTCCTCTTTTTCTTAGTTAATTTGATAAGCAACAGGCGCCAAGCTGCGGCGACGCTTTGGTTATGGAACTAAGAAAGAAAAACTGTGGCTTTGAGAAATGGCCTGTGTGTAAAACCAGCTCCACTGTCCTCTCCCATCCCCCACCTTCCTAGACAGCACACTTAAGCTTAATGACAGCCTTTCCTGCCTCAGAACAGAGACTGTGGGGTGAGAGAGGTTGGCTTAGCCAGTAAAGTCCACTCTGCTCCTCCACAGAACCCACGCTTGATTCCCAGTACTCATGTCAGGTGGCTCCCAGTTCCTGTAACCTGTGTAACCTGTGACTTCAGGGATCTTATCTGGTGCCTCTGGTCCCTGTGGGTACCTGCACACGTGTACAAAACCCAAACACACACATAACTAAAAAAAAAAATCTTCAAAAAAAGAAAACAGAGACTTTCATAAGTTTACAGAAAAAGAGGCTTTTACCCTGAGAACAACAATACAGCATCCAATTCCAACAAGAGGGACCAGAGAGCAAGCTCCTGGATGAGCTGCTGGTCAAACCCCACTGGAAACTCACTTCCCTCCCTCTAAGCTACTGCAAGCTGGACTGGAAAACAGGCCACAGTGAAGGCGGTTTCTGCACAGTCCCTCGAGACTGCTTCTCTTGTTTTCGTTGGCTCATGGTATAAATGAAAACAAGTGGGGTGAACTGTTCTGACACCCCAAATAGTTCCCACCCACACCAGCCTCGTGAGTCCTGGGGCAGAACAAAGCCAGGGTGAAGGTGCTGGCTCCCATTTGCTCTGTCTTGAGCCTTGCCTCCAATCCTCCCCCTCACACCGGGGATTCTCCTCTTCCCTGCAGTCTGAAACCTGTTATGATAGCATGGGACACTCAGAGTAGGTTGGGTCACCACAAGCCCTGGTGTTGAGATATGGCACAAAGATGACTGATAGCCTCTGGTCCAACCCCAAGGAGAAGGTTTCCATGTACACGTGGTCGTAGCCATTGGCTGACTATGCCTCTTGTACCTCTGGCCCCCTCCACCCCATCTGTCTACTTTGTCCTCCTCTCTTTGGGCCCCAGAGGCGTGCATACTGGTCCTCTCTGTGCAGGGGACATATCTGGCTCCTTGTCTAGTTCAGAGTCTGCATGGCACTTAGCAATGACACACCCTTTGTGATTGTCAGCGGCACAGGAGTGCACACACTGCTGAGAGAGTGGGTGGAGGAAGAAGCACTCTCAGAACAAACCCCACCAAGCCTTCTTTTCACCCATTTAAACCTCAAGCACACACTGGGTCCTCAGCAGCTTGGCATCCTTCCTAGCACAGTGAGGGGCTGGCTGGCTGACTGGCTAGTATACATACAACTCTGTAGCTTCTGGGTTAAACTGGGCACATTCTCAGGGATGATTCTGGGAAAGGTTCTTTAAAGTGAGACCAACATAGTATTGAGAACAGTGCTGGTCTACGGCAGCTCTCTGTGAACATTATGCTATGTGGTTAGGACAGATGTTAGCAAACAAGAATACCCAGCTCGTGGACCATGTGGCTGGCTGTACTCTGACCTTGCTGCTGAGTCCCTTCACTCAGGTTGGTAACAAATAGGTACACAGGAGGAAGGGAAACTGAGTTGGGGGGTTTCATCAATCTGGGGTAAACAGCTAGGCCATCCTAGGGCATTCATCAAAAGACTCAAAGGTCAGGCATGAAGGGACAGATTGGTCTCACCTGTTCCAGGGTGCTCTATTCTTAGGTAAACAGGATACCTCCCTTGCCCACACCCCTTAATACCCTTTTACTCTGGAACCTGGGCTAGACTGAGTACTCTGCATCTAACCTAGCCCCCATCTCCCAGAGTAACAGACCTGGGGAAGGACAATCAGGCTGGGGTCTCAGCTGGCTCTGTACCCAGGTGGCTGGAGGGCTTTCTTGGGAGCCAGCTGAGGTCCTGGAGTGCCCAGCCATTCACACATCTAGGGGACACACTCATCAAGACTAGGCATTGCTTTCCCCTTTTCCAATGCCTAGGATAAACCTTGGGCTTGTCTGATAGAGAGGGGCTTTCCCACTGAGCCACACCCCCAACTCTATCATGACAGTGGTCATTTCCCCCCCACAATGCAGAATTTCTCTGTGTAGCCTTGACTATCCTGGAACTCACTCTGTAGACCAGGCTTGCCTCGAACTCAGAGCTCTACCTGCCTCTTCCTCCTGAGTATTGGAATTAAAGTTGTATACCACTGGTCACTTTAAGAAATAAATAATTCTGGTGGAGGGGCTGATGGAGGCAGTGAGATGCTCAGAGGTGGGGACACATTTTAGCATATGGTACTGTGGGGTGCAAGTCAGAAGGATTTAGGGGTTTTCTTGCATGTCTTTGTTCTGCTAATGCAGACCACTCCTTCCTCATTAAGTACTGAGGTTTCTCAGAAGCCCCAGGAAAGGGATTTGGGGACTTCTCTGGCATAGATGCATCTCAGGGTCCTTAGGGTTCACTACATGTGAAGGCCACACTTCTTGGAATTTCCCATAGGCTGCCCCCTCCCACACTCCCAGCAGCAGGACAACAGACACATGCAGCTCAGCTGGGGCCCTTGTGGCCTGGAACAGACAAGAGTGTGCAGCTGCCTGCAGGGCCTTGCTCTTGCTGCGAGTGCCTCTGACAAATGCATTGATTGTTCAAAGCAGACAGTTTGTGTAGTCATGTCTGCTGAGGTGGGAAGGGCATCATAACACATCTGTGCCCATTCCTTCTGCCCGGTCACCCAGGTTTCCACCAGCCAGAGGCCTATGCACAGAGACCCATGGCATAGGGCACACCTGTTCCAGCACACACACTCCCTGGACCACACAGGGACAGGATAGAAAGGCCAGATGACCAGTGGGGAAGACAATTAGATGTAAATGGTTGAACAGGTTACAGACCAATCTCTGCATCCCTGATGTGCAGACTTCTGTCCTTACCTCTTCTGCTCTGACCCCTCAGTTACCAAAATAATATGTGTGACCTGTGCCATTCATCAGGAAAGGTCCCAGACAAGAAAGAAAATAAAGGCAGTAGAGTCCAGGAGCCAGATGAACGTGGGGGCAGACCCCTCCCAGTTGGCAGCAACCAAGACACATATCTGAGAGATTTGGGGACTCTCCTTTGCCTACCCCAGACTATCTGGCCAGCGAGGATAGCAGGGAATGTTTTGTCTGTACTTCCTGGCTGAACAAGATGGGATTCTTTGTCTGGCTTGTGAGTGGCCCAGGGCTGAACACACTTTGCTTCTCTGGGTACACTGGGCAGAAGGACAGTGTCCAGCTGCTTCTCTTTGCTGCTGTCCCTAAATTTAATTGCACTGACTTGCTTTTTCCTAACCAATGGCTTTAATTACTTTTAACGATCAAAAATTATTTGCTTGCTTTTTTATTTATTTATTTTTTTAAGATATTGGACAAGGACTCTACTATGGTGCTGAATACCCAGCCTAAATACACAGCTTACATTTCCCTTCTTTCTCTCTTTCTTTCCTTTTCTTTATTCCTTCCTTTTTTTTAGTTTTTGTTTGTTTTGTTTTCCAAGATAGGGTTTCTTGGTGTAGCCCTGTTTGCCCTTAAACTCACTCTGTAGACCAGGCTAGCCTAGAACTCAGAGATCTTCCTGCCTCTGCCTCCCAAGTGCTGGGATTAAAGGGGTACACAACCAATGCCACCACTGCCCAGCTTTGAATTCTTAAGCAAATCAGAAACAGTGCTCACCTAGGTGGGCTTTTGAGGTACCCCAAAATGTGATGTCAAGTGTTGAGCTCCAGCCCCCCCCCCCCCCACATTTTCATCCTCTACATCTGAGAGCTCACAGTGTCACCTGATGGACCACACAGTTCCCAGCTTTATGCTACAGCTCTGATGCAGCTCCTCTCTTGGCTGAACTGTCCTCTAGGCCACTTTTGCATTCCTTGTGTGGGAAGCCCTCCACACCTCTCTTCCCCATGGGCAGGCTGGCTGGATGCAGACTAATGAACTCAATAGTTTATGAATTCTCTTCTTTTGGGTCAATGAATTGTGTCTTATTCTTTTGGTGAGGGAGAAGGTATAACTGTAGCCCTGGCAGCCCAGAAATAGACCAATATGGCTTAGAACCTACAGAGATCCACCTGCCTCTGCCTCTTGAGTGTTGAGATTAAAGTCCTGTGCCACTATGCCTGGTCTTGTGGTTTAATTCTTATGTGGTTAATTTTTAAGCTGCATTTTAACATTTTAGCTCTGTTGGTAAAACATATGCAGGTCTTGCTTATGTATTGTAACTATTTTGCTGTACTGCTTAGCATATGCAAGACCTGATTACACAAAGCAAGAGTTCTACCACTGAGCTGTGCAACTAGCCCTTGTAAACAAGCTTCCTCAACTCAGCCAAACCTCCAACAGACACCTCAGTTTAACTCAGTAATACCCACAGTTCAGTCAGGACAAAGCACGGAATCTACTGTGGCTGAGCTCAGTATCAATCAGACAATGCAATGAGACAAGACAACAAAACAAGCTGCACAGAGGGCTGCAGTCTGTTCAGTGGGTAAGAGCATTGATTGCTCTCCCAGAGGACCTGGGTTCAGTTCCCAGCACCCACATGATGGCTCACAATATTTTCTTCTGGTCTTGAGGGCACTGCATGTGAATGGTGTTCAGGTACATGCATGTAAAACACCGATACATGTAAAGTAAAATTAAGAAATAAAGCTTTAAAATGGTTATCTACAGAAGGAATGGTTAATTTGGGAAACCTTAGAAAAATTTTAATCGACTAAAACAAGAAAGAAAGGTTAACAAGACTGCTGGGTAGGTGGCATATAAAAATCAAGATTTCCTGTACACCAGTAATAACTTGGAAAAACTTAAAAGAGCCAAAGACATTATTAGCACTCCACTGTTTACATGACAGCAGCTGAACAGCCATCAAAGGACTCCTCCAGGCAGAGCCCTAGATGGCAGGTATGAACCAAGCTTACAGGCCCTCGGTTTTACCCGTGAATTTGGCAGACAGAGAGAGTCAAGGTAATAGCATTTTAATAAACACAACAATGTTTTAATAAACACACATTGTACAGTTCACTAAGCTAAGTCAATGGTCACCAGAGAATCTTCAAGAAAGTTTGGACAGAGCTAGAATCTTTAGCTTATGCAGAATAGCTACAAGAAGTTTTGGTATTTTCTGCTGTCTTTTTTAGACCACTAATGATTTTGATGAGGTAATAATTCTGGCTGCTCTAATAGATGCTGTATCAGGGCCAAAGTGGCTCAGCAGTTAGGGGCATGCACCACTCTTGCAGAGAACTGGAGTTTGGCTTCCAACACCCACACTGGCTTATAATTCCAACTCCAGAGGATCTGATGCCCTCTTTTGGACACCATAAACACCACACTCACATATGCATATCTCTATACATAGACACACACATAAAGAAAAATATTTCTTTTTAAAGATGCTATACAAACCAACAAACAAGTGTGTCTACACAGGACAAAGGAGAAGGGAAACCACAATGAATGATGTGCCATGAATGTCTCCTGAGTGATTCAGGCTAGTCAAATGGGGTGCTTCTGTTTTAGTTCCCAGGAAAGAACTAAGATGTGGTGATGGGACTCAGCTAGCAGAAGGTGGGAGGTAGGAGGCTTGTTCCTGCTGCACTGGTTCAAACATCTGCTCACAGAGAAACACTACTAGATGACAGGACCATGGTGGGCCTGCTAGACCTGGGCTGCCTGGGATTTATTAAGTACATTGAAAACAGACAGCCCTCACTAGAAGTCTTTTCTAAGAAACATGTACTTCTGTATTTCTGTAATATACCACACTCCAAGGGAAATGCCATATTGGTTTCCCAGGGCCTGGTTGCTGGTGGCCAGAAGACAAAGCCTCCCTTCACCTGCTGTGTTTCGGATGCCTTTCTGCTAAGGCAAGGCTCCTCTTAGACAGGCAGAGCCTACTGAGCAGCCAGCCATTCAGAGGAAGCTGAGCACAGAACCGTAGAAAGGCTTGGGGAGGAAAGACTGCCTCTTTTGAGACGGACAGCCATGAGAGGGAAACAGAGAATGTTTGGAACTGCTGCTTTTGAACGAGTTTTGAAAATGGCCCTGTCTGTTTTGGCCTAGGGCTACATACTTAAAATGATAAAGCTGTACTTTCTGCTCAGCTTGAAACCACAGCCAGTGTGAGCATGCAGGGTGCATGCTTCTGGAGAAGAAAGGGCCAGGGCACCCAAGAGGTTACTGCTGGTTAATGTGGAAACTAAAGCCTGGTCCCGCCAGGCTCTCTCCAGTCCCAGTGCCTTGTGCCGGCTCCATTTCATTTCTTTCTTTCCTCCGCAGGCTTCCCTTGTGAGCTATGTTTCACTACTGCTGTTTGGCTGTAAGCTGGGATGGAGTGGGGTATAATTATTCTAACAGCATGAGGGGCAATTTTGCTTCCAGAGAGACACTTTAAAACCTTTGTTGCTTGCTCCATGCCAGCATCACCAGAGTTTTTCCTTCAGAGTGTGAACAGGAGTGGTATTATAAATCAGGTAAGGGGAAGCCAGCTTCCAAGAAGCAAGTCCGTGTTCAGGGTTCCTGAGGAATGGCAGCCTGGACTTGCTGAGACCCAAGCACGGAAGGTCCCAATGTACTGGTTCTGGTCTAGGCTTCGGGATGGGCTAAATGGACAAAGCGTGCCTACCATACTGTGGAGCATCGAGGTGCTAAGAAGATTCTGGGAGGGCTTGGAATTTTATGAGAATCATTTTACCAGGACTGAACATCCTTCCTCATCCTCCTTCAAGGATAGGGGAAAACAAACAGTGAGGAACTGATTTTAATGGATGGCCCATCATTTACAAATTATGGCTTCTGAGTGAGCCCCTACAATCCAGGGGAAGGGGGGAGACGAGAAATGACTAGGGTTGGATCCATTACAAGTTTTGAGACCCATATTCAGATGATCTCATCATCCTGTGGGAAGTACTTGACAAAACTAAATGCAGCATCTTTCTAGCCCTGCCGGAGCCCTCTGAGGAATCACTGTCCATTTCACTGAGTACTAGATGTCTGAGAAAAGAAAGACACAGGCTTGAGGCCTCAGCTGGCTGGCTATCAGAGAGCAGGCTGGAATTCCACACCAGAGAGCAAACTGTGCAAGGGTGGGGTGTGTGGGGGTGGGGTGTGGATCATCTGCAAAGGGCTTTCCTGCTGTGAGATGCCAACACTTTTTATTTTGTCTGCAGCACGGTTCTTGCAGCCCAGGTCTAGATTGGGGCATGCCCTGAGTGGCTAGGAGTGTTTCATTATTCAGTCATATCTTTAAACTTGGTGGTGCCACTGGGATATAAATGAACATTAGAAGCTGAGCCTAAATTCTGTGAATAATTAGGTCTGCAGCAGTGGGGCATGACTCCTGCTCTAAGCCCATCCCAGCTTGATTGAGTTTCTCCCCGGAGGAGGTCTCAGTGATCTTTCCCAAGCCTGTGGAGAGCTCCGCTACTCTGCACAACAGTGCACCTCAGCAGGTTCATCCCTGGACCCATCATGAGCTTCCCCAGGAATCCCACGAGCATCTCCATCACTCTGCAGACTGCTTTAGTTAGGAGAAAGGCAAGAACACACCAGATGGTAGTCAGTGTCACCCCAGTCCTCTACTGACTCTCCAACAAGGACAAGCATGGTCCCTTTTGCAGTGGCTTTTGTCCTACAACAGAAGGGTCTCAGAGAGAAGAAAGCAGATGGGCAGGGTGGGCGAAATATCAAAACCTCTTCCCTTAGCTGATAGACTTGGGACAAATTATTTATACCCTATTCCTCAGGGTTCCTTTCCCTAACAGTAACAGCGTAGGAGTGAGGGGTGGTGACAAATAGTTCTATAGGGACCAGCATACTCATCTCTGCTGTTTCTGTGCTGTGCTCAGTGCAACAATGCAGGGCAGCTAAGTGGAAAACGGAGACAGAGGGATTATCAACTTTACCAGACCTGCTTAAGTGCGTGGTTCATTCCATGCTATGCTTTCTGGGATGGCCATGTAATACTGGTCCTCCTGCAGGCCCCACAGCAGGCCAGGCAAGCACACAGGTCCAGAGCCCTGTGCCAGGAGTCTCCGGGTGGGGGTGGGGCTCCCCTTGCTTCTTCCCACATTGCCTTCCTACAGTGTTAGCACTTCCTTCTCTTCCACAGGTCTATAACTTCTGCGTTGATGAGTCACCCTCTGTGACATTTTGCCACCCTTTTCTATTCTGTCCCAGCCACACCCTGTTTCCTCTGGTTTCTGGCACCTTCTAGCTTGTCCAGCCTGTGGACTACTCACTCTTCCCCTGGAGGAAGGTGCAGTCAGCTAAGGCAGTTGCTTCCTGCTTCACACCCTGCAGATCTGACGTGCGTTACACCTGAGACAGCAGACCCTGTGGTCTGTAAAGACTATCTTCCAGCAAGCATGTAAGGCAGACATGTTGACCATTATCCCCATGTTACAGAGGGGAAGCTGTAACCCAGTAGCCTCCAATGCCCATTCTGCTATTTTCTCTCCAGGCCTGTGTGTGGGTTGCAGCATCGGCTACCCCTGCTATGCCAAAGTGACACCCTCTCATGCTGGAATGTGCCAGTGTGTTTCCAGAATACAGACCCAAGGAGAGGGCTTACAACTGCCTGTGTCTGTTAGAGAGATACATGCCTGGTCTATGGAGACCGAAAAGAATGTAACATAGGCTCTGTGAAGCAACAATTTTTAAAAGTTAATACTTAATGCTGATGTTTTCAATAGAGGAAAAAAAATCACTTACTGAATGCATGGTGGGTCCTTAACAAACCCAAGTGCAAGTCCTAAATGACATCCCTGGGTAGGTTTTCCAGGAAAGGGCTTGAGGGAGGTGGAGGGAGGTTTGGTACAGAATGTGGCCAGAATGAGTCTTCCCTACCCTCTGGCACCGCCATGCATTTTCTGAACAGCAGAGACATGCTGCCATGTTATAACTCAAAAGCTCTGTGTGGATGGGTCCTCTCCACTGTTTACTGAATGGGTGAAGAGAGGAAGAGGGGGTACTTACTTCCTCATACCCTGCCCCTTTACTACAACAGCTACAGAAAGTAGTCTAGTCAGGGGCTACCTGTCGGACCCCGGTAGAGTTGCATGCTCAGTGGAGGGTCAGAGGGTGGTGCTGACTGCCATGGGCTCCAATCTTTGCTAGGACAAGTTTTGTCATGTGACTCTAGGGAGTTTACTAAGTTTCTTTAAGCCTCAGCCTCCCAGTTGCAAGATCTCATGGAAGTTACAGGGCTGCAAGGACAGAGGTCTCCGGTGCCTCAATGACCTCTCTGGCTTACTTGGGGGGGGGGGGTAGCCAGCAGGACTAGCTCCCCTCCTGGACAGTGTGCCATAAGATGCCTTGTTATCTGCTTGTGGGGAAGGAGAAAAGTGAAAATAGAAAGCGGTTAAGGGAGCATTTGGATGCCTCTGCTCAACTGCCTTGCCAGTGACAAGTACTGCTGACAGGATTGAGCCAGTATGTCAGGCAGCTGGGACCCGTCCTGTCCCTAAGCTGCCATGGCTCAAGGCCACTCTAAGAATAGCATCAGAGGCAAACTGGAATCAGGTTCAAGCTCCAGAAATTTTCCACCCAGGAAGGACACGCGTGTGTAAACCATCACCTTCCTTCATCCGTCTCTTTCCTCAGCACTAAAATAAAGATATTAGTACCTGTGTTCTTTACACTGCACACATGCAGGGAGGTAAATAGATTTTCTTAATATGGTTTGAATGGGAATGGCCCCTATAGGCTCATATATTTGAATGCTTAGTGCACAGCTGGTGGAACTGTTTGGGAAGGATTAGGAGGCATGTCTTTGTTAGAGGAGATGTGTCACTAGGGATGGGTTTGGAGGTTTCAAAAAGCCCAGGCACTACTAGTTAGCTCTGTCTCATGTTTGCGGATCAAGAAGTGAGCTCTCAGCTATTGTTCTAGTGTCTGTTGCCTGCTGCCATGTTCCCTGCCACGATAGCCATGGACTCTAACCTCTGAAACTGTAAGCCCCCAATAAACTCTTTTTTCTATAAGTTGCCTTTGTCATGATGTCTTATTATAGCAAGAGAAAAGGAAGGAAGGCAGTAGTAAATAGGGAACTACATTGCCCTAGGTTTAAAAAAATAAAGACAGCTTCAGAGACCCCAGACATTTTCAAACACACACACACACACACACACACCCCACCACCACCACCACCACCACCACCACCACCACCACCACCACCACCACCACCATCACTACCGGCAACCACAGCAATGCCAAGCACACTAGTCAGAGTCTACACTCTGTCAGTTGACAAGGTAGTTTCAGAATCTGACTTGGCACTGAAGCTCCCTCCATAAGAACTGCATGCTGCTTGTGTTATCCATGTAGGCCAGGTTCTCTGGGACTCCAGCTGAGTGCTCAGAGCATCAAGGAAACCTGGGAATGACCAAGTCTTTCTTCATTTGTTATGTGGGAAGAGAAACCTCAGTAGGGAAACTGCTGTCACCAGGTTGACCATAGGCAAGCCTGTGGGGTGTTTCCTTGATTGATGATTGATGCGGGTAGGCCTAGTCTTCTATGGGCAGTGCTACTCTTAGGCAGGTGGTCCTGGATGGTATAAGTAAGCAGGCTGAGCAAGCCATGTGGAACATGTCTGAAAGCAGCATCCCTCCAAGGGCTCTGCTTCAGTTTCTGCCTCCAGTTCCTGCCCTGCTTCCCTCAGTGATGGACTGTGACCTGGAAGTATAAGCTAAATGAAGTCTTTATTTCCCCATTTTTACCCTAGCAATAGAAATACAATCAAGGCTTCTGAGGTCCACCTTTAGCACCCCAAAGCAACACTGATAGAGTCAACGCTGCACTCTGGGATAGCTGTTCAGTATGCCACTGGCTCTGAGGGCTCTGCCAGATTTTCCTCTATGCCTAAACATGACCGCCACTCTGGGAAGCCTGTCAAATGTTTATTCTAGAATCTAACAACCCCCAGATGTCCCTCCACAGCTTTGGTTCTAGTTAAAGTTTGATGGAACAAAGCAAGGCATAGCAGCTGAAGGGGATTTGCACAATACTGCTCCTGTCTGTGTCTCCAGCGGCCTCGGCTCTAGCATTGGACAGCCTCATGGCACAGTCCTGTGGCATCTCAGATTCTGCTCTTTCACCTCCACTTCTAAAGACAAAACCCTCAGAGTGTAACAGACCCTGTCCTCTCCCTGACCCAGCACTCAGCAGCCTCTGTTCTCACCTGCACCTTCTCATGGACCCTCCTTCATCCAAGATGTCCCCTCCGGTCCCATTCCCACGCTGCCACCTCTGTCCCTCCATGTGAAGCCTGGCTTGCCATGCTTCCGGAGCAGAAAAGCAACAATATATCCTGGTTAAGAGGCACATCTTCTCATGGATCTCCACAAAGGCTGTAACCTTACTGGCTGGCCAACCCTTACAGGCTTTGTTGTATCTCGGCCTTATGACTCTTTCTAGGACTCACGTCTGTCACCTTCAACACTGCTTCTGGTTACAGCCGGGTTTCCCTCTCTCTTTCATCACTGGGCCATGACACTCTGTCTCTTTTGAAGCTTACAAGCTTTCTCTCTCTTCCTGGCTCCTTCCTGTCTCAACACAGACATGTTTCTTCCCCTCAAAACCCTACAGTGACACCCTCCAGGCTGGTCAGTGACCTCTCTAGTTTCCTCAGGGCACAGACAAAGAATCTGGACTTCCTCAGCTCAGCAGGCCTCTGCTATAGTGCCTGCTCCTGCAGCTGGACCAGAGATCCCTGCTATCTGAGGAGTTCTAAAAGATTTCAGTGCAATAAAAATGGCCTCTGCTGTGCCTGACCGGGGGCCCTACCCCTGCAAACACTATCTTCCTCCAGGCTCTAGGATCAGCCCTTTCCAGAACATCATGTGGCTTCTTTGACCCCGTAAAACATGCCTACAGCTGCTCTGTATCTTTTCATGGCTCAAAAACTCCTTCCCCCGCCTCGAATAATGATCTGTTGTTTGGATATGCCACGGTTTACCCATTCACTCAATGGGAGTGTTTAGCTATTCATTCATTTGTATTTATACATACTTGCTTATTTACTGTGGTGGGATCAAATTCAAGGCTGTTCTAAGAACATAGGCAATATGGAGTTGCACCCCACCCCTTGCTGCTTACAGTTTCTGGTGAATACAAAGAAGGCTGTGGGTTCTATGTGGATGAATGTTTGTTGTGTTTATAAAAAAAAAAAAAAAAAACTCATTTGGGTAAGTATCAAGAAGTTGGGCCACCGGATTGTATGTCTAGTTACGTAGAAAACTGCCCAGCTGTCTTCTGAATGGCTGTGCTACCCTGAGTTCTCCCTAGCGATGGTTGTGAGGGTCCTGACCCTCATGTTCTTTCTGGCATTTGATGGCATTCGTTTTCTACCTGGGTCTTTCTCAGAGGTACTTGGTGGTTTCTCACTGCTGCTTTGACTGGGTGGTCCGTGATGGCATCTGACGCTGAGCATGTTCTCCTGGGGTTTTTCTTACTGAGGTGGCCTGTGTTTCATTTGTCTCTGAACCCTCTAGCACATTGTTTCTCAACCTCCCTAATGCTGTGACCCTTTAATACAGTGCCTCATGTTATAGTGACCCCCTCAACCATGAAACTATTTTCATTGCTCCTTCATTTTGTTACTTCTGTGAATTGTAATTAAATATCTGATATGTGACCCATGGAAGGGTTGCTTCACCCACAGGTTGAGAACCACTGCTCTAGCCTTACACAGCAGTAGAGTCAATTCTCTACAAGCATCACCTTAACTTGTTTAAACACAACCCTGTTTAAAACACAGTGAGACTGTGTGCTGCTCTAGGTGCTTTTACCCTGGCCACTCCACATCCTGCCATCTCATTGCCTGTGTCGCTCAGTTCAAGACAGGCTAGGTCTGCCAGCTGCCATCTTTAACCATGCAAGTCATGTCTTATGCCTCATTAAATTCCAAGTTCTTAGTGGAAATGGGTTCATCTCACACATGGATTTTTCCCCCTAGATTTATGTACAGTATAACTGGTTTTGTATACAAGAATATTTCTATCATCTATCACACACACACACACACACACACACACACACACACACACAGAGAGAGAGAGAGAGAGAGAGAGAGAGAGAGAGAGAGAGAGAGAGTTCAAGATAAATAATTCCCTGCCCCCTCATGGAAGCATCCCAACAGCCAAACCCATCTTTCCTCCCATGCTCCATCCTGTCAAACACGTCAGAGCTAACCACAGTGCCTGGCCGTCTATTCAGCAGGATCGTGGCTCTGCAAGGAACCAAACCTTCTATTTCCAATTTTCCTTGTGGCTAGCAGTGCACTCTGCCAGGGGCTCCGTTAACTCACTGTGGGGAGACTTTCAAAAGTGGAGCTCTCTATGCCTCCCTACACTGGCTATTGACAGAGATGCAGCTAGCTCTTTCTGAGCATCAGTCCTCCTGGCAGCTAGAGGTCACCCAGCAGAGTCCCCAGGCTGGCACCTGGGGGTCCTGTGAGTAACGAGAGTGGGTGGCATTTCCCTGAATACACAGCTCTTCACATCTCCCTCTCGCAGTGGGAACATCCCAAGTCCCTTCTGCAGAGGGGATGGGGCCTGAGCACAGGGCAGTGCTTGCTGATCTGAAATCCAGCAGACTCAGGGAAAGAACTTTGGCCATCGTCTCCCAGACAAACCTTGCCTCAGTCAAACATCTCTGCCCTGGAAGGAAAGTCTGCCAGCCTGGAACATGTGGCCCTCAGCTTTGAGTCACCCTAGCTGGGTCCAGAGCTTGACTCTACCACTTTCCCTAGAATTGGACCAACCACTTCCTCTTTTGGAGCCCATGTTTCCTTCACCATAAACAGGCTACCAGGACTTCAAAGAGAAGTCATCAAGATTCAGTGACTACATAAAGCCCTGACCACGGTGCCTGGTACACAGCAGATGCTCCTCAAATGGCAGCTGCTGTTTTTATCCTGAGCTCTCTGCCTTCCAGAAAAATCATGTCACTCCATCAATCTCTCCTCTCCTTTGAGCGGCACCCTTTCCCTGGGATGGAACACCAACACGGCAGAACAAAAATCAGTGCTTGAGTGGCCATGACTGGTTTGGGGATTTAGCAGGCTGGCACCAGGCTTGGAGGCCCTTGAGTGTGGACAGCCATTATGCTGGTGAAGGGTTCTTCTTACTTCTGGTGCTCTCTCCACGAGGTAAAGGGTGTCATCACTCAGGCCTGACAGAGGCAGGGCTGGGAACTTTGGGGAGCCAGGGAACTGTAAAGTAAGGAAGTTATTCCACACCAGGAGTGGAGGCACAGAAATTGAGCAGTTATCTAAGGGAGCTGCAGAATGCTGCAAATGGCATACACTGACCAACATAAACATTTACATTTTAAGCTATCAACTCTACCCCTAAGCCTACAAGTCTGATTACCAAGAACAGCAAGGACACACACACACACACACACACACACACACACACACACACACACAATGTGAACAACAACAACAAAACCCTGCAAAATCAGCCAGTGTTTCTGGTGAGAATATGCTGTTTTCAGCAGGAAAACCTGGGAAGTTCGCAAAAGAAGGGTAGGCCTTTTGTGTCCTCTGCAGATAGATAACTAGTGTACAGAAGCAGGAGGAAGAGCCTTGCAGGGGACTGAGATGGCTGGAGTGGGGGTGGAGTGACCCATCCTTCATTGGAGACCAAGGAAGCAGGAAGGATTCCAGAGAGTTCTACTAGGGTCAGCATCTGCCGAGACAGTTTGGTTCCACAGCAGTTACTCTACTATGTGAAGGTGGCTATGGTGTTTTATTTGTTGGGGAAGAGGGCGGGGTTGGGGGTTGTTTGGCTCTTATGCTTAGGGTACAGTCAGACAATGAAGCAATTTTATAAAATACAGTCTATTTTGAATGGGGGAGGGGCTGATCTTGTGAACTGAGGGATGTCTATTTTAGACAAGCAGCCACCCCTGAGTTCCTGTGGCCTATTGGGCGGGGTTGGTGACATTCTGGGCAGGAGGAGAGAAAGATGATCCTGAAAGGGGGCAAAGATATAGGATTTCAGGCAGCTCTGTCAAGCACATACCTTCTTTCTGGCTCCTATAGTTACCAGCTGGCTGGAGGAGGGGGAGACAGAGCCACACACACACAAAAAGGCCCCACTTTGTGGTGAAGGAAAGCAGTGGTGGCCAGAGGGAAGAAGCCCTTCTGGCTTTAAAGAAATCAACTTAGAAAGCTTTGCCTATAAAAATAGCCATCTGCAGATTCTATTCATAAGTCAGGCGGAGAGCACTATCGGGATCCTGGGCTGAGTCACAGAGCCTGGAAATCTTCACTATATGGGGTTACTTTGATTGATGGGAGATGCAGAAACAGCACTGGAGCCATTGAGTCAGGGAAAATGTGAATGCTACAAGGGTGATTTCCACGGGGCTCTCGCTGTACAGAGATACACACGTTCCTTAAAAAATTGGCTCTTGGATGAACTCAATTAATAGAATCATATTTTCCTAGTGAATCACATTTTAAAAGTAGAGATGGGCTGGGGGAGGGTGGCAAAAAACATCACAAAACACTGAACAACTGTGACCTGGAGACTAAATGAAAATCACCCTTAATTGAACAAATGTCTAAAAGGTCACATACTTGAAAGGCCATTATGAATGCTATGCCACAGAGATTATTTGTCAGGAGACATGGGTATGAGTAGGATATGCAAACAGTTTTGGTGAGGAGGAACTGGAAGACTTGGGAGTTTGCTTCTTTGGGGTTTCCTACTCTGGTGCTTCAAAGATAAAACGTAACATTCGAGTTACATCTGGAAAAAAGTCTGTCTGCTTAGATTTTGCTGACCATGTACAGGGCACACATGGCCCTTTAAGGGATATCTAGGTTTCCATAGCTCTACTTCCCCCCTGCTAGCAGAAGTCAACCAAACTAGCCTGCACTACTGCTATTCAAAAAGTCATTTGTAAGCTGCAGGCCATGGCTGTGTGGGGCTGTAGTAACTAACTTGAGAAGAAAGACACTGAAGAAGTGACCTGACAGCTTTAATCAAACAAGGAGTGTGAAGGTATTTAAAGCTTGCCGGAAGAAAAAGGCCTTTGGAAAAGCCCCCTTCTTAGGTCCTATGCTAATAACACCATCACCAACTGCAGGAACAGATACAGAATTGGGGACTGTTATATGCTACACGTGGCTTAAATACTGAATGCCTCAGGGTCTGGGGCCACTGTGGGGTTGTGCATATCTGTAAGGGGCAACACACTTCCTTTGGCTACCCTTCTGCCTCAGATTTTAAGCTCTACACTATCAACAGCAGGTTTTGAAAGAACACTTTTTTGTTTTGATTCTGCAGTCTTGAATCAAGCTGTGGCCAAGACTGTTCTTTATCTTATTAGCTATTTTCCTGACTAATAGACCCACTCCATTTTCCACCAGCTAGGCACAGGGATGGCTGAAGACTACATTTCCCAGAAGGTGGTGTGTTCTAATGTGGTCATATGAGTCCCTGTTGGCCAATGGGGTGTAACCCTATTTTAGGTCCAGGCTTTAAAGAAAAATCCTTCCCCTCTATTTCCTATTTCCCCTCTCTCCAAAGAATGGGCTTGCTTATACAGTGTGACAGCCCTCAACAAGGCCTCTTACCATTGAGGCCCCAGTACTTTCAAGGGGCATGCCCATAAACAGAATTCATTTGTCTGTAGGTTTGGCTAGGAGGAGCGAAGGAAAACACCAACAAACTACTTTTACTGACCTCTATCAGAAATTTAGCACTTCTTTTACCTATGCCATAGGGAGCAGAGTGCATTTGTATAGGTAGTATCCATGGCTCTGCTGCTAACAGAAATGACACTGGGTCTGTGACACTTGCCACAAATTACCTTAAAATATTACAAATACTCATCACAAATTTGAAATCACAGGAGTCACATGGATGCCACTGGATCACTATTGGATTATTGAGAACACACAAGCCACAAACTTGCTTTTGGTTTGTGGCTGTTGTTTTTTCTTTTTAATATGTTGGCCATTGTGTTTTAACCTAATTAATTTCCTTTATAACTCTGCACTTTTATCTTGCACTCTCAAACCATTAATCAGGTGAAGTGACCAAACATATTATGAATCTTTACCAGGGAATGCTACACAATGGTGTTATGGGCTGACTGCCTTTCTAAGCCATGCCATCAGGTTCCCATTGTGCTGTTAAATAAGGCTGCTGCTACTCAAGTGCTAACAGCGCTCTGAATGCTCCTAGGACCACAGAGAAGATGACACTTTCTTTTCAACCCATTTCTGTGAATCAGTTGGTATTTAATGCTCCAGACTGCTCTACAAGGTAGAAACGAAGAAGCACATTTCCGGCTTAGCCATTTGGGACTCTTTGCCAACATGTAGGAGCTTAGGTAGTCTTACTTATAATGAAAACAGAAAAGAAGGCATATCTGCAGAGACAAACTCATCAAAACCTCACTAATTGGGTTGAGTGTGGTGGCTATGCCTGCAATCTCAGCAGTCAGAAAGTACAAGCAGGAGGATCATGAGTTCAAGGCCAATTTCAGCTACTTAGTTGAATTCATGAGTTCCTCCCACAACACAAGTCAAGACCACCACCTCAAACCCATTAATGGTAACCAAGAGTTGCTTAGAAATTTTCTGTTGATAAAGCCTTACCATGTATGCCATTTTAAGCCAACCCCCTACAACTCCCCTGATTAGGATGGCCCCTATCTTACTCTAAAAGGGGTTAGGTGACTTTAGTGAAGTTTCCAACGTGGTTCAGCCAGGATTCAACAGTCTTCAACATAGCAGAGGGGATAAGCTGCAGAAGAGCTGTGAGCAGCTCTTTGCCGCACTATTGCCTCTAGAACACATATTTGGCAAGTCTTTTATGCTTGACCCTAGAGTTTTTGGATCTCTTATTTGACCCAGATTTCTTAATTGTAGGCAAAGTTCCTTGTTCGAGGGCTGAGAAAGGTGGTTAAGGCTTTGCAAGTCCAAGGTAAGCGCAGGGAGAGACATTGTCTTTTGCAAACTTGACTGAGAGAGTTGTGTCAATGACAGCCCATTTTCCTCTATGAAGCCAGCTTAAAGGATGTTGTTTAGAATAACCAAGCAGTGTAAAAGGTCAAAGCTTTAAATCATAGAAGGTCTGTGTCCTCATTAACAACATGGAGCCCAAAGGGAGACAAGCCAGCACTTGGTTCGGAATCACACCTGCATCTCAAACTGCCTTAGGGTCCAGCACCATCCAGTTCCCAACTGTCTATCTGAAAACTCAGCCTTCTCTCCACAGCCCACAAACAAGGCTCAGCTGGCTTGCTTGCTTGCTTGCTTTATTTATTTAAAGACATTCTCTCCTACTTGTTCTCTTGAAGAATGCCTCATTTGATTAAAACATCATCACAAGACTGGTCTTCCAGCTCCCATTCTTCAGAGACACTGCTTCATCCTTAATCTCCCCTTGTCACAATAGCAGGAGACACTGTCTTGACTACATTGTATCATAGTCCTTTGGGTTTTGTGAGGATTTAATTCTCTTGCATTGCTATGCAACCCCAGGATTGCAAAATCACATCTTCTCATCTTCCTACTCTGCCAGCTTAATAATTGCCCTTCAGTAAATCTCCTGCCTTGACATTATTATGACTGTCTAATTGTCTAGAGCCCTATCATACCAGGATTATTTATTTATTTATCTATTTATTTATTTACCCAGGCCTTTGCACAGTCTCACCAAGGCATCTACTACCAAGTTTTTTTTTTCTTTCTTGTACCGTATTTGTTTCCCCTGAACTAATAACTCTTTTATTTGTTATCATTTTGCTTCATTTCTGGGTTCTTTTTTCCCTCTCCTTTGGTTTTCAAGACAGGGTTTCTCTATGTATCCCTAGCAGTCCTGGAACTCACTCTGTAGACCAAGCTGGCCTTGAACTCAGAGTTCCCCCTGCCTTTCCCTCCAGAGTGCTGGGATTAAAGGCACCCACCACCACCACCTCGGCTTATTTCTGGGCTCTTATGGATCACTTATTTCCAAACTTTCTGTCAATCGTCTCAGTCTCCTGCAGACACATTTTAAATATATCAAGAATTCAAAACTTGAACTCCCAGCATCTTAACAAAATCTTCCTGGAGGGCTGCAAAGATGGCTTGGCCATTAAGAGAACATATTGACAGGTTCTGAGCATCTACACTGAGTAGCTTTCAACCACCTGCAAGTTCAGATCCAAGTTGGTTGGACCCAAATGGAAGCTTACAGATATTTGTAATTTTAATCCAGAAGACCTAATGGCCTTTTCTGGCCTCCTCAGGCACCAGGCACACATGTGGTGTGTGTGTGTGTGTGTGTGTGTGTGTGTGTGTATGCAGGCAAACATTCATATACATCAAATAAAGATCTAAGTACATCTAAAAAAAAAAAAAAAAAACAAAGAAAAGAACAACAACAAAAAAAAAAAATCCAAAAACAAATCCCCCAAACCAATGACCTTCTTGGAACAAGTGCCCTGTCTCTTACTCTTTAGTGACTTAGAACATTGGGACCATTGTCACTGCAGGTTTTTCTTTGCTGTCATGCTCTTCAGGTTTTGCTTTGTTTTTTGTTTGATCTCTGGTTTGTTTGTTTTTTGCCAACTTTATTACTCAGATGTGTAATTTCTACTCCGATCTCGATAAATTCACCTTTCTCTGCAATTTCCCATTTCTTTGTTATTGGCTTTAGTATCAGAAAGAAAATTTAAATGCCACTCTCTGGTACTGTACAGTTTTAAACATATTACATTTTTAATTTCCGAGAGCTTTTTTAGCTATTGGAATATTCTTTTGTATAGTAGCTTATTCTTTTGAAAACATGTGAAAACACGTCTCCTTCACTGCCACTGTGGCTCCATCACTGCCCGAGACTACTACTGCTACCAAACTATCGGGACTGAAGCTGTCACAGGAGGGTGAGTGACTGACAGCTTCTTAGCAAACTGTCAGCCAGGTCAGCTGATGAAGATGGATACAGGATAAAGCAGGGACAGGCCCTACATAGGCAGAATTTCAATCCAAGTGACTTCAAAAGAGCCATCTCCCAAAGACTGGGGGGCAAAGCTGAGCAGCCACTTGGAGTACTCACATGTTTTCAAAAGTGCTGCCAAAGAGAGCTGTTTCTACTTAAGCAGAAAAAGGTATCTATCTGAGGCGCCCTGCTGGGCAGCACCATGGATAAAGACTGTCTGAAATGCCTTTACAAATGAACTGCTGGAGTCTGTGAAGGGGCCAGTGCTACAGATCCAAAGCTTCGGTCTCCATTACACAAGGCAACAATAGAATATCCGAGAGGAGTCTTGACAGGGAAGCAGGAGCCAGAGGCCTCCTACCAGATCATGGACTCGTTGCAATGAGCATTTGCAAGAAGTGGGACACACTGGGACACAACATAATACAGCTTCCACAATGAGATTGTTTTTTCTTTGGGAGGGAGGTTGCAAGGGTGGAGGGCAGGTATGCAGGGATGGGGAAATGAGTGGAATTGGGGTACACGATGTGAAATTCACCAAAAAAATCAATAAAAAGTTAAATAAAAAATGAATGCTTAAAGGAAACATTATGATACTAAAATAGCAAAATTCTGAGGATAATATGGTGGACACAGGTAGACTTCATGCTAACCACAAGAACAACTGGACAAATGTGCAGAAAACCATGATCAGGCTCTGTAAGAAACCAGCAAAGGTACTCAAGCCAAGATCAGAGTCTTGGGATAGGGTGAGGCAGAAACCAGAGTTGGATGTGGCCATGGGGCCTGGTGTTTGCAGAAAGCAAAGCAGCAATAGGTAAAGGCCAAGGAGAGAACTAGCAACCTGCATGGAAATTTCCCAGGGCTCCTTACATAACTCCTGGCCATAGAAAGAAGGAGATGCCTAAAAGACATCAAGGCAGTGCTAGGCTCTTCCAAAGGATCCAAGTTCAGTTCTCAGGATACACTAGTTCCTTCCCTAAGCTATCCTGTGACCTCCACATGTACCTTTCGAAAGGTCTGTAAATCTATAAACAAGCACAATAAATAAAATAGTAAAAACAAGGACAAAGATAAACTGAAAGTAAATGACTTAGATAGAAGCTTTGTATTAATGAATGTAAACAATGTCTCTTTGTCCTCTATGTGCCCAAGCTGAACCCTGTGGGAGACACTGGACTGGGAGTAAAGATGAAGCAAAAGAACATGCTGAACATTCCGCCATGACTCCAGAAAGACCGCCCATATCCACCATGCTTTAGGGATACCAGGAACGCCAAAGCAGATCTGCCTCAAGGGACCTCAAGGGCTTTAAGGGATTGAGAGTAACAGAACAAAATTATTTTCTTTTTTTTAAAAAAAAAAATTTATTTATCATATATAAGTACACCATAGCTGTCAGACACACCAGAAGAGTCCATCAGATCCCATTACAGATGGTTATGAGCCACCATGTGGGTGCTGGGAATTGAACTCAGGACTATGGAGGAGTGGTGTCCTTAATCGCTGAGCCATCTCTCCAGCCCCAAAAGTATTTTCTATAGTCCTGTACCATAATCCAGGATTTCTGTATCGACAATGTGTGGAATTTACTGAGTACTCACAAAACCTGAAAAATGTAACCTCGAGTACTTGCCTAGGATACCAGGTCCT
Organism: Micromys minutus; assembly: GCF_963924665.1. Taxonomy (NCBI): domain Eukaryota; kingdom Metazoa; phylum Chordata; class Mammalia; order Rodentia; family Muridae; genus Micromys; species Micromys minutus. The sequence continues at coordinate 31,397,555 of NC_137972.1, forward strand.
AGGTTCCATGTTAGGCACCATGAACAAGCAAACAGCAGAGCAAAACAAACCCAAGCATAACCCCATCTGCCCATAGCAGTACTGCCCATAGATGTACTGCCCAGTAAGTACATTAAATATAAATGTCATTTTCAAAGCTACTTAAGATGAAGACTATCATGTTGTATTGATAAGCAGATAGATATACCCAATTTAGTGGTAGAAGCCTACAATCCTGGCTAAGCTACTTGGGAGGCTGAGACAGGAAGATCATAAATTAAAGGCCTTCCTGGGCTACAGAGTGAGTTCTATGCCAGCCTGGGCAACTTAGTGAGAATCTATGCGAAAATGGAAACAACAGCAAAAAGCCCACCATCATTAAAATGGCTTTGCATATGGCTCAGTGGCAGGGCACCTGTCTGCTATGTGCAAGGCCCTGGTTCAATCCACAGAACTGCAAAGAAAACAAAACAAACAAAAGCAAAAAGCAGGCTTAATTATATGTTGTTTACAAGAAATACAATTTAAATACAAGGGTAGGGCTGGTGGGATGGCTCATGAGGAAAAGGCACTTAGTGTCAAGTTTGAAGATAGCATCCTAAAACCCACCCTACACTATCCTCTGACATCCACAGGTACCCTGTGGGAGGCCTGTAAACCACAGACAAGTACAATGAATAAGTAAAAATGTAATAATTAAAAACAATACAAAGACAAACCAAAGATAAACCAAAATGACTTAGATATAAGCTTTATATTAATGTAGGTAAACAAATGTGAGAGTAAGTTGTACAGTAACGTTAACCAGAATGTTCTCATGATAAGAAAAGGAGCAAGTTCTACAGAACAATGTCCCAACAACACACATACTATATCATTGCTCTGAAATAAAAAGTTGGGAATAAAAAGAAGATCAATGTGAAGGGATTTGGTACCACTGGCTTCTACTACTTACCAACACACATAGACAGGCATTTTTAGTTGGGAGAAAAGTCAGGTAGGTCATGAACAAGGTTAGTTCACTGGAGACAGATTCAAGTTGAGAATTAATATAGAAGGAGTCCAAGGAATGACCAAGTGTTAAAAGGCAAAGGGCTGATCAGCATGTGGATATGGGTGTCCAGAGAATGCTAAAGATGGGAGTGTTATTATTAAAAGAAAAAGGTGGGAGTCTTATTCAGGATGAGAGATGGGAGTTGTTTTAGTTAAGGTGACCATTGCTGTGATGAACAGCATGACCAAAAGCAAGTTGAGGAAGAAAGGCTTTATTTCACTCACAGTTCCATATAACAGTTTATCATCAAAAGCAGTGAGGGCAGGATCTCAAGCAGGACAGGAACCTGGAGGTGTTAAAGCATTATGGTGTACTACTGTACACAAGTCTAATCATTGGTCATAATAATTGCATTATCTGCTCTTTCTATTATTTTTTTGCTACTTAAATAGCAAAATGAAGATAGAAGAAAGATCTACAGCAACCTAGAATTCTTTAATAAAATGATAGATTTAAAATCAACATCAAGTATCTCTGTTTTACTAGACTAGGTCTTTTATAATAGATAAAATAGAAAATCAGAAACTAGTGAAATTTTTAATATTATAATAAACAATCTTCTCAAATACTTATTGATTTTTATTCTTGATCTTCATCCTTTCTATATTGTATATATATTTTGTATATGATGACAATATTCATATGTAAAGCCAAGTTATTGAAATGAAAATTTAAAATATGTATACTATTTGAAAAAAAAAACTCTCTGACATTTTTGAGTGTGGAATAGCTTTTCTTTCCCTTTATTTTTTGATTATTCATGGAAAATCTATAAAATGTTGATGTTTATAGATTGATCTTGCATCATAGGACCTCAGTGAATCCATTCACTTATTCTAGTATTTCTCTTGTGTGTCATTAGGGTTTTCTACATAGAAAAATGATGAATAGGAAGTTTCTCTTCTTCCTTTCCAACACTGGTATTTGCATTTTGTTTTTTATTCTGGCCTGACTGATGTAACTATGGCCTTCTGGCATGGCTCTTTGGTTTGGAGAAATATTTTTCTTCCTGTTTCCTCCACTTTACAGTTTGAAATCAAGCACCCCCCACAGGCTTGTGTTTTGAATGCATGGTCTCCTGCTGGTGGCACTGTTTTGAGAGGTTGTGGAAACTTTGGGAGGTGGGGCTGAGCTGTCACTGCGGTATATCCTTGGGAAGGTTATCCTTGGCTGCTTCCTTTCCCACTCTCTGTTTCCTGGTTGGCCACATAATGAACAGCTCACCTCAGCCATACTTTCCCATGGCCATTACTGCCCAATTGCACGAGGCCAACCAACTGTGGACAGAAGAACCCTTGAAGTTGGTAGCCAAAGCAAAGCCTTTATCCCATACATTGTTTCCATCAAGTAATTTGGTCACAGAGATGAAAGGTGGCTTGCTCCTTCTCTCTTTCTCCCTTCTCCTCTCTTCTCAAAGTGTATTGAGAGTTCTTCCTTTCTTCCTTCTTTTTATACCTCAGGCTTTACACACACTAGGCAAGCACTCTATCCCTGATCTATATGCCCAGGCCAGGACTGAGGTCTATCAGGGGCTAGAGAGATGCCTTAGAGGTTAAGAACTCTAGGTGCTTTTGCAGAGGACCCTTGTTTGGTTTGCAGCACCCACATGGAGACTCATAACTGTTTTCAACTCCAGTTCCAGGGGCTATGATCCTCTCTTCTGCCTCCATGGGCACTGAGCACATGTGGTGCACAGAAACACATGCATGCAAAATGCTGGTGCCCATAAAATAAAATAAAAATATTCCCTTAAAAATGCAAACAGACATTTATCCAGAGAATTTTGCTGACTAGATTTTGGGGACAATGTCAGTTCTTTTGGCTGTCGTAATCCCACAACAGAAAGGGGCTGATGGCAGTTAAAACAATTTGACTTGCCTGCTCCATAACTACCAAGGCACTAGTTTGTAGCCTGTGGGAACTAAAAGGTATGGTGCAAAGAGCCTGCCCCAGTCCTGTTTCTTAAATGCATGTATACCACCTGCAGGGACCCTGACAAAGCTAAGTACACAGGCCTTCAATATTAGGAGTCTGACCTGGAAGCCTGCAGCTAGAACTGGGCTGAGCAGCTGGTGAGAATTGTCTCTCAGCATGCCTTGGCCACTGTCCTCTGCAAGGGCAGGCCAGTGTCTGCAGCGAGCACACCCCCGAGGGCAACAAGATTCTTCTGCCCCATTTCCTCAGCTGAATGAACTGAACCACCAAAGCAGAGACACTCCTGGAGAACAGCTGCCACTTCATGCTGAATCCTCAGCCACGATCAACACTGCATTGCTTCACAGACCTGGAGGCTTCCCCACATTAGAACCAAAGCACTCAAGGTTTTCTTAGAATTGAAAGGGATGGGGCATGAAAATGGCTCCTTCCATAAGGAGGAATAGCACGCTCCAAGGGACAGGTCCTGTAGGGGTCTGGATGCTGGGTCTGGAAGGGGCCTTGTGGGTTAAGATGACAGAGGCCACCTTCTGGAAAGATCAAGCAGTTTGCTTAGGACTTGTGATACAGAGGCTGGGTGTACCAAGAATGGCATATGGTGGAGACACAGAGGAGTCCCCTCCTCTCCTGGCTAGAGCATATGCCAAAATCACTCTCCCCTAGTCCAGACCTAAGGGACCTAACTGAGCCATGCTCATGTTTTCCCTGTTCTCAAGTACCACTGGTAGGTAGGCTTGCAAAGACCTACTGTCTGCACTCAGGTTGACAGGATGTGGAGAAATGGAAGGGCTGCCTGTGCTTCACTGACAGAGCAGGGCCCCTCTGACCCTTCCTCATCCCTCTTTCTTAGACCATGTCTTTCCTGGCCACCAAAGTCATTTTTCCAACAGCCCTTCTGCATACCTTTACCTTGTGGCTCCTCACTTCATGGCATCAAGCCCATGTGAGATGCTCAACAGCAACACTTAGCAATTAAACTCAGTGCTAAAGTGAAAAGGGTTACTCAGGAAAATGTTCAATTACTTCAGCATGCACTGAACAAATAGTTCAGTCCTAACTATTGTTGAAAGGAACTTCCCAGGGCTCTGTGAAATAATCCCCGAGACTCTAGGGAGACCCCTGTTCCCTAGGAACACACAACTAAATGGCAGGAGGGGTTGGGATCTTTAATCTGGGGGTTATGCATGGTGTTTGTTCAGGAGTATGGACTAATAAAAAAAAATCACCTAAGGAAGAGCATCCCAGGAGGACACTGGAGGGATGAGAAGAGAAGGTAGCAGGTTGGTTAGAGCCTGTGAATTCCATTGTCTGACAAAAGAACTCTACACGGCAAAGGCCTGAATGGCACAATCTCCCTCCATCAACAGGAATGCCACAGGGGTATAGTGTGTAAGCTGCCCTGACAGACCCCTCAGGACAGAATGGCATCGCTCAGCTACCCGGGGGAAATCCCCGTGTTAGAATTCAAAGTTAGACACTCTGCAAATGCCCATGTACATTGTCTGCTTGGAAACCACGGATTACGGATTCCAGCAAAGCATGTGAAAGAGGTGGGGTGAAGAGCAGGAAGGAGAAAGGACTAGATGGAGCCAGGAGAGGTGGGGTTGATTTCCAGCCAGGCCTCCAAGCTGGATCTGGCCTAAACTTCTTCCCTCTTAAAAGGAGAGCCCCATTTCCTGCTAGGCAAAGAGTGGCTCAGTTTCCAAGGAGGCTTCACGCCCACCTGGGGGTGTCAGGTCAAAGCTTTGTGTGCACTGATAAGTAAAGCCAAATTGTGGTTTTGATGCTTCATGCCAACATGTTCATTTATATCAACAAAGGGCTCTCTATTACAAAGCTACCATAATCTGGGCTCCTGTAAGCAATTCTCACCAAAATATCAGTGACTACACCACAGCCAGGAACACTGGCAGAGTGTTACTGAAACGGCAGCCAGCCTGGTGAACCAGTGCTGCCCCTCGCCAGTGGCAGACAACGGCTGGGGGAGCAACCTGCTTCACCTCAGGGGTCTGCGAACACACACATCGACGGGCTGGAAACTGAAAAGCAGGAGAGTTGGCATGTCTCCAGCTTGAAACAATGACCAACACGGGAAATACAGTGGAGCCTTATAACAAACCCCACAGCATGCTTATTGACTGACTGAGGTGGTGTCTATGCTTCCTAGGCTGGTCTTGAAATCTTCGCCTCAACTGGTTTTCCTGCCTCGGTTTACAAGTGGCTGGGATGCTGGGGTGCCACACTCCACATATGGTTATTTTATTTTGCATTGTATTTATTTATTTTATGTGCAGGGGAGCAGGCATGCCATGGCACATGTGTGGTCAGAGGACAATTTGGAGGACCCCGTTTTCTCCTTCCACTGTGAGGTTCTGGATGCTGAATTTAGGTTCTCAGGCTTGGTGGCCATCTCTCCAACCCCCACAGATATTACGAGCCTGTGAAACATTCATGATCCTTTACTCAAAACTGGGCCTGAAATTAAATTGGAGCTCGACACTGTGATGGGGGCCTTAGGGTGTGATAGTCATGCATGTGTTTTCCAGTATGTTTATTCATGCTGCATTTCTTTGTTATTTTGTATTGCCCCCCTCGCCCCCCAGAGCTGGGGACAGAACCCAAAGCCTTGCACTTGCTAGGCGGATGCTCTACCACTGAGATAAATCCAACCCCTATGCTGCATTTCTTTTGTGGTTCTGGGGCTCATCTTGGGAGGTGCTCAGCTAGGCAGGTGCCACCACTGAGCTTACAGGTTCTCTGATGACAGGCCCTATGGCATTCTGTACAATACCAGTCTAGCGAGGACACAGCTAAGGCTGAGACAGCCTCAGGGAAGCTCAGGGTAGAGAGGACCCTGAGGTAGCTTCACAGACAGTCCTGTGTAGGGCTACTGCTCTGGCAGGTGAGATGTACCTGGTTTACTTTGTGGGGAGGAGAATGGCATTCATTCTGTCCTCGAGAAACTTGCAGGGTCCTTTTCTTCAGTGAGTTCGGAAACACAGTCTCCACTGCCTACCCTCCCAGCAGGTCAGGGAGCTATTCAGTAAGAGGAAGTGACCCAGAGGTGGCTTGAGGAGAGGCTGACAGCACAGAGCAGCTCCTCCCTGCACAGTGGTGGAGAAGAGTGCATCCTGTTTGACTTGGCCTTGCCAGGGCCAAACCCTTTCTTTGTGATTTTTTTTAAGAGAGGAGAGCTTATCCTCCATGATACAGCTACCTGGCACTCAGGAACCTGATCCCCTTCATGAAGCTCCGTCTGTGGGGCAGTGATAAGACCCATGGTGACTTCACCAAGGGCTGTTGCGTGGGAAACACCCGGAAATGAATATATGCACTGGCAAAGTTACTTTGTGGGGTGATGTGGGATAAAGTGGGGTGAGGCCTTAAGGCAAAGGACTGGTCAACACCCACCATTAATTAACACAGAGAGCCTCAGTTGGCAGTTAGTTAAGAGAGAATACGTAGCTAACATGGAAAGTTTAAAGAGAAGCTAATGGAGTGTGCAGGCGGCTAGAGCGAAGCAAAGCATCCCAGAGCCATGTGTGAGCAGAAGGAAAATTGCCACTCATACTGTGGGAGTAATGGCCATCAGCCATGATGACAGAAAGCTGGAGTTAGAGGGGCGTCGGGAGAAATGGAAACCGAAGGCAGGGTGGAAAGATAAGCAGGCATCCTTGCTGTGAATCTTCTAAAGAGGCGACTCTCTCTTGCTCTTGAGGAAACTGTCCAGGCAGCAGAGCTAACTAAACTGTGAGGCTTGGTCTGCCTTGACTCTTTGCTTTTTGGCAAGGACAGCTAGTGGCCGGCACTGGAGTTCAGGTGTTGAGGCCTCTGAAGAGACTTCCTGCTCAGGGGTACAACACTGCTGTCCTCCCCAGTCTGCAGTTTGCTTTTACTGTCTCCCAACCTCATCCTGCCTGCTCCCCGAGGGAGGCCCCTTTTCTTCCCTTCAGTTAGCTGTGCTCCTTCTGCCCACATTTTCTCAATTCCTGGAGTCCCGGCCCTCAGAAGAGCCTCTAATTCTGACAAAGCAGGCGAGGCCGGTGGATGCTGGGACTAGCACACCTGGGAACAGGACCAAAGTGTCCTGGTGCCTGCTCCTCTAGATTTCTCATCTAGACCATGAGTAAAAATGCTTTTAAATGACAGTTTTGGGAACTTAACCTTTCTGGTACATACGCTTCATGGCAGGGTATAGACAGATTGGGCCAAAAGCAATAGTATACATATAATAAATGCTTATGCAGAATTACTGAATTGAATAAAATTCAATACCTGTAACAAAGAGTGTTGCATCTTTACTGTAATGAGGAAATCTGTCCTACGTCTTTCTTGTTGTGTTCACTTTTCTCTGTCACTCCCCGTCCCCTCTCTCTGGCCCTCAGAACTCTGCAAAGCCCTGTCTGTGTAACTGTGTCAACAATGTGTTTCCTCAGCACTAGCATAGCTCTGTCCTGATGGGCTGTAAAAGACCCTCTGTGTTAAAGAGATAACATCTGTAAATCCTCTGGTTTCCTGTTTGTCTCCCAAGTCAACATACTAATAGCTCCTTGCAGTTATCTCTACTGTCAGGTACACAGACTGGGCACCTTGTCTAAATAAAAGAATCTGAGCAGGGCTGTGCAAGCCAGTGTGGGGTCTGGGGGAAGGACAGTGAGGTGGTAGTCCTCAAAAGAGCTTCTAACTCTGACAAGACAGGCAGGGCCGGTGGATGCTGGGACCATTGGACATGTTAGGAGTTAGAGAATAAATATATTCAGGGAAACACTCAGCTGTGAGGCTGGCACACCTGGAAAGAGAATTGAAGTGCCCGCTTCTTTAGATTCTGAGGCAGAGCAGAGAGGGTGAGGATGCCGTCCTCCCTCCCTAGGACCTCACTTCAGAAGCAGGAGCAGAAACTGACATGCTGAGTATGGAAGGAGGTGGAGAGAGAACAGGTCTGATTCAGCACTGTGGTTTGGTCATGCTAGCCACTACCTGACTTGGGGTTTGTGCTCTGGGGTGTTTCTGTTGTTGCTTTTGTTTTTCCCAGAATTTGACCCTACATGCATTAGGCAAGTGTTTTACCTCTGACCTATACCCCAAGTCTAAGTTTTGATTGCTAAATATCATTACCTCGAGGCGGTGTGACTTTAGGTTGGGCATGGAAGGGAAAGTTTTTAAGTACTCTGTACCTGGGAACGATGCAAGTTAGACGGGTGGAAATTTGGGGGTATGACTAGAAGAAGGTTTGAGAGAGAGTGTGTGAATGAGCCTATCTCACATTGTGCTGGGTACTACTGACATAGCTGTAAGGCACACTTCAACAGCTGGGCAGCTCAGATTCTCATGTTCAAGCACTTACAAGAGCAAAGTTTTCCAAAAGGTTCAAGAGAAGGGTTCAACAGCCCTGATGAGCACGGGCACCAGCTCATCCCATAAGACCCGGGGCTAGTGCAGTGGCTTTTTAGTTCCCTAGTATTCTATAAGGGACAAAAATACTGTCAGCTTAGGGACAAAAAGTAATTTTACCAACCCAAATCCTGTCCCCAGCCTCCAACCTCAGTTCTAGCTCTTGGTGAGGCCTAAAGATGGTCTGACTGTCCCTTTGGGCTTGAGGGAGGCACAGGGATGTAAGGATGCCAGGCCCCATATGGTGGTTTCTCCTACCACTGCAAGAAAAGCTGGCTAGGGGTGAAAACCTAGGTCTGTGGTAAGTGTCTCTCTTCCTAGGGGCTTTAGACTAAGGGGAAAGAGGTCAGAAGAAGACATTCAAATCCTTGAGACACTGGAGGGATGGCCATGAGACAGTGAGGCCTTTAGATAAACAGCAGAGACACAGAGCAGGCTGTTTTCACAGTTGCCCTGGCAGAGTACCAGGACCTGCTCTCTTCTCCATTGTCTAGCATCAACATATCCTCCTTAGAAACTTCCCAGCTCAAAGGTAGGCGAGGGTGTGTGTGCATTCGTGCGTGCGTGCGTGCGTGTGTGTGTGTGTGTGTGTGTGTGTGTGTGTGTGTTATCCTCAGGAGGAAGGGATCAGCAGCCATCCTACCATGTAGCCTTCATGAGAAAAGGCTTAGAGGAAAAAGAACTGACAGGGACTTAACTACCTATGAGGTTCTCAGTGTAGTGTCATGAACTGAGGTCTGACCATTCTGAAAAGTAGAGCCCTCATTTCCACAGACAAAGATGCTGCAGCATGCAAGGATGATAGAACTCATGCTCTGGCCAAAGGCACAGGCAGGCCACAAGGTCTGGGGGCTCAGAGCTCTTATTGACCACTGGGTTGAGCTGGTTCTCACAAATGGCATACTCAGCTCACCAAAGCTCTGGCCAAGTCTGGCACTGTGGGGAACAGGACTGGACATTCTGCCTTTCCTTGTGTTACAAAGGGCCAATACTTGCAACTTAAGACCATGATAATAGGAGAAATATAAAGTGATAGCCTGTGTTATGAAGCCAGGAAACCTAGAGTTCCAAATCTTGTGGTAGCCATGCAAGCTTCCATTTCCATGAGACATACATAAAACCTAAAATGCATAGCAAATATACAGCTGGAGAGATGAGCTCTGGCTACTCTCCCAGAGGACCTGCCTCACAACTGTCTGTAATGAGTCCCAGAATATCCTATGCCCTCTGGAATGTCCTATACCCTCTGTTTGAGAAGTGCACGCACATGGTGCACATACATACATGCAGACAAAACATACACAAAATAAAACTTAAAAAAAAGTACAGCAAATCCATGATGAACTTTGACTTATAAAAAAAGTAGAAGGATCCTGATTTTTTTTTTCACTATGGTAAAATAAACCACTGTGCGATACATACATAACATTATTTCTTAAGGGTGTAGTTCAGTGGCATTAAAAACATTCACAATGCTGTGCCAGTGTGACTCCATCCCCCTCCAGGATTTTCTCTTCCTCAGCTGTCAGTCCCCACCTGTTGAACACAAGACTCCTGTCTCCAATAGTGAATAACACAGGGCTCTGAACAGAGAACTCCAAGAACTGGTCAAAAATACTCAGTGAGAAAATCTGATCTTATAATTATACAAGATGACAGTAGTGCCAAAAAGAAAAAGGATCAACTCTCATGTACATAAATAAGACAGATTAAAGGGAGTCCATTCCCTTCATAACGAAGGAGCTGTGGCTGCACTGCTGAGAACCGAGGGTAATTTATGGCTTGTTTGCAGTTTTGGCATCAACTCCAATCATCTGCTATGACCGAGGCCGCTTGCTCTCCTCAGACATGTTAGCAGGTGGTAGCTGGGCCCAATGCCTCAGGGGAGGGGATTGGGAAGGAGGGAGAGCCAGCCAGCCAGTGTTCAGCTGCTAGCTGAGCTCTCAAGTGGTAAGCTCCCCCTGCACCAGCCACAGTTCCCCACCATGGAGAGCTGGCCTCCACAGGGCTGTGGGCCTGGCAGTGACCTTGAGATAGAAATCAATTGAGGTAGCTCGAGTGAGCAAGGACTTCTCGGGTCCACCGCATGCAGTTATAGTTTGGAGAGGAGGCAAAGGACTCCCCAGCATCTTTGGGAGATGTGGGAAACCATGAATAAGAGAGCATTTGATGAATTCCAAGACACAAAGCCTAAAAGTCTTAGGCAAGTGGTACCTTTACTTCAGTATTTTGTCATTTGGAAGGATATATAGTCCCATTGTAGATGGTAACATGAAAATGACCTATCTAAGTGAGGGAAACCGGGTTTTTTAAAAACCAAGGAAAATCAGACACCACACACACACACACACACACACACACACACACACACACACACTCTTGCACAGGTATGGGCAGGCACAATGGTGACAAATGGGATAGGCCTCCTATGGTTTTCACTTGCCAAAACTCCAGAGTTGGTGTCTTTAGCTTTTGATCTGTCTACTAGGGCTGGCTGGTTTACCCTCCCTGTTTTTGGGGACATGCATCACTTTGGTCTGGGAAAGCATGCTGAGCTAGCTGGCACCAGCAGGGGAGGTACCATGCTTCAAAAGTGGGGCCCAATGGCTTGCTGGGCTTCAGATGTAACTTTATGGTATTTGGATTTGGTGCTGGCACCGGGAATGCTGCTGTCATATGGTCTATGGCATTTCCAAGGACAACTCTATAAAACAAAAATACTTTATTGCTGTGACCTTTGACATCTGCAGTTGCACAGACACAGCAATCTCTAACAACATTTAACTCCAATCCAGCTTACCTGAAGAGAATTAGTTCTGAATACATTCACTTTGTTTTCTGAAAAACTCCAGCCTTTGCTGAGGCGTTGGTGTGTTTGCTGGGTGCCAAACTGTTACTTCACATATGTGAAAAGAAAATTGGCACCAGGTCCACATGAACTAAACTCCTGGCAAGGGCAACGCTGGAGCTTGCCATTGAGAAGATTAGATTCCCAAGAAACTTCTCGGGCCGTGGCCAACATCCACAAATTCAAAAGGAGCCTGTGTGTGTGTAAATATCCACACATGAGGAGACACTGGCTTCTCCTTGTGTGTTCAGCTTGGAGGTCTATTAGTCACTCGAGTTACCTGGAGCTTAAACAGCTCAGCTGTACACATTAAATACTTAGCAAATAATAAACATGTATTAATAAGAGAAATGGGAAATTGAGAATGACTATTTTTATTTAAGTCTGGGCTTGTACATTGTGACTGTCTTCCTTGTTAGCCCAGTAATAGGGCATTTCATAACCTCCCTATAAGCAAGACTGGTTAGATCATGTGTGGAGTATACGTGTGTGTGTGTGTGTGTGTGTGTGTGTGTGTGTGTGTCTGCATGTGCATGCATGTAACTTTGAGTTGCTGTCCTGTGTTTCCAAGCCTCTTGCACTTTAAAAAGGTGTTTACAGGCTTTTTGCCTTTGTAGCCACAGCTTCGAAGGAGGAAGCAAACCAACAGAGGCAGAAGTTTATCATTCAGATTCTTAGAAGTGATCCAAGTGTTGAGACGGCTGAAGATAGCACTTCTAGAACCCCACATTCCACACGGCCCAGTGGTAGCATAGCTACGGCACCAAGCCATGGCAGGATACATCTCTAACTCTTCTTGGTTTGTCTCTTTGTGATCCTCTCCCTAGACTGTGATGCAGAGGGGCTTGGGGACCAATTCAGATGAGACAAGAGCATCATTTGAAATGCACATGGGAAACTTCTTTGCTTTTAAACTTGGGTTTTACCAGGAGGAATGAAATGTGAAATTCCAGGAGGAATGAAAAGTGAAATGACAAAATTCACTTTGGGATACATTTAGAGAAATTTTAGGATTATAGTTTGACATTCTCAAGTTAATTTTCTAAAACTAATAATCATGGACTTTTTTTTCTCAGTCACTGGGATACCACTTTTAGGAAGAAATCAGTGTTTCTAACTAATGGGCTTGTCAACCCCAGGACTCCATCTTCCATGTCCTACCCACAAGAATAACGTGTGGTCCAGTCTTGATCCAAAGCATGTACTGTCTCTAAGGGGATTAATTAAGAGGTAGATATTCAACTGGAAGGGGCCAATCAGGATTGTTTCTGATGTTTTTTTTTTCTCTCATTTTCATTTTCTTTTCCTTCTCTCCCTTCCCTCTCTACCTCCTTCCATCTTTTAAAAGTACTAGGGATTGAACATAGGGCCTTTACATAGGCCACACGAGTTTTCTACCATGGAGTAGCTCTAACCCTCTGCGTTAGCTTCTAGACACTGATGAACAGAGGTAAAGTCAACGGTTCTCCAACAAGGAACCTGTGGCTACTGATGGCTAAATTCTCTGCCACAGAGAAAGGGTTAGGTGCCTCCCTTCAGAATGAAGCCCCAAACATCCAGGCTCAGCTGAGATCCACAGAGAAGCAAGTCAAGATCCTGGAGCCTTGCTTTCTGCTGCTCTTTTAATCCATGAGCAGATCCAACACACAACAGCCACATGAGCAAAGCCATTTTGCTCAGGTTGGTTAAAATGTGTCACAGCTAGAATGGTCTGAGTTAAGCAGGGCCTCTGAACAGCAGGAGCATTCTGCTCTGTAGAATGAGTACCATGATCATATACCCACTACAGGGTTAGTAGCATCCACAGAAGGGTCCCAAATCAAGGCCGGGGACAGAGATCAGTGGACAAAGCGCTTGCCTCACAAATGTGAGGAACTGAACTGGATCCCTAAGACCCATGTAAAGCCCCAGGTGGTAGCAAGTGTCTATAATCCCAGCGCTTTGCTGTGAGATGGAAGAGCTTCCCAAACTCACGGGCCAGCAAGTCTCTAGTGTACAGCAGCCAACAAGAGCCCCTGTCTCAAACTAGGTAGTTGGTGATGACTGATACCCAAGATACCCCACTTACCTCCATACTTATGTGTGCACACGAAAAATTAAAAAAAATTTCTCATGCTTGTTAACAACAATAACAAGTATAAAGCATTTATAGAGTTATTTTATATAAATATACCACTAACCTGAAATGTGTTTATTGATTCAGGAGTTTGGAGCGCAAACACTCTTGCCTATATCTTATCACCTTTGTTCATTTACCTCGTGGGACAAGGCTAAGAGCCACACTAGGGCAGCATGAAAGCATCCACTCAGAGAAAACTTGAGCCTCTCTGTCTGTGTGTTTGTATCAGCTTCTTCTCCACCTCACCAGGGCCAAAAGATCTAGAAGATGCTGGCAGGTACCAGCACGCTCTCTTTGAATCACACCACCAAACTGCTTCAATACCTGATTGCCAGATGAATAATTATAATCAAGTGACCATTGTGCTAACAATCGTTTAATGACTGTCGTCCGGAAACACAGCAATAAGCAGAGCTTTAATGAAGACAACTGGAGAGGGGCCAGGGTTTTATGGCGGTTTGCTTAAAGGGAAAGAGAGCCATAATCTGTATTTAAGATTCAAAGAGGCCTTTAATCCACATGCTCCATGGTAAATGAGGGAGTGGAGTCCTGTTTTGATCAAAAGTTACTGCATGCATAAAAGAAAGGAACATAAATGTCCCTTTAGGAAAAAGCTCCAGTAAATTACATTAAGTGAGTGTTTGTGACCGTTTGCTTTGGGTGGGGGTGGGGTGGGCTGAAGGGGCAGGGGGGTGTGGGAAGGGGAGAAAAACATCTGATTTTAATTTTGGAGAAGAATACTTGGCTAAAATAAAATAAAGGCAAGAGATTTGATTTGTTTTATATCATTATTGAGAATCCAGTGAGTCCGGGCTCCATCCACCTCACAGCAGGCATCTTTCCACCTGCCCATTTCTCTTCCCTGTAGGCCAGGACTACAGCTCGGGGAAGCCTGGCTATATTCTGACAAGAGCTCTTCACTGAATGACTTAGCAGCTCTCAGATCTGGTGAGCAGTACAGTGACTGGCTAAAGGCTGATGGGGGAGTAAAGCCCACCCAATTTTCAGGAGGCAGCAGGTAGCTCCAGCCCTTGCTGAAGTGGGGGAGGGGTAGAGAAAACTGGCTGGCATAGGCTTCTGGAAATGTAGATATTTTCTGCAAGATAATATGTAGCCTGGCCAGGGTCAAACACCACAGGCTCCAAACACTTGGCCATTCCAAGTTCTTTCAAGGCCCAAGAAGAAGCAAAGAAAACCCTAAACCAGGAACTCTTCCTACAGCTGAAGCCAGATGAAGACCCCATTGCTGCCTGTGCCTTAGTGTGCTGAGGCATGGAGCTCACCCACAGTTCCACACAGCAGTGGGGCTTTTGGAGCCTGCCAGTTCTTGGAAGTTCAAATGAAGAATGACCCTGGAGAGAATTCAACCCACTGAGCTTTGGATTGTCACAGAGTGGATATTCAAGACCAACAGGCTTCTGTGGCACTCCTGAAATAGCCCAGAATGTCAGGATCCAAGATGGGTATATGTATGTGACACAAAGGAAAACAAGCAAGCTGAGGTCAGAGAGAAAAATAATCACCTGCTAGCCTGGGGTGGACATCACACACAGGCCAACCCAGAGCCTCCAAGAACATGCTATCTCTGCACTGACCTAGGGAAGGGTGAGGGGATGCATTTCTGTCACAGGGGCATTTTTGTGACATTCTGTTGTTGCCAAAGTACAACCAAACCATACCAATGACTCTCTAACAAGGGAGTTTTATTTGGAAATAGAGACTATCACTGCAGTCCAGACAGCAACCCAGGGTGAGGAAATCTGAGGCTTCATCAGGAGAGAGGGAGCATGGGGTTATTTACTGGCACTTCCGGTACTTTAAGGAGGTCTGACTGGCAAGTGGCAGCAATAGCTATGTAAAGCTGGTGGTGTAGGGTGGAAAAGCAGCTCAGCCTGTGTGTCCCTATGTTCTATTCCCAGCACTGGAAGGTGGAGGTATTTGTCTTAAGCTCACTATAGTTTTGTCATCAATTGCTAACCACAAATAGTCTTAAAAGTTGGGCTAGTGGCTTCCCTGACAAGCACCTGGGAGACTCCCTGAAGTAGTTTTCCCCGATCTGACCATTTCCCCTTTCTTCATAGACCTGAAACTCTGTTAGAATGAAATCTGGGAGACACGATTTTGTTCTGGATAATTAATTTTCACAAAGAGTATCTACCTACTCTCCTTCTGGAACGTGCCCATTCCTATGTTGGGTTAAGGATGGAATCTTGGTGTATAGGGGCAGGACTCTGTCTCACTAAGTGTCTCTCCAGCAATCCTGGGTGGAGAACAAGCTTTATGGCTGCCTATTGCAGAAGAAAGTATGCTGAGCCCACCTGATGCTGTGCACATTGGGTGCTGAGCACACTGGATGCTAACTACATTGGATGATGCTCAGTCTACCTGATGCTCAGTCCACTGATGTTAATTTGGTTCTTGAATGTTCCAGAAGGCCCATGGCACTTCTGAGTGGACCTGATGGGTGAGGTTAGGTCACCAGGCGTTCCCCTTCAGGGACCCCTACCTTATCTCTCTCTTCTACTTTATAAGATAAACACACTGCATTCATGGTGTGGTGCCCCCTACCCCCAGGCCAACTGAGAGGAACCTCCAAAGCTAAAATGAGTTAAGGGTAATGTCCCTCTCTTTATGTTAAATATCTTAGATATTTTACTGAAAGAGAAAGAAAGCTAAGGCACTGAAACCAGCACAAACCCACAGACTACATAAAGTAAGGAAGAAAACAGCTCAAAGGCACCAGTGTCAAATTGTCACTCCCCATTGGGGTAGGGCTGAAAAACTTGGAATTTTATGATTTGAGCAGAGTGAGAAAGCAGAACCTGGGACTGCAGATCAGTGGCTCCTCAGAAAAAGCTGATCTTGCAAATGATATGTGCTGTAAATCTAGGTAGCACGTGGGAACTCACAGGAGTTAAGCTTTAAAACACCCTGGAAGTATGCTCACATATATTCCTCGAGGTAGCAAGATGTTGCTCATCACAACAAACTGCCACATGCAAATCACGTCCCTTGACATTCCAAGGTTCCTGACAATCCCAAAGGCTGGGGTAATTTGCCAGTCAAATATTCTGAGAGTCCCCATTATGGAAGAGGATCACATAAGCCACCTATGTAGAATGTACCACTCCATTTGGTTCTAGGGAACAGAAGACAAAGGAAATACAGTCATGTTGGGCATAACTTGTTCTGCTTGCTTGACCCTTCGATAAGAACAATTTTGAAAATGTCACCAATCTTTTCTTGACTCTTGAGTCATGTGACATGAATGTGGCTGCTGCACCTTGTTATTACCACTGTCAGAACAATTCCCAGACCTGACCAATAATTGCCATATTGACTGGGTCACTGGAGAACCAGGCCAGAAGGCCATTACAGACAGGCTCTCTCTGCTGGCTCCATTGAGCTGGAAGAGGTATCCCAGAACTGTGGCTGCCATGTTACAAAGCCCTTTCCTAGGTTGGTTTGGAATCGGTGTAGTATTATAGAAACAGGAACACAATTTAGGATGGCACTTTTCTGAGTTCTTCAAAACAAACCAAACACTGGACACATTACTGGGCCCAGACCTGTTTAATACGACTGAGATAACCGCAGACAAGCCACTGAGTGCAGAAGTGCTCCCCGATCACTCATCCTTAGTTCCCTGCCAAGTCAAATATGCATCCATGTACCCACTTATCCATCTACTGATCCATGTACCTGTCTATCTACCCATGCATCCACCCACTCACTCATCTATATACCCATCCTCCCATCCATTCAGCCAGCAATGTATGCTTTCATTGAGTTCAAGGATAGCCTCAGCCACTGAGCAAAAGTTTAAAAAAAAAAAGCTTGTCTGATATGTGAAAGACCTCATGCTCAAACACACGTATTGCACCCCCCACAACTACACAACACACACACAGAAATTGATGGACTAAAAATAGTGGGTCTTCAGGTGTGGTTTGACACTTGTCCCTAAAGCCAGATGTGCAAGGACATTTTGTGAGTAGTGTTTCTGCATCTTACTACCTTCTAGCAAGCCACCCTCTGATAACAAGTCAGGGCTTGATTACCAATGTGCCTGGCTTAATGGTGCAAATGAGCATATTCCCTGAGAGATGGGAGAGAGCCATAATGCAAAGTACAACAAGACAGGGCGGCTGCATGCCGCTCCAGCATGTCCACCAGCGACTACCCAGTCATACAGAGCATGCCACCAGCAGAGCAAAGCCACACTGCCTACAGACATCACAAGCACACATGTCTACTCAGGGGACTATGCTAAACATATCAGACCAAGATGACATCTGGTGAGTCTCTGGTGAATCCAAGTCCCTCGCAGCGACCCGTAACTCATGGGTGAGCAATGGTTAGCCCCTCCCCAACCCATCAAGTGTACCTAGAATCCCACAGGAATTATGAGGAACAGGTCCCAGGGCTTGAGAGAATGAGGTAGGTAGGCTGTAAGCTCTTTCTGCTGTGCCACAGCTTTTTCTGTGACATAGTTCACTGCCAAGAACGCCACTTCTCCACAAGGAGAAGACTAATGATTGACGGGAGCTCACTTGAGGGATCAGATATTCTTCTTAAGTAGCCCAGTGCCTAACTCTCAGTGTGCAAACTTTGGGTATTTTAGTGAAAAAAGAGCCTAGTAGGGGACAGGGAGATGATTCAGTAGGTGAACGCATGTAAGTGCATGTGCAGGCACCTATGCAAATACACACACACTCACACCCACACAACTACACACATATACACAATACACACATACAACTACACACATATAAACACACGACACCCACATACACACTCACACCCACACAACTACACACATATACACAACACACACATATACACACACAAGACACACACACACACACACACACACACGGGTGGCAGGGACAGGGGGAGAGAACAGAAAGAGGACCTGCTGGGAGCACTAGAGCAAGTGCTGGGAAGTAGGGAGGATGGCAAGCTGAGAAGGAACCACCCTCTTAGGACAGTGCAGGTGGCTCCACTAGCCTCCACTTTCCTCTGAACTCACTCAGAGTCTGCAGAATCCTCTGGTGTTTTGTACCAACTCCAAATGGTTTAAAAATAATTTGCTAAGTATCTTCCTAGAGACATGGAAACCTGAGGCTGCTCTGAGCTCTGTCCAGCCATACCTCAAAGGATGAGCAGGGTGTGACTTCAGTCGTGCTCCCCGCTGGCTGAATTAGCAAGTCAGACCTCTGCCTGTCAGTCTCTGGATGTCACACAGCTAACTGTGCTACAAAGGCTGAGTGAGCATATTCAGAAAACCAGCCACACTATAGAATCCTGGTGTTTCCAAACAGATTGTCTCTGCCCAGTCTCTTAACTCAGCTACTGTATGGAACCTTGGCTGTGACATTAGGGGAGGAAATCTTTTTAAACTCTCTATTATTTTGGAATAAAAGAAGTCAAAAAAGGAAGGAAAAATATCAACGCATTACCATCTCAGGCATGTAAGGTGAGAAAATAAAATCTTTGCTGTCTTGAGAATTGATATATGAATGGGTGGATGATTTCAAATAGTGAGGAGATCCATGAACAAAACAAAGAAGAAGGGAAGCGCTGTCTGTCTGTCTGTAGCTCACAGGTGGATCCCAGGCAAAGCCTGTGTGAAAGCCTGGGTTTGAGCCCCAGCACTTCGAGAAACAAAACCGAAACCAGCACGAAAGCATTTGACTCCTGTCTGTCTTGAGGGTTGACTGGGTGAGACCCTCAAGCACATCCAAATACCCAGAAGTGAATTTAACCTGGAGCTGCCCAAGTTTTGCCTGCTCCTAAGAATTCCCCAGCTCCTCTTCAGTTTCCTGAGAAACTAAAGAGCTCAGAACAGAGCCCCTTTGTTCGAAAGCCCTCCCTGTGGGACGACAGCAGAATCCTGAGTCTCTGAATTCAAAGGAGTGTGGTCCAAGCCATGACCCTGGTGGTGATGCCAGGAGACACTTTTAATCCCTACAGATGAAACTTCACACACTCGTCCTTAGCATAGCCCTCTGAGAGGCAAATCACCATCCCCATACCACAAAAGAGCACTGGCAAGGCCTCAAACAGGCCAGCGCTCACAAGCACCACACAGGAAGCCTTGCACCTCTCTCTGCTTTTTCCATTACACCACACAGCCCTCCAGAAGACTCCCCAAGGAGCTTCATTTGTCTCTGACCGGGCATCAAGGCCATAACTACCTTGGCTGTGCACATGGGCATGAGCGACTGCTTTATGTGGCTGCCAAGCAAGTCTCCTGTGCCCGGGACTCGGACACAGAGCTGGCCTCCAGCAGCTCTGCATTTTAGAAGATTCTGAAGAATTTTTCACCTCTCTTTCTGGAGTCCACAAGTAAGATATGGGAAAACATACTTATGTCTTATTCAGAATTCAGAAAGTCACAAATCCCTGGCTGCTGGTGAGCATCTCTAATCCATTGTTGTATTGGCTGGTTTTGTGTCAACTTGACACAAGCTGGAGTTAGCACAGAGAAAGGAGCCTCAGCTGAGGAAATGCCTCCATGAGATCCAGCTGTAAGGCATTTTCTCAACTAGTGATCAAGGGGGAAGGGCCCAGCCCATTGTGGGTGGTGCCTTCCCTAGGCTGGTAGTCCTGGGTTCTATAAGAAAACAAGCTGAGCAAGCCATGGGAAAGTAAGCCAGTAAGTGACATCCCTCCATGGCCTCTGCATCAGCGCCTGCTTCCTGACCTGCTTGAGTTCCAGTCCTGACTTCCTTTGCTGATGAACAGCAATGTGGACGTGTGAGCTGAATAAACTCTTTCATGATGCTTGTGTAGGAATAGACACCCTGACTAAGACAACTGCAATCTTGATGCCTAGTGTCCTAAGTCTGGTGATGTCAGTAGCCACTCTTCAGTACAGTGACAGTAGTCAGCTGCTAGAGCCCTTCCTCTTGTGCCTGCAGGACCATCCATTTTCACATTAGGAATAAACCACAGGCTTTAGATTCTAAAACAGACCCAGAAATGCTCACTAGAATCCAGATACCCCTTAAATGTAATTACAGCTAAATTTTACTGCCCACTGTGGAAGATATAAGTAAGTGTATTAAAGCAATCAAGGATATGCTCCAGAGAGCACAGCTCTGGATGGAACCATGGATACCTAGAGGACCATGCAGCTTGCAGGAGGCTGGCAATCATCTATCTGTCTCTGTCTGTCTGTCTCTCAACAGCTTGACTTCAACCAAAAAACAAACAAACAAAAAACCCAAAAATCAAAAACCAAAAAACCAAAACCAACCAACCAAACAAAAACCAGGCCAGGTCTCCACAAAGCTCTAGCTAGAACATTTTGAGGTTATATCACTTACACACACACACACACACACACACACACATACACACACACCCCACAGTGGGAAAGAGGAGGAGGGAAAGAGAAGGAATTTAATTTTCAGAGGTTTTGTTTTATTTTATGAGACAGGATCTCACTGTGCTTCCCAGGCTGACCTCAAATTGGTGATCCTCCTGCCTCTGCCTCCTAAGTGCTGGGGTTTCAGGTTGCACCACCATGTCCAGCTTTGGAGATTGACTTGGTAAACAAAAATATTATCTATCATCTTTATGTATTGTTAACTCCTCCCTCTGAATTGTTATTAAAAGCATCCTACACACATTCCATGATGGTGGTGATGACAGATGTCACTTTGCGATTACTTGCTGTGTGCCAGGAACTGTGGTAGAGACTTAATTTACCCCAATTTTCTCAGTCCTCACAGTACCTAGCCCATGTTGTCACCTCCATTTCACAGAAAAGGGGCTGTCTCTGAGGATGGATCTGCAACTATCCAGAGGTTGCACAGGTAGTAAGTTTTGTAGTTAGAATTCTGTGTGTTTTGTATGTATGTACGCTTGCCTGTATATGCATATGTGGAAGCCAGAGGCTAATTCTGAGTTTTTTCAGGGTCTTACTGTATAGTCCTGGTTGGCCTGAGACTTGCTTTATAAATCAAGCTGGCCTCATACTCCCAGAGATCTTGCCAGATTCTATTTCCCACGTTCTGGGATTAAGATGTATACCACCAACCAACTACCTTATAAGCTTACTGTTTTGGTTAGCCTGGCTGGCCAGCAAGACCCATAGAATCTTCCTGTCTCTGCCTCCCAGCATCAGGGGTAGACAGGCAGACAGGCAGACAGACAGACAGAGGCACATGCACGTCACTACCACCCTCTACCCCCAAACACACAGTGGGTTTTACATGGGTGCCAGAAACCTGAACTTAGGTCCTCATGATGGAATAGCAACTCTTTACTCACTGAACTATTATATTACCCCAGAGCTCATGGAACTAAAACGTGAGTGTAGGAAGGCAGTTCTAGAACCTTCCTTGTAGGAGAGCCTTGCTCCCACTGCAGACAGCAGTGATTCCAGACACTCATTGTCATCAAACTTTCCCAAGCTCAATTTGGGTTTCATAAAAATGACTTCCGGCATTCATTTTTCACTTAGGGTACTTGGTTACATTGTATAATGACAAGTCCATCTGGCATTCCCAGGTTTGGCAGGAAACATGAAGGACTCTTGGAAAGTATCTGCTTGAGCTGGTGACCACAGAAATGGGAAGTATTCTAGAAAGCTATCCACTGGCAGAGAGTATCCAGCATCCCTCGGGCACTGGGACCCACAGGAGTGGGTCACATTTAGGCAATCTTAGCCTAGATCACCTGGAGGGCTGGATAAGGGAGGCCAGTTAGGAAAGATTTACTGATTATTCACATAGTGCAAACATAGTCTAGTCTTTGTTTTTCAGCTTGGTCCTCACACTTAAATCACACAGTCATTGCTCTACTGATGAGCTCTCTGGTGGCCACAGATCTGTCTTTGGGAAACTGTCTTTTCCTTAACTTTAGTCAAGTCATAGGCCTCATCCTGTGATGTAGGGGTTTGAGAAGATGTGGACCTGGATACTGAATGCTCTACTGTTTCAGGCAGTCATGCCCCTGCCTCTTAAGAGAGGCCAGTCTGCAGGAAAAGAAGCCATTCCTGTTCTCCTGAGCTGAGCTTTCCTACTGTTAGCATGAGGAATTTGAGGTGTATGCTCAAATGTCACTTTGCCAGTGACAATTCAAGGTGGCTTTGTATCCTTGAAATGACAATCTGGGAATAATTTAGAAATAGCACCAGAGGGAGACCTGAAAGCAACCTTGTATAAATGCAGAAAAAGATGAGCCAAGGTGAAAAAAAATCCCCATCCAGGGTAGAGAGATGCCCAAACACTGTCTGAGCAAAGGGCAGAGAACAGTGTCAGATCACCATAGAGAAGCACCTGGCATTCCAGAAGGGGCAATAACCCCAGGGAGGCTCACCTCTTGCATTTCTCATCCTCCCCCTCAGCATCCTATCTGTCCACCTCTCCCATTCCTTTATTCCAGGCTCCCACAACCCAGCCCCAGCCTTCATCTTTCCTCAAGGTCTTCCTGTTCAAAGTGCAGCAGGCTCAGAAGCATGAGCTGCTATGGAGGCATTGTCTGTGCTTCAGACAGGTCAGTCTCAGAAAAATGGGGACGCGGAATGCCAGGTGAATGTCAAAGCACACCCCACAGGCTTACACACAAAGTTAAGCCACCTCCCTGTGAGTTGACCTGTATGGTTCCTACAAGTGATTACTTGTTCCTTTCGTGTTCCAATGGGTATAAATGGGATTTTAGTCTCTTACAGAAAGGGACTTGTGGGCAAACTGCCGCTGCACAAACATAAGGACTTGAGCTTGAACCCCCAGAACCCATGGGAAAGTCCGGGCATGATTGTATACACTGGGATAGAGGGGGTGTGGTGGAGACAGGGGGATCTCTGGTTTGCTGATTGCCACCCTCTGTTCAGGTTTGTGAGAGTCATGGAGAACGGAGTGTAAAGTAGGGTACCCAGTGCCTTCCTCTGTCCACATGCACACTGAGCACTCACACATGCACTCATATCCCTACCACCATGTACAACTGGTAACCACTACTTTTAATTTTTTTTTTTTTTTTTGGAATGTCTGAAGGAATTCTGTGACTCACTCCATTCTGCTTTTCTCCTCAATGAATGTCACCCGAAGAGGACATTATCTCAGAAGCCATCAGTTTAGGGGAAGCCCTGCTCTGAACAAGGCTGGTAAACGTAGGCTTTGGTGCTCTACACTCCCTGGCAGACACCAGTGTACAACCTTGATGTGCATCTTACGGCACAGTGTTTTGGCAGCAGAGGTGTCACCTACAAGCTGGAAAATGAGAGAAACTCATTTCATATCAGGGCATAAGGGACACAAAGTGGTGTGATGATCTTCAAGCCACCACTGAGCTATGAAAAAGGATGCTCAGAGCTCCTACTGTTCCTCCAAATTCAAGATACCCCTTCTCACAGCATCAGGAAAACCATCAACTCAGCAAGCGCATAGCTCATCTGTGCTTGGTACTGTGGATATGGGTACTGTGGATATGGGTACTGTGGATACAGGTACTGTGGATACGGGTACTGTGGGTACGGGTACTGTGGGTACGGGTACTGTGGGTACGGGTCCTGTGGATACGGGTACTGTGGATACGGGTACTGTGGATACGGGTACTGTGGATACGGGTACTGTGGGTACGGGTACTGTGGGTACGGGTACTGTGGGTACGGGTACTGTGGGTACGGGTACTGTGGATACGGGTACTGTGGATACGGGTACTGTGGATACGGGTACTGTGGATACGGGTACTGTGGATACGGGTACTGTGGGTACGGGTACTGTGGATATGGGTACTGTGGATACGGGTACTGTGGGTATGGGTACTGTGGATACGGGTACTGTGGATACGGGTACTGTGGATACGGGTACTGTGGATACGGGTACTGTGGATACGGGTACTGTGGATATGGGTACTGTGGGTATGGGTACTGTGGATATGGGTACTGTGGATATGGGTACTGTGGATATGGGTACTGTGGATATGGGTACTGTGGATATGGGTACTGTGGATACGGGTACTGTGGATACGGGTACTGTGGATACAGGTACTGTGGATACGGGTACTGTGGATATGGGTACTGTGGGTATGGGTACTGTGGATACGGGTACTGTGGATATGGGTACTGTGGATATGGGTACTGTGGATATGGGTACTGTGGATATGGGTACTGTGGATACAGGTACTGTGGATACGGGTACTGTGGATATGGGTACTGTGGGTATGGGTACTGTGGATACGGGTACTGTGGATATGGGTACTGTGGGTATGGGTACTGTGGATACGGGTACTGTGGATATGGGTACTGTGGATATGGGTACTGTGGATATGGGTACTGTGGATACAGGTACTGTGGATACGGGTACTGTGGATATGGGTACTGTGGGTATGGGTACTGTGGATATGGATACTGTGGATATGGGTACTGTGGATATGGGTACTGTGGCCACTTGCACAGCATATGATTATTGTGGCTATAAATGAAATATTTTGTCCTGAAGGGCTCAGGGATGGATGCCTTAAGATGGCAGTAAGCTAATTTCTGAATTAACTTCCCACAGGTAAGAGGCAGTATGGTGTATCAAGTAAGATCTTCCACCCTCTCCAACCCCTGCACTGTTCCTAAGTCATGTGCCAGCAGAAGGCCTGCAAATATTAACATTTACAAAGTGGTTACACAGCACCTGGGAAATGAGCATCAACCACTCCAGCAGTCTCTCCTTATCTGGGAGAGGGTTGTTCCAAGACTTCCATGGACATCTGAAACCAGAGAGTGCGGAACACTGCAAATGCCGGCTTCTTCTACATGCCAAGATACACGATAAGGCTCACCTTGTAAGTCAGACACAGCAAGGGGGAGATAAGAGTAATTGAAAGCCAATCAGACAATCTTAACAAAGGAGTGAGACCAGACTGCCAGCCTCATCAACCTGGCAGGTTGGGACCATTTAAAAACACTAGCACCCTGATACTGTGGCAGGCAGTGTGACTACTGAGGTGGGTGCTAAGTGACTGAAGGGTGGGTAGCATATACACCATGGATGTATAGGACAAAGGGGGCATTCATGCCCCAGGGAGGGAGTGGGGCTAAGCACCTTCATTATGTCATTGGTTACACCACAGTGCTCATGGCACTGTGCTTTTCCATGTACTGCCTTTGGAACACAGTAAACCATGGGTAACCAAAGCCACTCAGTGTAAAGGCGTGAATGAGAGGACCACTGAGCTCCCTGTGGCCTGGCTAAAATGTCCCAAATGACTCATTTAACAGCCATCACCAGCCAAGAGGTGTCTGGGTAGGTGGCAGTCTCGTTTGCAATCGGATGGTTTGCTTACTGGCTGAAGACTGCCCTGATAGAAAGCTGTTAGCAGAGGTGGGGTGACTGAACGTGCTCCCAGAGCAATCACTGCTATCAGACAGGCAGCAGAGTCGCCTCTGGTTTTTGCTAAGATTTGCCTGAAGGGTTTACAGAGTTACAGTGCACACTTCGAAACTTCCCATAACTGAAACGTTTTCTACCTTTTATTTATGATGCACACTGTAACCATCTACAATATAGGGCTAGTCTCAGGGGATGATTCCCAGAGACAGCAAAAGGATTTTTAGTATGTTACATGGAACCTAAAGAACTTTGCTAAAACCACACACAAACACACAAAAAAATTCATGCTCCACTTAGAAACTTCAGGGTTAAATCTGAGGCATGAAAGGCTGAACACGGCAGAATCCAGCTTCCTTTTTCCTCATCCACCCCAGGTCTCACTGGAGCCCAAAACTGTCTTGGTTTCATTCTGGCCATTATGGAGGAAAGCAGAGGACAGCCTAGGCAAGTGTATGAATGGCGAGCAGGCTGGCAGTAAACCCAGCTCTGATGCCTAGGCCCAGGCTCTTTTTGAAGGACAAGAAGCCACTTTAGCCCCATTAAGCACAAAATTAGAATACTAGCTTTGAGTAGCCAAATTAACTTAGCAACTCTTGAAGCATGTGTGTGCATGTGTGTGTAAACATGTGTGTGATGTCTTCAAAATGAAGAGCTGTTTTGAAAAAGAGGATCCAGTTTTACAGAAATTCAAGTTCTCCAGGACATGTTTCTGCCACAGGTCCCTTCTATTAAGATGTGTTGGGTCACTCAGAGTCACGGGCCTATTCCAGAGAAGAACATCCATCCAGTTACCCACTCAGCTAACATGGGCAAGGTCTGGGACACATGTCACATAAGACTCAGTCTTATGATCTTCAAGGAGCTGAAGGTATAGGGAGGCTGTCAACAGGAACGCCTTACTGCTATATACACATTCACCTTGGTGTTCTTGCTGGCACAGTTAACTTATATGACTACCTTTTTGGCTTTTTAAATCTCAAAAATCCACCCCAAAGCAAGCCACCATGTAACCAGGAGCATTTAACTGGCATACTGCAATCTCCTGCTCACTCTACTGGCAGTTACCTGGGGCCTACTATGTCCTGTGCAATTAGAACTTTATTTATTTTTTGTTTGTTTGCTTTGAGATGGAATCTCACTCTATGGCCCAGGTTGGACATAAACCTCTAGGCTTAAATGATTCTCCTGCCTCAGCATCCTTCGTAGCTGGGACTAGAGGTGTGTACTGTTGTGCCTGGTTGAAGTTCTAACTGTTGTTCTCAAATGATTTTTCTCACCGGGAAGGAAAGAATGCAAACTCTTTGATATCATTTAGGGTAACTCAACTCCCTGAAGAACAATTCTTCCCCTATAGCCCTTTGAGCTGGTCACAGCCCTCTCTATCTGGGGTCTGTCACCACTCACAACTGCCATCTGTTGCCGGAGAATCAAAAGCTGGAGCCACTCCTGACTTCAAAGCAACTTCCTGCTATGTCCTGGCCTTCATTATCTAAGAAAGAACCATTTACCATCAGTGCTGGCTGGGATGGCCCTTTCTGCTGAGAAGATTTTGAAATGTAACACTTAGGCCTGGCATCTGAGTAGATCCCAAGACAGCTGCCAACTACCACTTTACTAGGCTACCATCCCCTCTGCATTCATGAAGCCGGCTCATTAGGGTCTTGGTGAGGGAGAAAAAAACCAGGCTGGTTCCACTTCCTCTCACTGGTTTTACTGCATCTACAACTATTATCTATAGAAGCACAGACCCTGTGGCCCCCTTTGCCAAGCCTGCTTTCCTTCAATATCCAGTCCTTTGGTGACAGTACTGGATAGTGTGTGCTGGAAGGAGACTGGAGGAAGCTGCCCCTTTCTTATGGCCTAACATGTACCTCTATTCCTCTCTGCTCACCATGCTACAGTGCAGACCAGCAGGTGCTGCATGTGAGACACAGCATTGTGATAGCATGTCAAAGTTCATGTAGTTTGTGACATTCAGTTGAACCTCCAGGCCCAACACCTTTATCAAGAACACAGATGAACAGAAGATGCTTTAAGTGGCATGGCAGTGTTAAGTAGAAGCAGGGGGACCCTGAGGGGCTTGCTGGCCAAACAAAGCAGCTCTGAGTTCAGTAAGAGAGCCTATCTAAAAAGAAATAAGAGCCACTGACCTAAAGTCAACATACTCTACATCCAGACACACAACTTGGCCACATTCATAAAGATCACTAGAGGGTCATCACATGACTTAGCAATCTCACTTCCAGACAGACACCCCAAACAACTGAAAACTGGCATTGCAACCACAGCCTGCCCATGAGTATTTACAGCAGCACTATTCCCGTGATTCAAAAGGACGACAACCCACATGCCCATTACGGGATGAAAAGGGAAACACAACGTGCTCTATCCACAATTCCACAATGGAATAGTATTTGTCAGGAAAACAAAACAAAACAGGTTCTGATGCATACTCCAGTAAAGATGAGCCTTGAAAACCTTATGCCCAATGACAGATGCCAGAAAAGACCACATGCTGTGGATACCGTGTCCTCAAAATGTCCAGATGGGAGAATCCACAGAGAGAGACAGAAAGTCGATACTGGTTTCTCAGTGCAATGAGAAACTGTTCTACAAGATTGGGAGTATGGTGCAGGGCAAATGAAGGTGATCTGCTACAGGCTGTGTTTTTAGGGGGCAATTTATTTATGAAAATACTCTAAACAAACAGTGCTGATGAGCACACAACTTAGTGATTATATTTTCAATGATCAGATTAAAGCATTTTACTTTTTGAAATGAACTCACCTATCCCAGACAGAAAATAAAGGTGAACTCATGATTCTCCTGCCCCCATCTCCCACCATGATTACTAGGGGTCAAACCCAGGACCAAATGCATACCAGGCAAACACTCTACCAACTGAGGTACATACCCAGGCCTGAAAAATGTACATTAAAAAAAGGGAAATTCATAAGATGTGTGTTTTATACATTAGTTAAGATTATCATCCATCCCCCAAGTGAAAATGACAAACCTTTAGAAGTTCAATGATGGTAAAATATCTGGGCTTGAAAAAGATTCCTAAGATATGCTAGGTATGTAAAGGTGTATGGTGTGTGTGTGTGTGTGTGTGTGTGTAAAACACATGTGTCTAACTCAGTGAGAATGTTCTCTGATAACTTAAACAGAGCTTCTTCAGGCCAGATGCTGTGCCCTAGGGGGGGGCAGATGTCAATGACAGCCTTAGGAAGAGTCACCGTTTATAGTTCTGAGAGTCAGAAAATACTCCTGTGGGCTCTCGAGCCCAGAAGGCCAGGCAGGAAGAGCAGGAGTCCAGGCCTATGCTTTCAGCCTCACCCGAGCTGGGCTCACATTCCTGAGTGGGCTCCACAGTCAGCACACAGGCTGTCCTGACCAGGCATCACTCTTGAGATTCATATCCTAATTCTGGCTCCTAGAGCTGGCTACATAGCCCAGTGGTAAGGTGCTGGCCTAGCATGGCTGATACCCTAAGTCCGATCAATAGTCTGTGTTGTAGCCCTCACATAATGTGGTCTGTATTTGGAACCTGGCATTGAATGGCAATGCCACCAGAAAACCACAGGTGAGGGGAATGAGGTTGTGGGTGAGGTGGTCTCTTGGGGTAAATCCAGAGTGTTTGAAAAAGAGGAAATGCCTATGGAGGAAGTCAATAGATAGGCGGCCAAAGTAGTGGGCTTTTTTTTTTTTTTTTTTTTTTTTAATCTTTTTCTTTTTTCACTGCTAGGACAGAACCCAGTGCCTCTGTCCCCAAGAACTCAGTGTCATTGCAGGGAAACTGTCACCTGAGTTAGAGTAACAGTTAAGAGACTGTTGCATGCATAGAAAACCTCACTTCAGTGGCAGAATGCTGACATTTATCCACACCAACTTCCTCTAACGCAGGCTACTTTCCCCTGCCCATTTCCCATAATCCCTTGGTAGAGAGGTTACATTGGTGACACTTAGAAGCCTTCCAGATGAAGGGCCCAGCTGACCAGGGCCAGCTGTTGGGGACTTCAGTGAAGGGGTAAAGGACATGTGGCCCCAGCAAACAGATGGTTTCTGGCAGAAGGTATCCTAGAGCGGCAGCTACAGAGATGGTGACCTCAGTACCCCTTTCCTTATGTGTAGCAAGCCATAAAACTCTTGTGAGAAAGATGACCTTCATTACCAGGAACTGTCATGCATTCTGGGTAGATCTGCATAAGTCAGCACCCTGGGGTAACTTAGATAATGCTTATCTCCTACTGGTGACAGCCTCTGCCTCTGCTGGAGCCTGGCTTTACTCCTCTTCCACTAACTTAGTGTTTCTTTTCAAAAGGTCCGAAAGCTTTCTCTCTCCCTCCCCTCTCTTTTAAAGGCTATTTACTTACTTATTTATTTAATTGTGAGGTAGGATCTCACCATATAGCCCTGGTTGGTCTGGAACTTGCTATGTAGACCAGGCTAGTCTCAAACTCACAAAGATATACCTACCTCTGCCTCCTGAGTGTTGGAATCAAAGTTGTACATCATCATGCCCAGAAAGATCTGGTTTTTATACATGTGCCTGTAAGTATATGTGCAAGCCAACACATTCATACAGGTGCCTGTAGGAGCCAGAAAAGTACTCAGATCCACTGGAACCAGAATTACAGATAGGCTGTAAGCCACCACGTAGATGCTGGGAAATGAAACTGAGTCCTCTGGAAAGCAGGCAGTGCTATTTCCAGGCCCTATAAGCTTCTCCTTTTTCTTTCTTTCCACAGGATCTTGCCACGTGGCCCAGGCTAGCCCTGAACTTGGACAGTCTGCCCCACCATCACAGTTGCATCTACAGTCAGCTTTGGGCATTTTCTTGGTCCTTTTCTCTGTTGTGAGGGTCCCATGCATATGTAAATCCCAGTAACCCAAGTACACTTCTGTCCTGTTGATCGGCCTCATGCAGGCCTGGTCCAGATCCAGCTCAGATTAGAATTAAGAAACAAGCTGGGCAGACCTAGTGCTTGGAGTCTGCTGTGTGTCAGCCTCCACTTCAGACTCCAGCTGCCCTCCCTTGTAACACTCCTGTCACCAAAAGTGAGCTTGGACTTTAGGAGTCCTGACATGTGGACACAGTAAGCTGATCCCAGGCCACCCAAGGGAGGCCTACACACCACTGCCAACTCATACAATGCAATGTGAAGTGTATATTTTCCTGAGGGTTCCTCAGGAGAGATGGTCTGTGGGCATGATGACTCATGAGAGAGCTAAATGAATTCACCCCACAGAGAAGACAAAGGATTTGGAACATCGCTGAAATGAGAAAAATTGGCCACCACAGCTGCAGTACTTTAAGATCTTCTAAACAGATGCCCCGCCTGCCTACTTCTCTATCCTCTGCCAGCAGTGTGCATATGCCCTCCCCCCTCCTCCCCTTTCTCTCATTACATGATAACTGAGGTTCTGCTATTATTGGCTAAAGGGGATCACAGAGGCTGGGAAATATTCTCTTTAGTGATTGTCTTTTAACTCTCTGACTTTTCTGGAATGATCTTTCTCAAAGACAGCTCTGGGTTACTCAGAATGACTCTAAAACATTTTGGCTTCTTCCTAGGTGGAAAAGGTGTAAATAAAGTTGTGGACAGGCTTCCACACTTAAGAATACTCAGTGCTGGACCACACGGGAAGAAGCCTTGTGGTCCTGCCTGTCCTCTTTTGGGGCACCTGGAAAACTCTTGGCCACTTTAGCACAAAGCTAACCTCGCCCTCTTTTCATAGTGCAGGGAGAGCATCTTCTGGCTTCAGGGTAGCACTTCTAAGCATGCTTTGCAGAACTATAGATACCCCATGTTTGCTAAAGTGGGATAATCTGTCTCTTCCATCCTTTGGGGGTTTTAACATATAGTATGATCAGTAGTAACACAGCCTGGTCCCCAGTCTATTGTCCCTGGGCCCACTGTGGCCACAGGTAAACACTGCCTGCAGATAGAAGGTGGTCCTGGCTTGGGTTCACAGCAATGATAAATGCTGGCCAACTAGACATCATTGCTGGTACCATGCAGATGCTGCAACACCCATCCTTCTCTCCTCCCTAGGGAAAAATGCTGATCTACGTACATCTGTAAGCTGGAGTTAGAAGTCCTCAGATTCATGGTCTTACTGAGGTTTTGAAGATGGCCTGTGTATGTAAGCCGCCTTAACTAGACCCCATCTGGATAGGGGTAATGAGGACTGAGGGGAACTCAGGGCATAAGACTCTGCAAGTTTAGGTCAGCACAGGGAATCTGCTTTACAGATTAACCCTGCCGTGGCTAAGTGTTCAGTGAGCTTTATATGGGTTTCACTGTCTAATTTTTAACATACACAGGTCATTAATCCACCCATATGAGGTGTTGTTAGTGGGCTTAGTGCCTCAGAGTTGAGCAACTGCACTATCTAATTCAGCACCATTTTCCTTATCCCCGTAGGTAAGACAGTACACATCCTAACCACTCTCCCCCACCCACTCCCCTCAGACTCCCTGGTAAGGGTCCATCTCCTCTGTGTCTCTGGGACTACTTGACTCTGCCTGCTCAGTTTCTATCAGCAGCACTTACCATTATTTGCAGGGGTTACCATGCTTTCCAGGGGTGCTGGTTCTTATGAGGTGTTCTGGCCATAGAAGGGACCCAACTCTGGGGCCTGCCTGTAGTGCCCCAAACACTTCTCTCTGTGTAAATCCCAGGGCTTCTTTGTGGACACACAAGCCCTGAGCCCCACTTGCATGAGCTGGCAGAGACCTTTTTGTCCCAGTGGCACTGAAAGCCACAGGTCAACTGCTTCCTTGGGTGAAATCGGTCAGCTGATATCAGTCAACAAGTTTCATTGGGCACAAACTGATGGGGGCTACACCTCTCTTCTCATCTATTACTGGGACTGACTGAGCCTCTCCAACACCACCCCTCCCCCAACATTTTGATAAATAACCAGATGTTCTGGGTCGACTAAAATCTACCTTCTGTCCTTTCTTATCCTGTCTCCAGCAACATGTCAAATGTTATCCTGGGGTTGCACTGCTCAAATATCCAAGGACGACATGCCAAAGTGTTTCTACCACTGAAAATAAGGTCATGCTTGGGCAATGGAATCAGTGAGAACCAAGACACCCAGGAGAGCATGAGAATTATCTACAGAGAGACACTGTAGAGATACCAATTTCAGAGACTTGGGAATTTCCAACTTCAGCCAAAGTGACAAAGGGAAATTCAGTTTTCATTCAGAGAGTCAGAGCCTATCTAACTCCAGAAGGCATCTGGAACTTGGAAACAGGGAGCTCACTAAGCAGAAGTGTGAAGTCTCAGGGCTGAGATGGCTCAGTGATTTAAGAGTGCTGGCCGAAATGATGTGCAGCCACTCGTGCACAACCAAAGGATTAGAGGGGTAAGTGAGGAGCTGCCCATACCACGGATCACAGAAAGCAGACTACCCATAATCCACCAGTGATAAAGCACTCAGAAAACAACTGGCTACTAAAGCACCTCACAAGAGTGTGCCCTTTAGTACAGGAGTGAAAAAACCCCAGCACTCTGTGAAATCAGGCGCCATCAGAGGTCCACTTTTGATTGGCAACCCCCCTCCAGCCTTTGGCAGGAGATAATGCTCAGGACTTCAAAACAGATCTGTACTTCCAAAGTAAGGCTAACAATGCTCTGGAGGCAAGTGAGGTCTGTCTGGTTGGCCTTTGTGAAGACACCAGTCTGTGTGCCAC
Organism: Micromys minutus; assembly: GCF_963924665.1. Lineage (NCBI taxonomy): Eukaryota > Metazoa > Chordata > Mammalia > Rodentia > Muridae > Micromys > Micromys minutus. Next base: position 31,430,930 of record NC_137972.1, read on the forward strand.
CTATGCCAATGTGTAACAACTATGCCAAAAGATAGCCAGCTAGCACTGGGAGAACATGCTTACGAGTCCACTATGAAGAGAAACACTTCATAAAAACTGTTTTCCTTTTTTTTTTTTTTTTTTTTTTTTTGTTATTAGTGGTTCTAGATGTTAGATATTTTTGCCATGGGGTCAAAAGGACCCTAAGTACGCAATTGCAAATGGAAAAAATGGGGGACAGAAATCAGGTATTAGCAGTTTTTCATTTTGTATGTGTGAATTTTTAATATTAATACAAGATATATAAAGTATTAATGCAAGTCAAATTGTTTTAGTATACATATTTCAATATTATAACAATTAAAATTTTCTGGACAGTGCCAGCATTTGAGTTTTTTAAAAAAAATAAGCAAATTTCTTATTCGTGGCAACCAAATGGTGTATGCATCATTTTTATCATCCAGTAGATTCTACCCATTCACTGTACTTTTCTGAGTTGTCCTACATGCAAGTACATGTTTTTAATGTGTCTGCCTTCAGTGTGGTTCCTGCAAGTATAATTAAAACACACACACACACACACAAACACACACACACGAACTGGTTTCTCTTCAAGGAGACCCAGGTTCGATTCCTAGCCTCCACAAACTGACTCACAAGGTATGTAACTCCAGTTCCAGGGAATGTGATGCCCTCTTGGCCTCTGTGGGTATTGGGAAGGCAGGCAGTGCATAGACACACACACAGTCAAAACCTCATGCACATAAAAAATAATTTAAAAAATGGGAGATCTCTGTTACCAACAAGAAACAAACAAGATAGCCTGACAAATTCACCATATAAATGAGTTACTGCGAGCCACATAAGGTGAACAGCAAACCTTCCAATGGCTGTCTCATTGTGTGTGTGGAACAGTGGTAAGACACCCCCCTGCCGACTAGTTCACTCCTCCAGGAGTCTCATCATGGTACGTAGAACAGTGGGAGTACCACCATACTGTCTAGTTCATAACTTAATCTCTTATGAGTTTGGTTTGTGAAAGTCAGTCCTTAGGAGTCTTCACATAGAGAAACATTGAATTCTGACTTAAACAGCTAGGGATCATGGAACATGATAGTAACCATGAAAAAAAATAAGACAGATTTGGTCTGCCATTCAGAAAGGTAAGCTTGTCCAGTATGTAAGAGAGGCAATACGACAGGGTAAGCTCTCAGGTTGGCCATTACAGCATCACCATCTAGATGAGCAAGAGACCACTCACTCTGGTGCACAAGTTCCCTAGAGTCACAGCCAGGCACAGTGAAATGCAGTATGCATGCTGCTAGGTTCACAGCCAGCCCAAAGGCAGCCTGTCAAGGCTCGTGACACAGCATAATGGACATGAGGTCTCAGAAGCTAAGGCGTCTCTCCTGAAGACCACTGTACAAGGTTCTGAGGGTCAACAGTCTTTGAGGGTGGTGATGGAGGAAAGATGGGGTCTGTGGCCCCACAAAGTAACATTTGATTGTGAAGAGGAGGTGTGCAAACCACATAGCTGCTGCATCGAGCCTGGCCAGCCATTCAGTGCTTTATTAGGGTCTTGTTTTTGATTAATGGGAGAGCCATAACCAAAAGAATAGGCAGGAAACACTAACCCAGGATCACTTCCTTCTAAGGTTCATGAAAGTTGCCGGTGTTCTACTAAAACTGACTACATTGTATGCCCTCCCCTCCTTTCAGCACCTCTCCTTCTCATTCCCTTCAAACTCCCCAGCCCTGCCCCAACATGGTCACTCATCCCAGGGTCTATAAGGATGCTCTAACACAGAGCATCTCAGAGCCTGTCCCTTAATCTCTAACATCATCTTTCTATGGACAGTATGCTGGTACTTCTTGGTCACAGGGCATAAGACAAACTTCCTAACATTTTCTGACTGTCCTCCCTCCCTGACCCCTCTGATAATTCCTTTTTGAACTGTTGCGGTTCCATGGGGGTATGGCTGCTACATTTTTATGTTTGTCATGCTGATATAAAAAACACAAGGAAGGGGAGAAAGGCTCTTAGGTCTTGTTATGCAGGCACAGGGGACATCTTGAAGCTCCATCACATTGAAACTAGCTCAGGTTTACAGATTGCTCCATGGCCTCAAGAAATTCCTGCACCTTCAGGCAGGGGTACAGCGAGGTGTTTACTGAAATCTACACCTGGTAACAATTTGTTCAGCAGCAACAGCTTCTCCAGCTGCCTCCTGCACCAAATGGCCCATAACCCCACATTGTTCATGTGTGTGAGGCCCAGGTTGTCACTCATGACATTTTTTTTTTCACACTGATCTGGAGGCAGAGACACTGTTTTTGCTCATGGCCATTGGAATAGAGATGAGACCACATGCTGACCTCTGACTTCCTTCTCTGAAGTCTACAGTGGAACAACATAAAGGCATGGTGTGGTCTTTGCTGTCCAAGAGATCCTGCCCCATGATGCTGGTAAGACCGGTACAAGGGTCTCAATCCAGAGCAACACATCCAGGACTGTGGAGATAGGAAGGCACACTGTGCTATAATCCCAGGGAAAGTTCTTTGTAGGGTCTTGCAGCAAACTCTTTGGGAGACTAGCTGAATGAAGTTTGTTTTTGGTGTCTGTGTTTAGATGACAAGATGGGATAAATCCATAGAGTAAAGTATAGCTTGGTGGCAGCCTGGGGTCTGGGATTTCATGATCTGCACCAAGCTCCTCAATTTCAATTGTTCCTACAAAGTGGGGAGCAGGGGAATATGTGGGAGTCAAATTAAGAGTATATGGACTCATGACCAACTTCTGGAGTGGGTGCTGGCACTGATACCAGCCCCTCCCTTGTTGGGAATTCCCCATTGCTCACTGCATCCATGCACTTATGAGAGAGGCTGTCAGTTACAACCATTGCCCTACCTTAGTCTTACAGCCCAAAATGACTAATCAGAGCCTTTCTTGCCCATTGCAAGGTCCTTAAAAACCATGTGACTCAATCCTCACTGATGATAGATTTTTTTTAAAAGAGCTATTTACAAAGATGCTATTGTAGAAAAAGGAATTTTAGAATTGTCCAAATCCATGTTTCTTGCTACTTGGAAACAAGAAGGACCCACTGTCAGAGAGAATAAAACTCATCATATCCTGCACACTGGAGTCAAAGGCCTCCTTGAGATCTGTTCCATAGGAAGTCACACATCTTGACCACTGGGCTCTGTGGGACCTTTTCCTGAAGTAATGCTTGCAATAAGTTACTTCTTATACTAAATGTAGGTTGAGACTTTTGGGCTTCTGTCACTCAAAACCAAGGTCTAGAGGGCTAAAGAAGCTTGTCACTGGAGAAGACTTGCTGTGGTGGCCACATGCACAAATGCAGGTATGACACAGTGCTGGATACTGACCACAGTTGCCATGGTTATGACTGGCAGAGGGCACTGGAGTAACTGAGTGGATGCAGCAGTGGATTCTGGAGCACTCTGTTGTGGAGGCCTTTGAAACCATGCATCATAACTGCCCCCACCTGAATAGCTTCCCCTGCCCAAGGCTCAGCCAGGACAGTTATGCTCTTTACCAACCTACCTAGCCCAGATGGTTCATCTAGACCATGGCATTTGCTGGGGACTGAGCAGCTCTGTGACTGGTTTCAACCACAGACCTGGCCTTTAGATTTTTCCAGCATCCCTCAGTCCCTACCTGCTATACCCTGCCCCCAAACCTGAACTTTCAGCCCAGGTGTCCAGCCCCCCACCCTGCTCTCTCGCCTCCTCCTTCCTTCTCCCCCCACCCTCCTGAACACACACCCTTTCTCTCTTTCTCCCTACCCTCCCCCATGGTAACTTACCTGGCCTTAGTTCGTGGGGCCAGTAAACTCACCCAAGAGCAGCTTCCTAATAAACCTGCCTTTAGCATATTCTAATCTGATTTAAATTTGCTCATTCCAACCAGCGGACAAATAACCTGTCACTGACTAACTAGTCTTACAGAATCTTACAAAAGAAAGTCAAACATCAGTCATTCATGAATGTATCTAGGGCAAAGCATAAGGCCATTCCTTTCAAGTCTCATTCATGGCTTCCTGGCAGTTCACTTGGATGGGTATTTTGCCATCTATGAAGCAGTGCTAGAATGCTGGCACTGGTGTTCTCTACGGACACAGTGAAAAAGCTCCCCCCTTGTTCCTCTTTCATTATGAGAGTACCAGAGTGTTCCACAGAGAAGTTAGTTTTGATGTATGGATAGGAGGACAATCAAAACTACTCAGCCTGGGTGGTAAAGACTCATCGCTCTCTCATCATCAGAGCGGAGGATTGAGATAACAGATAACTCATCTCTGTTCTTTCTGATGCAAGTGGTACAGGTATGCTCTGAGCATTTCAAGTTTCCAGAAAACCTCCCTGACAATTCTCATGGGCGCATGGATACAGAGGACTTGGGACTCTGACCAAGGCACATGGCTCATCTGGGATTAGAATGCAGCCATCAGGGCCCATCATATTCTTCAAGTGAATAACTAAGTCATGCTACTGTGCTTTCTTCTTAACACAGTAGAACATGCCAGAAACTTCCAAGGGACAAGACATTGGAGAGAGAAATCCAAACAATCACAATTGTACGTCACTAACCACACTGTTAACCAGGACAGTGGGAATCAAAATTTTAATGTGATAATGTTGCAAGTCTTAACAGATTGGGGACAATTTCAAAATATTATGTGCCAATAATTTGGCAAGGACATGGAGTTACAGAAGCCTAAACTGGCCCAAATCCTGCTGGAAACTTCTGATGAAGTTGAAAACGCACATTTTCAATGACTCAAAATTGTGATCCCAGGTAAACAGTGTACCATCAGTATTCTAAGTTATGTGGATGATCGAAGAAAGAGAGACACTAAAAGAGAGGATAGACTAAGGCTTTGCTAGCAGCAAGGTGGGACAGCCTCAGAGGACTTAACCCAGAGCAGTCTTGTGACTTTTATTGACTGTCACACAAAAGGCCTTCTAGCAAGTCAATTCCCACATACCAAAATGTTTTATCTAGAAGTTGTCCGAAGGAACTATTACCTAAGCAATTCTCAGTCATTGCAAGAATTCCTGGTTTGCCAGGAATGCCTTGCAACTGAGGTCATGCTGAGGGTCTGAAGTTCTATAGGAAGAATAATCCCATAGCTCCCAGATAACAATAAAAGATTACTTCATGATTAAGTGGCCATCACTCCAGAGTAAATGCCAGGTAAAATGCCACTTTTTCAAGATTTATTTTACACACACACACACACACACACACACACACACACACACACACACACACACTGTAGCTGTCTTCAGACACACCAGAAGAAGGTATCAGATCTCATTACAGATGGTTGTGAGCCACCATGTGCTTGCTGAGATTTGAACTCAGGACCTCTGGAAGAGCAGTTAGTGCTCTTAACTACTGAGCCATCTCTCCAGCCCTAAAATGCCATTTCTAAAATTCCACAACAAGGTATTCCTCAGTGGGGATGGTATGTACCCAAAAAGAGTAAAACCTAAGTTTTGGCAGCTAGAAGAAATAAAAAAGTAGACATGACCTTGGTTGGTAGTCTTACAAAAACTGACTCTATCCAAAAGTATTGTGAAGCCAATGACACACTGACACGGTGAAGTGCAGTACAGGACCCTGTGAGCTGTACCCAGCAGCACTTGAGTCAGCATCATGTCCTCAACTAGAAGTGTGTTGGAGGAGAGAGGCTTTCTAACTAGGGAACGGCACATGGCAACTAGAGTTTAGCAAACTGCAGCCCTAGCACAGACCAGATGCCCCACAATTCCATTCACGAAAGTTCAGGACAGAACTGCATTATTTGGGGCTGTGTCCCCCAGGCTAACGATGAAAAAGCAGTGTGTGGAGTGGTGGCCACCCGGACTGCAGGTGGCGAGCAGCACATGAGCTGGGAAGGGTGAGTTCACATCACACTTCATTCACAAAGCCATAGAAAACCCATTGTGGTTTTCCTGCATGTATGTGGACGACTTTACAATATTAAGACAAAAAAAAAAAAAAAAAAAAAAAAAAAAAAAGAGAGAGAGAGAGAGAGAGAGAGAGAGAGAGAGAGAGAAGCAGGAGGGGATTTCCTTGATCATTGTCATTTAAATGTCTAGAAAGCAGTTTGGGCATCAAGTTCTCCCCCCTCAGAGGCGTGTGGTTCTGTCAGAAGCCTGTGCACCTGGGCACAGCCAGTCAGAACCCATTCCTCAAAGGAGATGAAGGCTTGAGTTAGAAGGCTCAGCGGGGGTCCCAGGCAGATCTCAAGGGGAAGTAAACAGGTTGAGACAAGATGGATGAATTGAACAAAGTCGGGGACCACACAGCAAAAGAAGGATGGACCGTGAGCCTCCATCTCTTCCGGTTCCACAGCCACAACTCAATAAAGTGCAGATGGAAAGACAAAACAGCACTGCCGTACTGAGCAGGGCAGGATTTTGTTTTATTTTGTTTGCGATAGGCTTTGTTTAACCCAGGATGGCCTTGAACTCCTTATGTGGCTGAGGGTGGCCTTGAGTTGCAGATCCTTGGCTTCCGCCTCCCAGAGACTGGAATTAAAGACATGCAGTGTTTCTGTGCTTAGACATGATTTTGGGTTTTAAGACTGGACTTGAAATGGCAATTCTGCTTTAGTGTCCTGAGTGCTGAGTCTGTAATGTGCTCACCACACCTGGCCAGACCGCCTCCTTTTATTATTCCTTAAGAGACACGGTGTGATAACGGAACAGTGGCACCATTCGAGGGATGACTTCAGGCACTGGAAAGATGTGCACAGGATCCATGCTCATGCTTGTCTGCTTCATAGAGGAGTTGGCATGTCTGCAGATCAATTGTGAAATCAATAGTCTTGATGCTGAAGGGAACGCTTTGGGGACTCACCAGAGAAAAAGCTGCATCTGGCTAGTTATCCTCTGAACAGCCAATAAGAATGTGACATTGACAGTCTGTTTCATATTAAGACCTTTTTTCTTCACAGTTCTTTCATATATTCTGACAATGTTGCTAATCTGACACTCTAAAACTCATTTAATACAAATTACTTCCAGGGTCGGGCCTGGTGGCACATGCCTTTAATCCTAGTACTCAGAAGGAAGAGGCAAGTGGATTTCTGAGTTCAAGGCCAGCCTAGTCTATCTACAAAGCAAGTTCTAAGACACTAGGGCTACTCAGAGAAACTCAGTCTCAAATAACAAATCAAAACAAAACACTCAACCAACCAAACAACTAAAATTACTTCAAGGATGGTTAATGCTTGCTTAAAGTTCAAGCATCTGTGGCATTACATATTAAGAATTGCTTTTAGTTTAAGGGAAAAAAATAACTAAGAAAAAGTTGTACTTAGACTACATTAACTAATTTTGTATAATCTTTTAAAGATTTCATTTTAAATTTAAAAATTATTATTATTACTCTTCCCTTCACCACCTCATGTGTGTGAGTATGTGTGTGTCTCCAGGTCCTTGAGTGCCACAGTACACGTGTGGGATCAGAGGACACTTTTGAGGTAGTTTCTTATTTCTTCCTTATTGTTGCTGCTGACTATGTACTCCAGGCTAGCTAGGCCACATGGGTTCTGGACAACCCCATGGTCTCCACCCTCCATCTTGCTGTAGAAATACTAACACAGATTTGAGCTCTTAGATCCAAGGTGAGTTTCAGGGCTCAAACTCAGCCTGGCAGGCTTTCACGGCAGCCATCTTACTGGTTCCCCATCTTCTAAAAATTTAAAAGTAGGCCAACACCTTTGTGTCTAGGTGCCATCTGGGACCCCAGATGGACTCAGGTAACAGGAAGCAATGTTAATAATGGCAGGCTTCCTGGGTGGAAATCCTGCCTCTATCTCCAGCATTCAAATCCTAGGCCTTCTTGCAGACTGGCCTATCCTAGATCCTTAGGCCTACATTGCTAAGGCTGAAGTGGGCCTAGCTATCATGGGATGGTATCTATTGCCACAGGTCACTGACTAAAGAAAGGGGAGGGAATGAAAGGAGCTCAGAGGGAAAAGTGTGCCAACAGTATCTGGGCACAAAAACACAAACTAGCGTGGTTCTGAGCTGATGCTTTCAGAAATCAATGCTTGCAGTTCCAGTCTGACAGAAACAACACAAATGTTTTATGTGTATGATCCTTTATAAATATCAACAAGTTTTGAAAACTCTTTTCATAAAGCCAAGTTTCTTTCCTTTTAAAAAAATGCCAAGCAGAATTAGGTGGGGTCTCTTCCAAGGAGGCTCAAGGTAGGATACACACCAACACTAAAACAGAACAAGGGGTTGAAAATTGGGCTCACGACAAAGCCTATGCTGAGTGGGCACGAGGCATGAGGCCTTGGGTTCTATACCTAGCACACAGACAAACAACAAAAACCCATTACCTGTTTCTAGCTTGTTAATTTTTTTTTTTAAACCACATGCCGCTTGCAATGGTGGCCAGCTCTTCATTTCCTTTCCAGTTTAGGGAAGACAGAAACTCAGAAAGAAAGCTACTCAGACCTGCTCTTCTCCAGGTGGTAATTCCAGATAAGTGACGAATTCATTGGTGAAAAAAGGTCTCTCAGGGACCTTTGGATCTTCTTAGAAGCCAGTGGAAGAATAAAAGGCACAGTGCTGTGGCGATACCACAGCACAAAGAGACAAGCCGTGATAGCTATTCCAAGTTATCAACTTGACTATATCTGGAATGAACTGCAATCCAGAAATGGAGGGCTCACTTGTGATCCAGATCTTGAAGCATAGTGGCCATGTAAGCTTAGGCCCAGGCAAGATGATATAAACGTTTAATCCTAGGAGAAAGAGCAGATCTTTGGGTTCAAAGCCAACCTGGGACACAGCAAGTTCCAAGTAAAGAGCAGTGTAGGTCCAGGTATGGTGGCACACACCTTTAATCTGGGCCATACTTTCTGCTGGAGGGCTACTTAAGGACAATGGAAGAGGAAATGTTTTTCTTCTTTGTCTGCTTGCACATCTGTTGGAACCTACTTCCACAGAAGACCAGATGAAACACCTAGCTTCATAGGACCGAGCAACTACTAGATTCTTAGACGTCCTTCCCATTCACAGCTGCCCACTGTTAGGTTAGTTGGACGGCAGGCTGTAAGTAATTCCAATAATTTCTCTTAATATATATAGAGACATTATGTAAGTTCTATGACTCTAGAGAACCCTGACTAATACACAAGGCACCAGAGAATGTGTCTGTGAGAGATGGGCAAAGTGCTGTGTGTGAAGACTTCTAGGCTTAGCATGAAAGCGGAAACTCCCTGTAAATTAGATCTGTCTCAGCACCCTGGTCTTGATACTCTCTCTGACCCCAGCCTGTGACGTGTACTGTGAACCTTATCATGCACATGGAGGCTTTACACAGTGAAGTTCAAAAGCATGTCATCAGTGTATTTGTTTATTCCTCTGTCCTCTACAGCTTTATCTGTAAAATGGGTACTTCTTCTAAGGTAGCTGTAGGCATATCCAGAAGAGAAGTATGCTGGTGGCTACAGTACAGTCTGAGGGTTCTGCTTCCACAACCACATATGGAACCCCTGCTCTGCTTTTCCTGCCCTACACCCAGAGTTCCAACCTCTGAGAACCAATGTTTGCTCTTGCTTGGAGCCTGCTGTGGCAAATCTCCTGAGATTCCACAGAAACAAAAGAACCATGTGTCAACTCTGCCCCTACCGCCACAAGCCCTGTGTCCCACACATCCTCCCTTCCCCAGCACCATGGTACTGTCCCAAAGGACTGGACCTCTCTGTTTCCACAGCACCACAAGCCGGCAGAGCTGATAAACACTGGCTAAGATGTCGATGACAGTGGAGTAACAGGCACACACCTTCTCTGCTGTCCCTTCTGCCCCTACACCCCATGGGCAACTAAGAAGCAGAAGATTGAGACCTGCAATCTCAGAGCTATAAATCCATTTAATCTTACAGTCTTGAAATATGGAATACCCCCAAATTCAACACAAGGCAGCTGTTTTACTTGCAAATGAGAAGGGTCAGCTGTGAAAATATAACCCCTAGAAAACCAAGGCCAGGACAGGCTGCAAGGACACCTCCAGGGGCCCGGCACCGCTGAGTCAGGAAGTCGGGTCATCTGTGTCTGGCCTATATGCTACCTAGCTTTAGGGATTCACTCAGTTTCCACCTTCTAACTCACAGACTTCATCGTGAAAAGCTCCTCCAACTCAAAATGCATCCATTTAATTTAATGTTTTCATGATTTAAAGATATGTACAACTCCCAACCTCAGCTGAGGATCCAGTCAGGCAAGCCCAGCTACAATCCCTTCTGACATGACTGATTTGGTTTACAAAATATTTTTTTAGGCTAATGTAATATCTTGAAGTCTATATGGCTTTATGTCTTTTGGACTTGCATCTCGTGGTTTAGGGAGGACTCAAGTCTCCGAATTTAAAAAGGGTTGTGTTCCCATGGTTTAAGGGCCTCTTTTGTATTGTTCAGCTGTCTTGTCTGCGTGTAGCATGTGACTGCCCCCTTCTCACTCCCACAGCCTCTAAGAAGACTGCACCATGCAGCTTCCTCTCTGGAAAGTAGGATTCCACTCAAACTTTGCCGTCTACTCTTTAACAGGACCATCCCTAATGCCCATGTATATAAACATCTCAAAAGTCTGCAGAGAACTCTGACAGCAAATAAACGGGACACACTTTATACAGCAAGTTCTCAATGAGATGCTGCCAAGCTGGATTTCAAAAGACAGGCTCCAGTTTCCAAGCTAAGCAGCAAATGGCTCCGTGCCTGCAGTTTCTGTCTCTCTTCCCCTCACTCAGGAGAGAGGGCCAAGGCTGACCTTGAGGGATTGCTTCATAAGGAAAAATCAGTGCAGGGCACCATCCCAGGACAGACCAGAGGAGAAGGGTTAGCAGAGGACTCTGGGAAGACAGAGATAGGTGCTCGAAAAGCTCTTCAGTTCCCACAGTGAAGTGCACCCTCTCCATTGCAAACAGGTCTGAGTGCTGACACGGGGGTTTCCCACAGCTTCCCCTGGCCTCCAAAGGCATATTTGTCATCAGAGGCTCTTGATGAAGCTGTACATAAATATCTGACTGTTGTTAAATACAAAACAAAACAAAAAACTATTCCACAGAAACCAAATCAAAACCAGCTGTGAGGACAAAGGGCCAAAAACTTGGGGTAAGTGCAAAGGCCGGGCAGAAACACTTGTTAACAGCATGGCTGACTGAGCAGAACAGGAAGTCTTTCTGCCCATGCAGTCACACCACACAGCTGTCATGTTTCTCCTGTGACTTTGCTGTGAGGACAACAGACATTCCACCTTCTAGGACTCTGTAGCCCAGTGAGTTAAGCTTGAATCTCAACTCCGATGGATCTGTCTGCACGGCCCTCCTTGTGGCTGCCAGCCTGCAGGGACTGTACAGCCTGTGTTAACAGTTGGTGCTTAGTTCCCCCTGCACCCATTATCACTACTCAACTCCATGAATCTGCAGGAAGCATGCTGCTTCACCAAAACCTGAGGATGTAAATGCTGTGAGCCCAATGCTAAGAATGGATGCTGTTGACATCACTCATGGTACAATTGTCCAGTGTCGCTGAGAGCCCTCCCACGTGAGGGGCAGGCAGCCTCGGGTTAATCCCGGAGGCAGGAGAATGACTGGCTTCTGGCTATGGGATCTGGGAATTTCAATCTCTCAAGGATGGACCAAGATGATTTGTTTCATCAGCTCTCTTAGGAGTCTTTTTTTTTTTTTTTTTAATTTTAGTTAGATGGGATAGAAAAATATATCTTGGTGTTTCTCAGAGCACGAGGCTGAACCCACAGATGGAATAAAATAAAAACACAGAAACTGATATTTTGTCCCAGGATGAGAAATAGTCCCAGAAGCTAACTTGAGCCAGCTTCATAAAACTAGACTAGTGCACCTGCATGTTTGAGTCAGACTGAGATATTTCCTTAAGAAATCTAGCAACTAAAGCATCACTCCAGGAACTCCTCAGCAGATCTGTGACAGACCATGGAATGGTCTATCAACTTGAAACTTCCATTTCCATAGTTTACAAAGAGGCTCGAGGAAGGACCAGAGAGTCAAGGCCAGTCTCCATAGACCAGCACTGCTCTCAGGAAGTTGGGCCTTGAAGGTAAAGTATGAAAACATTCTCCATCCGTGGCCATGTTTGAAGAATGTAGGAAGCTAAGTGGGGCCTTTCCTGTGTGGGCACTTCTAACATCCACGGGCAAATGAAAGTACTATTTGACACTTGGATGGGCTTAAGAAAATGTAGGTGTCTGTCCAAGATAAAACACAAGCCAAGGCAAATGGTCTTTTTTAAGTTCTTTAACTTTTTAGTGTGAAATAAATACATATTCCACATAAGAACATTTGGGCTCTCATTTGGGTGGCAGAGGCTGGCAGATCTCTGTGATGCTGTTAGATGTATATAAACCAAGCCTTGGTTCCACGTAGTTCCAAGCCATCCAGGGCTACACAATGAGACCCTGTATATAAAAACAAAACCAAACCTGTACCCCAGCCCTGTAGCTTCTGCTCACTATGACAAACAGGGTAAGTTTCTGTTCTCTGCCATGCTGGTTCACTGGTCATGTTACTTTACCTTCAGGCTTCATTTCCAGTAACATCAGTCCCCGTCCCTCATTGTTACCACAAAAACATTACTACCAAAACCAAGGCATCTTTCCAGGGCTGGCCCTCCAGGCTCCATCTGCACCATGTATGCCTTCCACAATGCCCGCTGATCTCCACAGCGGGATAGCACAACAGTGACCCTGAATGGACTCACTGCAGTCTGTCAAGATGAGGGCAGTGAAAGAAGGTGGTGGGTGACAAAGCTAGGGTTGCCATGTTCTATCTCTTGCCTGTATCTTTGTCACTGCAGCTCTTTCTGTGGGAACAGGGGACATGTGGTCTCCAGCAGGTTCAGATGGGCACCCTTCCTTTTCAGTGAGCAGTATTGGAAGGAGACAAAAGTGTTGAAAGAATCTGGAGCTTTCCAGAGATTAGTGCTTAAAGGGCAGGAAGGGGGGCAATGGTAAGAGCACTCAGGAAAACTACAAACAACAGGTTATACACGAGAGCTGGGATGAGCTCTGTGGCTGCCATGTACTCTAGAACTCAGGAGAGCCCAGGGCGTTAGTCCTCTCTTCTCCAGCTTTCCAGTGACCAAATCCCACCTTTGTTTATAAAGACAGTGTCTCATCCTTTAAAACTAAGAAACCATGACTGGAGAATGGCTTAGCAGTTAAGAGCACTGACTGCTCTTCTAGAGATCCCGAGTGTAATTTCCAGCAACCATAACTATCTGAAATGGAATCTGATGCCCTCTTCTATATAAAATAAATAAATCTTAAACAAAACAAAACCCTAAAGAGCTAAAGGGAATGGTGGTTGTCTCCCCAAATGGCTTTTTAAAATTCCAATTCTCTGAGTCTTGGGACTTACTGCATACATGGAACATTTTTGATGGCACCTCAGCTCATTGCTAAGACCTTTGCTTCTCAGTGTGATATGAGCCCATGAGCATCTTGTCTCATTAATATGACTCTAATAGCCAACATGGTACAAGCATCAGGCTTTCAGAACATGTTTAGTGATTTTTAAGTCTCTCTCTCTCTCTCTCTCTCTCTCTCTCTCTCTCTCTCTCTCTCTCTCTCTCTCTCACACACACATACACACACACACACACACACACAAATCATGCATGTGTACACACCACAAAAAATTAAATTCTTTTTATAGATAACATATATAATAAAACAATATGTAATACTTGATGAGTCTTTTGCAAACACCAAGCTCATGAAAACAGTTCATCCAAAAGGGAAGTGATTACCATCTTCATAAGGTTACGCTTAAAAAAATACAGATGTTCAATTTTTTCATACTAAGCATCTATAAATCCACCAAAAATAAGTATAAAAGGCAAAATACTATATCTACATAAATAGGTTTTTGGTTTTGCTTTGTTTTATTTTTGAGGTAAGATTTCATATAGTACAGGTTGACCTCAAATTCCCTATATAGATGAGGGTGACCTTGAACTCCTGATCTTTCTGACCCTGAGGAACTGAGGCTTGAGCTTCCACACCTAGGAAAGTGCTCCACTAGTAAGCTGTATCCCCAGCTATTCTCTGACATGCATACTTATTCTCTCTCACACATACGTTCTTTTCACCATACTGAAACCACATAGTGCGACAATGAGTTTTGCTATTATCAGGTTCCTTGGTGAGGGACTACTTTTGCTTTTCTTTTAAAGTTTCTATTTAGAGCTTTGGCAAGTCAAGGGTTACAGATCCAAACTCCCAGGAAGGCTGTCAACTGCAGCACAGGGAATAAACCGAGACCATGGCTGAGGGATAGAGAAACAGCAGCTGTGTCTGTCTCCAGGAGAGGAAAGGGAGTCACGTGACAGGCATGACTGTGTTTCTATAGACTTTCCTAATGTGGTGCTGCCACTGGACCTAGGGCTTTTGTGTACTCTACCACCGTGCTACATCCTCAGCCCGTTACAGTTTATGCCTTCAAAGTCAGGATCCAACGCCTCATTTGTTTGGCTTCCTTCAGTCAAGAAACATGTACCTGCAGTTGCCAGATATGATTTTTCAAAGAAGTTGAAAATGAGGAAATTTAGACTTTAATGTAGAAAACATAATTTTAAAATTCTGGTTTTCTTCAAAATTTAACATAGGGCAAGCTCCAAAGCACCACAGCTGTAAGCCACATCTGGGTCATAGGCTAGCTGGCTTAATATCTTTCACCTCCAATGTTATGAGGCATTAAAGAGCCAACTTAGTGAAGAAACCTAAACAAACAGAAACCACTCAGGCTCACAGATGAGGCTCTGTCTTTCCTGCCCATAGCCTATTGCTACCAAGGCTTGCTGGAACATTTTTTTCTCTGAGTCTTTGAGAAGGACATGGGCATTTGAGCTATTAAAACACACAATAACTAGATGTGATCAAAAGCTGAGCCCACTACCCTGACATCTGTGTCTCTAGAGTGAGGTCAGAGGAACTCTCTGCTCTTCTGGGTGACTAGAAAAAGCCCTTCCACCATCTTGTCAGTGATGTCACAGCTGCAAAGACCTGGAGGTTCCTCCTCATGCAATTTCAGGTAATGGCAGCAGCCATCAGTATACCTGAAACCTGCCTGGGACCCCAGTCTCAGGTCTTGGGCACAGTTTTGTCTCTCAGAATTCTACAAAGATGGCATTTCCTTCCTGACCCCGAAGATGAGATGCTCTCCAGGTTTTGAGTACCAGACATCAGTGAAAGACCACATCTGTTTAATGATTCTGCATCCGAGCAAGCTAAAGAACTTTCAGTTCTAAGCAAGTGATAGAGGATAGCCTTGCTTCCTGGGTGTGCCTATAAATCACCCCAACTTGCTCACAAGTCCAAGCAGCTGCGCTCTGGTTTTTCCAAAGAGTTCTTCCACTCAAAGCACTGGCTGGCCAGGACTGGTCCAGGCCAGCCACTCCCTGACTACTTAGGGCATCCTATGTAGTGTAGAAACACAATCCCTGGGTTATTATAAATGATCAAGACTCATGGTTCTGTAGCCATGTCTGAGATTGAACCAGGTGTTCAGAATATGGGGTGGCAAGGGCTTCTTTCTCTATAGCCATGGAAGTGCCTTGAGGGTTCAATTCACTTCATGACCTCTTCAGGGGAAAGCAAGTTGACTGTGAGAATCTGTTTTCACTCTCAGCCAGTGGCTGTCCCTCATTCAGGGTGGAGACCTGCACAACTCCCAAACCAGACAGGGACATTTCACAGCAGACCAATATTGACTCCTAAGATTGATTAGACTGTCGACAAGTCAGCCATGTTTTCTCTGATGACAAGGCCCAGAGTCCAGGATCCTCACTGACTTGTGTTTGAAGAGCCCTTATAAGGAGACTGTTTACCAACAGCTGTATTCAAATGTGCCCTCCAGAAATACAAGGAATGCTAGTAAGTCAGTGGCTGAACTTGCTATGCCCTGGCTTGATGCTTTGAGCAGACACTTTAGCAAACCAGGGTGCTCCCTGCTCTCAGAGGGGAAAAAAAGGTCAAAGTCAATCACTCGATTCCCTTTCACAAAGGGGAGAGTCAGGCAGGTTTTAAGCCTCAAGCTTCATGACAGAAGCACAGTGTTCTTACCTCAGCAGCTTGGGTCTCTTGATGGAGCAGTGTAAGACCGGTCAAATCTTCTAAGAAAGAATGTGAGGAGTTAAACACCTTCGCCAGGAAGGTGAATCCTTCTCGCTCGTATTGATCAAGAACCTGCAAAACATTGGGACTTTTAGAAAGGGGGATACACTGCCATTGGTAGATACACATGAAAAGGTTCTGATTTCTAACAAGCACTTGCTGAAAATAGGGAGATGACTCAGCAGGCAAAGGTGACTACCATCAAACCTGATGACCCAAGTTTGATCCCCAGGGCCCACAGAGTAGAAGTAACTAACACCCACAAGTTGTCCTCTGACCTCCATATAGACTCCATGGCACATGCATGCACTCACACATGCTCATACACACCACACACAACTATATTTAAATAAATGAATACAATAAAAAATTTTAAAAGAAAAATAAAACATAGGGTAAACATGCTGACAGGCTGGAGAAGAGCTCAGTGATTAAGGAACTGGCTGCTCTTGCAGAAGAGCTGGGTTCAGCTCCCAGTACCCACCACCAGGTGTCCCAAAGCTGGCTGTAATTCTAGCTTCAGGTAACCTGATGCCTCTATACTAACATAAAGACATGACAGATGGACACACACATTCTCAGTCTCTCTTTTCAAAAGTCTGTAAGAAAAAATATAGGAGGACTGAGTATTTACTCTCCACCTCTGCTTGGAGAGATGCCAACTTCTTCAATAAAGTAGGTTTCATGCAAATTCAGTGAATATTCTACAAGACTCAAGCTACTGTGCCCAAGATTCACTTGTTACAAAACAAATAACAGATGAGGGAAGATCCAAGGGAAAATGGAAAGTAATCAAGGGAGTGGGCAGGACAAAATGACCTGTTAGAAATCTGACATCTCAGCTAACAAAAACACATGTTAAAACATAACTGATAGAATGGAACTGTAAACGTCAACAGGAGTGCCACAAACAAGGACATCAACACAAGAATGTGCTCAACATCCTGTGATCAAAGACCCACCAAAGCGGTTACAAAGTCAGGATAGAGGACACTGGAGACTCCTATAAAGTATCAGAGGAGACCATCTAGAAGTTTAGTACTTATGTGCCCTATGGCTCAGAGACCCTTAGATATATAAACAAAGATGTGCACATAGGAGCATCAGCAGATAGAAACAAGTATTCCTGGCGACACTTCCTGATAACCAGACTAGAGTCACTTAAGTGACTATTCAGAATGGATGATGGAATGAATGGAATATTATATGTCAAAAGGAATTAAAAATACATGTGTCAAACATTACAGAAGGAAGAACCTGAATGCATGTCATAATTTTCTTTATATAAAGCTAAAAATAAAAACAGGTAAGATTAATCTAGGGTTTTATAATTCAAGATTGAGGTGGACCTATGGATAAACTGTACCTAGAAGAGGGATGTTCAGGGTGGTCCATGGTCTGGGTGCTGGGTATATAAACTACCTGTTGTGAGAGTCCATCTGATCAGTTAAGCCATGGACAGGATCCCCTTAAGTGTGTCATCCTTCACATAAAAGGCCAAAAGATGACAGGCTAGTCGCTTTGACAGAACAAAAGCTCTCAGAGCAAAACATATGACCGTCATACCCACGGGTCAGTGATCATAGTGCTGTCAACCGAAGGGCAGGTAGTGAGCTGCAGGGCCTGGGAAGTTCTCCTAGAACCCAGAAGAGACAGGCAGAGTAGTGTGAAAAAGACAGAGGAACACCCAGGAGTCAGTGGACACGTGAACAGACACCAGAGAAGCAGTAAGTCAGAAAGTAGAATTTAAAAAATTCTCCTTTTGGAAAAGCATAAATACCACAATTCAGCAATTTCACTTGTGAAAGTTTCTGAGCAGCTGTCTGTAGCATGAACACAGATGTAAGGTTGTTCACTGAACCACTGTGGCAAAAAACCTTGAAAACAGATATCTGACAGGGGACTGTGTAGCCATATTACGCCACATTTACAATCAGTGGCATATCCTGTAACTCATTATAAAACACACATGGCTCTGAACAACTGGTACAAATTGATTTCCAAGATACAGCAACATATTACACCAAGCCACCATCCAGACTGTGTATGCAGTGGTATGTCTAAAGGACGGCGGGGGGATAAGGAAGGGGAAACCAGGCTCATACATTCCTCCATTGGTCTCAGTGTTCTGCATTTGAAAATCTCAAAATAGGTTGAGCGCTGACATGGTGTTGCAGGCAGAACTGTCCACATGGTCTCCTGTGGCTAGCCACAGGCCAGATTCAAGCACACTGCAGATACTGCATAAACCTGCCCTCAGGCCACAGGTATAACCTGCTTAAGAGGTACAGGTAGGCTTAGTGTTCATGGCCAACTCCCCTGACCCAGGCAATATGGAAGTTAAGAAGGGGCAGAGATGTTTGGGAAAGTCGGGATCTGGGACCTGAGGAGAGGGGAGAGAGGGAGGGGAGGCGTCTCAGCAGTGCTGGGCAATTGAGCTAAGTGCTTGCTTAGGACAGGCGGCTTGGGGGAAGGGTGAATGAGGGTCTCTGAGCTGGTTAAGAATATGAGATACTTAGGAGCCCACAGCATCAAAAAGGGGACAAGAAAGATGAGTATGGTAGTACACGCCTTTAATCCCAGAGGCAGAAGAGGTGGATCTCCATATACTCAAGGCCAGCCTGGTATACACTGCCAGTTCCAGGCTAGCCAGGGCTACACAGTGAGATTCTGTCTCAAACTAAACTAAACTAAACTAAACTAAACTAAACTAAACTAAACTAAACTAGGGAGCGGAGAGAGCCCAGGCAGAGAGAAAATGATCCACAGGTTGCTGGTCACCTGGGGAGACCTGGGGAGCTGAGGAGCCTGGCTCAGCCATTGTCACTGGCTTGACAGCCCAATGCCTGAGTTTTAGAAATCACTTAGTTGGGCTATGGTGACACACACCTTTAATTCTAGCACTCTAAGTAGATCTCTGAGCTTGAGGCTGGCCTGGTCTATGATCAAGGGCTGTCTCAAAAAACCAAAATAAATAAACAACAAAAAAAGAAAGCATTTAATAAATATGGATTCCTTTACCCTCAATATTGAAATTCCTCAAAAGTCAGAATGGTGTCTCAGAAGAACAGGTATTCAAATTAAACAAAGGGTCTCCAAGTGGTGTCTGATCTATTTAAAGATGACTTAGTGCAAGTGGATATTTTGTTGGACTTTAAGCCCTTGTTTCTACAGATCTCTGTGTATGTAACTCTTCAAATCTGTGAGCAGAAGAGGGACAGCAAGAAAAAAATGAAGGACAGGCAGCCTGTACCCAGGGTGGACAGTATTTCTGAAGTTTTAACAGAATTGGCTAGAAAATATGTAGAAAAACATAATGCTCTTGGAGTGTGTGGAATCATGCACAGACCTCCAGTGCTGTGAGTTAAACCACTGAGCCCAAGCAACTTGTGAAAGGTATTAAGCTTTTTTCCTCCTAAAAGGGGCTTAGTCTTCTTACAGGATGAAATGCATCTACAACTACAAAAAACAAACAAAAAGAGGAAGGGAGGGAGGAGATTAAAGTGCATCTAACAGTAACGTCCAACCTAAACGAGGTACAGCACTGTCCTTAAGCCAACAAGGGTGCTGAGCAGCAAACCCCAAAGACATCGAGGAAAGCTACAAGTTTCCCACAGGTTGGGAAGATTCTTGTAAATAAAACAGTGCTGCATTCCCTGCCTGCTTCTGCTCACTCCGCCCACTTTTGCCCACACCTTTGTCTGCCCCGGCCCAATCTGCTGCAAAGGTGTTCCCTTAAAGGTCAGAAGACAACCTATAGGAGTCAGTTCTCTCCTTCCATCATCTGGGGCCTGGAAATTGAACTCAGGCTGTCACCTTTACTCCTGAGCCAACTCACTGGTCCAGTGTTCACTCTGGTCTAATGATACCTGTCCTTCCGGATCTGAGCCTTTGCTTAACAATCTTGCATAGTAGGTTTTTGTTATTTATGATGTATACAAAAACACATCTCTGGACTAAGATGGCAGTAGAATGCCTTTGTAGAGACAATGCCAGGAGCATAACATCTCCATCTGAGACTGTGCTAACTCTTGCTCTTGGCTTCCACTGAATCCATAGTCCACAGCTAAGCACTGAAGCCCAACAAAGCCTCCCAACTCAGGGCTACTCTGAAGAAGACTCTGATATCCTGATGATAAGAAGAAATATTTTTTTAAAAAAAGTATTTTTTATTACATTTATTTGTTTGTTTAGTTGATGTATGGGTCATGTGTGGGTGTGCTTGCCAGAACACAGAGGAAAAACCCATGGAAGTCAGTTTTCTCTTTCCACCATGTAAGGTGGAGGCCAGGGACCTAACTCAGGTCGTCAAGCTTGACAGCAAGAACCATTCCACAACGGAGCCACTGTGCTGGCCCGACATAATAGCTTTCATCTAGTGAAAAGTGAATGGATTCTTCCTCCTTCCTTCCTTCCTTCCTTCCTTCCTTCCTTCCTTCCTTCCTTCCCTTCTTTCCTTCCTTCCTCCCTTCCTTCTTCTTTTCCCTTCCTTCTTCCTTCACTCTATGTATGTGAGCTTGGATAAATTTATGTGCACCACAAGAGACAGGTGTCCACAGAGGCTAGAGGGAACTGGATCCCTTGAAACTGGAGTTACAGGAAGTTGTGAGTGGTCTGATGTGGTTTCTGGGAACAAGTCCAGGGTCTTCAGTACAAACATTGTACACTCTTAACCACTGAGCCATCTCTCCAGCCCCTTGCCTATTATTCTTAAACAAGGGCAGCACAAAACACATACCCCGGTCTAAACAGCAGCATGTATATATATATATATATATATGTATGTATGTATAAAATAGAGATGTAAATGCACAGTTTCTGGAAAGCTCTTGTTAAAAGTCCATTTTGTCTAGGCATTATACTTCCTTGCACATGATGATCCAAAATTACAAATGGCACCTATTTCTCCAACACTTACTTAGTTGAGGTCTAAAATCTGTTTTCTACATTGAAGTCCCAGGCAGACTAAGCAGGACTTTGAAGAAAGCAGACAGCCAAGGGAACCTGCCCCAGGCAGGAATACCTGCACTATAACAGACAGAGGGAGCTTCTGGAAGCCTAAGAGGAGGACGTCCAGGAAGAAGAAGCCTCCATGCTTTTGTGGGTTTTACAGCCCAGAGCTCACCTAGTTCTCAGAGTGAGTATTAGAGAAAACCCACTCTGCTTCTAGCAGGTGGGCTGGAGCAGCTACTTTTTTTTTATTAAAGATTTATTTATTTTATGTATGAGTACACTGTCGGTGTCTTCAGACACACCAGAAGAGGGCATCAGATTCCATTACAGATGGTTGTGAGCCACCATGTGGTTGTTGGAATTTGAACCCAGGACCTCTGGAAGAGCAGCCACTGTTCTTATCGGCTGAGCCACCTCTCCAGCCCGAGCAGCTTTTAGCACACGCAAGGCTGAGAGCAGATCCTAACAGAGCTGCAACATGAAATACCCCCCCCACCGCTGTGCCTTGCCACGGCCACGGCAGGAGAATGAGGCACAGTCATCACACTCACAGTCCCAAGGCTCAGGACTACTTGCCCTGAATAAAGGCAAAAACAGTTTGAACAGCCAGAGTAAACCCCAACACCAGTCATGGTAAGCATGCTGGGATTAGCAGACCAGAAGCTGAAGCAACTGAAGTCAACACAATGAGAACACAAATGGAAAACAAGTAGGAGAAGGGGAGGGGACTTGACAAGACATAACAAAGGGTTTAACATTTTCATTTTAAATTACGTGGATATGTGCACAGGAGTGCAGGTGCCTCTGTTAGTCAGAGAGGGCATCAGACCCCCTCCTACCCTCAGCTGAACTCAGAGGTGATGTGAGCCTCTGCTTGGGCACTGGGGACTGAGCTTAGGTCCTTTGCTCAGCAGTACATGCTGAGCCATCTCCAGCCCCACATCTGGCATTGTAAGTTACAGGGATTGAGTCCAGGTTGTCAGGCTTCCCTGCCTAACGCTTTCACCCACTAAGTCCTGCCCCATTTTCCTGATTTTTTTATTGACTTAATGATCTGTGCATAACAACAATGTATATGATCATGATGCTTATGCATGTGTCACTCACACATGTACAAGTACTCACACATGTGTGACTGAAATGGGTGGCGGCAGTGACACAAGGTCAGGAAGAAGGGATTGGGACACTGTGTTAACATAAGGTGCCCACCCTCATGACTGGTATAACATTGCAGGACAGCAGTGCTGCTGGAAGGAATATGAAGCTCTAAGGCAGTATAGTGGTTTGGATGAGAATGATCCCCAGAAGCTCAAGTATTTGAATGCTTTATCCAAAGTTAGAGGAGCTATCTGGGAATTAGGAGATGTTGCCTTGCTGGAGTAGGGATGGCTTTGTTGAAGGAAGTATGTCACTGGAGGTGGGCTTTGAGATTTCAAAAGCTCATGCCAGGCCCCATCTTGTGATCTCACTGACTGCAACTTGCTGATTAGATATGAGCTCTCAGATACTTCTCCAGCACCATGCCTTCCTGCCTGGCTGCTGCCACAGTTCCTGCCATGATCACCATGGGCCAACCCATGTAAGCAACCCCCCAATTTAATGCTTTTTGCTATGAGTTGCCTTGGTCATGGTGTCTCCTCACAGCAATAAAACAGTAATTAATAGAGGCAGATATTAGAAAAGATAAAATTATAACATAATACAATAAGAAAGGAAAAAAACTGCAACAGGCTGGTACCAGCTCCAGTTGGCCCTGGGCATCCGTATCCGTTCTCCATCTGTGTGTATGCCTGTGTGTGTGTGTGTGTGTGTGTGTGTGTGTGTGTGTGTGTGTGTGTGTGTGATGTCCACTACAGAGTCCAAAGCTGTTTAGAACATTGTAGTATATTAGGGTCATAGACACTTTACAGATGATTGAAGCAGAGTAGAGGATATATGCACAGGTTATATGCAAATACTATATATGCTATGTACTATATCTATCTGCCTGCTTCTCGCTGTGCTGGGGATAGAAGCCAGGGCCTTGTGCATAGTAGGCAAGCATTTGTTCACTGGACTGCACCCTTGGCCAGGTTATTGACAAACTCACAGCTTAAAAGTAAATGTACAAAAACATATTGTATTAACAGAATTCAAAGAAGAGTATATAAGTTTGAGAAGACTTCAAAACAAGTAAAGTTGCCAAATAAAATGAGCAGCTCTACAATGCACAGCTCATAAGTCTCCAAGAAGGCATGGCTCTTGCTTCTTTGGTTTTGCTTTTATCCCTGCTATTAATGGTATTCAGGACCTCAAACATATAAGGCAAGTTCTCTATCACCTCTGAGTTCTGTTGCCAGCACCATAATATGCCCCCCTCCATCTCTCCTTCCCTCCGTGTGTATGTGTGTGTGTGTGTGTGTGTGTGTGTGTACACATGTGTACAGGTGCTTATGAAGATAGGATGTAGAGGAACACACCCATAGTCCCAGCTGAGGCATGAAGAGCAATTAAATCCAGGAGTTCTAGGCTGTGGTATACATGACAATCAGCTGTCTGCACCAAGTTTATCATCAATATGGTGACTTTCTGGGGGCAGAGAATAACAGGGGGGGTCTAAGAAGGGGTGTAGTGGCACAGGTCAGAAAAGGAGAGGGTTTGGTGTGCAAGGGAACTCACAGAGAACACTGCTGGCTTTCCTCAGTTTCCACCTTTCTCTTCTTAGACAGTGCTTCTCACTGAAACTCACTGACTGAGCGAGGCTGGCTAGCCAATGGGCTTTCAGGATTCTCTAGTCTCTGTTCCCAAACAAGACAGGAGTGCAGGATTGCATCTTCATACCCAGCTTTTTCTGTGAGTGTTGGGGACTTAAACTCAGGTCTTCCTTCTTGTCAGCAGTCACTTTACTGACTTAATTATTTCCCCAGTCCCACTGGGGAAAAATCACGAATATCAGGAATCTAGGGATAACTAGGGGGAGAGCCAACAGGGCAGCAGGAAGGAGGTAAAGCCACTGTTAGCACTAGAGATGTCTACCATATTGCATCAGCGTGAAGAGATGCAGCAGTCAGGAAGCTAACAAGGGCACAGCTGATTTCAAAATGCTAATAACTACCATTGGATATAACTGATAATAGTCACAGAACACACCTTAATCCCAGCGATGAATACTTAAGCTGCTCTTAACTGCCTGCAATCCTAGCTCCGGGGAACCTGCTGCTCTCTTTTCAGATAGCTGCACACACACTGCACCCTCCCCCTCTTATGCATAGGCATCATTAAAAATAAAGATACAATTCCTTTTAAAAACTAGCTACACAAGGACTCTGTCAGAGCACAAAAGAAAGCTGACAGTAATAAATACTGCCGAAAGCAAAACCCATGAGATGGAGAAGCAGATCTATGTGACACAGGGTCAAAGACAGGATGCCAAGAGAAATTAAAACTATTTTTAACTAAGTGCAAAAACAGCCAGTGCATGTGAATTTCCACAATGTAAACAGTGCTTAGGAAAAAACACAGAACAGAAGGATGTGCCAGAGAAGAGGAAAGAGCATGGCCAATCCCCTAAGACTTCATTCAAGGGAACCTTAAAAAGGAGAGATCTAAAGTAAGCTTGAAACAGTGGTTTTCAACCTTTGGGTTGTGACCCCTGTGGGGTCACATATCAGATATCCTGCATATTAGATATATACATTACAATTTATAACAGTAGCAAAATTATATTTATGAAGTAGCAATGAGATAATTTTATGGTTTGGGTCATCACAACATGAGCAACTGTACTGAAGGATCACAACACTAGGAAGGTTAAAAGAAAATAAATTCCTGACTTGACTTCTTTCTATTAAAAAATGAGTTCATAATTAAGATCCTTCCTTCCTTGAAAAGAAAGAGGCCCAGAACTGTCAACCATTTAAAAATACACTAACCAGGTGTGGTAGCACGTGCCTGTCACCCCAGGACCTGGGAGGCAGAAGGATTATTTGAAGCTTGAAGCAAGCCTGGTCTCATAGAAATTCCAGACTAGCAAGGACCACACAGTGAGACCCTGTCTCAATAGGTGAAGAAGTAAAAGCAGCCAGTTTCAAGGCTGGTTTAACAACCAAGTATTTAATTTAAGGTCCACTGCTGCAGCAAGAAACTAAAAAAAGGACATGATCACATCAGTAGTTTTAGAAAAATATTATCAAAAACCCATTTATAACAAAACCCCTTACTAAACAAGTAACAGAAAGTTTCTTCAATATAATTTCTACAAATGATCTGCCAGTATCTCTCCTGATCTGCCCCTGTACCCGTTCCTTCCTTTTCCTCCTGATTTCCCTCCACCCCCACTGTTCCTTCCTTTTAAACAGATATGATTTTGCTATATGCCTGGGCTAGCCTGGAATTCCTGATGCTCCTGCCTCAGACTTCTCAGTTCTGGTACTACAGTGTGTATAACCACACCCAGCACCTCAAACTCTGATGAGAGAAATGGAAGAGCCAAATAAATGGAGGGTGCTGTAGGCCTGCGGATGGGAAGGTGAACGGCACCACATTGCTGGCTCTCCTAGCATAATCTTCAGAACAGATGGGATCCCACGGAAGCTCCAGCAGGTGTCAGTGATAAGAGTCCAGGTTTTTCTAGGGAAGCAGAAGGATCCAGAAGAGCCAATACCGAATGGAAGGAGAACTACTGGGGGCTGCCGTAACCCAAGGCTAAGAACTACTGTGCAGCTTCGGGCATAAAGACAGGAGGGTTGGCTAACAGAGGGCTCAGAAACAGACCCACAGCAATGTGCTCACCTGACAGGAGTAAAGGTGACACAGTGAAACAGTCTTTTCAACAAATGACACGGGGACAGCTGGACAGATCGTTAGCTCAAACTGGGCCACAGGCCTGAATGTAGAATGCAGACCTATAAAACTGGCAGGGGTAATAGGGAAATCCAGTCTTGGCACCAAAGCTATGATCTATGGGAGGAAGAACTGGAAAGCCGATTTCTGTTAAAGTGAAAACTTTCAGCCAAGAGAAAAGAGGTGTCATGAAGAGAGAGAGAATTCATGCCACTGTCGGGGAGAGAATGCCAAAGGCATATGAGGAAGGACTGCTACCAAACAGACAGACAAATAAATAAAGCTTCCAGCCCATGTGTACGTTTACAAGTCACGAGGTCTACAAATGGGCCAAAGACCTCAACACGCACCTAACTGAAAAAGATTCATGGAAGTAAGCAAGTGCCAGACCCTTTATACCCCTGTCACCAGAAGAATGCAAGCTACAACAGTAGTGGGCCATTGCTGCGCAGCTACCAGGATGGCTGGCAGATGCTGTAAGGATTCGGACTGGCAGAAATCACACACTGGTGGTTTCGCATCTGACCCAGTGAAACCTAGAAGACATGGCCACACTAAAGCCTGTGCTCAGATGTGAACAGAAACTACTTGTTCCCATCAAAACTACTCTACAGTAGATGAAAAAGCGACGCAAAACAGTGGGGTAGATAACCAGTGTGTCCAGACAAGGAGTGACATTCAGTGCCAAAGAGATTTGGAACTTTTGTTCAAGCAAAGCAGAGACCTGGCAAAAGCAACAGGTTTGTGTTGTTGTTGTGTTTTTTTAAACTTTCCCTGTGCAAATTCTTTCTACCTCAAACCCCACGGGAGACTTGAAAACCACTGATAACTGTATATATGGAGAAAGCTTCTAGGAGGGGCAGCTTTGGGTGAGAGTTAACTTCCCAGCCTGAGCCAAATTCTCAGATAATTGCCACCTTTAGGAACTCCTGGAAGAGTTCCTGCTCTTAAGCTGTCCTTATTTGGCCCAACTTAGAAGTGACCTACTATGAAAGTCTCTTTTAGAGCCAGTGCCCATAGGGTGGTTTGTTTAAAATCAACTCTTAAGGTGGTAGGCTGCTTAACAGTCTGAGCAAAAAGGAGCCCATCAAAAATGCTCAGGAAGATGTGGGAACTGTCCCTGGCAGCTCTGACAAGCTCAGTGTATTCTTGGCAATGCACAAGAGCACGTATGGGCATGATGCTCAGTGCGTGCTCCAAACCACCTGTGAGCTCAGCTGAGCTCTGAGAAGGCCTGGGCGCTCAGTGTGGCTGACCTGAACCTCGTGCCAGCAGGGGATAAAGGCAGGGCAGGATTATTAACTGCCTGCCTGCTCATGGAAGCATGTCCCAACGTGTTCAGAACCCCCTGTCAGAGCCTGGCAGGGGCATTTAAGGAAATCTCTATTTACTCCTGACCACAGAGCTAACTGAGCAGAGACTCCAATACCATGCAGGACTAGATTGCAACCTAACAAAATCCAAGTCAAACAGTTTAAAAAAAAAAAAAAAAAAAAAAGCCACTGAAAATAGTAAACACTTGAAAGAACAAGCCACAGAGCAGAGAAGCTGATGGTTCTCTAAGGGAGGGTGATGGGGGTGAGTATGTATGATCAAATTATATATCATCAGTATGTGTGAAGATGTCATAGTAAAGTAGTTACTACAAGACACAGAAAGTCAGGCAGTTATGCAAGAGAAGGGTTTGCTATTTTATAATAAACATTTCCAAAAATAAATAAATAAACAACCCCCCACATATCTGTTTGTTTTATGTTTGTGTTTGCCTATATGAGTTGACACTGAACAAGGATCCTCTCCAATTGCAGAGGTGCTCTAAGTCACCAAGCCAACTCTCCAGCCTCAGAAACCAACCAGGCTCACCAAGTAGTCTCCACAGGGACCCCTGGGAACAATCTCAGACTGCATATAAACTATATGTGGCCTGCTCTTAGATGAACTTACGAGAAACTCTGACTCTGGATTTGACAAGAGTTTCTTAGCTTAGCTGACAACACAGGCAAATGGAGAAAACAAATGTGTTTTTACTCCACTGAACCTTAAAGCTTTTGTTTCCAAAGACTACAGGAGGGTAAAGAGAGGTCAGAGGATGGAAAGTGTCAGCATACTATAATATGTATGATGCTATGTATGCAGTTCTTGGTATCCAGAACCTATCAATCACCCTCAGTAAAAACACCAACACAACTGACACATGGCTTACCTAAAGGTATAAAAGTGGTTACAGAAAGACATCCAACATCAAGGTTCCCTAGGGAGGTACACTTTAGAACCTCAGGAAGATGGACACTGCCTTGTATGTACCTACAGGACACTACCCACACCTGTAGGCGACTGTAAGAAAACTAAGAAGGAAGATTGGAGTGGCAGTGTCTTTCAGACAGGACAGGACTCACAGTAACCGTGTGTGCTTACACAAGATCAAACTAGTCAACAGTCTAAAGCATAGAGTAGGAAGGTTTCAAGAGCTCCCACCCCTAACTGAGCAGCTCTGGTGACAGGTAATGACTTCTGGGGAAGGGAGCCAATTTTCTTTAAGGGTGTGGCCCCTGGTAAGTCCACCTTGCTTCAGGACATGGCCCCATACCCAGACACACATAGGCAGTTCAAATTGAACATGACAGATTATTTTAAAAGCAAGCAAGCAAGCAAGCAAGCAAAAAACCAGGACATAAAGTTGGAGTGGATCTGGGGAGAGGAGTGGGGGTAAATATGATAAAAACACATAGAATCGAGGTTATCAAAGAATAAAAATACTGTATCTGAAAACAGACAGCAATGGTGTGGGGAGAACTTCCTACACTGTTGCTGAGGATAAAGCGGCACAGCTGTCAACCAGTCAACAGCTGCTCCTAAGAATTAACTCAAGAGACATGAAAACCTGTCTTCACACACAGATTCCCAGCAACCCAAGGCGGACGAAATCCCTGTACCCATCAACTGACAAGCATGGGCTGGTTCTGGCCAATGGGGCATCATTCTCCCCTGAAGAGAGGAAGGCACTGGAATGCTATGGTGTGAAAAAGCCTTGAAAACATCCTGCAGAGCGTAGGATACCATTCTCAAAAGCCACATAACACGAACTGTCCAAACTAGGAAAGCCTGGAGAGGCTGGACCTAGACAGATGCTTGGCAGTGTCTGGGAGGAGGACAGGCTGGGAGGAGGACAGGCTGGGAGGGATGACTGATGGGGAGGAGGACAGACTGGGAGGAGGACAGGCTGGGAGGAGGACAGGCTGGGAGGGATGACTGATGGGGAGGAGGACACACTGGGAGGAGGACAGGCTGGGAGGGATTGCTGATGGGTAGAAAGCTTGTGAGGAGATGAACAAAGGCATGGTAGACTCCACATGATGGTTGCACAGCCTTCAGAATGTACTGGGGAAAAGGCAACGAACTGTACCTTTAAAACCTAAACATTTACCAGAGTGTGTGACTTCTATCTTAAACATGCGCCCAGACCCAGTGAAATTCAGGATGAGGATCAATGGAGCAGCTGAAACAGCACCTGGGAGATGAACACACTGATCCGTGGGGGGCTCCCAGGAAAGGCGTCTTTGCCACGTGCCATTTTCTCATAGCTAAGTACGTACCAAGACGTTTTCCATTAGAATTGTTCAACCATGTGTCATTTCCTGTCAGCTAAGAGAGTACCAAGGCCGTTTTCTGTTAGACTTTTTCAATTATGTGTCATTTCCTGTCAGCTAAGTCGGTACTGACTTAGGTTGATCACCATAAAGACCAAGAGTCCATATAAAGATCTGCGAGATGCAGACTGTCACAGGGAGGAAAGCAGGGAACATTTAACTGCAGTCTTCAAACACAGGGGAGTGAGAGAATCAGACAATCTGTGTGAACTCTTGGAAAAGCTAATGTGGAAAGGAGTTGAGGAAGGAGAGGATGGATAAGTGGAAGCGGGGAAAGGGGAGTGGAACAGACAAAAAAGTTAAGGAAATGCTCACCTGCCACCAGAACTATGCCTGCTTCCATGAGGTGACTTGTCTTCTTAATTCCATCAGAAACTAAACTACGGCACCCTACCAAGCTGGTTAATGACCACGTATTACAACAACCACTCACTGGCGATTCCATGACCAGCCCTGATCTCTTTGTGGTTATTACTGGAGGCTATCAGTCCAGAGAGGGAGTCTTCCAACAAGGACGGGAGCCAACACAGGCAACCTAAAACGTAAAGCTACCCTAGGACCTCCATAGCCAAGAAATATCAGCACAACTGGCAGCATCTGAGACTTGCTGGGGCTTCTTGGTTTCTTTCAGAAAACCAGGGTTTGGGAACCAAAAGTGCTCCATTCCTCATGGAGGGGTGAGCATCTGAAGACACGAACACTGTGTGTGTGTGTGTGTGTGTGTGTGTGTGTGTGTGCGCGAGAGAGAGAGAGAGCCTCCAAAGACACATACACTGTGCGTACAGCTGCTTTTGCCCTGCGACAGGCTTTAGCCTCAAGTGCACACTAGTTTTAATTTCTTTGCCAATGGCACATTCATTCATTTCTATAACCATCTTAGGAAGAATGGAGCCAAAGGTGCTTTTCCTACCTGAGATTTAACTACATTTAAAAGAAAGAATCCAATCATGAAACACAATTAATTCACAGGGGGAAAGTCCTAAAACTGAATGAGTAAATTACAAGTTTATAGGTTGTATTTTTTAATTTTTTTAATGTCTGTCTCTCTGTGTGCATGTGTGTACATGTATGACTCATATGCAGAAGCCCTTGGAGGTTAGAAGAGGACATTAGAGTTAAGAGTGGTCAGTTCTCTTAACCACTGAGCCTAACCCTAGCCCTCTAAAGCTTTATTGATGATTATACATCAGTAAATAGTTATTAAAATTTATCAAAGTTTACACTTGCAATGGGGAGGGGGTTATAGCACATACTTCAAGGAAGTTGTTTATTTACATGAACACACTGTAGCTGTCAGATACACCAGAAGAGGACATGGTATTCCACATGGTTGTAAGTGACCATGTGGTTGCTGGGAATTAAACTCAGGACCTTTGGAAGAGCAGCCAGTGCTCTTAACTGCTGAGCCATCTCTCCAGCCCCAAGAAAGTTGTTAAGTAAGACACTCCAAAATGTTGGGTTTGGTTTCAAGCCCAAAATCTTGTTTTTAAGTTAGGTGTGATGGTATATGCTTGTAACTCAGAACTAGGGAGATAGACAGGTGGACTCATTGGGCTTGCTTGCCAGCCAGGCAGCCTATTGGACAAGTTACAGGTTAGTGATTTACTGTAGTGGTTTAAATACGAAACACCCCCCTACCAAAGGCTCTGGCATTTGAACACTTGGTCCCCAGTTGGTGATGCCATTTGGGGAGGTCTGGGAAATGTGGTCTTACTAGAGGTATGACTCTGGGTATGAACTTTGAGATTTAAAACACTTGTATCATTTTGAGTATTCTCTCTGTTCTGTGCTTATGGTTCAAAATATGAACTCTCGACATCCTGCTTTAGTTGCCATGCCTGCTGGTTTCTCTGGAACTGTAAGGCAAAATAAACTCTCCTGTGAGTTGCTTTGGTCATGGTGTTTCATATCAGCAACAGGAAAACAGCTAACACAACGTAGATGGTACCTAAGAAACAAAATACCTGAGGTTGTCCTCTGACCTGACTCTCTCTCTCTCTCTCTCTCTCTCTCTCTCTCTCTCTCTCTCTCTCTCTCTCTCTCTCTCTCTCTCTCTCTCTCTCTCTCTCTCTCTCTCACACACACACACACACACACACACACACACACACACACACAGAGAGAGAGAGAGAGAGAGAGAGAGAGAGAGACAGAGAAAGAGAGAGAGAGCGAGAAAGAGCAAGAAATATTGAGAGAGTGACAACGAGAGAGTGAGAAAGAGCGAGAAATAGCGTTTGAGAGACAGAGACACAGAAAGACAGAGAGACAGACAGAGAGAGCGAGAGCGAGCACAAATATCAATAATGTTGACAGTTCTATAATGGTTGTGGTTGTTTTACCTCTGCTATTACCTAGTATAGTTCCCACACTCCCTGTGCTCTATCTGGAGAAAGGATGCCTGGAAGTTCTGGGTAGTAATCAGCTGGATGCACACAGACTGCCCAGATACCTCCAGCAGACCTCAGCCTTTGCTACCACCTCATTTCCCTGTTAAATGGCATAGCCACCAGGCTCCCCATCATTTACATAGAATCAATACGCTTGCATCCAGGGAGGTCCACAAACAAGGAAAAATAACAGGTAGGCTGGACTCCTGCAAGCCATCTGAACACTCCCATCTGTTTTTGATGCTGTGTGTCTGTGATCCACAGACTGGGTGGAGAAGGTGTCTTACTCCAACCCCACCACCCTGGGAACTTCTGTCTGATCCTTAGCCTAAGCTGTATTTTCCAGCTTTGCAGAATCAAATGGAAGAGGAACCCAGCATAATAAAAGTGGGTGACTTCTGGGCCCATCCTGAGGGTTGGGTGTGGGAGAGTTTGCCCCACCACTGGTCTGCTGTGAAGTGATGTAGGCATGAGGGCGATGCCCTCCGCACCCTTGCCCCTTGACACCTGCATTGATGCCTGCAGCACTTGGGAGGGTGGGTCCTGTGCCTCAAATGAGCAACGCAACAAAGCTGGCCCTGGTGGCATGGGTATAGGTGGGCCAGCCCTGAGGGAATGAGAGAGGGAGAGCAGAGCCTGCCCCCTGCTGGTGGTGGTACTGGGCAGGCTACTTGGAGCAGTGCGGGAGAGCACGCCCTGGTGGTGCAGATGCAGGAGAGCTGGCAGGCCGACCAGCTCAGCTACAAGTCAAGATCCAGGGCTAGAGTTGGCCCGCCCCAAAATATACACAATCTGTGAACTGTTGGGGTCCATGAAAGAAAAATCCTGCTGACCCAAAGCTGTAGGATCTCAGTGACACAGGGCAACAGCCGGATAACAGGGAGGAGTCCCAGTGATGATCCAATAGTGATGGTGAGGCCTCAAGCCAGACCAATGACTTATTGCAATGAACATTTTACAAGATGTGTGGACAGAGGGATACACTGTGGGACACACTGTGCCACACTACAGCTTTCATGAAGAGATGCTTTCTATGCTTTGCTTTATTTTGTTGTAATTTTATTTTATTTTGGAGGAAGGTTGCAAGGGTGAAGGATGGGTATGAGGAGACAACAAATACATATTTTTCTCAGCAGTCCATGGAACTTGCTCTAAAACAGATCACATATTAGTACACAAAACAGATCAGCAAATGTAGGGAAATTTAAATTCCTGTATTCTCTTTGATCATAATAGAATAACTCTGGAAAACACAGACAGACTCACTATTAAACCACACACTAGTCAAAAGTGAACATGCTCTTGAAATCAAGAAGGGAAATTCAGAAATCCTAGAATCAAATGAAAATGAAAACATACCACCAACATCTCTGGGATACAGGGAGAGCTGTCCTAAGAGGGGCATTTACAGCTCTAAGGGTCTTCATCAAGAAGCCAGAGAGATCTCAAATACATAGCTTAGAGCCAAACCCTCAATTAGTACATAGGAAAAAATGTTTTAAGATCAAGGCAGAAATTAATGAAATGGGAACACAGAGTTGATTCTTTGAAAAGCTAAACAAAATGGATGCACTGTTAGCCAAACAAACCAAGAGAAAAAAAAAAAAAACTCAAATTCATAAAATCAGCTATGGGAAGTGAGTCTTTATGGCAGATCCCAATAAAGTTTAGAAAATCATTAGTTCTTACTTTAAAAACATATTCTTATTACACTGGAGAATCTGAAATGCATTCATTTCTAGATGCATCTAACCTGTAAGGTGAAACCAAGGTGAAATAAATGACTTAAACAGGTTGGTAACAATGAGACTGAAGCAGTCGGTGCAAACCTCCTAACTGAAAGAGGTCTAGGCCTAGATAGACACACCAGTGAAGTTCACCAGACCCTCAAAAAGACAACACCGATGCTTCTCCTGCAGCTCCCCACAGTAAGGAAGGAGGGGCACTTCTAGGTTTGTCTTACAGAGCTCATAGAGCTCATATAACCTTGTGATCAAAAGCAGATAAAGACAACAACAAAAACAAAAATCACATACCAATTTCCATAAAGAACATAAACATAAAAATAAATACTCAACTTGAAAACAAAATCCAAAAATACACCAAAAAGTTCATTCACCATGATCAAATTGACTTTATTCCAAGGATTCACACACACACACACACACACACACACACACACACACACACACACACACATATTTATGGATGGTTCAAGAATAGATATCACAGTAATTTTGAAAGATAAAAAATACTTTTGACAAAATCCTATATTCCTTCATGCTTAAAGTCTTGCAGAAATTTGGAACATTAGGAACACATCTCAATATAATACAGGCCACATATGACAAACTTACAGTCAACATTATATTAAATGAAA
The DNA here is from genome assembly GCF_963924665.1 of Micromys minutus. Lineage (NCBI taxonomy): Eukaryota > Metazoa > Chordata > Mammalia > Rodentia > Muridae > Micromys > Micromys minutus. Next base: position 31,465,297 of record NC_137972.1, read on the forward strand.
AAAACTGCAAAACATTTCTGCTAAAATCAGGAAAGAGACAATGCTGTCCACTTCTCCTACTCTCCTTCAAAATAATACCAGGAATCACAGTTCCTCAGAGAAGGAATAAAGGAGGAAGTCAAAGCATCTCTGTTTGTAGATGACAGGATTCTGTACATTCAGACACACTAAAGACTCTGCCAGAAAACTCTTACAGCTGATAAAACAAAATTCAGCAAAGTAGCAGGATACAAAATCAACACACAAAAGTCAGTAGCCTCAGACTATGCCCAAGACAACCCTGACCTGATGCAGAGCACCCTGAGTGGGTAGCGAGCTCAAGATGACCACCAGTCGGTAATTCCTGTAGGTGGTCAGAAGCCTCTAGGTCACGTGCAGGAACAAGGCTGGCATGGAGTAGAAAGCTCAGAAAAGTCCTGTCAAGCAAAAGACTCCAGATACAATAGTTATTTCATAATAAAGGCTTTTTTGCACAATAGGGTATTTGTAAGTTCCTTCACAAATGGTGTCATGTTATTTTCTATAAGACTAAGGATAGAAGTGTAATAGAGTTATTATGAAATCATATTTCTATGCCAGAAGTTAATAGTAGGGCAGAGAAAGCTCTACTTAGGGGTCATAGGCTTGGATTAACTATATAATATAAATGTGCTTGGTGGGTTACTATGTGTTATCATGTAAATAAAGGCTTATTAGGAGAGTAAATACATAAACTTAAATAAGGGCTACTGCAAATTCTAGAATAGTAAGCTAAATAAGAATTATAAATGTAATTGTGACAGTAGTGGACTATTATTTATAATCCTAATGTAGCACTGCCAACTAGGTGTATTAAGAAGTGATATGATGACTCCTGCACAGTGCCACACTGCTCAGGCATAGCACTCCTGAGACCACTCCTGAGATGACCCCAGACACTCAGGGATCCTGGGTGTCACAAAGATAAGCAAGTAAGTAGAGGCCATAGTGGAATCCTGGCTTGAGTGCCACTGGGAGCTATGTCTGAGTCTGTGGCTCTGCAGCTGTGGGAGGCGAGGCATCAAAGGCCAGGCAGATGTCCCTTGTCTTGGTTGTCACCTAGGGCCATGTTGATATCTAAGAGCTGTGCAGAACTGGCCCCACCCCTCACCTGGGCTTTGTGGGAGAGTGGACCCTGAAAGTGTGAGAGCAGGATAGCTGGCCCACCTCTGGCCAGCTGCAGTACTCACAAGAGCAGCCCCACCCCTCACCCAGGAAGCTTTGGTTGCAGGAGTTATGGGTGAGCCAGCCCTCAGAGTATGAGTGTGGGAGAGCTGGCCCTGCCACTCATTAGCTGTGTGGTGGCTTAGGCAAGAAAGAGATGCCCTCTCCACTCACTCCTTACTGCTTGCAGCAGGCAGAAGAGCTGGCCCTGCCCACACTGTCTGCAACACTTGGGACAGCAGGCCCTGAACCTCACCTGGGCAGCACAGTCAAGCATGAACATGGGAGACATGGCCTAGCAATTTGTCTGCCTTGTGGTAGCATGGACAAGGGAGAGATGGCCTCCTCACCCCTCTAGTCTTGTGTCACCTCTGTCAGATAGGAGAGCTGGTCTAGGGAAGAGTTCTGTCCCTCACCAGTTAGAACACTCAGGAGAGTGGGCTCTGCATCTCACCTGGGCAGCAAAGTAGAGCTGGCCCTGGTTGCAGGGGTTGCAGATGAACCAACTCCGTGAGCTGAGAGTAGGAAAGCTGGCTCTACCCCAATGGCTGCAGCAATGGATGAGCTAGCTGGGGCAGTGCTGGAGTGGAGTAGAAAGCTCAGAAAAGTCCTGTCAAGAAAAAGACTTCAGAGACAATAGTTATTTCATAACAAAGGCCTTTTTGTACAATAGGGTATATGTGCTGGTAGGGTGGGTACAGGAAAGCTGGCAGGCTGACCAGCTCAGATATCTCCCAGGCCCACATCCAGGGCTTTGAGTTGACCCACCCCAACATATATAAACTGCTAGGAGCCAATTCTACAGATCTAAAGCTGCAGGATCTTCATGACACAGGACAACAACAAGATATCTGGCAGGAATCCAGAGAGGCTCCAGTATTGATAGTGCAGCAGAAGCCAGACCTTGAAACAGATCAATGACTCATTGCAAGAAAATGAACATTTGCAAGTAAAGGAGTGTGGACAAAAGGGAAGACTGTGACTGTGGAGCACTCTGTGGCACACTGCAGCTTCTACAATGAGATTTGCTTTCTTTTTGTGGGAGGAGGTTGTAAGGGTGGAGGACAGGTATAAGGGGACAGGGAGTTGTGAGATGGGATTGGAATGCATGATGTGAAATTCACAAAGTTAAAAAAAAATCAGTAGCCTTCCTCTATATCACTGACAAACATACTGAGAAAGAAATCAGAAAAATGAAAATAACTCCATTCACAACAATGTATTGTTTTTTAACCTCAGAATAAACCTAACCAACAAAGTGAAAAGCCTCTACAACAGAAACTTTAAAATACAAAAGAAAGAAACTAAGTAAGACTAGAAGATGGAAGGACCTCCCAAGCTCAGGGATTTGAACAGCTGATATTGTGAAAATGGTCACCACTCAAAAGGCAACTGCAGACTAAGTGAATCCAATCAAAACCCCAGCAAACGTCGTCACAAGAAATCGAAAAAACAATCTTGAAAATCATAAAAAGCACACATACAAAAACAAACAAACGAAAACAAAAATGGAGCTGCCAAAGTAACACTGAACAAAACAGCCAGTGCCAGGAACAGAGATACTCCTGATGACAAGGCACACCACAGAGCCATAGTAATAAAACAGCGTGGTACTGGCACAAGACAAGGACACAGAGCAGCAGAAAAAGATGAAACATCCAGACTTAAGTCCATGCAACTAAAAATATACAATTGTTTTTTTTTTTAAGATGCCAAGAAATATCCACTGGAGAAAGGACAGCATCTTTAACAAAGAGGCCTTAAACTTGGACATCTACTTGTTGAATAAAACCGGAACCAGTCTCTCACTTTGCACAAAAATCAACTCAAGAGCCTCAATGTAAGACCTGGAAGCTCTGAGCTCTCTAGAGGGGTGAAGGTACAGGCACAGGCAAGACTTTTCAAAATGGGGCTCTATTAGCAGATAAAATGGCTGACAGCAATAAACATAAACGGTATAGCAAAGGTTTCTATCAGCTGAGTGAAGAGGTAGCTCACAAAACAGAGAAACTCTGCTAACTATATGTCTGACAGAGAGTATCTAGATATGCAAAGAACTCCCAAAATGTAACACTGGGGCTGTCATAATTTGTCAACTTGTCACAGATCCAGACCACACAAGATATTGAGTATAGCTATCTCAATCTACACCAGAGAGCTCTCAAAGAACACAAAGGATGACAGAAATGACATGTCTTTCCATCAGCGTTCCTTCTTACTCTTCCCCTTGCTCACTGTCTCCTCCTCCTTCTCTATATGGTTTCCTGTATCTCAAGGTGACCTTGAACTTCCGAAGCCCTGACTGCTCCTGAAGATCCCACTGACTCATTAGCTAAAACAAGCTACTGAAATGAGACTGTTCTGACACCTGATCTGATCTACCGAGAAACATTTATTTACTCAAAGACCCACAGCCTGGGCCTTTCCTAGTTTGCACAGGCATACTGGATGACTTGGCCTTCATGCCTGCTTACTGAGCATTTGTATGTGTGGCAACATTTGGTCTGAGACATGACTTCATTGTTCTGGGCCTGGTTGCATGATGCCTCTAGTGCTGGAAGCTACCTGTGTCTATCAAAACAAGAGTGCTATTTGGGAGCTGGGTTTGCAGGGATGGTAGGGCAGGAGATTTCCCAAAGAAGCCTGTTGGGACAGAGCCTTGTAGCAAGAGCAGTGAGATTCTCACCAAGCCGAGGCACAAACTTGCCATTCTAGACCTTACAGGAGAAAGGCTGTTTCTCTTTAGTGGGGTAAACCACAGGAAGCTCCACAGACAGCCTTGGGGGTGTGGGCTCCCTAGGCCTGGGACTCTGCCAATCATACGCACACTGTGTTTTGATCCCGATGGTGCAATGATACTTTACTTTCTTTTAAGAAATTCTTCCCAAATACTATACTCAAAATGCCATCATTTAACCAGTGCTAGCAGTAGAAGGGATGGGAGAGGGGCAGCTATGCTGTTTCAAGTCAGTGCAGACCAGGAGCACCTGTGTTTTCCAAGAAGCTTATTCTAGTCATACTAGCTGCATGTCCCTAAACCCCCAAATGTTTGATTTAAGCTGAGAGTGAACTAAAACAAAAGTTAGGTTTGTTCTAACTCAAGGCAAAGCTTTAGACTCTCATGGGGCATCTACCAAGCAACTCCAGCCCCTACAGTTTTCCTGTGCACGATCTGAAATATGACCTGGCAAACCCAATCCCTTTAGACGGCAGAATGCCCTTCCAAAGGCCAAGACCACTAAAGACAGCAGACAGTTTCCCCACTCAACCTAGCTGCTGACAGTTTCAAGGGAAACCTCCCCTAACCCTAAAACAAGCACAGTGACTAGCCTGATCACATTACTGAGGGTGTGGGGGACATTTAGACTGCAAGCTAGGAATCTCAGACTTCCATGCCATTTTCAAGTCTGAAGTCCTTGATGTTAAACAGATGGGACAGCTTTCTTTCTAGTTGTCTCACAGGGCACTAAAAAGGACATAGAGATAGCATCCATCAATGCTCCTGAAGGACACCAGGAAGGAAAGATAAAACAGGGGCAACTCTCATCCTTGTGGGCACTGACCAGTCCTACCAGTTCATAGCCACAACAACAGCAGGAATGTGCAAGGGCCCCCAGACTTTCAGAAAGTAGTGGAACAGGGACAGTATGGTCATGCAACTGCCACACTGTCTCCTGTCCCTGTGTCACAGAGAGAGGTCACATGTGAGTGACTTCCCCAAGGTTTCTGTTGGTTCAGCTTAAGTCCAGGCACATGCACAGACACTATGGCCTGGGGACAGCAGGGACAGCACCATTCTCACCATCACTTTCTCAGGAGAACCAAACTGTATGGAGGTCAATAACTAAAGCCCTAGCTACAGACTCCCAAGAAATGGAAAGAAACAGGTTTGCAATCTGCTCCCTCCTAAGCGCCATTGTTTTGGCAAAGATTGGTTCACCCTTTTTGTTTTTATCCTCTTTTAAAGACCTCTAAAGATGAGACTTTACATTGTAAATAACAAAATGAGAATATTTATGAGAGAGAGAGAGAGAGAGAGAGAGAGAGAGAGAGAGAGAGAGAGAGAAGAGAAGAGAAAGTCACCCAATTTCTGTTCAGTGGAGCCATAAAGATACTTATCCAGCCCCACTGTATGATACCAGGCATGCAGGCTCTTACTTCATCGTCTTGGCTACTGAAAAAGCATTTTAACTCTTTTATACCAGAGGAAGAATATCTCAGGAAGTCTAAGCCATGCCTCCAAGGTCACATGGTGTACTTGTGAGGGGCAACACTCATCTAGATGCCTTGGCTATAGTCATCTGGTGGCATTTAATGAAATATTATGTGGTATCCAAATCCAGCTCCAGGGGGTCCAGCATAAACCCTTTATCTGTCTACGATGGTGTCTCTGTGTCATGTGTGCACATCTTTCTGTAGACTGCAATCATATCTAGATTGACTAGAATACTGACAGGATGCACATGCTAGGTACAGGGTATTTATAATGCTGTGTACAGACTAATGCTTTTCCAAATAGTTTCAGGGTGTGATCAGTTGGCTTCATGGAAGTAGAGTGCCATTCCCTTACATGTAAATTTTTCTTTAAAGAAAACTGCTTTTTCTGTTCATTCACAATGTACAGTCTCAAATTACTTAGAGGCAGGATGGGTGTCCCTGAAATTGAGGCAAGCCTAGGCTAACAAAACTCTGCCTTATAACAAACATTAAAGGAGCTGGAGATCTGGGTCAGTGATTACAAGCACCCATTGCTTTTCCTAAGGTTCCAGCATCCATCCTGGTAGCTAACTCCAGTCCAGGGGAACCAACACCCACTTCTGGCCACCACAGCCAACAGGCACACACTTGGTCCATATACATATAAGCTGGCACTCATATATAATGCACACACCCACACACACACTTAACTTGTTTTCTTTGACACAGGGTCTTATTATGTAACCCTGGCAGGCCTGGAACTTGCTATGTAAGTTAGATTGGCCTCTAACTTGCAGAGATCCACTTATCTCTGCCTTCAGAGAGCTGAGATTAAGGCATGCACCACCACATCTAGTTTAAAACTTTTTTTAAAAATTTAATAATAAATAACCTACCCTTGAACGTCAATAATTCACCACTTTGTCACTTAGGTTGTTTAGTAATCACTTAGGTTCCTAAGAGGACTACACATAAGACCAGGAACACTTTCTCAAGTGCTTGCCTGAGTCTTGAGCTGGCCAGGCCCAGGTAAAACATGAACAGTCTCTGCCAGAGAAGTGCTCTGTAAGGGTCCCTGGGTGATCAAGCCCTGGCAGAGCTGGGCAGGATGACACAGGTCTCATTTTCCCATGTGTTCTTCTGCTGCCTGTGGGAGGGTACAGGGCATAAGGAGCAGAGGGTGCTTCTGCTAATGGGAACTCTTCCTGCTCTGCTGGAACACAAAACCATGTGTGCTTTTCTTTTTTAAAGATACTATGTTTCATAAGCATTCCTTTTCACTTTTTAAAAATTTTTATACCTGATTTATATGATCCTGGGAATCAAAGCCAGCCTGCAAATGTGTGCAAGGAAAACACTCTACCTTCTGAACTTCACCAGTCATTCACTTACTTATGTGTATGTACAATGTGTGTGTAAATGTGTGCACTGCCGCTCTGGCAGATGCATGTGAAGTCAGGAGACAACCCTGGCTATTGGGTCTTGTACCTTCCACCTTGAAGCAGTGTCTTGTTTCTTTTTCCTGTCTATACCTGGTTAGCTGTTTCTCATGCTTCCGAAGAATTTTTATTTTTTTTTTGTCTCTCCTTCCTACATTCTGAGAACATGGACACACACCATGCCCTGGTTTTTATGTGCCCTCTTGAGGATCCCCAGTCAGGCCCTCATGCTTACACTCAGCAAAGGCTTTTTCCCAGAGTGCTTTCCAGTCCTCTCTTCAGCACCTCACTTATTCTTTTAAATAATCTGCTCACATGATGATGGAATTAGTTCTCTATGTCAGTCAGATAAAATGAAACTAATGATTACAGTTAGCATATGATGAGAACATGACTTAAAGGAGGATAGACAGATACCTGGGATATGTCGCTGTCATCATGGAACATAAACAAGTCGTGAGGATGCTGACTTTGGGACCAATGTTTGCACTATGGTTCCTTTACCTTGTCTGTGGCAAAAGACTATGGTACTGAGTACTTTTCAAAATACCAAGAAGGATGACAAGATGGCTCTGAGGGTAGTGGCGCCTGCTGCCAAGCCTTACTGACCTGATTTCAGTCCTTGACTTCCACTCATGTGTTCACACACAAGCAAACAAAGCAAGCAAAGATGATGAAAAGGAGCATTCCCATAAAAAGAAAGAATTACCAGGGCAACCTAATAAGAGGACTTCTAGAATGGGCACTTCAGAACCTCACAGGGCACCAAGCAAAGCCTTTGGAGAGCTCACTGCTGGAATGCCCTTGAATCCAATGCTAAGCCAACTTCGGTAACTCCCAAAGGCAGCTTGTTTTGGTAAACTCTGGACACGATCTTCCAAGAGAGGCACAGGTCATCAAAGACGTCACTAAAGCAGATGGGAAGGTAAAAGTTGAACATAATATGCTGGACAAACAGAGAACACAGTAAAGGCCATGCCCCAATCTGGCACCAACCAGCAAAGGGCAGGGTGTTGTTAGGTCTGGTGGCCAGCATCCCACTGGACAGAGGCTCCAGGAGCAGGTGGCCTGACTTCCTTTGTTTCCACTTTCTGCCGTTCATAAATTTACCCACGAGCTATTGCTTATTCTCTTGTCCTCACACTTGGCATCTGCTAAAACCGCAGCAAAATGATTTTTGGCTAAGGATGATTAAAGGACCTCATACATAGGAAGGTGCCACTATCTAGCATTACTGTCATGTTCAGAAGGACATCAACAGAAACTCAACACACTATCATCCAAAAATATTCCATAAAATATTGTTATTATTATTATTATTATTATTATTATTATTATTATTATTATTTTGGCTTTATAAAATTATTTAGATGACTCAAATTAAAGTCAGTAAAATAAATGCATGTAAATACATTTTTGGGTGTTACAAATATTCCATTTAATTAGTAATATTTGGGCTGGAGATATAATGTGGTGACCAAGGGTGCTTACTGCTCTTTCAGAGGCTTGTGTTCTGTTCCCAACACCTACAAGGTGCCTCATAACCACCTCTAACTTCAGCTCCAGGGGATCTAATGCTCCCTTCTGGCCTCTGCTGGCTCCTGCATACACAAAGTATATATAACTCATGTAGGTGCACACTTATACACATAAACATAATAAATAAGGGGCTAGAGGGAAGGTTCGGCAGTTAAGAGCACCTGCTGTTCTTGCAAAAAAAGTGGATTCATTGCACCCACACAGAGGCTTACAACTGCTTATAATTTCAGTTCTAAAAGATCTGATACCCTTTTCTGACCTCCAAGGGCTCCTGTGTATATGCTGTGCTTATAAACTCACACAGGAACAGACACATAAAAATCACTAAATCTTTATATACATTCATACATATATAGCCTATTTAGGTATAAACATATATGTACTTAAAGGCTCCCAGTTCAAGCAGATCTGTCTCTCAGTTCAGTAGTGAGACTGCAGCTCCTACTTGGCCTTTTCTTCTGTTCTTCCTCTGATTACTATATCACATAAATATCAAAGGAGATGAGGAACATGAAAAGAGATGCCCGGGCTCTGTGCCCTCGACGAGAGGAACTGACCCACAGAACTCTGAGCAGGGTTACTGTCTTCTCCTGTCCCTCAGTTGGCTGCAGCTGGGCACAAGACACACTCCGTGGCAGATTAGTCAGTCCTTCATAGTTTCCTGTGACTAAAGAAAATGAGTCCCCAGAGAGATCTGGTACCTTTCCAAAGCCGTAACTGTCATGGTAGGACTGGGATGGGTACAGGGATTGCCTCCCAGTCACTTTCCAGGAGAACCTGGGCATGGTACTACCATAGCAAGCCTCAGGGGGCCAGGTGTCCTGTCATCACAATGGCGGGAAGCCACTGAAGCACTCTACAAAGCTACAGTGGCTGTACATTTTCCATAGGAGTACATCAACACCTTTGTTCAACCTGAACACAGTCCCAAAAGACTTAATTAGGGGATGTATGTGGGATGGAGGCTAAAAAATGAATTGCTAATTTCTAAACTATAAAAGCCTAACATTTCCATGTCCTGAAGACGAGTAGCCTGACAATCAGTAAAACCATGGAAAAGATCGTGGCTCTATATTCTCTCTCTGCATAAGAGGTCGCCTGAAGGGAAAAGTACACTAGAGTGACCACATGCGCCAGGGAAGCAGGATAACCTTTGTTTCAGAGGAGGTTTTTCAAAGATGATTGTCAGGAGACATGTGGGCAAGCTTTCTGCAGTTTTTAAAAACCAGGACAGCCTTGAACCTTGACTTCCAGGTCCTGGACTCTGTCCTTCTTGTATCTGTATATTTTATATCTTGTATCTTGTCTGTGGGGAAACAGCAGCTTGAGGAGACATCACACACTCAGGGATACTTCAGGCCACCACAGTGGTCTTTGTTTTCTTCCTGTTTCTGGTGTCAACACCAGTCCCAGGAGTGGGCAAAGGCCCTGGTGCCTGGCCTGAGAAACTGGATATGCGTCAGCCATTGCAATTTCCCTGGGAAACAGAAAATATTTTCCCTGCTCTATGGATGAGGAAATTGAAGCAAAGGGAGAAAACATCCGAGATTTTCCAAAGAGGAGGAAGAGCCAAGAGCTGTGAGGTTAAGGCTTATAGCTGAGCACTGCTCCCTGGCTTGGGACATCCCAGTTCCTTTTGGGAGCTCAGCAGCTCTGGAGATGGGAGAAACACAAGTTGCTAAGGACAAGAAGTGGGATACAGTTTACACCACACAACCACACATATGGATCCCATCACCCGTTCAAACAGAAAGTGTGAGGCCTTGATGGGTAAGTGAGATAGGAAAAGAGGACCAGGGTGGGGGTTACTCATCGTTTTCCCAACTAGAGATTTATGTCCCTTTTGGAAAGGGGAAGAAAACCCTGGCTGCAGCTCCATTTTGAGTAATATTTGCCACTAAGAAGCTGTATGCAGACACTCCTGGTATAAGCCCTGGGAGCTCTTCCGATAAATTTGTAAAGGGCTGAGTAGCAGGCAGGATGCTTGTCACAGTGCTCTGATCCTCAAACCTGAAGCTCATTTCAAACTGACAGTAAGAACTGAAGACTAGTTACACATCACTATGTCAAGAGCACAACACAAAGGCGGATGACTCTTGTCTTTAACTCTATTTTCTGCAATTAAAATGGATGGCTGGGCTAGGGCGTGAAGCATGCCAGAGGCTCTGTCTTCCACCCCTAGTATGGGACACAAAATTGTCAATTAAACAAAGATTGAAAGAACCTCAATCCAAAGTGCAGAAGCGAATGACTTAGAGAGAGAGAGAGAGAGAGAGAGAGAGAGAGAGAGAGAGAGAGAGAGAGAGAGAGAGAGAGAGTCAGCACTTGTCTCACTGAACTGACTCACTGGCCAAAGGAAGGCAGAAGCACCGGACCTGGGGTCACTCAGCAGGCGAGGGAGTGAACAGGACCCTGGGAATCCCCCACTGTGGCTGCTAAATGCCATAGGCTGGGAAAGTCCCTAGCTCTGGGCGGAGGTGAGAGAGTTTTATGTGGAATTGCAAGATTCAAAGCAGAATCTTACATTCCGTCTTGGGAAGTGCTGCTCATGGAGACAAATGGCCACCCTCCTTCGGGGTACACCACAGCTGCTTGTGTGCAGTGTCGGAGCCGGCTGTTATACAAGCTCCCACTCTCTCCCCCATGGGTTAAACTCAGCTCAGAAGTGAATGTCCACCAACCCTCCTCAGGGTAGCCCCATTTATAAAGAAGAATTGTGTTGTACAGACAGGGGCATGCACCCCAACACAGAGCGGGACCCATGGTGGTGGCACTGCTGTTGGACAGACTGTCTGCACAGCTCATGCTTTTCTCTTTTACTTAGATTTATTTTTAACTGTGTGTGTGGTATGTGTGTGTGTATGTGTGTGTGTGTGTGTGTGTATGTGTGTGTGTGTGCGCGCGCGTGCGCACGCGCGCACAATAGTACAGGTGCCCATAGAGGTCAGAAGAGAGTGCTGGATCCCCTGGAGCTGGGGTTTCTGGTGGTTGGGTGCTTGGAACCAAACTCAGGTCCTTTGGAAGAATACTGAGTCCTTTTAAATGCTGAGCACCTCTCCAGCTCCAGCAAGTCATTTTTCTTGAGGCTAATATCTTAGCTGATGTCAAAGAGTGCCCAGCTCCTGCTTCTATCTTCAGAATGTTGGGATTAAAAGCATAGCACAATGTTTCTTTTGATCACTGTGATAGTCAGCTTTCAGCTACTGTATAAAAATACTTGAGCAATCAGTTTTTTAAAAAAAGATTTGTGTGTGTGTGTGTGTCTCATGTTTTAGAAGACTCGATTCATGGTCAGTTGGCCCATTGTTTCTGGGGGCAAGATCAGGTGGTTACACCACGGTGGGAATCCATGGTAAAAAGACCCATATCATACTGCCAAGAAAAAGGGGGGGGGGGAGAAAGAGGAAGGGTCCAGGATCCCCTTCAAGGTACATCCTCAGTGACCTGACTGCCCCTCAAAGGCTCCACGACCTCCTGGTAGCACCAAGCCATTTCCGTTCATGCCTTTGAAGGATCCTCTCAGAGGTAAATGGGAGCAATGGCTTGTGCTCTGCACACTATTGTGTATCTTTAGCACACACCACACATTCACAACAACCCAATGATGAATGTCTGCTGCTGGGCACTGAGGTGCTGACCCTTCTCTCCAAGTCTAAGTTTGGTCCCTTTGTCTTCTAAGGTTATATATGTATACATAACTCTCAGGTGATGGGTTGCTCTGATCAGAACTCCTTCTAAAAGAACATTTCAATAAAGAGGTTTACTTCTGGTATTTCATGCTTCTTCTAAAAGCCTTTCTGTGTGTATATATGTGTGAGTGTACATGATCACACATGGCATGAGATCTTTGTGTCAGCCTCACCTTCTACCTTGCTTGACCCAGGGTCTCATGTTGTCTGTTGCTGTGTATGCCAGGTTTCCTGTGAGCTTTCAGAAATTCTTGCTCTGCCTTTCATTGTCCTAGAGATGATGAGATTACAGATGTGCATTGACCATGCTGATTTATGTGGGTTCTAGGGATTTGAACTCAGGTCCTCACCCTTGTATAGCAACTGATTTTCCAACTGAGCTACCCCAGCCCCTTATGCTTTTTCCATCACAGGTAATTAATTGTACAATAAAAGAAAGGTGGGGCTGTATGAAATGTGAAAGTCAGTTGGATGGTGTTTTGCTGGGGCAAACAAGTGAAGGAATGTTTAGCTGAAGCAGATGCAGGTGAAAGGATCTTCTACTAAAGCAAACGTGTGAAAGGACACCTGATCAAGGATCCTTCAATAATGACAGGCTTGTATTGGTTCGCCTTACATTGTGTAGTTGAGTTGCACTTGTTGGGACCCCATAGGAAGAACCACACCAAAAACTTCTGGTGGTGTGCTGCAGTTTCTTGCTGCTTTTGCAGACTTGAGCTGATTAGCAGGGTGATGTCAGCTGAGACAGATGCAAGTGTTGAGGCGAGGCATGTGGAGGACACATGATGTTTGGAGGGTATAAATAGGACTCGAAGGACAGTGACCAGGGCTTAGCTAGGATTGCTTATAAAGCTAGCTGTGTAATACTTGTGGGTCTCTAGTCTTTGCTGATCTTCATTTTACTGAGAGAGGCACAGCCAAGAACTTCTCCTGATGTTTCCAGTGGTCCCTCTGGCTGACTTGTATTTAGGCTGAGGCCTGGCTGTCTCTGCTAGGTAGTGTCAATGGTGTTGCTAACCTGACTCTACCGAACTGGCCTGCTTGTGTATTGAGAGTGGATTGAGCTGCTACTGCTGACCTGTGAACTGAGCTGCCAGTTTCCAGACAACACAGACAGGAGTTGCCCCAAAGACCCGTTCTAAACAGGTCCACATCCCCCATATTCTTTCTTTCCCACTACCTCTGGTGAGTGGTGGGTTAAAATGGGGGTTAAAGCATTTAAGAACAGTTATTAAAAATAGGTAGTAAAAAACAATTAAAGTTCCAGTTCTGTTATATCAACAGGCTGTGGCGAGAAAGGCAAGAAAATCCTTTGCCATCTGAGGATACCAGCTGGTGGCTGTTACACTAATCCTCCTCCTCCTCACTTCCCAGGACACTGATCCCAACAACTCACAAGCTGTCTCACAACATCAGCAGAAGCCTTACATTGGTCATGACCAGAATGAGAATATTATTAGCCTTGCTTATAACTAATTAAAACCTCAAGATCAGGTTTCTGGGCCTATCTTGGTACAACTTGGTACATCTGTGCAGGGAAAGGGCTCCAGATGGTAGGCAAACCAGGCTTGAGGCCTGCTTCCTCCCAAGAGGTATTTCTGTGATGTCACAGATGCTGTGGATGATAGAACCATGCAGCAAGAACAAGCTTAGTCTTGCACACTGCCAATCAGGTGAGCATGCTCAGGAATTCTGTCCCCTCAGAAACAGCCCCATACCTCACTCTGCAGGTTCCTCAGAAACAAAGCCACTATGGAAACCTTGGAAGATAACTGGACTCTTTAAAGAAAAATAGCATTCCCAGTAAACATCCTCCACTCTCCTATGGAAGACACTAGGAAAGTTCTAGAGTGATGAGCAGGTGACCAGCTAATGTCATCAGATATCAGTGACTCTCCTCTTACCTTGTTCACTGCAGCCTGTCTAGTCAATGTCACAGAATTATTTTAGGGTGAGAGTATTCTTCTTTAGGAAGCCACCAAGAAAAGAGAACTCTCTCTCTCTCTCTCTCTCTCTCTCTCTCTCTCTCTCTCTCTCTCTCTCTCTCTCTCTCTCTGTGTGTGTGTGTGTGTGTGTGTGTGTGTGTCTGTAGGCCGTGGATACCTGCACATAAATGTTCGTACCCATGTGGTGGCTAGAGGTTGTCCTCCCCTATCACATTCCACCTTACTTTTATGGTATTGACTCTGAAGCTGTACCTGCCCTACACCCTCAGCACTTGGGTCACAGATGCATGTCATCCAAACCTGGCTTTTGTAGAGATACTGGACATCCCAATTTAGGTCATCACATTTGCATGGCAAGTGCTTTAATGACTAAGTACTCTGATCAGTACCATTTTCTGACGTAGCAGGGACTAGCAGTTTTGAAACTTCTGTGTATTCTAGATGAGAGCGGGCAAGTATCTAGTCAGAATGAGGGGAACCAGGTTTCAGAAAAAAGAAATGAGCACCATCAGAGGTGACAAACATTTCACATGCCTCCAGGCATGAGGGTGCACATTAGACAGATCCAAACTAAGGGGGATTTTATAAACATAACAGGCAATACCTCAGAGGGCATGGGCAGGGAAAAGGAGAGTTTAGAGACCTCTCCCAGGCTGAGGGAGGTCAGAAGGAACATCATTATCTGATCTGATCCTGAAGTGAGTCCTCATTCCTGAGAAGGGGAAAGAGGGAAAGTCCACTAAGAACATTCCAGGATAGAGACAGTGTCTGAAATACAGCCTCTGGGTCAGGTACAGTGGCTTTTAACACTGAATGCCTGTTTCCTGTGTGCTGTGATGGTGAGAGCGGGTCTTTGTTCTTAGTAAATTCACAGGGAGATATTTAGTTGAAAAAGAACAGTTCCCTGTTGACTCTGAAAAACTCAGCAAAGGAATCAGAAGGGGCAGAGCTGAGGAGGCAGGGCTCGCTTCCAGATCAGACTGGACCTTTACTGCAGTTACAATGGAACTGGACTTACAAACAAACCACCAAAATATGAAACTGAACCCAGAGCCTCTGCAATAGCAACACTCTTAACTGCTGAGCCATCTCTCCTGCCCAATTTCATTAAGTTTGAAAAGTATATCAGAACTAGAGAGATGCTCAGTGGTTAAGGGCACAGCCTGCTCTTGCAGAGGACCCGAGTTCAGTTCCCAGCACATATATCAGGCTGCTCATAACTGCCTGAAACAGAAGTTCCAGGGACCTGATACTTCTCATCCCTGCAGGCTCCACACTCTCCTACTTCCATGCATTTAATTTAAAATATAAACCTTTTAAAAATTATACCAAAATACAAAGTTACTAAAAAAGGAGATCTTAGTTAGAAATAAGAAATAAGGAAATTAAGAGACAGACTGTTGCTAATAAATTGCCTCAATGCATTCTGGGACAACATTTTTAGATTTCTGGTTCAAAGTCACACCTGTTGGCCTGACAGAAGTTCACTACACACTAGAACTGAAAAGTAACTTGTATATGTGTCAAAAAAGGCCTCTTCAAGTTCTGACAGCAGATGCTCTGTCAGATGACGAAACACATTAAAATGAAAGCATCCCTCAGTACCCACACCTCCCTACACATGTGTGAATGCAACAGTTAACCAGCTCTGTCCTAGGCTAAGATAAAATAAATTAGGACATGCTGAGAGGGACAATGATGCCACCTTCCCAGACATGAGTGCAGAGGCCCATGTCCTTCTTCAACTCTGGCAATATGATGAGAGTTAGACCCTCAGCATCACTGTTTACAAAACAGAAGGCTCACTACCCCAGAGTGTCCTGCTCCCTCAGCCCCTTCCTATATGTAAAGCTGAACCAAGCAGAAGTAGAGTGAGCCTCTCTTCAGGGTAGGGATTGGGGAGGGGGACAGATACTGGAAACCACGGAAGAAAACCATCACCTCATGGGAACAAGAGATAGGCTCAGTCCTCAGTGGGACATGCTTCTAAACACCACCATCTCTACAATGGCTGGAAGATGGCAGGGCCGGAGGCACAAAGTCCTATATGATGAGGAGAGCCCTGAAATTCAAAGTCTGGACTTGACATGGCGCTGCACTCATGAACGCAGAGAAATTATGGATACCTGCAGGAGTCCCGAGTAAGACATATCCAGTCAAAATTCTAGCACAGATGGCTGAGGTATGACTTGGGTCCCCATCTCTTACTGGGAAGCTATTGGCAGCTGATAGCTGCTGGGGGAGGGAGAATTCTTCCCTCCTGAATGTGCAGCTTCTGATAGATGATTTCCCAAGTTCCTTCCCTACACCCATGCACACATGGGAAGTGCTAAGAGGAATGAGTAGGTTATGAAGGGTGAGGGCATGTAGTTGGGAAAGGCTGTGTTGGGAGATGGTTTAAGGGCAGGTGACAGTGACAAGGGGAAACAGGAAGATATGCTAATGTGTCACTGTATATATGTATGAAATTCTTAAGACTGAGGAAAACTTTTTTTTAAAGGACTTCATAAATATCAAAGAAAAAATCTGTAGAATTCACTTTTAGCTCCAAAGAATTTTGATTTGAACAGCAGCAACTCAGACATGACTCAGTATAAAAAACATCCTGCTGAGTAAGTGTTAAGCAAACACTCTCATAGTGGGATTCTGCGTAATTGGAATTGTCATTTCGAAGGATCAACGCTCAGTCTGCAGATGATGCAGATGACAGGGAAGGGGGCCAAGAAAGTAAGCGAGGGGCTTCTCCTGGAAAGAGGTGCAACCTTCTCTGCACAAAGGAAACCCAATATCCAGACCACATGAAAAGTGATCGCTATGGGAACAGCGCAGCTGTGAAAATCCACGTCAGTTTGTATTAACTCGCCTGGCAAGTTTGTGTAATGCAGGCTCTGAATGGCCACTGACAGGAAATAACTCTGGTAACAAAGACACCATACCTGTGTTTAATCTGATGATTCTAAGGAGGGAAAAAACAAAACAAAAAAGCTATTCTTTCCTTTAAAAAAAAAAAAAAAAAAAAAAAAGGAAGGACAGCCTGAGGTATGTCTGGGCTTCTTTATAGTCAGCATCTTATGGGCTGATTTAATTAGAAACAGAGCAGGAAAGCAAATGCTCGCATTTCTATGAGAACCTAGTTATCTTCATTTCATTGATGAGCTAGACCTACATAAAGCCACAGAGACACTTCTGGCACGGCCACCAAAGCATTTCAGTTTGAAAATAATCCTGCCAAGTTATCTGGAGACCAACTAGTTCAGCTGTACAATGGGAAGACAGACAGACAGAAAGTCATTTCCACTGAGGAGCACACAGTCCTGAGACCTTGTCTCTGCAGACAGATGTGTACATCACCACCCTTGGGGTCCTGCCAAAGAGGATACAGGATACCTTGAGAAACAGCCAGAAGAATTGGCTCAGAGGTCATTTACCCACAAATTTTAAGGCTTAAATCTCAACCAGGCACTTGAGATGCCCGACAATAAAGCAGGCTCAGTTTACTCTCAGAGCAGAAAGGAAAACAATCAACTCTCCACTCAGGAGTTTGTAGATTTAACCAAATTCATCACTATGGCTTATTGACCCCAAATTCCACTGTTAGGCAAACAGCTCAGAACAGAAGCTACTGAGTAGACTTTTCTTAAAATTCAATTTCCTCAGCTTTGCCCACTGCAGGAGGTGCACAGCAGGGAAACCTCAGACCTCTAACTGAGAAATACCATCTTGGGATGAGTGACCCCCACAAAGCTACTCTGCATAGCACCCCAGGAGTTGGAAAGGGGGGGTCTGAAGACATAAAGTGGAGGTTCTCAACCAGAGGGTTGTAACTCCTTTTGGAGAGGTTGGAGGACTCTTTCACAGGGGTTGCATATCAGATACTTACACCACAATTCATAGCAGTAGCGAAATTATGTTATGAAGTAGTAGCAAAAATAATTTTATGGTTGCAGTCACCATAATATGAGGAACTGTATTACTAATACTAATTAATCTAATAATAAAGAGTTGCAGTATTAGGAAGGTTAAGAACCACTGGCTTAAAGGGACATCCAAAGGGAATCAGCTGTCACGTATAGTACACATGTGAGAATAACTCAAAGCCTATTAAAAACTGAGATGCCATGTAGTTTTGAGATACATCAGCCGGTTCCCATTACAATGGACAACAGCCCTGCTCTATTTTTAGAGCTGTTGGAAAGATCAAAAAGGAAGGGGCCTTGTTCCTGCCTCCCAACCCAGGCCCTCTCATCTCTGCTTGCTGTTCTTTGTTAGGAATATGTCTAAAACACAACTGGGACTGCCTGAAATCCCCCACCTTCTGGAGAAAGCTTAAAACTGCTCTGCTTAGTAGGTGCAAGGAAGGAAACCCTCAGGAGGAAGAACTGAGAACCCCAGGAAAGCTTTAAGATCAAACTGAAAGAACTGTAAAGCAAGTACTGACCCAGCACCCAGCTCAGGCTCTATCTATACCCTAGAACCCAAGATTTCCCCAGCTGGCATCTCTGGATGAATGCAGATCAACAGCAGCAGGACCAAACCTACCAGGCTTCTCCCTTCTTTATTTCTGTGCCCGAGCGCGCACGCACACGCGCGCGCGCGCGCACACACACACACACACACACACACACACACCACCACCACCACCACCACCACCACCACCACCACCACCACCACCACCACACTGGCCCCAGTGGGTTAAGGTTAAATTGCTCAGAGGTAAAAATGACTTACTTTGGGTGAACAGGCTGTACATTTATCAAATGCCAGGCTGACAGGAAGGACATTATCGAACCGTGACAGAAAACCCCGGATCTGAAAGCAAACAGAACAATTACTCATTAGGGCCAGGGATGAACACAGCTTTAATGATGCATGTCTAGTGGGTGAGAAGGAAGAGGAAATGGTTATTAGGGGTCCTGACATGGGTGATTCTGTGAATTTAGTTCCTCCTCATACTGTAGCAGGTTTGGGAGAGAACTATATTGGCTCTTTATTTCCATGATATATATGATTTTGTAAAAAATATTTGAGACTTAAAAGCAAATTTACTTAAAAACATAAAAAGTGAGATGAAAGATCTAAAGCACTGTCTCAGGGTTGGGTGTGGCTTAGTTGGTAGAATCCTTAGCTAGTATACACCAGACTTTGTTATACTATACTAGCTAAGCTCTGTATAGCTACTATACACCGTTACCAGCATGGCATAAAACCAGGCATGTGGTGCACATCTCAGATCCCAGAACTGAGGAGGTAAAGGCAAGAGGATCAGGAGTCCAAAGTCATCCTTGGCTACATAGCAAGTGTAAGGGCAGGCAGCTGGGCTACATGAGACCTTGTCTCAAAAACAAAACAAACAGAAAGTACTGTTTTAAGAAATGTATGTCTGAGAGCTAGGGTGTATTCCAGTGGCAGGTTGTCTGGCCAGGGTCCACCTCTGCATCACAAAACAGAACAAAACTCAGTCATCTAGGTTGCTCTGACTCGCTTCTCTTATGGAAATACAGAGGCCTGGGGTAAGCGTGCATTTCCATGCTCATCATGGCTTGCACAGTCTGCTTTCTTATAGAAGCAGTGGCTTCTCAAGGGCAGACAACATAGGAATAACAGAAGGCAAATACTGTCATAAAGGTAGGCATACTGACTAGCTGCTGAACGCAGACCTCGTGGAAATAAAAACAAAACAAAACAAAACAAAACAAAAAAAAAAAAAAAAAAAAAAACCAAAAACCCTGCAATCACACCATTGATGGGGAAACAGCACCACCTTGAGCAACAACATTTGATTGCAACCAATAAATCCATTTGCAGAGCAGCTTGTGGGTTCCGCCCACCAAGTATAAATGATGGTGGTAAGCTGAAGCATCTTGTATGTACCAGGAAGATATAATTTCTAAAACTTGTAATGGTAAAGCCTTGATCATTTCCACAGAAGCCAGCATCTGCAGTAAGTAAGATAACACAAATCCTGAAAGTTCATTTATTTGATGCCAGAACTTTCCATTTTAAAGTGATGAAATGAATGTTCAGGTGAAGCAGTCTGGCACAAATGAGCAGGAGGAAATAAAACCAAGTTCCAAATGGGGCCTGTTTCAGGTTCATACTGCTGTCATGGTCACCGTGACTAAAGGTGGCATCTCAGTTTCCTACTCCTGTGAGAAACAACATGACCAAAAGAACATCGGGGAAGAAAGGTTTATTTCAGTTTATAGTTCCACATCACAGTCGATTACCAAATGAAGTCAGGGCAGGAACTGAAGCAGAGGCCATGGAGGAGTACTGTTTACTGGATTGCTCACCATGGTTTGTACAGCCTTATAGAACCCAAAACCACCTGTCTAAGGGATGACACCACCCACATGGCCTAAGGGATGACACTACCCACAGTGGGCTGGGCCCTCCCACATCAATCACCAATCAAGAAAATACACTACAGGCTTGTCCAAAGACTAATGTCATGGAGACTTTTTCCTCAACTGTCATTCCTTCTCACATATAGTCTAGATAGGTGTCAAGTTGACAAAACCAATCAGCACATGGACCCTCATAGCCAGATGGCACTGGCTCCCTGGCATTCTCTTTTTAGGTAACAGCTTTGTCTTTTATGTCTCCTCACAGTATTTCTTTGCTTTCATTTTTTAGTGCTAGGGATCTGATCCAGTGTCTCAGACTTGCTGAGCACAGCCTCTCCTGTTAACTTCAATCACCTCTTTTGAACATTGTCCCTGCACACCCCTGCAAGGTCCATGCCTATGCACAGGCATGCAGATGCCAGAGATCAGTGTCTTCCATCCCTCTCCACCCTATTACTTTACAACAGTTTTAATGTAATAAAGTGTTTGTTCTTGGGACCTGCTTGTCTCTGTCACCCCAAGGCTACAGGACACACAGCCATGCTGTGGCTTTGCTTTCTGTCTCTCCTGGCCCCCATCATGTCAGGTGAATAGAAAAGAAAAAAAAAATCAACTCTCTTTACTCAAAGCCATTATGAGTGAGCACCCAAGTCCAAATGTGAATGCCTGACGCTGTTCACAGCAGATTCCATTTGCTGTGCTACAACCCACAGCATGATAGGAGGTGTAGTCTCACCTCCAGTACACCCAATCTTGAGAAAGCCTACAGGCCATTTCCAGAGCCCCTTTCAATCCCAGAGCAAAAACGTTGTCTTAGTTAGGATGACCATTGCTGTGATGAACACCATGACCAAACACAAGTTGGAAAAAAAGGGCTCATTTCACTCACAGTTCCACATTACTGCCTATCATCCAAAGCAGTGAGGGCAGGAGCCTGGAGGCAGGGCGGATGCAGAGGCCATGGAGGGGTGCTGCTTACTGGCTTGATCCTCATAGCTTGCTCAGTCACCTTTCTCATAGACTCCACAATCACCAGCCCAGGGATGGCACTACCAACAATGGGTTACGTCCTCTCCAGTTTGTGTATAGTCCAATCATATGAGGCATTTTTTTAAGGTTCCCTCTTCCCAATGACTTTAGCTTGTGCCAAGTTTTCATAAAACTACCCAGCACATGTGTTAAGTCACAACCGATTCCTTGGGAACCTTTGAAAATGTGACTTTCAGTTTCCTGTCTCTAAGGGATGTGGTGGCCACTTCACAAACTAGAACAAGAGGAAAGTGGGGGGGGGGGTCTGCTAGTTAGGAACCAGGAAAAGCCATCAAAACTGCTGGAAGGACTTCAACTGCAAACCACAAACAACATGTTGAGATAGATCCTCCTGATGTTCCAGGTTTAAATACAAGCTCAGTGAGATGGCTCAGCAGTAAAGGCACTGGCTGCCAAGCCTGATGACCGGGGTTGGGTCCCTGGGATCCACATGTTAGAAGGAGAAAACTGACTCCTACAAACTTATCTCTGACCATCACGTGCATGCCATGGCTCACACTCACATGTATGCACATTTACACAAATAAATACATATAATAAAAAGATATGCATGCACGCTCAGTGTGCCTCACACTCCTAAGTTGCTTTCATGCTGAGGTTTTTTAAAGCAATCAGAGCCAACACATCTCCACTAAAATGCTGTTGAAAGCGGCCTACACATCTGTGTTTCCATTCTGTGGAGGCACATGGAGCTTCTGTTATCATTTCTGTTCTGTAGAAATGGTCTCTGCTAAACTTATATATAAACAGAGGTTGGGAGCAGAGCTAGAGAGAAGGGAGAGAGTAGACCTAGTTAGGGAGCTGAAAAGGAGAGCTTAAGAGAGTGGCAGGCAGGGGGTGGGAAACACTCAGAGACACAGAGTGAGCAGAAAGACCAGCAGCAACACAGGTCACAGGCGCACCCCCAGGAGTCAAGCCACCTCACCAGCCCCATGGCTAATCTTCATACATGGCATGAAGGGCCTAAAATCTTTCTTTTGCATGTACAAATTCAGTCATGCTGCAGATGTAAGCCCCTATACCCAGCTGCAGAAGTACCTGCTGGAAAACACTTTCTCTACTGTATACCATAAGTTGTCCATGTGTGTAAGAACTCAAAGTTATGAACACACTCTGAAGTATTCCCAGAAAGCAAGGCTGTAGAGAGTCCATGAATAAAGTCTTAAGTGTATGGCCAAATCTAGTCCCTCAGCCTGACAGGAAATGCATAAAACCTATGGAGCAAAACTGCTGCCAACAGTTCAGCACTATTCTTAATTATCCCAGCACTTATCTTAATATAAGGGAAGCCTGGGCTACAGAGTGAATTCCTGTCTCTGTATAACTCCCAGAGTGACCCAAGATCCAGGTTACGTAGAAGTCCTAAGGGATATCTTTTCAGAGAGACCAGGTGTCTTAGTCAGGGTTTCTATTCCTGCACTAACATCATGACCAAGAAGCAAGTTGGGGAGAAAAGGGTTTATTCAGCTTACTGTTCATCACCAAAGGAAGTTAGGACTGGACCTCAAACAGGTCAGGAAGCAGGAGCTGATGCAGAAGCCATAGAGGGATGTCACTTACTGGCTTGTTTTCCCTGGCTTGCTCAGCTTGCTTTCTTATAGAACCCAGGTCTACCAGCCCAGGGATGGCACCACCCACAATGGGCTGGGCCCTCCACCCTTGATCACTAGTTGAGAAAATGCCTTACAGCTGGCTCTCATGGAGGCATTTCCTCAACTGAGGCTCCTTTCACTGTGAAAACTCCAGCTTGTGTCAAGTACACTGGGAATCATTTTGCAATAAAAAAAAAAAAGTAAACATCTAACCCATATGAGAAATCTTTCCACAGATTCTCAGCTAATGATCAAGGGGGGAGGGCCCAGCCCACTGTGGGTGGTGCCATCCCTGGGCTGGTAGACCTGGGTTCTATAAGAAAGCAAGCTGAGCAAGCCAGGGGAAGTAAGCAAGTAAGTAACATCCCTCCATGGCCTCTGCATCAGCTCCTGCTTCCTGACCTGCTTGAGTTCCAGTCTTGACATCCTCTGGTGATGAACAGCAATGTGGAAGTGTAAGCTGAATAAACCCTTTCCTCCCCAACTTGCTTCTTGGTCATGATGTTTGTGCAGGGATAGAAACTCTGACTAGGACAGGGTTCTTCATCCCTCTAGCCTGTTCCCATGCAATGGCCAAGGCTTACCCTTGTCAAGCCAAGTAGGGAGGCAGAGCATCCATAGGCACATGCCAGGTTGTCTACATGCACTGGTCTTATGGCAGCTCATTTGGGTGTCACTACATCCAATTCCCTTCCATACTTTCCAGATTAGATAACCAAGACTCAGAGAAATGAATCTTACAAGCAGCCTTACAAGAACCAAAGAGAAAAGCCAGGAATATCAGCTCTGGTTTATTTTGGCTCTAAAGCACAGAGGACAAAGGGAGAGCAGGAGGGAGGGAGGAAGAAAGGAGGAACTCAAACACCATCAAACAAACAAAAACCCACAGAAGGTGAATTCAATTATCTTCAGTGGATTTTACCCAATTGGATACAAAAGAAATAGATCAAGAAAGGAAGGAGCCTCTTCTCTGGACCACTGTCCTGGCCATGTTTCCACCTGTGCTCAGTGTAACTAACTTTGGCGCCAAACCCACCTTGCCTCAATGGGAAGCTGAGATCCTTTGCTCAAGAACAGCCAACCCAACAGTCCCCTGAAGCCCCCTTGGCAGCCCTACTGCTTGGGTGTTGCAGCAGCCCTACAGGTTTGGCAAGGCTGCTAGAGCTTGGAGTTTGCATGCATGAAAATGTGCCTGAAACGCCAGATCGATCTTGGATGCTGAAGAGTCTTAATCACATTCTGTGCCAAGATGGAGTTTAGCAACAGCAACCCCAGGCACACTATGGAGGTCTTTGTTTCAGATAACAGCTTCCGTTCCCTTCACTGGCTGCTTCTCATTATTGAACTGGAGCCACAAGGACCAAAGAGCTAAACTGGAAGCCAGCCAGCATCATCCTCAGAAGAATATTGCAGGATGCAGCTAACTCTCAAGATGTAGCGAACATTGCTTCCCGAGTTCGATGACTCTTCCTAATTTCCTGTTAAAAGGATAGACAAACTTCCATTTTAATAAAAAGTGAAGAGAAAAAGAAAACCAGCATGGGCAAGTGTCTCTTGTGCTCAGAATTCTACTAGTGCCCTAATGAACGCAATCTGTGACTCTTGTGCCTGCTATTAGGTTGTCCTCATTTGTAGGCAGAATACAGGTTCAGAGATGAGATACTTGCTGAGGAACAGGTAAACAGCAGGTGTTCAGATCATATACCTAGGGCCCTCCTAGCTTTCAGGCACTTCTCTCTGTCCCCGTGGCCTGGGTTGTATCTATTATCTAAGACTTGATGTCTTTGACCCCTGTGCACTCTGCAGCATCTGCTCAGGAAGCACCTGCTTGGCTGGCTGTGTGGAGAAGATGGACAGTATGACCAGGTCACAAACTACAGCAGCCAACATAGTACAACTGGGGACCATCCCATTCTCCTGCTACCACAGAGCCTGAGGTGAGGGAGAGCAAGGAAGCTCTTTCCTAGGCTACCTCAGGCAATGTCTGTCCTCTTGCTGGACCTCCTCTAAGCAGACAGGGCACAAGAGTTGAGAATCCTTGAACCCATTCCCATCCCCAAAGGAGACCTTATTAAAACTAGAGGCCTGGAGGAGAAAGATGGCTTAGTGGTTAAGAGCACATACTTTCTTCCCTAGGACCTTCCTGAGTTCAATTCCCAGCACCCACATCAAGCTGCTTGCAACTGCCTGTAACCCAAGCTCCAGGAGCATTGGACACTCTAACCTCTATGGGCATCTGTATTCATGTACACACACCACACACAGTCATTCACATAAATGCACATCATTCAAATAATAAAAACAAATCTTTAAAAGGAAAAATAGAAGGCTGAAGACTGGGAAGAGGGGCCAGAGCTTCAGGCTCCCTGACTAATTTACCTCACTAAGAGGACTCCCAGGTCAGCCTTTCCTGGTGCCCTGCCCTAGTTTATCTTTTCTTCAAAGAGTAAAAGGAAAGAATTCAAGAGCCCCAGAGAAGCATGAGTTTACAAGTGCAGACCTAGGGGAGGGACACACACACACACACACACACACACACACACACACATACACACACACACACACACTCCTAGGACATGTTCACTTAGGGACTTTTCCTCACTAGTATTTCATAGTTAGGAATATATTCCTCAAAGGCAAAACTGCTAACTGTTTAGTCCACAAGATAAAACAGGGCCTGGGTGTCTGGACACCTGCAGCGGGCCCTCCGAGGCATCCAGGCAAAGGGTGTCTAAGTTCAGTCAGCTGGGCTCTCTCAGAGACCAGAAGGCCAACTTTCTTGAGTGTCAGGAGAGGCTGTACAATTTCTAACACCCTAATGGACCTCCGTCAAAGCCTCCATCAAAAAAATGGACCTCCATCACCCAGGAGTCAGGAAAAGAAAACTACCATGGCCAATTGTCATGGTCAACATGGCTGGACTTGGAATCAGCTAGGAGACTTACTTTTGGGCATGTGTGTGTGTGGGGGGGGGGGGTTTCAGACTACGAAGAGGGGAGACCCTTTTTAAATGTGGGCAGTACCATCCAATGGATTGGGGTCCTGGACCAAATTAAAAAAGATGGATTTAAAAGGGAGAAACATTCTCTCTTGTAGGGGGTACAGTTTAGAGAAGCATCAGAGGAAGCAGACTTGATAAAAATGCTTATCTCTCAGTGAACAGAGCCCAGGCATCCTCCATCAAAAGAACCTATCCTAATGCTTATTACAAATCCTTCCTCCTTTGGCCATTACCCCAGAACTGCTTATTAGGCAATAAACTCGGTCTTATTGTAAAGGTCCCAGGTGCTTCCCCATAAAGATGTACGTTGCAAGGTTTTAGTGCAACTTTCCCTGAGTTGTTGCGATAATTGCTGTATGGAGACTTTTATTTATTTATTTATTTTTTTACTGTTTTTAAGTGAGCAAGAAAAGAAAACCATGAGGTCAGACTCTGGAAGTTTCTGACCCAGGACCTGCTGAAGTGGCGCTCTGTTTCCATACCCTCCTCTGTGTGATCTAGAACAAATCCTTCAAACTTGCCTCTGGCAGGTATTTTGTTGTCAAGTAACAAATCCCCAACCTGACTTCTTTTTTTGCCTCTCTCTTTTTCCTTGTGTGTGATGCACACATACGCAGGGCGCACACACATGACATGTGGAAGTCTCTGAGTGGGGGGCCAGAGGTTGCTATTCCGTGTCTTCCTTATATATGTATGAAGACAGGGCTTCTCACCTCAACCCAAGGCTCCATGGTGAGGGTGCTCAAAGGCAAAATGCTCAAAGAGTCTCCTGTCTCTTCCTCCCAAGTGCCAGTGCTGGGGTCACAGGTGAGCTGCCACGCTCACCCTGCACCTTCATATTCTTGGGGCTTGCAAACCAAGTGCTCTATCCACTGAGTCACCCCTCCCACTCTCACATCTGAGTCAGGGCCTTACTATGTGCCCCAAAGAACCTTGAACTCTCAACTCCAACTGCTGAGACTACAAGCTGTACCACTATGTCTGTTTATCACTGTCTTAATAAAAGATCCAGGTTGTGGGATAATGATTCATTGCTGAGAAAAGCTGTCTGCCAGGCTGGAGAGATGGCTCAGCGGTTAAGACCACTGACTGCTCTTCCAGAGGTCCTGAGTTCAATTCCCAGCAACTACATGGTGGCTCACCACCATCTGTAATGAAATCTGATGCCCTCTTCTAGTGTGTCTGAAAACAGCTACAGTGTACTCATATACATAAAATAAATAATTAAAAAAAAAGAACACACTTCTCTAAAGGGGGGGGCACACATACTATAAAAATTCATTTTCTCAAAGTTCAAAGTGTGACTCACAGCTTCTGTGAGTTGAGAAACACTAACTTTTTTTGTTGGAAGGGGCATAAGGAGAAGCAGATGAATACACATTGTGTGTGTGTGTGTGTGTGTGTGTGTGTGTGTGTGTGTGTTCACTTTGTGAGTGCTTGGATCATTCCTTTAGTGATTTGGGTCATTATCTGTATGTGATATGCATCAATATATTTTTTGAGAAAAAAAAAACCCACTCTCTTCATATATAAAGCAGTTTTACTTGTTGCCTGCTTGCAGTATCCCTGTGGGTTGGACCAGAGACTAAAAAATAAATAAATAAATAAATAAATAAATAAATAAATAAATAAATAAGTAAATGTAAGAAAAAAAGGTTCTGCCCAATGAGCCTGCTTTCTCAAAAATAGTGTTTTTTTTATATTTTCAAGTCTAGTGCTAGGATTCTTCAGTTCTAGCATTCAGTTGATTTCAGTTGGGGACTAATCAAGGTTTTCACTGTCCTTTGACAATATCTGAACGAGGCCAATTTGCCTGTGCACTCATATGGAGGGACAGAGCAAGCCAGTGGCCTCCCAGGTCCTACTTGGAGGACAGCAAAGAAGTCAAGGAATGTTCTCCGCTATTACACAGTGGTGTTGGGGGGTGTTGGGGTGGGGTGAGGGCTTCTCAGGCATCTCACTCCACAGGGACGGATTAATAAGCACTCTCCTTGGGGCACTGAGAAAATGAGCCAGAACTTTACAGGTCATTCTTTACAAGCAAAATACACAAAGGGACTTAGCCAGCTCCCCTCTAACAGGAAGCCATTTGTCTCTGGGGGAGAGAGAAGAGAGGAAGAGAAGGAGGGGGGTGGTGGAGAGAGAAGAGGGGAAGGGGTCTGAGCTGGGGGAAGAGGGGAGAAAGATACTGAATCTGCCATCAGGCCCAGCTCTATGGAGATGACGCTCCCTAATCAAAGCACAGTTGCATATATAGTCCCCCCCACTTGAGAAAAAGAAAAACGTTTGTTTAAATGGGGACTGAACAACTCTGATTAATTCTAAAGTTCTGTCTCTTCTTTTTAGAATGTTGCTAAAAATAAAGGCTTAAAACAAAATAAGTAAGCAATACACACACACACACACACACACACACACACACACACACACACACACACACCATATACGGTGGCATTATTCTTCAGCCTTTGAAAAGGCCAAATGAAGAGATGGCCAACAACCAAAATAACCCTTCAGACAACTGCAAAAGAAAGCTGGAAAGCTTGGTGAATGGCAGGCAATTTCCAGGCTGGCTCGTTGGAGATGAATGCCCATTGAGGGATGAGTTGCTATAGCACTTGAGAAACATAGGCACACACACCTGACACAGCCACCTGGATAGGAAGGGTGTTTTGTCCCTTGGCCTCAGCACCAAGAAAGCAACAGAGGCAGCAATTTAACTTACAGGAAGAAACCAGTGCAGGGGCATGACAGAAACTTTAATTAAGGCCCTCCTCAGCATGAAATCTGTAAGGGAGATGAAGAGAAGGAAGGACAGGGCAGGAAAGGGGGCAGGGTGACATGAGAAGATGTGAATGAGAGCCGCCCAGGGCAGCCTGAAGGCCAGCAACCGTGTGTGTGGTTGGGTGGGGTGGTTACCACATTGCCAGGGTCTGCTGGGAGTGTGTCTATGGAAAAAGACATGCCATATAAATGACACACTTGGGGGATACCGAGGGAAGCCACCTTTTCTGGGTTTCTGTACTCCTGGACCCTTGCTAAAGTGCCTACTTTCCCAACATAAGCAGGCGAGACAGCGGGTATAAGACAGGAAGAGGAAGTGGCACACACGGAAGAGATGGAGTAGAGCCAGGATGAGGTGCCACCGTGCAACCTTGGCCTCTCCAGCCACAGAAGCTCTGGAAGAACACCAGTCATGGGGCAAAGTCTGGGCTTGGATCACAGCTTCACTAGCTCTCTCCATGATGGCGACCTAGCCTTTCCTTCTACGGTTCATCCTCACGGGAAAGCGCCAGGCACAGGGGCTGGCAGAGCACAGGCTTGAGCTGCGTGATGCTGGGTTTCATGCCAGTGCCAAACAAATACATCAGTCAGGCGGGGTCTGCAGTGAAGGGACCCCTCCCAGCTGTGGGGTGGAATGCACAGGACCGTCGAGAACAGCTCCCCAAATGGGACACTGCATGCCCTTGTTCCCCCTAAAGACAGCATGCAGACTGAGAGCCCAGGACCTGTGGGCCTCAGCCCATCTTCCCAACATCTTTCATTTCAGCCTCAGGACCCTGCAAGCTGTGGTGGGGAAAGGCCCTGCTTCTGGATGACATGGCTAACAGTCTGCCCATGCTTACCCGGAAAGGCTTCCTGCACTGGGCACTGAAGGCTAGTCAGCTTATCCAGACTCTGGGCTGCTGGGCTGGCATTTATCATCCTGGTCTCCATGCCTACCAGGGAGCTCAGTGTGATTTGCAGACAGGAAAACAAGGCCCTGAGAAGTTCTGAGAGTGGGCCAGGGAAGGCCGTAAATAGCATACTGAAGCTGGTTGAAGCAGGCATGGCAGTCCAAGGGCAGTTCCAAGGCCTGTCCCTTCTTTTTCTACCGCATGGCAGAGTCTAATCAGCAGCTTCAATGCATCAAAGTGAGGTTCATTTCCTCCCAGCAGTGTCCCCAGCAAAGAATGCTCTCCAAGTCATTAAGGCTCCTCTAAGGCCCCCGCTGCAGAGTTGTACTGCAGAAAAAGTGTGGTCGTCCCACCTTCCCCTCTACTAGAGGATGGTGGGGCAGGATCACACTTCATTTCCAAATCACTCACCTGGTGAGGCACAAGCCCCAAAGAGGTGGGAGGCTCATTCATGCGGTCGTCACTGCTGCTGGCGATGGCATAGCCCCTGCAAGAGGGAAGCAGGAAGGCTCTTAGCTGCTTCATGCTCATGGTGATCACAGGAAAGAACATCTCAGGACACCGGAAAGAGGAGAACCAGATGCCCCTTTGCTGGGCTTCATAAGCTCACAAGAAGCTCATTTCCAGGGGAGGGAGGGAAAGGGGGTTCTTCTTTTAAAATGAGCACCGCAGAATGAGAAGCGTGAGAGCAAGCTTGTAAACACTGCCAAGTGGCAAATGCTCCTCTGTGCTTTGGGTCTATCAGCTGTCAAACAGGAGGGAGGAGGCTGCATGATACATTAGGGGCATGTGAAACAAACTGCCAAGTGCAAGGCCTGCCTGGCCCCCTTCCCTCCCTCCCTCCTTCCCTCCCTCCCTCCATCCATCCCTCCCTCCCTCCCTCCCTCCTTCCTTCCCTCCCCCCCTCTTTCTCTCCCTCCCTCTCTTTCCCACTCCTTCCTTTCATATGCTTTTACTAAACTGTGAAGGGTAGCCTTAACTCCTGGCTTGGGCTATCCTCCAGCTCAGACTTAGCAGCTGGGAGTGGGTTGTGTGTCCCAACACCCTCCTCTAACTTGCTAAACTTATCTAAATGCCACAAAAATGGAGGAAGGTGATATTAAAAAAACAAACAAACAAACAAACAAACTGGGTGGAAAAGGTAACAGCTTCCCCCCCTCCCCCGCCCAGAGAGGATCAATGTTCATTTAGGTCCCAGAAGAACTGTTTTTTAACCTGTTACAAGGACAAAGAAGGCAGGGATTTGGGATCAAGGTGTAGATTTTACTTCCAACTAAAGGTAGTAAGAAACTTGGAAGGCAGGGGAGGTGAAGGCAGGGGAGGACATAGCTGCTCATCCCACCTTCATGCCTTGTCTACGAGCCACTGAGGCCCTCTGAGTCACATGACAAACATCACGGCTATGGCTTTTTGCCATTGCCTTTCTTGGAATTCAATTTGGATGAGAAATCAGTATTTTCTAAATTTGATTCTCTGCCTTCATTACTAATGAGACATACAGCAAAGCAATCCAAAGCAGGGCAAGTGATGCTAGGGAGCCAACCTGGCTGCCACTCACTAACCATAAGTCTAAGATGCCAAGTCCAGCTCCCCCACCAGAAATGGGACTTGTAATGTGGGCACTGGGTGGACTAAGGACCACAGTGAGTGAGTGTGAGGGCAACCTGGGCTACATAAGTCCATAGCAAGTCTAGAATACATATGCAGTCTCTGTCCAAAAACAACCACCACATAAGAATGCTAATTTCCCTAAGAAGTTTCACAGGGGATTAAACAAGTCAACAGTTCTAATGTGCCTGGAGTGGTGCCTTGCATAAGCTTTTGAGAAATGAGCCACAGCATCTACAGTCCAGTCAGGTGTGAGCATCTGTTTGCCCTCAGGCCAAACTACAACTTCAGTGGAGAATAAGAGCTCTGTGAAATAAGACTATATGCAAAGTTAAACCTGAAGTGTAACAGTGACACTGAAAACCTTGATGGCTTTAACTTTCCCAGGCACAAAGAAGAAAGAATCCACTTTATATTGAGGAGACAACAGAAAATAATGGGCTAAGAAAGGGAAGACACAGAGAACTTGCAGGCTGCAGGGGACCCAAGAGAAACACAGGGGGACCAGACAGTGCAGCTGGGGGTCTTAGAAAGAGCACAGAGGACAAGAGAATTGGGCAGAGTGGCACTCTAGGGACAGGGTAAAGAATGTACACTGCAGACGGAATTTGCCAGAGATGCCAGACGCTGCAGAAGGCTGAGCTAGAACAAACTAGAGGAGGGAGATTGCCCCAAAGCCACTAGGGGAAGGTAGAGGAAGAGGAGGAAGAAGAGGAGGAGGAAGAGAAAAAGAAGGAAAAGGAAGAAGAAGGAGGAAGAGGAAAAGGAAAAGGAGGAAAGCAAATGTGCCAGTCTAGAATTCCACCAAACATGAGAAGCTTCCTTAAACACAAAGACCTTTTCAGACAAACAAAAAACTGAAACACTTATGGAAATTCTGCAGGCAGAAGACAGTGCCTCAGGGCCACAAGTTTAGAGACACAGGAAGAAATGAAAAATGTTAGCAAACCTAATGAATACTAACTATGTAGCAATATCTTCTGGGGTTTAAATGTGTAAAGAAATTTTCCAAAAAAAAAAAAAAAAAAAAAAAAAAAAAAAATGTGAAGAAGGCGTTGCTGGTCATGTAGCTAAACATTAATCTCCTCTTCTGCCACTCACAACTTTCTTTAGAGAGGCAACAGGCCCAGATGACAAAGGTATTATCTTAGCATTCCTTGCAAAGTGAATCAAAGACTGCATTTTCTGACCAGCTTCTGTAAGGGGCAGCTCACACTTCTGCAGCAGCAAGGCAGAGCTGTCAGCACAAAGGGACCCATGAAGAAAGTGGCTGACCCATTTTCCAAGGTCACTGTGACAGAAAAGTGTGGCTGTATTCCATGTTAGAAGCACAGGAAACAGTGTTTTGGGACTAGGAAACCAAAACAGCACCTTGCAGCCTGCAGGGCTGTGTGCTGGGTGTGAGCCTGGTGGGTCTGCCGAGCGGGGAAGCTGCACTTAGAAAACACAAGCTAATAACTGCAAGGGCCTGCTGTTAAGACAGCCAGAGGCTTTGTGCTTTGCCTGCTATGTGTTGCCTAAATGGAAAACTGTGACAAGCAGGTAAAATCTACACTCAGAAGCAACAAGGAAGGCACCAGGCCTGCAAGATGTTGTGGGGAGGGAAGCTGTGACCTGAGAGAAGAGGATGGATTCTGGGAGGGAGGAAAGCACAGGACGGAGATGTATACCGACTACTCGGCCGAGCAGCCCCAAACTCATCCTAGTCACACAGCTGGCCTGGTCAAACTCAGTTACAAGACGAAGAAAAAAGTCATATATATGAGAAAGATACTTGTAGGGTGGAGGCAGAAGATAAACAGTGGTGGGTGGGAGAATAATCATCACTACAATCATATTATGTACATGTATGAAGTTATGCAGGAATAAATCTATTAATTAAAAACTGATAAAAGGAATCTGTTTGTCTCAAGTCGCAATGGCTTTTAGTGGTATTAAAATAAATGCTACTTGCCTGTGAGCAGACACTGTTACACAGGCATGACACTGGAGAGCAGCATCTAGTGCCCATAGGGGAGGGAGGCTGAACGGTACATGTTGAGCCTCTGGACCTCGCCTGTACTGTGGACTTTGAGCTTTACTTGGTCAAGTTCCTGGACACAGACTTCTGTCATAGGCAGCTGAGATAGTTCCTAATGCCAGTGACACATTACACAGCATGTACATTGTATACACAGTACATACAGTATTCTCATTCACCATGTCCAGGGCTAAGAAACCACAACACACTAACAGAAGAGAAGTAAGTGTAAAGGACCACATGCCTCTACTAAAGTCTTCCTTCTTATCAACTACCAAAATAATCAGAAGAATTTAAGAATGGCACAGGGGTTTACCCCCAAGGATGGCACTGGGACATACCCCAAAGATCACATGCTGAATGGACTAGGTGTTTTTAGTCATTTTGAGGTCAGAAAGGCCAAGGGAGCCCGGAGGAGACAGTGCCCAGGCATTACCAACAAGCACTCAGTTCAACTGTTCATCTGTGGGCTCCAGACTCACCCCTCAGGATGCTGCAGGACAGAAACCATCAGCTCTACAGCCAGAGCACCTGCAATCACGGCCAGGCCTGGGCGGCTCACTGTGCACTGCTGGTCCAGAGTCCGGTCTCTGGTTGACTAAAGAAAAACAACCACAGACATGAACAGAATATTCTAGTTTAGCCAGACCTAGGTGAACCTGAAACTCCCCATGATAAACCTTTAGAATACAGATTGGTGTAGTTGATGAAGAAGACCAGCTGGCCTCACCCTGTCTTGCCTTGGGAGAAAACACCATGTAATTAAACAAGCCACTACACTAAACAGGATGTGAACTGTAAAGAGACAGAGATGGGACATTAGCCATCAATATGGCCTCATGGTGGCTCTGCGCCCAGTGTTCCTCAACAGGAACCCATCACCTCTCTTGTACTCAGTAAAGAGGTGGAATCACAGGGAGGAACAATCATGAGTAGCTGGTAACTGTCCTGCCTGAGGTAATGGCTCAGTGTGACCCTGCCTGAGGCAGGAGCCACACTCTACCCCACTTCCTCTGTTCCTGTGCTTCATCACCCTGCCTGTGCTCTGAGAACTTAAGTGCAAACCTACAAGCATCCGCCACTACCTGGCTACATGCTCAAGCTGTTGCTGAGTCAATCCCACAAAGTCTAATCTTTCAAAGAGGGGAAATCCCAGGATTATTTAATGCTATAAAAGTTTCAATGTAATGAAAAGATGTGGCTGTCCTGCTTGGGGGTCAACCCTGTTTGATGGCAACCACTGACCAATAGGACAAGCTGAATGTTCTAGCATCTTATGAAGACCATTCAGCCTCCTTCCTCACACAAGAAGTCGCAGCTTTTCTCTGTGGAAGGAAAAGCCAGTCGTTCCAGAGAGAGAAGACTGGGCTTTATAACAGCAGAAGGGGAAACAAGGCAGTTCACAGAGGTCTACTGCTGACTCGAGAGATGCCTGTTCCTGCAGGTCCACTAGGCTGCAGAATCCAGCTAGAGGTGCTCCTGGCTGCCTCACATTCCACCGACACAGCAATGAGTGCGGGTGGGAGTGCCTTGTCTAGACTGTCAGACAAAAATACCCTAGATAAAGTTAAGACGTCAATTTCAGACAAACAAGCAAAACATACACACACACACACACACACACACACACACACACATATGTATAAATAAAATTCTAAGCAGCTCTTGACTACTGTAAAGGGCAAACTTACATACTACAAAAACAAAACCAACCAACCAACCAAAAACAAAATAAAACAACAACAACAACAACAAAACAGCAAAAGAACACTTGCTGTTTACCTGAAACTCAGTTTCGAGACAGTGTGATAGGCCTGTGCCCTGCGCTGTTCTCCAAAGTCACAGGGAACAAGAGGCCTTCTGGATCATTGAAGAGACAACATAAGCATGAACCAGAGCTTGGGGCTCTTAGTCTCCCCATATTCGGGGCTCTTTGGAGTGAATGCAGGGCTACAGGGGGGCAGGCTGTGCAGGCCACATCTATGCAGTGTCTGTGGCTCAGTCATTCCGGTGAGAGTGCCAACCATGGTGGGATCGTACCCCTCCCCACAACTTGAGAACCTGCTTTATTAGACAGTCTTTAAACAGCACTGGGAGGGCCGGGACACAGAGACCCACTTACATCTCCTGGAGCCACCACATCATTGCAGAAGTAGCAGCCGAGCTTGTATCCAGGGATGTTGGCAAACAGTGAGGAGCCCAGGTCAGCAGATGCTACAAGATGGCTTGGGCACAGGTCCCCGGCTCCCTGCTGCTTGGGTTTCTTCAGGCCATGTCTCATGACAACAAAGGTATCAAACCCCAAGGCAGCATTGATGACCAGCTGTTACCAATGAAGAAAGAGACGGGAGTCAGGACAAACACATCTCTGGCCAAGGCTAAGTTCATAGGTAGCTATTTTTAAATTGCTTTCTTTTTTCATGTGAGTGTAACTAGTCTTTAATAGCCAATTGAAACCTGCAAGAGGCTTGATAAACCACTAACATAAACCATCTCATTTAAACCCTTTACAAATATTGCCTGTTTAATAGATGAGGGTACCGAAGGTCAGACAGAGTTCCACTTCTGTCCCAGGACTATGGAGCTTAGGAGGGAATATGAGCAGCCGTTGGTGGTGCCCACACAACCCTGCCACACCCTTTCAGTTCCTTGGAAAGCTTTACCACGACAGTTTGTAAGTTGTCATTTCCCCACCATGTAAATTTTTTCTTTTCTTTTGGTTTTTAAGACAGGATTTTTCTCTGTAGTCCTGGCTGCCCTAGAACTCACTCTGTAGGCCAGGCTGGCCTCAAACTCAGAGACCTGCCAGTCTCTCCTCACTGAGCACTGGGATAAAGGCATGCACTATCACCACCTGGCCTACCATGCGGATTTTAAAGAGAAGCTTTCTTTGTACTTTAAGAACTCCTCTTGGTTGGGATTAAGTTGTTTTCCCCAATTTTTGGTTACATACAAAGTTTGAAGGAATAAGAAAAGGCACACTGGAGAAGACAAAACAAAAGCCACAGCTCTGAGGGTTGTAGAAACTCTGAGGCATTGCCTCTTGTACCTCCTCTCCCCTTCCGGTTTGTCCTTTGCCTCATGATAGACAGAGGGTGGAGGATGAACGGCCAACAGACAGATGAGGGGTGATGGCAATAGAGGCAGATGCACGTTTTTATATACAGTGTAACGTAACATTCATAGACTGTTTTATCTTATAATATGCCATTTTCTTATTGGCATTCTTTGAAAACCTCCCGAGTGGCTGCATACTCAATTAAGTATCCTCATCACAGGACCTTCAAAGATGGCTGGAATAGGAAGCACACCCATTGCTGGGTGATGGCGTGAGGTAAAGACCTCAGGGCCACACAGGTCACCCTCCTTCCTGGGTGGCTCATTAAGTTCTGGACAGAGGTAGCACGAGGTACAACGCCACCTTTCGCTTGCTGGCTGCAATAACAGTAGGAAGCCACCGGCTCTCTCTGGTGTCCATTAGCAGGAAGATGACATCATGGCAATCGATGAGCTGCTCCAGCTGCTCCACATCTCTGCGGGCCTGCTCCATCGTGACGTCAGAGAAGTCCACAGGGTGTCCTGGCATGGGGATGCTCATGTTGAACCCGCTGGCATTCTAGGGGAACATCACTTACACGTTAGGAATTCCACAGTGCACAGTGCTACTGCTCTTTCTCTCAAATCCTGGGGCTCTGCTCTCCACCGCCTTGAGCAGTGTATGTGTGTGTGTGTGTGTGTGTGTGTGTGTGTGTATGTTTATGTATCTGTCTGTGATTGTGTATGTACATCACTGAGGATGGAACTCAGAGTCACAGGAACAGCACAGCCAGAGATTCTCCTTCCATAGAAGGGAAAGGATCAAGACTGCATCTCAATTCTCCGAATCGCACTGGCCACAGGCAAGTGTGAAAACATCAGCTTTCTCAGAGTTGTCAAAAGACTGACTTTCCAGATGGCTGGGGATGAGGCACAGGTTGAAAAATTCAGGAACTACATGGCAGAGCTCAGACTCAAAGCGACATGAAGGTTCATAGTCCTCTCCAGTGACAGACTAGAATATTCTCCCAAGGTGGGCATGCTTGTCCACCCTGGGGTAGAATGACAGATCTGCGCCTTCTTCCACAGGACTTTTAGGCCTCCCAGTGGGACTACAGAGTACACTGACCTATGTCTGCAAGCCTGTGCTTGGCCCTGTGCTTTGCTTAAGCAATGAGAGAGAAGGTGGTGTGCTGTGATGAGACTGATCGAGACTCTCTGGCCTTCTATTTTTCCTAGGAACCACAGGACCAAGAGACTGTGGCTCCTCAAGCCTCCATTTTGAAACAATCACATACAGAGCGTGCGGAGAGCGGGTGTGGCGGTATTCCAAGATGATGCTTGGGACTCCAGCCTAGTCTTGTGACTAGCACCTGACTTCCTCCTGCCCCCCCCCCCCATTAGACACTCCCACTGTGCGAGCTGCGCAGGCGCACCCATGACTTGAGATCAGGCCAGATGATGCGGACCTATGAACTGCAGCCACGCAACATGGACTGAGGAGGTGAAGTTGAGAGAGAATAAAGGGACTGCGCTTGGGGGTGGAGAAGAGAGAAAGAGAAAGAGAAACAGAAAGAGAGACAGAAAGGGACAGAAAGATTTTCACTGGCATGCTGTAAGGTTCCTGAATAAACCGCTTTGAGAAGAACGCGGAGCGGACTGGAAGCTGAGTCCAGCCTTGCCTATCAGCTTACTCCCCCAGCTGGCATACCTGCAGTGTTGACTTGTAGCTGAGACTGGGAAATTGTGAGATTTCTACGCTGTGCCAGCAGAGACCTAACTAACATCTCAATGGTGAAGAAGCTTTCTCGACCCAGTGCATAGCTGGGAGCAGTGGGTCCTCAATCAATGCTATGGAATTCTATATATAAATAATGTTCCCGAGGGATGCTTGTGAAATAAAACCATCAACGACAGGAGGCTTTGGTAATATATGAACCAATATTGACAGACTAAAGGAGGAAATTTCTGGAAGGCAAGCTTTTTCATGGCTAGGGCTGAAGATGCCACTCTCATTAGCATTGTAAGAAGACACCTTAAAGATTGCTAATGTGATTCCTGTTAGATAAAATGATTGTGTATTCAATGGGCAGACCCTTGCTGAATGGCTTTAAAAACATCTCAAAACTTACTTTTTTTCAAGTGAGTTGAATATGCTGGTGTTTGTCAGTTTGACACGAGCTTAAGTTGTCTGAAAGAAGGAACCTCAACTAAGGAATTACCTCAATCAGACTAGCCTGTGGGCATGTCTCTAGGTCATTTTTCTTGATTGACAACTGATGTGGGAGAGCCCATCCTGCTGTGGGTGATGCTACCCTGAGCTACAATGATCCAGGAGTGTATAAGAAAGCAGGCTGAGCAAGCCATGGAGAGCATCCCTCCATGATTCCTGCCTCTGCCCTGCTTGAGTTCCTGCCTTCTCTCAGCGACAGACTGATCAGGATGTGTGAGCCACATAAACCCTTTCCTTCTCAGTGGTTCTGGTCAGTGTTTTCTCACAGTAAAAGAAAGCAAAGGAGGACGGTGAATGTCTTGTTTCTCATCTGTCATTGCTAAATATTATGAGTGTGACTCAAAAATAGCAGGAGATACAGTAAAGGTTTCAACTTTCAACCAGTCCTTCTGCATAGATGTAGTCAGTACAATTTCCTGAGTGGTACTCTGCAGCCAGTGGGTAGTGTGGTGAGAGGTGGGGACATCTGCACTCACCAGAAATCCCTTTACAGGCAGGTAGGGAGAAAACACACAGCTCCACTTTTGGAGCTCCTCACTCACTCTTCATTTGATTTCTACTGGAGCATATGAGAAGCATTTGCTGTGCTGTGCAGGGGAGGGCAGCCAGGGCTTCACACGTATTATGCAAACACTTTCCAGCCTGGCTACAAGCCAGCTCTAGTTGCATTTTAGTTGTTTGTTTGGTTTGCATGCAAGTGCATGTATGTTGACATGGGTGTGGACCTGCTATGTGTGTGTATGAGTATGCAGGTGCACATGTACCAGGGCGTGTGTGTGGAGGTCAGAGGACAGCAGGATCTTTTGGTTGTGGATGTTTGCTGCTGCTCAGGCCAGATTAGCTGGCAGCCAGCCAGTTTCTGGGGCCTCTCCTGTCTCTGCCTCCTTTCCCATTGTAGAAGCACCAGGATTACACACACACACACACATCTATGCCTGGCTTTATGCTTACATAGCAAGCATTTTATCCAATCACCCCTCTCTTTGTAGTGTTTTAAAGAGGCTATCATAGAGGTGAGGTGGCAGGCTTGGTCACATGATGAAGGTCTGGTAAAAAGTAACACCTGTCTGATCTTTAGTCACCAATACTACGGAGCCTTGATCCCCAGGATTCCTAGGACTTAAACATTCACAGAGTTTACAGAAAAGAAAACATGATGTTCCCCATGAATCCAACGTACCACTCCGGGAAATATTTTCTGGAGCCGCTCTGCTGCAGCCAGAGCCTTGGGCTTGCCACCCACTAGACAATCTTCAAATTCATACAGAGGCTGCCTCACAGGATTGGAGTAGGAGATCTTGGCGTTGTCCACAAATGTGATGTGTCTGACGCCCCAGCCCTGTGTGGAAACAGGAAACCATGGTACCTTCCTGAGGAGCCTGTGCCAGCACATATTTCTAGAAGTCTCTAGGAAGGGTTTTGCTTTTGAGCAGCAGGGACATTAAGATATAGGAAACTACAGAAATGTAACCGTACAATTCAATTTTTGATCATTAGAACATCAACTTCTTTTTGAAAGATAATTATATGCGAGGGCCTAGATCCCTATGGTCATTAGACCAAGAACTGTCACAGTAATGCTCACTTACAATGTGTTATTTTTGACAGTATCACTAGAGGACGATTGCCAGGGAATGCTAGAGGAATTCTACTTTGTTGTTTCAGGATTATTGAGAGCCCACAGATGTCTTTGGTTTCTCTTAATAAGTAATTAAGTGTAAATATCAACTCCTCTAGAAACTCACTTTGAATTTCAATTAAGTCTTCAGAAAAATGACTTGTAAGTTGTCCCCATGTAAAACAATGGAGAATATTCTTGGAGTATTTCTCCATCTGGAGAAATCTTGCTTATAACTGGGCCTTAGAAGGGGAGTTTGTATTTTCATGTAAGTTGTCTTGTTGTCATGGACACCACTTTCATAGACAAGAGCATTTCTGAAAACCTTTTTATTTAAAGATTTGTGTTATACATAGTGTTCTGCCTCAATGTGTTTAAGTCCATACAAGTAATGCCTGAGGGAGCCAGCAAAGGGCATCAGATGTCCTGATCTGGAGTTGTGTGCTATTGTGAACTGCTGTGTGGGTGCTGGGAACTGACTCTAGGTTCTCTCCAAGAGCTGCATTCATTAGTCCTAAGCTCTGAGACATTTCTCTCACCCCTGTATTTCCTCACAGTTTATGAAACCACATAGCTTTAAAGTTAAACTATTAAGTTACAGAGAAAACGTTTTATAAACAGCAGGCCCTGAGCCAGTTTGTATAACTATAAATGAACAGGTAAATGAAAGGCCTCCATTTCTTTCTACCAGGATAATCCTGGAATAATGTGATGTCCTCGTGTACGGATTCTGACTATTTGTGGGATGGGAAATGTGACTGAGGCTGGGGCTGGAGCTCAGGCTGGGGCTGGAGGGGCATTCTCTGCTACTGTGGCTACAGATTGCTCTTAGAACTATAAAGATGCTGAGGAGAATAAAAGGGAATGGGAAGGAGACACAGCTTGATGGCAGCCATGAGACCACCAGACTCACCATCAGTGTCCTAGCCACATTACACCCCAAAGTACCAGCTCCCAGCAACAGGCACTTGACAGACACGACCTTGTCCAAGTCCAAGGTGGGGACCAATCGCCAACACATCAGCTTGAGATTCAGATCCACAGATGACTCAGCCAGCCTGGAACACAAGATTAATGTGCTGGTGAGTCACCCACTTGTGCTCCAGACTTAATTCTAACAAAGGCACGATCTATTGGAGGGATAGATTGAGGTAGCTGGACAATCAGAATCACAGTAAAAATAAGATGAAGCTTGTAGGTGACAGGGAGGAGAAAGGCATGCCACTGGCCTTTGTGATTCTGGGGTAGGGGTGTTCCTATAGAGAGCTCCCAACAGCAAGGTGAGGGGAAGTCAGAGCTGTCACCAGCTGAGGTGTAGGTTTAAAAGAATGGCTCTTCCAAGTCCAGAAACTCTCTCAGACTTAATAAAGGGTGAGTGGATTCTATCCTTCAATATTCAATGGCCTCTCCACAAATACAATATTCCTTGTAATATTTTTCTGTGGTGGCAAGTAGAACAGAGAGGTCCACAACCAGGAACAAAGAACCAGGAAAAGAGGCAGAGGCAGGTGAATTTCTGCAACTTCCAGACCAGCCAGGGCTGCCAGCTCTATAAAGAACAGTAACATAACAACATTAAAAACGCAAAAAAGTAGTGGTGAGGTCCAGGAGCTGGAAACAAGAGTAAGGAAGGCATGCATGCCTCAGGACACCCAACACACTAGCCCTCATGAAGACAAAGACAAGTAGTGGCTGGCTCAATACCAGCATCGCTGAACTACACAGCACAGCATTGCTACTACACCGAGACAAGAGGGCCCCAGTCACATCTACCTTTTGGGGTCCATACATCCGCTGAGGTTCACCATCCTTGGGCCCATGCCTCCTTTCTGGTTCTTCTCCCAGCCAACTGCTTTAGGGCAATCTTAAGTGCAAATAAAACAAAGTTTACTAAGAGGGGAAATAAAAACAAACTGAGTTCATGTCTTCGTGCTTATGTGGCAAGCACGTTACATAATGAACCCTCTCCTTCCCCTGACTTAGCCTTTGTACTGGCTGGTTCTGTGTCAACTTGACACAAGCTGGAGTTATCACAGAGAAAGGAATCGCAGTTGAGGAAATGCCTCCATGATCCAGCTGTCAGGCATTTTCTCAACTAGTGATCCAGGGGGAAGGGCCCAGCCCATTGTGGGTCATCCCTGGGCTGGTGGACTTGGTTCTATAAGAAAGCAGGCTGAGCAAGCCAGGGGAAAACAAGCCAGTAAGCCCTCCATGGCCTCTGCATCAGCTCCTGCTTCCTGACCTGCTTGAGGTCCAGTCCTGACTTCTTTGGTGATGAACAGCAATATGGAAGTATAGGCTGAATAAACCCTTTCCTCCCCAACTTGCTTCTTGGTCATGATGTTTGTGCAGGAATAGAAACTCTAACTAAGACAGCCTTTGTCCTCTCCTTTTTGCTATGACTGCCATCTTCTTAACCTTTTTTTTAAAAAAAAAAATATGTGTATGAGCATTTAGTTTGCATGTAAGTGAATCACATGCATGCAGTGTCCTTAGAGGCCAGAAGAGGGCATCAGATCTACTAGAACTAGTTACAGTTTTGAGCCACCATTGGGTGCTGGGAATTGGACCCAGGTTCTTTGCAAGGGTAGCCAGTGCTCTTTACCAATCCCAGTCCCACAACTTTTCCAAGTGCATCTTCTTCTGCGCTACAGAGACAGAGATGATATTTCCACTGCTCTGTTTCTCAAAGACTTCCTTCCGTTTAGAATAAAGCTTCATGAACTCCATGCTTGCACACTTACTCATACACACACTCACATATACACCAACACACTCATATGCTCACTTTCATTTAAGGACACACAAAACTCACATGTGTACACAGCATGCACACAGACTCAAAAACTCATGCATGTGCTCACACTAATGCTCAGATGAAGGCTTCAGGGCTCCTTTACTAGGACAAAGGGCTCCAGAGAGCTTCACTCATTGTCTACTCTCAATTCATGACTTTTAAGAACTGTCGCTCAGATACTGCCACCAGGATACCAGCCATGACACCTGAGATAACAGGAAGTTCCAATTACAACATCTGCATACGCAAACCTCCCCTTCTGTTCTAGCCAGTTAATCATTTGCTTGTTTAGTGGCAGGAGCTAATGGGCCTCCTGCTTCCACTTTCCAAGTGTTTGATAGGCTATAGCCAATACACACTGTAAGCTTATTATTAATGGAAAATACTTCATGTGCAGATGGGGAATTTATACACATGCTTCTATATAAACTAGACTCATAACACACAGCCCAAATGAAGGAGAAACATGCTGGGAATAAGCACAGAGCAGAAATGGGAAGCTGGCATTGCAGTTCACCCCCATTAGTGGCCATGCCTGCTTCATGCAGTGTCCAGAGCCGCTCTCTGCCAGCTATGGAGACTTTAACACTTCCCACATCACTGAAGTTCCAACTATGAGATGCCTTGGACAGAGAACCACATGTTGCTTAATCATGAGGGTGAGTTCTGAGAAATGACAGGAGGCTGACTGTCCTGCTCTGAGAATACCACAGAGTGTACTTATACAAATTAAGTGGTCCTGAGATTCCCTAGGCAACAGACTCTTAAAGGACCATTGTGCTAGTGGTGTGATGTCGTTATGTCACATGTGGCTACACTGAGGAGTGTGGCTATGGAAACGCCTTGGGCTTACATCATGATGCTAACAAGTAAGTCTTTATTTGCAATGTTTATTATCGAGCTTTATTTGCAGCTAAGTATAAATGCTAATTCATGTAAAACAATGAGGAAACATCCCTTCAAGGATAAGGACTGATCTTCAT
Source organism: Micromys minutus (assembly GCF_963924665.1). Lineage (NCBI taxonomy): Eukaryota > Metazoa > Chordata > Mammalia > Rodentia > Muridae > Micromys > Micromys minutus. The sequence goes on from NC_137972.1 coordinate 31,509,251, forward strand.
CATGGAGTACAGAGAAGATGGAGAGGAGAGGTAGAAGCCTCGGCCTGGTAGGGGCACTAAGCATGAGCCACACCCGAGGGCAAAGCAGAGTGGCTCAGTGAAGACAGAGGAAGATAGTGTGTTTCCACAGGGTAAAATTAGGCTCATGGGAAAGTGGTCTAGTGGCTGCATCCTCCTGGCTTCGCTTTTTACTGACACTTGACCTCCCTATTTTTTGAGTTGCAACTTAAAGGGAAACTCATGAACTCACTGTATCTTCAGGAAACATGCCACTGGGAGCTATTTCAGGATGCAACAGAAGAGGGCGCCAAGCCAAAAGTTAAACAAAATGCCTCTAAATGGAGTGGCTTCCTCCCTTGAGCACACAGAGGACTCTGCTTGCCTTTCCTATTGTATTTAAGATGCCCAGACTGGAGTACAGAGTCAACAACAAACAGGCAGCCTTGAGTCCTGACTTCAGCACTTTAGAAGAGATGAGGCGTCCCCACCACCTGATGCACACACCAAAGAACCCGTGCACTAATCAAGAGGGGCAGCAGTATACATGGAGGTGCTTTGCAGATGCATAGCGGTGGCTGTAGGAAACTAAGTGAGCTTAAAAGAGCCCCAGATGAGTAGCACAGGCTGGACACTGCTCAGCTTCCTCACGGGACACACGCTTCCCACGTGGGCACTTTCCTCATTCCCTCAAACTTGGGCATGCATTCTACCTTGAGTGCCTATGCACTGCCTGTCCATGCATATGCACTGTATGTAGACATTTACAGACAGACAGACACATCTAGCACCATCTATAAAATGCTTCCCAGACAATTTCCTAATCTATAGTATGTGGATAAAAGCTAACACCTACTATGCAAGGCTGAGAGAAAATATTATATGTGGAAGGGGAAATATGGCTTTGCTGACTGATACTCTGTATGGAGAACAGGGTCACACACACCTTCAAGTACTCAATGAATAAACATGTTAAGCAATCAATAACTTAATCGTTCCTTGAGGAAGAGGCATAAATAAAGAGTTCTTGTCGATCAAAACTAAGTAAATTAAAGTCAAGCTGGGGAAACTCCCTCCAGACTAGAGAAGCTGCCAGAGCTCAGCCTCTGCTCAGGGCTGAACACAGCCTCCCTGTGTGCCAGGCCCGCACACTGCCGTCCAGGCTTCTCTCCTGCCTCTGTGAGGCTGTGGGCCAGAAGCAGGGCCTCTGGCCACTCATCATTATATCATTACACTGGCAAAGACGTGCCAATTACCTGGGCTAAAGGCCATTTCGGGAAGTCTCACTTCAAAGACGATGCTGTGTGTCACGTCTCGTGCTCCCTGCATGGTACGGTCCCGAAAGCAGAGGACTTCAACGGACTGGAAACTGCCGCTCCTGTTGTCCGCACGGGATTTGTGTTAATTTCACATGATTAAGAGAGAAGAAGAAAAAGAGCGGGTGTAAAGTGCTTTCCAGACTGGCTGCTGAGAATTCAAGGCATGCAATCAGTCCTGTCTGACCTCCTTAACCTTAGAGAGAGAAGAGCACACTTGTGCAGGCACCCTCTGTCTGTGCATTTAGAGTCCGGCTGTCAAGTTACCTGGATCCCTCCCCCAACCCCCACCCTAGGTGAATTTTCAATAGCAACCACACAACAGACAGATGGAAAAGGAATCTAAGGGTAGGATGCTCCCAAGATCCTAATCAGGGACCCCTAAGGCCCTTTACCATCAGCTAGAAACTGGCTTCACCAGGGTTGGGAATGGCTGAGTGTCAACATAACCAATCTCTCTGGGGTCCGTCAATATTTGTCTATCTTCATATTCTGGAGTTAACATTTTTACTTACGAAAAGCAAACACAAAGAAACTCACAGAATCCCTTTATCTAAGCTTGACCACACCTATCTGGGCTATCCCCTGCTCAGGTCCTCACAGTGGCTTTGCCTGTTTTGAACTACATAAATGGAAACATACATTTTCCAGGCTGGCTTTATTTACTCAATGCTGTCTGAAAACCCATCCATAGCTGGTTGTGATGGTGCACATCTTTAATTTCAGCACTCATGAGGCAGAGCAAGGAAGATCTCTGAGTTCCAGGTCAAATAGAGCTACACTGTAAGACTATGTCTTTTAAAAGCAAAAAGGCACACATGTGGTGCACCTACATACAGGAAGGCAAAATACCCATGAAGTAAAAATAAACCTTAAAAACAAAGAAAAGAAAAGCCACCACTGAAGACTTGCTCTGTGAAGCCACCTAAGGCTCCATCATCCATTAGGAATGGAAGGACATGAGGCTGGGGCTAGTAAGCACAGTACTACTCAATACTGCTGTGTGTGTGTGTGTGTGTGTGTGTGTGTGTGTGTGTGTGTGTGTGTGTGTTTATATCCAGCCTGTCTGTACCCCTGTGAGCAACAAGCTCAGAATGTCACCACAGAGCACAGAGCAGCCAAGGGTGTTTTTAACTCTGGCAGATCAGATCCACCACAAGTGGGCAGCATCTTTTGTGAATTCTTCTGCCTCCCATTTCAGCATGGTATGGTATGGTAACTTTCCTTAGGTGATTTTGATGGGGACGGGAGCTGTTAATCTCTTATAATGTTATTTCCTTGATACCCAATAGTGCTGAGTATCAAGTATAAGTTAACACTTCCCAATACTACATCTTATTTTAGAATTAGAAGAAATTTTACAGGTCGGGGTGGTGGTAGCAATAGGAAATTCCTCTTGAAAACCAGGGAGGGAGAGCTGGAGAATGTTAGTGTCATGGCTCTGGCTGTGTGACCTCACCTCAGTCTAAGTTATCTTCAGCATAGTACAAACTGGGGGTGGGGCTCCCTAGCAGAACTGTTTAAGAGCCGCAGAGATAGAAATTGAACAACTAATTTAGTTGACTTATTTTCTATTTTCCATGACAGGAATCAAATCGGTGCACTTAGGGAAACTGAATGGCATAAGCGGAGCCATTGTGGAAAGCATACAGACAAGACACACAGACACAGACACACATGTAAATACCATCTGTGGGCTGCCAGGACCAAAAAATTCCTCAAAGGCCATCCAGGGTACTGGGCTAGGTTACAGGGATCGTACACACCAACTGTTATCTGTGAACGGAAAACACTTGCTGAGAGCCACACCACACACCAGGTCAGTCTGACAGTGCCACACGGAAAGTAGACACTTGGAGAAGGCTGAAGGGAAGAGAAAAACGGCTCGGGATCTCACCTTAGACGAGACTCCTTGACAGGTAAGAACTGGAACATCTCCCCCTGCACTCTATGGCCTGGCATGGGCCACGGAGAGAGCAGGAACTAGAGTTCAGAAAGGAAAGAGACTGGAAGTGACAGAGAAAAAGGAGGAGGGAGGGACAGAGGAACAGAGATAGAGGGCAGAGGACTTAAGAGGGGAGAATTGCAAGCTGTAACAATGGCTCATTTGTGTGTGATGACAAAGAGAAAATCAACATGGGGCCATTGGCCTAAGCCTATAGTCAGTTCAAATTAAAAGCAGATGCCTAGATATTGGGAACACACATCCCTCCCACCTCTCTCCCAAGTTCTACTCTAATCCTGCCTTCCATCTGGAAAATTCTACTCAACCTCAAACCACTGTCCTTCAGTGAGGACTTTATTTGCTTTAGCTGGAGAGGCAGGAAGCTGCCCTCCTCCCAGGAGCCTTCACACACTGTAGCTGAGATGTATCTTTTCTGTCTCCTCTGTCAAAAGGCACTGGGCACCTGGCACCTAGATAATGTTTTCTAAAAACTATTCTCCAATAAAATAAGTCAGGATACTTGGGCATGTGGCTGATTTTAGGGCTTGGACAGAGAAAACACAAGACATTCCTGGACCATCTTCTATTACCAGAAAATAGGAAGTGCATGCGTGTAAAGTACCAGAAGAAGGCATCAGATTCTGAAACTAGATTTACATATGTGTGTAAGCCACCATGTGTGTATTGGGAATTGAACCCTGGTCCTTCGGAAGAGCAGGTCTGTGTTCTTAACCACTGAGGAATCTCTCTAGTTCCTGCAGCTATTTTCTATAAATCTGAAAGGTTTCCAGAATAAAAGTTTAGGTTCAAATGAGAAAGACAGTGCCCAGTGTCTGGAAAATATGGGAAATCCTTTTATCCTTTCCTGCTGTGCAGCATCTGTCTAGGAAACACTTATTAAATGATGGGAAGATGGATGAATAAAGGTGAGGATGAGCCTTGGCATTTGTCTAGCATGTGCGGGTCCTGTGGGTGGGAGGGAAGGAAGTGGGACTGAGGGGAGGAGGCAGAAAGATAGCTGGAAGAAAACCATGAAGCCAAAGGTTTCCTTTGTAAGCAAATGTAGATTAAATAAAAACACAGCTGATACGTACACAATCATAATTTCTGTGTGTGTTGAGGGGAAGAGGAGGAGGGAGGTAAAGATAGATATACTTTGGGGATAAATGGGAGTGTACCACCATTCACAAGAGGAGGTCAGAGCTCTTCCTCCACCTTTACAGGGGTTCAGGGGATTAAACTCAGGTTACCACCACCACCACCACCACGCCTCCTCTTTGCAACAGGGTTTCACTAAAACAGGGACTGTCCTGGAATTCACTGTGTAGAGTAGGTTTGCCTCAAACTCACAGAGATCTGCCCGTCTCTATCCCAAATGCTAAGATTAAAGGTGTATGTCAGTACACCCAGGTCTGTCCTACTTTTTGTTTAAATTAGTCAGAACTTTATACATTTGTTTCATACAATGCTTAGTGTGGTCTAAGCCAGAAGCACAAGCCAAAACGCCATTCTGATGAGGAGGAAAGGAAGAAGACTGAAGAGGAGGAAAAAGAAAGAAGATGAAGAAGGAACAACAAAGAAAGGAAGAAGGAGAAGGAAAAAGAAAAAGAAGGAAAAAGGAGGAAGAAGGAAGGAAGGAGGAAAAGGGAGAGAAGGAGGAGGAAGAGAGAGACCCACAACGATCCCACATTATCAACAGCTAGAGGAACATCTATCTCTCCACATCTTCATGCATAACTACTGTTCTGGTTGGCTTTCTATTTTTTCCCTTGTCAACTTGACATAAACTAGAGTTCATTAAAAGAGGAATGAAAATTCCCCCACCAGATTGCCCCTAGGCAAGTCTGTAGCACATTTTCTTGATTAATGATTGATGTGGATGAACGAGGGTGGACTCAGCAATGGCAGTGCTACCTCTGGGCAGGTGGTCCTCAGATGTGTAAGAAGCAAACCAAGCAAACTAAGGAGAGCAAGTCAGGAAGCAGCACTCCTCTATGGCCTCTGCTTCAGTTCCTGCCTCCAGGTTCCTTCCTTGATTTCCCTTCATGATAGACTACAGCTGTAAGATGAAATGAACTCTTTCTTCTGTAAATTGCTTTGGTTATAATCTTTACCATAATGATGGAAACCCTAGCTAAGATAACTACCCCTAACTTTATTTTTCATATAAATATATTTGCATTACAACTTCTAAACAGAAATGAGATCAAGCTGTCTCTCATATGAGCTCTCCCTGGCCCGGCAATGTTCTACAGCCATCATTGGTAGCACTGAGTGGTTTCCATGGCAGAGATTCACATCCAGAACCACAGTGTACTCCCCAGGCTCACTTCCTTCTTTGTCATTCTTAGCACTCACTGGATGTCAGTCTTAATGCTGGACTTCTCCTGGCTCAGGATGAGAGGGGGCCCTGGCCAGCAAGAGGGCTCTGAGATCTGAATTACAGACTCTTCTGCTCTGGCTGCCTGCCACACTGCCACCTGCAACTCCTTTGAATGTTTCCCTTTATGAAGCAAGGAAGGGGGAGAGGAGAAAAAGTGGCTTCCCTCATTTCAGTTTCATGGTAACCAGAACAGCTTACATTCAGGCAGTTGGCTTACACAAGAGGAAAGGGCGCTGGCCACTGTCAGCAGGTGTATGCTAACTTGGCAGCTAACTGATTTGAAAACCCAAAGAAAATCCTCCCTTGTCTCCAAAATAAAAGGGTTGAGGGGCTGGGGACATAGTGTTAGAATGCTTGTCTAGCAGATAAAAAGCCCTTGGTTCAACCCACAGAACCACAGAATCCAGAGTAGAGGTGCACGCCTATAATCCTAGCATTCAGGAGGTGGAGGCAGGAGGATCAGAGGTTCAAGGTAATTCTTGGCTAGAGGGACAGAAGGAAGGAGAGGAAAAGAAGGGAAGAGAGGGGAAAGGAGGGAGACAGAGAAAAGGAAAGTTGCTGACTTGTTTTGTTTCAAAGGCCCATTTTCAGATGTGGAGAATTGTGGATGACAACAGAGGGGGGAAAAGGAATGATAGCTGGGCAGGGGTGGGGGAGAACAGAACAGCAGAGCCAGTGAAGCTCAGCCCCACAGGATCTAAGAGCCATTCAAAAGGTATTTAGAAAGAGCCTCAGTATCTACCCAAAAAGTAGCATTCCTCCAGAGATCTGAGTTTCAACTGCTAAGTGTGACTTCAAAAAAAAAAAAAAAAAAAAAAAAAAAAAAGCGAGAGAGAGAGAGAGAGAGAGAGAGAGAGAGAGAGAGAGAGAGAGGGCCAGCACAGAATGTCCTGTTGCTCACTCTTCTCTGACTTTTGGCAACTGACTCAACACCTCTGAGCTTTAATTTTCTCATCACTCAAGCAATTCTCGCCTGCATCCAGCACCAGCTGAGAATGGGACTATCACCCAAGGAGCAGGAGCCACAGCAATGCCACGGACACCCTCAGCTGCAGCCATCGCCCCCGCAACCCATTCCAGCTCAGCTCATCACCGCAGACTACCCCCACCCTTAAAGCCCAGGCCCTTTTATAACTGGCAAAGAAAAGAACCAACTGATCAACAATCTCTGGATCTCAAGTTTTATCATCCACAGATGTAGAGCTGGGACCAATACAGGGAATAAATTAGAGTATTATATATACCCCATGCTGCAGCAGATGCCCAGCCTCAAAGAAGAAGTGTATTTCTGGGTAGGAAGGGGATAAGAAGTCTTTGAGCAGAAATGAACAGGAATCCGTTTCTCAGAACACCCTGGCCTAAGATGAGCTAGATAGAATAGGGGTGATTGGTTAAAGAGGAACATCTGCCATGTACCCAGAAAGGGAGGCGGGTGTCAGGCTGAACAAGGCTCTCCTATGGAGATAAGCATGCACGGGGCAGACAAGCACCACACAGGAGATTTCAGAACTCATTTGACATGGGGCAAAGTATTAAGTAGCATTTAATTTTTAATGATTTGAAGGTGATTCTGGAGTCTCTTGGTGTTTCAGGAGCTAACTTGGAGCCTTAGTCACAGCAGAAATGATACCAGTCAGTGCTAGGTGAACCAGCTTAACAACAGAAATAAACCCTGACTAGGAATTCTGGGTTCTAAACCTGGCTTTGCCACAAAAATAACTTGGCCAAATCACTTCCTTTTATGGCAACACAGCAAAACACAATTAAAAAGCAAGAGTGTCTTGAAGGTATATAAGTAAGTGTTCCTTTCTACTTTGCTGAGAGCCTGCCATTCAGTGAAGTGGCTCGGCTTGGATCTGGCAGCTGTCCATGAAGCAAACTGCTGAAAACTACAACAGAGTACCTAGAGGGCAAGACAGTCAACCTGACCGTCTTCAGCTGGAGGGTTTCCTGTCAGGACTCATACAAATGGCTGCCTCTAATACTCAAACACTTGATATTCCAGGCAATGAACAGGAGACTCACTCCTTTTAAAAGCACAGGGAAGAAAATCCAAGTCTTAAGTGCACTTCAAGGTCACAGCCAGTAACAAAGACACACAGCTAACACTAAGTGCTAGCTAAGAGACGAGCAGGCTCAGCTAGCAGCAGATAGAAGCCTGAGAACTACAAGGGAACCTTGCTGAAATAATGAAGTATCTTCCACTCTTTAGTAACTGTGCCAGAGGAAGATCAGCAAAGCTTTCCCTGTGGACAGGTGGTGGGATGCTGAGACTGCTCTCCACACCATCACAAGAACTGCTTGGAAGGGTTGGCATTCCATAGCAATGCAGTGCTACTATGGACCAATTCTGTCCAGTTGAAATCCACACGTCTTGCAGGAAATAAGAACTTAAATGAAGGTGATTTCCAAGCCTGTCAAGAGTCTAAGCACAAAACATCTGATGCTGGAGACGCACACAGTGGGAGGGAAAACACAGTATGGGGCAGTAGTCGCTAGAGCTAGCAGTAAGGACATGGTTCTCAACAGTGAGAGCCTGGTCTGACCATCTCTCTCCACTCAGAGTTCTGTGAGTCCATGTTTGTGTCTTAAATGCAAAGGAAATAAGTAAATACTACAAAGTCTGGCGACTCCTCTCAAGGGCCAGCAGTTAGTCATTAGCCAACACACCACTGACTACACTGAGGGTGCTGAGATGGATCTGAGGGTGAAAGTGCTCTTAGGACAGCTTTGTGTAGTTTGTGATCTGGGTTTGTTTCCCAGAATTCAAGATATGAGAAGAGAACTGACTCTTGCAAGATGTCTGCTGACCTCTACAAGTGTGCCCTGTCCAATTCATTCAAACAGATACACAGAGACACAGACACACAGAGACACAGACACACACACACACACACACACACAGAGAGAGAGAGAGAGAGAGAGAGAGAGAGAAACAGACAGACAGACAGACAGACAGACACACACACACACACACACACACACACAAATGTTCTACAAAATGTTTAATCTCAGGGTACAGAGATGGCTCAGTTGTTGAGAGCACAAACTTTTTACATAGACACCAAAGTATGGTTCTCAGCACCCATGTTGGGCAGCTCCCAAGGGCCTGTAACTCCAGTTCCAGGAGATCTGTTGCCCTCTTCTGAACTCCACAGGTGCTGCACTCACATGCACACACCCAGAAGCAGACATACACACATGCACACAGTTAAGTTTTTAAGTATTCATTTCATCAATTTAGTAATTCTTTATTAAAGAGCTTTTCTTGAAAAATAACACAAGATGCAAGAGCTGAGTAGGAAAAGAACAAGTCATACATAAAAATAATCTAAACAGTAACGAAGTATAAAGCTAGCTGCTAAAAATGGTAAAGAGTCTGCTATTACTACCTTCTAAAAAGGGGTGCAGAATGGGATGGCATTATTCTCCAAGGCTACAATCAAACTGAATATGGTACAATTTTTGTTTCAAACAATGCAGAGAGGGTTCGATGAAAACATACAAAGTTTACTTTAAAAACAAAGCTGAGTGTGGCACTACAGCTCATCATCGATACACTGGGGAGGCTGAGGCAGGAGGATCTTAGGTTCTAGGCTAGCTTAAGCTACAGAGTGATAACCTCCCTTGAAAATAAAACAAAATAAAAACCTCAAAATTTAATATCAATGGATGGCTAGATAACTGTGAAAATTTACAAAGGTGATGGAGGCTGCACCATTAAGCACAACCTTAGAGTCCTAGCCAGTACAGCGCTCTGATGTACCCGTGTTTGCACAAGTCGTACTATTGATGTGATGATGATTATTTGTGTGTGTGTGTGTGTGTGTGTGTGTGTGTGTGTGTGTGTGTGTGTGTGTGTTACACCATGGTGAGTGTATGGAGTTCAGAGGACATCTCTGTGGAGCTGGTCCTCTCCTTCCTTGCATTGTAGAGATCTCACCCAGGTCTCCAGGATTGCATAGCAAGCATCTTTAACCAGTAAGCTGCCTTGTCAGCTGAAGAATGAGCTATGTGTAGCTGGGATTGAGTGGATCATAACTAGAACTTTGCAAAGATAAGACATGAGCTGGCCTGTCGTTCAGCTATATAGTGCTTACCTAGATTACAGAGGTCCTGGACTCCATCCTCGGCATTGTGTGTGTGTGTGTGTGTGTGTGTGTGTGTGTATTTCCCACCACACACCATTGCATGCACATGCATATATTCTCCCCCCCACCCTCACACACACACACATTTTGGGAAACATTTTTAGGATGCATACACCCACGAACACATGAGTATTGAGTTACAATGTCACAGGTAATTTTCACTCTGAGTTAAATCTAGCAAGTGTGTATTGAACAACTTCATGTCATCCAAAAAGTGGGAGAAAGTAATCCCAGATGTACTGGCCGAGTGCCCATACAGGGCCCCTCCACTAAGCTGGCAAGCCTGGTTAGATGTGTCTAGAGGTGACCAGAAAGCAGCTTCTCTAGTAGGTAGGGCTCTTCTTGTTTCTTCTGATTTTTTTTCAAAGCCAAAAAAGAAAGAAACTTTGCCTTGAGGACTCCAAATGTTCTCTCATGAAATACCTGTGGAGTGGGGCTAACCACAACAAAAGTTCCATAGAAAACATAATCTGACCAATTTATTCCACAAACATCTGTGGGAACAGTGGTCATGCATGAGGAAAGACCAGCAAAGCCTGTCTCATTGGTCATTTCCCAGTTCTTCCAGCTACCCTTGAGGAACGGTGCTGCTACTCTATACCCGTACACTGGTTGGTTAGAGGAACTGCAGCTCAGGGGTGACACTGGCTCATTAACTGCAGTGGGAGCTAGAATGTGGCTTTCTCCTTTCCACTTGGCCAGGAGCCACTGAGGAAAAATAAGCTTCTGCTTTTTCCACTCCACGCACGCTCAGCCCAGTCAAGCCTTCCACCCTAACCATGGTTCCATTTCCATCTGTTACGCAGGGCTACACTGCTCACTGGGTGCCGAGAGGACTATTGATAACATCAGTCTAACTCAGGGAGGCTTGGGCTGCTGGTGGCCAGCAGTGTAGCCTTCTTGGAGGCAGAGGCTGCTCCCTTGTAGCCAGCAATGTTCCACATGTTCATCAACATCCTATGTACACAGGGCCCTTTCCATCCTACCCTCAACAATCCCACAGGCACACACTCCTTTCTTGTCTCTCCCTTCAAGCCAGAGACCCAAAGAGATCTACAGGTGGGTCTCCATACTTCCATGGGATTAGATGTGAGCTGGAAGTAGGGGACTAGCTCAGTGGAAAAGTGCTTCCTGAATACACAAGGTCCTAGGTTCAGTCGCCAGCACACATCCCTACATACAGGCCTGTGTGCAGCTATTATTTTTTTCTACAGAAACCTGTGGCTTCTAGCAGATTCTTGAAGAGTTAATGCTCAGTACACAGAACCCTCACTGTGAGCCATAGCAAGAGCTTCTTGGCTACTTCTTGGATGCCTACTGTGTGTCAGGCACTGACTAGTCTTCTCATGAGACCTCCAGTCCTCTCCCCCCAAGTCACTCAAACCTGGTTCATTCTCCCACCCAATTGTACACACCAGGCAGGGTTCCATCCTATTTAGATGTGACACAGGGCAGGCAGCAGTCCTTGGAGAGCAGAACATTCACAAGAAGCTGAGCAGGATGACACAGCTCAGCTGCTAAAGCTGCTTGTATAAGCCTGGTGACCCAAGTTTCATCTCACAACCCACAAAGAGCCAGATGCTTCAGAGTGTATCTGTAATCCACCATCCTTACATCGAGCTCAGAGGCTGGCACACAAGAGTCACGGGGAGTTCAGGGCCAACCAGCCTAGAGTACTTAGAGGAGAGACAGAAGCAACACAAGACACCATCTTCCAATAAAGAAGGAAATGGTTGTCCTCTGACCTCCACATGCATGCCGAGGCCTGCACACCTCTGTACACACATATACATAACACACACACACACACACACACACACTAATAATAATAATAATAATAATAAATAAAAGTTTTAGTCCGGTGCACATCTTTAATCCCAGGACTCTGGAGGCAGAGACAGGCAGGGCTCTATAAGCTCAAGGTTAGCCTGATCTACAAAGTGAGCTTCAGGATAGCCAGGGCTACAAAGCAAAGAGGCTGGGTATGGTGGTACATGCCTACAATCCCAGTATGCAGAGGCTGGGGCAAGAGGACCTAGCATTCAAGGCCAGCTTGTATTATGAAGTAAAATCCTGCCTCAAAGGCCAAAATTCTTAAATGAATAAGTAAGTTCAAAGCAAGGGTAAAATCAAAGATCACCAAGAAAGTGAGGAATGGCAACTGCACCAAATAAATATGACAGAGACAGGTGGAAGATGTCTGAGTCCAGAACAGGAAAATAAGCCCATGTATGGAAGAGAGGAACGTCCTGAGGAACTAGAGTGTTCAGATCCATCGCGTAGACACTCAGCAGAGCAAAGGGATGTGTGTGGTGAGGGTGGGGAGAAAAGGGTGCCACAGGCAAAGGCCAGACCAGAAGCTTGTGGGAGAGAATGAGGACTGCACTGGGGCTGGATTCTCTCCCATCGCCAACATCTAAAATCAGGTATGTCAGGAAAGAATTCAGCTGCTAAACTCAGGGTGAAGAGACTCAGGTGTTTCATTTGGGAAGCACCACCAAAGGTAACTGCAGACGATGTAAGGGAGGATCAGTGGCACAGAGGAAAGGCAGTCCCTAGTTTGGGGTTGAGGAGTTGAGAACCAGAGAGGCACAGGAAGTCACTGTAAGAAGATGGACAGGGACATAGCCAGCCAAGAGGATAGGAGCCTGGCAGTTCTGAGGTGGTGATGCCTCTAAGAGCAGCAGCAGCCTCACAGGGAAGGTCCCAAGTTCAGCATAGATAAGCAGCTAAATAAAGTGGTGGGGGACCAGGGCGAGCTAAGACAGTCAAGTGTGTTGTGTGAGAGCATATGGTTACTGGAGTCATGGGCATTATGGATGTCATCCAGGACAGACATCTGGAGGATCTCAGTACTTCTCCATCTTTCCCACAAACGCAGGAGGCTCACTAAAAAAAGCCACTTCTAAATTACAATGTACCTGGGAAGGGAAGGTGGAGCTCAGCCAGAGAGAGCTTGCCAGAGAGAGCTTGCCTAGAATGGGTGAGTTGTCCTAGGTTCCATTCCGAGTACTGAAAATGTGAGAGAGAGAATGGGGGGGGGGGGATCAAAGAGAAGGAAGGAGAAAGCTGGAGGCAAGTGTGATGTAGGGAAGAGAGCACTATTTGAAGGGAGAACACACCTCAGGAGCTCACACTGAAATAATGACTATCTGTTCTTAGAATAGGCTCAATCCCTCATGGAAACACCATGCTACAAGTAACACTCAAGAAAAGCTGGAATTATCTAAACAGCAAACTACAGCTAAGGTAGGAAAAGCAGGAGTGCCTAATCTCACCTAGACTCTTCAGAAATCTTTGGTGTGTGTGCCATCTGTGTGTGTGTGTGTGTGTGTGTGTGTGTGTGTGTGTGTGTGCATGTGTGTCTTACGATAGCCCCAATTTCTTGGAAAGCCTGATAAGATGGCACCAGGCCATGAAGAAGGCCTTTTCCTTTCTTCCACTTTTACCAGGGGCTGCCTCTGGAGCACCCAGATTGCAGTGGGAGATGAGGCATGGCTAGGGCAGGACATTTCAACTTTATCCTGAAGACAGCAGGTCTGGAAGGGCTGCAGGAATGTGACAGGGATGTGGCCACAGGCTGGAGAAAGCATACTGAAGGTGGATGGGGCACTCAAGACCACAGGCTGGAGGGCTTGGGAACTCCACTGAGGTCACCTGTGTGCACAGCTGCTGTGACATTTTCTAGCACACACACTAGCATAGGAAGCCCACCAGCATATCTGTCTCATTTCTTTGGGCCTTTTGTTTTCTTCCTTCAGGTCCCATTAGCTTTTCTTGCTGATGCCTCTTCGGCCCGATAAGACTCTGGGTTCTGTGAGGACAGCATCTCTCAAGTTCTAGTCCACAAGGAGGCAGTGAGCACATGTGCTGAGTGATCTGGCTCTCCTGAGACCTGACCTTAACTAATGGTTAGCTAAGCAAGTGAAGGCCAATGGCCCTGGCTGCATAGGTCCTTGATATAATGATCGCCTGCAGAGAAGTTCAGAGACTCAAGATCTGCACACTTAGAATATGCTGGGGAATACAGGGAAGAAAATACAAGGAGGAAAAGAAGTGGATGTGTATCAGTGCCTGTCACATACTGGGGGGCCTGCGGTATAATAAATGTCCACTATGCACTAATCATCGTTTTGTTCATTGGTTTGTAGGTTTTTGTTTGTTTCTTTGGTTAGTTTTTGCTGTTGTTGTTGTTTGTTTTTGAGACAAAGTTTCTCTACATAGCTGTGGCTGCTGCCTTAGAATTTACTCTGTCAACCAGGCTAGACTTGAACTCAAAGAGATCCACCTGCCCCTGCCTCAGCCTCTGAGTGCTGGGATTACAAACAAGCGCTACAACACCTGAGTTTTGTGCTGAACATTTTATTCACATTAGCATGTTTAAATTTCACCAAGTCATGGAAAGAGCAGCACTGTGGTATTTGACAGGAATACCAGAGCAAGAAAAGGCCACTTTGCTTTCCCAGGACCACAGAACTGGCAGGGGCCAGCACTGGGTGCTTCAGAGGCAGTCCACTTAAAACCCTAGGGTCAGGCAGAGGCAGCCTGCCCAGAGCAATGTAGAGATGGGAAGGCAGAGGGTGCAGGGCTCTTGGAAGCGGCCATGGGCAGGGTTACTGCAGTATCATTTTCTTGTATAAGGGGTACAGTGAGGTACCCATTTCACAGATTTATAATGAGATTTGGGGGTTCTGAAAGCCCCTGTGGAAGGTTGGTGGAGAGATTCTATTAACTGCCCTCCCTGTGACCTTAGGTAGCTTAACCCTGCCTGCTGTCAATTGGTCCATACAATAGAATAAACTCTAAATTACTAAAGGCCTGGTCTATTAGGCAATACTGTCCTATTATCACCTGGACCAAAGAAGAATTTTAAATTAAATCTTTATTTCCTGAGGATTTTTCCTCTGGGAAAAAATTCTAATGTAGTTGATTTTAAAATAAAAATATCCTAGCTGTATGTAGAGTTTGGCTTAACATTCACAAAGCTCTGGGTTCTACATTCAAAATGGCCATGTTAAGGGCCTCTTTCTCAAATCTCATAGATTTTACTTACATTACTCCACCTGATTTCACAACTTTCTAATACTCATGGATCGTTTTAATGCACAACTTGATATATGGCTCAAATTGCATGTTACACATCTGCTTACTTAAATTTTTTTGCAATACTCTTATTCATTCAGAAGAATTTGGTTGAGGGCCTCAGACAAGCACTCCATACTCCAGACACTGACTGATCAATACAGGCTCTGCTTAACAGACCAACGTACTATAAAAAGCATTTTGACCAGGTTCTGTGTGGAGGGAGGCCAAGCAAGGAAAGACCATACTTGGCTCGCCTGGGAGGATGCTCTGCAGTGGGAGAGAAACCACTAAGGACTGAGTGTTGTAGGATGCTGACAGGAAGATCACACCGCACATAAAAATAGACAAAAAGAGATCTTAGATGTGCTTGGTTGGGTAATAGTGATGGGGAGGTAGAGTCTGGAGGAAAGTAGGCAAGTTTAGTTAGAGCAATGGCTTATGGGAAGACTAGTAGAGGATAGGCAGAAAGGAATTGGGACCAGAAAGAAGACCCCTCTAGGCTCTGCTCACTGGAGGACTGAGTGACCTAAACAGTCCAAGGATGACTCCTCTATAGCTGATGAAAGCGAGATTTCCCAGGCATAAGACAAGCTTCAGTGGTGGTGCTGGGAAGTTAAACATGGATGTACAGCATATCTAGAGGGAGAGCAAATCTCTTCATCTAACTAACAGAATCAAGGAGTCCAAACCGCCAAGCTGTGAGAGAGCTAGGGTGAGCTAGCTAGAGAGCAAGGAGGAATTAAACTGAAACAATGGGGGTGAGAGAGGACAGAGAGGGAAATACCTTAAAACATACTATGGAGGGCTAAGGAAGCTTAAGTTTCAAATTGATTGTGGTCTATTATAACATGAACTTCAAAGTTTTAACTGCCTAGCAAAACGATACCCACAGACTCTGACCTTTGTCCTTTGACCTTGGAAGAAATCACTGTAGTGTTTGAGCAAGGAGACCAGCACAGTGTTGTCATCGTACTTGACCAAGAAGTATGGCAGCGCCGTGACACCTTCAGTTCGACACAGATCATCATAGGCACGTTCCAGGGCCTGGATCTGAAAACATGAAGGGAAAGGCACCCACTGGGAAATGCAGCTCTGAGCTAAAGACCAGCCCTGATCAAAGGAACCACCAAGTGCCAGTTTGAAACACATGATTACTCAAGTGCCCACTGACAGCACCGCTTCAGCTTTCAATTGCATTTTCCCTGTGCTATGCCTTCACACAAATGGGACAAAATGATGGCTGTCTAAGCTGTCAATCACAGAGGTTTATGGCCGTAACAAAGCATTCCTCTGTAATGTATTACCTCAAGTTGGCATGGTCCTTCAGTGAGAAAATTCATCATCATCTTTTATAGTTTGTTATGACATAATTCACATGCCCCTCTTAAAGGGAAGAATCCATGATGTTTTGGATTTTTTTATTATTTATCTTTGTCTTATGTGTATGAGTGGTTTTTGCCTTTATGTATGTGTACCAGGTGCCTGCAATGCCCATGGAGACCTGAAGAGAGCATCAGATCCCCTGAAACTAGAGTTGGGGATGGTGTAAGTCCCAGTGTTTTTAACCTGAGTCATCTCTCCAGTCGAAGACCTATGATTTTTTTTTTCTTTTGACAGTATGTTTACAAGGTGGGGCACACCTGAGATGATCTGAGAAATTTAATCCTCCTTAAATATGAATGCAATCCCCAGCTAGAATGTATTACCTCAAGTTAGGATATGTCTTAGAAAATTCTTTGCAGAAAACTACAATCATGCATTTGTTATAAGTTTTAAATCTTTTGTTTTAAAAAAAGGCTTATTTATTTTCTTTTATGTGTGTGAGTATGTTTGTACAAGTATGTCTGTATATTACATGCATATAGTGTACCAGGTGGCCAGAGAGGGGCACTGGACCTCCGGGAGCTGGAGTCCTTTCCCCACCCCCACCCTGCCTTTAAATCTCTGCTGGCTTCAGTTCTGCATCTTGTTGACTCCCAGACCTTTGAAACTCATCATCTTGACAGTCAAGGTCTTGAAACCAATCAGAATTCTCCAGCCAGGTCTGCATCTGCCAGCCTGGTTCTAATTGCTCTTGGGACTAATCTCTAACGGCCTCCTTGAAGGAAGGATGAGACCTGCATGTCTGTACCAGAGAAGAGGTAGGTTCTGCACTTTGGTCTGAGGAGAGGGGAGGGTCTATGCTTGTTCCACAGACTCAAGGCTGTGGCTTTGTCTGCCCCAGACTAAAAATGAAAATCACACTTCGGTAAATTCTCAGTCTTCCAAATGTTCCTGTAATTCCTCCCTGTGGGCTTAGCATTTCCCCCAATTTCGTGAGCCAGCTGGAGGACAGAGGCTCCTCCTCTTCACCAAGACCTTATCAGCACTCTAGCGCTCCCCAGGTGCCTTTTGTCCATCCAGAGACAACCAGGCTCCTCTTCCGGATAAACCACCTGCTCTCACAGTTAAACCCACTTTATTTGCATTTGTTTAACTTGCCCATACCTGTTTGGGTGAAAGTCTTTGATCCAAACCCACAGGCGCCCGGATTAGAGGGATGCTCTCAGGAAGACAGAGGGCGGGGCAGCAGAACCAGTAGTAGAAATGGTACTTCTTTAGGTCCTACCGTTAAAAAAAAAAAATCACAACGAAGTCGAATATAACATTGGTCCCATGAATTAAGGAACCACACATCTGTTAGTGTAATAGATTAATTATTATGCAATGGTGCATGCCTGTAATCCCAACACCTAGAGGTGAATGGAGGACATCTTTAGCTACATAACAAGTTAGCCTGGGTTACATAAGATTCAGCTTCAAAAACCACCACTAGAAAAGCAGAGGCATTACAAAGCTGACACCCCAACTGTTTCCATCAGAGGGGGGGACCTCAGGCTTCCTGTCTGTGTTATCTCATAACAGACTTTTTCACTCAGAAGAAGCTGAACCCTGCACTCCTGCATGCTTCAGGGAAAAGATTCTCTTCTTCCTAGATGATCAGGAAGCATCTCATCCCATTTTATAGAAGCTTCCCATGCAGACTGCACCAAAAAACACAGCTGCACTCTTCAGTCCTGGAAAAGGGGTGCTATCCAGTCTCCTCTACCCACCAGAAGGAACCCTTCACCAAAGGCTTAGCATTCAACATGGCTCAGATTTTGCAATTTTTTTTTTCAGATTTCAGACTATTTGTATATTAACTTGTGAATGGGACCTAAGCATAAACAGGAAATTCATTTGTATGTTATATACATCCCATTTCCATGACCTGCATGAAATTTTACACAGTATTTTTAGTACAGCAGCATTTTAAATGTGGAATTTTCCATTGTGTTATCATGTCAATATTCACAGTTGTGATCTGGGAACATTTCTGGCTCTCAGGTAAGGATATTTCCCTGTTTGATGCTGCTTTCCAAAATGTCTTCCTGGTCAAGGGTAAATCAGCAACTATTAAGTGCCTAATGTGTACATGAGAAAACAAGACACTCAACAATGACTAAGCCTCAGTCCTAGTTATCAGCCACTGGCCTTCCACATAGCAGAGGTAGTGAAGAGACTCCAAGTACTGAGGTACAATGACATTGTGCAGGGAATAGCTAGCCTCTCCCAGAATGCTGGGAAAGTGTTTCTGAGCTGATCTAAACTGACCTCCCACTCAGCCCCAGGGCTCTGACCTCCAATTCCCATGGCATTAGGACCTGAGCTCTGTGAGTCCTGGACAGCCTCTTCACTCATCTATGATGAGAACCCTGATGTAATTCTTAGCTAAGGAAGCACTTGTATTGAGTCTTGCTAAGTATGAGAACTGCAGAGCTGTCATGTGAAACTGATTTAATTTTGGTCTTGCTTTTGCATATGAATAAGTGTGCTATATATACATATATGTATGCATGTTCTCATCTGTTGGTGTGTGCATGTGTGTGTGTGTGTGTGTGTGTGTGTGTGTGTGTGTACAAGGCTGCAACATGTGCACACGTGTAAAGGCTTGAGGTTGCCATCAAGTGTCTTCTTTTTTTCACCTAAAATACTATAACAGGGTAGCAGGTAGGGTAGGGTCTCTCACTTAAACCAAAGCTCACTGAGGAGGCAACCTGACTAGCCAGTTTCTTTGCCCTCGATGCTCTGGGATTATAGGTGGCTGCCACCTCCCCTTGGCTTTTAATGGTCCTGGAGATCTGAACTCAGGTCCTCACACTTGCACAAAGCGCTTTACCTATGAAGCCATTCCCCAGCCTCCTAGAGGCTTCTTTTGTCAAAATATAAATCAAGCTACATAAATGCATCACATTTACATATACAATTTGTTGGATTTTTCTTCTGTTTGTTTGACATGGCTGAACCTCTAAATTCTTGTTTTTTATTATTCCAAAAAGAAACCCTGTCCCTAACTGCAGAATGGTCCAATTCTCCACTCCTCCACAACCTCTGGACATAACGGGCCATCCTCTGTGGATATGTCTGTTCCAGAGTTTTCATAGAGAGGGAATCACTGGATGGCTTTTAAATATAAATATTATGTAATGCAGCTGCAGGTGAGAGCCTCATAATTACAGCCTCCACAGCGTCCAACTCCCCCTAACTAAATGAACTAAAGGAAGAGAATCCCTTTCACAATGGCAAAGCGAACTGTCAATTGAAGTTAATGACGGGCCTGGCCCTGTGGGGCCTGAGACCCACAGAAAGGAAAGCTGAAGGCCTGGGAGTCTGCTTTCCCCTGTGCTTAAGTGGCTTATCACAGGTGATCTTCAGCAAAAGCAGTTCTGGATGGGCACACAGCCTGCCAGCGTCTCGGCATGCCCAGAAGCAGAAGCTCGGGTTTCTTAGAGTTGTGCTTTGTTTTCATGATACAAAGAATCTTGGACAAATTAAACATAAAGACTTTTGTGTCTGAAGACTTTAAGGACCTTTTATTTTTTATATATACAGTCTGGCTAAGTACACTTTGCAAAAAGGGACAGCAAGGCAGGAAACTGCTTAAACATTTAATGAGAACTGATGTTATTTTCTCATTAAGCTAAAATTTTCAATTAGGATTTTGGGTATGAAAAATGGATTAATGTTTAATTAACAAGAACTCTTAGTATTAAAAGGCACTCACACTCAAGTAACAAAGCCTGACAGCTTTGGTAATATTTAAATCTATCCTACCAAGGAACTCATAAGCAGACAAATGACTGGTACCCAGGCTGCACCTGATAACCTGACAGAGCCCTGGAGCATCCTTCTCTCCCACCATAACTCACAGGTAATGACTGTTGGGTTCCCTGAGGTTTATACTCTGCCAGCCTCACCTGTGCCTGGAAGGAAATGACGCGAAGGGCATTCGGAGAGACAAGACTCAGTTAAAAGTAATGAATGTGGTGCCTTTCTTCCAATGTGTATGATTATGTCTATAAGAAAACATTTTCTTAACATACCCAACTTTACTCACTAAATAGATCAAATGTGTGGAAAGAGATTGATCTCTAGGGCCTATGAGGCTGTGGCAAAGTAACACACTTACCAGACAAAGTAACATACTTACCTTACTATGCCTAAAGGCACAGGAGCAGCCAGTAGGAGCAAATATCAACATGGCCACTGTGGGTCATGGAAGTCATATTCTTCCTAGGGACAGGAATCTGATCCTGAATGGAAGCCAAAGTCTATAGAATATCCACTTGATAGACAGCAGTGTTTTACAGACCTGCACATACACAGGCGCCTATCTCAGCTCCGGGGTTGTATGTGAGCATTCAGGGAAGGCAGGTCTTGGGTTTCTAACTAGTTGGCAGGTGTGATTTCATCCCACTTTGAGGTTGTACTTACTGCGAAGGTCAAGAGCAGAAACTTGTTGAGGAGCATGGGGTTTTCGAGAGCAGCACCTGACTTTATGGCTTCCCAGATCTGCCAGAAGGAAGAAAGGTGTTAGGTCGGCTGCTGCTTTCTCTAGCCAGCCGATGAGCTTCTCAGCACAACTCTTCTTCCCCTCCAGCCTGCCACTGCTCTCAGAAGCTGAAGTGGTTCATTACCTCTCCCTGCTACTTCACACCGCCTCTCCACCAGCCTTACTCCATCATTAGCAGTCCACGAGAGTGCCTGGCACCTTCCCTCGGGGGCCCTCAGCACAGGGGAGGCAAGCAGACACTCACACCTTTAAGATGCCCATCTGAAGGGTTTACTATTGTCTGCTGGGTGCAAGCATGTCATGGTTACAGAAATAAAAGGTACAGGTTCAGCTCCATGCAGGACTTCTGTCATAGAAGCACAGTGAGTTCCTGAGAGGACACCTGATCTGTCAAGAAGTGGGAACTGGAGGGAAGAAGGGGGCTCTGAAATGAGTAATTTGAACTAAATACACACCATGGCTTTCTTTCTTTCTTCCTCCTCTAGTCCCAGCCATGTTGCCCTGACAGTTCTGGAATACTCTAAACAAACTGACCTTAAACTCAACAGATTCTCTGTGTGTGCCTGAGTGCTGGGACCAAAGGATTATAGCTTCACACCCTCCCCTACAGCTTCACATCCACCCCTATAGCACCACACCCATCCCTACAGCAAGACCTTCCCAAAGTTCTATGTAGAGAGCTCTCATCTGGAGAGATGAGGAAAGAAGCATGGCCTCTGTATATGAACAAGACTAGTCCTATGTCTATGGGTGAAACCTGGGCTGTCATCAGCTGGTCACAAGATGCTCAAAGCTCAGTTGCTAAACCTTAAGTTGCTATGAAGGCCATTCTGGCAACAAGAACATGCCCCACATGCAGGTGTGTGAGGAAAATAAGCAGACATCACCACCCTGGAGGTTCTGGACAATGGAAGAGTAGCCCCATTTCTAATGAGCTGGCCAGGGTGGAGTGGGAATCCCAGGGAAAGTCTATGTCTGGTTAATGGTCAAGGTCAGGAGTTTTCCCTTCACACAGTGAGATATAACTCTCTAGAGCTTCACTGTGAGTGGGGTGACCACTGGGACCCATACAAAGAATTGTCTCTCATGTTTCTCTGCCATGTTGGTATGGTTACTGTTAGTGTAGCTTGCTTGCAGAAGGTCCTTTACTAAACTGACTCATAGAATACAAATACAGTTCGTGAATTTTCCCCTGGTTAAAAAGAAAAACAAAAAATAAAAACCTCAATAAAATAAGATGCCAATGCCCCTGTGCATCTCTTATAGGCTATTCCTGTGACAAACCCATGTGGCTGAGTAGACATGGTGCACTTGCCTGGACCCTGGAAATACTAGGAAGCCAATGTGGCTGTGCAGCTAACCTCATTTGCCGACTGCTCCAGAAGGAGCTTCTTGTCTGCAGTCTTAAAAGCCTCAAGTGTGTTGGTGTTGTGCAGGGTTCCCATGGCCGGGCAGCAGCGGGCAGGCGTGGGGGCACTCCTAGACACGAGAGAAACACAGTTACCCAGCACAGCCTGGGCTCTGAACAAAGCACAGGGTTACAATAAACCTGACACCCCTGAATGGGTTGAAAGTCGACCAGTGGTTCACTGGGCCTTGCAAAGCACGAGCAAGTAGGCACTGCCTGGAGACCCTCTGTGCCCTGAGCTCTCGGCTGGCAGCTCCTAATCTCAAAGGAAGTTCATCTTTATTCTTTCCCATAGTAAAACTGAGGAGGAAGTGACTAAACCAGGAACTGCAAAGGGTCTGAGTTCTAGCTAGTAACTCTCTCGACAAGGTTATGAAAACTGCCTAGCATGATGGTTAGTTCATGTCAACTTGAAACAAGCTAGTCATCCAGGAAAAGAATCTCATTTGATGATTTGTCTCCATCAGATTGGCATGCAGGAATGTCAATGTGGCATAGACATTTTTGCTGATTGATGTTCAAGGGCCTAGTCCATGGGCAGTACCACCCCTGGGCTGGCGGTCTAGGAGAGCAAGCTGAGTGAGCCATGGAGAACAAGGCAGAAGCATTCTTCCATGGCCTCTGCTTCTGTTCCTGCCTCCAGGCCTTTGCCCTGTCTTCCCTTCATGATTGGTCTACAACCATAAGATGAAACAAACCCTTTCCCAAGTTGCCTTCAGCCATGCAGTTTATCACAGTAATAGAAAGCAAACTTGGACTTTCGGGGTCATACAATCAGACACTGGCTGTTCTTCAGAGGACCAGAATTTAATTCCAGCACCAGTTACAACCATCTGTAACTTCAGTTGCAGGGCATCTGTGCCCTCTGTTGAGTTCTATGGCATGTATGTGGTACATGAGTTCTATGAATACCAGGCAGGTATGTGGTACACATATATACATTCAGTCAGGCAAAGAACTCATCCACATAAAATAACTAAATCTAAACATTTTAAAAGAAATATTTCTGCCATTGACCCTTTATACTGTTGTTATGTAGAACTTTCAGAGAGAAGAGTTTATTACCCATCATTCTGATGATAGCCCATGTGTCAGAGACTGTCTCTAGTGTCCTTACATATCTTTCCATGTGGGGGCACAAAGGAGCTACAGGGGGCCTGGTGGAAAGAGATCTCAATTTAGGACAGGTGAGGAGGGGCCCATGAGTAATGATGGCTCTGCCAAATGCCACCAGTAAGCCTTAAAGGCCAAGCCCTGGTCGGCTGCAGGGGAGAGTATTGGTGGCCAGAGTTTTCCCTTGAGAGCCATGAGTCATCACATCATAGCCTGCCTGTCATCCTGCTTTTCTACTAAAAGAACATTCCTCCTCAAGACCAGATGAAGGCACTGAAGACAGTCTTAAGGAGAGAGAAATCATCCAGGGCTAATTTGGGCCTGGAGAGGAGAGGGAGGCAGAGCCTTCGCTCACCAGGCTTAGTTAATGCTGAGACAGAGGGCAGGAGGCTGGGACAAAGCCCAGTGTAAGAAGGGACTTTGTCTAACATGTCCCAATATCTCAAGTGTGCAAAAGCTACTAGATAGAGCCCTTCTCTGAGGAATGGAAGCTACTTCCAAGATGAGAGACACTGCCAGGATGGCTCCTGGCCACACCGGACAAAGACAAGCTACTGAGCACGTGACTAGGCTCCCACTGGAAATTAATAGGATTTAGTTTGTTTTTAGTAGGTAGGTATAATGGAGAGAGAAAGCTGTGAAGAGTGGGTGGGACTGGAGAGATGACTCAGCAGTTAAGAGAACTGGCTGTACTTGCAGAGGACACAATTTTGAGTCCAGGTACCCACAGGGTGCCTCACAACATCTGTCACTCCAGTTTCCTGAGATCTGATGCCCTGTTCTGTCCTCCTGTATGGGTACCGTATGCAAGTGGAATGTATACATACAAGCTGGCAACCACACATACACATTTTTTTTTTAAAGAAAAGGAGGCTCTGAAAGGAGAAAGAAACCCCAGCAGGTATTTCACAGATATAAACACTAACATTGTCCTGTATCTCTGTTGTGCTTTTAAAACCTGCAACTTGATGAGGATAAAGGAATAAAGCACATTAATATTTTGAAAGAGTCAATAAAAGAGGCAGTGAAACGGCCTAGAGGATAAAGGCACTTGCTAGTACTATGTTCAATCATTAGGGCTAACATGGTGCAAGCAGAGAGAACAGCCTCCTACAAGTTGTCTTTTGACCTTGACACATGTGCATGGTAAATGCAAACCCACATGCTCACACACATACAATAATAAACAATGTAATTTGAAGTGTTTTTTTTTTTAAGTGCTAGAATGGTGATTTAGCAGTTTAAGAGCACTGGCTACCCTTGTAGAGGACCCAGGTTTGATTCCCAACACCCATGTAGCATCTCACACCCATCTGTAACTCCAGTTCCAGGGGACCCAATGTCTTCTGGCTTTCATGGGCACTGCATACATGTGGTGCCCAAATATACACACAGGCAAACACTCATATATAAAAAATAAATAAAAAGAAACAAATCTTCAGAACAAATAGGTACTAAGAAAGAATCATAAGATATTCCATAATGATGCTCTGGAGAGCTGCTATCTGAGGGCAAATCAATCTAGATAGTACCAGGCACATGGCAGGCTCTTTAAAAGACTCCTCTTTCCTCCTAATAAACAACTGTGGCAGATGGTCTTCAGCTGCAGCACTTCATGGGAGCTTCTTGGCTGCTCAGAGGCCTACCTGAAGGGAATGCTTATTCCTTGCCCACGGTAAGCAGAGTCCTTTGGACTCTGCACAAATCAATACTTACATGTCAAAAGCACTGAACTCCAACGTCAAGCGGGTGGGCAGGCCGGCAGAGTCACCTGCGTGGAAGCATTTTCACATCTCAGAGACAAGCCAGAGTGGCAGTATCATGGTAAAAACATCTACGGCTAGTCATGTCTTTCTGCTAACACATGACAGTGGATCTTGAGAGAGAGTGACAGGAAGGGACTTGTGACCAATATAAAAAGGATGCCCTGGAAATTTCTACACCCACCACCCTGGAAGCTAACTGAACAGTGTTTGCTGTAACAACTTGAGTTCCACCACTCTTCTCTTTTCTCTAAAGATGGAAAAGAAAGTTTTTAAAGTGATTTGAGGCAAAAGAAAGACTCAAGAAGCTGAAAGGCTGTGGTGAGAAAAGATAAGCACATCCCATTGAGCAGGCTGACTAGTGTTCAGAAGGCTCAAGGCTCTGTCCCCAACACTCCAAAAGCAATAATAACAACCTAATGAGGGATGCTGTTTCCACAGAGGACAGACAGGAACATGTGGATGGGGGTGAGGCAGGTGGGGACTGCCTACCATTGTAGTAATAGCCCTTGATGTCTTTGGGTGCCTCGTCCAGGCGGTACTCGTTCAACTTCTTCTGGGTCAGTTCATGCCAAAAGCCAACGTCCAGAGCACTATTAAAGGGGGCAAACTGCAGCTTGGATAGTCCAGGGTCCCCCATGGCCACTGTTCTTACTGGCCTACCAAAACAAACAAAATAGAGCTTAATCCAAGTAAACCATTGGGACTGGAGAAGTGGATAAGATCATTCGTTACTCTTGCAGAGAACCTGGGTTTGGTACCTAAAATCCACAGTGCTTTACATCTACCAGTATCAGGAGATCCAATTCTCTCGTCTGGCCTCCTTTGGCTCCTGCATAAATGCAATGCACACAAACTCACAGAGATACACACAATATAATAAGTAAATGAATAGATAAGTAAGTAGGTAAACAGGCAGACAATTTTTTTTTTCTAAACAGCAAACCAAAGGCAGCTTCAGTGTGTAGGGTCTCTTAAGACACCACCAATCTGTAAGACTACAGTCCCGCTCTGCTAACTGCTGGCACACCCAGCCCCAAAGTTTAGGGTTCAATCACAGACCTCTGGAGCCCTTCGGAGTCCTGACAATGGAGTGCTGCACTTTTATTTTTGTTGTTATTGTTATTATTAATTTTTTTTTGAGACAGGGTCTCTCTATACAGTCCTGGCTGTCCTGGAACTCACTATGTAGACCAAGGTGGCCTTGAGTTCAGAGATCCACCTGCCTCTGCCTCAGAAGTGCTGGGATTAAAGGTGTACATCGCCATGCTCATCTCTGCACCCTTAAAGAGCAGCTCCCTGACCCTCATCCAGGCCACCATTACCAACCATTTTGTCACCGTGAGACTGACACCATAGATCCCTTAAAGAAGGGGAGTTATGTGTGACTTACTTCAGTGTTTGGCTTACTTCATCTAAGACACAACTTTGAAAACATCCTGAGAAATCGTTAAGCTCAGTCTCTTTGTAGGAGTAATTTTATAAATGACATTTCTGGCATTAACTTCTTTTGTTTTATATTGGTGCTGAGCATGCACCCAGGCTATTTCCTGTTCAAGGCAAGCACTGGAGTCCTGAACTACACCCTTAGCTCCATCCCTTTCTCATTGGAGTCATCTGGGGACTGACTCTTGGAAACTGTCACAATTCTATGAATCCAAAATCCAAAGTCGTACCAGTCAGAACATGCCTATCGGAGTCTGGTATGGTGAAGCATTCTGACATCTCAACACTCGGAAGATGGAGACAGGAGGAGTTCAAGGTCATCTCTGGCTATCTAGTGAATTCAAGGCCAATTTGGAGTACATAAGACTTTGTTGGAAGGGAGGGAAGGAAAAGAAACACCAAAAGAAAGTCAGGAAGGGAAGGATGGGGGAAGTGGAATTCTGCCTATCTGAGTTCAGTGCTGAGCACTCCAGCTAAGAGGGGTAACACCTACTGCCCATGAGCCTGAACTCCTTTAAAATCTGACAGTATAACCCCCCCATAGGATCTGTGCTAATGCGGGGATTGTTGCATCTCTTAAGTACATGGAAACTCTGTATTCTGCATCATAACATACGTTTTAATGTTCTTATTTCTCAAATCATCAAGTGAATGTGGTTGTGTAAGCAACCCTGCCTATACACCGGAACTGTGACACACCATGTGAACTATGTGACATATCTGTGAACCATGTACGTGCACCAGCAGGCTGTGAACCATCCATTCGTACCATGCTTGTGAACCACTCATAAAGACGATGCATGTGTAACACAGCAATGCACTACGCACGTGCACCATACATGTGTACCTCACTTTCAGGTGCTCATATCCAGATGAGAAACACCTCATGGCAGGAAGGCAGTGTGAAGTCAGCCTCACCACTGCGCTCTTGGGAAATTTCCAGAGCCCTTATGCATAGCATCTGGTTACCATCACACATTTAAAATCCTAATGCTGTCTGTGCCGACGGAAAAATGAAAATCCACTTAGCAGCAATGTTATTTACGAAAGAGCTGTTTGTTCCTGTGCTTGGCTGCATGTCTATTTAAAGAACCAATTGAATTGAGATTCATCTATTTCACTAAGGCATGTGTGACCACCAACATGGGTTGACTTACCCAATATGGCCCAGGACTGTTTGGGTTGACTTGGTTATTTGTAGCTTACTCCAAATTAGGTAGTACATTTTCACTGTTTCCTGGCTTCTGTCCCAAAGCACATTTCTTTCCTAGTCTTTACTCCTAGATATACAGACATACATTCATATTGGTTTTCATACCCCAGAGCTGATGACCTCACTTTTACACAGCCGCTGCATTTTCTGGAAATAGAAAGAAATACTATGCATTTTTAGAAATTATCTTTATTTTCT
Organism: Micromys minutus; assembly: GCF_963924665.1. Taxonomy (NCBI): domain Eukaryota; kingdom Metazoa; phylum Chordata; class Mammalia; order Rodentia; family Muridae; genus Micromys; species Micromys minutus. The sequence continues at coordinate 31,537,141 of NC_137972.1, forward strand.
AGAATAGAAGCTATTCTAAAAGCTAGAAAATTAATTTTATGACAAGAGCTAAATCTGAAATGGTTTATTTAAAATGTTATGAACTATCTTTTAAAGGTTGATTTATTTATTTTATTTATTTTGGCGGGGGGAAGAGTCACACCATGTATCCTTGGCCTGGGACTCACTATGTAGACCAGGATGACTTCACATTCTTAGAGATCCACCTGCCTCTGCCTCCCAAGTGCTGGGAATAAAGTCCTGTGCCACCACACCTTGAGGTTGATCATTTTAGATGGACACTGGGCATTTAAATAAGGAAACCTCCCCTCTATGTAAAATGCTTCCAACCCCAGCACTGGGGATGCTGAAGTGGAAGTACTACGGTTTCGAGGTGAGCCCAGGTTACATGGGGAGATCTAGGATGCAGGAGAAACCCGAGGCCCCAGTGCTTTCAGAGAAGCTTCTGATGGCTGGTGGCTGCTGAGAAGATGAGTCTGTCTCCTTTGGGGATGTAGCCTGTCAGGCTGTTTATGCCTCGGCGGCAGGCCCCAAACCCACGTGCACATGGCAACACTAACAGGAATCAGGTACTAATCACAAGAAGGAAATGAGGACATGATGCCAGGAGGGAGATGAAGGGGGCTTTCATGGGAGCTAGAGGTGCAGTGGTGGCTGGATAGACCAACAGGTGCTGCACAAGCATGTGAAACATCCAAAAATAAACTTAAAAAAAAAAAAAAAAAAAACCTGCTTCTGACTCGGGACTAATTGTGTATCCATTGGTGTTTAAAATAGGCCAGCAAATGCCACAATGAGCGTTAAAGATTATTTTCCTAATGACCAAGCATGACACACATTTCAGCTAGCTTGCAGGCCATTAATCTCATATTTTTAACAACTTGCTTTTTTTGTTGTTGTATTTATGACTTTCTTCAGTATCAGCAAACTGAGCTCTTCAATTCCTATACTGTGATTTATTTAATTCTGTTCCAAATCTGGATTAAAACTCAAACTGAACTCAAATGTCCTGCTTTTTATATAAAGTTTAGAAAACTTCTCTAAAGCATGCTGGGACAACTTTAAATATAAACAGCTAACATGATAATTTCAACTTACCAGGACTGAAATAGTGTCGACTTTAGAGCCTTTATAAATCCCTTTGATAAGTGGTCTTTGATATTCTACATAGCAAGGACTCTTAAACTTTTCTGTGCATTTTGGAGAATTTTACACAATTGGACACATGGGTAAAATGGATAATGCTGATTATTAGAATGGACTTCATACTCAAACAAACTTTTCCTTCTGTGGGTTGTTTTACTGGGTATATTGTTGCAAAGATGAGGAAAGCACTAATTTAGAATACTAGTTCCCAACGTGGTAGTGCCTTTGCTGTGACAATCTGATTGTGTAGATCCTGGGTCCCTGGAACAGAGCTGGGGAGTAAATGTGGAAGAATTTGAAACTTTGGGTTGGAAAAGCCCAAGAGCACAGCAGACATTTTGGTGGGAGTTTGGAAGACCAGAATGTCAAGAGATACATCACAATGGAGGCCAAGCTCATGAGGTTTCAGGGGGAAAGAGCTCTAATCAGGAACTGTACATTAGTTGCTCCCACTGAACTCTTTGCAAAGAATCTGTTTTCATTCTGCTCATGTCCTGGGGAACTTGCGTGAATCTGGATTCAAAAGCAATGAACTAATGGCATGATAGCAACTCAGGTCACACTACGGTCCCCACTCACTGCTCTTATCTAGATCCACAGCAGGACAGGGAAAGGATTTTTTTTTTTAATGTGCTATGTAGTAGAGAGAGGAGGGAGGTTAAATTTACCCACCAAAAGGGTACAGAGAACTAGTTGTGAGTATCACAAATATCAGAGTGCTAAAAATGTTAGCACCAGTAAAGAGAAACCCTGTGCTTTAAACGAGGACAACAGTAAAGACCCTGAGGAAATACACTGAGGGCTCCGATCTGTGAGAATACAAACTCACCTGAGAGGTGAAAGAGTTCCCCGCTCTCAGCAGAGCCTAGGAAGTGTTTCCTGAGGTCACAGCACTGAGGGTCACAGCCTGAGTTTACTGAAGAACTTGAAAGCTGGTTTTCCAGGCATGAAAGATGCAATAGTTAAGGGATTCATGGAGCTTGTGCTAAAGTTCTAGAAGGTCACCCCAGCCTGGCAAGGTGAGACAGTGACGGTGAGTCCTTTTTTGCAATGGAGTCACCAGGGTGTTGGAGATGCCAGAATTGAGATGCTCACTGTGAGAATGTGAAGGAAGGATGAGAGCCAATCCACAAATGCAGGACTACCTAAGCCTGCTGGGGCCCAGCTGATTTCATCATGAGCTCCAGACACCAGATACAGAGCTGTGGGGGTTCAGCCGCTGGGCTTCAACCTTGTTTCAGTCTGATCTTTTCTATTGTGCCCTCCTGGAACAGATGTCAACTCTGTGCCATCAGCATTGGGAATATGTGTCCTTTCTTTTTTAATTGTATAGATCCTTACAGTTAAGAGGCTGCCTTGAGACTCAGCAGAGATTTTGGACTTTGAACTTTTAAACCAGGTAAGGACAGATGATGACTATAGGGATTCTGAAGTTGAACTGAATGCATTTGCAGGATGATGGCCATGGGTCTATGATAACTTAAAAGTTGTATGTTTGTGACTTAGGTTGGAAAGAGGTGGATGTGTGATGACTAATAATCACCTGCAAGACAAGCCTCTGGGCATGACTGTGAGCTTTCTAGGCTGGACTTAGTAAGGTGAGAAGATCCACTCTACACATATGGGTAGCCCCATCTCCTGGGCTGGGGGCCTTTCCATAGAAAGGGAAACTGAGCAGCTCCAACACGAATCTCTCTTCACCCCCTGACAGTGAACACAGGTAACCAGCCACCTGGTGCTCCAGGTGCCAGGATGTCCCTTCCATGGTCAAATACACCCTTTCTTTCTTCCTTCAGTTTTTCTATCAGGTATCCTGTCACAGGGGAAGTGCATAATACAACACATATGTAATAGGTATAGAAATCAAACATTTACTGATGATAAATTATGAAGAAATTTATTTGAAAACAATTCTTTGGTATACATTTAATTTTACTATTTATTAGATGAGAACAAGCTTGAATACTAATTAAGATTTATTTTTAATTATGTGTCTCTGTAGTAGGGAGGGGCTGATACACAGATGAGTACAGGTGTTCATGGAGGCTAGAAGAGGGTGCTGGAGTTACAGTTGGTTGGTGAGTGGCAGCTGGGAATCTAACCCAGCTCCTCTGCAAGATCAACAAGTGTTTGTGGTCCCCGAGCCACATTTCCAGCACCTAAGACATTTTTTTAAATTTATTTTTTATGATGAACTGGGTTCAATCTGTCAGGCATAAATGAAAACAATACCCATCATCCCTTGCTACTTATGGGTTAGGGCTGACTCCATTTAAACAGAACCCTGAAGAAATTAACAATACAGAATGAAAAGGAGGCTTTCTTGGTCTTCCAGGTTAGTAAAAACTCAACTTTTGACCTATTAAGAAACATTTTCAGTAACTGAGAGACATATTTAAAAGCAGGTTTTATTGCACTCCAATGCTAGTCTGTATCCAACATTTCATACAAGATATAAAATGCAGCATTTGGTATTCTCTATGCAATTCATAATGAAGACTCTGCTCAGGGAAGGTAAAGCCGTGTCTTGACTATGAAATGAGGTATAATTTACAGAAATTATCTAATATGTGGCCTTTTAAATAACAAGGAGGCATCTGCTTCAGAAATTACTATAGTCAAAGGTCATTTAAACTGATAGGAAAGATGCTGTTCTGAAAACTCATGAAACTGAGGTTGTTTGTACAGGGTTGAACCCTTATATAAAATAAAAAGGCTCAATATTCATGTTTGCTAGTATCTCCCAGGCGCTGTGACCATAATGATTACCTCAAATAATTTTATTTACTATTGAAAGATGATTCAGGGGTTGGGAAGATGGCTTAGAGTTCAGATTCCAGCATCCATGTAATTAGTTTATAAATGCCTATAACTGCAGCTCCATGTTCCCTTTTGGGACTCTACAGTCACTTGCATTTGTGTGGCACAGACGCAGACAGCACAAATATAGGTAAATAATAAACCTTTAAAGAGACACCTGTCCCATCATCCAGATGGGTTTTGCATAATTTTTCTGCCAAAGTTTGAGACCCCCAGTTTCCCTACCTTTTGGAGTTTAGAAGCAGAAGTAAGAAGCTCTGACAGGAAGGCTGCAGGAAAGCCTGGAGGAAGAGCAGGCTGCAAAAGAGCTCCAAAAGGCTGAATGCAGGGGGGGATGACAGGGAGAGGGTCCAAGGCAAAGGGACAGAGGATTGACTAGTGTAGGAGTGGGAGGAGACCAGCCATCCCAGAGTGAAGCCCTGAGCAAGTGCAGCAGGCACAGAGTACCAGCACACGAGAATGGATGGAACTAGCAGCAGGTACACAAAGTACCACACACCTGCAGCAGCAAAGGTCTGCAAGTGGCCATGTCAGTTTGGAGGCCAAATGCGGATAGAGCTCAGCCAGTAGAAAACTTCTTGTCTAGCAAACATGAGGCCCTGGGCTCCATCACAATTGCAGACAAAAGAAAAGAGACTGTGAACGAATGAAGAGCTGAGTAGGGCAGAGAAAGTGAGAACAGAAATGAGGAATTCTACCCGGGGACACTTAGGAGAAGTGACCAAAGATAGTCACTTGTGGAGTTCAAGAAATGCCAGGGCCAACGTTGTGGTGCAGCCACATACTCGAAAGGGTGAGACCTGCATTCAGTCCCCAGCACAGCAAAAACAAACAGAAAGCAATGACAGAAAGCCCTAGAAGTGCCATGCATGCAGAGCTAGGAAGGGTGGGGCTGGCGTCAAGACAGGGATTCAAACACAGGACAGACATTTCAACAGAGGGTGGTAATAGACAAGGAAACTGAAGTGAGCCCAGTACAGTGACACAGGCTGACGAGAAGTATGGGCTACTGGATTCATGGAGGGCATGGCTGACCCTGTCAGGTCTTAGGTGTTTCCCTTCAAGTACTTAAAAGCTTCAGCACTTTGACCTGAGTTGAATTTTTAAGAAAAGGCATTGAGGTGAGATAAAATCTCATACGTGGTTGGACTTTTTAAAAATTTTCGTTGTTTTGTTTTTTGATTTGCCTTTCCCTATTGGCCACAGATGTTGAATATATTTTTATATATTTATTGTCTGTCATACTCTGTTGAAAACTGTCTATTTTGTTTGCTCATTCTGTGGTTGAATAACTTGTCCTTTTCTTGTTGATTTTACTGAAGCTGTCAGGTATCCTACATAAGACGCCTTTGTCAGATGCGTGGCCTGCAAAGTTCTCTTGTTCTGCAGGTGCCTCTTTCACTGTGGATGCTCTTTAAGTTGATGCTGCCCCACATGCCAGCTCCCACATGTAGCATAACCAGTATAAGCTTATCCCTGGCTAGCTTACAAATAAATGAGACTCAGACTATGGTTATTTTACTTGGCTTTGACAATTACTAGAGGGTAATCCCTAATCTACTTTTCTAACTGCCGGCCTGTCTGCTTCCCCCAGTGGTGTTCCCAAATACTTGCTGTTTTTCCTGGCCACATGCTCATGGTCCATCTCCTTTCATGGTGCCTTCTCCTCTCTCCTCCTCGTTCTCTGCTTTCCCCTCCTTCCCTTCACAAAATCAGTTAACTCAAATACCTGCCTACCTTTGACTCCCTCCAGTAATTGGCTTTATTTTTATTTAATCAGGAGTTTTAAATTAAGGAACAAGGTTTGCCCAACAAAAACTAGTAAATTCATAGGCATAGGTCTTCAGGTACAGAATTTAGCATTCAATGCATAGCAACAAACCAAACCTCAACACCAAAGAAAAAAATCTGAATCATCTGTGTCATATAACTGACAGTACATTCTTCCTATGCAGAGGACAAAGAACAAGCTTGGTGTCTAGGAGTCAGCAAGTCTGACCAGCAGCCCAGGTTATACAGATGGATACCTGATGCTACCTTGGAGCTGATAGCCATGGCTTCTGTTTCTTGTATTCTTAGGAAATCTTTTCCCTCTTTACAGGGAAAACTCCCTTCTCATCTCTTACAATCCTTTAGATAGTTCTCATTAATACCCACAGCTACTGAGGAGCAGTGGCTCCTTGTCCTACAAGTGACAGATTCCATTACAGCATCAGATGCCTTTTTTAAAAAATGTGTGGACATGTGTGTGCATGTGGAGAGTAGAGGACAACCCCAGGACCCCGTCTTCAGGAGCAACACCCACCATGCCCTGGGATTCATATGCTAGAATGGCTGACCAGTGAGCCCCAGGCATCTTTGCATTTCTGCCACCCAGCACTGTGACCACATATGTGATCACACATGCTTGCTACTGAGCCGAGCATTTACTTTTACATTATCTTTTTAATTACGGATGATGGGGTATACAAGTGTATCACACCATACACATGAGGTGAGAGGACAATTTGTAGGAATTGGTTCTTTCCTTCCACCTTGTAGAATGTAGGATTGAATGAGGTCATTGGGCTTGGTTGCAAGCACTTCCACACTGCTGAGCTACCTTGCTGGGCTATGTCCTGTACTTTCTTTCTTTCTTTCTTCTTCTTCTTCTTCTTCTTCTTCTTCTTTTTTTTTTAAGATTCATTTATTATGTAAGTATACCGTAGCTGTCTTCAGATACACCAGAAGAGGGCATCAGATCTCATTATAGCTGGTTGTGAGCCACCATGCAGTTGCTAGGATTTGAACTCAGGACCTCTGAAAGAGTAGTCAGTGCTCTTAACTGCTGAGCTATCTCTACAGCCCCCGTCCTGTACTTGGGTTCTAGAGAGCAAACTTGGGTCCTCATGCCCTTTGCTAAGTTATCTTCCCAGATCCCTTTACAAAAACTCATAATGGCCAATGGAAAGTATTCTCCCTAATGCTCATTCTCCCAAGAATCAAACATTACACTATACATTGTACACAGCCTTCACACGACAACCCAGAAACAGTTAATGTATGTTTCCTTTACAGTAAAGGAAGCACTAAGGTTAAGCAACGTTCCAAGTCACACAGTGAGGAAGTGGCATGGGCCCGCCAGTTTCAGCACCCCTCTTCCCTCCCTGTGCTGTTGGGCCTTGATGGAAAGACCTTTTCAGAATCATTATTCTTTCATCTCTTAAGCTAACTAACAACCAGTGTTTGGATACTCATTTGCTTGCTGACCTCCTTCCAACACAGGCTAAACACCTAGTGTGAGGGGAGACAGCTAGTGTAAGCCCAGGAGCAAGAGCCGTGCAAATGCACCTCCCAGTCAGGCCCAACTCTTTTCTCTGAGTACTCTCTGATGACGTGATGAGGTGGAATCTTACAAGGGCCAGCAGATCCCAAAAAAAGACCCTATAGCTTTAGGGGTTGGGAAGGTCACCAGGAGTGACCACTTAGAAGAAAGAGATCATTTGTGATGTCATTTACACCTCCATAAAGCCACAGAGAGGTGCTAGGGAAAACAAAACAAAGGAAAGAAAAGGAAAGGAAAGGAAAGGAAAGGAAAGGAAAGGAAAGGAAAGGAAAGGAAAGGCAGTAAAAGTCCTGCTAAAAGAGCATAAAAAGCACACAATTCAAACATTCTCTGGCTTACTTGGCTTTTGAGAAAATCTGGGCAGAATACAAGATCCTATTGACTTCAGAGAGGGTATGGCTGGAGTCAGTTTGCCTATCTCTGGCTCTCATTCCTCCTAAAAAGCCAGAATCTGCAGCTTTGAGCAAAGCAGGAGAGGCCTCAGCCTCTTGTCATCGTTGAAGCTGAACACCTATACTATACCCTTCCTACCTGGACACTGCGTTCAGACAAGGGTCCCGATGCTGAGTGTGGGTCAAACTCAAGTCTGCCAGGTGGGACTGTGTTGGTTCTAGTGAAAGAAGACAGGCTTTGATGAGGGGTTGGCATTAACAGACAAGAATCCCAGAGCCAAAACATAGTCAAGACAACAGAAAATGACATTGTGGTAGGGCAACAACCCCCCAGGGCTTCATCCGGTACAGAGCCCTGGTGCTAGTTGTAGACTTCTATCAACAGAGCCATATCCAGTGACTTACATGTGGGAGCACAGATGTCACAGCATGACACTTATCCAAGGCTTATAACCAAACTGCCCAAGAAAAAGAAGCTGGGGAGGTGGGGTGGGAATAAGGAGCGGAGCAGGGAAGAGTAAGACACAGGATAGGAGGTAGGGATCAGGAAGAGGAGGGAATAAATGGAGTGTAAGAGATGGGAGTCAGGAGTCAAGGGAAAAGGGACAGGGAGCAGGAAGTGGGGGCCAGGGACTAGAGGTACGAGCCTGGGCAGGAGGACTGTAAGCAGGACACAGAAGGATATAGAGAGGAAGTAGAGGGTAGGGGTAGGCGGCAGGGGTGGTGAACAGAAAGTAGGGTCAGGAGACTGGGGAGTAGGAGGTAAAGGGTCAGGGGTCAGCTACTGACAAGAGCTGCATCATCTGACTCTTTCTAACTTACTGTGTATCTGCAACAGCAATACAGAAATAAGGAAAATAAGACCAGTATTCTTTCTGTCCAAACTGAATGGGTACATAGACAGGCTGGGTGAGGGTTTGACAGGTAGGAGTTACCCAGTACTGTCACCAGAACCATTGCAGCTGATTACACCAGCACCTCCTGGCCCTGTGCTCCACTGATAGAAGAAAAAAAGGCACTGGCAACTATGTCAGATACCAGGAGAATTGTGTATGAATTTTAAAAGATGAAGACTATCTGTTGTGGTTGTTCTGTAGGACCCCCTTTCTGGGACCCCCACTCAAGTCTCAGGACACGGGGTTACCCAATGAAACTCAAGAGACCTTCTTGCTGCAAAAGCACGAGGTAGTTTAATGATGGAGCTCCGGGCTGATACACACCTCACGCAGGAGACAGAGGCATCGATCTGAACTCAATTAGGGGGACATATTTATAGGGAAAATTACATAAGTAGTTAGCAACAACTACATAAAAATTTCATTGGTTTATTCAAATTGGCACTCTCTGTCTGCTTTTGGATATGATTCAACTCTAGACCACTCTGTTTTGGGGCACACTGACCTTCATACTTTGTTACTCTCAGGACTGCAAGGCCAGCCCAGACCTTATTGAGTCTAGCTGGTCTGGGTTTGAGCCATTCTTTAAACAATTAAATTAAAAAATAATTTCTTTAAAGTTATTTTGTTCTTAGCCTTGAAGCATACCTGTCCTCAAAGCACGGTTAGTGGGAGCTAACTTGAAATTTTAACTCTTTCATTTCTTGGTTGTCAACTTGAATTAACTAAAACCTAAGCAGCTGGGTACATCTGTGAAAGATTTTTCTTAATGAAATCATTTGATATAGTAAGATCCACCTTAAATCTAGGCCACACCTTCTGGTGGCAGCCTATATAGACTTGGAAGAAGAAGCTCTTGCTTTTAGCTTGCTTGCCCTGACTCACTGGCCAATTCTTTGCTTCACTGGCATTACAGCCTACTTCTTTGGGATTCCAGAGTATACTGAAGAAGTATATACAGTTAGAACATCATGGACTGAATTATTGAATCCTTAGACTTTCCATTGGCACACAGGCATTATTGGACTAGCTGGACCACAATCTGTAAACCACTGTAAATTTTGTAGCTATAATAGATTCCTTCTATCAGTTCTGATCCTCTAGATCAGTTGGTTCTCAACCTTCCTAATGCTGTGACCCTTTACTACATTGGGGATCCCCAGCCATAAAATTACTTTTGTTGCTTCTTCATAACTTTTAACTTCAAAACTTCATAATTGTGCTAGTTACAAATTGTAATATTTCTGGAGATAGAGGTTTGCCAAAGGAGTCACAACCCACAGGTTGAGAACCACTGTTCTATAAAAGATGTTGTAAGAATCTAAAACAAATAATACCCCCCAAAAGGATTGTAAATACTGTTGATTTTAAAGACTGAAAAATTACTTAAAGCTGAATCTTTAAGATATTTCTAGTTTTTATTTACACACATGTGAGTCTGTGTTTGTCATGAGTATACAGTGTACAGGTGTCCAGAAAGCCAAGAAGAGGGCATACTCTGGAACTGGAGTTACAGACAGCTGTAAGCCACCATGTAGGTGTCAGGCACCAAACCTGGGTCCTCTGCAAGAGCATTCAGAGCTTGTAAACTCTGAACCATCATCTCTCCAGACCTAAAAACTGAATCTTTTACCTGCCATGTTTTGCACTTTTAATGTTAGGGGAATAAATCTAATAAGTACTTTTTAACATTAGAGACCACTGTATCATCCACCTTCCCTCAGCTGAGGACAGTACCTGCAGACAGAAGATGCTTGACAAATGCTCACATGACATCCACACTCTAGTCTCCACTCCAGGCCAGTGTGCAGATGACACACAGTAAGACAAAGTCCCTCAGACCCCAAATGACTAGTGTTGCCTGAGCTGTCCAGATAGGGAATGGGCTGCTCATGCCTTCCACTAGTGGAAGCACCCAAGGGTCACTTTTATGATTGTTTGTCAAATGATGCTATGCCAGCCACACCAGGGGCTATCGGGCTTTCCCTGGAAGTGGCTAGAAAGCAAATATTTTAGAAACTGCAAGCCACAAATAGTTTCTCTATATTAATCTCCCTTTTTACAACCCTGAGAAATGGCTCAGTGGGTGGGAACACTTGCTGAGTTGGGATCCCCAGATTCCACCTAAGAACCTGAGTGTGGTCACACACAGCTGTAACTGCAGACAGGTGGACACAGCCATCAAAGTAAAGTTGAGGCTCAATGGAGACCCCATCTAAGGGAGAGGAGGTAGAGGGTGACAGAGCCGAACACTCAATGTCCTCCTCTGGCCTCTGAAAGTTAAAAAAAAAAAAAAAAAAAAAAAAAAAAAAACTTTTTATAAAAATGATTATGCTTTGTTTTTAAGCTTTAGAGAGATTGGAAGTTCTGCCAGAATATTTTACATGGCATCAGAAACTACCAAGGGTGCTGCTGAAGTTCACACAGTTTCCAAAGTTGAAATCAAGGGCCACAATCGGTTCTATCCTACAATTGGCTATTCTACACATAGCCAAGGCTGACTGTGAACTTTCTATGAAAACCAAGCTGTCCCCTGAACTCACAACCCCCTGCCTTAATCTTCTGGGTGCTTGGGAGAATAGGCATGTGTCACCATGCCCTGCTCTCTGTAAATGTTTTTATGATCAGGTAAACACAGTCTATGCAGAACACGCACCCAGGTCTCAGATTAGATGAAGCACATTTAAAATTTATTGAGACCTAAAAGACTGAATCAGCAGGACTCCAGGTTCTCAGAAGCACAGCACCACACCTCACAGCCACACCTGCACATCCTGGGGATTTCTTTCACACTTTCTCTGCTTCCTGCCACTGCCTTTCAAGTCCTTCACTCTCAGCTTCCAACCCTGCCTCTCTGACTTGATGTTCTTCCTGAGGAAAAAGGTAAACTGCCTGCTGTGCCCCAGTGCCTACTTTCAGCTGCTGCCCTTGCTTACTGAATATGTCAAGACAAAGTCAACCCTTCTAAGAGCCACATCTCCATCTGGTTTAGCAAGTGATGACTTACTTCCTTTTAACACAGAAGAACCTGTTTGAAATAGAGAATAGTTTAGTAATACAGGACTCCACTTGGTATAGGGCATACACACCCCTCCCCCCATGTCTAAGAATGCAGCTGGGAGCCTGAGACATTTACCTGCCTATATTATCTACAAACTCTCTCTCTCTCTCTCTCTCTCTCTCTCTCTCTCTATCTATCTATCTCTCTCTCTCTCTCTCCCTCTCTCTCTCTCTCTCATGTGCACGTGCACATGCACACGTGTGCACACACACACACACACAAAGCCAGTAAGAAGAAAGTGACCACAGGGACAAAATCTGGTCATTAAAACACCACCTTAAGCTGGGGTACAGCCCATTGGTATGGCCTACACTTGGCACACTCAAAGCTCTAGGTTCCAGTCCCAGCACGGAGGAAAAACTTGCTGTCAATGATGACAAAGCTAATGCCAGCAGACAGTCTGTGCTATCAGGTCAAATGCATGAGAACAACATGGCTGCCCTAGGCAGGTGTAAACAGCAAATAAACCCAAACGAAAAACATTCTGCAGAATGGATGACCAGAATTGGCTGACAACTGTCCGAGGTGTAATGGTGTTAGAAGTCCAACTGAAACTCTGCTACAGACTTGGGGAGTAGAAAAGACACACTGGGCAGAATGGAAACTAGGCTCAGCCTCACTGAGGAACATGCCTGGATAAAAACACAAGGAAAGCTGTGTGCTCAGATGCTAGTTGTGGTTTGAGGCCAGCTTAACCTACACAGCTATATGCAGAGAGCATGTATCAAAAACAAGTAAACCATATAGACGAACACATAAACGTTCACACAAACAGAGACAGACACACAAACACAGAGAGAAGAGAGAAACACACATACACACCCCTCCTGAATGGAGTTTCTAGAAGAGGGATAAACAGGATCTTCTAGCAAGATTTCTGCTGAAAGACTAATTTTAACACCTGGATACACAGCCTTACTCTACAGCAGGCAAACCCTATCAACAAGATGCTTTTAGTTGAAGTCAGTTACAGCGTGGGTGCAGGTAGGTGGCTGAGGAAGAGCATAGGGAACCCAAGAAGCTGGGAGAACCTAAAGCATAAGCTGGGTTGCTCATGATCCACATACCTTTGTAAAGACACAGTCATGATCACTGTGTGTGAGTTGTGTGTGTGTGTGTGTGTGCGCGTTAAACCTGAATATGTCAAGACAAAGTCAACCCTTCTAAGAGCCACATCTCCATCTGGTTTAGCAAGCGATGACTTACTTCCTTTTAACACAGAAGAACCTGTTTGAAATAGAATTGTCTTTCATGACCTAGTACTTTTGCACTGTTCTTCTGGCATTTTGTTACCAAATAGGCTGAAGAAGGAGCTATTTGGGTTTTGATGTTCATGAAATGATTAGAAGACAGAGTTTGCTGGGGTGTGGTGAGGCTGCCCAGCAGTTATCTCTCAGCGTGGGTCTAATTGGATAGGACACAGCCAAATTGCAGACCAGTAGTAGATTGTTAGAAACAAAGGAGGCGCACTGGTAAAAAATTAGCAGCTAGAGAAGCCAAACGCTCTCTTTATGGAAAGTGGAGCTGGAGAGAGGAGCAGAAAAACACACCAGCCTACCCATCCCCCAAATGGCTTCAGTCATTTTTCTGTGTTTTTTTGGCTTTTTGTTTGCTTTCTTTGAGAAAGTTGTAAAGTTTTTAATTATTCAGAGAGAAAATGCCAGAAGCAGAGTTGGCAGGATGCAATGAAAAATTAGGCCTGAAGCCCCCTAGGAGCCAAGTTCCGGGTCCACTTTACTACTAGCTGAGGAACCTAGATTTCCCCCATCAGTACTGTGTGGGGATGTCACAAGCCAAAGTGCCTCTGGAAAAGGATGGGGGTAGGAAGGTCTGCCCCAGGGCCTGGCATCCAAGCAGCAGAGGCATACTGCAATCCACTTTCCAGTCTCTCTTTGTGCTAGCCACACATTGCTCTCCCTAACTCTGGCTAGGAAGTACCTGTCTGGCTTCTCTCTCAAAGGAGCCCAACAGCCACTATAGCCACAGCGCAGACAGTGTGGGAATGAAGCAATCAGTTCCTTCAGAGAACCCTCACAGAAAAGGCAGAAGAAGTTCCAGGACCCAGAGCTCTAGCAGAAAGATAGATAGGAAGTGGAGACAGAAGGATTCCTAAATGTGTCCCCACAGGCTATCATGGTACACTCAGTAGAAAACCAACAAAGAGATGTCTCAAACAGGCTGGAAGGCAAGGGCCGAAATCTGAGGTTGTCATCTGACCTCTATACCGGTAGCCTTATTCACACACGAAGTTCAGACATATTTCTTTTAAAAGGTTTCAGGGATGGCACAAACTCCATGATCTACAATGGTGTAGTGCCTGCAAGATACGCCAGGGCAATGGTAGCACAAAGCTTGTGGAAGTAACCAACCCATAAATGATTTGACTTAAGGCCCACTCTACCAGATGGAACCCATACCTGACACTGTGTGGTTGACCAAGAACCAGAGACAAGAATCTTGGTCTAAAAAAAATAAAAACAAGCAAACAAAATAAACCTGAAACCTACGGGCAAGAACAAGTACAGTCTGGTACACTGTAGGACGGATGAGAGGAAGGACATAGTTGAGGCCTAGAGCTCAGTCCTTCCTCGGCCCTTTCCCACCTGCCTTTCAACATGTGAGATTTTTCTGCATGTGGACATGAGATGTACTGACTGCAGAAGTACTGTAAGGATTCAGTCAGAAATGCATATAGCTGCAGTATAAGAGGCATCAAAACAGACAACAAAGGGGACTTAATGTGGCTGTGGAGCCCTTGCTTAACAAGCACAGAGCCCTGGGTTCAGTACCAATATGGGAACGATGAGCTAACACTATCAAAACATGTTAAAGACATACGAGCTTCCTATCTTTCAGCAAACACTCACCTGATCTCTAGCCCCCACCCAACCTGCATGCTGTATTTCAGGATTTGGTAGCAGGTAGCAATAGGCTTTCCTTCAACACCTCAGGGAATCCTGACGACAGCAGCACAGCTTGGAGGTGAACCAAGCAGAGTGTGCAGAGTGTGGAAAAGGTCTGCACAGGTGTGGTGGGAGGAAAGAGGAGGGATGTCTAAATGCAATAACTAGGCCAGATTGTTTCCTGTGGATACCCTTCAAGCCCAGGTTTTGAAAACCGAAAGAGGACTTTCAACAGGGGCCTAGGGCAGGCTGTGTGGAATAACATATTTAAGCCTCACACTACACAATGTTGAACTTGGCTAGTTCCTTCTCAATTAAAAGAAAAGAAAGAGACAGCCTGAGGCTAGTTACAAAGTAAAACAGAGCAAAATAAAACAGCCCTCACACTTATAACTCCTGAGAATGGGGCAGGTGGTGGGCAAGTGACCAGGAAGTTACACTGGGACTGAGTTGAGTGCCTCAGTGGATAACAGCACTTAATGAGTAACCATGAAGATCTGAGTTTGAATCCCCACCTCCTGTGCAGAAAGCAAGCAACAGCCATTCATGGCTGTAACTCCAATGCCGTGGAAGGACTGGAGATTGCTGGCTTCCATTCTGGCTCCCAGTTCAGTGAAAGGTCCTGCTACAAAGGAATGAAGTAAAGAATGGCAAGACACCTCTGGCCTCTATGCATGCTGTTGCACACATGTGTATATCCATACACAGACACACAGACACTATGGTAGGCCAAAGGGAGAAGGGTAAACTGGGGTCTGCAGCACAAATCTGCAATCCCAGCACTAGAGAGGGTGAGGCAAGAGGATCATGAGTTTGAGGCCAGCCTACACTAGAGTAAGATGCTATTTCAAAATTAAAAAAACAGAAAGGAAGCCATTTTGCTTCCACACCAATTCCAGAATCCTCCAATGGCTTCTGAATAGCATCAACATTCTTGTCCTACACATTGACCCCATTTACATCTTAGCCTTGCCGTCATTTCTGTAGACAATGCATCTTCCAAAGCACACTGCACCTCATTTTCACCACACATCAGTCTGTAATTTATGAGTATTAGTTTTTTGAGACAGTCTCACTATATAACTCAGGCAGGCCTCAAGTTCCTTCCACCTTGGCCTTGTGAGTACTGGAATTCCAGGGGTGGTCCAGCATGCATACCACCATGCCCATCATTTTATACACTATGAATATCCATCTTTTCTGGAAGCAAAGTTCAAACAGAACCATGCTGGTTACCATGCTCCCACCACTGTTTTCCCAATATCTGCCCAAGTCCCCAACCACTCACATGCTCCTAACCAGGACTTGCTAATGACAAGGTCTAGGAATGAATGGCCAGCAGAAAATGTCCAGGCAAACAGGAATGAGCCTAGGCAGAATAAAGAGGTGTGAGGACAGAGCAGCTAAAACCTACTGGACACCAAAGTAGGCAAAGCTATCCCCAAAGGGCTTGATAGGAAAAGAATTCCCATTACAGCAGAACTTTCTACTCCAGAAAGGCATTGTAGACTGCTAAGGTGGGTCAAGCAGCAGGAGGCAGGGTGGGAATGTAGACAAGGCAGTGAGGAGGAGAGCAGGTACAAAGGTGTCAGGTGTCAGGATTAACTCAGGAAGGAGGTCTGACAGTTGCCAGGCCTAGGAGAGGAGATCCTGCAAGAAAGGGAATACCCAAGAAGAAAGACTCTGAGATTCTGCCTCAAGGACTGAGGATAAAGAGGATGGTAAATTAAAGGATGCAAAGAGAACAGCAGGTTTACAGGAACAGAAATAAGCTTCCACCTGGACTCAGAGATCCAGAGTGGCACTCAGGAGGGTCCCAAGACACACATCAGAGATCACAGGTCTGTTAGCATAAAGTTGTATGTGAGAGGGTCAAAGAATTGTGGGTACAGACTTGGAGAAAACCAATACTCAGAGCAGAAAATAGAGAGCCCATGGATGTAATCAAATGGTCAGGCTGGGAAGCACAGGATAATTCCAGCAATAAACATACACCAACAATGCACATACACCAGGTATGTGAAGAAGTTCAGAGATGAAGCAAGAAAGCTGGGGAGCTCTGGCAGGGTGCTGTCAGCTGCTTGGAGGTGCAGTGTGGTGGGTGCTAAGTACAGAAAGCTTGGCAACCAATGAGGGTTGAAGAAAGCAGAGTGATCCAGACTGCTCTCACTAACACTGTAGCAATGGTTAATAGAGGCTGTGCTTCTTTTTATACTAGAAGAGAGAAACTAAGGCTACTGAGGTGGGACTGGTTAGTGAAAGACCAAATAAAATGCAGCCTGGTCTCGGGGAAAGAAGACTGGATCTGTGGTGGTCTGAATAAAAATGGCACCTATCGGCTCATAGGGAGTGGTGCTATTAGGAAGCATAGCTTTGTTGGAGGAAGTGCATCACCAGGGGTGGGCTTTGAGGTCTAAGAAGCTCAAGCCAGTCTTAGAGGCTCACTGTCTCTTCCTGCTGCCTTCTTCTCCAATATCCTGTCTACCTGCATGCTGCCATGCTTCCTACCAGGACAATAATGGACTAAGCCTCTGGAACTGTAAGCCAGCCCCAATTAAATGGTTTCCTTTGTAAGGGTTGCTTTGGTCAGCCATGGTATCTCTTCACAGCAGTAAAACCCTCACAGGCAGAGGAATCAGCCTCACAGTGCATGAGTTCTTCCTGCCTTTCCTGAACCTACCTTTCTCCTCCCCATCCTCTCTTTCAAAGGCTCAGTATGTAGCCTGGTCCCCAACTGTCATAATCCCCATTCCTGTCTCCAGTGGTGGTCTCACAAATGGGCATTAGCTACCAAGCCCCTGCCAACACACTATCTTTCCCCAGATTAGAATAAAGTGCAAAGTGATGGACAAGGCTTAAAAAGACGGGGTGAGGAGCAACAGAGAAAGAAGTCTTGGCTGATGGGTGTAAGATGGTGAGATAAGAGGCAGGGAGGGCAGCTGAGGACTGCAGGGAGAACAGGAAGTGGACAAGAGCAATGTAGGTAGCATTCAGACTTTGCTAGAGACACAAGAGTGTGATTGGAGGAAGAGCATGATGTATCTACTAGGTCATTGGCAGGGCTTTAGGAAATGCCAAAGAATGTGCAGTCCTTTCCTACATGGCTGTATCCCCCGAGGAAAGACTTCCTTTCCACACATACTCCAACCTAATGAGTTCAAAGAGTGGGGTCCTACATAAAGAATGTGGGGACCTGGAATTCTGGGGTTGGACCAAGAAACAGTGAACAGGACTTGTCTAGTCTGCTGTGTACATGGAAATTATATTGTCTCACTTCACCTAGGACTACATAGTGAGCCTTCAGATTCTAGGAGAAGGGAAAATCAGGAGGAGGAAGAGGAAGGCATCAATGGATTTTACTTCCCTGGGGAAGGGTGGAAAATGAAGCCAACTGATTCTAAGTCAAACCTCAGAGAGGGCAGGTATAATCAGAAACCTTAAACAAAGAACTCAGCCCACAACATGAGTCTTACCTTCATCCTCTCCTGAGTCGTTCCACAAAGCCTACCTCCTTTCTCAAAAATCTACTGCCTTCTCTATAGCCAGTGATTCTGATTAGCTGCTGTCCTGTAACCTAGATCACTGCCACAGAATCCTGACAGGTCCTCAGGTTGACCTGTGCTGTTTAGTGACTTAGAGATGATAGTATATGCCATCCTTGCTTAAAATTCTTCAGTGCCCCACTTCCCACCCCAACACTTTCAAAATAAAGTAGACTTTCAAAAGTCCACAATCCAGCAGGTAATGGTGCTTGCCCATAAGCCTTACCACCTTTGCTTGATTCCCAGGAATCATGTGGTGGAAGGACAAAAGTTACTCCTGCAAGCTTTCCCCTAAGCTCTAGCTGCAACCTACCCCACAATGACATTGTAAAAGTCTTCAAACTTCTCAGCCAGCAGAATATACAGGCAGGGCATGGGCAACATTTACCTCATCGTTCCCTCTCACCCTTTTGTCATACTGGGGACAGAGCCTGGTATTGCAGCTCTGCCTCTAGCATCCTGGGCCCTAATTTTAAAACACATCTAGCAATTTGCCTTTTTACTTATTTATATATTTGCTTTATTTTAATTAACTCACAACTAAAACCATCACATTGCTAAGTTAAAGCAGCCACTCAAGAAGTAGGCCAGTTTCAAACTCTATGCATCTTTGTGAATGTGGTTCACTTAGAGTGGTTGTTCTACACACACACACACACACACACACACACACACACACACACACACACACCCCATGATGCCATGATGCAGAAGAAAGAACTATGACAGAAGAAACCATCTTTCTGAGACTGGGTCTTCTTTTGGGGCCCAGGTTGGTCTGGAATGTGTAATCCTCATGCCTCAGCTTTCCAAGGAGAGGGATACAACAAGCGCAACTGGAAAATAGCAACATTAAAAAAAAACAAAACTATTCTAAAAATTCTGTATTTTTATCATATTATAATGTGGTAGGAAGAAGTAAGCATGCCACAGTATGCATTTGGGGATCAGAGGACATGTTCTCACCTTCCACTATGTGATTCCTGTGGGTCAAGCTCAAGTCATTAGACTTGGCAACAAGTACCTCTCCCCACTGAGCCTTCTTGCTGACACAGTGCATTATCTTATTAATTTATCCATATTTGCTATAAAGGTGGAACTCAGGGTTTCGTGCATGATGGACAAGTGGGACAGCAGACACCAGTCCTCTCCTCCAGATATTACTTCAGGACCCTGAAACCCAAGAAGTAACTTCTAGAGGTATGGCATGTAAACCTCTGTGCTTAAAAAGGCACTGACTACAGGGCCATGCATAATGTGGCTCCTTCTTCCCAGACTGCAGCTCTCCTGTGGCTCTGCTTCCTTCAGGCCATGTATTGTCACCCAGGCCCTGGTTCCTATCACCTGCAAACCTTCTTCATTTGGAGTACTCCGGGCATGGTTACAGGTGGGTCCAAACTTTTGACACTAGAACAGCATACTGTCACCTATAAAGTTCATGCTGTCTAACTGTAAAATCTAATGTTTTAAATAAATTTGCAATTTGGGGTTGGGCTACATTCATAGCAATCCAGCTGCATGCAACTCCAAGGCCACACACTGCACATACCTGCTAGGCCCAGAATAAAGTGCCAGGGTGGTTGTGTATCCCCAGCCTGATTGGCCTGCAACCAAAGTCCTCCTCCCTCACTGGAAGGCATGGATACATACATCCTCAGTTTTGTATTCCCAGTTCTGGCAATAAGCAGATGCTAACTATTCATGCCTATTTTCTTTAATGAGATACTGGCTAAGGACACAAAAGGATCCCCCCTAACTCCCTGCCCCCAAAAGCATTTCTCTGTGTAACTCAGACTGTCCTGTAACTCTGCAGACCAAACTGGCCTTGAACTCAGAGATCTGCTTGCCTCTACTTCCAGAATGTTGGGACTAAAGGTAGGTGCTACAGAATTGGCCTTCAGAAAATAAACCTGTGGTTCTGGAATAAAGCCCTTTCCTCAATTCTTTAAACGGTTTCAAAAATCATGTCACATGAGGCCACACAGAAGCTGGCTACAAAAACTGGAAGATAGATGTTCCAGGCAAATGAGGATGGAGCTATATGAAAGACACAACTGTAAGCAGTGTAAGAAAATTGGGGAACAAAGCTGGGGTGAAGACAGTTTTCATTGTTTGGGTGTGGTTCAAATACCATCTACTCAGTTCATTCTTGCTCACCATGTCCTCAAATAGCACCCTCAAAAACAAAGAGCGCCTCTAACTCCTTAGAAGTATTGTTACTAATTCATTCATTTGGAGACTGAACTTCAAGTAGTCCAAGTTGGCCTTGATCAAAGCATACAGCTGAAGATGACTTTGTTCCTTGTCCATTTTCATGTCTGTGGTGTCCATGTATGTATATGCATGTTTGCTTTATGTGAGGGCACACATGGATGGGGGTGCACATATGTGCACCCCCACCCATGTGGAGGCTCAGGTTGAAGTTGAAAATCATCCTCCAATACATTCCACCTTGTTTCATTGAAGCAGTCTCTCAACCAGATCCAGAAGCCATCAATACTCTATGTGTAGCTTGCTCTGCACAGCCAGCCTCTACCTTCCAAGGCTGAAATTACAGACAGGCCACCAAGCCTACCCGGTATTTATGAGGATTCTGGGACTCTGTGTTTGCAAGGCATGGGTTAGCCACTGAAACTTTGCCCCAGGCCTCACCTTTGAAATTTTTGTTTGTTTGTTTAGACAAAGCCCCACGGTGAGACCAGGATGGCCTCAAATTCATAAGGTACTGGGATTAAAGGACTGCACTACTGGGCCTATCAAAACCTTAAACTCTTGTTTTTAAAGACAAGGTCTCTTTGAATAGTACTGGCTGTCCCTGTAATTCATTCTGTAGAGCAGGCTGACCTTGAACTCAGAGATCCACCAGAGTGCTGAGATTGAAGGTGTACACCACCACACCTAGCCCTTGAGCTCTTAATCCTTCTCTGCCTCAACCTCCCAAGTGCTGAGATTAAGACAAGCACTACCACCTCATTTCAAGTATACAATTTGTTGATACTTTGGGGGATCCTATTTCATCTTTGGGACTTACAAATAAAGCCTGGTACATAACAGGCATTCACATATACCTTTTATTTGGCATTCAAAATATTCAATTTATTTGTTATATCTATGCATATTTGTTAAGCATATATACCAGACACTGTTCTGTATGTTGGGATTTAATAATACGAAGGTCTTGTATCATAGTAGTGCTGACTTTGGATAAAGAACTAAATGCATTTAACTACAGAGAGAGGAAGGCAATCTAAAAGCAAGTGTGACTCCAAAGAGCTGTATGTGACTGCAAGCCACAGTCCTTAGCTCCTCACATGACTTTTTGAGTAAGAACTGGGTGGAGGCAAGCTGGAAGCAACAGGAAGTCATGAGCTTTCACAAACCAAGGCCAGTGGCTGAGGTGTCCTAAGACCAAATAAATAAATAAATAAAAATAAAATAAAATAAAATAAAGTCTATGGGAAAGGAAAAACTGAGGCAGAGCTCTCAAGTCTATAGCCAGACAGGTCTGTTTACCAGTTACATGAGTTTTTAAAAATATTAACAATAAAGACAAAAATCAAACCAATGTCACCAAATTAGCACGTTTGAAAGGGACATCACATTTGTGACCAGAATTTATAAACAGGGTGACTGGGATGGGAGTGAAGTTGATGATAGAGTATTACCCAGCCTGCAGGAATGTCCAGCCTGCTAAGTTCAGTCTTCTAGCACCAGAAAAAACAAAACAAAACAACAACAACAACAACTGAGCATAGTGGTACACATCTGTAATTCCAGAACCCACGCCAGCCTCTGCTTCATTGAATGTTCAAAGGTTCAATTCAGTCTTTGAAAAACAAAACATACTGGAAAGCTGACTCCTCGACTCAACGCTCACAAGGACCTGGGTCAGTTTCCAGCACCCATATATCAGACACCCATGTCAGATCCCAGCCTGTAGTTCCGCTTCTGTTGGGATCTGACATGCTGTGTCTCTGGAGGCTTCAGTGGGTACCTACACTAATGAGACTATACACACATGCATGCACTCATTGTTGCAAATATTTTTTAAAGAACTCAATAAGATTGCATATGCAGACACAGGCTGAATTCGGTCTCACCTCAAATCCAATTTGGTATGTGCTGGTCATTGAACCCAGGACCCTGGAATGCTAAGGAGCCGCTCTGGGATTTAACTACACCCCACGTCCCTTTTCCAGTTTGCAAAAGGGTTTGTGTCCGATTGCCCAGGCTGGTTCTAAATAGCAATTCTCTTTGCTCAGCCTCCCTACGGCTGGGATCACCTTATCCGCGACCATGCCTGGTTCAGAAACTTTCTGACAAGTACATTTGCCTCACGAAGCTCATTTCCTATAAAGTACTAATTTGTAATCTCTGTGCCTCCTAAAGGGATGCAGAACCTCTATTAGAAACGATTTAAAGGAAAAACTATGTCCTCCACATAAGTCACAAGATCAGAAACCTTCACAGACCAGGAGGCACAAGCTCACTTGTGGCCCGTCCGCACACAGAAAAGCAGCACTTCACAGAATGAGCGACCAGAGGCGCTTCCCGACTCGGAAATAGGAACACTCTCGGCCGGGGTACAAGGAACTGAGTATAAACAGGTGAAGAATATTCCAGACCAGCCCCAAACTAGCTTCAGCTTCCCTAAGTAAACGCCGCCAGCCCCGGCGCCTGCTCCGCAACCATGACTTACTTACCGCCGCTCAACTTCCGGCAACCACAGCCCCAGCCCGCGCCGCGCGGACCAATGACGTAATAACTCAGCCCACACAAACGCGGAAGCAGGGCGCGCATGCGCACGTAACAACAACAACAGCAATAAAAGGGGTTCCTACCACTGCAGTAACAGGGGCGTAACATAGTAAGGCTAACCTGGAAGCCTTTTAGAGCTTTTAAGGATAACATTTAAAAGATAATATTTTCCTGGGCGTGACTCTAGAGTACTACGGACTTACCATCAAATTCCCAGGGTACTTCTAGAGTGCAGGTGTTGAAACAAGATTTAAATTTTAATTTAAATTTTAAAAAGATTAAACTACAAAGCTAGCCATAGCTATTCTGGACCTGTATACATACATCAGTCTATTCTCAAACTAACAGTTTGCTTACCTTTTCTTTCCCCTAGTGTTGTGATTAAAACTTTGCCCAGCATTTCCTCACAAAAGGAGCTGATTTGCATAGGTTAAGCCTCTGACTCCAAAAACTAAACAAAATTGAAAATACCCACCAACCTACTGCAGCCAGCAACTTCAGTGACTATGAAATCAGTTAAGAACGTACTATGAGTCTGATGTGGAATATGTCTTTAATCCCAGCTTTTGGGAGGCCGACTTAGGTAAATCTATGAGGTTTGAGTTCTGAGACAAGCAGGACTACAAAAAGAAACATTGTCTCAAAACAAAACACAAAAACAAATAACTTACTAGTGGTAAAACATGGGAAAATACTTTTTTGACAGGATAATGAACACAATGAAATGCTCTAGCTGGGGAGTCTTTCATATAAGGAGTGACTGCCGTAGAGACAGAAGTGGATTTGTCACATTGTAGTTCTATAGTCCAAGATGATCAGAGCACAAAACAAGCATCCTGATACCACATCACCATTGCTGAGATGGCAGAACATGGACACCTTTTCTGGCACACAGCGCATTTACAGTGCCTCTAGAAACTCATCATAGTAAGATGGACTGTTTATTGATTTTTTTTTTTTTTTTTTACATTCAGGGTTTCCTATTTCTACTGACTATATTACAAGATGGTGTTTTTTGTGTCTTATAGCTTATACAGGGGGGAAACAGGAGTAAACAAATGCAAAGTGGTTGCTGGAAGAAATGGGACTTTGGAGTCAGAGTGGTAGTAAATAATCTTAAACTCTGACAAATAAAAAGGAAAAAAAAAAAGTTAGTGAGGAGGCATGAAGCTAGGGAACAGGGGTTAACTACTGGAATTCGAGACTACCCTGAACTGCAGGGAAGCAAATGTCTCCAGAACTGCAGCTGGCTACAGACCACAGATGATTGACAATTCTGCGCCCAAGTAATCATCCTGCCTCAAACATCACAGAGAGCAAGTTGATAGGTGTGTGTTCCTCTTTCTGATGAGTTTTCTCTGCTTAAAGCGCAACACACAAAACCAGAAAAAAAAAAGTCAAAAGGGTGCTAGTATAATGCAAGGGGGCTGGACCATCCTATGCTGGACTGTTCCCTCTCCTGGTCAGCCTGTTCTCTGTTGGCTTCTTTGATGTCGGAAGCTAACCTTGGGACAAATGAAAGTTTATCTAGCTCAACACACCATTTTCAGTATGTTCAGTGTAGGCTAAGATGAAGTGACAATGTGATTATTTTTTTAGGATGGGGTCTGGGAATGCTACACTGGCCTAAAACTGTAGAACAAGCTATCCTTAAGCTGAGATTCTGCATGGGACTCTGGAATACCTAGATCCTAGACTCAAAAACCAAGGCTAAGCCAAAAAGTGATCCTTTGTGATTAAAGTGATTTTTTTTTTTTTTTTTTTTTTTTTTGGGTATTGGGCATGTGTATGCCGACAGGTAACAAGAAGCAAGCAGAAAGGGGTTTAATGTAAGTAGCTGTAGACATTACCTGAGAAGTCTCAGAAAGGCACTGCCCTCCTGCAAATGATTCCAGAGGACGCCAAGATGACTGTCTTCAGTGTAAAGGACTAAAAAAAAAAAAAACCAGTCAGACATAGAGTTGGAAAGACATTGTGTACTTTACTCTGAATTCAATGGTATTTTATTGAGACAATGTCCCCCTGTAAGGCAATGGTGGTCAGGGGCATTAAATTATTTAACAGATTGCCCTGAAACATGAAGATGCAACAGTCTCTGCATTCCCAGTGGTAGAAAAAAAGACCATGCACCACAAAGGAAACAAAACAAGACAAAAACAGAATGATCATAGAATAGCATATGACATTTACAATGTAAGGAGTATACAAAATGCACCCTTTCTACAACTGGACCTCCTGTATGTTCATGATGAACATTACAAAGCAGGGGAGTGGTTGGTGTGTCAGTGGGTCAGAACAGAGCATTCTGTGTGATATCGAATACCTGTAACCTCAGTACTTGAGTCTTGGAACCTGCAGAAGAAATTTTCCACCAGATTGAAAAACTGAGCTACAGACAGACTTGTGCTCGAGGACAAATAGGACAAAAACCATGAAAAATAAGCAGATAGTTACATAAATAGATAGATATAAGGACAGACAGATAAATAGATGGATAAAAAGAGCGAGCAAACAAGAACACAAAACAGTAAGGCAGTTGCTAACAGAAAGAAAATACATACTTAATTTGATCCTGGACCCACAGAGGCAAGGTGATGGCAGTGAATTGTGGCCCAGCAGCATCTACTATATTCTCCAAGGTAATGTAGAGTTGAATAATCAGACCAAATCCACAGAGAAGAGAAAAGACACCTCCAGAGTTTATGGTTTAAATACCATGAGATTCACCGAGAAACAGAATAAAAAATGAATGAGAAAAGATGAAAACATGGCTCGGTGGGTGACAGAGATTCTAATGAGACGAGAACAGAGAAAACACACTAACATCCATGCTGGAGACAGGATGTACTTCTGTAGTAGTCAGGGTTCTCTAGAGTCACAGAACTTACAGAGAGTCTCTATATAGTGAAGGAACTTGTTATGATGACTTACAGTCTTCATATGGTTCAATGACATAACAAGGCTCAGGTGTCAATGGGAAGTCCAAGGAAGTGGTTGCTCAGTCCCACAAGGCTAGAAGTTTCTGCTGGTCTTTTGTAGAAGTAGATTCCAAAAGATGTGCTGGAAAGTAAACGCAAGAGCTTAACAGGAACAAATCTTCATTCTTTAATGTCCTTATGTAGATCCCCAACAGAAGGGGTGGCACAAGATAAAGGTGTGTAAAACCATGCCTGGATCTGGTACTTGTTTTGACACCACCTGACCTTGAAGTCAGAAAGCACTTTGTTTAAGTTCTCAAAATTAATAAAAACTGTGCCTCAAGATCTCAATATCAAGATCCAGAACAGAAACTGGTATCAAGTAGCCTCAAAATCTGGAACACAGGAGATCCTCTAAAATCTGGATTGTAACTTATTCCAGATAGAGTAAGTTGACAACCAGGAATAGCCATTAGAGATTCATGTATGCTGGTGGGCCAGCACTGGACAGCCTAAGACTGAAAATAGAGGGGCTTGTTCCAGGAAGATCCAAAGGCTGGGGCTCCAAGAAGACAAAGAGGCAAACAGCAGGACTCTCAACCTGATATTGTACCCATTCAATTACAAAGTCAGTAGCCATTCAAACATAACACTCAAACCACATATCTGCCAAATTATGTAAAATTACCAGGAATGAAAAGTAAAGGGTTTCCTCATACAAGGCTGGACAGAGTTAAAAGGTAAGAATGCTTGTCCTACAGTGAAAGATAAGTAACAGTTCTGCAAAAAAATTAAACTGGCAAATCCACAGCTACTTCAAATCATTAAAAGGGAAAAAGTGGGAAAGAGGGGATTAAGTTGAATTACATCTGTGCTAGAAAAAACAACCAAAAACAATGGCCAAAGGTTCATAAGCCAGCATAGCATTACTTTAAACTAGAGATACCCAATCTAACTGTGTCTATGCACATGCTAGGTGAAAGTCTAAGGCATCTCAATGAACTCTTTACATTCTTCCTTTTTCAATATGGGCTCTTGGTCATACGCATGCGCACAGGCGCCTGGGAAAAACGGGTCCCTAGCACCGAGCTGAGAGGGGTGTAACTCCAGCCTGCTGCAGCCTCTGGCTCAGGCTTCTTCTCAGGAAGGCTCTGCAGTCCTGCCAGCCACTCCAGAGGACCCCAGCACACCTGTCCTCCGTGTCAACCGGGACCGAGGGATTCTGCAGTGTCCAGTGGACACTCGGCAAGACTTTGCGCCCTTCAATGTTCAGGGGGTGATTGCTCCTGGCGGTCTTCTTTCTCGCCTGCGATTAGTTCTCGGGGGTAATCGGGATGGTCCTAGGCCCCCACAAGGCCTGCAACTAGGAGCAATCTTCTTCCTCGACCTCCCTGGGCTGAAATCTAAGGCATACACCACCTGGGCGATTCAACTCTTCCAGGAGGCTCCCAAGAAAGACACTACAGGAGTCCAGGCCAGATCCATTCCTGAATGCCCCCCTTCCTAGGGACAAACCGCCACTGAACTCATGGTAAACTGAGGGCACAGAGATTTTGAGAACCTCCTACGGGGCTCATTCTTGGCCCTCACTGTGTACAAAGAGTACAGCCATCCCCCGGGATGCCACCAGTACACAGGGCCACCTCCTGAGCAAGGACAGGGCACTGGCCCAGGATTGGGTCTCGGGTCCAGGCTGGCCAGGAAAGACGGGGAAGCGAAGCATCGTGCTTGAAGCACCCAGAAGCTTCCTTTCCAGGCTTCAATTACACGGGGTATCTTGTAGAGAGGTCCAGGCAACGATGGACCCAGGCAAAAAGAGCATTCCTCGACCTGCTTGCTCTTGCATTTTGGCATCTCCCATCCAAAGAAGAGGTCCCGGGAGCCAGCTAACCAGTACTTAAGAGTTCTAGATGGGCTCAGACTAAATAAAATCTGTGAAAAGGAAGGGGACTACCTGGAAGACAAGAAAGGCTTGGGAACAGTATACCACGGAAGCCTCTGGCTGTGACAAAGGAGACAAAATCTGACTCAGGGAGGAGGCTGCAGCTTACCAAGGAGCAGCTTAATTTATGGGAATTTGGAAAACAAAGGAGCCACACTCAGACATGTTCTCAGGATTCTAGCTGGCTCCACAGCTTTCAAGCTGCTGTAAGACCTCTGTGTGGAGATCATCATCCCAGCCCAGGCCAGTCTAGAAGTGCAGGAATATCAGCCTGTGCCTTCATGTGTGCCTGCGATGTTCTGTGTGTGTGTGTGTGTGTGTGTGTGTGTGTGTGTGTGTGTGTATGCGTGTTTTAGAGGGCTTGAGTGATTTCTCCTTCATAACACTCCCCAGGCATCTTTGATCGAGGATGATGGGGAAGACGTCCGTAGTGGAGCATTGGAGACTCCACATTGTGGACTCCTTTTTTTCTGCGTGGAGCGCATATGGGGATGCTGGGCTGATAGCAGCTCAAGTCGGGACAGACTTCAGGATGTAGGACTCTCCTGTGGGTTGAGCTCAGTTTAGACATCTGATGATTTTCACTCCTACCTCCATCCCCACTAACACAACACACGGATCTACATGCAAAATATGGGACAATCGCCCTTCGGTGAAGAACCAGAAGGGGCCTCCAGTGTTGGCTCTTGGGCTTAGGTTTCAGACAGGAGAGAGGGAAGTCCTGCATCCAGGCGCGGTCAGAAGGCATGACCCTCTGGTGGCTCCTTTAAGCCCTGTCTTGCGTTGTCCACGAAAGATAGGGCCATCCTAAAACCTGCTTGTGCCAGGATCGGGCCTCGGGACTATTCAGCGTCCCTGCCTTTTGGAGGGGCTCCTGACAAATGTAGCTCCGGTTACTGCTGGAACCGCTCTTTTTCAGTAGTTTCGAGCGGTGCATCATTTTTGCCCAGTTTGGTAGATGGATCTGGCACCGCCCAAGGCTAACGGGGGTTACCCGGTGAGGCCCGCTATCCCTCCTCTAAATGGAAGGCAAATTCACGGTCTAGGGCCGGGGCCTGCCTCCACAACTGCCTCTCCCCTTCTCCTGCCCTGAAGTCGGACAGGCCTACCTAGGAGGGCATGTGGGCCAGACATACTTGCTGCGCCACACCGGCCTGAAAGTCACCAGGCCGCCCTGCATGGCCGTCGAGCACGAGAGACCCCATCCGCCTGGGTCTCTGCAAAGCCTAGGTGCAATTCGCGAGGCCCCTCGCTGAGCTGGAAGGCTCTTGTTTCTTTTTCAAATGTGGGCTCTTGGTCGTGCGCATGCGCACAGGCGCCTGGGAAAAACGGGTCCCTAGCACCGAGCTGAGAGGGGTGTAACTCCAGCCTGCTGCAGCCTCTGGCTCAGGCTTCTTCTCAGGAAGGCTCTGCAGTCCTGCCAGCCACTCCAGAGGACCCCAGCACACCTGTCCTCCGTGTCAACCGGGACCGAGGGATTCTGCAGTGTCCAGTGGACACTCGGCAAGACTTTGCGCCCTTCAATGTTCACGGGGTGATTGCTCCTGGCGGTCTTCTTTCTCGCCTGCGATTAGTTCTCGCGGGTAATCGGGATGGTCCTAGGCCCCCACAAGGCCTGCAACTAAAAGCAATCTTCTTCCTCGACCTCCCTGGGCTGAAATCTAAGGCACACACCACCTGGGCGATTCAACTATTCCAGGAGGCTCCCAAGAAAGACACTACAGGAGTCCAGGCCAGATCCATTCCTGAATGCCCCCCTTCCTAGGGACAAACCGCCACTGAACTCATGGTAAAGTGAGGGCACAGAGATTTTGAGAACCTCCTACGGGGCTCATTCTTGGCCCTCACTGTGTACAAAGAGTACAGCCATCCCCCGGGATGCCACCAGTACACAGGGCCACCTCCTGAGCAAGGACAGGGCACTGGCCCAGGATTGGGTCTCGGGTCCAGGCTGGCCAGGAAAGACGGGGAAGCGAAGCATCGTGCTTGAAGCACCCAGAAGCTTCCTTTCCAGGCTTCAATTACACGGGGTATCTTGTAGAGAGGTCCAGGCAACGATGGACCCAGGCAAAAAGAGCATTCCTCGACCTGCTTGCTCTTGCATTTTGGCATCTCCCATCCAAAGAAGAGGTCCCGGGAGCCAGCTAACCAGTACTTAAGAGTTCTAGATGGGCTCAGACTAAATAAAATCTGTGAAAAGGAAGGGGACTACCTGGAAGACAAGAAAGGCTTGGGAACAGTATACCACGGAAGCCTCTGGCTGTGACAAAGGAGACAAAATCTGACTCAGGGAGGAGGCTGCAGCTTACCAAGGAGCAGCTTAATTTATGGGAATTTGGAAAACAAAGGAGCCACACTCAGACATGTTCTCAGGATTCTAGCTGGCTCCACAGCTTTCAAGCTGCTGTAAGACCTCTGTGTGGAGATCATCATCCCAGCCCAGGCCAGTCTAGAAGTGCAGGAATATCAGCCTGTGCCTTCATGTGTGCCTGCGATGTTCTGTGTGTGTGTGTGTGTGTGTGTGTGTGTGTGTGTGTGTGTATGCGTGTTTTAGAGGGCTTGAGTGATTTCTCCTTCATAACACTCCCCAGGCATCTTTGATCGAGGATGATGGGGAAGACGTCCGTAGTGGAGCATTGGAGACTCCACATTGTGGACTCCTTTTTTTCTGCGTGGAGCGCATATGGGGATGCTGGGCTGATAGCAGCTCAAGTCGGGACAGACTTCAGGATGTAGGACTCTCCTGTGGGTTGAGCTCAGTTTAGACATCTGATGATTTTCACTCCTACCTCCATCCCCACTAACACAACACACGGATCTACATGCAAAATATGGGACAATCGCCCTTCGGTGAAGAACCAGAAGGGGCCTCCAGTGTTGGCTCTTGGGCTTAGGTTTCAGACAGGAGAGAGGGAAGTCCTGCATCCAGGCGCGGTCAGAAGGCATGACCCTCTGGTGGCTCCTTTAAGCCCTGTCTTGCGTTGTCCACGAAAGATAGGGCCATCCTAAAACCTGCTTGTGCCAGGATCGGGCCTCGGGACTATTCAGCGTCCCTGCCTTTTGGAGGGGCTCCTGACAAATGTAGCTCCGGTTACTGCTGGAACCGCTCTTTTTCAGTAGTTTCGAGCGGTGCATCATTTTTGCCCAGTTTGGTAGATGGATCTGGCACCGCCCAAGGCTAACGGGGGTTACCCGGTGAGGCCCGCTATCCCTCCTCTAAATGGAAGGCAAATTCACGGTCTAGGGCCGGGGCCTGCCTCCACAACTGCCTCTCCCCTTCTCCTGCCCTGAAGTCGGACAGGCCTACCTAGGAGGGCATGTGGGCCAGACATACTTGCTGCGCCACACCGGCCTGAAAGTCACCAGGCCGCCCTGCATGGCCGTCGAGCACGAGAGACCCCATCCGCCTGGGTCTCTGCAAAGCCTAGGTGCAATTCGCGAGGCCCCTCGCTGAGCTGGAAGGCTCTTGTTTCTTTTTCAAATGTGGGCTCTTGGTCGTGCGCATGCGCACAGGCGCCTGGGAAAAACGGGTCCCTAGCACCGAGCTGAGAGGGGTGTAACTCCAGCCTGCTGCAGCCTCTGGCTCAGGCTTCTTCTCAGGAAGGCTCTGCAGTCCTGCCAGCCACTCCAGAGGACCCCAGCACACCTGTCCTCCGTGTCAACCGGGACCGAGGGATTCTGCAGTGTCCAGTGGACACTCGGCAAGACTTTGCGCCCTTCAATGTTCACGGGGTGATTGCTCCTGGCGGTCTTCTTTCTCGCCTGCGATTAGTTCTCGCGGGTAATCGGGATGGTCCTAGGCCCCCACAAGGCCTGCAACTAAAAGCAATCTTCTTCCTCGACCTCCCTGGGCTGAAATCTAAGGCACACACCACCTGGGCGATTCAACTATTCCAGGAGGCTCCCAAGAAAGACACTACAGGAGTCCAGGCCAGATCCATTCCTGAATGCCCCCCTTCCTAGGGACAAACCGCCACTGAACTCATGGTAAAGTGAGGGCACAGAGATTTTGAGAACCTCCTACGGGGCTCATTCTTGGCCCTCACTGTGTACAAAGAGTACAGCCATCCCCCGGGATGCCACCAGTACACAGGGCCACCTCCTGAGCAAGGACAGGGCACTGGCCCAGGATTGGGTCTCGGGTCCAGGCTGGCCAGGAAAGACGGGGAAGCGAAGCATCGTGCTTGAAGCACCCAGAAGCTTCCTTTCCAGGCTTCAATTACACGGGGTATCTTGTAGAGAGGTCCAGGCAACGATGGACCCAGGCAAAAAGAGCATTCCTCGACCTGCTTGCTCTTGCATTTTGGCATCTCCCATCCAAAGAAGAGGTCCCGGGAGCCAGCTAACCAGTACTTAAGAGTTCTAGATGGGCTCAGACTAAATAAAATCTGTGAAAAGGAAGGGGACTACCTGGAAGACAAGAAAGGCTTGGGAACAGTATACCACGGAAGCCTCTGGCTGTGACAAAGGAGACAAAATCTGACTCAGGGAGGAGGCTGCAGCTTACCAAGGAGCAGCTTAATTTATGGGAATTTGGAAAACAAAGGAGCCACACTCAGACATGTTCTCAGGATTCTAGCTGGCTCCACAGCTTTCAAGCTGCTGTAAGACCTCTGTGTGGAGATCATCATCCCAGCCCAGGCCAGTCTAGAAGTGCAGGAATATCAGCCTGTGCCTTCATGTGTGCCTGCGATGTTCTGTGTGTGTGTGTGTGTGTGTGTGTGTGTGTGTGTGTGTGTGTATGCGTGTTTTAGAGGGCTTGAGTGATTTCTCCTTCATAACACTCCCCAGGCATCTTTGATCGAGGATGATGGGGAAGACGTCCGTAGTGGAGCATTGGAGACTCCACATTGTGGACTCCTTTTTTTCTGCGTGGAGCGCATATGGGGATGCTGGGCTGATAGCAGCTCAAGTCGGGACAGACTTCAGGATGTAGGACTCTCCTGTGGGTTGAGCTCAGTTTAGACATCTGATGATTTTCACTCCTACCTCCATCCCCACTAACACAACACACGGATCTACATGCAAAATATGGGACAATCGCCCTTCGGTGAAGAACCAGAAGGGGCCTCCAGTGTTGGCTCTTGGGCTTAGGTTTCAGACAGGAGAGAGGGAAGTCCTGCATCCAGGCGCGGTCAGAAGGCATGACCCTCTGGTGGCTCCTTTAAGCCCTGTCTTGCGTTGTCCACGAAAGATAGGGCCATCCTAAAACCTGCTTGTGCCAGGATCGGGCCTCGGGACTATTCAGCGTCCCTGCCTTTTGGAGGGGCTCCTGACAAATGTAGCTCCGGTTACTGCTGGAACCGCTCTTTTTCAGTAGTTTCGAGCGGTGCATCATTTTTGCCCAGTTTGGTAGATGGATCTGGCACCGCCCAAGGCTAACGGGGGTTACCCGGTGAGGCCCGCTATCCCTCCTCTAAATGGAAGGCAAATTCACGGTCTAGGGCCGGGGCCTGCCTCCACAACTGCCTCTCCCCTTCTCCTGCCCTGAAGTCGGACAGGCCTACCTAGGAGGGCATGTGGGCCAGACATACTTGCTGCGCCACACCGGCCTGAAAGTCACCAGGCCGCCCTGCATGGCCGTCGAGCACGAGAGACCCCATCCGCCTGGGTCTCTGCAAAGCCTAGGTGCAATTCGCGAGGCCCCTCGCTGAGCTGGAAGGCTCTTGTTTCTTTTTCAAATGTGGGCTCTTGGTCGTGCGCATGCGCACAGGCGCCTGGGAAAAACGGGTCCCTAGCACCGAGCTGAGAGGGGTGTAACTCCAGCCTGCTGCAGCCTCTGGCTCAGGCTTCTTCTCAGGAAGGCTCTGCAGTCCTGCCAGCCACTCCAGAGGACCCCAGCACACCTGTCCTCCGTGTCAACCGGGACCGAGGGATTCTGCAGTGTCCAGTGGACACTCGGCAAGACTTTGCGCCCTTCAATGTTCACGGGGTGATTGCTCCTGGCGGTCTTCTTTCTCGCCTGCGATTAGTTCTCGCGGGTAATCGGGATGGTCCTAGGCCCCCACAAGGCCTGCAACTAAAAGCAATCTTCTTCCTCGACCTCCCTGGGCTGAAATCTAAGGCACACACCACCTGGGCGATTCAACTATTCCAGGAGGCTCCCAAGAAAGACACTACAGGAGTCCAGGCCAGATCCATTCCTGAATGCCCCCCTTCCTAGGGACAAACCGCCACTGAACTCATGGTAAAGTGAGGGCACAGAGATTTTGAGAACCTCCTACGGGGCTCATTCTTGGCCCTCACTGTGTACAAAGAGTACAGCCATCCCCCGGGATGCCACCAGTACACAGGGCCACCTCCTGAGCAAGGACAGGGCACTGGCCCAGGATTGGGTCTCGGGTCCAGGCTGGCCAGGAAATACGGGGAAGCGAAGCATCGTGCTTGAAGCACCCAGAAGCTTCCTTTCCAGGCTTCAATTACACGGGGTATCTTGTAGAGAGCTCCAGGCAACGATGGACCCAGGCAAAGGGAGCATTCCTCGACCTGCTTACTCTTGCTTTTTGGTATCTCCCATCCAAAGAAGAGGTCCCGGGAGCCAGCTAACCAGTACTTAAGAGTTCTAGATGGGCTCAGACTAAATAAAATCTGTGAAAAGGAAGGGGACTACCTGGAAGACAAGAAAAGCTTGGGAACAGTATACCACGGAAGCCTCTGGCTCTGACAAAGGAGACAAAATCGGACTCAGGGAGGAGGCTGCAGCTTACCAAGGAGCAGCTTAACTTATGGGAATTTGGAAAACAAAGGAGCCACACTCAGACATGTTCTCAGGATTCTAGCTGGCTCCACAGCTTTCAAGCTGCTGTAAGACCTCTGTGTGGAGATCATCATCCCAGCCCAGGCCAGTCTAGAAGTGCAGGAATATCAGCCTGTGCCTTCATGTGTGCCTGCGATGTTCTGTGTGTGTGTGTGTGTGTGTGTGTGTATGCGTGTTTTAGAGGGCTTGAGTGATTTCTCCTTCATAACACTCCCCAGGCATCTTTGATCGAGGATGATGGGGAAGACGTCCGTAGTGGAGCATTGGAGACTCCACATTGTGGACTCCTTTTTTTCTGCGTGGAGCGCATATGGGGATGCTGGGCTGATAGCAGCTCAAGTCGGGACAGACTTCAGGATGTAGGACTCTCCTGTGGGTTGAGCTCAGTTTAGACATCTGATGATTTTCACTCCTACCTCCATCCCCACTAACACAACACACGGATCTACATGCAAAATATGGGACAATCGCCCTTCGGTGAAGAACCAGAAGGGGCCTCCAGTGTTGGCTCTTGGGTTTAGGTTTCAGACAGGAGAGAGGGAAGTCCTGCATCCAGGCGCGGTCAGAAGGCATGAGCCTCTGGTGGCTCCTTTAAGCCCTGTCTTGCGTTGTCCACGAAGGATAGGGCCATCCTAAAACCTGCTTGTGCCAGGATCGGGCCTCGGGACTATTCAGCGTCCCTGCCTTTTGGAGGGGCTCCTGACAAATGTAGCTCCGGTTACTGCTGGAACCGCTCTTTTTCAGTAGTTTCGAGCGGTGCATCATTTTTGCCCAGTTTGGTAGATGGATCTGGCACCGCCCAAGGCTAACGGGGGTTACCCGGTGAGGCCCGCTATCCCTCCTCTAAATGGAAGGCAAATTCACGGTCTAGGGCCTGGGCCCGCCTCCACAGCTGCCTCTCCCCTTCTCCTGCCCTGAAGTCGGACAGGCCTACCTAGGAGGGCGTGTGGGCCAGACGTACTTGCTGCGCCACACCGGCCTGAAAGTCACCAGGCCGCCCTGCATGGCCGTCGAGCACGAGAGACCCCATCCGCCTGGGTCTCTGCAAAGCCTAGGTGCAATTCGCGAGGCCCCTCGCTGAACTGGAAGGCCCTTGTTTCTTTTTCAAATGTGGGCTCTTGGTCGTGCGCATGCGCACAGGCGCCTGGGAAAAACGGGTCCCTAGCACCGAGCTGAGAGGGGTGTAACTCCAGCCTGCTGCAGCCTCTGGCTCAGGCTTCTTCTCAGGAAGGCTCTGCAGTCCTGCCAGCCACTCCAGAGGACCCCAGCACACCTGTCCTCCGTGTCAACCGGGACCGAGGGATTCTGCAGTGTCCAGTGGACACTCGGCAAGACTTTGCGCCCTTCAATGTTCAGGGGGTGATTGCTCCTGGCGGTCTTCTTTCTCGCCTGCGATTAGTTCTCGGGGGTAATCGGGATGGTCCTAGGCCCCCACAAGGCCTGCAACTAGGAGCAATCTTCTTCCTCGACCTCCCTGGGCTGAAATCTAAGGCATACACCACCTGGGCGATTCAACTCTTCCAGGAGGCTCCCAAGAAAGACACTACAGGAGTCCAGGCCAGATCCATTCCTGAATGCCCCCCTTCCTAGGGACAAACCGCCACTGAACTCATGGTAAACTGAGGGCACAGAGATTTTGAGAACCTCCTACGGGGCTCATTCTTGGCCCTCACTGTGTACAAAGAGTACAGCCATCCCCCGGGATGCCACCAGTACACAGGGCCACCTCCTGAGCAAGGACAGGGCACTGGCCCAGGATTGGGTCTCGGGTCCAGGCTGGCCAGGAAAGACGGGGAAGCGAAGCATCGTGCTTGAAGCACCCAGAAGCTTCCTTTCCAGGCTTCAATTACACGGGGTATCTTGTAGAGAGCTCCAGGCAACGATGGATCCAGGCAAAGGGAGCATTCCTCGACCTGCTTACTCTTGCTTTTTGGCATCTCCCATCCAAAGAAGAGGTCCCGGGAGCCAGCTGACCAGTACTTAAGAGTTCTAGATGGGCTCAGACTAAATAAAATCTGTGAAAAGGAAGGGGACTACCTGGAAGACAAGAAAAGCTTGGGAACAGTATACCACGGAAGCCTCTGGCTGTGACAAAGGAGACAAAATCTGACTCAGGGAGGAGGCTGCAGCTTACCAAGGAGCAGCTTAACTTATGGGAATTTGGAAAACAAAGGAGCCACACTCAGACATGTTCTCAGGATTCTAGCTGGCTCCACAGCTTTCAAGCTGCTGTAAGACCTCTGTGTGGAGATCATCATCCCAGCCCAGGCCAGTCTAGAAGTGCAGGAATATCAGCCTGTGCCTTCATGTGTGCCTGGAATGTTCTGTGTGTGTGTGTGTGTGTGTGTGTGTGTGTGTGTGTGTGTGTGTGTATGCGTGTTTTAGAGGGCTTGAGTGATTTCTCCTTCATAACACTCCCCAGGCATCTTTGATCGAGGATGATGGGGAAGACGTCCGTAGTGGAGCATTGGAGACTCCACATTGTGGACTCCTTTTTTTCTGCGTGGAGCGCATATGGGGATGCTGGGCTGACAGCAGCTCAAGTCGGGACAGACTTCAGGATGTAGGACTCTCCTGTGGGTTGAGCTCAGTTTAGACATCTGATGATTTTCACTCCTACCTCCATCCCCACTAACACAACACACGGATCTACATGCAAAATATGGGACAATCGCCCTTCGGTGAAGAACCAGAAGGGGCCTCCAGTGTTGGCTCTAGGGCTTAGGTTTCAGACAGGAGAGAGGGAAGTCCTGCATCCAGGCGCGGTCAGAAGGCATGACCCTCTGGTGGCTCCTTTAAGCCCTGTCTTGCGTTGTCCACGAAGGATAGGGCCATCCTAAAACCTGCTTGTGCCAGGATCGGGCCTCGGGACTATTCAGCGTCCCTGCCTTTTGGAGGGGCTCCTGACAAATGTAGCTCCGGTTACTGCTGGAACCGCTCTTTTTCAGTAGTTTCGAGCGGTGCATCATTAATGCCCAGTTTGGTAGATGGATCTGGCACCGCCCAAGGCTAACGGGGGTTACCCGGTGAGGCCCGCTATCCCTCCTCTAAATGGAAGGCAAATTCACAGTCTAGGGCCTGGGCCCGCCTCCACAGCTGCCTCTCCCCTTCTCCTGCCCTGAAGTCGGACAGGCCTACCTAGGAGGGCGTGTGGGCCAGACATACTTGCTGCGCCACACCGGCCTGAAAGTCACCAGGCCGCCCTGCATGGCCGTCGAGCACGAGAGACCCCATCCGCCTGGGTCTCTGCAAAGCCTAGGTGCAATTCGCGAGGCCCCTCGCTGAGCTGGAAGGCTCTTGTTTCTTTTTCAAATGTGGGCTCTTGGTCGTGCGCATGCGCACAGGCGCCTGGGAAAAACGGGTCCCTAGCACCGAGCTGAGAGGGGTGTAACTCCAGCCTGCTGCAGCCTCTGGCTCAGGCTTCTTCTCAGGAAGGCTCTGCAGTCCTGCCAGCCACTCCAGAGGACCCCAGCACACCTGTCCTCCGTGTCAACCGGGACCGAGGGATTCTGCAGTGTCCAGTGGACACTCGGCAAGACTTTGCGCCCTTCAATGTTCACGGGGTGATTGCTCCTGGCGGTCTTCTTTCTCGCCTGCGATTAGTTCTCGCGGGTAATCGGGATGGTCCTAGGCCCCCACAAGG
This sequence comes from Micromys minutus, assembly GCF_963924665.1. NCBI lineage: Eukaryota > Metazoa > Chordata > Mammalia > Rodentia > Muridae > Micromys > Micromys minutus. The sequence goes on from NC_137972.1 coordinate 31,575,244, forward strand.
CCTGCAACTAAAAGCAATCTTCTTCCTCGACCTCCCTGGGCTGAAATCTAAGGCACACACCACCTGGGCGATTCAACTATTCCAGGAGGCTCCCAAGAAAGACACTACAGGAGTCCAGGCCAGATCCATTCCTGAATGCCCCCCTTCCTAGGGACAAACCGCCACTGAACTCATGGTAAAGTGAGGGCACAGAGATTTTGAGAACCTCCTACGGGGCTCATTCTTGGCCCTCACTGTGTACAAAGAGTACAGCCATCCCCCGGGATGCCACCAGTACACAGGGCCACCTCCTGAGCAAGGAAAGGGCACTGGCCCAGGATTGGGTCTCGGGTCCAGGCTGGCCAGGAAAGACGGGGAAGCGAAGCATCGTGCTTGAAGCACCCAGAAGCTTCCTTTCCAGGCTTCAATTACACGGGGTATCTTGTAGAGAGCTCCAGGCAACGATGGACCCAGGCAAAGGGAGCATTCCTCGACCTGCTTACTCTTGCTTTTTGGTATCTCCCATCCAAAGAAGAGGTCCCGGGAGCCAGCTGACCAGTACTTAAGAGTTCTAGATTGGCTCAGACTAAATAAAATCTGTTAAAAGGAAGGTGACTACCTGGAAGAAAAGAAAAGCTTGGGAACAGTATACCACGGAAGCCTCTGGCTCTGACAAAGGAGACAAAATCGGACTCAGGGAGGAGGCTGCAGCTTACCAAGGAGCAGCTTAACTTATGGGAATTTGGAAAACAAAGGAGCCACACTCAGACCTGTTCTCAGGATTCTAGCTGGCTCCACAGCTTTCAAGCTGCTGTAAGACCTCTGTGTGGAGATCATCATCCCAGCCCAGGCCAGTCTAGAAGTGCAGGAATATCAGCCTGTGCCTTCATGTGTGCCTGCGATGTTCTGTGTGTGTGTGTGTGTGTGTGTGTGTGTGTGTGTGTGTGTGTGTATGCGTGTTTTAGAGGGCTTGAGTGATTTCTCCTTCATAACACTCCCCAGGCATCTTTGATCGAGGATGATGGGGAAGACGTCCGTAGTAAAGCATTGGAGACTGCACATTGTGGACTCCTTCTTTTCTGTCATGGAGCTCATATGGGGATGCTGGGCTGATAGCAGCTCAAGTCGGGACAGACTTCAGGATGTAGGATTCTCCTGTGGGTTGAGCTCAGTTCAGACATCTGATGATTTTCACTCCTACCTCCATCCCCACTAACACAACACACGGATCTACATGCAAAATATGGGACAATCGCCCTTTGGTGAAGAACCAGAAGGGGCCTCCAGTTTTGGTCCTTGGGCTTATTTTTCAGACAGACGAGAGGGAAGTCCTGCATCCAGGCGCGGTCAGAAGGCATGAGCCTCTGGTGGCTCCTTTAAGCCCTGTCTTGCGTTGTCCACGAAGGATAGGGCCATCCTAAAACCTGCTTGTGCCAGGATCGGGCCTCGGGACTATTCAGCGTCCCTGCCTTTTGGAGGGGCTCCTGACAAATGTAGCTCCGGTTACTGCTGGAACCGCTCTTTTTCAGTAGTTTCGAGCGGTGCATCATTTTTGCCCAGTTTGGTAGATGGATCTGGCACCGCCCAAGGCTAATGGGGGTAACCAGGTGAGGCCCGCTATCCCTCCTCTAAATGGAAGGCAAATCGCTGTCTAGGGCCCGGGCCCGCCTCCACAGCTGCCTCTCCCCTTCTCCTGCCCTGAAGTCGGACAGGCCTACCTAGGAGGGCATGTGGGCCAGAAGCACTTGCTGTGCCACACTGGCCTGAAAGTCACCAGGCTGCCCTGCATGGCCGTCGAGCACGAGAGACCCCATCCGCCTGGGTCTCTGCAAAGCCTAGGTGCAATTCGCGAGGCCCCTCGCTGAGCTGGAAGGCTCTTGTTTCTTTTTCAAATGTGGGCTCTTGGTCGTGCGCATGCGCACAGGCGCCTGGGAAAAACGGGTCCCTAGCACCGAGTTGAGAGGGGTGTAACTCCAGCCTGCTGCAGCCTCTGGCTCAGGCTTCTTCTCAGGAAGGCTCTGCAGTCCTGCCAGCCACTCCAGAGGACCCCAGCACACCTGTCCTCCGTGTCAACCGGGACCGAGGGATTCTGCAGTGTCCAGTGGACACTCGGCAAGACTTTGCGCCCTTCAATGTTCACGGGGTGATTGCTCCTGGCGGTCTTCTTTCTCGCCTGCGATTAGTTCTCGCGGGTAATCGGGATGGTCCTAGGCCCCCACAAGGCCTGCAACTAGGAGCAATCTTCTTCCTCGACATTCCTGGGCTGAAATCTAAGGCACACACCACCTGGGCGATTCAACTCTTCCAGGAGGCTCCCAAGAAAGACACTACAGGAGTCCAGGCCAGATCCATTCCTGAATGCCCCCCTTCCTAGGGACAAACCGCTACTGAACTCATGGTAAACTGAGGGCACAGGGACCTTTGAGAACCTCCTACGGGGGGCATTCCTTACCCTCACTGGGTACAAGGAGTACAGCCATCCACCAGGATGCCACCATTACACAGGGCCACCTCCTCCAGCAAGGATAGGGCACCGGTCCGGGTTTGGGTTTCGGGTCTGGGCTGGCCAAGTAAGACGGGGAAGCGAAGCATCGTGCTTGGAGCACCCAGAAGCTTCCTTTCCAGGCTTGAACTTACCTGGGGTATCTTGTAGAGAGCTCCAGGCAACCATGGACCCAGGCAAAGGGACCATTCCTCAACCTGCTTGCTCTTGCATTTTGGCATCTCCCATCCAAAGAAGAGGTCCCGGGAGCCAGCTGACCAGTACTTAAGAGTTCTAGATGGGCTCAGACTAAATAAAATCTGTGAAAAGGAAGGGGACTACCTGGAAGACAAGAAAAGCTTGGGAACAGTATACCACGGAAGCCTCTGGCTCTGACAAAGGAGACAAAATCGGACTCAGGGAGGAGGCTGCAGCTTACCAAGGAGCAGCTTAACTTATGGGAATTTGGAAAACAAAGGAGCCACACTCAGACATGTTCTCAGGATTCTAGCTGGCTCCACAGCTTTCAAGCTGCTGTAAGACCTCTGTGTGGATATCATCATCCCAGCCGAGGCCAGTCTAGAAGTGCAGGAATATCAGCCTGTGCCTTCATGTGTGCCTGTGATGTTCTGTGTGTGTGTTTGTGTGTGTGTGTGTGTGTGTTTGTCTGTGTATGCGTGTTTTAGAGGGCTGGAGTGTTTTCTCCTTCATAACACTCCCCAGGCATCTTTGATCGAGGATGATGGGGAAGACGTCCGTAGTAAAGCATTGGAGACTGCACATTGTGGACTCCTTCTTTTCTGTCATGGAGCTCATATGGGGATGCTGGGCTGATAGCAGCTCATGTCGGGACAGACTTCAGGATGTAGGATTCTCCTGTGGGTTGAGCTCAGTTCAGACATCTGATGATTTTCACTCCTACCTCCATCCCCACTAACACAACACACGGATCTACATGCAAAATATGGGACAATCGCCCTTTGGTGAAGAACCAGAAGGGGCCTCCAGTTTTGGCTCTTGGGCTTATTTTTCAGACAGGGGAGAGGGAAGTCCTGCATCCAGGCGCGGTCAGAAGGCATGAGCCTCTTGTGGCTCCTTTAAGCCCTGTCTTGCGTTGTCCACGAAGGATAGGGCCATCCTAAAACCTGCTTGTGCCAGGATCGGGCCTCGGGACTATTCAGCGTCCCTGCCTTTTGGAGGGGCTCCTGACAAATGTAGCTCCGGTTACTGCTGGAACCGCTCTTTTTCAGTAGTTTCGAGCGGTGCATCATTTTTGCCCAGTTTGGTAGATGGATCTGGCACCGCCCAAGGCTAACGGGGGTTACCCGGTGAGGCCCGCTATCCCTCCTCTAAATGGAAGGCAAATTCATGGTCTAGGGCCGGGGCCCGCCTCCACAGCTGCCTCTCCCCTTCTCCTGCCCTGAAGTCGGACAGGCCTACCTAGGAGGGCGTGTGGGCCAGACGTACTTGCTGCGCCACACCGGCCTGAAAGTCACCAGGCCGCCCTGCATGGCCGTCGAGCACGAGAGACCCCATCCGCCTGGGTCTCTGCAAAGCCTAGGTGCAATTCGCGAGGCCCCTCGCTGAACTGGAAGGCTCTTGTTTCTTTTTCAAATGTGGGCTCTTGGTCGTGCGCATGCGCACAGGCGCCTGGGAAAAACGGGTCCCTAGCACCGAGCTGAGAGGGGTGTAACTCCAGCCTGCTGCAGCCTCTGGCTCAGGCTTCTTCTCAGGAAGGCTCTGCAGTCCTGCCAGCCACTCCAGAGGACCCCAGCACACCTGTCCTCCGTGTCAACCGGGACCGAGGGATTCTGCAGTGTCCAGTGGACACTCGGCAAGACTTTGCGCCCTTCAATGTTCACGGGGTGATTGCTCCTGGCGGTCTTCTTTCTCGCCTGCGATTAGTTCTCGCGGGTAATCGGGATGGTCCTAGGCCCCCACAAGGCCTGCAACTAAAAGCAATCTTCTTCCTCGACCTCCCTGGGCTGAAATCTAAGGCACACACCACCTGGGCGATTCAACTCTTCCAGGAGGCTCCCAAGAAAGACACTACAGGAGTCCAGGCCAGATCCATTCCTGAATGCCCCCCTTCCTAGGGACAAACCGCTACTGAACTCATGGTAAACTGAGGGCACAGGGACCTTTGAGAACCTCCTACGGGGGGCTTTCCTTACCCTTCTGGGTACAAGGAGTACAGCCATCCACCAGGATGCCACCATTACACAGGGCCACCTCCTCCAGCAAAGATAGGGCACCGGTCCGGGTTTGGGTTTCGGGTCTGGGCTGGCCAAGTAAGACGGGGAAGCGAAGCATCGTGCTTGGAGCACCCAGAAGCTTCCTTTCCAGGCTTGAACTTACCTGGGGTATCTTGTAGAGAGCTCCAGGCAACCATGGACCCAGGCAAAGGACCATTCCTCAACCTGCTTGCTCTTGCATTTTGGCATCTCCCATCCAAAGAAGAGGTCCCGGGAGCCAGCTGACCAGTACTTAAGAGTTCTAGATGGGCTCAGACTAAATAAAATCTGTGAAAAGGAAGGGGACTACCTGGAAGACAAGAAAAGCTTGGGAACAGTATACCACGGAAGCCTCTGGCTCTGACAAAGGAGACAAAATCGGACTCAGGGAGGAGGCTGCAGCTTACCAAGGAGCAGCTTAACTTATGGGAATTTGGAAAACAAAGGAGCCACACTCAGACATGTTCTCAGGATTCTAGCTGGCTCCACAGCTTTCAAGCTGCTGTAAGACCTCTGTGTGGATATCATCATCCCAGCCGAGGCCAGTCTAGAAGTGCAGGAATATCAGCCTGTGCCTTCATGTGTGCCTGTGATGTTCTGTGTGTGTGTTTGTGTGTGTGTGTGTGTGTGTGTGTGTGTGTGTGTGTGTTTGTCTGTGTATGCGTGTTTTAGAGGGCTGGAGTGTTTTCTCCTTCATAACACTCCCCAGGCATCTTTGATCGAGGATGATGGGGAAGACGTCCGTAGTAAAGCATTGGAGACTGCACATTGTGGACTCCTTCTTTTCTGTCATGGAGCTCATATGGGGATGCTGGGCTGATAGCAGCTCAAGTCGGGACAGACTTCAGGATGTAGGACTCTCCTGTGGGTTGAGCTCAGTTCAGACATCTGATGATTTTCACTCCTACCTCCATCCCCACTAACACAACACACGGATCTACATGCAAAATATGGGACAATCGCCCTTTGGTGAAGAACCAGAAGGGGCCTCCAGTTTTGGTCCTTGGGCTTATTTTTCAGACAGGGGAGAGGGAAGTCCTGCATCCAGGCGCGGTCAGAAGGCATGACCCTCTGGTGGCTCCTTTAAGCCCTGTCTTGCGTTGTCCACGAAGGATAGGGCCATCCTAAAACCTGCTTGTGCCAGGATCGGGCCTCGGGACTATTCAGCGTCCCTGCCTTTTGGAGGGGCTCCTGACAAATGTAGCTCCGGTTACTGCTGGAACCGCTCTTTTTCAGTAGTTTCGAGCGGTGCATCATTTTTGCCCAGTTTGGTAGATGGATCTGGCACCGCCCAAGGCTAATGGGGGTAACCAGGTGAGGCCCGCTATCCCTCCTCTAAATGGAAGGCAAATCGCTGTCTAGGGCCCGGGCCCGCCTCCACAGCTGCCTCTCCCCTTCTCCTGCCCTGAAGTCGGACAGGCCTACCTAGGAGGGCATGTGGGCCAGAAGCACTTGCTGTGCCACACTGGCCTGAAAGTCACCAGGCCGCCCTGCATGGCCGTCGAGCACGAGAGACCCCATCCGCCTGGGTCTCTGCAAAGCCTAGGTGCAATTCGCGAGGCCCCTCGCTGAGCTGGAAGGCTCTTGTTTCTTTTTCAAATGTGGGCTCTTGGTCGTGCGCATGCGCACAGGCGCCTGGGAAAAACGGGTCCCTAGCACCGAGCTGAGAGGGGTGTAACTCCAGCCTGCTGCAGCCTCTGGCTCAGGCTTCTTCTCAGGAAGGCTCTGCAGTCCTGCCAGCCACTCCAGAGGACCCCAGCACACCTGTCCTCCGTGTCAACCGGGACCGAGGGATTCTGCAGTGTCCAGTGGACACTCGGCAAGACTTTGCGCCCTTCAATGTTCACGGGGTGATTGCTCCTGGCGGTCTTCTTTCTCGCCTGCGATTAGTTCTCGCGGGTAATCGGGATGGTCCTAGGCCCCCACAAGGCCTGCAACTAGGAGCAATCTTCTTCCTCGACATTCCTGGGCTGAAATCTAAGGCACACACCACCTGGGCGATTCAACTCTTCCAGGAGGCTCCCAAGAAAGACACTACAGGAGTCCAGGCCAGATCCATTCCTGAATGCCCCCCTTCCTAGGGACAAACCGCTACTGAACTCATGGTAAACTGAGGGCACAGGGACCTTTGAGAACCTCCTACGGGGGGCATTCCTTACCCTCACTGGGTACAAGGAGTACAGCCATCCACCAGGATGCCACCATTACACAGGGCCACCTCCTCCAGCAAGGATAGGGCACCGGTCCGGGTTTGGGTTTCGGGTCTGGGCTGGCCAAGTAAGACGGGGAAGCGAAGCATCGTGCTTGGAGCACCCAGAAGCTTCCTTTCCAGGCTTGAACTTACCTGGGGTATCTTGTAGAGAGCTCCAGGCAACCATGGACCCAGGCAAAGGGACCATTCCTCAACCTGCTTGCTCTTGCATTTTGGCATCTCCCATCCAAAGAAGAGGTCCCGGGAGCCAGCTGACCAGTACTTAAGAGTTCTAGATGGGCTCAGACTAAATAAAATCTGTGAAAAGGAAGGGGACTACCTGGAAGACAAGAAAAGCTTGGGAACAGTATACCACGGAAGCCTCTGGCTCTGACAAAGGAGACAAAATCGGACTCAGGGAGGAGGCTGCAGCTTACCAAGGAGCAGCTTAACTTATGGGAATTTGGAAAACAAAGGAGCCACACTCAGACATGTTCTCAGGATTCTAGCTGGCTCCACAGCTTTCAAGCTGCTGTAAGACCTCTGTGTGGATATCATCATCCCAGCCGAGGCCAGTCTAGAAGTGCAGGAATATCAGCCTGTGCCTTCATGTGTGCCTGTGATGTTCTGTGTGTGTGTTTGTGTGTGTGTGTGTGTGTGTGTGTGTGTGTGTGTTTGTCTGTGTATGCGTGTTTTAGAGGGCTGGAGTGTTTTCTCCTTCATAACATTCCCCAGGCATCTTTGATCGAGGATGATGGGGAAGACGTCCGTAGTGGAGCATTGGAGACTCCACATTGTGGACTCCTTTTTATCTGCGTGGAGCGCATATGGGGATGCTGGGCTGATAGCAGCTCAAGTCGGGACAGACTTCAGGATGTAGGACTCTCCTGTGGGTTGAGCTCAGTTTAGACATCTGATGCTTTTCACTCCTACCTCCATCCCCACTAACACAACACACGGATCTACATGCAAAATATGGGACAATCGCCCTTCGGTGAAGAACCAGAAGGGGCCTCCAGTGTTGGCTCTTGGGTTTAGGTTTCAGACAGGAGAGAGGGAAGTCCTGCATCCAGGCGCGGTCAGAAGGCATGACCCTCTGGTGGCTCCTTTAAGCCCTGTCTTGCGTTGTCCACAAAGGATAGGGCCATCCTAAAACCTGCTTGTGCCAGGATCGGGCCTCGGGACTATTCAGCGTCCCTGCCTTTTGGAGGGGCTCCTGACAAATGTAGCTCCGGTTACTGCTGGAACCGCTCTTTTTCAGTAGTTTCGAGCGGTGCATCATTTTTGCCCAGTTTGGTAGATGGATCTGGCACCGCCCAAGGCTAACGGGGGTTACCCGGTGAGGCCCGCTATCCCTCCTCTAAATGGAAGGCAAATCGCTGTCTAGGGCCCGGGCCCGCCTCCACAGCTGCCTCTCCCCTTCTCCTGCCCTGAAGTCGGACAGGCCTACCTAGGAGGGCATGTGGGCCAGAAGCACTTGCTGTGCCACACTGGCCTGAAAGTCACCAGGCCGCCCTGCATGGCCGTCGAGCACGAGAGACCCCATCCGCCTGGGTCTCTGCAAAGCCTAGGTGCAATTCGCGAGGCCCCTCGCTGAGCTGGAAGGCTCTTGTTTCTTTTTCAAATGTGGGCTCTTGGTCGTGCGCATGCGCACAGGCGCCTGGGAAAAACGGGTCCCTAGCACCGAGCTGAGAGGGGTGTAACTCCAGCCTGCTGCAGCCTCTGGCTCAGGCTTCTTCTCAGGAAGGCTCTGCAGTCCTGCCAGCCACTCCAGAGGACCCCAGCACACCTGTCCTCCGTGTCAACCGGGACCGAGGGATTCTGCAGTGTCCAGTGGACACTCGGCAAGACTTTGCGCCCTTCAATGTTCACGGGGTGATTGCTCCTGGCGGTCTTCTTTCTCGCCTGCGATTAGTTCTCGCGGGTAATCGGGATGGTCCTAGGCCCCCACAAGGCCTGCAACTAAAAGCAATCTTCTTCCTCGACCTCCCTGGGCTGAAATCTAAGGCACACACCACCTGGGCGATTCAACTCTTCCAGGAGGCTCCCAAGAAAGACACTACAGGAGTCCAGGCCAGATCCATTCCTGAATGCCCCCCTTCCTAGGGACAAACCGCTACTGAACTCATGGTAAACTGAGGGCACAGGGACCTTTGAGAACCTCCTACGGGGGGCATTCCTTACCCTCACTGGGTACAAGGAGTACAGCCATCCACCAGGATGCCACCATTACACAGGGCCACCTCCTCCAGCAAGGATAGGGCACCGGTCCGGGTTTGGGTTTCGGGTCTGGGCTGGCCAAGTAAGACGGGGAAGCGAAGCATCGTGCTTGGAGCACCCAGAAGCTTCCTTTCCAGGCTTGAACTTACCTGGGGTATCTTGTAGAGAGCTCCAGGCAACCATGGACCCAGGCAAAGGGACCATTCCTCAACCTGCTTGCTCTTGCATTTTGGCATCTCCCATCCAAAGAAGAGGTCCCGGGAGCCAGCTGACCAGTACTTAAGAGTTCTAGATGGGCTCAGACTAAATAAAATCTGTGAAAAGGAAGGGGACTACCTGGAAGACAAGAAAAGCTTGGGAACAGTATACCACGGAAGCCTCTGGCTCTGACAAAGGAGACAAAATCGGACTCAGGGAGGAGGCTGCAGCTTACCAAGGAGCAGCTTAACTTATGGGAATTTGGAAAACAAAGGAGCCACACTCAGACATGTTCTCAGGATTCTAGCTGGCTCCACAGCTTTCAAGCTGCTGTAAGACCTCTGTGTGGATATCATCATCCCAGCCGAGGCCAGTCTAGAAGTGCAGGAATATCAGCCTGTGCCTTCATGTGTGCCTGTGATGTTCTGTGTGTGTGTTTGTGTGTGTGTGTGTGTGTGTGTGTGTGTGTTTGTCTGTGTATGCGTGTTTTAGAGGGCTGGAGTGTTTTCTCCTTCATAACACTCCCCAGGCATCTTTGATCGAGGATGATGGGGAAGACGTCCGTAGTAAAGCATTGGAGACTGCACATTGTGGACTCCTTCTTTTCTGTCATGGAGCTCATATGGGGATGCTGGGCTGATAGCAGCTCAAGTCGGGACAGACTTCAGGATGTAGGACTCTCCTGTGGGTTGAGCTCAGTTCAGACATCTGATGATTTTCACTCCTACCTCCATCCCCACTAACACAACACACGGATCTACATGCAAAATATGGGACAATCGCCCTTTGGTGAAGAACCAGAAGGGGCCTCCAGTTTTGGTCCTTGGGCTTATTTTTCAGACAGGGGAGAGGGAAGTCCTGCATCCAGGCGCGGTCAGAAGGCATGACCCTCTGGTGGCTCCTTTAAGCCCTGTCTTGCGTTGTCCACGAAGGATAGGGCCATCCTAAAACCTGCTTGTGCCAGGATCGGGCCTCGGGACTATTCAGCGTCCCTGCCTTTTGGAGGGGCTCCTGACAAATGTAGCTCCGGTTACTGCTGGAACCGCTCTTTTTCAGTAGTTTCGAGCGGTGCATCATTTTTGCCCAGTTTGGTAGATGGATCTGGCACCGCCCAAGGCTAATGGGGGTAACCAGGTGAGGCCCGCTATCCCTCCTCTAAATGGAAGGCAAATCGCTGTCTAGGGCCCGGGCCCGCCTCCACAGCTGCCTCTCCCCTTCTCCTGCCCTGAAGTCGGACAGGCCTACCTAGGAGGGCATGTGGGCCAGAAGCACTTGCTGTGCCACACTGGCCTGAAAGTCACCAGGCCGCCCTGCATGGCCGTCGAGCACGAGAGACCCCATCCGCCTGGGTCTCTGCAAAGCCTAGGTGCAATTCGCGAGGCCCCTCGCTGAGCTGGAAGGCTCTTGTTTCTTTTTCAAATGTGGGCTCTTGGTCGTGCGCATGCGCACAGGCGCCTGGGAAAAACGGGTCCCTAGCACCGAGCTGAGAGGGGTGTAACTCCAGCCTGCTGCAGCCTCTGGCTCAGGCTTCTTCTCAGGAAGGCTCTGCAGTCCTGCCAGCCACTCCAGAGGACCCCAGCACACCTGTCCTCCGTGTCAACCGGGACCGAGGGATTCTGCAGTGTCCAGTGGACACTCGGCAAGACTTTGCGCCCTTCAATGTTCACGGGGTGATTGCTCCTGGCGGTCTTCTTTCTCGCCTGCGATTAGTTCTCGCGGGTAATCGGGATGGTCCTAGGCCCCCACAAGGCCTGCAACTAAAAGCAATCTTCTTCCTCGACCTCCCTGGGCTGAAATCTAAGGCACACACCACCTGGGCGATTCAACTCTTCCAGGAGGCTCCCAAGAAAGACACTACAGGAGTCCAGGCCAGATCCATTCCTGAATGCCCCCCTTCCTAGGGACAAACCGCTACTGAACTCATGGTAAACTGAGGGCACAGGGACCTTTGAGAACCTCCTACGGGGGGCTTTCCTTACCCTTCTGGGTACAAGGAGTACAGCCATCCACCAGGATGCCACCATTACACAGGGCCACCTCCTCCAGCAAAGATAGGGCACCGGTCCGGGTTTGGGTTTCGGGTCTGGGCTGGCCAAGTAAGACGGGGAAGCGAAGCATCGTGCTTGGAGCACCCAGAAGCTTCCTTTCCAGGCTTGAACTTACCTGGGGTATCTTGTAGAGAGCTCCAGGCAACCATGGACCCAGGCAAAGGACCATTCCTCAACCTGCTTGCTCTTGCATTTTGGCATCTCCCATCCAAAGAAGAGGTCCCGGGAGCCAGCTGACCAGTACTTAAGAGTTCTAGATGGGCTCAGACTAAATAAAATCTGTGAAAAGGAAGGGGACTACCTGGAAGACAAGAAAAGCTTGGGAACAGTATACCACGGAAGCCTCTGGCTCTGACAAAGGAGACAAAATCGGACTCAGGGAGGAGGCTGCAGCTTACCAAGGAGCAGCTTAACTTATGGGAATTTGGAAAACAAAGGAGCCACACTCAGACATGTTCTCAGGATTCTAGCTGGCTCCACAGCTTTCAAGCTGCTGTAAGACCTCTGTGTGGATATCATCATCCCAGCCGAGGCCAGTCTAGAAGTGCAGGAATATCAGCCTGTGCCTTCATGTGTGCCTGTGATGTTCTGTGTGTGTGTTTGTGTGTGTGTGTGTGTGTGTGTGTGTGTGTGTGTGTGTGTGTGTTTGTCTGTGTATGCGTGTTTTAGAGGGCTGGAGTGTTTTCTCCTTCATAACACTCCCCAGGCATCTTTGATCGAGGATGATGGGGAAGACGTCCGTAGTAAAGCATTGGAGACTGCACATTGTGGACTCCTTCTTTTCTGTCATGGAGCTCATATGGGGATGCTGGGCTGATAGCAGCTCAAGTCGGGACAGACTTCAGGATGTAGGACTCTCCTGTGGGTTGAGCTCAGTTCAGACATCTGATGATTTTCACTCCTACCTCCATCCCCACTAACACAACACACGGATCTACATGCAAAATATGGGACAATCGCCCTTTGGTGAAGAACCAGAAGGGGCCTCCAGTTTTGGTCCTTGGGCTTATTTTTCAGACAGGGGAGAGGGAAGTCCTGCATCCAGGCGCGGTCAGAAGGCATGACCCTCTGGTGGCTCCTTTAAGCCCTGTCTTGCGTTGTCCACGAAGGATAGGGCCATCCTAAAACCTGCTTGTGCCAGGATCGGGCCTCGGGACTATTCAGCGTCCCTGCCTTTTGGAGGGGCTCCTGACAAATGTAGCTCCGGTTACTGCTGGAACCGCTCTTTTTCAGTAGTTTCGAGCGGTGCATCATTTTTGCCCAGTTTGGTAGATGGATCTGGCACCGCCCAAGGCTAATGGGGGTAACCAGGTGAGGCCCGCTATCCCTCCTCTAAATGGAAGGCAAATCGCTGTCTAGGGCCCGGGCCCGCCTCCACAGCTGCCTCTCCCCTTCTCCTGCCCTGAAGTCGGACAGGCCTACCTAGGAGGGCATGTGGGCCAGAAGCACTTGCTGTGCCACACTGGCCTGAAAGTCACCAGGCCGCCCTGCATGGCCGTCGAGCACGAGAGACCCCATCCGCCTGGGTCTCTGCAAAGCCTAGGTGCAATTCGCGAGGCCCCTCGCTGAGCTGGAAGGCTCTTGTTTCTTTTTCAAATGTGGGCTCTTGGTCGTGCGCATGCGCACAGGCGCCTGGGAAAAACGGGTCCCTAGCACCGAGCTGAGAGGGGTGTAACTCCAGCCTGCTGCAGCCTCTGGCTCAGGCTTCTTCTCAGGAAGGCTCTGCAGTCCTGCCAGCCACTCCAGAGGACCCCAGCACACCTGTCCTCCGTGTCAACCGGGACCGAGGGATTCTGCAGTGTCCAGTGGACACTCGGCAAGACTTTGCGCCCTTCAATGTTCACGGGGTGATTGCTCCTGGCGGTCTTCTTTCTCGCCTGCGATTAGTTCTCGCGGGTAATCGGGATGGTCCTAGGCCCCCACAAGGCCTGCAACTAGGAGCAATCTTCTTCCTCGACATTCCTGGGCTGAAATCTAAGGCACACACCACCTGGGCGATTCAACTCTTCCAGGAGGCTCCCAAGAAAGACACTACAGGAGTCCAGGCCAGATCCATTCATGAATGCCCCCCTTCCTAGGGACAAACCGCTACTGAACTCATGCTAAACTGAGGGCACAGGGACCTTTGAGAACCTCCTACGGGGGGCATTCCTTACCCTCACTGGGTACAAGGAGTACAGCCATCCACCAGGATGCCACCATTACACAGGGCCACCTCCTCCAGCAAGGATAGGGCACCGGTCCGGGTTTGGGTTTCGGGTCTGGGCTGGCCAAGTAAGACGGGGAAGCGAAGCATCGTGCTTGGAGCACCCAGAAGCTTCCTTTCCAGGCTTGAACTTACCTGGGGTATCTTGTAGAGAGCTCCAGGCAACCATGGACCCAGGCAAAGGGACCATTCCTCAACCTGCTTGCTCTTGCATTTTGGCATCTCCCATCCAAAGAAGAGGTCCCGGGAGCCAGCTGACCAGTACTTAAGAGTTCTAGATGGGCTCAGACTAAATAAAATCTGTGAAAAGGAAGGGGACTACCTGGAAGACAAGAAAAGCTTGGGAACAGTATACCACGGAAGCCTCTGGCTCTGACAAAGGAGACAAAATCGGACTCAGGGAGGAGGCTGCAGCTTACCAAGGAGCAGCTTAACTTATGGGAATTTGGAAAACAAAGGAGCCACACTCAGACATGTTCTCAGGATTCTAGCTGGCTCCACAGCTTTCAAGCTGCTGTAAGACCTCTGTGTGGATATCATCATCCCAGCCGAGGCCAGTCTAGAAGTGCAGGAATATCAGCCTGTGCCTTCATGTGTGCCTGTGATGTTCTGTGTGTGTGTTTGTGTGTGTGTGTGTGTGTGTGTGTGTGTGTGTGTGTGTTTGTCTGTGTATGCGTGTTTTAGAGGGCTGGAGTGTTTTCTCCTTCATAACACTCCCCAGGCATCTTTGATCGAGGATGATGGGGAAGACGTCCGTAGTAAAGCATTGGAGACTGCACATTGTGGACTCCTTCTTTTCTGTCATGGAGCTCATATGGGGATGCTGGGCTGATAGCAGCTCATGTCGGGACAGACTTCAGGATGTAGGATTCTCCTGTGGGTTGAGCTCAGTTCAGACATCTGATGATTTTCACTCCTACCTCCATCCCCACTAACACAACACACGGATCTACATGCAAAATATGGGACAATCGCCCTTTGGTGAAGAACCAGAAGGGGCCTCCAGTTTTGGTCCTTGGGCTTATTTTTCAGACAGGGGAGAGGGAAGTCCTGCATCCAGGCGCGGTCAGAAGGCATGAGCCTCTTGTGGCTCCTTTAAGCCCTGTCTTGCGTTGTCCACGAAGGATAGGGCCATCCTAAAACCTGCTTGTGCCAGGATCGGGCCTCGGGACTATTCAGCGTCCCTGCCTTTTGGAGGGGCTCCTGACAAATGTAGCTCCGGTTACTGCTGGAACCGCTCTTTTTCAGTAGTTTCGAGCGGTGCATCATTTTTGCCCAGTTTGGTAGATGGATCTGGCACCGCCCAAGGCTAACGGGGGTTACCCGGTGAGGCCCGCTATCCCTCCTCTAAATGGAAGGCAAATTCACGGTCTAGGGCCGGGGCCCGCCTCCACAGCTGCCTCTCCCCTTCTCCTGCCCTGAAGTCGGACAGGCCTACCTAGGAGGGCGTGTGGGCCAGACGTACTTGCTGCGCCACACCGGCCTGAAAGTCACCAGGCCGCCCTGCATGGCCGTCGAGCACGAGAGACCCCATCCGCCTGGGTCTCTGCAAAGCCTAGGTGCAATTCGCGAGGCCCCTCGCTGAGCTGGAAGGCTCTTGTTTCTTTTTCAAATGTGGGCTCTTGGTCGTGCGCATGCGCACAGGCGCCTGGGAAAAACGGGTCCCTAGCACCGAGCTGAGAGGGGTGTAACTCCAGCCTGCTGCAGCCTCTGGCTCAGGCTTCTTCTCAGGAAGGCTCTGCAGTCCTGCCAGCCACTCCAGAGGACCCCAGCACACCTGTCCTCCGTGTCAACCGGGACCGAGGGATTCTGCAGTGTCCAGTGGACACTCGGCAAGACTTTGCGCCCTTCAATGTTCACGGGGTGATTGCTCCTGGCGGTCTTCTTTCTCGCCTGCGATTAGTTCTCGCGGGTAATCGGGATGGTCCTAGGCCCCCACAAGGCCTGCAACTAAAAGCAATCTTCTTCCTCGACCTCCCTGGGCTGAAATCTAAGGCACACACCACCTGGGCGATTCAACTCTTCCAGGAGGCTCCCAAGAAAGACACTACAGGAGTCCAGGCCAGATCCATTCCTGAATGCCCCCCTTCCTAGGGACAAACCGCTACTGAACTCATGCTAAACTGAGGGCACAGGGACCTTTGAGAACCTCCTACGGGGGGCATTCCTTACCCTCACTGGGTACAAGGAGTACAGCCATCCACCAGGATGCCACCATTACACAGGGCCACCTCCTCCAGCAAGGATAGGGCACCGGTCCGGGTTTGGGTTTCGGGTCTGGGCTGGCCAAGTAAGACGGGGAAGCGAAGCATCGTGCTTGGAGCACCCAGAAGCTTCCTTTCCAGGCTTGAACTTACCTGGGGTATCTTGTAGAGAGCTCCAGGCAACCATGGACCCAGGCAAAGGACCATTCCTCAACCTGCTTGCTCTTGCATTTTGGCATCTCCCATCCAAAGAAGAGGTCCCGGGAGCCAGCTGACCAGTACTTAAGAGTTCTAGATGGGCTCAGACTAAATAAAATCTGTGAAAAGGAAGGGGACTACCTGGAAGACAAGAAAAGCTTGGGAACAGTATACCACGGAAGCCTCTGGCTCTGACAAAGGAGACAAAATCGGACTCAGGGAGGAGGCTGCAGCTTACCAAGGAGCAGCTTAACTTATGGGAATTTGGAAAACAAAGGAGCCACACTCAGACATGTTCTCAGGATTCTAGCTGGCTCCACAGCTTTCAAGCTGCTGTAAGACCTCTGTGTGGATATCATCATCCCAGCCGAGGCCAGTCTAGAAGTGCAGGAATATCAGCCTGTGCCTTCATGTGTGCCTGTGATGTTCTGTGTGTGTGTTTGTGTGTGTGTGTGTGTGTGTGTGTGTGTGTGTGTGTGTGTGTTTGTCTGTGTATGCGTGTTTTAGAGGGCTGGAGTGTTTTCTCCTTCATAACACTCCCCAGGCATCTTTGATCGAGGATGATGGGGAAGACGTCCGTAGTAAAGCATTGGAGACTGCACATTGTGGACTCCTTCTTTTCTGTCATGGAGCTCATATGGGGATGCTGGGCTGATAGCAGCTCAAGTCGGGACAGACTTCAGGATGTAGGACTCTCCTGTGGGTTGAGCTCAGTTCAGACATCTGATGATTTTCACTCCTACCTCCATCCCCACTAACACAACACACGGATCTACATGCAAAATATGGGACAATCGCCCTTTGGTGAAGAACCAGAAGGGGCCTCCAGTTTTGGTCCTTGGGCTTATTTTTCAGACAGGGGAGAGGGAAGTCCTGCATCCAGGCGCGGTCAGAAGGCATGACCCTCTGGTGGCTCCTTTAAGCCCTGTCTTGCGTTGTCCACGAAGGATAGGGCCATCCTAAAACCTGCTTGTGCCAGGATCGGGCCTCGGGACTATTCAGCGTCCCTGCCTTTTGGAGGGGCTCCTGACAAATGTAGCTCCGGTTACTGCTGGAACCGCTCTTTTTCAGTAGTTTCGAGCGGTGCATCATTTTTGCCCAGTTTGGTAGATGGATCTGGCACCGCCCAAGGCTAATGGGGGTAACCAGGTGAGGCCCGCTATCCCTCCTCTAAATGGAAGGCAAATCGCTGTCTAGGGCCCGGGCCCGCCTCCACAGCTGCCTCTCCCCTTCTCCTGCCCTGAAGTCGGACAGGCCTACCTAGGAGGGCATGTGGGCCAGAAGCACTTGCTGTGCCACACTGGCCTGAAAGTCACCAGGCCGCCCTGCATGGCCGTCGAGCACGAGAGACCCCATCCGCCTGGGTCTCTGCAAAGCCTAGGTGCAATTCGCGAGGCCCCTCGCTGAGCTGGAAGGCTCTTGTTTCTTTTTCAAATGTGGGCTCTTGGTCGTGCGCATGCGCACAGGCGCCTGGGAAAAACGGGTCCCTAGCACCGAGCTGAGAGGGGTGTAACTCCAGCCTGCTGCAGCCTCTGGCTCAGGCTTCTTCTCAGGAAGGCTCTGCAGTCCTGCCAGCCACTCCAGAGGACCCCAGCACACCTGTCCTCCGTGTCAACCGGGACCGAGGGATTCTGCAGTGTCCAGTGGACACTCGGCAAGACTTTGCGCCCTTCAATGTTCACGGGGTGATTGCTCCTGGCGGTCTTCTTTCTCGCCTGCGATTAGTTCTCGCGGGTAATCGGGATGGTCCTAGGCCCCCACAAGGCCTGCAACTAGGAGCAATCTTCTTCCTCGACATTCCTGGGCTGAAATCTAAGGCACAAACCACCTGGGCGATTCAACTCTTCCAGGAGGCTCCCAAGAAAGACACTACAGGAGTCCAGGCCAGATCCATTCCTGAATGCCCCCCTTCCTAGGGACAAACCGCTACTGAACTCATGGTAAACTGAGGGCACAGGGACCTTTGAGAACCTCCTACGGGGGGCATTCCTTACCCTCACTGGGTACAAGGAGTACAGCCATCCACCAGGATGCCACCATTACACAGGGCCACCTCCTCCAGCAAGGATAGGGCACCGGTCCGGGTTTGGGTTTCGGGTCTGGGCTGGCCAAGTAAGACGGGGAAGCGAAGCATCGTGCTTGGAGCACCCAGAAGCTTCCTTTCCAGGCTTGAACTTACCTGGGGTATCTTGTAGAGAGCTCCAGGCAACCATGGACCCAGGCAAAGGGACCATTCCTCAACCTGCTTGCTCTTGCATTTTGGCATCTCCCATCCAAAGAAGAGGTCCCGGGAGCCAGCTGACCAGTACTTAAGAGTTCTAGATGGGCTCAGACTAAATAAAATCTGTGAAAAGGAAGGGGACTACCTGGAAGAAAAGAAAAGCTTGGGAACAGTATACCACGGAAGCCTCTGGCTCTGACAAAGGAGACAAAATCGGACTCAGGGAGGAGGCTGCAGCTTACCAAGGAGCAGCTTAACTTATGGGAATTTGGAAAACAAAGGAGCCACACTCAGACATGTTCTCAGGATTCTAGCTGGCTCCACAGCTTTCAAGCTGCTGTATGACCTCTGTGTGGATATCATCATCCCAGCCGAGGCCAGTCTAGAAGTGCAGGAATATCAGCCTGTGCCTTCATGTGTGCCTGTGATGTTCTGTGTGTGTGTTTGTGTGTGTGTGTGTGTGTGTGTGTGTGTGTGTGTGTTTGTCTGTGTATGCGTGTTTTAGAGGGCTGGAGTGTTTTCTCCTTCATAACACTCCCCAGGCATCTTTGATCGAGGATGATGGGGAAGACGTCCGTAGTAAAGCATTGGAGACTGCACATTGTGGACTCCTTCTTTTCTGTCATGGAGCTCATATGGGGATGCTGGGCTGATAGCAGCTCAAGTCGGGACAGACTTCAGGATGTAGGACTCTCCTGTGGGTTGAGCTCAGTTCAGACATCTGATGCTTTTCACTCCTACCTCCATCCCCACTAACACAACACACGGATCTACATGCAAAATATGGGACAATCGCCCTTTGGTGAAGAACCAGAAGGGGCCTCCAGTTTTGGTCCTTGGGCTTATTTTTCAGACAGGGGAGAGGGAAGTCCTGCATCCAGGCGCGGTCAGAAGGCATGACCCTCTGGTGGCTCCTTTAAGCCCTTTCTTGCGTTGTCCACGAAGGATAGGGCCATCCTAAAACCTGCTTGTGCCAGGATCGGGCCTCGGGACTATTCAGCGTCCCTGCCTTTTGGAGGGGCTCCTGACAAATGTAGCTCCGGTTACTGCTGGAACCGCTCTTTTTCAGTAGTTTCGAGCGGTGCATCATTTTTGCCCAGTTTGGTAGATGGATCTGGCACCGCCCAAGGCTAATGGGGGTAACCAGGTGAGGCCCGCTATCCCTCCTCTAAATGGAAGGCAAATCGCTGTCTAGGGCCCGGGCCCGCCTCCACAGCTGCCTCTCCCCTTCTCCTGCCCTGAAGTCGGACAGGCCTACCTAGGAGGGCATGTGGGCCATAAGCACTTGCTGTGCCACACTGGCCTGAAAGTCACCAGGCCGCCCTGCATGGCCGTCGAGCACGAGAGACCCCATCCGCCTGGGTCTCTGCAAAGCCTAGGTGCAATTCGCGAGGCCCCTCGCTGAGCTGGAAGGCTCTTGTTTCTTTTTCAAATGTGGGCTCTTGGTCGTGCGCATGCGCACAGGCGCCTGGGAAAAACGGGTCCCTAGCACCGAGCTGAGAGGGGTGTAACTCCAGCCTGCTGCAGCCTCTGGCTCAGGCTTCTTCTCAGGAAGGCTCTGCAGTCCTGCCAGCCACTCCAGAGGACCCCAGCACACCTGTCCTCCGTGTCAACCGGGACCGAGGGATTCTGCAGTGTCCAGTGGACACTCGGCAAGACTTTGCGCCCTTCAATGTTCACGGGGTGATTGCTCCTGGCGGTCTTCTTTCTCGCCTGCGATTAGTTCTCGCGGGTAATCGGGATGGTCCTAGGCCCCCACAAGGCCTGCAACTAAAAGCAATCTTCTTCCTCGACCTCCCTGGGCTGAAATCTAAGGCACACACCACCTGGGCGATTCAACCTTTGCAGGAGGCTCCCAAGAAAGACACTACAGGAGTCCAGGCCAGATCCATTCCTGAATGCCCCCCTTCCTAGGGACAAACCGCTACTGAACTCATGGTAAACTGAGGGCACAGGGACCTTTGAGAACCTCCTACGGGGGGCATTCCTTACCCTCACTGGGTACAAGGAGTACAGCCATCCACCAGGATGCCACCATTACACAGGGCCACCTCCTCCAGCAAGGATAGGGCACCGGTCCGGGTTTGGGTTTCGGGTCTGGGCTGGCCAAGTAAGACGGGGAAGCGAAGCATCGTGCTTGGAGCACCCAGAAGCTTCCTTTCCAGGCTTGAACTTACCTGGGGTATCTTGTAGAGAGCTCCAGGCAACCATGGACCCAGGCAAAGGACCATTCCTCAACCTGCTTGCTCTTGCATTTTGGCATCTCCCATCCAAAGAAGAGGTCCCGGGAGCCAGCTGACCAGTACTTAAGAGTTCTAGATGGGCTCAGACTAAATAAAATCTGTGAAAAGGAAGGGGACTACCTGGAAGACAAGAAAAGCTTGGGAACAGTATACCACGGAAGCCTCTGGCTCTGACAAAGGAGACAAAATCGGACTCAGGGAGGAGGCTGCAGCTTACCAAGGAGCAGCTTAACTTATGGGAATTTGGAAAACAAAGGAGCCACACTCAGACATGTTCTCAGGATTCTAGCTGGCTCCACAGCTTTCAAGCTGCTGTAAGACCTCTGTGTGGATATCATCATCCCAGCCGAGGCCAGTCTAGAAGTGCAGGAATATCAGCCTGTGCCTTCATGTGTGCCTGTGATGTTCTGTGTGTGTGTTTGTGTGTGTGTGTGTGTGTGTGTGTGTGTGTGTGTGTGTGTGTTTGTCTGTGTATGCGTGTTTTAGAGGGCTGGAGTGTTTTCTCCTTCATAACACTCCCCAGGCATCTTTGATCGAGGATGATGGGGAAGACGTCCGTAGTAAAGCATTGGAGACTGCACATTGTGGACTCCTTCTTTTCTGTCATGGAGCTCATATGGGGATGCTGGGCTGATAGCAGCTCAAGTCGGGACAGACTTCAGGATGTAGGACTCTCCTGTGGGTTGAGCTCAGTTCAGACATCTGATGATTTTCACTCCTACCTCCATCCCCACTAACACAACACACGGATCTACATGCAAAATATGGGACAATCGCCCTTTGGTGAAGAACCAGAAGGGGCCTCCAGTTTTGGTCCTTGGGCTTATTTTTCAGACAGGGGAGAGGGAAGTCCTGCATCCAGGCGCGGTCAGAAGGCATGACCCTCTGGTGGCTCCTTTAAGCCCTGTCTTGCGTTGTCCACGAAGGATAGGGCCATCCTAAAACCTGCTTGTGCCAGGATCGGGCCTCGGGACTATTCAGCGTCCCTGCCTTTTGGAGGGGCTCCTGACAAATGTAGCTCCGGTTACTGCTGGAACCGCTCTTTTTCAGTAGTTTCGAGCGGTGCATCATTTTTGCCCAGTTTGGTAGATGGATCTGGCACCGCCCAAGGCTAACGGGGGTTACCCGGTGAGGCCCGCTATCCCTCCTCTAAATGGAAGGCAAATTCATGGTCTAGGGCCGGGGCCCGCCTCCACAGCTGCCTCTCCCCTTCTCCTGCCCTGAAGTTGGACAGGCCTACCTAGGAGGGCGTGTGGGCCAGACGTACTTGCTGCGCCACACCGGCCTGAAAGTCACCAGGCCGCCCTGCATGGCCGTCGAGCACGAGAGACCCCATCCGCCTGGGTCTCTGCAAAGCCTAGGTGCAATTCGCGAGGCCCCTCGCTGAACTGGAAGGCTCTTGTTTCTTTTTCAAATGTGGGCTCTTGGTCGTGCGCATGCGCACAGGCGCCTGGGAAAAACGGGTCCCTAGCACCGAGCTGAGAGGGGTGTAACTCCAGCCTGCTGCAGCCTCTGGCTCAGGCTTCTTCTCAGGAAGGCTCTGCAGTCCTGCCAGCCACTCCAGAGGACCCCAGCACACCTGTCCTCCGTGTCAACCGGGACCGAGGGATTCTGCAGTGTCCAGTGGACACTCGGCAAGACTTTGCGCCCTTCAATGTTCACGGGGTGATTGCTCCTGGCGGTCTTCTTTCTCGCCTGCGATTAGTTCTCGCGGGTAATCGGGATGGTCCTAGGCCCCCACAAGGCCTGCAACTAAAAGCAATCTTCTTCCTCGACCTCCCTGGGCTGAAATCTAAGGCACACACCACCTGGGCGATTCAACTCTTCCAGGAGGCTCCCAAGAAAGACACTACAGGAGTCCAGGCCAGATCCATTCCTGAATGCCCCCCTTCCTAGGGACAAACCGCTACTGAACTCATGCTAAACTGAGGGCACAGGGACCTTTGAGAACCTCCTACGGGGGGCATTCCTTACCCTCACTGGGTACAAGGAGTACAGCCATCCACCAGGATGCCACCATTACACAGGGCCACCTCCTCCAGCAAGGATAGGGCACCGGTCCGGGTTTGGGTTTCGGGTCTGGGCTGGCCAAGTAAGATGGGGAAGCGAAGCATCGTGCTTGGAGCACCCAGAAGCTTCCTTTCCAGGCTTGAACTTACCTGGGGTATCTTGTAGAGAGCTCCAGGCAACCATGGACCCAGGCAAAGGACCATTCCTCAACCTGCTTGCTCTTGCATTTTGGCATCTCCCATCCAAAGAAGAGGTCCCGGGAGCCAGCTGACCAGTACTTAAGAGTTCTAGATGGGCTCAGACTAAATAAAATCTGTGAAAAGGAAGGGGACTACCTGGAAGACAAGAAAAGCTTGGGAACAGTATACCACGGAAGCCTCTGGCTCTGACAAAGGAGACAAAATCGGACTCAGGGAGGAGGCTGCAGCTTACCAAGGAGCAGCTTAACTTATGGGAATTTGGAAAACAAAGGAGCCACACTCAGACATGTTCTCAGGATTCTAGCTGGCTCCACAGCTTTCAAGCTGCTGTAAGACCTCTGTGTGGATATCATCATCCCAGCCGAGGCCAGTCTAGAAGTGCAGGAATATCAGCCTGTGCCTTCATGTGTGCCTGTGATGTTCTGTGTGTGTGTTTGTGTGTGTGTGTGTGTGTGTGTGTGTGTGTGTGTGTTTGTTTGTCTGTGTATGCGTGTTTTAGAGGGCTGGAGTGTTTTCTCCTTCATAACACTCCCCAGGCATCTTTGATCGAGGATGATGGGGAAGACGTCCGTAGTAAAGCATTGGAGACTGCACATTGTGGACTCCTTCTTTTCTGTCATGGAGCTCATATGGGGATGCTGGGCTGATAGCAGCTCAAGTCGGGACAGACTTCAGGATGTAGGACTCTCCTGTGGGTTGAGCTCAGTTCAGACATCTGATGATTTTCACTCCTACCTCCATCCCCACTAACACAACACACGGATCTACATGCAAAATATGGGACAATCGCCCTTTGGTGAAGAACCAGAAGGGGCCTCCAGTTTTGGTCCTTGGGCTTATTTTTCAGACAGGGGAGAGGGAAGTCCTGCATCCAGGCGCGGTCAGAAGGCATGACCCTCTGGTGGCTCCTTTAAGCCCTGTCTTGCGTTGTCCACGAAGGATAGGGCCATCCTAAAACCTGCTTGTGCCAGGATCGGGCCTCGGGACTATTCAGCGTCCCTGCCTTTTGGAGGGGCTCCTGACAAATGTAGCTCCGGTTACTGCTGGAACCGCTCTTTTTCAGTAGTTTCGAGCGGTGCATCATTTTTGCCCAGTTTGGTAGATGGATCTGGCACCGCCCAAGGCTAATGGGGGTAACCAGGTGAGGCCCGCTATCCCTCCTCTAAATGGAAGGCAAATCGCTGTCTAGGACCCGGGCCCGCCTCCACAGCTGCCTCTCCCCTTCTCCTGCCCTGAAGTCGGACAGGCCTACCTAGGAGGGCATGTGGGCCAGAAGCACTTGCTGTGCCACACTGGCCTGAAAGTCACCAGGCCGCCCTGCATGGCCGTCGAGCACGAGAGACCCCATCCGCCTGGGTCTCTGCAAAGCCTAGGTGCAATTCGCGAGGCCCCTCGCTGAGCTGGAAGGCTCTTGTTTCTTTTTCAAATGTGGGCTCTTGGTCGTGCGCATGCGCACAGGCGCCTGGGAAAAACGGGTCCCTAGCACCGAGCTGAGAGGGGTGTAACTCCAGCCTGCTGCAGCCTCTGGCTCAGGCTTCTTCTCAGGAAGGCTCTGCAGTCCTGCCAGCCACTCCAGAGGACCCCAGCACACCTGTCCTCCGTGTCAACCGGGACCGAGGGATTCTGCAGTGTCCAGTGGACACTCGGCAAGACTTTGCGCCCTTCAATGTTCACGGGGTGATTGCTCCTGGCGGTCTTCTTTCTCGCCTGCGATTAGTTCTCGCGGGTAATCGGGATGGTCCTAGGCCCCCACAAGGCCTGCAACTAGGAGCAATCTTCTTCCTCGACATTCCTGGGCTGAAATCTAAGGCACACACCACCTGGGCGATTCAACTCTTCCAGGAGGCTCCCAAGAAAGACACTACAGGAGTCCAGGCCAGATCCATTCCTGAATGCCCCCCTTCCTAGGGACAAACCGCTACTGAACTCATGGTAAACTGAGGGCACAGGGACCTTTGAGAACCTCCTACGGGGGGCATTCCTTACCCTCACTGGGTACAAGGAGTACAGCCATCCACCAGGATGCCACCATTACACAGGGCCACCTCCTCCAGCAAGGATAGGGCACCGGTCCGGGTTTGGGTTTCGGGTCTGGGCTGGCCAAGTAAGACGGGGAAGCGAAGCATCGTGCTTGGAGCACCCAGAAGCTTCCTTTCCAGGCTTGAACTTACCTGGGGTATCTTGTAGAGAGCTCCAGGCAACCATGGACCCAGGCAAAGGGACCATTCCTCAACCTGCTTGCTCTTGCATTTTGGCATCTCCCATCCAAAGAAGAGGTCCCGGGAGCCAGCTGACCAGTACTTAAGAGTTCTAGATGGGCTCAGACTAAATAAAATCTGTGAAAAGGAAGGGGACTACCTGGAAGACAAGAAAAGCTTGGGAACAGTATACCACGGAAGCCTCTGGCTCTGACAAAGGAGACAAAATCGGACTCAGGGAGGAGGCTGCAGCTTACCAAGGAGCAGCTTAACTTATGGGAATTTGGAAAACAAAGGAGCCACACTCAGACATGTTCTCAGGATTCTAGCTGGCTCCACAGCTTTCAAGCTGCTGTAAGACCTCTGTGTGGATATCATCATCCCAGCCGAGGCCAGTCTAGAAGTGCAGGAATATCAGCCTGTGCCTTCATGTGTGCCTGTGATGTTCTGTGTGTGTGTTTGTGTGTGTGTGTGTGTGTGTGTGTGTGTGTGTGTGTGTGTTTGTCTGTGTATGCGTGTTTTAGAGGGCTGGAGTGTTTTCTCCTTCATAACACTCCCCAGGCATCTTTGATCGAGGATGATGGGGAAGACGTCCGTAGTAAAGCATTGGAGACTGCACATTGTGGACTCCTTCTTTTCTGTCATGGAGCTCATATGGGGATGCTGGGCTGATAGCAGCTCATGTCGGGACAGACTTCAGGATGTAGGATTCTCCTGTGGGTTGAGCTCAGTCAGACATCTGATGATTTTCACTCCTACCTCCATCCCCACTAACACAACACACGGATCTACATGCAAAATATGGGACAATCGCCCTTTGGTGAAGAACCAGAAGGGGCCTCCAGTTTTGGCTCTTGGGCTTATTTTTCAGACAGGGGAGAGGGAAGTCCTGCATCCAGGCGCGGTCAGAAGGCATGAGCCTCTTGTGGCTCCTTTAAGCCCTGTCTTGCGTTGTCCAGGAAGGATAGGGCCATCCTAAAACCTGCTTGTGCCAGGATCGGGCCTCGGGACTATTCAGCGTCCCTGCCTTTTGGAGGGGCTCCTGACAAATGTAGCTCCGGTTACTGCTGGAACCGCTCTTTTTCAGTAGTTTCGAGCGGTGCATCATTTTTGCCCAGTTTGGTAGATGGATCTGGCACCGCCCAAGGCTAACGGGGGTTACCCGGTGAGGCCCGCTATCCCTCCTCTAAATGGAAGGCAAATTCACGGTCTAGGGCCGGGGCCCGCCTCCACAGCTGCCTCTCCCCTTCTCCTGCCCTGAAGTCGGACAGGCCTACCTAGGAGGGCGTGTGGGCCAGACGTACTTGCTGCGCCACACCGGCCTGAAAGTCACCAGGCCGCCCTGCATGGCCGTCGAGCACGAGAGACCCCATCCGCCTGGGTCTCTGCAAAGCCTAGGTGCAATTCGCGAGGCCCCTCGCTGAGCTGGAAGGCTCTTGTTTCTTTTTCAAATGTGGGCTCTTGGTCGTGCGCATGCGCACAGGCGCCTGGGAAAAACGGGTCCCTAGCACCGAGCTGAGAGGGGTGTAACTCCAGCCTGCTGCAGCCTCTGGCTCAGGCTTCTTCTCAGGAAGGCTCTGCAGTCCTGCCAGCCACTCCAGAGGACCCCAGCACACCTGTCCTCCGTGTCAACCGGGACCGAGGGATTCTGCAGTGTCCAGTGGACACTCGGCAAGACTTTGCGCCCTTCAATGTTCACGGGGTGATTGCTCCTGGCGGTCTTCTTTCTCGCCTGCGATTAGTTCTCGCGGGTAATCGGGATGGTCCTAGGCCCCCACAAGGCCTGCAACTAAAAGCAATCTTCTTCCTCGACCTCCCTGGGCTGAAATCTAAGGCACACACCACCTGGGCGATTCAACTCTTCCAGGAGGCTCCCAAGAAAGACACTACAGGAGTCCAGGCCAGATCCATTCCTGAATGCCCCCCTTCCTAGGGACAAACCGCTACTGAACTCATGGTAAACTGAGGGCACAGGGACCTTTGAGAACCTCCTACGGGGGGCATTCCTTACCCTCACTGGGTACAAGGAGTACAGCCATCCACCAGGATGCCACCATTACACAGGGCCACCTCCTCCAGCAAGGATAGGGCACCGGTCCGGGTTTGGGTTTCGGGTCTGGGCTGGCCAAGTAAGACGGGGAAGCGAAGCATCGTGCTTGGAGCACCCAGAAGCTTCCTTTCCAGGCTTGAACTTACCTGGGGTATCTTGTAGAGAGCTCCAGGCAACCATGGACCCAGGCAAAGGGACCATTCCTCAACCTGCTTGCTCTTGCATTTTGGCATCTCCCATCCAAAGAAGAGGTCCCGGGAGCCAGCTGACCAGTACTTAAGAGTTCTAGATGGGCTCAGACTAAATAAAATCTGTGAAAAGGAAGGGGACTACCTGGAAGACAAGAAAAGCTTGGGAACAGTATACCACGGAAGCCTCTGGCTCTGACAAAGGAGACAAAATCGGACTCAGGGAGGAGGCTGCAGCTTACCAAGGAGCAGCTTAACTTATGGGAATTTGGAAAACAAAGGAGCCACACTCAGACATGTTCTCAGGATTCTAGCTGGCTCCACAGCTTTCAAGCTGCTGTAAGACCTCTGTGTGGATATCATCATCCCAGCCGAGGCCAGTCTAGAAGTGCAGGAATATCAGCCTGTGCCTTCATGTGTGCCTGTGATGTTCTGTGTGTGTGTTTGTGTGTGTGTGTGTGTGTGTGTGTGTGTGTGTGTGTGTTTGTCTGTGTATGCGTGTTTTAGAGGGCTGGAGTGTTTTCTCCTTCATAACACTCCCCAGGCATCTTTGATCGAGGATGATGGGGAAGACGTCCGTAGTAAAGCATTGGAGACTGCACATTGTGGACTCCTTCTTTTCTGTCATGGAGCTCATATGGGGATGCTGGGCTGATAGCAGCTCAAGTCGGGACAGACTTCAGGATGTAGGACTCTCCTGTGGGTTGAGCTCAGTTCAGACATCTGATGATTTTCACTCCTACCTCCATCCCCACTAACACAACACACGGATCTACATGCAAAATATGGGACAATCGCCCTTTGGTGAAGAACCAGAAGGGGCCTCCAGTTTTGGTCCTTGGGCTTATTTTTCAGACAGGGGAGAGGGAAGTCCTGCATCCAGGCGCGGTCAGAAGGCATGACCCTCTGGTGGCTCCTTTAAGCCCTGTCTTGCGTTGTCCACGAAGGATAGGGCCATCCTAAAACCTGCTTGTGCCAGGATCGGGCCTCGGGACTATTCAGCGTCCCTGCCTTTTGGAGGGGCTCCTGACAAATGTAGCTCCGGTTACTGCTGGAACCGCTCTTTTTCAGTAGTTTCGAGCGGTGCATCATTTTTGCCCAGTTTGGTAGATGGATCTGGCACCGCCCAAGGCTAATGGGGGTAACCAGGTGAGGCCCGCTATCCCTCCTCTAAATGGAAGGCAAATCGCTGTCTAGGGCCCGGGCCCGCCTCCACAGCTGCCTCTCCCCTTCTCCTGCCCTGAAGTCGGACAGGCCTACCTAGGAGGGCATGTGGGCCAGAAGCACTTGCTGTGCCACACTGGCCTGAAAGTCACCAGGCCGCCCTGCATGGCCGTCGAGCACGAGAGACCCCATCCGCCTGGGTCTCTGCAAAGCCTAGGTGCAATTCGCGAGGCCCCTCGCTGAGCTGGAAGGCTCTTGTTTCTTTTTCAAATGTGGGCTCTTGGTCGTGCGCATGCGCACAGGCGCCTGGGAAAAACGGGTCCCTAGCACCGAGCTGAGAGGGGTGTAACTCCAGCCTGCTGCAGCCTCTGGCTCAGGCTTCTTCTCAGGAAGGCTCTGCAGTCCTGCCAGCCACTCCAGAGGACCCCAGCACACCTGTCCTCCGTGTCAACCGGGACCGAGGGATTCTGCAGTGTCCAGTGGACACTCGGCAAGACTTTGCGCCCTTCAATGTTCACGGGGTGATTGCTCCTGGCGGTCTTCTTTCTCGCCTGCGATTAGTTCTCGCGGGTAATCGGGATGGTCCTAGGCCCCCACAAGGCCTGCAACTAGGAGCAATCTTCTTCCTCGACATTCCTGGGCTGAAATCTAAGGCACACACCACCTGGGCGATTCAACTCTTCCAGGAGGCTCCCAAGAAAGACACTACAGGAGTCCAGGCCAGATCCATTCCTGAATGCCCCCCTTCCTAGGGACAAACCGCTACTGAACTCATGGTAAACTGAGGGCACAGGGACCTTTGAGAACCTCCTACGGGGGGCATTCCTTACCCTCACTGGGTACAAGGAGTACAGCCATCCACCAGGATGCCACCATTACACAGGGCCACCTCCTCCAGCAAGGATAGGGCACCGGTCCGGGTTTGGGTTTCGGGTCTGGGCTGGCCAAGTAAGACGGGGAAGCGAAGCATCGTGCTTGGAGCACCCAGAAGCTTCCTTTCCAGGCTTGAACTTACCTGGGGTATCTTGTAGAGAGCTCCAGGCAACCATGGACCCAGGCAAAGGGACCATTCCTCAACCTGCTTGCTCTTGCATTTTGGCATCTCCCATCCAAAGAAGAGGTCCCGGGAGCCAGCTGACCAGTACTTAAGAGTTCTAGATGGGCTCAGACTAAATAAAATCTGTGAAAAGGAAGGGGACTACCTGGAAGACAAGAAAAGCTTGGGAACAGTATACCACGGAAGCCTCTGGCTCTGACAAAGGAGACAAAATCGGACTCAGGGAGGAGGCTGCAGCTTACCAAGGAGCAGCTTAACTTATGGGAATTTGGAAAACAAAGGAGCCACACTCAGACATGTTCTCAGGATTCTAGCTGGCTCCACAGCTTTCAAGCTGCTGTAAGACCTCTGTGTGGATATCATCATCCCAGCCGAGGCCAGTCTAGAAGTGCAGGAATATCAGCCTGTGCCTTCATGTGTGCCTGTGATGTTCTGTGTGTGTGTTTGTGTGTGTGTGTGTGTGTGTGTGTGTGTGTGTGTTTGTCTGTGTATGCGTGTTTTAGAGGGCTGGAGTGTTTTCTCCTTCATAACACTCCCCAGGCATCTTTGATCGAGGATGATGGGGAAGACGTCCGTAGTAAAGCATTGGAGACTGCACATTGTGGACTCCTTCTTTTCTGTCATGGAGCTCATATGGGGATGCTGGGCTGATAGCAGCTCATGTCGGGACAGACTTCAGGATGTAGGATTCTCCTGTGGGTTGAGCTCAGTTCAGACATCTGATGATTTTCACTCCTACCTCCATCCCCACTAACACAACACACGGATCTACATGCAAAATATGGGACAATCGCCCTTTGGTGAAGAACCAGAAGGGGCCTCCAGTTTTGGCTCTTGGGCTTATTTTTCAGACAGGGGAGAGGGAAGTCCTGCATCCAGGCGCGGTCAGAAGGCATGAGCCTCTTGTGGCTCCTTTAAGCCCTGTCTTGCGTTGTCCACGAAGGATAGGGCCATCCTAAAACCTGCTTGTGCCAGGATCGGGCCTCGGGACTATTCAGCGTCCCTGCCTTTTGGAGGGGCTCCTGACAAATGTAGCTCCGGTTACTGCTGGAACCGCTCTTTTTCAGTAGTTTCGAGCGGTGCATCATTTTTGCCCAGTTTGGTAGATGGATCTGGCACCGCCCAAGGCTAACGGGGGTTACCCGGTGAGGCCCGCTATCCCTCCTCTAAATGGAAGGCAAATTCATGGTCTAGGGCCGGGGCCCGCCTCCACAGCTGCCTCTCCCCTTCTCCTGCCCTGAAGTCGGACAGGCCTACCTAGGAGGGCGTGTGGGCCAGACGTACTTGCTGCGCCACACCGGCCTGAAAGTCACCAGGCCGCCCTGCATGGCCGTCGAGCACGAGAGACCCCATCCGCCTGGGTCTCTGCAAAGCCTAGGTGCAATTCGCGAGGCCCCTCGCTGAGCTGGAAGGCTCTTGTTTCTTTTTCAAATGTGGGCTCTTGGTCGTGCGCATGCGCACAGGCGCCTGGGAAAAACGGGTCCCTAGCACCGAGCTGAGAGGGGTGTAACTCCAGCCTGCTGCAGCCTCTGGCTCAGGCTTCTTCTCAGGAAGGCTCTGCAGTCCTGCCAGCCACTCCAGAGGACCCCAGCACACCTGTCCTCCGTGTCAACCGGGACCGAGGGATTCTGCAGTGTCCAGTGGACACTCGGCAAGACTTTGCGCCCTTCAATGTTCACGGGGTGATTGCTCCTGGCGGTCTTCTTTCTCGCCTGCGATTAGTTCTCGCGGGTAATCGGGATGGTCCTAGGCCCCCACAAGGCCTGCAACTAAAAGCAATCTTCTTCCTCGACCTCCGTGGGCTGAAATCTAAGGCACACACCACCTGGGCGATTCAACTCTTCCAGGAGGCTCCCAAGAAAGACACTACAGGAGTCCAGGCCAGATCCATTCCTGAATGCCCCCCTTCCTAGGGACAAACCGCTACTGAACTCATGCTAAACTGAGGGCACAGGGACCTTTGAGAACCTCCTACGGGGGGCATTCCTTACCCTCACTGGGTACAAGGAGTACAGCCATCCACCAGGATGCCACCATTACACAGGGCCACCTCCTCCAGCAAGGATAGGGCACCGGTCCGGGTTTGGGTTTCGGGTCTGGGCTGGCCAAGTAAGACGGGGAAGCGAAGCATCGTGCTTGGAGCACCCAGAAGCTTCCTTTCCAGGCTTGAACTTACCTGGGGTATCTTGTAGAGAGCTCCAGGCAACCATGGACCCAGGCAAAGGACCATTCCTCAACCTGCTTGCTCTTGCATTTTGGCATCTCCCATCCAAAGAAGAGGTCCCGGGAGCCAGCTGACCAGTACTTAAGAGTTCTAGATGGGCTCAGACTAAATAAAATCTGTGAAAAGGAAGGGGACTACCTGGAAGACAAGAAAAGCTTGGGAACAGTATACCACGGAAGCCTCTGGCTCTGACAAAGGAGACAAAATCGGACTCAGGGAGGAGGCTGCAGCTTACCAAGGAGCAGCTTAACTTATGGGAATTTGGAAAACAAAGGAGCCACACTCAGACATGTTCTCAGGATTCTAGCTGGCTCCACAGCTTTCAAGCTGCTGTAAGACCTCTGTGTGGATATCATCATCCCAGCCGAGGCCAGTCTAGAAGTGCAGGAATATCAGCCTGTGCCTTCATGTGTGCCTGTGATGTTCTGTGTGTGTGTTTGTGTGTGTGTGTGTGTGTGTGTGTGTTTGTCTGTGTATGCGTGTTTTAGAGGGCTGGAGTGTTTTCTCCTTCATAACACTCCCCAGGCATCTTTGATCGAGGATGATGGGGAAGACGTCCGTAGTAAAGCATTGGAGACTGCACATTGTGGACTCCTTCTTTTCTGTCATGGAGCTCATATGGGGATGCTGGGCTGATAGCAGCTCAAGTCGGGACAGACTTCAGGATGTAGGACTCTCCTGTGGGTTGAGCTCAGTTCAGACATCTGATGATTTTCACTCCTACCTCCATCCCCACTAACACAACACACGGATCTACATGCAAAATATGGGACAATCGCCCTTTGGTGAAGAACCAGAAGGGGCCTCCAGTTTTGGTCCTTGGGCTTATTTTTCAGACAGGGGAGAGGGAAGTCCTGCATCCAGGCGCGGTCAGAAGGCATGACCCTCTGGTGGCTCCTTTAAGCCCTGTCTTGCGTTGTCCACGAAGGATAGGGCCATCCTAAAACCTGCTTGTGCCAGGATCGGGCCTCGGGACTATTCAGCGTCCCTGCCTTTTGGAGGGGCTCCTGACAAATGTAGCTCCGGTTACTGCTGGAACCGCTCTTTTTCAGTAGTTTCGAGCGGTGCATCATTTTTGCCCAGTTTGGTAGATGGATCTGGCACCGCCCAAGGCTAATGGGGGTAACCAGGTGAGGCCCGCTATCCCTCCTCTAAATGGAAGGCAAATCGCTGTCTAGGGCCCGGGCCCGCCTCCACAGCTGCCTCTCCCCTTCTCCTGCCCTGAAGTCGGACAGGCCTACCTAGGAGGGCATGTGGGCCAGAAGCACTTGCTGTGCCACACTGGCCTGAAAGTCACCAGGCCGCCCTGCATGGCCGTCGAGCACGAGAGACCCCATCCGCCTGGGTCTCTGCAAAGCCTAGGTGCAATTCGCGAGGCCCCTCGCTGAGCTGGAAGGCTCTTGTTTCTTTTTCAAATGTGGGCTCTTGGTCGTGCGCATGCGCACAGGCGCCTGGGAAAAACGGGTCCCTAGCACCGAGCTGAGAGGGGTGTAACTCCAGCCTGCTGCAGCCTCTGGCTCAGGCTTCTTCTCAGGAAGGCTCTGCAGTCCTGCCAGCCACTCCAGAGGACCCCAGCACACCTGTCCTCCGTGTCAACCGGGACCGAGGGATTCTGCAGTGTCCAGTGGACACTCGGCAAGACTTTGCGCCCTTCAATGTTCACGGGGTGATTGCTCCTGGCGGTCTTCTTTCTCGCCTGCGATTAGTTCTCGCGGGTAATCGGGATGGTCCTAGGCCCCCACAAGGCCTGCAACTAGGAGCAATCTTCTTCCTCGACATTCCTGGGCTGAAATCTAAGGCACACACCACCTGGGCGATTCAACTCTTCCAGGAGGCTCCCAAGAAAGACACTACAGGAGTCCAGGCCAGATCCATTCCTGAATGCCCCCCTTCCTAGGGACAAACCGCTACTGAACTCATGGTAAACTGAGGGCACAGGGACCTTTGAGAACCTCCTACGGGGGGCATTCCTTACCCTCACTGGGTACAAGGAGTACAGCCATCCACCAGGATGCCACCATTACACAGGGCCACCTCCTCCAGCAAGGATAGGGCACCGGTCCGGGTTTGGGTTTCGGGTCTGGGCTGGCCAAGTAAGACGGGGAAGCGAAGCATCGTGCTTGGAGCACCCAGAAGCTTCCTTTCCAGGCTTGAACTTACCTGGGGTATCTTGTAGAGAGCTCCAGGCAACCATGGACCCAGGCAAAGGGACCATTCCTCAACCTGCTTGCTCTTGCATTTTGGCATCTCCCATCCAAAGAAGAGGTCCCGGGAGCCAGCTGACCAGTACTTAAGAGTTCTAGATGGGCTCAGACTAAATAAAATCTGTGAAAAGGAAGGGGACTACCTGGAAGACAAGAAAAGCTTGGGAACAGTATACCACGGAAGCCTCTGGCTCTGACAAAGGAGACAAAATCGGACTCAGGGAGGAGGCTGCAGCTTACCAAGGAGCAGCTTAACTTATGGGAATTTGGAAAACAAAGGAGCCACACTCAGACATGTTCTCAGGATTCTAGCTGGCTCCACAGCTTTCAAGCTGCTGTAAGACCTCTGTGTGGATATCATCATCCCAGCCGAGGCCAGTCTAGAAGTGCAGGAATATCAGCCTGTGCCTTCATGTGTGCCTGTGATGTTCTGTGTGTGTGTTTGTGTGTGTGTGTGTGTGTGTGTGTGTGTGTGTGTGTTTGTCTGTGTATGCGTGTTTTAGAGGGCTGGAGTGTTTTCTCCTTCATAACACTCCCCAGGCATCTTTGATCGAGGATGATGGGGAAGACGTCCGTAGTAAAGCATTGGAGACTGCACATTGTGGACTCCTTCTTTTCTGTCATGGAGCTCATATGGGGATGCTGGGCTGATAGCAGCTCATGTCGGGACAGACTTCAGGATGTAGGATTCTCCTGTGGGTTGAGCTCAGTTCAGACATCTGATGATTTTCACTCCTACCTCCATCCCCACTAACACAACACACGGATCTACATGCAAAATATGGGACAATCGCCCTTTGGTGAAGAACCAGAAGGGGCCTCCAGTTTTGGCTCTTGGGCTTATTTTTCAGACAGGGGAGAGGGAAGTCCTGCATCCAGGCGCGGTCAGAAGGCATGAGCCTCTTGTGGCTCCTTTAAGCCCTGTCTTGCGTTGTCCACGAAGGATAGGGCCATCCTAAAACCTGCTTGTGCCAGGATCGGGCCTCGGGACTATTCAGCGTCCCTGCCTTTTGGAGGGGCTCCTGACAAATGTAGCTCCGGTTACTGCTGGAACCGCTCTTTTTCAGTAGTTTCGAGCGGTGCATCATTTTTGCCCAGTTTGGTAGATGGATCTGGCACCGCCCAAGGCTAACGGGGGTTACCCGGTGAGGCCCGCTATCCCTCCTCTAAATGGAAGGCAAATTCACGGTCTAGGGCCGGGGCCCGCCTCCACAGCTGCCTCTCCCCTTCTCCTGCCCTGAAGTCGGACAGGCCTACCTAGGAGGGCGTGTGGGCCAGACGTACTTGCTGCGCCACACCGGCCTGAAAGTCACCAGGCCGCCCTGCATGGCCGTCGAGCACGAGAGACCCCATCCGCCTGGGTCTCTGCAAAGCCTAGGTGCAATTCGCGAGGCCCCTCGCTGAGCTGGAAGGCTCTTGTTTCTTTTTCAAATGTGGGCTCTTGGTCGTGCGCATGCGCACAGGCGCCTGGGAAAAACGGGTCCCTAGCACCGAGCTGAGAGGGGTGTAACTCCAGCCTGCTGCAGCCTCTGGCTCAGGCTTCTTCTCAGGAAGGCTCTGCAGTCCTGCCAGCCACTCCAGAGGACCCCAGCACACCTGTCCTCCGTGTCAACCGGGACCGAGGGATTCTGCAGTGTCCAGTGGACACTCGGCAAGACTTTGCGCCCTTCAATGTTCACGGGGTGATTGCTCCTGGCGGTCTTCTTTCTCGCCTGCGATTAGTTCTCGCGGGTAATCGGGATGGTCCTAGGCCCCCACAAGGCCTGCAACTAAAAGCAATCTTCTTCCTCGACCTCCCTGGGCTGAAATCTAAGGCACACACCACCTGGGCGATTCAACTCTTCCAGGAGGCTCCCAAGAAAGACACTACAGGAGTCCAGGCCAGATCCATTCCTGAATGCTCCCCTTCCTAGGGACAAACCGCTACTGAACTCATGGTAAACTGAGGGCACAGGGACCTTTGAGAACCTCCTACGGGGGGCATTCCTTACCCTCACTGGGTACAAGGAGTACAGCCATCCACCAGGATGCCACCATTACACAGGGCCACCTCCTCCAGCAAGGATAGGGCACCGGTCCGGGTTTGGGTTTCGGGTCTGGGCTGGCCAAGTAAGACGGGGAAGCGAAGCATCGTGCTTGGAGCACCCAGAAGCTTCCTTTCCAGGCTTGAACTTACCTGGGGTATCTTGTAGAGAGCTCCAGGCAACCATGGACCCAGGCAAAGGGACCATTCCTCAACCTGCTTGCTCTTGCATTTTGGCATCTCCCATCCAAAGAAGAGGTCCCGGGAGCCAGCTGACCAGTACTTAAGAGTTCTAGATGGGCTCAGACTAAATAAAATCTGTGAAAAGGAAGGGGACTACCTGGAAGACAAGAAAAGCTTGGGAACAGTATACCACGGAAGCCTCTGGCTCTGACAAAGGAGACAAAATCGGACTCAGGGAGGAGGCTGCAGCTTACCAAGGAGCAGCTTAACTTATGGGAATTTGGAAAACAAAGGAGCCACACTCAGACATGTTCTCAGGATTCTAGCTGGCTCCACAGCTTTCAAGCTGCTGTAAGACCTCTGTGTGGATATCATCATCCCAGCCGAGGCCAGTCTAGAAGTGCAGGAATATCAGCCTGTGCCTTCATGTGTGCCTGTGATGTTCTGTGTGTGTGTTTGTGTGTGTGTGTGTGTGTGTGTGTGTGTGTGTGTTTGTCTGTGTATGCGTGTTTTAGAGGGCTGGAGTGTTTTCTCCTTCATAACACTCCCCAGGCATCTTTGATCGAGGATGATGGGGAAGACGTCCGTAGTAAAGCATTGGAGACTGCACATTGTGGACTCCTTCTTTTCTGTCATGGAGCTCATATGGGGATGCTGGGCTGATAGCAGCTCATGTCGGGACAGACTTCAGGATGTAGGATTCTCCTGTGGGTTGAGCTCAGTTCAGACATCTGATGATTTTCACTCCTACCTCCATCCCCACTAACACAACACACGGATCTACATGCAAAATATGGGACAATCGCCCTTTGGTGAAGAACCAGAAGGGGCCTCCAGTTTTGGCTCTTGGGCTTATTTTTCAGACAGGGGAGAGGGAAGTCCTGCATCCAGGCGCGGTCAGAAGGCATGAGCCTCTTGTGGCTCCTTTAAGCCCTGTCTTGCGTTGTCCACGAAGGATAGGGCCATCCTAAAACCTGCTTGTGCCAGGATCGGGCCTCGGGACTATTCAGCGTCCCTGCCTTTTGGAGGGGCTCCTGACAAATGTAGCTCCGGTTACTGCTGGAACCGCTCTTTTTCAGTAGTTTCGAGCGGTGCATCATTTTTGCCCAGTTTGGTAGATGGATCTGGCACCGCCCAAGGCTAACGGGGGTTACCCGGTGAGGCCCACTATCCCTCCTCTAAATGGAAGGCAAATTCACGGTCTAGGGCCGGGGCCCGCCTCCACAGCTGCCTCTCCCCTTCTCCTGCCCTGAAGTCGGACAGGCCTACCTAGGAGGGCGTGTGGGCCAGACGTACTTGCTGCGCCACACCGGCCTGAAAGTCACCAGGCCGCCCTGCATGGCCGTCGAGCACGAGAGACCCCATCCGCCTGGGTCTCTGCAAAGCCTAGGTGCAATTCGCGAGGCCCCTCGCTGAGCTGGAAGGCTCTTGTTTCTTTTTCAAATGTGGGCTCTTGGTCGTGCGCATGCGCACAGGCGCCTGGGAAAAACGGGTCCCTAGCACCGAGCTGAGAGGGGTGTAACTCCAGCCTGCTGCAGCCTCTGGCTCAGGCTTCTTCTCAGGAAGGCTCTGCAGTCCTGCCAGCCACTCCAGAGGACCCCAGCACACCTGTCCTCCGTGTCAACCGGGACCGAGGGATTCTGCAGTGTCCAGTGGACACTCGGCAAGACTTTGCGCCCTTCAATGTTCACGGGGTGATTGCTCCTGGCGGTCTTCTTTCTCGCCTGCGATTAGTTCTCGCGGGTAATCGGGATGGTCCTAGGCCCCCACAAGGCCTGCAACTAAAAGCAATCTTCTTCCTCGACCTCCCTGGGCTGAAATCTAAGGCACACACCACCTGGGCGATTCAACTCTTCCAGGAGGCTCCCAAGAAAGACACTACAGGAGTCCAGGCCAGATCCATTCCTGAATGCCCCCCTTCCTAGGGACAAACCGCTACTGAACTCATGCTAAACTGAGGGCACAGGGACCTTTGAGAACCTCCTACGGGGGGCATTCCTTACCCTCACTGGGTACAAGGAGTACAGCCATCCACCAGGATGCCACCATTACACAGGGCCACCTCCTCCAGCAAGGATAGGGCACCGGTCCGGGTTTGGGTTTCGGGTCTGGGCTGGCCAAGTAAGACGGGGAAGCGAAGCATCGTGCTTGGAGCACCCAGAAGCTTCCTTTCCAGGCTTGAACTTACCTGGGGTATCTTGTAGAGAGCTCCAGGCAACCATGGACCCAGGCAAAGGACCATTCCTCAACCTGCTTGCTCTTGCATTTTGGCATCTCCCATCCAAAGAAGAGGTCCCGGGAGCCAGCTGACCAGTACTTAAGAGTTCTAGATGGGCTCAGACTAAATAAAATCTGTGAAAAGGAAGGGGACTACCTGGAAGACAAGAAAAGCTTGGGAACAGTATACCACGGAAGCCTCTGGCTCTGACAAAGGAGACAAAATCGGACTCAGGGAGGAGGCTGCAGCTTACCAAGGAGCAGCTTAACTTATGGGAATTTGGAAAACAAAGGAGCCACACTCAGACATGTTCTCAGGATTCTAGCTGGCTCCACAGCTTTCAAGCTGCTGTAAGACCTCTGTGTGGATATCATCATCCCAGCCGAGGCCAGTCTAGAAGTGCAGGAATATCAGCCTGTGCCTTCATGTGTGCCTGTGATGTTCTGTGTGTGTGTTTGTGTGTGTGTGTGTGTGTGTGTGTGTGTGTGTGTGTGTGTGTGTTTGTCTGTGTATGCGTGTTTTAGAGGGCTGGAGTGTTTTCTCCTTCATAACACTCCCCAGGCATCTTTGATCGAGGATGATGGGGAAGACGTCCGTAGTAAAGCATTGGAGACTGCACATTGTGGACTCCTTCTTTTCTGTCATGGAGCTCATATGGGGATGCTGGGCTGATAGCAGCTCAAGTCGGGACAGACTTCAGGATGTAGGACTCTCCTGTGGGTTGAGCTCAGTTCAGACATCTGATGATTTTCACTCCTACCTCCATCCCCACTAACACAACACACGGATCTACATGCAAAATATGGGACAATCGCCCTTTGGTGAAGAACCAGAAGGGGCCTCCAGTTTTGGTCCTTGGGCTTATTTTTCAGACAGGGGAGAGGGAAGTCCTGCATCCAGGCGCGGTCAGAAGGCATGACCCTCTGGTGGCTCCTTTAAGCCCTGTCTTGCGTTGTCCACGAAGGATAGGGCCATCCTAAAACCTGCTTGTGCCAGGATCGGGCCTCGGGACTATTCAGCGTCCCTGCCTTTTGGAGGGGCTCCTGACAAATGTAGCTCCGGTTACTGCTGGAACCGCTCTTTTTCAGTAGTTTCGAGCGGTGCATCATTTTTGCCCAGTTTGGTAGATGGATCTGGCACCGCCCAAGGCTAATGGGGGTAACCAGGTGAGGCCCGCTATCCCTCCTCTAAATGGAAGGCAAATCGCTGTCTAGGGCCCGGGCCCGCCTCCACAGCTGCCTCTCCCCTTCTCCTGCCCTGAAGTCGGACAGGCCTACCTAGGAGGGCATGTGGGCCAGAAGCACTTGCTGTGCCACACTGGCCTGAAAGTCACCAGGCCGCCCTGCATGGCCGTCGAGCACGAGAGACCCCATCCGCCTGGGTCTCTGCAAAGCCTAGGTGCAATTCGCGAGGCCCCTCGCTGAGCTGGAAGGCTCTTGTTTCTTTTTCAAATGTGGGCTCTTGGTCGTGCGCATGCGCACAGGCGCCTGGGAAAAACGGGTCCCAAGCACCGAGCTGAGAGGGGTGTAACTCCAGCCTGCTGCAGCCTCTGGCTCAGGCTTCTTCTCAGGAAGGCTCTGCAGTCCTGCCAGCCACTCCAGAGGACCCCAGCACACCTGTCCTCCGTGTCAACCGGGACCGAGGGATTCTGCAGTGTCCAGTGGACACTCGGCAAGACTTTGCGCCCTTCAATGTTCACGGGGTGATTGCTCCTGGCGGTCTTCTTTCTCGCCTGCGATTAGTTCTCGCGGGTAATCGGGATGGTCCTAGGCCCCCACAAGGCCTGCAACTAGGAGCAATCTTCTTCCTCGACATTCCTGGGCTGAAATCTAAGGCACACACCACCTGGGCGATTCAACTCTTCCAGGAGGCTCCCAAGAAAGACACTACAGGAGTCCAGGCCAGATCCATTCCTGAATGCCCCCCTTCCTAGGGACAAACCGCTACTGAACTCATGGTAAACTGAGGGCACAGGGACCTTTGAGAACCTCCTACGGGGGGCATTCCTTACCCTCACTGGGTACAAGGAGTACAGCCATCCACCAGGATGCCACCATTACACAGGGCCACCTCCTCCAGCAAGGATAGGGCACCGGTCCGGGTTTGGGTTTCGGGTCTGGGCTGGCCAAGTAAGACGGGGAAGCGAAGCATCGTGCTTGGAGCACCCAGAAGCTTCCTTTCCAGGCTTGAACTTACCTGGGGTATCTTGTAGAGAGCTCCAGGCAACCATGGACCCAGGCAAAGGGACCATTCCTCAACCTGCTTGCTCTTGCATTTTGGCATCTCCCATCCAAAGAAGAGGTCCCGGGAGCCAGCTGACCAGTACTTAAGAGTTCTAGATGGGCTCAGACTAAATAAAATCTGTGAAAAGGAAGGGGACTACCTGGAAGACAAGAAAAGCTTGGGAACAGTATACCACGGAAGCCTCTGGCTCTGACAAAGGAGACAAAATCGGACTCAGGGAGGAGGCTGCAGCTTACCAAGGAGCAGCTTAACTTATGGGAATTTGGAAAACAAAGGAGCCACACTCAGACATGTTCTCAGGATTCTAGCTGGCTCCACAGCTTTCAAGCTGCTGTAAGACCTCTGTGTGGATATCATCATCCCAGCCGAGGCCAGTCTAGAAGTGCAGGAATATCAGCCTGTGCCTTCATGTGTGCCTGTGATGTTCTGTGTGTGTGTTTGTGTGTGTGTGTGTGTGTGTGTGTGTGTGTGTGTTTGTCTGTGTATGCGTGTTTTAGAGGGCTGGAGTGTTTTCTCCTTCATAACACTCCCCAGGCATCTTTGATCGAGGATGATGGGGAAGACGTCCGTAGTAAAGCATTGGAGACTGCACATTGTGGACTCCTTCTTTTCTGTCATGGAGCTCATATGGGGATGCTGGGCTGATAGCAGCTCATGTCGGGACAGACTTCAGGATGTAGGATTCTCCTGTGGGTTGAGCTCAGTTCAGACATCTGATGATTTTCACTCCTACCTCCATCCCCACTAACACAACACACGGATCTACATGCAAAATATGGGACAATCGCCCTTTGGTGAAGAACCAGAAGGGGCCTCCAGTTTTGGCTCTTGGGCTTATTTTTCAGACAGGGGAGAGGGAAGTCCTGCATCCAGGCGCGGTCAGAAGGCATGAGCCTCTTGTGGCTCCTTTAAGCCCTGTCTTGCGTTGTCCACGAAGGATAGGGCCATCCTAAAACCTGCTTGTGCCAGGATCGGGCCTCGGGACTATTCAGCGTCCCTGCCTTTTGGAGGGGCTCCTGACAAATGTAGCTCCGGTTACTGCTGGAACCGCTCTTTTTCAGTAGTTTCGAGCGGTGCATCATTTTTGCCCAGTTTGGTAGATGGATCTGGCACCGCCCAAGGCTAACGGGGGTTACCCGGTGAGGCCCGCTATCCCTCCTCTAAATGGAAGGCAAATTCATGGTCTAGGGCCGGGGCCCGCCTCCACAGCTGCCTCTCCCCTTCTCCTGCCCTGAAGTCGGACAGGCCTACCTAGGAGGGCGTGTGGGCCAGACGTACTTGCTGCGCCACACCGGCCTGAAAGTCACCAGGCCGCCCTGCATGGCCGTCGAGCACGAGAGACCCCATCCGCCTGGGTCTCTGCAAAGCCTAGGTGCAATTCGCGAGGCCCCTCGCTGAACTGGAAGGCTCTTGTTTCTTTTTCAAATGTGGGCTCTTGGTCGTGCGCATGCGCACAGGCGCCTGGGAAAAACGGGTCCCTAGCACCGAGCTGAGAGGGGTGTAACTCCAGCCTGCTGCAGCCTCTGGCTCAGGCTTCTTCTCAGGAAGGCTCTGCAGTCCTGCCAGCCACTCCAGAGGACCCCAGCACA
Source organism: Micromys minutus (assembly GCF_963924665.1). Lineage (NCBI taxonomy): Eukaryota > Metazoa > Chordata > Mammalia > Rodentia > Muridae > Micromys > Micromys minutus. The sequence goes on from NC_137972.1 coordinate 31,617,220, forward strand.
CCTGTCCTCCGTGTCAACCGGGACCGAGGGATTCTGCAGTGTCCAGTGGACACTCGGCAAGACTTTGCGCCCTTCAATGTTCACGGGGTGATTGCTCCTGGCGGTCTTCTTTCTCGCCTGCGATTAGTTCTCGCGGGTAATCGGGATGGTCCTAGGCCCCCACAAGGCCTGCAACTAAAAGCAATCTTCTTCCTCGACCTCCGTGGGCTGAAATCTAAGGCACACACCACCTGGGCGATTCAACTCTTCCAGGAGGCTCCCAAGAAAGACACTACAGGAGTCCAGGCCAGATCCATTCCTGAATGCCCCCCTTCCTAGGGACAAACCGCTACTGAACTCATGCTAAACTGAGGGCACAGGGACCTTTGAGAACCTCCTACGGGGGGCATTCCTTACCCTCACTGGGTACAAGGAGTACAGCCATCCACCAGGATGCCACCATTACACAGGGCCACCTCCTCCAGCAAGGATAGGGCACCGGTCCGGGTTTGGGTTTCGGGTCTGGGCTGGCCAAGTAAGACGGGGAAGCGAAGCATCGTGCTTGGAGCACCCAGAAGCTTCCTTTCCAGGCTTGAACTTACCTGGGGTATCTTGTAGAGAGCTCCAGGCAACCATGGACCCAGGCAAAGGACCATTCCTCAACCTGCTTGCTCTTGCATTTTGGCATCTCCCATCCAAAGAAGAGGTCCCGGGAGCCAGCTGACCAGTACTTAAGAGTTCTAGATGGGCTCAGACTAAATAAAATCTGTGAAAAGGAAGGGGACTACCTGGAAGACAAGAAAAGCTTGGGAACAGTATACCACGGAAGCCTCTGGCTCTGACAAAGGAGACAAAATCGGACTCAGGGAGGAGGCTGCAGCTTACCAAGGAGCAGCTTAACTTATGGGAATTTGGAAAACAAAGGAGCCACACTCAGACATGTTCTCAGGATTCTAGCTGGCTCCACAGCTTTCAAGCTGCTGTAAGACCTCTGTGTGGATATCATCATCCCAGCCGAGGCCAGTCTAGAAGTGCAGGAATATCAGCCTGTGCCTTCATGTGTGCCTGTGATGTTCTGTGTGTGTGTTTGTGTGTGTGTGTGTGTGTGTTTGTCTGTGTATGCGTGTTTTAGAGGGCTGGAGTGTTTTCTCCTTCATAACACTCCCCAGGCATCTTTGATCGAGGATGATGGGGAAGACGTCCGTAGTAAAGCATTGGAGACTGCACATTGTGGACTCCTTCTTTTCTGTCATGGAGCTCATATGGGGATGCTGGGCTGATAGCAGCTCAAGTCGGGACAGACTTCAGGATGTAGGACTCTCCTGTGGGTTGAGCTCAGTTCAGACATCTGATGATTTTCACTCCTACCTCCATCCCCACTAACACAACACACGGATCTACATGCAAAATATGGGACAATCGCCCTTTGGTGAAGAACCAGAAGGGGCCTCCAGTTTTGGTCCTTGGGCTTATTTTTCAGACAGGGGAGAGGGAAGTCCTGCATCCAGGCGCGGTCAGAAGGCATGACCCTCTGGTGGCTCCTTTAAGCCCTGTCTTGCGTTGTCCACGAAGGATAGGGCCATCCTAAAACCTGCTTGTGCCAGGATCGGGCCTCGGGACTATTCAGCGTCCCTGCCTTTTGGAGGGGCTCCTGACAAATGTAGCTCCGGTTACTGCTGGAACCGCTCTTTTTCAGTAGTTTCGAGCGGTGCATCATTTTTGCCCAGTTTGGTAGATGGATCTGGCACCGCCCAAGGCTAATGGGGGTAACCAGGTGAGGCCCGCTATCCCTCCTCTAAATGGAAGGCAAATCGCTGTCTAGGGCCCGGGCCCGCCTCCACAGCTGCCTCTCCCCTTCTCCTGCCCTGAAGTCGGACAGGCCTACCTAGGAGGGCATGTGGGCCAGAAGCACTTGCTGTGCCACACTGGCCTGAAAGTCACCAGGCCGCCCTGCATGGCCGTCGAGCACGAGAGACCCCATCCGCCTGGGTCTCTGCAAAGCCTAGGTGCAATTCGCGAGGCCCCTCGCTGAGCTGGAAGGCTCTTGTTTCTTTTTCAAATGTGGGCTCTTGGTCGTGCGCATGCGCACAGGCGCCTGGGAAAAACGGGTCCCTAGCACCGAGCTGAGAGGGGTGTAACTCCAGCCTGCTGCAGCCTCTGGCTCAGGCTTCTTCTCAGGAAGGCTCTGCAGTCCTGCCAGCCACTCCAGAGGACCCCAGCACACCTGTCCTCCGTGTCAACCGGGACCGAGGGATTCTGCAGTGTCCAGTGGACACTCGGCAAGACTTTGCGCCCTTCAATGTTCACGGGGTGATTGCTCCTGGCGGTCTTCTTTCTCGCCTGCGATTAGTTCTCGCGGGTAATCGGGATGGTCCTAGGCCCCCACAAGGCCTGCAACTAGGAGCAATCTTCTTCCTCGACATTCCTGGGCTGAAATCTAAGGCACACACCACCTGGGCGATTCAACTCTTCCAGGAGGCTCCCAAGAAAGACACTACAGGAGTCCAGGCCAGATCCATTCCTGAATGCCCCCCTTCCTAGGGACAAACCGCTACTGAACTCATGGTAAACTGAGGGCACAGGGACCTTTGAGAACCTCCTACGGGGGGCATTCCTTACCCTCACTGGGTACAAGGAGTACAGCCATCCACCAGGATGCCACCATTACACAGGGCCACCTCCTCCAGCAAGGATAGGGCACCGGTCCGGGTTTGGGTTTCGGGTCTGGGCTGGCCAAGTAAGACGGGGAAGCGAAGCATCGTGCTTGGAGCACCCAGAAGCTTCCTTTCCAGGCTTGAACTTACCTGGGGTATCTTGTAGAGAGCTCCAGGCAACCATGGACCCAGGCAAAGGGACCATTCCTCAACCTGCTTGCTCTTGCATTTTGGCATCTCCCATCCAAAGAAGAGGTCCCGGGAGCCAGCTGACCAGTACTTAAGAGTTCTAGATGGGCTCAGACTAAATAAAATCTGTGAAAAGGAAGGGGACTACCTGGAAGACAAGAAAAGCTTGGGAACAGTATACCACGGAAGCCTCTGGCTCTGACAAAGGAGACAAAATCGGACTCAGGGAGGAGGCTGCAGCTTACCAAGGAGCAGCTTAACTTATGGGAATTTGGAAAACAAAGGAGCCACACTCAGACATGTTCTCAGGATTCTAGCTGGCTCCACAGCTTTCAAGCTGCTGTAAGACCTCTGTGTGGATATCATCATCCCAGCCGAGGCCAGTCTAGAAGTGCAGGAATATCAGCCTGTGCCTTCATGTGTGCCTGTGATGTTCTGTGTGTGTGTTTGTGTGTGTGTGTGTGTGTGTGTGTGTGTGTGTGTGTGTTTGTCTGTGTATGCGTGTTTTAGAGGGCTGGAGTGTTTTCTCCTTCATAACACTCCCCAGGCATCTTTGATCGAGGATGATGGGGAAGACGTCCGTAGTAAAGCATTGGAGACTGCACATTGTGGACTCCTTCTTTTCTGTCATGGAGCTCATATGGGGATGCTGGGCTGATAGCAGCTCATGTCGGGACAGACTTCAGGATGTAGGATTCTCCTGTGGGTTGAGCTCAGTTCAGACATCTGATGATTTTCACTCCTACCTCCATCCCCACTAACACAACACACGGATCTACATGCAAAATATGGGACAATCGCCCTTTGGTGAAGAACCAGAAGGGGCCTCCAGTTTTGGCTCTTGGGCTTATTTTTCAGACAGGGGAGAGGGAAGTCCTGCATCCAGGCGCGGTCAGAAGGCATGAGCCTCTTGTGGCTCCTTTAAGCCCTGTCTTGCGTTGTCCACGAAGGATAGGGCCATCCTAAAACCTGCTTGTGCCAGGATCGGGCCTCGGGACTATTCAGCGTCCCTGCCTTTTGGAGGGGCTCCTGACAAATGTAGCTCCGGTTACTGCTGGAACCGCTCTTTTTCAGTAGTTTCGAGCGGTGCATCATTTTTGCCCAGTTTGGTAGATGGATCTGGCACCGCCCAAGGCTAACGGGGGTTACCCGGTGAGGCCCGCTATCCCTCCTCTAAATGGAAGGCAAATTCACGGTCTAGGGCCGGGGCCCGCCTCCACAGCTGCCTCTCCCCTTCTCCTGCCCTGAAGTCGGACAGGCCTACCTAGGAGGGCGTGTGGGCCAGACGTACTTGCTGCGCCACACCGGCCTGAAAGTCACCAGGCCGCCCTGCATGGCCGTCGAGCACGAGAGACCCCATCCGCCTGGGTCTCTGCAAAGCCTAGGTGCAATTCGCGAGGCCCCTCGCTGAGCTGGAAGGCTCTTGTTTCTTTTTCAAATGTGGGCTCTTGGTCGTGCGCATGCGCACAGGCGCCTGGGAAAAACGGGTCCCTAGCACCGAGCTGAGAGGGGTGTAACTCCAGCCTGCTGCAGCCTCTGGCTCAGGCTTCTTCTCAGGAAGGCTCTGCAGTCCTGCCAGCCACTCCAGAGGACCCCAGCACACCTGTCCTCCGTGTCAACCGGGACCGAGGGATTCTGCAGTGTCCAGTGGACACTCGGCAAGACTTTGCGCCCTTCAATGTTCACGGGGTGATTGCTCCTGGCGGTCTTCTTTCTCGCCTGCGATTAGTTCTCGCGGGTAATCGGGATGGTCCTAGGCCCCCACAAGGCCTGCAACTAAAAGCAATCTTCTTCCTCGACCTCCCTGGGCTGAAATCTAAGGCACACACCACCTGGGCGATTCAACTCTTCCAGGAGGCTCCCAAGAAAGACACTACAGGAGTCCAGGCCAGATCCATTCCTGAATGCTCCCCTTCCTAGGGACAAACCGCTACTGAACTCATGGTAAACTGAGGGCACAGGGACCTTTGAGAACCTCCTACGGGGGGCATTCCTTACCCTCACTGGGTACAAGGAGTACAGCCATCCACCAGGATGCCACCATTACACAGGGCCACCTCCTCCAGCAAGGATAGGGCACCGGTCCGGGTTTGGGTTTCGGGTCTGGGCTGGCCAAGTAAGACGGGGAAGCGAAGCATCGTGCTTGGAGCACCCAGAAGCTTCCTTTCCAGGCTTGAACTTACCTGGGGTATCTTGTAGAGAGCTCCAGGCAACCATGGACCCAGGCAAAGGGACCATTCCTCAACCTGCTTGCTCTTGCATTTTGGCATCTCCCATCCAAAGAAGAGGTCCCGGGAGCCAGCTGACCAGTACTTAAGAGTTCTAGATGGGCTCAGACTAAATAAAATCTGTGAAAAGGAAGGGGACTACCTGGAAGACAAGAAAAGCTTGGGAACAGTATACCACGGAAGCCTCTGGCTCTGACAAAGGAGACAAAATCGGACTCAGGGAGGAGGCTGCAGCTTACCAAGGAGCAGCTTAACTTATGGGAATTTGGAAAACAAAGGAGCCACACTCAGACATGTTCTCAGGATTCTAGCTGGCTCCACAGCTTTCAAGCTGCTGTAAGACCTCTGTGTGGATATCATCATCCCAGCCGAGGCCAGTCTAGAAGTGCAGGAATATCAGCCTGTGCCTTCATGTGTGCCTGTGATGTTCTGTGTGTGTGTTTGTGTGTGTGTGTGTGTGTGTGTGTGTGTGTGTGTTTGTCTGTGTATGCGTGTTTTAGAGGGCTGGAGTGTTTTCTCCTTCATAACACTCCCCAGGCATCTTTGATCGAGGATGATGGGGAAGACGTCCGTAGTAAAGCATTGGAGACTGCACATTGTGGACTCCTTCTTTTCTGTCATGGAGCTCATATGGGGATGCTGGGCTGATAGCAGCTCATGTCGGGACAGACTTCAGGATGTAGGATTCTCCTGTGGGTTGAGCTCAGTTCAGACATCTGATGATTTTCACTCCTACCTCCATCCCCACTAACACAACACACGGATCTACATGCAAAATATGGGACAATCGCCCTTTGGTGAAGAACCAGAAGGGGCCTCCAGTTTTGGCTCTTGGGCTTATTTTTCAGACAGGGGAGAGGGAAGTCCTGCATCCAGGCGCGGTCAGAAGGCATGAGCCTCTTGTGGCTCCTTTAAGCCCTGTCTTGCGTTGTCCACGAAGGATAGGGCCATCCTAAAACCTGCTTGTGCCAGGATCGGGCCTCGGGACTATTCAGCGTCCCTGCCTTTTGGAGGGGCTCCTGACAAATGTAGCTCCGGTTACTGCTGGAACCGCTCTTTTTCAGTAGTTTCGAGCGGTGCATCATTTTTGCCCAGTTTGGTAGATGGATCTGGCACCGCCCAAGGCTAACGGGGGTTACCCGGTGAGGCCCGCTATCCCTCCTCTAAATGGAAGGCAAATTCACGGTCTAGGGCCAGGGCCCGCCTCCACAGCTGCCTCTCCCCTTCTCCTGCCCTGAAGTCGGACAGGCCTACCTAGGAGGGCGTGTGGGCCAGACGTACTTGCTGCGCCACACCGGCCTGAAAGTCACCAGGCCGCCCTGCATGGCCGTCGAGCACGAGAGACCCCATCCGCCTGGGTCTCTGCAAAGCCTAGGTGCAATTCGCGAGGCCCCTCGCTGAGCTGGAAGGCTCTTGTTTCTTTTTCAAATGTGGGCTCTTGGTCGTGCGCATGCGCACAGGCGCCTGGGAAAAACGGGTCCCTAGCACCGAGCTGAGAGGGGTGTAACTCCAGCCTGCTGCAGCCTCTGGCTCAGGCTTCTTCTCAGGAAGGCTCTGCAGTCCTGCCAGCCACTCCAGAGGACCCCAGCACACCTGTCCTCCGTGTCAACCGGGACCGAGGGATTCTGCAGTGTCCAGTGGACACTCGGCAAGACTTTGCGCCCTTCAATGTTCACGGGGTGATTGCTCCTGGCGGTCTTCTTTCTCGCCTGCGATTAGTTCTCGCGGGTAATCGGGATGGTCCTAGGCCCCCACAAGGCCTGCAACTAAAAGCAATCTTCTTCCTCGACCTCCCTGGGCTGAAATCTAAGGCACACACCACCTGGGCGATTCAACTCTTCCAGGAGGCTCCCAAGAAAGACACTACAGGAGTCCAGGCCAGATCCATTCCTGAATGCCCCCCTTCCTAGGGACAAACCGCTACTGAACTCATGGTAAACTGAGGGCACAGGGACCTTTGAGAACCTCCTACGGGGGGCATTCCTTACCCTCACTGGGTACAAGGAGTACAGCCATCCACCAGGATGCCACCATTACACAGGGCCACCTCCTCCAGCAAAGATAGGGCACCGGTCCGGGTTTGGGTTTCGGGTCTGGGCTGGCCAAGTAAGACGGGGAAGCGAAGCATCGTGCTTGGAGCACCCAGAAGCTTCCTTTCCAGGCTTGAACTTACCTGGGGTATCTTGTAGAGAGCTCCAGGCAACCATGGACCCAGGCAAAGGACCATTCCTCAACCTGCTTGCTCTTGCATTTTGGCATCTCCCATCCAAAGAAGAGGTCCCGGGAGCCAGCTGACCAGTACTTAAGAGTTCTAGATGGGCTCAGACTAAATAAAATCTGTGAAAAGGAAGGGGACTACCTGGAAGACAAGAAAAGCTTGGGAACAGTATACCACGGAAGCCTCTGGCTCTGACAAAGGAGACAAAATCGGACTCAGGGAGGAGGCTGCAGCTTACCAAGGAGCAGCTTAACTTATGGGAATTTGGAAAACAAAGGAGCCACACTCAGACATGTTCTCAGGATTCTAGCTGGCTCCACAGCTTTCAAGCTGCTGTAAGACCTCTGTGTGGATATCATCATCCCAGCCGAGGCCAGTCTAGAAGTGCAGGAATATCAGCCTGTGCCTTCATGTGTGCCTGTGATGTTCTGTGTGTGTGTTTGTGTGTGTGTGTGTGTGTGTGTGTGTGTGTGTGTGTGTTTGTCTGTGTATGCGTGTTTTAGAGGGCTGGAGTGTTTTCTCCTTCATAACACTCCCCAGGCATCTTTGATCGAGGATGATGGGGAAGACGTCCGTAGTAAAGCATTGGAGACTGCACATTGTGGACTCCTTCTTTTCTGTCATGGAGCTCATATGGGGATGCTGGGCTGATAGCAGCTCATGTCGGGACAGACTTCAGGATGTAGGATTCTCCTGTGGGTTGAGCTCAGTTCAGACATCTGATGATTTTCACTCCTACCTCCATCCCCACTAACACAACACACGGATCTACATGCAAAATATGGGACAATCGCCCTTTGGTGAAGAACCAGAAGGGGCCTCCAGTTTTGGCTCTTGGGCTTATTTTTCAGACAGGGGAGAGGGAAGTCCTGCATCCAGGCGCGGTCAGAAGGCATGAGCCTCTTGTGGCTCCTTTAAGCCCTGTCTTGCGTTGTCCACGAAGGATAGGGCCATCCTAAAACCTGCTTGTGCCAGGATCGGGCCTCGGGACTATTCAGCGTCCCTGCCTTTTGGAGGGGCTCCTGACAAATGTAGCTCCGGTTACTGCTGGAACCGCTCTTTTTCAGTAGTTTCGAGCGGTGCATCATTTTTGCCCAGTTTGGTAGATGGATCTGGCACCGCCCAAGGCTAACGGGGGTTACCCGGTGAGGCCCGCTATCCCTCCTCTAAATGGAAGGCAAATTCACGGTCTAGGGCCGGGGCCCGCCTCCACAGCTGCCTCTCCCCTTCTCCTGCCCTGAAGTCGGACAGGCCTACCTAGGAGGGCGTGTGGGCCAGACGTACTTGCTGCGCCACACCGGCCTGAAAGTCACCAGGCCGCCCTGCATGGCCGTCGAGCACGAGAGACCCCATCCGCCTGGGTCTCTGCAAAGCCTAGGTGCAATTCGCGAGGCCCCTCGCTGAGCTGGAAGGCTCTTGTTTCTTTTTCAAATGTGGGCTCTTGGTCGTGCGCATGCGCACAGGCGCCTGGGAAAAACGGGTCCCTAGCACCGAGCTGAGAGGGGTGTAACTCCAGCCTGCTGCAGCCTCTGGCTCAGGCTTCTTCTCAGGAAGGCTCTGCAGTCCTGCCAGCCACTCCAGAGGACCCCAGCACACCTGTCCTCCGTGTCAACCGGGACCGAGGGATTCTGCAGTGTCCAGTGGACACTCGGCAAGACTTTGCGCCCTTCAATGTTCACGGGGTGATTGCTC